>NW_026086826.1:28065000-29265000 GCF_022539395.1 Myiozetetes cayanensis | reverse complement strand
ACAATTGATTCTCACAGGTGAACACTGTTTGCAGTAATACTTATGTGTATAAATCATGCAATATCTTGGTTTCTATAATCTCTACAGCACAGTAACTGCACTCCAATTACCTCATCCCCCTTGCTCTGCTTGTTCAGGTAAATAATGTCTTCCTCCCAGCTGGAAAACAGTGGGGTTAAAATAACTCAGCAAACCTTTCTATTATTGTAAATTAAAATTAATTCTATGTTGGAACTAAATGTTTGAATGACTATTTATACATATTTTTTTTCACTTTCAGTTTCCTTTATTGATATTCCAACCCTCTGGAAGAGAAGACTTTACTCATCTTTATGATTTAGTACTGTACATTAATTCCTTGCAGTCTTGGATCAGACATTCACCACATTAACTGTGATGACTAAATGTTTATTTTTCAAAAAACGCTATAACAACTGGAATTGCAAGGCTTTTAAAGCATTTTGCACTAAACAATAATAAATAAACTTTTTACCCCCGTAAGCTCAGGTTTGGCCCCAGTCTCGCTGCCTCCAGAAAGAAGTGCCAGACTTGTCTGCACAATTGTTTCTTTGGTAGCAAAATGTGTGAACAACGGCTCAGCAGCACATCCTAAAGAGAAGCAACTTAAATTATCTCCAAGAGAAATGAGCTCTTGAACAGCAATGCAGGCTGGAGAACCCAGAGAACTTCATGCAATTTGTTGGGCGAGCAGATCCCGAAGTGATGGATGTGCTGTAATTACCGGGAGGAATCAGAAGATGTTTTGCAGGTGCTCCCGCTCCTCAACTGATGCCATTCCTAAATTTCACGTGGAAGTTTCACTGATTTAACGGTTTGTGGACCAGCAGCTCTCCCTTGGAAGAACATCTGTTGTCAGAGTGCTCGTGTTTTTACACTCACTTTGATGCTCATTTCATTGTAATTCTCCCCACTTACCAGATTTGAGGGAATTGCTCTAATGGAAGTGTTGGACACTCACAGATGCTTTCATCAAAATGTTTAAAACATTCCCATGCTTTTAAGCTTGCAAGGGTTATTATCAGGCATTTTATAGCTTTTTAGGAGGAAAGGCTTGGTGCTCCACCTGAAAAAATGTTGCACATTCAGGGGTTTTCCCACATCAGATGCTACTCCGAAAACTACTTTGATCACAGACTCTCAGAATGGTTTGGGTTGGAAGTGACCTTAAAGAGCATCCAGTTCCAACCCCCTGCCATGGGCAGGAACACCTTCCACTAGACTGAAAGGAGAAAAACATCAGAGAATAATGGAAGAGTTACTTTTGGAAACAAAATCTGGAGGCTGTCAAGTCCAACCCCCCTCCTTAAAACAACATCAAACAAAGTCCTGCGCTGGAGTCCCTGTGGTGAGTCCGTGTCCCCCTCATCTGCAGAGTCCAGCGCTGGACACATCACTCCAGCTGTGCCTTCTGCTGCTGTGGAAAGTGGAAAGAACCCTTCCCTCGACCTTCTGACTGTGCTTTCCCAAATGTAGCCCAGAGGATTGTTGGCTGCCTTTGGCCACGTTGCTGGCCCATGTTTAGTTTTGGTGTTCACCAGGACCCCCAGGCCCTTCTCCACAAAGCACTTCCAGCCCTGTGGTCCCAGCATGGACCAGAGCATGGATTTTATTCCTCCCCACTGGCAGAACTTGGCCTTTCCCTCCATTAAATGCTCTCAGGATCAGGGACACACTGCTGTGTTCTTGGCCATCACTCAAATCAAGAAAATTTCAGTTCAGTTGAAAATAAAAACTTCTATTTAATATTTTTGAGACCTCATCACCCACTCCTTTCTGGTTTTTTCCCCCCAAGTGCAGTGTGATTTAGGTTTTTATGTGGCAGATGGAGGTGGTTTTGAAGTTGCTTTCTGTAAAAGGTCAAAGAGTTCTTCGAAGTGTGGTTTAACTGGCATCCCCCAGCTGAGGGATAGATCTGTGCCAGTCAAAACCTTGAAAGCACTAAACTTTTAACTGAGAAATGTTCTCATATTTCACTGGATGAGCAGATGGGTGTGAATCAGAAGAAAATATATGCATGCTGAAAGACTAAACAGATTTCCTGAAGGAATATCAGGGGTATTTTAATGAACTTCAGGGCATATTGGAAAGACTTGCCAAGCTAAATGAATTTGAGTTCTTTTTAAAAACAAAGGGTAGAAAATTATGGGTATGTCTTCCTTCAGGGGAAAAAAAAAAAAAAGACAAATAAATTAAGAACATGATAAAATTCAAGCACCATAACTTTAATTTTTAACTCCAAAGTGGGATCTTAACCCACTTTTTTTGTGTATAAATACCCAATGAAAAGTTATAAGAGAGATAGGAGTTTGTTCTGACTGTGATGTTCAGTGAGAGGACCTGAGGCTGTGGGTCCAAAGTGAAATAAAAGAAACTCCATTTAAACAAAGGAAATAATTATTATTATTATCTGTTGCCCAGAGAGGCTGTGGATTCTCCATTCTCATACCCCAGGATCACACACTCATGGAATCATGAAGGGTTGGAAAAGCCCTCCAAGATCATCACCATCTCTACCAAAATACATCACAAAATGCCACATCTGCTTGGTTTTTTGAAATGCTTCCAGGGACTGTGACTCCCATCAGCGTGAGCCAATTCTAATTTAATAATTTGTTTTTCCATGGGCAATCCTCTGAATTTCCCTACAATGAGTTTATGAAGTCCTATACTGGGGAATGCTCGAAGAAACATTAGTCTTAAGAGTGAGGCTGTGACAATAAGAGCATTTTTTCAGACAAATGTACAGCAGTTCCAGTCCCTCCAACATCTGTCTGTTTGAATACCCAGGAACAGATCCAGCTGCTCCTCTCCAAGCAAGGAGAGCTCTTGTAGTGCAAGTGCTTCATGGAGTGAATGGAGAGGGAACAAGTGTGATTAATAACCAACCACTGTTAATTAGCAGCCTCTCTTGTGCTCTATGCCAGAGGGTCTGGGAGTATAAATGACTGATTCCCCACCGTGCCAGATAAACACAAGTTCATTATCCTTAATTTTCAGCTTTATTTTTTTACAATTTCCCTTTAGACCAGAACTGGGTTGGCATCTGACATCGAAGACTTTCCAAGTTCATAGGTTGTTTTCTCATTTGAGAGTGGGGGCCAGCACAATAAGATTCTAATTATTTAGTAGGATTCCTGATTATTGTAATTATTCAGTATAATGCAATATTTGAACATAAATTATTATTTAATAGGAGCATTTCTGATTATTTTCACATCCAGGTAAGTTTATGTAATGATGTAACAAAGAAATAAAAAATATTGCACAAACCAGAGCTTGATGTGTCATTATGGGATTGGTATGAGGTGGAATAACCCTCATGGAAGGCTTGGGAAAAAATCCCAGAATCCCAGGATGGGATAGGCTGGAAGGGCCCACAGTGCCTCATTGTCCCCCAAGGAGCCCCAGGACCTTCTCCCAGAGCTGGGTTTGACACCAGCCTTCAGAATTGAATATTTACATTAAGCTTCTTCTAGGTAATATAGAAATAGCAAACAAAAAAACCAAACAAAAACCCCACAAACAAACAAAAGGAAAAACAAACAAAACCCCTTTTATACTTGCACTGGTTGAGGTTTATAGATATGAATAATTTTAAAGCACTATTTTTTTTGTATCTGTAGCCCCAGGTAATGGTGACACAAGTTCAGACAATTTGGGCACAAACAACACAAGCTCCCTGAGAAGAACACTCTGTAGAGGTGGGCACAATTTTTTGAAGATTATTAAGGTCGTTGAAATGTATATTTTGCATGAACAAAGCTACCAATAAACACAGATAAAATTCAGTCATTGATTTCATATGGGAAAAGAGGAGGTTTATGTGAAATGTTTCAGCATTTTCTAAGTGAAACATATCCTTTCATTTTAAAGGAGTGTTTTCATTTTTAATTGATTTTAAAAAAAAAGTTAATTAGGTCTGCAATGAAACACAGCATTTAATTACATGTCAAATTGAAAATATTCAGTTGATTAAAAATTGTCTTGGTCCAGAACTCTGAGAAGGATCTAATTTCTGAAACTAATTTTCTCCTTGTCATCTAACGCCGATCAGAATGTTCTTGTTCTATTTTTTTGGAAAAAAAAAAAAAAAAAAAAGATGGGTAGATATTTTGGAAGATAAAAACTTTCCAGGACATCCAGGCCCATCTGCACCCCTAATCTCCTCTTGCAGGGATGGGGCACAGGGAGATCCATTGGCCTGGGAGGGCTTTTCCAACCTCAGGGATTCTATTCTATGTAATTTTTTGGTCTCACCTCATGCAGGGCCCCCCCCAAGAAAAAAAAATAAATGGCAATTTTCATTTTACTAGAGATCATTTCACATAAAAGTTTATTGGGAATAAACACAGAGCTTCATTCCTTCATTTCACAGCGTGGGGTTTTCATGGTGGAGTAGCGGGAGAAAAAAATCTTTGAAAAAAATAATTGCCCAAGACTTTAAAAAGCACTTCGTGCAATCAATTGGATAATTATCTTGCTGACATGTTGCTCTTGCAAATGGTGAATATTCGGATTTTTGCTTGTCTTATACACTTCAAATGTTCTGCTGGGTAATAATCTCTGGATATATTACAAGGCTCTTAGAAGGAAAACGCTGTTTAGGAAATATCCAGTTATTTAAATATCGTTATTAGGCATGAACCAGAGCAGCACTACATCTGGGGGGACACATTTTGCAGCTCTCTTTAAATACCCATGGAAAAATTTTGCCTTGCCACAGGCTCTGAGCAGTTGAAACTGTTTCTAACTAATGCATATATAAACAGATGTGTATATGTATATATATTTATATTTATATCTTCAATTTTCAGTGTACAGATAGGGGGGTTTTGATTTTCTGTTAGGAATCTCGGGACTATTAGGGATGCAAATGTCAGACTCTTCGAAGGCAGAAGCTGTTTGGTTCTAAGTTCAAGTTTATTTCCATACTTCCAAGTTGAGAGCGTAAATGTTTCAGTTATTTTTCAGTCACTTTTAAATATGTTCACGATGCTGAGCTCCTGCAGGTTTGGCATTTTTCCCTGGATTTCGTTGCATAACGCATCTTTCCAACCTAACATTTGTCAGGAGGAGAAAATGCTTTCATGCTAAATTGGGTAATGTGAGGATCTCAGAATGAAGCCTCTTCATGCACTGAATCTCACTTTCCATATGGACACACAAACCGACAAACAGGCTCTGCAAAATCATGGGGGGAACAGGAAAAATGTGCAAAATAACGGGATTGAGGCACACAGTGAGGAGACAGCTTTGGATATCCCCCCCAGAGCATAGCTTGGTGGAAAACCATGGAAATGGTGGATTACAACAGGCCTTTTCATATGATTTCAATCCAACAAGTGGAAAAACTTGAAACAAAAACCTCGTGTTTCTTTCCACGTTTCTCTGCTCAGTTCAATGGCCCCACATCCATTTTTATTATCCAACAATGTGGTTTTTTATTTGTAAAGAATACAAATGATGGTGAATTTAAGGAATGAAAGATCTTTTTTTTTTTTCCCCTGAAAAAGAGATCCAGCCTAACCCTTCTTGGCACATGAAAGCCTACCTTAAATTTTAAATTTTTTTGAGAGTTCACACTCTGTTCATCTGTGTGTGATTCATTAACAAACTTCCATCTGCACCATCTGGCTGCACTAGTGGAGGAGAAAAACCAGAGTCAGGAAACACTCAAATATGGACGAAAAGTGACTGGATGATCCTTCTGGGTCCCTTCCAACCCAGAGTGTTGGAGCCTGGCAGTGACTGCGGGTCACACTGACCAATACCCCAGAAAATGTTATCTCCAATATCCCTTTGTTCCAAGGGTGGAATTCCCTTCATTCCATGAGAGATTTTAGCAATGCAAGCACAGAAGAGGAGCTGCTCAGGATCCAGCCCTTGGCACTGCAAGATGATGGATGTTTTGCAGCTGACTTTGTTTTAAGCATTACAATTAATGTTCAAACTTTCCTCTGGAGCTGTCCCTCCCCTCAGCCTTCCTGCCTCCCAATAATTGAAGCTCTGAGAAATCTGCAAAACAGCCTCAAGCTCCATTTAACACTTCCATACTTTTTCCCCTTACATCACAATAACACAGGGCTCATTTAACACCCCATGAATATGGTTATTGAGTTGGATCAGACACCTTGCCCTTGCCAGGGGCTATTCTTTTTATTAATGTGCTAGTCTTTTTTGGGGTTGTTTTTGGTTTTGGGTTTTTGTTGGGTTTGTTGTTTTTTTTTCTTTTCAAAATATCCTTTCATTTTTATTAAGCTTGCTTAGAATGGCGTCTGTCTCAAGTATGCATTTGGACTCCTTTAATATTTACCCCTGTTGACTCTCATTTGAATAAAAAGACAGTTTCAGTTTTCTAAGCCACTGGCAATACCAGCTGGGTGCTGGGGAGAACTCACTAAGAACAATTATTAAAGAAGATAGGAAAAAAGAGAGAAACAAGACACTTAGATCTGAAAGTTCTTGCATCTGGTTCCCTGCTGGTGCTGCTGGATGAAGTTTGGGGTGGGTGGAGGATTTCAGAATCACAGAACCATAGAATGGTTTGGGCTGCAAGGGATTAGTTCAGCCAAAATCTATTAATGTGTCAGGGAGTAAATATTAAATATTTTTCATATAAATTTACACTAACACAGACTTTTGTTTGTTGTTGTTTTTTTGAATACCACGTGGATTATTTGCAGCCAGTTCCAGGGGATGTGTCCCAGCTTGGTCAGTCACCTGCACACAGACCTTCAGAGAGAGAATGAAAAGAGCTGTTGTGGTTTTTAACTCTTTTTATGTGTCAAGCAAAGAGTCCTTTCTCTTAACTGAAACTCATGGGCTTTTTACACTTCTGCAAACCAGAGAAGGTTTGAGAACAAACCACAAGGAGTGAATTTAAAAATATACTCACAAAAATATTTGCCATTTTTGCAGTATTTAGAGATTATTACAGTTTTGATCTTTGCCACTGATTAGAGAATCCTTTTGTGGTTAATTAAGAATAAATTATAAACATTCTGGCAGCAACAGAAAATGCTACAAAGGAGAAGGAGTGCCCCTCTCCCAGTTTAGTAGGAAGAATAAAAAGAGCAAAGAACCCTCTGGCACCTTCAGCAGAGAATGGCAGATTTTATTAGCTCCAACTTCACATGGAGAACAACTCAGCAGGCACAATTAAATAAATTTCATATATCTTAGGTGGATGATTATGGAAGTTTTTCAGATTTTTCAAACAGACCCATAACAGTACAAAACAAATTACTCCAAACTGCAGAGTTCTTTTTTTTTTCCCTGTACCTGGTTCATGCACACACCTAAAGCACCTGTTTGGAGTGGAAAGTCAAGGAGATCATACATACATTTTCCTTCAAACTGTGTCTCCTGTCCTGTCCTCTCTTTTTTTTATATATATTCTTATATATATATAAAATATATGTGAAATATAAATGTATATGTTATATATATATGCACAAAGGGGTGGTGAGCTATTAAAGGCAGACTTGTTCGTTCTGATTTGGGAGGGGAAATCAGAACACGAGCAGCACAAATCTATTCCGTGTAAGCAAAAAAATATATTCCATTCAAGCAAAAAATGTACAAATGTGAATGTTAAGCCCCACAGAACACGACTGTGAGTGTCCCATGACACAAAGCAACGTTTAAGGGATGAGCAGCCTCCCAAAATGCAGGGTTTCATTTACAGGAGAGTTTTATCTACGGGCTCTTCAGAGCCAGGGCAGCTCCGGGTGTGAATTTATCCCGGTCGTGTCAAAGCCCCGCGGAACTGGGAACTGAAGGAACCAGAACTTGTTCATTTTTGTGCTGTGCAGCAAAACTCCAGGTGATTTGAACCTAAACTGATAAACTGATACCTCGGTGGGTAAGAGCTGCCACGGGTGCCAAGGTTTTAGGAGCCTTGGGTGCTGTTGGATGCGGAGCAGCCGGAATGGGCTCGTTGATTTTGCTGCTGCAGAGAATCAGGGCTGTGCTTCCTGAGAATTCCCACTGCCCAGGCCACCTGAGGGCTTGGATCAGCCCTGTGAAAGCAAAACAGAGCAGGACAGCTGGAGGTTTCTCTGTGAATCGGCTTCCTGAGGTTGACTCTCCTTTCTTAAGTCTTATACATGAGAGGAGAGAGAATCAGTTCCTGCAGGGATTCTCTTTTTGTTGTTGTTCTGCCTGTATGAACACGAAAGAGCCTTGTTTGTGTGCACACTATGGACTCCTCTTTTTTTTTTTTTTTTTTTTTTTAATAATTAAAAAACAAAATATCTGAGGAGCTCATGCCTCTCTCTCTTTCAGCTGAGGATGTAAAACTTCCAGTGCCCGCCTCAAAGGGCTGAGAAAGATGGAATGAGGGTTAGAAGGTACATCAGAAATTGCTGTTATTTTTGGTAGAGGATCCTATCCCATAATTAGGGATGGTCCCTCTTCCATAGATGCCGTAGTTGGCTCTTTATATTTGGAAAAAAGCTAATTATTTAATTGGCTGTAGTTCTCCAAGCAGTTTTTCTTTAGCCTTGGACCCTTAGTCCCTGCAGGGATGACATGTTTAGCCAAAACAAAGTAACAGCATTCCATGGTCATTATTCTCTGAACTCCCCTCTTTACTATTTGTTTCTTTCTCTTTCTTGTCTCTGTTATATTTATATATCACACAATCTTCATGTTCTTCTTTCACCATAATTGCTTTTTTTTTCAAGTATTACTGCTTGTTCTTATATCTCCAGTCCACACCATGTACTTTTTACTGACCCAGGACCCAGATTTCAATGGGATTTAAAAGGAAGTTTCCCAGTTTCTAGTGGCACTCTGGGGGATTTGATGAATGTATTTTTTGCCACTCCTAAATATTATATGGCCACTCTCTCCCTGACCAGCTAATGGCTGTTTGTGACTGTTTGCTCTCTCATCTTCCAGTCCTAAAGATATCCTTTTTATTGGCAGAACTATCCTGCTTATGCCCAAAGTAATGGCTTCAAATTACAGGCCATCAGAAAGCTCTGAATTATCCAATTGTATCCATCCCTTTGATCTTTGCACTTGGTCTATTTATACCAGGATTTTCTGTGCTGTACCAAGTGTGGCTTCTCTTTTTGTTAATTCTCTGCATTGGTTCACATTGGTTCACATGTTATCAAATCCATCCAATCCCACAAGGTTTCATTTGCATTTATTAGCTAGTTTTTGGAGGGGGAGAGGAGAAAGAAACAAAGATCAAATGCACAGTAACAATAGAGGATTGAAAAAAAAAAAAGAACAACAAACCACCACCACCAAAACATGATGTACAGATTTAGAATAAAAACAAACACCAAAATACTGCAGATAGGGAACCACAAGGCCCTCTTGAAAACACACAGTTATGCCTCAGATTTACTGATAACTCATTTGACCCTGCCACTTCTTTTCTAGCTGAGCAGCCCTCCCTCACTATTTGAAAGAATCATTTTGGTCTCCATCACTTTCCCAGCCCACCTCCAGATGTCTTCTAGCTATTTTACCTTCTTCTCTGAGATTGTAAAAGGCAAAGCTACACATAATAGACAAGAATTCTGGTAAAGAGTCAGTGGTGTGACGTTACACCTTCATCTCCTTTACTCACTCAGTGTTTAACACACTGTTTGTTTCTGAGTGCTACCAATCTCACTTGCTCATTGAACTCTGTAAATACAAGAACTTAACTTGTGGCAATGGGAAGCTCTGCTGTTACCTTTGAGATAAGAGGGTTTTCCCTGATTTATTCCATCAGCACCGGGCGCAGATTTATTTACCAGTGCAGATGGAAAGATATGTTTGTACAGTTAAGTACTCATTACATACAAAGCAGCTGCTTACAACTGCCTGGGGTGAAAATGCTGATTGCTATGCTAATAAATTATTCCAACTGAACTGCCATCAGAAAGGTCTTTCCTCTGGTGAGGATGACACCGAGCATCTGCGTGTCCTCTAGCTCAGAGATCCATCCCCAGCCCTCACCGACCTGTGGGCAATGTCACACCAGGAAAAAAACCCTGTGGGCAACATCAATTTTCCTCTTCTTGTAACCTTCAGTTTTAATTTTTCATTTCCTGTGGCTCCCAAGCAATGCTGCTGCCTCTTTGCAGGCAACACGTTCCTCGAGAGCTGAGCGAGCAGGAGGACGCCGAGCCAGGCAGGGATTTTCCCCCTGCAGCTCCATTTGCACAGCCCCTGCATCCCAAAGTGATTCTGCCTGGCAGGGACCAGAAATGCCTCCAGAAATGTGGAGTGTTGAGCAGAACCACTCAAATGTTGGTGCTTGTCAACACCACACGGTGAGCGTTGTGTGCCCGTCACGGGCTCGTTCATCTGTTTTTACCTGCAGTGTGTGGATGGACCTCCAGGCACAGAACCCTCAACAAGCTGCAGAGAAGAGCTCATTTGCATAAGACACATTCAAATATTTTATTTAGGTGATGCCCTGTGGTCTGTGTGTTCCAGGCAGAGGTGCTCGCCCCTGGTGGTGTCCCATGGAGCTTGCAGCTCCCCTGCACCAAATAGGAAGGGCAAAGTGTTTGATCCCATCCTAATTTCTCTCAGACACCTTGCTGAGTTAGAATTTTCCTTCTATGAGCCAACCCAGACTTGACTTAATAAATATCTGAGTTTTGTCCTCTGTGATTTCTTTCACATGAGATGACAAGGCATTTGAATTTTGGGGGGGGCTGCAGAGCCCTTATTTCCCTGCCCACTGATGCAGCCAGGCTGCAGTGATGCTGTGCCTCGTGCAGAGCTCTGCTGCTCTCGGGGCCTTTTCAGTGAAATGGCAGCCTGTTATTCCCAGGAATTTTTAGCAATTGTGCTGTAAATAGCAATGCATAATTTTTAATATTTTTTTTTTTGGTCATAAAACTCTCAGAAATGAATCCAATTTCAAGCCACGCAGTAAACAGCAAGCGTGCTCTGTGCTGATCTCAAAGCTACGGGAACACACATCCATTTTTCAGGGGACGTGAGATGAGTTTCAAACTTTATGGGCTCTACAACTTTACTGGGGACAAATATGTGTGATTTGGAGTGAAAATTACAACAGAACGTGGTTTTTTTCATTGTCGTCTCAGTCTTCAGATGAAAAGCAAGTTTGGTTATTGCAGGTGATGTTACTGACTCAGGGAGCACACACTGTGTGAACCAAAGCCAAAATGCAAGCCCCAGCATCCCCCCATAAAAACCTCCCTCACTCCTTGCTCGGGTGCAGCACAGCTGGGTGGGAATTCCTGGCACCCAGGGACGCTCCATTATCACTCCATCTCCGCATTTAGGAGCAGAAATCTGTTTGAAGGCAGTCCTGCAACACTCATTTAGAGTCGATCCTGATTCTCCTGGGGCCTGGCTCTGCAGGGAGAGGTGTTTTAGTGAATGCACCTGGAGTGCCATAAAGAGCACATCCAGAACAAATTCCATAGCATGGCTTCTCCTTCTGCTGGAAATAAATAGGAAAACTTAATCCTTCGTTGGGGTGAGCAGAGAAAGGCTTTAAAGAGTATCACCACACTGCTGGAGAGGCAGTGATGTGCCTGCAAAGCCAGGATTCTGGAGCAGTGCTGAATGCTACAGGGAACAGGATTAATAAAAATCTTTGATTTTTATTTTACTAAAGCTTAAAAATCCTCCCCAAACTCCTCCTGGAAGTGGCTTGTGATTTTTTCGTGGAAAAATTTTAAACTGTCTCTTTTAAGCCCCTACAATGAAAGAGAACTAGACTAAGAAATTCTAATAGAAAACTGGCCTTGATTTTTGCTGTAACTTTTAAATAGCGACTACATATTTAGTTCTGCTATTTATTCCTTGTCTGAGCACTATATTTTTATATTTATATTATTCTGTTTATATTTTTATTATTATATTTGTATTTTTATAACACAGGTGGTAAAAGGAAACTTCCTCTTGCATTTCCTTTCCAGTGAAAGGCTGTATGGACAGAACCACATCATGTGTTCCCATATAGTACCAGACATGCAAAGCTGTACCTCTTTGCAACAGGTTTAACTTCCAGTGCCTGTAGAGAAATTTCTCAAGTTTATTCTTCTTTTCTGAAAGTGCAAAGAGTCTCATTTCCTCGACTTCCTTGCAGTTTTCTCTTATATTTGGTCACTGCTTTCTGTAGGAAGCAGGAAAAGGACCACTCAGATTAGCAGTTATGTCTTCTTTGACAGTGCAAGCCAATTTAGGGGGCTGATGCTCCTTTAGGAATAGCTTTCATTACTCGAGGTTTTGGTTCTCTTTTGAGCAAAGCTTGGCAGGTTCCTGCAACTCTGTGGACAGAACAGGAACAAACAGCCCTGGGGAAATGTCCTGTCTCGTGTGCTTCCAGGAATCTCAGAGTGTCCATGAGCTGGCCCTGCACAGACACCCCAGCAATCCCACCCTGTGCCCCAGAGGATCATCCCAACCCTCCTGGAGCTCTGGCAGCCTTGGGGCTGTGCCCACTGCCCTGGGCAGCCTGTTCAGTGCCAACCACCCTCTGGGGGAAGAACCTTTCCCTGAGATCCACCCTGAGCCTGCCCTGGCACAGCTCCAGCCATTCCCATTAACACGGTGTTAATCACACCGAGATCTGCTGCTGAATGAAGGATCATTTGTAATAGATTGTCACTTTCTGTTCATTAACGTAATGTTCACTAACAGTCAAACTTTCCAGCCTCTGAAAGCATTTTGAAATAGAATTCACATTAAGGGCTCTCCGAATTTCTTTAAAATACAAGACAATCTCAGGAGATTCAACCTCCTTATGTGTTCTTTAAAATGTATTTCCAGTGAAGAGCTTCAATATCTTTCCCTTAACCTCTTTGTGATATTCAGTAACCCAATTAAAGTCTATTGCCTTTGCTTTAGAGATAATAGGTTTCACTTAAGAGAGAGCGTGGCCTCTGCCAAAGGGCTAGAAAGAGAAAAAGGGCTCTGAAGTGCACAGGCATTGATGCTTTGGATGGAAAAATCCATCTGTTATTACCTTAAATCAAGTCTTTGCCCACGAATCTGGCAGATCTGTCCTTTAACTGTCTCCCAATGACAGTCCTTTATGTTTGTTAACCACATGTAATCTTAAGCCACCCATTTAAACCAGGCTTTGAGTGAGGTGAGGATTAAAGCACTGAACTTGAAAAAACTTCCTGAGTGGGTTTTCCAGAGGTTTCAGGGAAAACCCAGAGAGATTTTTACTAGTTTTTGTGGTGCAGCAGGTTATCAGTGAAGTTCTGGGAGTCATTCCTGATTTCCAGCAATCTGAAGGTCTCCAAAACAATCCACCATCTGAAATAACTGTTAGGGAAGGAGGAGTCTGCTGATGTGACAAAAATGTTGGTGAAAAATTACAGTTCTGCATTCAAATAGTAGTCTAAGCATTGGATGAAATTCCTGAAGGAACTGAACTGAGCCCTAATTTTAGAGTCTTCAAAAATTACAGTAATGATTCCTCACTCTCCATTTTAGTTCAGTGTGTATAACCTGTGGAAATTCTTTGGGAAATGGAATCTCTGATCCTGTGGCTGCCTTGGTGTGTGTTTGTGCCCCAGACCTGTCACAGCTCCTCAGGCTCAGCTCAACAGTGTTTTTCTCTGCTAAAAATTGGTTAAAAATACAAGATTTTAAGAATCTCCCCTGGTAACATGATAATATAGGAGACCATTTTCCAGGTCCACCCCAGAGGTGAGAATTTCTGTGGCTTGGGGTTTAGTCTGGGGGTTTGACTTTCAGGAGGATGTGGGTTGACATAAAGCAAACCTGAATTTGCCCACTGGGCCATAAAATCCTTTTGGGTTGGAAATCACCTCCCATGCAGGTAAATGATGGAATAACAAGGACTTTGACAGGGTCTTTGCACTTCCACAGAAGGACTATCCAGTATTATTTTATACTTCTGTTAAGATAAATAGAATTTTTCGGCATTATTTTTAATTGAATGGCCTCGTGCCAAATACCTGGCTGTCATAAATCCCCGTGTCTAATGAAAAGAAGCAAGCCCCAAATGCTGCCGGCAGCATCAGCTAAAAAAATAGAAAACCAATTAAGCTCAGGTAAAAATAATTTTCCATTTCAGGAAAATTTGAGAATTCGAAGGAGGGTTTTTTTAGCTTCACAAGAAGAGTCCATAATCTAAAAATAAATAATCAATTACCCAACACTGGGGAAAAGGTAAGCTTTGATAAATCCAATGTTCTCCCAGTAATTTTGAAATATAGGCGTATTTGTATAGATTTTAACTGATTTATTTTACCTCGGTGCTATTTATTATTTTACTATGATATTATAGTAATATCTACATCAATATTTTGAACATTTTAAAGGCACAATTTATTTTGTGATTGTTCAGCCTGCACACTTTACAGCTTCAGATCTTCTACTTTCTTTCACCTTAGAGGAGCACCAGTGTCCCCAGGGAGGATTTTTGAACTGCTTTTAATGAGATGTAGAAATTACAGCCAGGGCTGTTTGTGTAAAGTCATGGTAAAACCCTCTGTCAATAGAAAGCCTACTGAGTTTTAATTTCTTAATTACCACATAACTTTGGGACTTTTTTTTCTTTTATACCAATAATTTTTATGATTTTTTTTTTAATACCAACTACATTGTTCTCTTTAATCCTGGACATTAAAAACCTATGATTTTACTCCTGAAATAACTGACACTATGGGACAATTTGTTCATGTGACATGAAATGAACTTTTCTTTCTTTTCTTTTCTTTTCTTTTCTTTTCTTTTCTTTTCTTTTCTTTTCTTTTCTTTTCTTTTCTTTTCTTTTCTTTTCTTTTCTTTTCTTTTCTTTTCTTTTCTTTTCTTTTCTTTTCTGTTATTTTATTTTATTTTATTTTATTTTATTTTATTTTATTTTATTTTATTTTATTTTATTTTATTTTTATTGATTATCACAGGCTTGGTATAGAAATGTGTAGGGTTTGTATTTCTATATGTAATATGCACATAATAAAATGCTGGAAACTGCAAGGTCAGAAAGACTCAGAAACTTTTGGCTCAGTGTAATTAACTGGGTTTTGTTCAGAGAGGCTCAGGATCTTCTTTAACTGCAGCTGTGGGAAAAGGTTATCAAATTCTCCTCTATCTGCAGAGCTTAATTCCACCCCTTTTGATTATTGATTATGCTTTTTTTTTAATAATTCTCCAAGATTAGCTCTAAGTGCAGCCCAGTGGCTCCACCTCAACCCAGTTTATTAACCAGGAGATAAAGCAGTTTAATCATTTAGTGGACGTGGGTTTTCCCAGGCAAACTTTCCCGTTCCTGTGCTAAACTCAAAAAGCTCTGGATGTTCCTGAGATATCCAGCCTGGTTTAATTACCTCCAGCTTGTTCATCGACAACTGAGCCAAACGAAATGAAGCCTCCCAAAAAAAACCCAAAAAAACTCCCGGGCTTATCAGGACGTGAAAGCAGCTTTTAAATTGAGATGGCAGACGAGAATTTATCTTCTGATCTTCTGAAACCCCTCATCAGGAAGGAAGAAAAGCGAGCTCTGAGTGAGGGAAAACAGTTTATTTCTTCATCAAGGAGTTTAGATCCTCCAAAGGGCACGGCTGACATCGAGTAGAGCTTTTTAATTAAGCTCCTAAACAAATGCCGAAATCTTTCGGTGCAAGTGTTTATATTCAGCGAGCAGCACTCCTTGCCTTTGTTAAACATTGATTAATGTCGCTGGCATCTCACTTGCAATATTTTAGGGAGATCATTAAGTCTGATTATTAAGTCTGGGAGCAGCACACAGAGGTAATGGGGGCCGGGGCAGATTCCTTCTTCAGGGAATTCCGTGGGAAGTGGTGATTGTGGGGAGGGGGGGAACAAGGACATGACGGGGTCTTTGCAGAACCCCAACGGGGCCAAGAACCTGAACCCTGTGTCCTAAGGAGGAGAAAGGGAGAAAACAGTTCCAAAATGGGAACTCCTGAGTTTGGACAACACCTGGAAACCTCCTGCCCTGCCCCTGGTCCTGCAGAGGGCACTGCCAGGGGGGAGACCCTCAGCACACCAGGAATGACCACAGGGCTCTGGGAGTGAAGGGCAAGGCTCTGCTGGCGTCTCCTTGACCCTGCTGGGGGTATATATTAATTACAATTATATTATTGATCTTGAAAATCCTCCCTCGGGGCAGTTGGTAAGGAAAAGATGGCCCATTTTCCTGGGATTTTTCCTTTCTCCCTCAGTACAGTGCTTGAAAAGCTCCCCCAGCTTTCTAACAGCTGTATTACTATTTTCCCTATTAATGTTAACCCACATGGCTGGATTTTTTTAATTGCCTTTCCTTAATCACGCCTCTTTGGCCGAGATTAACGTTTGGCAGCAGGGAGGACTTGGCAGAAATTCCTTAGGAATTGTTTGTCCATATTCCCACACCATCCAAAAAGATCTGTTTGCCTGGCAAAGGATTGAGTTCCAACATGGAAATGACTTATCTGAAAAGCAGTGCAGATTAGAATATACTCCCTCGTGGGCTGTGCTAAAAATAGTCTAAAGTAAATAAAATAAAATAACAAAAGAATAAAATAAGAGGAAATAAATAAATAAATAAATAAATAAATAACATAAAATACTAAAATAAGGTCTTCATTTAGATTGAAGGCTTTCATGCTATTTTCTCCCTTCCTGGTGTTCTATTAATTGGAATTTGTTCCTGTATGCTCTAGACATTTCAAATCTTCTCTTCATTCCAGACATGTCAAAACAAAATTAAATACAATCAAAACCTGTCAATCCCCATTGTTTACTGCCTCCTTGTTCTTTTCTCTTCCAAATAACTTGTAGGTCATCAATATGCATGGTTGAATTTTGAAAGTATCAATCCTTCACTAGGGAAACTTCAATTTGTAGGGATTTTGATGCATTTTTTAATTTTTTTTTTGAAGATTTGGCTGCTTATAAATGTCAGGATGTCGTTTTGGGAAAAAGAAACAAAACCAAAACCAAATGCAAACCTTTAGTGAAAAAATACCCAATTGTTTCATTCCAGTTGCCTTTCATGAAGTTTTCATATTAATTTAGCCCTAAAATGCCTTTTCTCTCAAAGAATACCAGAAAAGCAAATATAGAAATAAAGAAATTGAAACTCTGCAAACAACAGGTGGCAAAAAAAATCAACAAAAATACAATTACAGCCTGACAATAATGGGGTGGCTCCTTAACCAACTTCTAGATGAAGTTTCAAAATTCGCATTCTTTATATGGGAGGAATAAATCTGGTTTAGGATCCTCTTTTCTTCACTTGAGGCAAAAGCAGAATTTACCTTTTCAATTTTTTTCCCCCAGTATTATATCACAGATAACTCACCAGGAGGGATACAAATGACAGCATTTTCCTCCAGGAAGCTGCTGAGCTGCAGTTCCAGCCAGACCATCTTTTCCCTAGAAGTTTGTGCATATTTTTGGGGCTTTAAAACATTTCCTTTCTTATAGAAAAAACACTACAAACAAAAAAAAACAAAACCCCCACAAACAAAGAAAAAAACACAAACAAAAATCTCAAAACAAACAAAAAAAATAATAAAACCCAAACCAAATCAAAGAACAAACATAGAGAAGAAAAAAAAACAACGAAAAATTAAAAAAAAAACCCACAAAAACCACAAACAAAAATTGAACCCCACAACTGACAGAAAGGAGGCAACAAAAGGAACCAAGTAATCTAAATGTCAGATCTGTCACCTCTGTGACTGAAATATCACATTTTTGTGAAGAGATACAACTGCAGTAATTGTAAAACATTCAATAAAATACAAGCACATAAATATTTCTCGTGCTGAAAGTTTAATGCAGTCTTTGAAAATGGGAGTAGGAGATGTTATATAAACCAGCCAGAGTGTGCTAATTATGGACTCAGACAAGCTCTTCGCACACCACCTTTGCATTTCACAGCCTTGTCCCCCAAAACAGAAGCAGGGAAATGGTGCAGCATCACCAGGATGTTTGATATTTAGATTCAGTGTAAAATTGCTGACAGTCTTGGAGGTCAGGGAAATGGTTTGGGTAGAAGGAACCTGTAAGATCACCCAGTTCCAACCACACCACCTCCTGCCAGCCCAGGTTGCTCCAAGCCCCGTCCAACCTGGCCTGGGACACTCCCAGGGATCCAGGGGCAGCCACAGCTTCTCTGGGCACCCTGTGCCAGGGCCTGCCCACCCTCCCAGGGAGGGATTCCTTCCCAATATCCCATCTAACCCTGCCCTCTGGCAGTTGGAAGCCATTCCCTGTGTCCTGTCCCTCCATCCCTTGTCAATGGTCTCTCTCCATCTTTCTTGGATCCCCTTCAGGTCCTGCAAGGCCACAGTGAGGTCACCCCACAGCTTCTCCTCTCCAGGCTGAACAATCCCAGCTCTCCCCCTTTCTCCCAGCAGAGCTGCTCCATCCTCTGCTCCTCTTGGAGCCTCCTCTGGACTCTCTGCAGCAGTGATCACAATATTCTGATTAGGAAAGAACCTGCTTATTCAACACAATCTGAATTTGTTTCCCTGGGTGTTTTTTAGCAGCAGAGTTTGGTTCCCCTGTGAATAATCAAACCAGCCCCGTGGTTTGCAGGAGCAGATGCCTCATCCTTAATCTTGTTCTCCTCCCAGGTAAACAAATTCCAACCAGGTGTTGTGTGCAGATAAACTTTTAGATTCTTGCTATCCAGGAGGGATCTCGGGTCCTGAATATCTCTTCCCTTCAAATTCAAAGTGCCAATTGGATCTGATTAGTGGTGGCAGATGGTCAAGATAAAGTTTATTATAAACACATTGACTCTGAAGCCACAGATTCTGCTTCCCAGCAGTGCCTCCCTGAGCCTTCTAGAAGAGATTTTCACACTGATTAAAACTTTCAGCTCCTGTACATACCTGCTTAATCCTTTTAACTTTCACACTTTTATTTTCCCTTCTCCCTTAATTGTCAGACCCATCACTGTTTAAAGGAGGATATTTATTTTTGGCATGGCGGAAACAGCTGCAAGAGCAGCTCATTTGAAGTTTCTGTGTGTGAGGCAGGCTGGGTGGCTGCAGGTGCAGAACAATTTCCAGCCAAGGGTTTCTGTTCTCCTGCAATCACACAGTTCACACACCAGCTCAGGATCTGAGTTGCTGTGGGGTTCCAAATCATATTTGCAGCCATATCTGGGTTACCAATCATATCCCTCTGCATTAATTGGGACTGCAGGTTTCTAACTTTAGCTGCAAGACAATGAAAAGGAAGCAGAAGGCAAATAAAATGTCTTCATCCAATGGACCCACAGCTGAGGAGGAAGAAAACATTAATTGGACTAAAATGAAATTTTCAGCTCTATAAATAATTTGTAACATTTTGCTTGAATGAAAATTTCGAGTGGTAGCAAAATTTTGCCAGGAATGACAGGCACATGCATGGAAAATCCTGGGAATGTAACTAGGAATTAAAGCCATTTATTGCTCCTATCAATGCACTTGTAAGGGATTCTTGAAGAGTTTGCAATGCCACATCGTTCCTGGTTTGATAGGTGATAAATGTTATACTAGAAATGAATAATTCCTCCAGGAAGCCATGAGGGGAAGCCATCAGCAAGGGTCCTTCTCTCTGGAAATTCCTCTGACCAAATATTTGCATTTTTTTAAGTTATAAAAAAGATTACCTGTTTTTTTTTTTTCCCCCTCTTGGTTGTTTAAACAAAACCTCCACGTGGTGAGGGATTTACATCTCAATCAAAGCTCCAAGAAGAGTCAGCCTCACCTAGTGATGGGGAGGGAATGGGGATTTGAACAGGATTCGAAGCAGCGAAAAGCAGGAAGAGATTAATGCTCAGCAAAACCCAAGCAGGAGGGATTCCTGGAAAATGGGGGTTTAATGAGTTATTGGAAAGAGGAGAGAGAGGCCACTTGGCAGAAAGGACACAGAGCTGAATGTTCATTGTGCTTTCAGCAGGAGGAGAATAATGGCACGGAAGGGCTTTAAAGGTGTAAGGAAGAAATCCATAACCCCACTCAGGACAGCCTGGAGCTGAAATATTCTCATCTCCTGAACAGGAGGGGAAATAGAAAGTCTATTTAATAACTTTTTCGTTATTTTTCGGATCGTGGGGGTCAGGAGTTTCAGAAAAGTGGATTAAAGTGCTACAAACACCACACAGGATCTTTGCACGGCCCATGTTCATGCTGGACTGCAGATGGACTAGAAAGTTTTATTTCATTAAGCAGTTTTTTGAGTGCTTTTCTTATTTTTCTCTCCCCCATCCCCAACCCCCCCCTGCTCTTTTTCTGTGTAATTATATGCATTCAGTAGTGTTTCCACATGAAGTGAACACAGAAGGAAAGGAAGGCCAGGTGGGTGAGAGCCATTATGACTCCAAGAAATTCCTTTTTCCTAAGTCAAAAGCCTGCTAGAAATAATAGATGACAAACATCCGTACCTTATGCATGTTTTATGATCTTTTGGGATTTCTTTGTACCTTTTTGTCCTGTAAAAACTTCATCCCAGCCTGATGTTTTTCGTTTTGTGTTCATGCACTTGGCTGTACTTTGCTGAATGTCACAAACTGTTACATAACTGCGAGTTTATTGCAGTTAAACTGAATTTTACAGATTCACTAATTCCATTCCCAATTCCACAAAATTCCATCAATATTTACATTTCTTGTGCAACGAAAGGCACTTCCTGTGCCCAGAAGCTGTACAGAAGATTTCACACTCTCTCCAAGGAGGAAGAAAGTGCATTTTATTGCATCTGCTGCCTGGAGCACTTTGGTTTATTGCTGCCAGTGATTCCCTGCAAGAGAAAAATGGATTGATAATTGTAAAACAGTGATAAAATAGAACAAATAGGTATTTTTGTGACGCCTGAGGTAGAAATATCTCCGTGGCTCCTGTGCAGTCAGGTCCTGTGAACTCTGTTAATGCCCACTGATCAAACAGATGGGAAAACACCTTTGAAAATTAACCTTTCATGGATGCTCTCACTGGTACCAGAAAGTCATCTCATTGCTGAACAAAATGTGCTGATGGTGAGAGAGATAGTTTTGGATTTAGGGCTGTTGTTTGGGGGGGTTTTGGGGGGGCTTGGTTGATTTTTCCCTTCCCAGCTCCCACGTGATTTTCTCAGCAATCACCACCATGAATTAAACCCAATCAAACACAACGAATTCCTTGCTGTGCCACCTGAGCTGCCCAGTACTGGAGAATCCCAGCTCACCATTCCTGAACTGGTTCTTACTGGTCTAAAATTACATTGTGTCCTGTGATGAAACCGATTTTCAAAATCCCAGGCACTCAAATTTCCGGGTTCAACTTCACACCAAAAAAAAAGGAGATATTGCCCTGTGGTGGGACATTAGTCTAGAACTCTTATTTTGCCCCAGTGCCACGTTATTGTTCTCAGCTGAGTTGCCTCTGGTCTTTGTTCTGTGTAAATCATTAATTACAGGCACAAGAAATAAAGGAGAGAATTTTCTTGAATCTGAATGTGTCAGGCACCCAAAACACAGAAAGTGTCCTCACCTCTTTACAAACCACTTGGCAAAGACTTTTATCTAAGGAATAGGAACTTTCAACAGCTTGGGCATTTTTTGAAGGACAGGGAAACATTTCCTGTACATATTTATGACCAGGTGATGATGTTTTTAATCTCAACTGCAACAAGTAGCTCTGCCTGTGGAAAATTTATTTCCTGCCCCTTTGACTTTGAATTCTGTCTGTCATTAAACATCATCTTGAGCAGTCTTTAGCTCAAGGTACACGTTCAAATAGTTCTGAAGTCACCAATTTAATCAGAAGTTTGCAAGGGACAGTTGGTGGCTCTCATGAATGAATTACAGACATCAGACTCCCATCCTGAACAAATATGCATTTCCACTCATCTCTACTCTTTCCCAAATTATAACTAAACTACAACTGTATATAATAAACCTGATTTGACAGTAACAGGAGCTTCAGCAGCAAATTCCTTTGTGGCATTAATTTGTTATCTATCACGATACCCACTGGAAGCTAATTTTATTCTGCTTAATTGCAGGGTTTTTTAATAGCTGTAAAGTGTTTTCTTTCTCAGAAAGGCAGCTACATTTGATTTGCTATTGTGAGAAAGTACCACTCTCCTGCATCATTAGATGATAACACAAATGGAGAGGTCCTTCAAAATCTCCCCATAATAAGGTGTATTCCCTACTTGCATGAAAAATTTCATGGGATTCTAATTTTTTCTTGTCCATTCACAAATGTAGTGACCACTGCTCGCCTCTGTATGCCTGCAAATGTATGGATAATACCAGAAAAATTATTTGAAGGACTAATTTTTAACTTAGAAAATGTTCCGTCTGCAAAAGCTTCCTTGTTTGGCTTCGTGCTGAAGGGCCACTTTAATTAGGAAAATACATTTCAAAGTTTGCAAGGTGATGGGTACACAGGCTTTCATTACACTCTAATTATTAGCAATAAAAGTTTTACACGACAGGCAATTTATTTCCTTATGTTGAAGGAAAATAAGCCAGGGACAGTCTATTCTGTCATTTGCCCTGTTCTTGCTCCAGTGTGCAAATCCTTGGGAGTTTTCCACAAATTCTGCTCAGTTTTACTCTGTTCTAGCTTTCCAAATGCTTCCTGACACGGAGGGTTTCACAGGACTGAACTTGCATATCTATAGTTAGGGATTGAACTTGTCACATCCTGGGGGAGGGACTTTTCCCCACTGTTTTCCACAGGGTTTTTTATGGCCATCCCCACAACCCAGTTCTCTCTCAGTCTCCCAAATCTTAGTGAGTAAAAGTCTGCAAAAGACCAATTTCCCTTGATTTTTTTTTTTTTTTAAATTCTCTAAGTAACTTCAAAACACAAATATTGCATGGAACAAACACCATGTGAAGACAGCAAAATGAGTTAGAAGTAATAAATTCTTGAAGGATTGGGAAAAATACTGAGATTTTATTAAATAATTCAGGGAGACATTGGTAGGGATTGTACTTACAGGTCATCCTTAAAATTTCATATTAATGATGACAAAAGGTCATCCTTAACATGAAAATCATTCATTTCAGCCCAAGACCTGTTCTCCCTGCAGCCCAAATTTGTGACTTTGAATGACTGTTTTAAAGCTCAACTTGTTGTGTTACAACTTTCTCATCCTCCTGTTGATGAGGAAGACAAATATATCTTATTTCTGAGAAGACACCAAGACCTTTTAGTTGACTTCCTACTCGTCTGAGTGGGAAAAAAAAAGATGGTTTTAAAGGTCTATAAAAAATCTCTTGCATTTGGCTGGAAAGAAAAGGATCAAAGGCAAACATTATTGCTTTGGGGATATATATTTAATGCTTTAACAGATGTCATCAATCTGTTGCCTTTTAATGAGTTTCTCTATGTGCTCCCCTGAATTAATTATCTCTTGTCATCAGTTTTATTCTTCTGGGCTGGTTTTTCAGCTACAAAAAAAACGTTTCTGCTTCAATTCATAATTATGAAATAGAGAGAGAACAAAAAGCTCGGGTTTTGAATAGTACATTGGTGATAAACACCCTTGAACTTGAATCCACATTGTTGTGTTTGGTTTTTTTTTTCCCTGAAACAGCAGCATTTCAGTTTGAAGGACTCAGTTCTCAGAGTTTCTGTATTATTTCTGTAGAAAATATCCACCCAGCAAAACAACAAGCACTGATGGCATTTTGAATTTACAATACATAACCTGTGCTCCTCTGCCAGCTCCTCGTTTATGATTATTATTTCAAAGAAAACGAGTTTATGTTGAAATTAAATGTTTCCCCCTTCTTTAGGGTGAAAAAAAAAATTAAATAAAGGTTTCAGAAGGAGAATTCATTGGAATTATTAAAAGTTCTTTGTGCTCTGTGAGCTGCAAGGTGAGAACCAAAGAGTCTCTCCCAAAGGTCGGTGGTGCCTTCAGATTATTCTTCAGTGGAGCTCCTCAGATCGTGGTTTGAAAACTGAAAAATATAATTGCATATATTTATAATAAAAATATATTTTATATATTTATACCTCTATATAGAAGCTCATCTCATTCCCCCCTAGCAAGGGCATGGACACCTTCACTGTCCCAGGTTGCTCCAAGAAAACCTTGGAGGTTTTCAGACGGATCTTTCCAGCTGGCAAGAAAGGGAAACCCAAAGTATTATGGAAAAGAGTGCACTTGCCATGGGATGTTTGATGGGATCAGGTGAAAAAAAAATTATGGGATGCCTTAAGGGATGCTGGAGATGTAGAAAACCTGTTATGGAGTGTTCAGTGGAACAGGAAAGGACCAAATCTGATGGCTGAGAAATGAGTGTGAGAAAATAGAAAGGAGAGAGGACAAAAAGGATCATAAAAGTGTGAAAAGGCTCCTGTACAGCTACAATTATTTTGCATTTCTAGGTGAATATCATTAGAGAGGAGTGTGGCCATTCAGTTGTTTCTCTGTTTTTAATGAATTCATGTAACTTATGCAAGCAAAAAGTCCATGCAATGAATGAGTAATCCAGGAATGCTGGAGGAAGTGAAGGAAAACATAAGCTTATGGTGATGAAACGTTTCATACCGGAAAAGTTTTTGAAACTTTAGGTTTTGCAGGTTACACAGAGACAAGACACAATCTAATTCAAAAGCCTCTGTCCTAAAGCATCTGTCTGCTGGCCTAATACACTTCCTTCCAAACAGGACCACCTTTGTGCCAGTGGAGAACAAAGAGGAGCTTCATTGCCCTAAAAATGTCCTAAAAATTATTATAAATTAATAAAGAAACCCATTTAAATTTGTGTAGCCATTAAGAGATCCCTTCACCTCGAGGGTTGCTCATGTGGCAGCTCCAGCTTCAGCTTCATTCAGCTCTTGCAAAAGGAGGAAGAGAGATCCTGGTCTAACTTGCACTAGGAAATGTGGCTCCTGTGGGAATATTTCTGCCATGGATATAACCAGTGACTGTATAACAATATATTTCAGAAAGTGGACTAAATATCTGCTGTGCTTAGTGTAATAAAATAATCCACTAATGTCCAGCTATACAAATTTAATTTACTGTAATATGGGGGTTTTGTTACTTGAAATCCCATGGACATTATCTCCACCTGGGAGGGATCAATCTCAGTTAAGCACTCAGCACTTAAGAGAAAATGAGAACAGGATTAATGGGTTTATACTCTGTTATTTAAGAGCCATTGGCAAAAAAATGACCCTCAGTTTATGTGTATAATATGACATTTCTCCTTTGCACCTGTACTCCCTCAATACCTCTAAAATAATAGCAATAAACATAAACCTGCCAGGACTGGGCAGAGATTTCGAGCTGCCCAGACCTTGCAGGGATGAGCTGTAGGTTGATCTGCCTCCTTGGCTATTTTTGCCCTGTGTGTTAAAGAGTTTCCCCTGGAAGCAGATTGGAAATACACCCTTTGCTTTCTTTCAGGACACAGTCTGCCAAAATGACATCAGTTTAGCTGGTGGGAAAAGGAAAGAGAGATACAATTAGATATCCACAGCCACAGCCTGACAAACGTGGGTTAGAAAGTGGTGACCCTCCCTAGGTGACTAATGGGGTTATTATGCAAAAATACTATTCAATAATCCCATTTATTGTCTTGTTGTTGTTGTTGTTGTTTGTTTCCATTTATTTGGTGAGAATGTCCTGATGTTTTGGAAGCTGTTGATGGTCGGATCTCCCATATTGTAAAGGTTATTTTTGCTCTTGGGTTTCGTTCTTTATCTTCTTCCTTTGTAAGCTGCTGATTCAAAACCTCCCTCTGGGTGATCGCTGGAAAATCACAGAATAATAAAATATCCTGAGCTAGAAGGGACCCACAAGGATCATTGAGTCCAATCCCTGGCCCTGCACAGGATGATCTCCAAGGTCCCTTCCAACCCAAACCAATCAGGGGTTCTATGATGCATTTTCCCAGCCTGATGTTACCCGGTGTGCCAGAGCAGAGTGGGGATAGGGTGAGATTGGAAATACCGGATATTTCACCATAAATTCTGCTTCTCAGTTTACACTGGAAAGAAACATCTTATGTCTATTTATCAGGTTCTGTGCAGAAACAACAACCTGGTACTACATTAATGCCTGCAAAGCCTTCAGAAATGGGTCTTGCCAATCAAACAAGATGCATGGCCTGCTAATGGCTACCAGGATATACAAGGGTAAAGTATATCCCTGAGGGAAATAATGTGTTGTTTTATCAAAGATGGATTGCAAAGCAGGAGGGAATATATTTTCCCACAGCCTTAAGTACTCTTTGAACCACTCAGAAACTTTCAGGTTCCTGTCTTTTCCATTAGAAGCTTTTCCTGGGTTGCTTTTGTTCACCTGCTCCTTTATTCTCTGTGTTGGTTTCTCCTTCCTCACTTTTTTTTTTTTTTTTGCCCATCTGTTCTTGCTCCAGGGGACTACAAAAGGCAGAAGGAAACAAACTGCTCCCCCCATGCTGAGATCTGCACAGGGCTCCAGCAAACATTCTGAGTTATTTCTATCTCCACTGAGCCTTTCCTCTCTTTCTGCCCAGAATCACAGAAACACAGAAGGGTTTGGGTTGGAAGGGACCTTAAACTCATCCAATCCCACCCCCTGCCATGGGCAGGGACACCTTCCACTAGTCCAGGTTGCTCCAAGGCTCATCCAACCTGGCCTGGGACACTTCCAGGGATGGGGCAGCCACAGCTTCTGGGCACAGGTACCAATTTGTAATCAGAGATGTTACTTTTCCAGTTTGGTTAATGAAAAATTTAACCGTTGGGTGAACAAGAATCCCAGAACATGCTGAGTTGGAAAGGACCCACACAGATGCATCAAGTCCAACCCCTGGCCCTGCACAGGCTCATCCCCTGTGGGATGTCACTCCAAAAGTGGCTCTTTAACATAAAAATCGTTGCCTTTTTTTTTTAACTCTCTCATTTTCTGTCCACCTCTTGCTCTGTCTCTCTGTCTTTCTGTAATTCACAAAAATTATACTAAAACAGTGATGTGAAGTTGTTTGTTTGACTCCAGCACATCCACTGTGAGGTGACAATGGTGATTGATTTCTATCTTACATTAAGACATTAAGGATTTACTGCTCAACAATTTTTTTGATTGCCAGAAAGGTTTTGCGGTGACACGAAGTGTCACAGCACAAACCACGAGGAAAGCGAGATTATGATGCAGAAGAGAGTGAAATGTCACAGCTCAGAGCAAGGATTTGTCAGCTCCTGTGTTTTAGGAGCTCACTTCCAGGCTCCTGTGGGATGCAGAAGTCCCTGAAGTCCCCTTTGCAATGGGAATGAGCCCATTTTCCTGAGCTCGTGGCTTTGTTGGTCACAGCCAGGATGGAAAGTGTAGACGTGCCTTTGAGATAAAGGAAACATTTACGCCTCACATTGCTTTCTAGTTGTTGAGTTTGGGGTTTGTTTTTTTTTTCTTATTATTATTATTTCTTGGGTGTTTTGGTTTGGGGTTTTTTTGTTGTTGTTGTTTTTGTTTTGTTTTTAGTTTGTTTGTTTGTTTGTTTGTTTAAGAAAGGAAAATAGAGAGAAACATCTAAAAATAATTAAAGCAGATACCGAGATTTTGGTTTTCAGTGAGTGCAGTGATTCTACAGAGCGATCTCGTTATGGGGGAGGCTTTGGGAACAAGAAAAGCAAGGTCATTAAAAGAATGACTCTGATAATGTATTACTTTATGGGTGGCTGTGTTATTCCACTGTTGCTTCGAGATGTTTTTGAGTAAATGCTCCATTTAACAGTCTATTTTTAATGTAAAGAGAGGGAAGGAGTCAGTGCCCAAAAATCATTACATTTTTTTTATATATTACATTTCTGTTTGTAAAATGTGCTGAATCTGAACAAACAAAAAGATGATACTTAAGTAAGGTTTTGCTCTATTTAAGCCAAGCTCACAAGCTCTGAAGGAGTCTGAATTTTTATGCTGCAGTTTTGCAGTGGTGCCATTTGGGCTGTTAAAGTCATCTCAGCATTTTCATTAGCAAGACTGTTATCTGAAATTGCCAACTCAACCAAAAAAACCTTCCCAAAAATACCCACAGATTTAATAAATAATTCTTAGAATCTGCTTATCATATAAATATAAATATAAAATAGAATTTAAATTATCAATTAAAATGTAATGAATAATCCTTAGAATATTATTATAAAATATATATAAATATAATAAAAATATAACTATAATATTACTAAAATATGATAAATAACCATTAGAATCTGCTTTTTATAAAAATACTAACATAACTATAAAATATGGTTTGTTATAAAAATAATGATGAATTAAAGCAAGAAACCCATAAGATTCCAGCTGACTCCCAGACAGTGGGTTGAGACCAGCTCTAATGCTTTCCTTGGATAAAATGAACATCTTAAATCCAGTGCCTGCATCATATAGTTTTAATTTCTTTCTTTTACTGCGTTTTCATTTCTTTCAGTGGCCTGCTCTGCAGTATCTAATTTAAGGGATTTGTAATAAAAGATACCACTTAATTCACTGCAGTGTCCAGATGCATCTGTTTGTATTACCAGTGCTCAGAAAGACAGAAGGAATATGAGGAGGTGATAATCCATCTTTATTACAAACACCTCCAGCAAGTGACTGGAAGGTTGCCAATATCTGGCTTTGCAAGCTGCAGTGGTGCTTAAAGTGCATTTAGTGCTCTTTTATTCCCAGCTGATCAAGACTGGAAAGAAATTCAGGAAGGATCTTTCAGCCTTTGGATGAATCTCTGAGCTCCTACAACAGGAACCACGAAGAACCCTTTTAAACTGCAATGGTTGGTTGTAGAATTCCAACACTTCCTTTCAATGTTGACCTCAGTGGGGGACCAAGAGGGAAAAGGTGCAGATTTCCTTTTAGTTCTGCTTCTAATCTAAACCCAAATAGGCCCTGGAATCCCATTCCTGGATTCCTCCCCCATGTTTCCATGGAAGAGAGGAGAATTTCCAAAGGAGTTGTGGCCAAAGGGAGACCAGGCTCTGCTCCCCATCGTGTACAGCTGGTTTTCTTGCTGGGTCTTAGGTGGGTTTGGAGGCAGCCAGGCAGTCCAGGATGTTCCAAATCCAAGTCTAGGATAATACTCTTTCTAAAATGAAAATTAAATCTGAGCACAAGTCAGGTTGTTCTTTCTGCATTTAAAAAAAAAACAAAACAAAACAAAAAAACCACATTCCTTTACACAGCTTTTCGTTGTGGTTATTTTTCCTCTGTGTTTATGCAAGAGGAATGTGTTCAATCCAATTATCACTCCAAAAGAAGACTAAAAAAGTAGAAATTAAAAATTTGAGGGAAAAAGATTTTTTCTTCTCTGCCAGAGAATAAAAAGCCTTTTTTTTTTTTGCCTTTTTTTTGTCTTGAGGTCATTTCTGTCATTTTTACTGATATTTGTTTACAGAAACATTAACTATCCTGTAAAGAAGGAAAGGCTGGTACTGTTAGTTCAGTCCGGAGTTACCAGCACAATGTTCAAGGCTCAAGCTTCTACTCTTGGCTTAAATATTGCAAAGCTTTGCTTAAGTATCATCTTTTTATTTATTCAGATTTAGCTTATTTTACTAACAAAAATACAGGACAAAAAAGAAAGGTAATGATTGTTGTACCTGCAGGAATCTATTTTAAAATAAATATCCAGATACTTTTAAACACAGTTCTTTAAGTTCATTGTCCTTTTAGTACCTTCTGAGTAATTTAAAGTGTCTGGCAAATTATGCAATCAGAATTTTAGGTTTCCTTCACCGAAATTAAAGTTAAGGGACAAGCTTAAGCTGAAGAGACAGGAATACTGAAGCTTTGGGGCTAAAGGCAGATCCAGGCAGTAAAAGTTTCATGAAAGAAACCAGAGCTGAGACTTTTGCTCACCATGGCTGGGTCTGAAGGTCTCGGGGAAAGCCTGGTGAGATCCAGACTTGCTCGGGTCTCATTCCCTGTGACATAACAAAATTATTTGTGATTTCACTTCTTGCAGCTCCAGAGGAGCCTGAAATAGATCTGGGACTTCTGGAGGAGCCTGGGCAGGACACACCAGTGTGCTGATGTCAGGTGGAATTTTCTGCTGGAGACTGCACTGGAGTTTTCTCTTTCATACCCAGGTTGGAAATCCCATTGCAGTGTTTGCTTTCCTTCCTGTTTGGTGGTTCAAAGACTACTCACATTTTTGTGTTTTCACAACAATTTCAGCTTGAATTGACTGGCACCAACAAACTGGCTGACCCAAGAGCTGTAACACGACCTTAAAGTAACATTTTCATCAACAACTCCAATTTTAGTGGGTTTTTTTCTACATGTTGACCCTAAGAAACCTTTTCCAGGTTGCTGTAGCCCTTCTAAATTCTCAAGGATGCTGCTTTACTAGTGACTGATCATGTAATTCCAGTGAAATTTGAGCCTTTTAAATAAATGTCCTCACAAGTCAAGGAGCAGAGTCACTGCTGGGCAGAGGGAAACCTGCCAGAAACACAGAATAAAGCAGAATTATATCAAGCACTGAAAGCCAAAACAAGTAGCATGAACCAGCAGGATCAGTGGGAGCAAGAATGTCAATCATGTGTTTAAGAGTCAAACAATAACAATTTCATATTTCAGCATCTTATTAATAGGGATTGTGGAAGAAACACAGCCAGCAGCAATTCCTGCAAACATTTCAGTTTGTTGCCACATAATTACTATAATGTCATTTGAAATTTTGCATTTCAGTAGATGAAGTTATCAGTGAATGAATGATGTAAATGCTCTGAAATCATCTTAGATGGATACAAAAGAATGACTGATATGCTAATGCTTCTGTATCTCAGTTAGGAAAACATTCTGATAAGAAAAATGGGGCCTAGCATTTAATTGAGGTAATGCAACCACATCTCATTCCTCTTATGTTTTTATTTTAAACATAGTTCTGGTTTTGCCCCCTTGGGGATTGGAAAAAAAAAAAAAAGTCTTTTCTAGTTTAATTTGCTTTTAGCACCATAATATTCAATATTGACAACAGCTCTAAGCCTTAAAGCCATTATTGCACATTTGCCACTCTGGGGGAGATGATAGCTGAGCATTAAACAGAGCACTTTTCAAAGTTCTGATGGCAGTAAAAAGCTAATGCAGATTTAGCAGCAAAAGTCTCCTAGGTATCAGGCTCTGCTGTGATACAATTTTGCCTTTTAATTAATCAATCAATCATTCTATTTAGTAAAAACACATGTTTAATTCTGAAGAAAAACATAAACATTCACAGAGGGCATTTATAACATTTCTGTGTCATAGAACCTTAAGCCCTTTAAGAATAAAAATCAATTTTTATTAGAGTTTCCTTCTTTTGATATCTCCCTGCAGGGGAGGAAAAAAAAAATAGAGCTCAGGAAACCTTTTTGTCGAGCCCTGAATTCAACCCAGTGGCAATTCTGGTCCATGCCAGATCAAACCCAACCAGCAACCACGCAGAGGGGCCACAAAAAGCACTGAAGGCTGGGATGGTGATGCCAGGGAGAGGTGGAATCCTTTGGGAAAGGCAGAGGGAAGGGGACAGATCCATGGGCTGAGCATAGGAAAGGAGAGCCTTAAATTAATCTGTATCCAACTGATGGCCGTGGGGTCCTGCTGTCAGACTGGTGTGCTTTGCTGGCAGCAAATAATGGTGTGTTTTCACATGGTCACCACTGCTTGTTTTCTTATTTATCCATCCACCTGTCTATTTATTTCTTTATTTTCTCTGGGTGGAGGGTTTTTTGACCTTGATTTCAGTCTCTGTGTGTGACAGGCTGGAAACCCAGTTCCTGCTTTCCTTTGACCCCTGAAATGCCATCCCTACAGAGCCCTGTCAGCTTTGCTGTCACAGGATGGGAGATCTGAAAGGAATTCCATGTAAAATTCACACTTAGGTGCTTGTTTTAGCATTGCTCACACTTGCAGAATCCTTATAGGGCATTTTCTGTCACTGACCACGAAGATCTGACAACATCCAACGAGGAAAGGTTTGCCTAAAACCAGAAATTATTGCAATTTTAAGCCTACAAATGGTGACTAAGCCAAATAAAGCGGTAACTTAGAATTACTTTTGGTGAAGTCCATTTCTCCTGTGGAAAATGTTTGGGTTTGCTGCTATTTTATGAAAATAAAACCAACCAAAACCAAAACTCCCAGTATTCTGAGGTCCCTTTTAGGAACCATATTGGGATTTCAGTCTCTTTAGACCAAAGAGTTGCTTCACAATTCCTACTTTGTATTTAATAATAGCTTTTTGATTACAATATAAGGGCATTGAAATCTCTTTGACTGGCTTTGTGTGTGTGCATGTCTCACTCTGCTGTAAATAGTGAATTACTGTAAAGCTTTTATGTAGAAGAAAATGGGAAATTTAATCTGAATTTGTTTCTAAATATCATTTAATCAGTGGGGATTGGCCTTAATTTGGATAAGTAAAGTGCCCATAGAAATATTTAATGGCATTTAAACAATATACTCTGATATCACACTTTGAATTTAATTTCTATTCATATTTATATTTAATTTATTATCAGAATAAGTATAAAATATGTCCATACCTTCTAAAATGAGCCATCACACCAGTGTTGTGTTTGGAAACCTTTGTGTGGCCACCAAATGTGCCTGGCACTGAAAATCCACCTCAGCCACAGCCATTTGTTCCCTTTGAAACTGCTATTTTGTTATTTCAAAAGAATGAAGAAAAATAAAGTTGTTACTACAGGAATCCACTGATTAATCCATGGACTCAAAAATGCTGTCTGAATTTTGATTTAAGGCTTTTTCAACTATAATTAAACAACAGCATAAGATTGAAAATAGAAGAAAATAAGAAACTAGATGAGTAACATATTGGTTACTGGTTTTATTCAGCTACTGAATGCAGATACTTTTCTTGCTTCTTCATTAATCATGATTAATTAAAAAAAAAAAAAAAAAGGAGGAAGCAGGAGTGTCCAGATGTTTCTAAGCTCTCCAAGGTATTTTTAAATCCAATCTTATGTGCATGTTGGAGGCAGTTTAGATGCAAAGCACCTGATCCTGTTCCAGTGGCCCCAGCTGTTGATGAAAGTGGTCACCTGGCTGGAACTGTGTCCATGGAGAGTCCAGGAGATCACTGGAGCCACTTTACTGCTGGGTCATTTCAGGGAAGCAAAGAGATCCTTCATTCTTGTCACCTGGGCTGTGATTAATCGCCAGTGAATTTCGGGAGTGTTCAATCCTTGCCCTTGCTAATGGATCAGAATATAAGAGTGAAAGGAATTGAACACTCACTGTGAGAAAGCTGCCACAGAGCTCTGGAGGGAAAGCTGCAGGAAGAGTGGCTGTGGCTCAGCATCCAGCTCAGAGGGTTCCTGAGCTGCTGGATATGATCCCAGAATCCCAGAGTGTGCTGGGTTAGAAAGGGACCCACAGGGAGAGCCCTGGGTTGGCTTTTCTTCAGCCTAAAGCCAGGTGGTCTCAATAATGCCCCAAGTTCTGATGTATTTAAAGGCCTGTATGAATGGCTGTGGGTTTGTTTCTGCCTGAAGCACAAGGTTAGTAATTCCAACAAATGCTCATTTTCATTTCCAGAGGGCGATTTGAAACTCAGGACATTTCATGCTTTGCTGTTTGGGTAATGGCTGGACTCAATGATCTCTTTTTCATCCCTAATCATCCTATGACAACCCAGCAACCACAGAAAGAAAATAGCCTTTACATTCCCTTTTGCTTTCCCTGCAGACAGGGTGGGAAATCCACCCAGCGTTATTTTCCATTAACAGGAATCCAAAAAACCTGTGTTTTAAATAGTTGGAATTTTTCATTCCCACATTTTGTTTGTGCCTCTCAGCACAGACAGACTGCAGACCCTGCAAGGAAGATTCCCAGGAAAATTTGCATTGCCCTGGGACACCTCCAAGGGTTTCAACCAGCAGGTCAAGCCCCGGCCATGGTGACCCTGCCCAGCCCTGTGTGGCTGTGGAGGATTAACTTTTAACCTGTCTCCAGACCAAGAACGTGCTGGTCACGATTTCCTGGTTAAACCAGGAGAACTGAGAGCAAAAATCCACTTTGCTGGGGTTGTGGCTGTTGCTCTCAGTGAGGTGTGTGTGACAGTGGGATAGACATTAACTGGAGGAGAGCTGGGCTCTTTATATGAACACCAACAAACTATTTTTTTGTCTTCTCTGGTTTTTTTAGATCAGGCAGACTGCTAATTAGAAGCAGTCATGGGTAGGAGTTGCACCCTGGCTGGTAATGGATTCCATCAATTAGAATTAAAGCTAAGCTATTTATTTTCAACTACCCCGTCTTAAAATTCTTCTTTAATCTCCTACTTATGTCATGTACTGCACGTGTGGAGCATCCATTTATTAACGGAATTAACATTTCAAACAAGTGGAAGAAAGGCTGGCACAAGGAAACAAAACCTTGGGAGAGGTTTTAAAAACCAAAAAATCCAGTGAAGGGGCAGCCCACCAGTCTGAAGGCATCCAAACTCCCACTGACTCGTGTGGGGGTTTCCAGGAAGGATGTGGAAGAAATCAGGTGTGTTTTATCAGTGACCCACTTCATGGAATCACACAATGGTTTGGGTTGGAAGGGACGTTAAAGATTTCCCAGTTCCAGCCTCCCTGAGTTGCTCCACTGTTTGCTGTTGTTCTCCAGCAAAGGTGCAGGGATTTTTAGCAGTGAATCTCAGAGTTTTCCTTCCTTGCAGCAAAAAGCTGTTAGCAAGGCTTAGAACCCGCTGGTTCAGCTGGGTTGGATTTGAATGAGGAATAACAGAAAAACCTTTTAAAAAAAAAAGGAGCTTGAGCTGTGGCTCACAAATTATAAAGATCATGAGGAGCATAAAAGGAGAATTTCAGGCTGTCACTGTGACTTACTGAGTGCCACATCCTTTGCACAAAGAATAGAAAATCGACAAAAAATATTCCGTGTAGCTCGTTATTTTTGTTCTTTTGTGAAGACAGTGAGAGACAGAGATCATATCATGTTCTTTTGTTGCAACACTGTAAGTCACCCCTTCTACTGCAATTTTTTCTTAATTGTGACTGTCCAGGAGACTTCCAGTGCTGATGATCAACTTCATTAAAAAATGCCTTTTAGAATAGGCAGGAGGCTTCTTTTAGGTCTTGTGCTTTGTTGCTACAAGATATAAATGTGTCTACATTCACAGCCATGCCAGACAATCATTATATATATATATATATATATTGTTCACATGCCTTTGAGACCAAAGGAAAGATTTCTGGCCACTTCCCTGAGCTTTTTGAAGTTTTACAGGGATGGAAGATGGAAAATATAGGCAGAGAGTCTATATTTTTAATAATTATTGATCCTAGCCATTGAATTACTATAGTTTCTTCAGTGCAAATCATGGGTTTGCTCCTCTGATTTGAAATGGTTGGAATGCTTGAATAGGGGAGGGGAAAACCAGATTTTATATTTATATGGATAGAAAACGAAGTTAAAACCACCAGAATCCTGCCATCCTACTATTTAAACATATATGTTTGTATATTTTTGCCATTTACAAGGAATAGAAGAATCAAAATTCGAAATTACTGCCATTATTCAAAAGACAAGCATGTAAAAATCCATTTCATTTGGTATAACCTTGTCATTTCATCCTTGACTTAGAAAATCCACTGTCCAGAAGTGGCACTTTTCCATGACAACAGGTAAAGACCAAGTGCTAAATGAGACTTGAAATACTATAACAGCATGTTGTAAGGTCTTTTCTGTCATTCAACCAAGGGAAAACAACCATTAAAGCAAATTTTACCCTTTTGACTGAAAAAATATTAAGAGAAAACACATCACTCTCACTCAGCCTGTAGCAGAAACACATCCACCAGCAGCACATTCGTTTTCTGCCCAGTAGTATTTGCATTTATTTAGTAAATGTTTCCTTCAAATAGGAGTTCATTGTGCACAAATGCACAGCAGAAAGGTGGTTTACACTCTTAAACACATCCCATGGACCAAACTTGAGGTGGAGTTTGCCTCCCTGTCCCCTCTTTGCTCCTGATCAGTGCAGGTTCTGCCTGTTCCCCACAGTTTCTCTCTGTTCTTGACTAAAGATGAAGAATCTGTGCTTATGAAGTCACAGCATTTATTTCTGACCCCTTGACCTTGAATAATTTTCACCCCATTTCCAGTGGTCAAGTCTAATTAAGTCCGAGCCACCAGACCAGTGCAAACAGAGTCCACAATTAGTAGGGAACTTATTTCCCTGATGTCTCATCTGTATCTTTCTCATTCTAGATCACTTTTTGTTCTGGCTCTGTGCATTTAGGAAAGTGAATTCTCCTTCCTCCAGCAAATGTAGCTGAGGGCTCTTAAAAACCATTTCAGCCGTTTCCTTAAATTTCCCATTTTCTCCGGTCATTTCCCTGGAGTTTCCAGCCCTCTGACCATTCTTGTCCTCAGCTGTGTTTGCCCAGGGTATTCTGCAGTTGTTCAGCTGTGGATTGATGCTGTCTGAGTGGAGAAATGCACTTGGAATTCATCTTTATATTTCCTGGGTGATGTTTGCCTTTCCACTGCCATGACATTATTGCCTCCTGCTCTGATCGTGAGTGATTCATTTCAGCTTTCACTGACAATGAACCCACAGAGCCACTACGAAGACTTGAGGAGAGGAAGGCCAAAGAAACCCCAAATAAATCTGTCCCATGTCCTCATTTTTCATCTTATTCAATTTTGGAGCAAGGGCACATTGTAATGGAGCCAGACAAATATTCCCATTACCCAAAGATCCCTTCCTAAAGAACTGGTTCCAGTCAGCTGCTCCCAGTCTGCACTCATGACATCAATTATTTTTAAGTATCTTAAGGTCTAAATCAAGGATTATTTTCTGGTTTTCCTTGTCTTTCTCCCCTTACTGATATAACTGGGATGTGCCCATGCTCCATTATTGGCTCTTGTGTATTTTTGTGAAGGGAATGAACAGGAGCATTGGAATCCAACTGTGTTGTTGTAATTTAAGGATATTTTTGATATTATGCCAAGAAGCAGCTTCCACAGTTGTTACTTTAATCCTACAAAGGAGCATTTGGGAGCTGTCAGAATTTCTGTGGAGAGGAAAGGAAATTTCCTCATTTCCATTCAGTGTGAGTGACTGGCAGTGAGACCTGGTGTCCTTTCCTTCTCATGGAATCACAGAATCGTTCAAGCTGCAAAAGATCTCCAAGATTACCAAGTCCAACCTTCTGGTTTTTATTAAAAGCTGTTAAATTTGAAGAAGCTTCCAGGAACTTTGCTGTAGCCTCTGAGAGGAAGTGTTCTATTCGTATGGATATGAATTTCCCACCACTCATGGACGATGTGAAAATGTCTGTGGTTTCAAGAAGGGATAATTCTCCTCTCAAAAATATTATTTCCATTTATTCAAGAAGAAAAATGTTCTGGCTATTTCACTAGAAACCTCCACAGCTAATTGCTACATGTGTCCAAATTCTGAGGAGTGAGGAATCTCCCTGTCTCCAGCGCCTGTTGCTGTTGGAACAATAAACACCTCTGTGTTATTATGCACTGATTTCCTAATAACTGTCTGTTAAACCACTGGCAACACAAAACGAGAAAATTATCATTAATGACTCTGAAAGTGCTAAGAATACATTAATAAATTAGTCCTATTTGACTTTTAAAAGCTATATTTACTCCTGTGTTTACTCATATCAAACAGGCAAAGAAATGTTGAAGAGCCGGTTCTGTTTAATCCTAGGCTGGGTACTTGGTTACTGTGAGAGTCAATCACTTGTCATTTTTAACACTTGTTTCCACCCCTGCCACTGGCATTTGGCTGTGGTGGGTCAGGCTTTGGATCTGTGCTTGGATGGTGTTTTTAAACACTGAACTTAAACGACAGAAAACTCATCAAAGTAAGACCCACCACGAACAGCAAAGTTTGCACACAGGAGCAGGATGGGAATGAATGACACTGTTCCTGACCCAGATGAGCCTTTTCCCACAAGTCCAAGTTGGCTTTGCAGAATTACAGAGCTCTCCTGGGTGAATATTCACACCAGAGTGTTTGACAAGGCACCGTGCAGGAAACCAGACACTCAAAGACTCAATGATAGAATGTGCCTCAATTTAAGTTGCAATTGCCTGGACTGGAAATGTCACAGCACAATAACCCCCAATTTAAGGTGCTTTTACACGTGCAGCACGGAGAGAACACTCCAGGCTCTGACAGGTAGAACAATCTGATGCATACCCAGGGGTCCATGACTCACTGCTCTGAGCCTCTGCATCCATCGCTGGGCTGGTTTAAAGTGAGCAGTGACCACCCAGAGAAAACCAAGGGGGGAACTGAGATTCTCATTTCCATGGTCCAAAGAATGCATAAAATAATAGCCTGTGTGTGTGTTTAATAATTTATCATTAATTTTAATGAGCCAAAGAGCAAAGCAGGATCACTGTGACCCCTCCCAGTTCCTTGTTTGCTCTGCTCCTGCACCGACTTTCCTCATTTGCTCCCAAAGTAGTGCTGGATGAGGAGCCAATTTTCCCCTTCTCACAGTAAATGCCAGAAGGATTCAGTGGGAAGAGCAAATAGGTCAGATCCCTGACAGCTTGATGACTGATCAATACAGTAAGAGTTTGAGGGAATTTAATGAGTGTTTTGTATTGTTTTGTGTGCACACGTTCAGTCTGACTTTTACACCCTTCCTTTCTGCCACCTGTAATCTGCTGAAGTCACCACTGCTTTAATCTTGATTTTACCAGGATGGAAAAATAATTTGGATGAATGGTGTCATCAAACATGAGGCATCTGATGTGAATAAATTTTCTAGGGGGATTTTGTATTTGAAAGGAGATCATAGCTGGACACATAACCCATAATCAGAGAAAACTTCCAATACAATTGATGGGAAGGGGCAAAGCTTTGTTGGCAGGAGGAAATTAATTTATCAAAAGATGATGTGGGTGAGATGGGAATAATCTTTCATTTCCTGGACTCCTCTTCTTGCATTTTTTTTTAATTTGTAACAGGGACAGGAATATTCAGTCTTCCCTAATGGAACCCAGACCCTTGGAGAGCTGAAAATCAGAGGATGTGAGAATTTCTGACTGCTGCTCTCGCCCTCTCTGAAACAGGAACGAGGGGGTCGTGGAAAGAAAAGTAAGTTCCAGAATGGGAAGTAAGAAATGGGTTTAATCCTTTTAAAAATGTCCATTATGTTTTATTGTAGTGATGATGCTGGACTGCTCCAAGCTTCCTCAAGAAGATTCCATAAGAGTTGACAGTCAGTGGGTGGGAGGCCATGCCTGTCCTATCTTATTATTCCTGTTACTGCCATAATATAATATAATATAACATAGCATGATAGAACACATTATAATAATTATAATATAATATAGAAATACCCCTGGTAATTTCTTTACCATTTCTCATATTTTGGGGCTGCCTACTTTGGAATGTTGCTCTACCATTGTATTCCATCAGGGTTCTGGTGTCCATTGGCTCTTTAGTCAATAAACAATCAATAATAATAATAATAATTTCACCTGCCTTGTCATAAATTAAAGTAATAACAATTAAAATTTCAGTTAAAAAAAAAAAAGGCTCCTTAGATTTTTTTTTTTTGATCCCTTTGGGTCCAAGGTTTCTTGGTGTCAGTTTAGGTGTCAGGATGGACTTTTGCCCTACAATAATTTGTAGAAATATTAGAGGATCACGGAGTCACTGAGGTTGGAAAAGACCTCCAAGGTCATGGAGCCCAACCTGTGACCGACTCCCACCTTGTCACCCAGCCCAGGGCACTTACCTTGATATGTTTAGATTCCTATACCATAAGTGACTAAGAAATTTTAAAATCTGTGCAACTGTCAGTTTTATATGTTAATTTTCAGTATCAGAAAAAAATATGTTTTCATTGTGATGACCAAAGGGACCAACTCAACATAGGTTAAAATTTTTTTTTTTTGTTTTGCTGAAAAAAATTCAGGTTTTGTAAATTTTTTCTTTTTTAGTGCTAGTTCAGTGTAGATTTTTCCAGTGGAGTTCATAGTTGATCTAATACAGGGGGTGAAGTTCAACCAGTTAATGGCTCACTGAGTATACACTGAAATTGGGAGGATTTGTTTGTGTTTTAGACACTTCCAGACATTGTGTTTCACCTCTTCATAGCTACAGTAATATTTTTAATGAGGTTATCAGCTCTATAATTTCCTCCAGCCTTTTTCATACACTAGAGGTCATTTATTCAGTATTCAACTTTATAATGTGTAATTTTCCCCTCTTTAACTCCTCTCTTTTTGGGACAAGGGTGTTTTTCAAGAGAGATTTTTGAAAGGGTTGTTTAAATGTTCTTTTTCTTGTTTGTTTTTTTTTTTCCAAGCAATTTGGAAATATTTCAAGTTGGAGGTCGCCACAAGAAAATCCTCGTAGCCCATGTGGGAGTCCTTCCACGGAGGCTGCCTCGAGCACACTGGCATTTCAGGAGTGATGATTGTCTCCTGGATCTGGGCATTTTTATGCTGCTGACATATGTCAGATAAAATCAGAAGTTCTGTCTTTACAGCTATTCTTGGACAAACTAAAAAAAAAAAAAAAAAAACAACAAAAAACCCAACAAAAATATGCAAACACACAAATAAAACAAAAAACAAAACAAAGCAAACCAAACCAAAACAAAAACCCAAAACAAACAAACAAAAATCAAAAAAACCAGACCCAAACCCCTCCCAGATTTCCTGTTTCCAGTTCTTCAGATTTTGTAGGTACATTCTGCACTTTTTTGGACAGCTTAAGCTTCAGTTTGTTTGGGTTTTTTTTCACATTCTAGCGTTTTCTGGAGTCCAGTGCTGCAGTTTCAGTGCCACAAAACATCTGTGTGAGCCCTTGAATGTTAAAAATTAACTTGAGGTTATGAATTCTACCCCCTTTCTTTAGGTAATTCCCAGGGAATTTAACAGGATTTCTTGCCAGGGCAGGGCCAGCAGCACTGGGCTCCTTGCATTTGGTTTATTACTCTTCAGGCCAAATTTGTGTTGTTAGGAAGCACTTCATAAGGCAGCTGGGCCCAAATGAAATATTACTAAAGGCAGGTCCAGACTTAATGTGCCTCCAACCCCAGATTTAGGGTCTCTTCCCTGATTTCCTGTGTGTTTTTCTTTCAGGCTGGCCTTTCTCAGCATCTCCGTAACAACACTGAGTTATCCATTGATTTAAACATCTGCCCAGCTGTGTTTAAGCTGAGAACAAGGAAACTTTCCTATTTGAATCCTCCCAGCCTGCACAGCAACCCCAAACACTGCACATGACGTTTTCCTCTGGGGCTGAGCGGGTTCAGATGAATGTATGACACTGATTTAAGGTTTGCTCCCACCCTGGTTAGATTGTTCATAACTCAACCTTTTATTAACTTGTAGAAACTCTCAACACTCTCAGATTTTGTAGCATTTGCTGTAACGTGGTGATTGCTGTATCTGATATATCAGATGGTATTTAACTAACTCTGTGATGAAGATGTAAATGAATATCTCTATTACTGTCTCCCCCAGACATTTCTTTGGTATTATTACAATGCAACATCATCTATTTTCCTCATCTGCTGTCTTGTATTTCAAATGAAGGTGAAATATATGAGCTAATCCATTTTTCTTTATTTCATTGCACTTTTTGTAAATTACTCTTTTGTTCTGCTGAGAAAATTTTTAATCCAGAAACAAGTTCAATAACAAATCTTACCTTTGTTTGCTCGAGTACTGCTGAAAAAAGCACTGTAAACCATAAAACTTATTATTTAGTACAGATACAGATGATGCCTCGTGATCCTTTCCTTTTCTTTCATTGGAAATGTAAATTCAGGTGGATTTTGTCCTATTTCTGAACTTACTGAGTTATGAATCAAAGGGACACATTCATTTTACAGTATTGTTCAGGATCTACCTAAACATGGAAAACCACAAAGGTAGCCATGCTAACTTGAACCTGGTGTTTTCCATTTCGAATGCACCACTTTAGTCCTTTGGGTTTAATTTTGGTAGGAAAATCTTGCCTAAAACTTCAGGGACAACACTCAGTCCTAATTATTTTTGCCAACTGAAGCAATAATTTTTTATCTCTGCATTAATAAGGAAATTATGATGAACTAGTCATTAGCTTTAAAAATCTGGAGAAAAGTATCTCTTGAATGAGTGGAGGGAGTGTGTGTAGATTTTTCCTCTTTCTAAAATGTACCTTTAGAGTAAACAAAGCTGATAAGATTGTGGCTGGTGTTTTTGAGGGACCAGGTGATATTTATAGTGCTCTGTGCAGAGTATTGCAGATGACATGGATGAGAATCACAATATTTCTTTACAGACACACGATCTACCAACTCTGTTCTATTTTGGATCATAACAGCTCTGGAAAAGGTTACCTTGTAAGGTATCTTTTTTGGATACATTGCATCCATGTGGGAATAATTTTGGTGGTAAAACAGCAGAAACAATATGATTATTAAGCATGAAAAACATGGAGTCTTAATTACCAGATAGGACTTTTCCTGGCTTCATTTCCTAGTGCACAATTTCTTCCTGCCTGTTTAACTGAGAGAAGAAAAACCCCTGATTGGTGTAACCACTGGTGTAAATTAACAATATATTATATTCACATTAAAAAAAAAAAGGAGTTTAAAAAATCCTTCAGCTTTCATCTGCTGACATAATTTCAAGCCAACACAGACTAGAACACCACTGATGTTGAGGGGCTTTGGAAATTATAGTGAAATTAATTAGGATTGTCTTCCTCGGTGCTTGCCTGGCTCTTCACGTGCTCAGGTACAACAGTGTGGAAAGTGATACTCCCACCTCATCAGCTATTTCTGCTTCTTGCCTTTCCCCCCTCTTCTTGTGGGAAGGCTGGGAAGGGGAAGGAGTGTGAAATTGTTATTGTTATAGCCAGGAAATGCTTTTCTTCCTCTCCTCCTCCTCATTTACCTGTTCCAGGGCTGCTGGAAGGGGCTTTCCAGGAGCATCTCCTTTGTTGCCTTCCCTCCTTCCTTCCTTCCTTCCTTCCTTCCTTCCTTCCTGAAAATAAATAAATAAATAAATAAATAAATAACCCCCCAATAAATATTTTCCTCCCATGTTTTTGGTAACAACGTGCTCTGCCTTTTTGAACCACTTCTGGCCAAAGCTTGTAAACCAACCATTCTATTTCTCACTTGTGTTAAAATGTTGATTAGATGATGCCTCTGTTCAAGCCAACTGGTTTTTCCTCTATCAGGTTGTTTCTAAACTTTACAGAGTCATTTTCCAGGCCAAACAGAGGCACTTTTTATTAATTTTTGGTTTTAATTTATTTTTCTTGTGGGGGAAAAAAATAAGTTTTAAATTAACCACCAACCAGAAAAGCCCACAGGAGTTCAGCATACATTACTAATCTACTGGTTTCTAAGAATTGCATTTTGTAGGCAATTTGTTGAGAGGCCTTTGAGGATTTTGTTATTTATAAAAACGTTACAGTTCATTTATATTTTATGCAGACATAAAAAAAAAAAAAATCTTATTCCCAATTGTCAAAAAGTTTAAAAAAAAATATAAACCAAACAACTCACCCACTCTTACTCCTCCAGGCAACTTATGGTAATGGTATCTTGTGTATTCCTTATTTTTAATAGAAACCTATTGAAAACTGTTTGTTTTGCAGCTTCAAAGATGATATTCCAACACTACTGAATTTACAAAGATCATGGTAGTTTATTCATTTTTATGGGAGAGAGGGTTTGCTTTATTTTTTATCAAATTTTCTTCACATTTTGGTTTATAGAAGAGGCTGCCACCTGAATTCTGCACTTTGAGCTTTGCTGTCAGGATGTGATGTTTCTCATGTTTATATATATATATATATATATGCTAGGAAGAGCTCTTCTAAATAGAATTATATGAAATAATCACAGGAGAAAACAGTGGTTTAGACTTTTCTACTGGTGGTTCCAAGGGCTTTGATGCCTGTTGATCCACATGCACAGGTCACTGTCCTGAGCTCACGGGGATGGATTTATCTCCAGAGCACTGACAGTGCTCTGCATCGGTGCCTAAAGCAGAGATGACAACACAGGGATGGTTTTGGTGCTTCCACAGCTTCAGGGACTTCTGTCATTCTCACTTTGACCTCCCTGGGCACAGAGAAGTTCAGAGAATCCTGGAATCCCAGAATGGTTTGGGTGGAAAGGGACCTTAAAGCTCATCCAGTGCCACCCCCTGCCCTGGGCAGGGACACCTCCCACCAGCCCAGGTTGCTCCAAGCTGGCCTTGGACACTTCCAGGGATGGGGAATCCACAGCCTTTCTCATTTTTTTCAGTCTCTCCTCCTTTTAAGGCTCTGAGGGGCACGAGGAAGGTAAAAGAGATGTGCAATGGGAAGGCCCCGTGGATATTTGGAATGCAGGGATACCTGGTTTGGTTTGGTTTTGGGCTTATAAAATAAATCCTTCTGGTAAAAGCTTCATACTTAATGTCTCTCTTCCTGTGGTGCTGTTTAACTAATAAGGAAAACCAGGGAAGAGGAAGGGAATTTTCTGTCCTTCAGAAGGGAAATCTGCATAAGCCCCATCACCAGTTGGACTTGTTGTGACAGTTCCTGATAATTAATGTCTCTGCAGAACAGGGATCAACAGGCTGTAAACTTCAGAGATAATCACATCTGTGTGAATTCCAGTTTCTAGGAGCACAGTTGATAATTAATGCTCCTAATAAGCATGAGCAGCTTAGTGGAAGAACAGAGTGTAATTTATAAACATCTTTTTTCTTGAAAGGACTTCTAGCCCTGCTCATGATCCATATCAGCACCTCAGAACCCTCAGTGGCCAATCTGATGGAGAGAAACTGTTTTGCAGTTCAAACTCTACTCTATAAAGCATGTTTATATTGTTTATTTCTCTAACTGTTTTTTTTTCCAACTGCATTTAATTAGCACTGGAAAATAATTGCTTCGGAGCTTAAATACTTAAAAGCCAATATGGTTCAGTGGAAACCATTTGTTCTTCTCAGTGGATAATTGAACACAACCTTAAAAAAATAAATTGATGTGTTCATTTAATATGCTCTGCACTGATCTGAGGAGTGAAATGACAGGCACAGCCCCAAGTTTCAGGCAGGGAAACTTGTAAACCTGTGAAGCTCAGAGGACTTGTGGGACACTTGTGGGGATGGAAATGCTCTCCAGTCTCCACCTGAGTGACACCAAATCATAGTTTATCTACCTTTTTTAAAGCTGAGAGTCTCACCCCAGTCCTTCAAGTCACGTGTTTTATAACTGATTGATTGATTTGATTGATTTATTGATTCCTCCCCATCCCTGGAAGTGTCCCAGGCCAGGTTGGAAGGGGCTTGGAGCAACCTGGGCTGGTGGAAGGTGTCCCTGCCCGGGACAGGGAGTGGAATGGGGTGAGTTTTAAGGTCCCTTCCCACCCAAACCAGCCTGGGATTCCATGATTTTTGTGATTTTGGTACTCTGTCTGGGTTTCCCAACCATTACAACCGGGTGACAGGGATCAGTCACATTTTAGGAAATTCTGTTTTTACCACTTAAAAAGGAAAAAAAAGTTCCATTGTGTCCTCCACGAAATGCAATAGAATTTTCCCTTTTTTCCCTATTTTTTCCTATTTTTTTTCCAGGCAGTTTCTTCCACCTGCTATTCTAAGAGCTGGTATTCTGGATCTTTCTATTTCCTGCCTCTGTCACTCTGCTTTCTTCCATCTCAAGAGTTCAGTGCCTGTGCTTTCTTAATCCTGTAACCACTGTTTTGCTCACCATTTTGCATGGATGGATTGAAGGGTTTAGATTCTTTCTGAAGGAAAATGGAAATCCCCTTCAGGAACAGTTGAATAAAAAGCTGGTTGTTTTGTGTCTAATTCAGGAAATATTTGGCACCTCTCATTTGCTTCGGAAAGATTATTTCCATGGAGGCTGAAAACGTGCTGGCTCTCGAGGAGGAACAAACAAAACAACATTTGTGAATCAAAATCTTCTGCAAATACAAACAGAAATCACCTCTTAGGTTTATGGAGCAAAACCAATTAAAGAATTTCAACCAATCCCCCCAGGAGCTCTGCCCTTTTTGAAAAAAATGCTTGTCTTGTAAGTGTTTAAAGTGGTCAGCAACAGCTGGCTACACCTTTTGGAAACTCGGTGCTCCCCAAAGCAGGCTAAGCTGAGTGTGTCCTTCCGTGATTTTATTTTGTTCAACTTGCTCGTTACTCTGTGGAAGAGTATTAAATAAAAAGCAGATTTTTAATGCATCGGAGCCCGCTAATCAGAGCAGCTTTATTCCATTTGGGTGCAGCGAGTGTGCTAATGAGGGCATAATGTGTTTGCACTGCCGTGTGATTCCCCTGCAGGTTGTTTGGGAGCCTAATTGTGCACAGCTGCCTGGGTGTGGGTGATGGAGAGCTGAGCCTCGCTCCTCCTTGGGTGTGGGTGATGGAGAGCTGAGCCTCGCTCCTCTCTGGGTGTGGGCGATGGAGAGCTGAGCCTCGCTCCTCCCTGGCTGTGGGTGATGGAGAGCTGAGCCTCGCTCCTCCCTGGCTGTGGGTGATGGAGAGCTGAGCCTCGCTCCTCTCTGGGTGTGGGTGATGGAGAGCTGAGCCTCGCTCCTCCCTGGCTGTGGGTGATGGAGAGCTGAGCCTCGCTCCCCCCTGCTGATGGAGGGGCCTGGGTGGGATTGTTCACTCCAATTTAGCTCCAGAAACGGGGACTGTGCCATCAGCAGCCACTGTTGCACCTAATGAATGGCTGCTGGGACCGTACTGGGTGTGCCAATTAAATGCTGGAGGAGTGTGAGCCACTGGCAGGTTTGGGAAGCATTTACCAGGCAGTAGTAAATGAAGTGCATTAGGGTGATAGTGTGGCATGTTCGTGGAGCTTCCACTGGGATCTAAAACATGCTGTAAAAGCTTGGGGTGTTCACAGTCACCAGGACACTGAGGGGGAGCTGAGAGGAACTGGAAAGGGCTGTTCAATTCTATGCAACAAAATCCTGAGATGAGACTCCTGCTTCAAACACCAAACATGTGTCCAGAGTCAGGACCTGAAGGAGAGACAAGAAAGATGGAGAGGAACAATTTACAGGGCCTGGGGGGACTGGACAAGGAGGAGTGGCTTCAGAGTGACAGAGGGCAATGTAAGAAGTGCAAAACAAGTCAGCCAAGCACAGATAGATCGGTCTGTCATAAAACTCTTCTTGGAACTAAATGGTCTTTAATGCTCCTTTCCAACCCAGGCCATTCTGGGATCCTGTGACTTCTTCTAATTACTCAAAAATATTGGATTGATACAGAGCTACTTCAAAATGCAGCCAGGAGAAGTTTAAGAAAATGATAATCACTGTATGTTCAGTGGCTCATTTGACCTGGTGTAACTTCAGGATTTCAGTTTTCAGATGGAATCTGAAACTGAAAAGTTCCAGTGCTGATGAAGGACTGTCAAGATCTCATTCAGATAAGACCTTAATAACACCTGTCCATCTCCAGCTGGCTGAGTTACTGTAGTCTGGAACTCATCTCAGCAGTGGACAAACTTTGCACTTATTTTTTTTGAAGGTTCAGGAGGGACACTACAGGGCAGGAGAAGCTGCTGAAGCAACTGATGATTGGATTTAAATATGGAAAAGTCAAAGAGGTTGGATCAGCTGTGGGATGGGTAAAGCCATGATGACAAGCTGGTGTAGAAAGTAAGAATTTTTTAATAAAATGTCTCCTTGGAAGGGTGGAACTAACACATCTGTTGGCCTGTGAAGCTGTTTGGGTGCTCGTGCTGGAGGTGTGAGCCCCGTGTCAATTGATGGAGCCACCAGCCAGGGCTTGGCACATTTCCAAGTGTCCCAAACCCTTCTGGGGCTGGAGTACTGGTCTGAACCGAACCAGAGAAGCAGGGCCTTGGTGGTGTGTCATGCACATGTGTGTGTGTGAGAACATAAATCACATCTTGCTCTATGATTTTTATGTTTTATGTCTCTGACTGACGTGGTCTGTTCTTGTTGCCACCCACCCCAAGTCCTTTCTGATGGAAGAAGTGAGGGCCATTGTGAAAAGTTCTAAAAATAGCACTGAGTCACTTCTCAAGCCTGCACAGGACTGGCAGTTTTCCCCCAAATTTGGGTTTGAATGTGAATTTGTTGCTCTGTGGGGCCCATTTTGAAGCTCATTTCAAACCCATTAACCCCAATCACATTTGTTTCTGTCCCCCACCTTGGCTCCAGAAAAAACTCCTGTTTAACATCCTGCATTCAAACCCAACAATCATTCCAAAATTGTTATTCTCCCCACGTAACTATCGAGGTGTAAACGAGAACTGCCTGTATCTACCTGTGTATCTGAGTTTCCTTTTTGCATATCCTAATTGATTAGGTTAAAAATAAATGACAGTATTCTATTTGCTTCAGCAGACTGGGCATATTAATTCACATAACACTTACTGGTAAATAATTCTAATTTAGTTTGCATGTGCATAGTAAAATATTCGAGCAGCTTTTGGCTGCTAATGAGCACTCTTGAAAGGAGTTGGAACAGGTCAGTAATGTGGTTTTTTTTCCCTCACTGACAGTTCAAGTGTCATGAGCAAGCACTAATATTTATTGAAATTCAGCTTCACAGCTCAAGAAAGAATCAGTGCCTTAAAAGGTACAGAAAAAGGAGCAGGTCCTGCTCCTTTTTCTGTACCTTTTAAGACACTGCTTCTTTGTTTCTTTGTCCCGGCTACGTGTGACATTTTCCTTTTAAAGCTGAAACATGGGAAGGCGAATGTCCCCTGCAGCCCCAGGAGCAGTCAAAGAGCTGCTTCTTTTTGTTGTGTCTTCCGGAAAGGCCGCTTTGAAAGGAGTCGCTGTTGTAGAACCAATTAGGTCCTTTAAGTGGATCATTTCTCAGCCACTGGAATAATGAATTCCCATTTGCTCAAAGGGTTGCATTCACCCTTCAGTGGCAAAACAAACAGGAATTCATTGCCACAGCTAAGCAACCAGAATTACTTATGCATTCTTTTCAGAATCTTCCTTTTTTTTGCCCTTTATTCAATTCACCATAAAGATTATTGTTTAATGAGGGGGAAGTTCAACTGGAGCCAAACGAAAAGGCACAAGCCTTCTAAGCCAGAGTGGATTTTTCAGAAGTGCCTTATTTGTCAGGCTCTTGCAAATTTGCATTTGGGGTGGATTTTTTTTTTTACTCCAGTTAAACCACACGTGGAAATTTTGTTTTCTGGCTTTCTACGTGTTTTAAGTTTACTGGAGAGAGAAAAAAGAGACAATGTGCCTTAAAACTAATAAGGTAAATTATATAGATTAGATACATATCACAGTATATATTAGATATAAATTATAGATATTAGATATGTATCATAGTATACGTTATACATAAATGTTATAAAATCGAATTTTAAGGTGTTCACCACTCTGGTCCTCAAACCTTTCTGCTTTTTCCCCATTGTAACGTTGATAATAACGTAATATATCTCCATCTATACGATAAGAACAAAATCATCTACTATATCTGCCTTGATTTATGGGGGGAAAGGGACCTTATGGCTGTGTCAGGGTTAATTGAATCATAATCAGTCTTCTTGTGGAAATCAGATTTGTGCCTGAAGTGGAGTCATCTGCCCATCTGTAATAGCTGGCTAAATGCTCCAATGGAAACGTAATTGTGGTGTGTTTGTTTCTTTGCAGCTGGTTGTTTCTCCATACCATTTGGGAGTCAAAGTGCAGGGAAGATGCAGTTACCAGAAAGATCACTTTATAACATTTGTGCCTTTTACATCCACCTCCCAGCTGAACTTCACAGTAAATCCACTTAGGGAGAGGAGCTCCAGAAAAGACAGCAAATCCTATTTGTTTTCTAATAAAGGGCAGCTTAACTTGGAAAATGATGAAAAATAACTCTCTGATTATGCTTTCTGTATAGTTTTATATTGTGTTTCACTCATTTTGATTTCAAAGTGTATTTAGATCATTGCACTCAATCAAGTTGATAGGGACTTCTGTCCCATTTTCTAGCTAGCTCTCTGGGATATGGCTGGCCTTACCTAGACTCAGCTTGGAAAAGTTAGATGAGCTCCAAAATTTGACTGGGAGCATGGTTTGTGATCTATAGAACCCATAACTCTTAAACTCTGGATATGATCGTTGGGTGTCCATTTTTTAATTCATTCACCTCCAGATTATCTGCCAATACCTTGCTGAAGTTAAACCAAGAAATTCAGGAGGGATGAATAAGGTTTGAAGTCCACTGCTGCTCTTATTTCAGAAATGATTGCCTGTTTAACAAACTCTTTTTGAGCCCAGACACCGTGGGAAGAGTCTTGGAATCACGGAATCCTTAAGGTTGGAAAGGACCCCTGAGATCATCGAGTCCAACCTCTGACCAAACAACGCTGCCCAGCTGCACTCTGTGCTTTGCCACAGCAGACAATGATTTAAAACCTTTTTTTTTTTTCCCTTTTTAATCTGATATTTTGAAAGTTTCAAAGCAAATCCCACGAGGCAGGGGAGAGTGAATGTGTTTTTTGGTGGCTGAGAGGAAGGTGGTGGCCTCACCTGTGGGTCCTGCTCATGTTTGGGACCCTGCAGAAAACAGGAGATCCCTCCTGCACTTCATGCCCCAGAATTTCCCCTCACCCAGCAGTCTGTAAGTGTGACAGGGACTTGACAAAGTGTGTGTGTGAGCTGCTGTCACCCTCCATCATTGTCATTCCCTGCTTCCACCCCGGGGGAATTATTTACCCAAAGTCATTTACGGCGCTAAACAATTTCCCAGAGTGGAGCCATTTGCCAATTAGAGTTTTTACTTCCCCTGCATTTGTTGCCCATCAGTCCTTTGTGTGCAATGACCCCTTGCCTGGGAGAGGAGTAATTGTTTCCTCAGCAGAGCCCCGATCAATGAAGGGCTCCTGCCCTGCACTCTCGATTAGACATCGGTTTCCTATTTGGAAAAAATAAAAAAGGGGGTTTTGATTTCCTTCACCATTTTCACAGCTTATTAGTAGTGATTGAACTAAGTAAATAAGAGTGGGTTGTGAGCCTGGACAGCTCTGCTCCAGCACTCCAGTGTGTAGATGATACTTCTCATAAGTTTTTTATGGTGTGCACAGCAGTGTCCACACAAAAGCAGCAGTTTGACCACAATTGTGAGACTGAAAAGTTTAAAAAAACTTAAACCCCCCCAGTGTTTGACGGAGGGAGCCACTGACCAGCTCTGCATCTCCCTCAGCAGAGTTTTTCAACTTTGTTTGTCTTTCAGCCTCCTTTAGTTCCTGGTTTTCTACAATTAATTTTGTCTCCAGCCTATGACTGGAGGAGTCCCTGTAACTCAAACAGTTCCTTCCATGTCAGTGAGAAAATAAAGCAGAAAAAACCCCATTTAGACCCTCACGGGGTATCTGTCCTGTGTCATCACTATACAGTCCCCCCAAAAACCCCAATTTGTGAGTTTTCTCTCATTTTCTACCTGTATTTTTTTGTTTGGTGAGAAAAGGCTGATGTGGTGTCAGAAAACCTGCTCCTGGGAACCCTGGAAAACTCAGCTCCCTGCCAGAGGATTTTATTGGGACTTGAAAGGCCTAAACTGTTTCTTGTCCAAAATCAGTCACTGCAGGAGAAAATAATCAATTCTTGAGGAAGAATCAAATTTTCTGCTTTTCAGCACTTTTGTTTCCTCTCCTATCTTGGGCAAACGTGAAAAAGCAGGGAAGAAAATCCATAATCAGCGTCTTCCACACAGGGTGAGGTATTTAAAATTAAATATTTTTAATTTGAGACCAAAGTTACCGGTGAATTCCAACAAAAAGCTGTGGGGAGAGTGGTTTTTAAAAGTGCTGTGATGCATCTTTTTAAAAGGGAGGGGGATTGATGTGAGAATCTGATGGACACCAAGATTTAATATCCCTTGATAATTAGCAGCACATTCAACAGGAGTGGGACAACAACTCCAACTTTCTGTAGAATTTAATATCCTCCCACCCCACTCTTCAGGAGCTCAAATTTCCTCTCTGCTCTATATAATAAACACTTTTTATTGCTTCATCAGCTATTTTAATGTGCATATGATATATGTAAAAAAATCAATATCAGGACAACAATGAGCATAAAAATAAAGAGTCAGCAGGAATCAGACGGTGTCCACTTCATATCCATTTGTGTTTATGGGGTTTTTTGGGTTTTCTTTTGTAACATTATAAAATCCTGCAAAAAAAGGTTTTGAAATAGGAGCTCCACTGACTGCTCATGAATAGTTTTGGCTTCAGAGATCCCCCTAAACTGTGGTGGATCAGTACTACTATTTTTGATTAAACTTCTCTTTCATTGCTTGGTTTGAGAAGAGGGTAAATAAAATTTACAGCCCATCCGAAAGTTCTTTTGACATAATTTGACATTTCTAAAATTATTTCCTGTATGTAGTTATTATCTTATTGGCTTTCTAAATTTTAAATTTAAATTTCATTTTGCCTTTAATTTAATTTAAATTAAATTTTAAAAATTAAATTTAAATTTAATATAAAAATTAAAAATTATTTTGAAAATAATAAATTAATAATTTAAATTTAAATAATAAATTTAAATAATAAATTTAAATTCTTAAAAAAAAAAAAAAAAAGGAGGTGAGTGAGGAGTGGAGCTGGATGGGCTTTAAGGTCCCTTCCCAACCCAAACCATTCTGGGATTCAAACTCCCTGACCTAACTGTGGTGGGAATTCGGTCCAGGCTGACTCTGTGCATTTATTTCTTGGCAGAGATGCAAGAGCAGGAGTGATTAATGATGACTTTTTTTTAGCAGGAGTGAATTTGCCAGTGGCCAAACCGAAATCCCTTGCTGGGATAACGCCTGGGTGACGTCGATTTTCCATCGCAGCAAATTACGGTGACAACAACAAGGCCTCAGACCTTATGGAAGATAATTTGGGACAATAATTTAATATCACTGTTGGGTTAGTTGTGATTCTGTTATCAAACAGAAAGGCTGAATGACAATGAGCATCATTAGAAGTTTCTAAAGAAACCTTTCTAGAAGTATCTCAGGGGTTTTCTTTAACTTTCCCTCCTGTTTGGATTTTTTGCTGCTGAAGGTTTTTAATGTTTTTGGGGTATAATTCTAAGTCCAGGGGAGAGGAACTGCAGTGAATTGTTTGTAACTGGGTAACAAAAGCCTGACTCAAGTCTGAAAGACCAGGACTGAGATTCAGATTATTTATAGTGCAGTTGAGGGTAATTTGTGGCTTTGGAGTGAATTTCAAGAGTCACAAATCAAAAAGTATAAACCATCCTTCTCTGGAGCTGTCAAAGCAGAGGGAAAGATAATTCACAGCTCTTCAACACGTTGTAGGAAATCAGGATTTTGGAAGTTTCAAGACATAAGTTTAAAGCTGTTATTTCTTCACCCCGTTGCATGAAATAATGTCTAATTTTTTATTTAAAAGGAATAGAATAAAAATTTGTGCAAGAGGTAAAAATCCTACAGCGTATTCAAGCAATAAGAATGAAGCCGGTGGTGTTTTGGGTTTTTAACCTAATAAAATATTCATTTTATAATTATGAAAACCTCGCTTTTTCATTGCTGAAGAACCAAGAAATACAGACTATTGTAGTGTCATGGTAAAACAGTACTTTTATTGTGCCAGTACTGAAGTAATGGCAGAAATCAGAAAACAGTGGTATGAGAGATCACATGTAATTTAACCCCCTAAAATCTTCTTAATGAGCTTAATTTGTCTTTCAGATAATGGGAGTCTAAATTTCAGTCAGAATTATGAAAATCAAATAAATATTGTCCTTCTGGAATAAGGAACTTCAGTGGTGGTTGCTTGAATATGGACCAATATTACCTCTCTAATTCTTTATTTCTGGAGAAAGAAAAAATCCAAACTATCAGCTTTTTATAGTAAAAATCACGAAAGGAACTTCAAATGTTTCAGTTTTACATGCTTGGAATTGTTAAACTGCTGAAGTCCAAAGCCAGGTTTTTAAGGGAAGAGAATTAAACTGCTTCCTTGGAAGATTGAAGGGAATAAAGGAACAAAAGTTGGGTCTTTTTCTTTGTGCTGGTTGTGTATTTAAACTCTTTATTTTCTGTGAAGATGCAGAGGAAAACTTTCTTATGGAGCCTTTAAAGCGAGTTCAAAGAAGAAATAGACAACTTGCTACTGGCAATCTTACCAAAATACCCAGAGAGAAAGTAGGAAAGGTGTTAAATCACAAAGTTTGGGTCTCTTTCCTCAAGACTGCATCTGGAAAAATGAAATAGGAAAGGTAAATCCAGTTGGAATGAAAGGATGATGAATTCTATTGCTTTAAATGGGAGCTGAAAATGAAGATCTGGATGTTTCTCCCATTTGCATCTGAATCCCTGGATGTTCTTGTTGCATTTGTGATAGATCAGTAGGGATAAAACCAGCACTGATGAGCACAATAAGGTGTTTACAGAGTGTGTGGGGATGTTATTTTTATTTCCTTCTTGAGGGGATTTTCCTAAGGAAGAGCCTGACCCTTCCCCTGCCCCATCCAAAGGCAAGATCTCTTGGCTACATTTCTGTGACCTTCATTTTGATCTTCACAGTCTCATTAAAAGCAACATAAAGTCTTTAGCCATGTCAGATTTTGGTTTTATGTGAATGATCTTAGTGGCAGAGTCTGAGTCCTTTCTAATTCCTTAGATCCCAAAAGCAACTCTGCTTTTCAGGGCAGTTGAGAGGGAAAATATTTGAATTCAAGCCTAGTACTATAAGTGTTTATTTTTCTATTTTCCCCCAGGAATTCAGCCATAAGCATGAAAGGCTGCCTATCTAAATATGTGAATCTGATCAAACCCCAAACCTGCAGACCTTTAGGAGGGGTTGGGGAAGGAAATTCTGCAGCTTCTCTGGTGGTAACAAGCCAAAAGCTCTGTGGCTGCTGGCCCTGTCTCTGCAGAACGTCCTTTGGGACAGGAATTTTTGGGTTATAAAGTGTGTGTGTGTGTTCAGGTTCTTATGCAAATTGTGCTGCAATAAACAGTAGTGGAAAATATTACTGACAAGAAATCTTTTTGGCATAAAAGGCTGTGCTTTGATCTCAACAGACAGAGGGAAGCCTGTTCCATCAATTTTGGGTGATGCTGGGAAAACACATTCTCATCTAAGCTGATGGGGATGTTGCAAATACAGAGTTTATTACACCAGGGCAGTGGAAACAGCTTTTTCCACCTCTAATTCATTAAAATCCCTTGTTCCTATCGATGGTCCACAGATCATACAGTCAATGAAGGAGATGAGAAACCTGATTGTGATAATCTTTAATTTAACTGGGCTCACTTGAGCTGGTTAAACAACTGGCCAAGGCACATTTCTTGGCTTATAATAAAATAAAATAATAATAAAATTTTCATAACAAAACAATATACATAACAATACATTCTTATAATAAAATGTAATAAATAACAATAATAAACAAATAAATAGATAAGCAATTCATTAAATATAATATTGAAATAGTAAATAATAAATATATCATGAAATGTTTTTAAAGTTATCATAGAATAATAGAGCAAATTTCTTTTTTATTTTGTATTATTAATTATTTTTTAGTCCTGGTTGGTTTCAAGGTTTCTAGTCAAGATTATTATTTATTCTGTGTGAGGTGTGACTTGTGACCTGGCAATTGGGGATGATTGGATCACTCTTTGATAGCATCCCCAAATTGATTAGTTCATGGGGTTGTCTGTGCCCAGTGCTGCATTTCTACTGGAAATAGTGAGAGAGAGGGAGAAAGGGAGGGGAAAACAGGAAGAGGAAGGTGGGAAGGGAGAGGGGAAGAGGTAAATTTTGCCTGTTATTTACCTGTTTTCTATAATGATGCTTCACTGGTGTAGCTGCTAAAAAGCAGCTCTTGCTGAATGAATAATAAAATAGATGTCATCTTTCTGCTTTTGGGAATTAGTGTGCCTTTTCAAGTACATGTTAGTTATAATGAGGCTAAAGATTAAAACATTAATACCCTGGTTTTTCTTTCAAATAAATCAAAGATACCCATTGACTTACAAAAATCCGGCTTTTAAAAAATCCTTTTTAAGCAGGGAGGTTGGGGGGAGCTTTTCCTGCGATGTTGGTTGGTTTAAGATCTGGCCTAATAGAAGGGAAAACTATTCCAGTCTAAGCAACTGCTTGTCTTTCAAATTGAAATTGGGAGTCTCAGTTTCCCCCATGGAAAACCTGGGTGTTCCCAGCTCCCAGGGGAAATGGGTAAGAGTGGGATGGAGATGCCTTTTCTGGGACATTTCTGAGCTCAGCACGTTAAAGAAACCACCCTGCTCTTTTTGAAAGGTCGGGATTTTCAAAGCCATAATTCTAAAAAGTTGCCTTATAAAAAAATGTTTTTTAAAGTTATCATAGAATAATAGATTTCTCCTTTATTTTTATATATATGTATTATTAATTGAACTCAAGGCTTCACAGTCCCTGAAAAAGGCGGTGAAAAAGCTTATTCATGGTAGTGTAAAATCACACATATCACAGTGAAGGCAAGAAGTGTGAAAATATATTGCATGGAATCGAAGAAAATGGGAAATGAACGTCTGCAGGCACACCTTGCTGCTGGATGAGGGGGATGGCTGTACATTGGGACAGCAACTGCTGACAAATCTTAACGTGCATAACAAATATTCCTCAGTGTTCTTACACAGGGTGCCTTGGCCAGTCATAAACCATTCCACACTAATGGTTCAGCCCCTGTGCCCAGTCATTCCCTGAGCACTTAAAAGCAGAGAGAGAAAAGGATAAATAAAATCCCCAAAGAGGGATATCCCTGTTCTGTTTTGTTACGCTCCAGCTCTGTTATTTCCCTTAAGCCACTCTGCCTATTCCAACCTGTTACATTATTACTTCCTTTCTTTTATTAGGAATGAATTTTGCACTGCCAAGCCAGTTTGAGCTGCCTATGGGAAAATATTTATTCCAGGGTTGATTCCATTTGGCTCGAGGGGCAGGTGCTTGTTGGAATAGGAAACTTCCAAGAGTGTCACTCTTGGCATGCTCCGAGTCATGAACGTGGAACAGCCTCACCAGGGCTTTGCTTCATCCCTTTTCCTGGGGAAAAGCTGTGCTATAAACAGCTTCATGGCCCTTTAAATGTGTTCTATCCTATTACCACTCAGTATGGGATAGATTTACTGCCTTTATAGTCATTGTAAAGGAAGATTCAGTCTTTGGGAGCCCATTCGAAAAACTGGATGTTAATATTGTGGGGGTTCCATGGTGATGGGTCATAAGAATTCAAGACAAAAGAAGTGAGATATTCAACTGGTTGGGAAAGATAATAAAATAAAATTTAAACCCCCCCCCACCAAAACATTGAAACCAGTGTTTACAGTTAGTGGAAGATGAAAAATGAGACAGGAAAAAATTACTTCTCCTCATTTGTGTTCAAACTTAAGCCATGCCCGCCAAAAATGCCCCCACCTGTTTTCCACTCTGAGAAATGTGATAAGAACTTTCAAACGCAGCAAAATTAATTGGTGATAAGTTTAGAAATGTTTTATAGTACATAATGTTATTATTTTTATAGTTCATAATGCTATTTTATAGTAGATCATTTTTATAGTACATAATTAAGCAGTGAAACCCACTGTCTCCAGGAGGTACCAATAATCATATTTTTGAATGGATTTTAAAGAATGGCTGAGAATATCATGACAGCTACCATGTTACATATGTTGTATAGAGAAAAGACTTTAAAAATAATAAGCATTAATATTTTGATAAGCATTTTATAGACTTCTGGAATTAAATTCACCTCTGGAATTAAATCTCATTTGCCGTTGAGGTGCATCGTATAAGGGATGATAAGAGGGACATTATACAAGGGATAATAAGACATAAAAAGAGGAATAGGCTTGTCAATAAATAGAGTGATATTATATTTACTCCCTTTCATTTTAAAATATGGCACATAATCCTGGCCTGTTTCCCATTATGGCCATTAAACGTGAGCTGTTCATGCTGAGAAAGCAAAACACCGATCGATGGTTCAGAGGAGAATAAAGAACTTTCAGCTCATTCCGAAGTGTAACAGGCACAGTGACACCTTCACAGCACTGACATTAAGGATCCTTTGGGGATTTTGGAGAATCCTACTGGTTTCTGTGATTTAGAGCATTCCGAGATCAGCCTCAGATTCAGGAAGCAAATTGTCAGTTTGTGGATTGCTCAATTTTCAGCGATTTAAAATCGATACCTTTTTTTTGGTGTGTATATTTGAGTGATCTTTTCGTTACATTTTAATAAAAAATTATCATTTCTCGAGGGGATCGAAATCCTTTCCTATTCTGTCAGCCAGTACGATGAGTTGATTTACAGAGGGATCATTTACTGACAGATATTCTGGGGGATGCCAATAAAAGCCTTGCTTCTGAAAAAGCAATTTGATGAAATCTCCAGCAGTAAAACAAACCCAAGTCTGACCATCTCATGCCCCTTGTTTGCTGCCCCAAAGTGTTACTGCAGTTTTGGGAAGCCACACTCTCCCCTGTTACCAGGTTGATTCAGGTTAAAACCCAACTTAACCAAAGGGCTCTTTTTAATTTGGATTGTTTCTTTTCTCTTCTCTTGGTTTATTTTTTTTTTCTTGTGTTGTTTCAGAGTTGTTTTCTTTTCTTGTTCTCTCTTTCCTATTTAACTAATAAATTATGATGAGGAAGTAGCTGCAGCTCAGGGTTGGAATGAGGGACTGGCAGCAGCTGAAGGAAGAGATTTCAAAAACTTCCTGAAATGCTAAACCCAGAATCTCTCCAAAACCCCACCTTGCAAGTCCTTGGTGATAATTCTTGCAGCTGGTTTCACACATCTATACACACCCCCCATAAATGGAAACAAACCACTGGGTGGGAACAACAAATTCTATAATTCAGACAATTCCCCTCATGATTCACCACCAGATTTTCCCTAAGCAAACAAGGCAGATTGGTGGGAATTCATCCATCCACTTTATTTTTTCGTTTTCCTTTTTTTTTTTTTTCTTCCAAAAAATTCTAATTTTTTAGGCTTCTCAGCTGGGCAATCAGTAAAGTAAAAGAAGCCAATGGATGTTTTTAGCTGGGATGACCTCATTGAGTTCTCCATCTGTAAATGAAGAAACTTATTCCAGCTCTTTACAGAAGTACTCGTGGTGTGAAATCTTCTTGTTGTCTGTGTTGTTTGTGGTTTTTTTCCTTTTTTTTCTGTCTTGTCAGTTGTTGCCTGTATTAAGTTATTGATCTTGTCATAAAAACCATTTCTGAGTACCACAGAGCCAGCAAATCACCAGCAGAGTGTAAATTCCATCATTCTTTTTTATTTCTCAGTGCATTACATTCTTTTAATTATAATCTGTCTTACACTGAATTTCCCCTTTTGAGCTCATTTTTTCCTATTATCCTCTTTCCATTCATGCTATTAATATTTCCTGCCCTCAGTAGCTGGAGGTTTTGCCTTCCTTTCTGGCCTATCTTCAGTTAATTGTGAATTTTCTTCGCTGTTTTTTCAGCCATGCAAGAATCCCTGATTACAATGGAAATGTGCAGCAGGGAATCATTACTCCTGTCACTGTGTGGTCTGTTCTCACTCTGCTGAATACCCCAATTTTTATTTCTGGCTTGATCCTGGGATTAGTTATTCACAGCTGAGCCTCAGCTGAAATCACTATTCCAGGCTCTGCCCTCCAATCTTTCCCTCCTCCATTTCTCACTTCCCAGGAAGAGATTTTGCCATCACATATTCTGAAATCTGGATAATGAGATGGGCCTGATGCATTCTCAGTCCTTTCTGTAAGGTCAAACACTTTGAATAATAAATGAAGTAGATTAAAACAACGGGAGTTTCCGTGATGGGAAATTCAGTCCTTCCCTCACGAATTCTCCTTCTCTGCAGATGAAATTTAACATTTACCGCCAGGAAATCAAATTCAGAGCGACAATAATTTATAACCTCTTTTGGATGAATTATTAATGCCTTGGAAAAGTTCACCAAGTCAGTTCAATGCAAAGTTCCACCAGAATTCCATGGGCAAAAGGGAGGAAACAGGGAGGGATCAACAACCCCTTTGTGCTTCACAAATTCAAGACTGATAACAGTAAATACAACCTTCTCAATAGCACAACACATCATAAATTACTCAGCCAGAAACAACAAAGCTCTTCTTTATTATAATTATAATTATAATTCTAACCCAAATATCCTGGGATTCTGTGAAAATTGAAGGGCGCTAATCTGTCATGATCCTTAAAAATTACGAACTGGAAAAGCATTTTTATCCCAAGCCAACTCCCATTGGCACTTTCAGCCCCACTTGTCACGTTTAACCAGATCTTTAAGTTATTTGAAAGCTGCAAGGCTTCTTTCCTTAGCAGATTTTCCTCCTGCCTCACTTATGCCTTGGAGCATCTTTTTAAACCATCTCCTCCCTCTCTTTGGTTTTGGTTTGGTTTGATTTGGGTGTTTGTGGAGGGTTTTTTTGGTGTTTTGGTTTGGTTTTTTGTATGTGTTTTTTGATTTTTTTTAATGGCTTTGTTTTGGTTTTTGTTGTTGTTCTGGGTTTTTGTTTGGTTGGTTTTTTATTATTATTTTTAGTGTTTTTTTTAATGTTCCATTATCAGTGTTTATCTTGTTTTAAATCTGCCATGAGCAATAACACATGAAGAGATTTCTAGACAATACACCAAAAGGTATAGTTTGTGTCATAGCAAAATAATTAAAAGAACTGTTAACTATTTAAAAAATATTTTGGGGCAGGGAGGGGGGAGTCGAGGCGTTTTAATTGGAAGATATTGAAGCTTTCTAATAATACACTTATTTTTCTTCTTTCCAGATTCTAACTTTTGGCCCAGTGTAAAACAAATAGAAAAGTCTGGATGTCTGCTGTGATTAGAAACGAGGGAAAGGCTGTTCCTTCAAAGAGGAAAACCAGATTTTTCTGTGGGTCTCAGGAACTCAGGTCAGATCCTGATGTTCTGCAGACAAAGCCAAATGAATGCAGAGACAGTGGAAGTGAAGGCTCAACACGCAGCTCCTTTTTCTGGCATTCTTGTTCCCCTGGAGAAAGACAATTGTCCAAATGTTTTATCACCTCCTGGGCATGATATTGATTTTAATTGCTGTTCTGCTCTTGGTTTCCCAGGCAATATTGCAATAAGAAATGCCTTGCTCCCTTCCTCCACCTTGCCTGGGGCTTTGGGGTAGTTTTTTTTTGGTTGTTTGTTGTATTTTTAAACAAAATAAACCTGAGGTGACAGAGGGAAAAGGATGCTGGGAGCAGGAATATCAAAGCTCACTTCCCAGGTTTTTCCTCAGGATTCAGCTGAAGCCAACAGGTGTTCAGATCTGAGGAATTAGGAATAAACACTAAGCTCCCTCATATTCTTTCTCTTAATTGCTCTAAAATAAAAATAAAGTAACATTTTGGCACCGAGTTGCCAAAACACCATGGCAGCAAAGCTGTTGTGTGTCCAGATTCCATCCTATCAATCAAATTAAATCCTTGATTTCACAGCACAGCCAGTTTGGCAGCAATTTTCTGTAGGATGGCCTGGGCTCTGTACTGCAGGGTCCCAACACACTGCTCTGCTTGGACAGCATCAACAAAGCTCTTCTGGGTGTGAAAAACCCACAAAACTGCTGGAAATTGGGTCTTTTTAACAAATTTCTATCCATTTCTTGGGATGCTTCTTTACTGAGGCTCAGTGGTGGTGGATGGAATGAATGGAGTGTGGGACACACAGAGCTGATGATGCCCCTGAGCAACCATCATCTCCTGGTTTCTCAGGATTTCCCTTTGCTCCTCCTTTCTGTCTGGATCCCTCTCTCCTCTGTAGCCATCTATCTCACATCTAAGATGTGCACATTTAACACTGGCACTGAATTCCACAGATTCTGCTCTCAGGTGGGTCTCCAATTCCTGGTGATGCCAGAACAGGGAGCTGGGCTTCCTCTGGGGAGGGAAGCTGCAGAACCCTGAGCTCTGACACTGGACTTGACACATCATTAGGGATCCCTCCCACTCCTGGACTGGGCTTAGCTGTCAGTTTTTACTGTCCTTGGGAAGCCAGGCATCCAACTGGTAGCAGGAATCCTAAAAATGTGGGATTTGCTCTGGCAGATTGCTCTGCTCACCAGGGCCACTGGGCCTGCCTGTCCCAGGGAACAGGTCACCTCTGACACTGCCTGCAGCCAGTTATTTTTAATGGGAAGTAATAGAGCTGACAGAGCTATAAAATTGCTGAGTATATTTGATTGTTAATTATGTTTTTAAAATATGAATAAACCAGAGACAGGTACCTGTAATTCTGTCTCTGCATATGCGATGTTGTTACCACAGGAGATGGAGAATATTAAAAATTGGACTTGGATTGCAGCTCCATAAAAGATCAGCTCATGATCTGCACTCATGTTTTATGAGAACCTCACACGGACCTTCCAGGGGAATGATTTAATGTCAGTGCTGGACATGGCCCCTGCATCACCCTTCCAGCACACAGCATAACTACAAATCCAAAGCCTCCTAATCCTCTTCTTTTCTTCAGTCATCTTGCAGAAATATTAAAATTCGTGCCACATGAGAGTTCTTACAGGAGATGCAGAGCAAATGCTTGGGGGAGAAGATGAGGTTGCCCTCCCACCCAAATCCCTGACATGGACAAACATTCCTTGTTAAAAACGGCCTTTGTGGTCATGTGAAAAGTCAAAACTGACAGGGACAATAAATTGTGGATATAATTCCTCCCAGAGGGCAGGGTTAGAGGGGATACTGCAAGGGAATCCTTCCCTGTGAGGGTGGGCAGGCCCTGGCACAGGGTGCCCAGAGAAGCTGGGGCTGCCCCTGGATCCCTGGGAGTGTCCCAGGCCAGGTTGGACGGGGCTTGGAGCAACCTGGGCTGGTGGAAGGTGTCCCTGCCTGTGGGATGGGCTTTAAGGTCCCTTCCAACGTGTTTTGTGATTCTCTGATTTGGAAGATACGTAAATTATGCTCTGACAATAACACACTCCATTCAAACCTTGGCAGACTCTTCAGCTCTACTGGAAATGTTTATGTGAGCATCCTACTCACATGAAAACCTACTGGTTTGTTGTCTTAAATTGACACTTTGATAAAAACTGAATTCTGGAATATTGCAGCTTTGTAAAAGTTCTGCTGATTTGCAGAATTAGGGAAAGAGAAAATCCAGCAGTGTCCGCTTGATTTATTGTCACAGTTGGAAAAGGAGATTCCAATTAATTGTCTTCAGTAAAATTCTACAGTAAGTAGAGAAACACTCAGAAAAGTCTAACAGAAGACAGAAGAACATTGTAGAACCTCCCTGTAGCTAAATAAATGATGCAGAGCCCAATAAGGAGACTGAAGGTCAGCCAGGACCTCCAAAAACTGGTGGCACTTTTAGATCTGAATCTTTCAAGCACTTCTCCTCAGACACATCTCTATGTCCATATGGAATTAAGCTTCTATATCTAATTTAGGGCATAGAGATCTTCAGGAGATCATTTTGCCATCCAAAGTTCTCAAAGTGTATCAGTGAAGGGAAATTACTTTTCTTTTCTCTGTCCCCCTTCACTTCCATGTAATAACTCTGCACAAAATCCAGGCAAACTTGTGGATTCCAGGGAGCCCCAAACACCTCCTGTCCTGTTTAACTCCTCTTGCTCTATTTAATCCTGTTCTTCAGAACTCTGAAGAAGCAATGTCAGGAGAGTCATATTCAAATTTTATCTTCTTATTCTTATTTCTTTTATATTGCTTGAAACATTTACAGACATAGCATCCATGAACATCATATTTCCATGGAAAAAAAAGAACAACCAACCAAACCAAAAACAATCTCCAGAATTCCACAGTTCCTGTGATACACCCAAGTAGTGAAAGATGTTGTGGGTTTTTTTTTCAGTTTTTCTCACCAGCAGAATTCATCAAACCGTGGTGTTCCCAGTGCCAAGTCCAAGGCAGGAACAGGTCTCAGGTGTGCTGTAGTTTCCTGAAAACACTTTAACATCAAAGGAAATGCAAACCTGCTCTGCCTCTTGATTTCTGATCACAGGCTACAAACACTGCTGTGATTTGTGCGTTAAATCTGTGAGAGCTCAGTCAGTACCTCCAGCCTTTAAAAAGCTGTGATGCTTTTCCACACAGACCTTTCACCTCTCACAGAAAATCCTGGCAGAGCAGTGGATTTGTTCTTTAACAGCCAGGCCCTATCTGTACACTCATGCATGGACAGATTTCCATGGTGGTGTTTCCTGGTGGCAAGGATGGGGTGGCCCCTCTGAGGACACTCTGCCACCACCACATGGGGTTAAAAAACTGTTTTCCTGAGCTTTCAGCCCCTCCCTAATCGTGTTTTCATTGTGCTTTCTCCTTTTTAACTAACGTTGCCAGTTAACTGAAACCTTAGTGGAAGAGGCAACAGGTCATTAAGGATTAATAGAGATTTATATTTCGGGGAGGGGGGGGGAGAATTTTAAAAAATCACTTTGGAATAACTTCGGTGAACTTCATGTCATACTTTTAGTTCTGGGGTGTTTTTTTGGTTTTGGTTTTTAATTTGCTTTTGGTTGTTGTTGTTTTTATGCCTGGGCATATTAAAACAGAAGTTTCTGTCATGTAGGTGAAAAATTGTGGTTTTCACAGTTCTTGCTAAGGCTCTGTTACAGTTTCCGTGTCAAATCATGTATTATCAGCAGGTGTCAACCACACTTTATGAGACAAATCTGAAAGGGACTCTTGATGCCAGTGCAGGAGGGATATCACTGACAAAAAGGGACTATCAGTTCTGCCATAGGCACTGAGGATTTGCTTTTACTGCACCTTATCATCTGTTTTCTTTGGTCAGTAAATAGAAACTTATAAAAGCCCATGTTTATGTCTTTAGGCAGAACTCTGCCAAGGAAAGCAAACACTGGGCAGCTAAATGAGGATGGGAGAGGAAACCTGGGCTGTAACTGTCCCTCTCTGGCTCATTCTAATTCCTACACCACAACTGGAAAGCCATTTTTAAGGTGTTGTGGGACATGGTTTGTACGAAAAGGTATTTTTGGATTTTACTCATGCAGTGGTCAGGATTTCTAAAATATCCTATTATCTAAGGCCTGACAAGATGAGTAATATTCACAGAGAGGAAAGGAATTTCTATGGAAAAAAAGAAAGCTTATTTGAAGCAAAAAAAATTGATATACTACAGGCTCTGCTTCTTATCACTATTTGGTTTTCTTGTCCAGACAATTCCAGTGAACATATCACAAACCCCTTTATACAATTGTTCATATCCTTAAAGCTGGCTGTGTTTGCCAGCCAAGCTGATGGTTGAAGTCAAGAGATGAATTCAAATACAAGGTTGTGGGTTTTAATCATGTATTGGTAGACATAATCCTGATAGTTACTACATAAATATTTAAAAACCAGGTAAAGCCTGAGGAAAACCTGCAGCTGTAGCAGCCTGAAGAGATTACATAATTTTCTTTTTTTCCTTTTTGCAAACTCCAGTTCTCTTTCTGTGAGAACAGGTTTGATTGCTTCACCTCAGAAATATTGTATTTTATATTTGTGGCTCATCATTTTTGTGCAGGGTCTCCAACCCTTCAGCCAGTGTTTTTCACCTGCCCGCTTTTAATTTGATTTGTTTAGGGATGTTAAAGAATTTTAAAAAATCTATCTCTGTAGTAACACAACTCTACACCACTCTGACAAAACCCAAAGGCTGTAACCTCTGTCCAACACAGCTTTGGAGTCAAAACCCTGGCAAAACTTCACCTGCTGATCTGGGACCCCCTTTCCCATCCAAGGGAACTGCTGGTGCTGCCAAAAGAACAAGCAAGACGTTGGAAACGACAGAGATTCTTTCCCCCTAATTTTGAAAACGCCTTCCTTATGAACTGACAGCTCGTGGCTGTGGCACGAGGGCACTTCTCTTTCCCTCCCTGGCTCTGTTTTTCTCAGGCACTTCAATCAAAATTCCCCCAAGTGCTGAGTTTGCCAGCTCACATAACAGCAAGGGACAGAGAGAGGAGTGAGGAAGTGTCCCCTCATTGATTATACACCCTGAATTAATTCATTCATCTCATTAGTGAACACACTTTTATCTTCCTTTTTTATTTTTTTTTTTCATCAGTCCTAGAAGTTATTTTTGCTGATTTCCCTGTAGTGCTGCTGCTCATGGTAACAGTATGAAGTGCCCTGTGATGAGATGCTTTAATACCACCTAACTGCTTTCTCTGGGACTCGTGGTAAGACTAAACATCCTTATGTTTATAGGGTATTTTTCCTTGATTAAAGCGTCAGTTAAAATGGAAAAAAAAAAAGTTACATATTCAGAAGCATCAATATTTCAGTAATCAGCCAATATAGCTTGCTTTTGGTCATCTAGGTCTTTTGAAAATCTTCCCTGAAGTCCTTGATCAAGTGAAATGAGCCCTACAAGGAAAAGAAATCCCGGAAAACAAAAGATACTTTTCATCCAGTGACTTCATTTACACTGCAAAGAGGGTGTGAAATCCTTCCTTTTTAGGTCTCTTTTGCTCAAAGACATAGCATCACAGAATCATAGAATATCCTGGAAAGGATCCACAAGAATCCTCAAATTCCAACTCCTGACAGAAATTTTCTCTATAAATGTTGATACCAAGCGAATACAAATTAATGGAATGATTTCTTTTCCCGACTGTACTTTTCAGTACTGGTTTGGGTTGGAAGGGACCTTAAAAGCTCATCTTGTTCCAACCCCCTCCTGCTGCTCCAGGTTCCTCAAGCAGCAGTTGCTGAAGATGGAAAGGATGTTGCTTTACCTGTGAATTGCCACGGGGGGCACAAAACTTATCCACAAAGCTTCATCCTTCTAGGTAAGGTTTCCAAGCAATTCCAGAGTGAATTCTACGTTTGAAACACCACAACCCACGGCATGGGATCGTTTGTGGAAGGAAAGAAAATGTTTAAAGCCCTGAGCATCACCTGTGTGAGCTCCTGAGCTGTTTGCTCCAGCACAAAACAAGCTGGCTGGGCACTTGTAAGCCTTGGCAGGGTCTTTTTCCACTCTGTGGGATCTTTCTTGCAGACAGGAGCACAAATCCACGTCAAAATCTAGCAGAAAAAAAGGCAGGTGCTGTGATTTTTTTGGGTTTTTTTTGTCTGCATCCGATAAAGCTGTTCCTGACAGTAATAGTGGTGAAATATGGGTGAAAAGTAGAAATGGATTAAGGTAATTGAGGTGGGTTTTTTTCCCTTCAACCAGTTTAGCAGCTGAATTATTTATAGATGTGCCAATTAAACTATTCAAATGTCTGATATGTGTAGCTTTTATCAAAAAATCTGTGTGTTTGCCCTAAGACATAAGCAGAAAAAAAAAAAATGTTATCAGTCTTGAAAAGAACAGGGGGGAAAAAAGAAAAAACTGAGAGGATTTTGAATAGTGGGGAATTAGATAGTTTGAGTGGAACTGAACACCCTGCAAGCTCTCAGGCATTACCAGCACAAAGGATTTTAGCACAGGTGTTTGTGTAATTGTGATACATGATGAGAATTAGCAGTGAACAATGGGCATCAAACACTTCTGCTTTTATATCCCAATGCTTTATTTTTCAGTGGAAGGGGTTATGGGATGATGTGTCATAACATACCCATGTAAGACTCGCTGATGGCTTTTCAAATATTCCTTCATTTCTTCAGCTGCTGGATTAGTGGATTTTGCAAGAGGCAATTTAGAAGACAAAACCCAAAAACGCTCCATGGATTTTTACACACTGAGTTCGAGCCAAAAATGTTCCTCAGGCTATTGCAGCGTTGGCAGCGCTCCCCAAATGTGACTTGCAAACATGCAGCTGAAAACAATACAGATGCAAATGAGCGAAAATCTTGTAATTCTAATTCCATAATACTTTTATCACTCCATTCAGATGCTTGAGGTTCATTAAAAAACACAAAAGAAGGGCAATTTTTCTTTTTTTTTTTTTTTTCCAACTCTGTGTTGTTCCTGGAAGTCTTTCAGGCATTTGGGCACATCCATTTGGATCTGCTTTATGGAACTACCACAGAAAATGTTACCTTGGTTAAAAGCTGGGAGCTGCACTGTCTGGGCTGGTTAAAACCCATTCCAAGTGGCTGATAAGCAATATAGGGAATGTTTTCCAGTGCAGTGGCACAGCTGAAGGGGGGTGGGAATTGGTGTCAGAGGTTCCTGTCGCACAGCAAACATCAGAGTGATGTGGAACCTTTACCAAACAAGGGACCTCAGTCCTGCCTTTGCAGTCACTGCATCAACACAGCCACAACCACAAGGCTGGGAATGCACCTCCTTCCATCAGAAAGGAGCAGAACAGCCGAGGTGCTGATGGCTTTTCATCACCACAGCACAGCTCTGCTCTGCCCTCTGGAAGTGGCACACACTGAATTTTCACAGACCTCCTTCAGCTGGCACGAGCTGCGGGCTGTACAAAGCCCAGAGGCCTCGAGAGGCTTCATTTACTTGACAAGAATTAGAGTGGTTTGTTTTCACAGGGCACGTTTGTGCTGTGGAAAAGGTCCCTCAGCCTTTCAGCTGGTTGTGCTCTTGCTTTTTCTGGCTGGTGGTGAAATGGTGCTGGAAAAGACAGTTAATGAGCTTTACCTGTCTGCTCTGAGAGGAGAAATTTAACCACAAACAAGAATTCTGTTGATTTAATAGAATCAGGGACAGGCAGGGGCACCTTCCACTAGGGCAGCTTGCTCATCCCTCTCAATAAATATCAACGTGAATGTTTTCAGCAGTTTTCCAAAAACCTTCTTCCAAACAAATGTTTTCATTCTCAACTGCTTTTAAAAACCCATGGAAGACTGTCAGATATACTATTAGTGAAATTGCTTTCTTTCAAATAAGTGTTCCTGAGCATATTTTGTAGGGTTGGCCCAACCAGGCTGTCAAATATGCTCATTTATTTTTCTTGTAATTTTTAATTCAAAAGGTAATTTGTTCAAAAACATTACTGTGATGAGTACAGGAAACATAACTCACAGGAAGAAAAATCAGGGGTGCAAAGATACTCAATTTATTTACACAAAGTGTAAATAAAATAAAGGTTTTGGAAATGCACCTATGGGAAAGATCAACAATATTAAGTCAAAGTTCGACCTCTTAAGACTGACCTCCCAAAGAAACACAGTATCTTAAATCAAATATATTGTTTAATTACCAGTTACAGGAGAGGAAAGACAGATAAAGTTCTGTATTGGCCTCTAGAATCAAACTCCAGACAAGGACAATACATTGAGCACTCATCATTTCCTCTGTTGCTGCAGCAACAGGGAAGTAACAGGGGGTGAAATTGGCTTCATTTCAGATAAGGAATAACAATTTGCAGCTCTTCAGTGTTCGTTGGTGAATTTACAGAATGGGCAGAAGAGAGAGAACTGCTTTATCTCCTGCAAAAAAAAAAAAAAAAGAGACCCAGATTTATTGTGTTCAACAGTCAGGTGGATTAATAGGAACATAAACTACTTAGAGGGTTAACACTCACCAGCCTCAAACCCTCCCAGTTGGTACTGTTTCTTAAAGACTCAACAAAATAGAAAGCAGAATTAGCTGCACCTTGGCTTGGAAAGAGAGAATTGATGTTAGTGGTGTTGTTCTATCAAGCAGTACACACAGACTTCAAAGTCCAGACCCTTCAGATATTCTTTATGGGTTCCTGCACTCCTGCCCCTGATTTCTATCTGAAATTCATTCTTGCCCACATTGTCTTGTCCATTCCTTGCTGTGTCAACCTGACTTTTCTTTAGTTCTTAGTCTGCTGATGTGTCTGAGGGGAGAATTTTTGTCCTGGTCATTACTTTTATTTCCTTTGATTTTCTTCGAAAGGAAAGGTACCATTGCCTTCTCACCATTTGGGCAGCAAAGGTGCCTGTTTATTAATCAGTCCAATGCACTAATTTACTATGATTTTACAGCTACTGAATGGAAGGCACTGCTGCCAGTTGTCCAGTTCTGTCACATGCTGTGGAGCAACAATAATTAGACGTAAGGAATGAAGCTGGAATCCCTGTTCCAAACCTCTGTCCCAAGCCTCTGAAAACAAACAGTCCTGAATTAAGGAGACTGTGATCAATAAACAGGATATTGTATGCACAACAAAATAATGTCAAGACCTTTTCTTTTTAAGACCTTTTCCCCTTTGGTTATGGATCGAGGTTGATTTTCATCCTTTGCGTTCACCATGTCCTTTTGTTTCCAACAGGACACCAACGTGGAGTTATCCAAATATTGGCCCTCTGCAAAAACAGAAGCAGAGGAGTTCAAACATCAGAAATTCTTTCTTCTTAACAGGATTTTACCTGAGTCCAAGCTTTCACTAAATCGTTCAGGGTGCAGGGTCTGAGACCTGAAATGAGCACACGACCATTTGCTGCATTATCTGCACGACGTTGCAGAGGGAAAAGTGAGTGAAGGAGAAGAGAGCTTTTTCTGCTCTTAGAGTAAGTTTTTTATATCAACATTCTAGTTTTCAAGTGCACACAGGATGGGGTTGTGGGATGAGATTGTAAAGTTCCAGGGAACACTGCTGTATATTGACTAAATCTTTCACACTATTGAAAAACTAAATAAATGATCAGGGAAATGAAAGAAGAGAAAGGAGATTTCTCAAAAGCAGCAGTAAATGCCCTGAGAACTATATTCTCTCCATGACTACATTATATAAGATGCTAAGGAAGTTAGATGTTTTGGATGGAGTGAGTAATTGTGTCTTCCTGTTCTTTAAGTGCTGAACTGAATGTTCTGAGGTTTAACAGTCTCACAGAGAAATCAGCTCTTCCCATTAAGGATGTCTGAAGGACATTTTAAAATCTTATTGCTTCAGTGGGTACCTGCATGTAATGTTCTTCCAATACTTGCCTTAAGATGGATAACACTTGGGGTTCAACTGGGACCTTCCAGCTTTTTACAGGGAAAAAAAAAAATAATCACCAAATGCTGCCTTAGTTATGTTGGAATCTTCGGTGATTATTTCTATTGTAATGTAGTAATTGTGTTTCCTCAGCACATGGAGGGATTAACATCCTGTTAACAGGATTAATATTCCTGTTCCTTTTGTAGACTTCCCCCTACATTTAATACCTTTTGAATGCTTTTTGAGAGACAACATTTCACGAGGTCGGAGTTAATCAGCGCAAAGGCTTGAGAAAAGCAGCGTAAAAGTGCATTTCTTTTTCTCCTGCCCTTCCCTCTGCATGTCCTCAGTGCTCTGAATCCCAAACACAGGATTTGTGCTTTATGTACTGCCCAGACATTACACAGATTTAAAATGAAGGGACTGTTTGGTGGGGTTTTTTTTCCTTCACCCCTATAGGTGCACACAAATCCTCAAACACACACTGGGGAGTGAGCCCATGTGGCAAATCCCACATGGCAGAGCCCCACACAAGCCAGCTGGTCAAGCCTGACACTTCCAGGGATGGGGCAGCCACAGCTTCTCTGGGAAACCTCTTGCCAGGACCTCCCCCCCCTCCCAGGGAAGGATTTCTCCCCAGGATCCAGGCAGTAGTGCCCATCATTTCCCTGGAGTACCCTGTGTACCTTCATGTCTTGCCATTGTTTTCTCAGGTCTGTACCTCTCCATATTTTGCTTCTGGTTTCTACTTCGTCCCTTAATCTCCAATTTCTCACCCTGACCGGACAACCTCACTGGAACAAACACCCTCATCAACTTTTCCTCACCAGCAGCTCCCTTTTTTGTCAGTCAGGTTTGTATCCTTATGTGTTCCTGGTTATGGCTTCCTGGATTTCTTACTCCCCTGGAATAAGACCCTTGACCAGATACCCTCAAAGGAGCACCACTCTCCTTCCACACCCTCACCCAACCAGTTCAGTTGTGCTTCATTTCATGTTGTTATGGAAACAACGTGAGGAGAAAGCCTCCAGCATGAAACAGAACTTAGATGCCAGTGCAGGGAGGGGGAAAAATCATGTATTCATCACTACTGGTTTCCAGAATTCCATATGGAATGTTCCCAACCCTGTCAAGGTATCTGGCAGTGAGGATTTGCTTCCGACTCCCATCTCAGTTCAGGATACATTTAGCAATCAGTGGTCATTTTCGAAGCACTCTGCCTGTGATCTCTTTGATTTCCCTGTTAATCAATAAATGTTCTTGAGCTTCCACTCCTGAAAAGCAGCCCCTTGCAAACTGCTGTGAAGACAGAGATACTCCTTCCAGAATGGTGAAGTCAAAATAGAACATCAAATGTGACATAACTTGTTCTCTTTCTGTTTTATTCTCAGCTGTTGAGGTTTCTGTCGAGGTTCTCTAAAAAACCCCTGCCCAGTTTTGGAGTACCATGTTCTGGTTACCATCAATCTCTCCAGTAATGATTGTTTAGGACATGATCTGGCAGTCTCAGTCATGGAGATCATCAAACATACAAGACTTGCATTGTTCCTTGTAGCAAATCACCTTTTTAATGTATGGTACATAAAACAGTTTGGTAAAAATTCACTCTTTAGTGGGTATGTTTATCTATTTATTAAGAGCCATAGCAAAACAATTAGAAAACATGATTTAACCATTAAAGAAGCCATTAAAATGGGTTATTTAAATAGAGAAAGGATCAAAAGCACAATGATGAGTGCAGAGGTGTAAAAATCATCTATTGTTTGTTTCCCAGAAAATTGGCATCTCAAGAAAAGGGGTAAATTATATGATGGGAAAAAAGAAAAGCAGTTAATGACTGGAACTGTGACACAAAATCAGGTACAGGAAGCCAAAGAAAAGTCTTCCTAAATTGAGTTTACCTCAAGGGAGGAAATAGAATTGTAGATATTCTCACTTTAGTTCCCAGTGCTGGCGTTGTGATTCAGAGTTTTTACTCAGTTTTACCAATTTCCCAGAGCAAGGGCCAAAAACCCCAACTCTCATTTTGCTCCTCGGGGGCTCCTGCTGTGGCTTCTCCTCCAGAGCCCTCACCGTGCCCATGTCCCTCCTTTGGACACTCCAACAGATCTTTGGGACATTGGAATGCCCCAAACTGCCCCCAGGATGGGAGGTGAGGCCACCCCAGCTCAGGCAGAGGGGACAGTCCCTTCCTCACCTGGGTGGTGTTGCTTTCTCTCTACTTTACTCACTTTTTTTCAGGTGCCTTTATAACACATTGAAGAAATCCTAAACTATTTTTACCTAAAATATAATGAAAAAAAGCAAATAAATTCAAATAGCCCTTTGCAGTCAAATAATTCTAAATGTTATAGTGGCCATAAGGTTTTTCTAATGCATATTTCGGTTCCTTATATCCAGTCCTTTACTGAACTGCATGAGCAAGATTTCTGAAAAATATGAAGATAAAGTGACTAATTATCTACTGCTCATTCTGACCAGTACCCTTCTTGATATTCAATATATTTCATTTAACAAAATTCATAATGGTGCACAAAATAAAAATAAAATGTCTTTTCAGTATAAAACAAGAACTGACCACAAGAACTTCCTTTGTTCTGGTATCTCAGGCATTTTAGGGTATTACAAGTAATTAATTGTTGTTGGCTAATTTAATCAAATCTTAAGGAATCTCAAGGTCTACTTGAATAATTTTAGGATATGAAGAGCCAAGCTAAAGCAATCATCTCCACTCTGGTCCTGAATAAAAGACTTGCCCAGAAAGAACAGGACTGGTTTTTAAACTGGTGGGCATTATTTTATAAAATAAAGTAAATAGATGATTTGATAAAACATTCCATCTCCTGTGATTTTATCCCAACAACAAAGGTCACAAGTGTATCCCCCACCCACCACCACCTCCTCATCCAGGATTAAACTGTTTGAAAGGACTAAATGGTTGCCCAAAAGCTTCTCCCTCTGTGAACAAACTTGTTTAATTGAATTAGTGAAACATTATGTGCTGGTCATCTACATAAAAATTAACAGCAACCTTTGGGACTTCTGAACATCCCATAAATGGACACAGCCAATGGAAAACAGAAATTCTTCCATTTCTGGACTGAAAATGTTTTTTTCCCAATTCCATCATTGAGGCTAACACTAGAGAAACACAGATCACACAGATATAATATTTTCTCTCCACAAATCCTTTTCAGCTGTTCCAGGTGCAGTCATGGGGTAACACACATGGCAAACAAAGCAAACAGGAGGAAATGACAGGCCCTGTTTCTTGCTTTTCCTGAGAGAACGTGCATTTTCAATATCAAAGAGAGTCAGAGTCATTTAAGAAGTGTGTGTTGCTTGAAAAAAAATCCTTGTAGATGTTGCCTGCAAAGCTCTGGATCAAAAGATAACATTGGTGACAGCCACAGAGGCTTTTTGAAGGATGTAAAAGCTTAACAAAAATCTTCATCTGTTTCAATTAAAGGAAAACATTTTTTTTTCACCGTTCCAAAGTCGAAATCTGCTGGAGGATTTACCTTCTGGCTCCTCAGACAGGGTAATTTTTTATTAAAAGAAGACTTGACTTTGATTACACGTGCTTGAGACAGGCCTTGCTTTATGTGGGATGTGGATAGAGGGTTTCCAGCATTACACCTGATGGATTTTCTACTAATAAATTCTCGAGGATCAGGCTTGCTTTATTGCAGATCTATTTTCTGAGGCAAGAGGCAATCCAGAGATATGTCATTTATGCTATTACAGGCTTGCATTTCTGCTGAAACCAATGGGGTTATTTTCTCTGGATGATTTGTTTTGACAGCAGAAAAATGTACTTTAGAGGAGGGAGATTGGCAATACTGTTGGTGGAAAGGGCCATCAGCAGAGTGCCTGACTTATTGATCTATTTATTTAGAACCTTTCCAACTATTTATTACATTTGTTAATTGAAATCCATATTTAGATATGGATTCTGTGAGACACAAGAGAGCTGTTTTATACACAAGAGAGCTGACTGTGAAATCTGATCCAGAAGAGAGGAGAAAGCAGCAATGTGGAAACTGTCCAAGAGATGGAAAGTTCTGGGGGTGCTCAATGTTTTCTTTCTTTATTTGTTTTCAGGAGAATTGCCATTTATTGTCAATAAGGGATTTATCACTGTTACAGTCATATCAGATTTTAATAAGTCTCTGTATCACTGTTAAATATCCCATTGATTAATTAGTAGAACTTTGTTATGGCAGAGGAAAGAAATATAGATTTTATTTAAAAAAATTTTTTAAAAAATTAAATCCATAGTTTTCTTCTTTTAAGCCTAAATACTCCTATAGATGGTGAATTAGTATGAGCCAGTCACAGACTGCCATGGGATGGAGCAATTCTACCCCACTAATGGCAACAGTTTCTTGTAAATCTTTATGAATGTTGGTTCACAAGCTCATTTTTTTTCCACAGACTTTGCTAAATACAATAAATAAAGGACTGAATGACTTGAACGGAGGAGAATCACATTTTGGAAGCAAATTTCAGAGGGTTTTTTTGATCATCATTTTGGTTTGCATTCATTTTGGTACAATAAAATCACCCTTCTGGGATGTTCCAATATGAGGCAGTTCCAAAGTTTTGGGGTCTGCTCTTCCTGGAGTCCAAAACCATCAGCAAGGCTGTGGTTGCAGCACTTGGACTCTGGGTTTGTTCTGTGATTATCTGTTCCAAATCACCAGCAAGAACAATCTGAGTGCCCTGCTCAGCTACCCTGGACGATGTTTGGGGATGCATCCAGACTCTGCAGAGCTCCTGGGAAACTGTGCTGCATTTTTGCAGCTCTCTGAGGTTCCCAGATTTGGCAACTGAAGGCTCTGGGGATTTTTGCATAGAAGGGATAAAGGTACCCCTTTGACACCTGGGCCATAAAGAAAATCAAGAGAGAAATGTCACATTTCGTGTGGCACCGAGTTTTGTCTCCTGTTTTCAAAAGAACCATCTGGCTGAGGAGAAAAGAAGGAATGGGAAGGGATGGAGCAGCCTGGTCTGGTGGAAGGTGTCCCTGTCCCTGGCAAGGGGGTTGGACTAGAGGGTCATCAAGTTCCTTTCCACCCAAACCCAAACCGGTCTGGGATTCTGTGATTCCAGGAAATTCAGACATTCCTATCTTTGTCCTGATCATTTCACCACCTTTATCCCAGACAGGGTGGGCGAGGCAGCCCAGTCCTGCAGCAGAGTTTAACATTTCCAAAGCCTTTCTAAAGCTTTCTTTCCTCCCCAGTGGCCTAAAGACACAGGAACCCCCTGGCAGTGTGAGACAGGGAAGAGCTCAGCACTGAGAACTCCCCTCCTGTCGCTCAGATTTGCAGCCACGGCTTGATGGTCGTGTTTTATCACCACGCTCTTCTTCTTTCACTCCTTTCGGCAACATCCAGTGCCAGCTTGAGCTGAATTCCTGGATTAATAAATTGCATTAATAAGACACGATGAAGTGAAGCAGTGGATCACTTCTCAGCCTGGAGGGAGCTTGAAAACAGGAGGTTGCTCTCAGTTCCCAGATCATGTGCTCCTCACCCAGAGATCTCCCCCCTCCTGTTTTGGAGACCAGCACAGGAGCAAATCCAAGGTAGGAAAATTCATAGCATACTTAACAAATTCCTTAAGTCTCCATCTCCCTTCCTTTCTCCTTGCTGTTGCACTGATGGAGTCCTTGATGCACATAACTCACCCTGCTTTAGGAAATGATGAACCTCAGGATCTTCCAAATAACCCAGGAAAAAAAAAAAAGAAAAAAGAAAAGAAAAAAAATATTTTGCCTGAAAATGTTTGTGCCCTGAGGTAAATTGGAAGACCTTGCTCTTTCCTTTGATATATAGTTTGTGATGGTGACCTCAACAGCTCTCAATTGCTGGGAACAACCTGGGTTTCCTCAGTCTCCTTGTTGTCTGGGAATAAACTGAAAGGTTTTGTGGAAAATATAAGACCAGGGTGGAGCAGACTGACTGCAAAGTAATCCTGCAGTTTGTGCCATTATTTGACTAAAAATAGGATTAAGGACACATAAAAGCTGTCTCTTACTGCTGCACTTGGCAAATTTTAATAGGCTGGGCTGAAACAGAGACAGCAACCAGAAGCTGTTCATGTGTATTTGAGTAATGATTTCCACCTGACGAGATTTTCACACACATCTGACAAGGTTTCTCTCAGGTGGAAGTAATTTCTTAATGCTGAGTGATCCCTGACACCTTTTCCTTACCTATCCGTGGGAATTTGGAATGTAAATACTGATTTCACAGTGCTGTGCAGGATTTGTGGTTTACAGAGCTCAAAAATGATGCCTTGACTGCACTGCCTGTGTTTTAAACTCGCTTTACATTCAGTGGTGATGTAGTGTGAGACGTCTCTGATTTGCCATCAACTCGGGGAGGAAACATTCTCCTCCTGGGCTTCTTCCCCAGGGAATTCTGCCGCCCTTGGCTGTGGCAGAGGGTTTGCAGCGAGATGGAAATGCCTGTGAATTGCTGACAGGCAGCGTAATGGCCACGTGTGGCTTGTAAAACACTGACAAACCACAACACAGGCCATCATTTGCACCCTTTAATCTCAGATTCCCAATTTATTGCCTTCCTCCTGTTAATTAATGACACGCTGCTTAATGAAATAAGGAAAGCCAGGCCCTGAAGTTCTGGTGCACTTAAACAACTGCAGGAATGCCTTTCACTCCCAGATCGGGTTTGGCAGGAGGAGGGAAATTCCCAGTGAATTCCTGGTAAGCTGGAGCTGTGTCCTGCTGGGAGCAGCTCAGTGGGCTGTGGAATGTGCTGTCCTGGCCTCCTGTGCCTTTCCAGAGGTGACAAGTGATGGATTCCTTCTGTAACTGGGTGATTCTGCCTGAAGTTTAATCCTTATTTAAAATACCCAAGTGGGAGATTTTAAATAGAGTTCTAGAAGCAGGGCTGAGGTTGTTTGTGCTGGAGTGGCTAAAATAAGTCTCAGTTAGGAGGAGCTGAGGCTGCTGGCTCAGATCCAGCCCTGCTCCTGCCCACAGAACAGCTCTGCACAACCATCTTCCTTGTCTGGCACATGAGATGATTATTTCTTCACTGACTACATTGGCAAGGGGTGGGGAGGCTGATTGTTAATCAGGTTCAGGGCTCAGGGAAGCTCCTTTAAGGCTCATTGCAAGGAAAGAAAATCAGCCATATCATGGAATTATAGAATGCCAGGATGGTTTGGGTGGGACTGGACCTTGAAGCAGATCCAGTCACACCTTCCACCAGCCCAGGTTGCTCCAACCCCATCCAACCTGGACACTTCCAGGGATCCAGGGGCAGCCACAGCTTCTCTGGGCACCCTGTGCCAGGGCCTCACCACTCTTACAGCTGAGAATTCCCTCCCAATATCCCATCTATCCCTGCCCTCTGGCAGTGGGAAGCCATTCCCTGTGTCCTGTCCCTCCATCCCTTGTCCCCAGTCCCTCTCCAGCTCTCCTGGAGCCCCTTTAGGCCCTGCCAGGGGCTCTCAGGTCTCCCTGGATCCTTCTCTTCTCCAGGGGAACCCCCCCAGCTCTCCCAGCCTGGCTCCAGAGCAGAGGGGCTCCAGCCCTGGGAGCATCTCTGTGGCCTCCTCTGGACTTGCTCCAACATCTTTCTTGTGTTTGGGGTCCCAGACCTGGACACAATATTCCAGGTGGGGTCTCACAAGAGCAGAGGGGAGGGGAAGAACCATCTGGAGGTGATTCCTACAGGATTAAGAACCTGTGCTCTGAGACAGATTCATAATCCATTTTATGGAGCTGTGCCACAGTTCTGCAGAACTGGGTTGATTTCATAGCTCTAATACTTACAGGATTATTACAGGGTTGTTTGTTGGGTTTTTTTCCCTAGTATGAAGAATCATAATGGAAATAATTTGTAAATCTTTCGGGGGATCTTCAGATAAAAGCACCAAAGCCCGAAACCCTTTTATGGGATTGATTCCTTTGCAGTGAGTGGCAAAATCCCCACTGATTCCAAGGGGGCTGTGATCTCCTGCATGATCAGACCTTTGGGCTGTGATCTCCTGCATGATCAGATCTGTGGGGTGTGATCTCCTGCATGATCAGCTCTGTGGGGTGTGATCTCCTGCATGATCAGATCTGTGGGGTGTGATCTCCTGCATGATCAGATCTGTGGGGTGTGATCTCCTGCATGATCAGATCTGTGGGGTGTGATCTCCTGCATGATCAGATCTGTGGGGTGTGATCTCCTGCATGATCAGATCTGTGGGCTGTGATCTCCTGCATGATCAGATCATGATAAGGTTGCAGAGCTCTTGGGAGTTCTGCCTGATGGAAATGCAGGGGCTGCTGCTGAGAGCTGAGCACTGTCAGAAGGGTTCAGCCCCCTAAGCTCAGGTGCCTAAAGGAGAATCTGAGTCCTTTTGAAAACCTGGCTTCACCTGGGGAGGGCTCAACCCTCGGGAACCTGAAATACTGGCTTTGTACAAACCCCACATGGCCGAGATTTGGGTGTTTGTGTCAACAAAGCATCCCTGAACTGCTGGGTTTAACATAAGTAGGAGGAGGTGTAGAGTGTGTAAATGGATGACTCTTTCTGCAGCCCTTCCCACGTGTCCTGGGGGGCATCAGGCCCAGCATCAAATGAGAGTTGGGGTTTTTGGCCCTTGCTCTGGGAAACTGAGTCAGAACTTTGAATCACAGCACCAGCACTGGGAAATAAAGTGAGAATATCTACCATTCTATTTCCTCCCCTGAGGTAAACTCAATTTAGGAAGACTTTTCCTTGGCTTCCTGTACCTGATTTTGTGTCACAGTTCCAGTCATTAAATGCTTTTTTTTTTTTTTCTTTTCCCATCATATAATTTACCCCTTTTTCTGAGATGCCAATTTTCTGGGAAACAAACAATAGCTGAATTTTTTTACGAAGCCCAGAAGGTATTCTGACAGCAGAACATGGTGCTGCTCTGTGCAGCTCCTCTTTACAAGTTTCACTAGATGTTTTTTTTTTCTCTTTCCCCACAAGGACTTAATTTGATTTTCCAGTTGCTCGGACATGTTCGGTCCGGTTGTAACAAGCCCTGCAATGAGATCCCTCGTGATTTATCGTGGTTTGGATGCAGTTGGGCTCTCAGTGCGCTGCCAAAGTTGCCCAGACCCCCTCAGGAGGCTGATTAGTGCCAGGGAGGAACGCTGCAGGAAGCCTGGTTGGAGCTGAGCAGCTGAAATCTTTGTCACGGTTTCGTTCTGTTTGGAAAGCTGCTCTGCCTTTCCTTGTATTAACACAGGAAATATTCTGGCTGACTGGGACAGGCCTTTCAAACAGAATAAATCTCCCTGAGACAGAAGAATTGCCAATGTATTGCCTTCTGTGTGAATATAAGTGCAAAAGAAAACAGGATTAATACTCGTGAAACCAATAGAGGATAAAATCATTCAATCACAGAAAGATTGAGGCTGGGAAAGACCTCTGAGATCATCAAGTCCAGCATTTGACTGACCCACTAAACGGGATTACAAAGTTACATGGCTACTCATTTGAGAGGAAATATTAAAGGGAATATTTAATATTTTTAAGAAGTGAATCCTTTCCCCGAATTCTGCCTTTGGAAGCTGCAGCAGGAAGTTGGGATCAACACATCAGTTCACCAGAGTGCTGCCAGTTTACAGTGTAGGACTTGCAGCAGAATTGGCATCTTTGAGGCCACACCTTCATGGAAAAGATATGTTACATGGGGGAAAGTTTAGTTGTTGGTGGTTTTTTTGCTTTTGCTTACCAAACATCCCTGAAAGAAAGCTGGGTCCAAAAAAAACCCCCACAAATAAACAAACAAACAAACAAACAAACCAAACAGGAAGAGAAGGACAGAAATTCTTCAGAGGACAAAGGGAAAGTCAAGGGGGATCCTGACTCATGGCTTGATCTTTAAGGTCCCTTCTAAACCAAACCATTGTGTGATTCTGTGCTATTTTGCCCTAATGGAATTACTGTTGGAGGAAAGAAATGATTCCACACACCAGCAAGAAACAAGAGTTGTTCACAGAGCTGTGAAGGCAGCTCTTGTGTCCTTTATCAGAAAATGAATTTTAAAATGGGATGGGGCTTGGGTTTATTTCTGGTCCTTGACCAGCTCATAAGGGTGGATGCAAATCAGCTCTGCTGTCTGCTGGAGAGAGGTGAAAGTTGGTACCTGCAGCCCTTGGGGATGGGTTTTATTAGAAATGGAGTAAAATTGAACTTGGGTGTCCCTTTGACTGGACTGGAAATATCCCCAGGAGGAATAACTGCACATTACAAGGAGACTCATCCCACAGGTAGCACCTCAGGGGTGAAGAGGTGAGTAAAAATGTGTCCTTTGTGGATGTGGGGAAGGAGTTAATTCTAGAGAACAGTTCAGAAGTGATAAATGGTGTTTGCATGAGTTTGCCATCAAATGCACCTCTGCTTTCTCTTCCAGAGAGACTGGAGGGTGCAGGGGGTGTCTGAGTTCTAGATTGGGGTGGGTATCGACACAGCAGCCAGAGAGAGCCTGCATTTGTTCACTGTCTCTGCATCATGTGCAGGTATTATGGCTCTTACAATTATTGTTTGCTTCTAGTGGCTCTGGAAAATCTGCCTCCAGCCTCCCCAGGGGGGCTCATCCAAGGAAAAAGGGTCCAGGAAAGGAGGAACCCGAGATTTCCCCCAGCTGTTTGTCCCTGCCTGGCTCTGGACACTGCTCAACCTGGAGGCTGCCTTGGGCAGCATTCGGAGGGAATTTGGGAAATTCTGGCACCCTGCACGTCAAGGGACAGGCACTGAGGTGCTGCAATGCCTGTCTGCACAATTAGCACTTAAAGCTTTTAATTTCTGCCAATTTATACTAAATATATGGTGAGAAGAGGAGCAAGAGAGGTGATTTCGACGTTAAAGCTTGGGAAGAATTCAGTGAGACAAAGAGCAGCAGAGCTCTCACAGAAATAGATACAACACAAGCAAAAAAATCAGAAATATTTTCATTGCTATGGTGTGACAATTGTGAGGAAAGAAAATACACTGGCAGCCCAAAATACACAGAAAGAAAAGCTGTGCAGAGAGGCACACGGGGCAAACTGGTGGAGGAAGGTGGGAGAAGCAGCTCTTCCAAATGTGCTGAGAAGCCCTTCTGGCTCAATTGAATTTGGAGCCTGTCCCAGGTACAAAACAGAGTTAGCCAGAGTGCTCCAGATGGATGTTATCCCGAGCCAAGAGCTAACTACATCAATGCTTTTCATTGACTTTGGTGCTGCAGAATGAAATGGCAGCAAAATGTCCAACATATGATTCCTTTTATTACTCCTGATGCCATAAGTGACACTTTCCCTGGACTGTCACCACACAGCAATTACTATTCACCACCACCAGCGCTGTTTCCACTGTCAAATCATGAGTCTCCTTGATTAATTTGATTTTTAGCAATACAGTAATCTCTGCTACCTGATTTAATCCATCCTCTCTTCTGCAGCTATTACCTCACTTGGAAAAAAAAAAAATAAAAATTGAACCAGCCTGGAAATAGTTGAAGTTTTTAATCACAGTTAAAATTAAAATACTAATTTCTAGAACAAGAACCACCTACAGTATATATTATATTAACATAAATTCCTCAATATGTCAGAAAAAAGAAACTACCAGGGGAGAAATCCAAAATTAATAACAGCTTGAGGTGCAAACATTGAAGAAGTTTGGGCTGTATCAATGCACTTGGCTGGAAAGACTCCTGGATTTCTCACCACTCCCTCAAATTTCTCTAAAAAATCACAATGGCATTTCCCTTACACTGCTCCCAGGAGGCAGAGCTAGCAGGTAATTATTTTTGATAACTTTTTCTTTCCCACCCCAGAGCGCTTTTGTATGTACACTGAATAAATCCAACACTGCCTTATTCAGCAGCCATTTATCTCACCTATAATTAGAAATAAGTGAAAAATACTGAGCAGGTTTTTTTCTAAGAACTTTCCCAAACTCCCACGAGCCGCTGTGTGATTGTCAAGCCTTGCTGGAAACAAATAAATAAGTAAAACTAGAACGTGTCCTGGACAAGTAAAATCAAATCCTGACTGATAAACTCTCAGGTCTGTCGGAGTTTTGGAATTCCTGACATGTCAGGTTTTCATCCACCTTGGAAAACAGGAAAAATGCTGACAAACCCCGTTCAGAGGTGTTGCCAGTGGATGCTGATGTAATTAAGGCCCAGAACAAGGTACAGCACGTTGGTGATGGAGCCTGTCAGTGACCCTGCAGTGATTTATGAGCTGGGACTGGCAAAGAGCACCAACAGGTGAAGTCTCACCGTGTCAGGAGGAAACACTTTCCACTCAGATTTAAGGGGGAATTTTATTATCAGGTTTTGCAGATGATGCCTCTAGTCAGATATTTCAGCACCTCCAGGCACAATATGTGTGTCAACAGCATCGAATTTGGGGTTTAGATCCCCCCATGGATTCACTGAGCGATCCTCGTGGGTGCCTCCCAGCTCGGGGCATCCTGAGGGTCAGAGATTTTGGGTTCAGTGCTGGTCACAAAACCAGAGGCAGAGAAATCCAACTGCAAAGTGAGCTCCTGGCAGCTCCCAGCCAGCTCTGTGTGGAGTGCTTGGCTTGCAGGCAGAAAATATGATTTATGGCATGACAGGAAACGACAGGAGTAATAATGAATGACTGAAACCAAGGGGGCTCTTCAGGAAGACAACAATGATGTTTAAATACCTTATTATATTGCATTGTCTGCAAGAAAGCACACTAGGAAATAATGTAAAGAGAACTGCAGGCAACCTTTACCATAATCCTTGTTGGTCCTCCTCCTTCCTACCATAGTTTTTGTTCCCTCAGTAAATTCTGAATTTCTGCTGATCCAGGTCCCATTTCACATTGGGGAAATTGTGCCTCTTTATGTGGTAATTTCTATACATATATATATATATATATATATTTGCTCCTGGTTTACAGAAAACCTGTGGTGTCCTGAACAACTATTTAAATGAAGGAGAGAAAGAAAAAAATATTAAAATTTATTTTATTAAGAAAAAAAAATAAAATCTAGAGATACACTGCTCATTCTAGTGTGAAAATCAGCCTGTGGAAACAGCTGTCTTATGAGCTGACACTTAAAAAAGCAGATGACAGCCAGCTAGGGAGGGAAAGACTGGCCAGACAGATGTGATGGATGTGACACTTCTGGAGGAAGACTTCCTAAAAACATCCCTAATGCATGTTCTATCACTCCAGGAGCAAATAGAGATGAAGGTTCCAGGCACGGCCTCCACTATGATGGGATTTGTACAGTGAAAAGAGGCATTTTGCTACTAATAAAGTCCCTTTTCTGTAAGCAAAAAACTGAAACTGTACCTCTTCAACGCTCATGGCAAATTGCAAAACAGCCAACCTTGGTGCCTTTTGGCTCAGCCAGAGAATAAAATTCCTTTCAGAACAGAACACTTTGCAGTTCCAGGGATATCTTGGTGTGGATCCAGACAAAACAGATCAAACTTTGCTCCAGATTTCCACTTCAGCTGCTCTTGTTTGGCCCAGGTCTAAGCAGTGACCACACAAAACTGTGTAAGCAGTGAAAACATTCCCCTCAGCTCTGTAACCTGCACGTAGAAATTTCAGAGCACTTACTCTGCAATTGCGCTTTTTGACCAGAAGGCGATTCTGTTACTGGGAATAAACAAAAGGGAATTGAAATCTTGGTGGTGTAACCTCGATTCTAGCAGTTATTTCAGAAATTAAAATATCAAATCCAAATGAAAGGCGTGGGTCACAGAAATATAATTCCAGTTCTGGGAATTCAAATTAATTAAAAAAAAACAAAAAAAAACCACAAACAAACAAAACAAAACAAACAAACAAAAAAAGAAAAAAAACCACAACAAAAAACAACCTTTCCACAAAGTAACTGCACTGTATCTTATATAAAATTACCATGTAATTGGAATTAATGTATTAAATTTGATCTAATGACATTACACTTCATGGGTGTAGTGAGAAATCTCGTTCTTGCAAGGTCACAGGGGGCATCCTCGTCATGGCACTTTGCAAGGGAAGGGATTTCAGTCTTGAGTTAAATGATTAGTCCTGGTTATTCCCTGACAGGCCTGGCAGAGCAGAGCACTGGATGAACGTGGCAGTGAGCGTTTCACAGCATGCTGCTTTTCCATTTGTCCCCTCAAGTAATAAATTATTTCTCCGTTTAAATGGCTTGCACCAATCAGCTCCTCTTCGTTCAGACTTCTGTGAACAGCTTGTTCCTTTTCTGATTAGAGTTGCTAAAATATTCATCATTTTAGGGGAGGAGGATCCTGCTTTGCCTTTGGCCAGGAATTCTGATGGCAATATCTGCAGCAGAGCACAAGGTCCACATTCCAGACATCAACCTGGGAAAAAACCTGGAAGGTCCAGGACTGGAGAGGGGGAAAGGGGTTTAATTTTTTTCCCATTGTGGACCTGCTGACATTGTCAGCATTCCTTGATCAGTGATTTTCACTCTGAGGATCAAAGCACTTTAATTTGCACCAGGAATTGATTGATCAAGCTGGAAGATATGGAGGTGAAAAACTTCTGAGGTAACAGGCTGTAGAACCACAGGTAAGGTTGGAGAAGGTCTTTAAGACCATTAATTCCAGTCAATCAACCCATGTTCACCCCCAAACTATGTCCTCAAGTGCCACATCCACATGTTTTTTGGACACTTCCAGGGGTGGGGACTCCACCACTGCCCTGGGCAACCCCTTCCAATGCTTTCCAAGCCTTTCAGTGATTTTTTTATTTTCCCCTAATATGTAATCTAAACCTTTCTCTGGGACAACTTGAGGCTGAATCCTGAGAGATTCCGGTGACATTTCTGTAAAATAATTGTTTGGGAATTCACCACTATCAGCTCAGGATTTTTGTTTGATGCTTTTGGGAAAAACCTGCCAGCAGAGTATAGATAAAAAAGTAGAGTTGCTTTCATGAGGTTGAACTGAACTGCCTAAGAGTTAAATAATTATGAGAGAGTTACAGCCAGCTCTGGGTTTGACCAACAGTTCTTTACTCCTTTAGGGAACTCTGGAAGTTCTTCCTTTACTTGTCTTAAAAAAGGAGGGAAAAAAAAAGGGAGTTCTGGAAAGCACTTTAGGTGGTAAATCCCGAGTGTGTAAGAAACACCTCCCCTGAGTGGAGTTGGGAAACGCTCCCTGCCTGACAGGCACTTTCCCTGCAGCAGGAATTACATTCCTTCCCTGGGAAAGAGCTGTTTCAGGGATGCTCTGGGTGCTCAGGGCTTCCAGAACAGGGATCTGAAGATCTCATGAGGTGATGTTCCTCATGGTTTCGCTCTCTTCTGGATTTTAATTGGGGTTTGGTTCAGCTCTTGAGTGGGTGGTGGCTCCTGTAAAAGAATTAGACTCCTGCAGAGAAGACAGTGCTGCTCTCCTGAGGTGGCACAGATTTAGGAAAAAAAAAAAAAAAGGTAGGAACTGTGCTGTGCAGTTGTTCTTTATCAATGTCTATAAATAAGCACAAGCATAGACTTGAATATAAGAATATATAAAAAAAAGAACAGCCGTGGTCTTTCTAACTGTACTTTAAATCTGAAGTTACTTTGCTGAATTCACGATTAACATTAAGAATTTTTGTCAGTGCAACTAAAATAAAAATGGATGCAAAAGCCTGGTTGCTGTCACCTTGGAATTATAAAGTCATAGCAAGGTTAAGGTTGGAAAAGCCCTCCAAGTGCCACCATCAACTCAGCACCACCACCTTGTTCAGCACCGAGCTGTGTCCCCAAGAGCCACAGCCACAGGGTTTTTAAAATCCCCCAGAAATGGGGACTCCACCACTGCCCTGGGTGTGAACACCACCTTGGCAGTGATCAAAAATCTTCCTAAAAAGTATGAAAACCATCAGTGCAGGGGATGCTGTGTTTGTTCTGTGTTGTTGCTGTTAAAGCTTTTAAATTACGTCTTGGCTGCCAGCGCTTGGCAACCAAAATCACTTTCTCCCAGCAAAGGGATACCACTCCATCATCATGCCATGAAAAGACAATGCTTCCACAGAAATTCAGCTAAGAGATGGAGCTGGAGGAAGAACAGGAGGGCTATTCCCAGATCCACCACTGATGGTGTGTCTTGTACAAAATCCTTATCTCTTTTTTCGCCTCAGATCTGGAATTGTGTCCTCATTTCATCCTCTCTTCTGGCAACACATTGGTGATGTTCCCTGGTGCAAACTAAAAGAACAGTTAGAACTGTCTAACAGCCTTCTAGATATTGAGTTGGGTGTTTTTAGGATATGAGGTTCAGTTTAGTTTCCAGCCTAAAAGGCAGAGAGAAAACCCTCTGCAGGTTCAGAGGGAAGCTGTGATGCATCATTCTGTTATGCAAGATCCATTGTTCAGGGAGAGATTTACCTGTTCTTCATCCCCTTAATTGAAATGGCTTGACATAAATAATTTTAACATAAGCCCCAAAGGCAAGAGAGCTGAGTGATGACAACCTGGATCAGCTGCTGAGGGGTGGGAGTGAATAATGCAGTTTACATGTAGCCACTGGGCAGAATTTGTCACTGAGGCTTTGCAAACATGGCCACCTTTCACTTCCCACAAGCTTTTCTTAAGGAGAGGGAACATTTCCAGGACCTTTTTTCCTCCGTGGTGAGATGTCAGTGTGCCTTTCCCAGAGCAGCAAGGTGTTGTCCCCAAAATACAAACCTGCAGCTCCTCCAGTTTGCTGCAGCTACAGCTGAACAGGTTTGAAAAAATAAAACAACCTTTAATGATTAACAAATGCATCTGAAATGTAAATACAGTAACTGCAAATACTAAATATCCTGCCAATTTCTATCGATCTTGCTTTCCCCATTACATTCAGGCCTTGCTCTATCCACGTGTTATCTCATAATTATGTCACTTTTAAATTGTTTCTGTTTGTTTTTTAAGATATTTGCTATTAAAAGGGAACAAAGTCCTGCTCAGGGAAGGAACTGTATAAATAAATATGGTTTTAAAATCCTTTTCGTTCTGCATCTCCTCTTTTTTTTGATATTCCTTTTGCTGCTGATGCAAACCACTTTGGTACAGGGCGATGTACCCTGGGATCCCCAGGAGCACATGGTCCTGAAGAATATTCCTGAGCAAAGTTTGGGCTAGTTTAGAGTATTAAAATATGAAAAGATTGGCCTAATAACCAGCTATCAAAAAAAAAAAAAAAAAAAAAGAAAAAAAAATTGAGAGTCTCCTTAGCAACAAGAGCTATTCTTGATTTAATTGAAATTCAGTGAAACACACTTATGTTCAAATAGTTTACTTCTGTCTCTTCTATTTGGTGAAAGATAATGTGCAGCCAACAGAATAAATATAAATTGGATTTAAAGGAAAAATGGAACTGTTTAGATTGGGGAAAACACTAAATATTTCCCATAATGTGTAGCAGTGGATGATTTGAACACTTCCCACCTCCAGTATTATGAAGTCTCTCATCAACTCAGAAATTCCATTTTGTCTTGTACTTGGCCATTACCACTGAGCTGTTTGTAAAGAAACACATAAAACACATCATAAAAACACCTAACTCAATATCTAGAAGATTGAAGAACAGTTTTTCTGTGTTCTTATCCATTATTTAAGAAAGTATCACTGATTCTCTGATAAAGAGACATTCAATAACAACTAACAGCCAGAGGTTATTGCTGTTTGATTCTGAAGTCATTTTGCAGTAAATAATCATATACATTAAGATGAAATTAATATTACAAAAAAAAGTTCTTGTTGTCTATTAATAAATACAGGGATCTACAGTGGCTTCTGTGGTTTTCACCACTTTTACTTATTTTTAAAATCAGCATTGTAAACTTTTAAGTGCGACTTTTACTTTCATTCAGAGTGATTCGTTTTGGGAAACTACATCAGTGTCTTAATAATCACCGTATTTATTAACTTTTCTGAGACCTAAAGTTTCTCCTTGTAAATGTCATCTCGATTTTAATCAGCACAGACAGCTGATAAATTTTCTGTGATTGTTCTTATAACCGAGGAGAACCTCCCAGCAATGACTCAGAACCGTGAAGGGATTTACTTTGTGGCTTAGAAGACGGAGAAAATTCCATCTGTCTGTGTAAATTAGTTCAGAGTTAGTGAGACTTGGAAAAAAACAATGTGGCTGGAGTATAAGAACGGGACATCATAAAACTCTATGGAGTCCATGTTTGCTACAGCAAATTCCCTTTATTCAGACAGAATTCAGACAAAAGCAGAGCAGAGAATTTTTGGGGAGCTCTGCAGGGTTGGTGAGCAGAGATAATTTCACTTCTCTGATTCCCATCTTGGAGCCTGGTGAATCCATTCTGTCTCACAGGTTGGGAACTCCACGGAGGGCTCGAGTCATGTCAGTCCTGTTTGCTGGAGGTCTGGCCCAGGAGTAAAGAATTCTCTTTTTTAACCTGCAACAACTCCACAGCAGAGGGATGAATGGGATATTGGGAAGGAATTCCTGGCTGTGAGGGTGGGCAGGCCCTGGCACAGGGTGCCCAGGGAAGCTGTGGCTGCCCCTGGATCCCTGGAAGTGTCTCAGGCCAAGTTGGACAGGGCTTGGAGCAGCCTGGGCTGGTGGGAGGTGTCCCTGCCCACGGAAGAGGGCTTGGAACAGTGTGATCTTTAAGGTCCCTTCCAACCCAGGCCATTCTATGATTCCATATTGTTGGAATAAGAGAGGAGAAATTGGCTCTAAGGCATCTCCATGTAGGAGATGTGTCCTTTGGCTCCTGGTTGCTGAAACCAGTAGTTCTGACTTTTGCTGAATTCCCCATTCTGTCTGTAACAGGCTGCAACTTGTGGCAGCAGCCAGTGCTTGAAGATACTCCAGCCATGTTTATGTATGGGATAATAAAAAAATATTAATATCACAGCACCAGAAATACGTAATACAGAATTTCTTACTCTGCTCAGTTTTGTCTTTTAGAGTATCTGTCTTAAGCGATTTACTACGTCTCACTGACAGAGTTGCCCAGTTTTGGTTTTGCTTTATTATACAATTTTTATTAGTACTGTGTCCATAAACTCTACTCCTGGGCAGAAGGAGACACAGTAAAACTGTCATATTCTATTGAAATATCACACCGGGGTGTAGCCACCACTAAAAATGAAAGCATGGCCAAAATGTTCCACAGCTGTAAAGGTCGAGTTAGGAAAAGAACAGCTCAGGAACAAACTTTGGATCAGTGGCCCTAATACAGCAGTGACTGCTCAAACAAGAGATTAATCAAATGAAGTTTTAGGAATTAGCCCAATTAAGTGAGGGAAAGTGCAGATATTTCAGTTATCGTGTTCAACAGCACCTGTTGTTGTTCTGGTGTCTCCTCAGCTTTCCTAACTGGGTTGTGAGACAAAGGGAAAGCAACAAAATCTTCCTAATTGTCTTGTGGCTTTTCCTTATTTTCTGCAGCAATGACCATTTGTTTTCTGTTGTGGTTCAGAGAGTTTGGGACATCTCTTTGGGATCAGGTAAGAAATGTGGGGACTCACTGGAGCCAGAAGACCCTCTGAGTGCAAAAGTGGTTCTTCAATTCACCTCTTTTCAAACCAAGGCTAGAATTCAAGGTCATGTCTCAACATCAGTTTATAAAAAGACCTTGGAAAAGATTTTTTTTTTTTTTCATATTTCTGGGAGTTGTTATATTTTGTATTTTACTAGAAAATTTAATAAGCTTCCAGAAACCTGGTTGGATTTCTTATATTGCAGAAATATTGTCTGCTGTTGTATTATTTTTTTCTGTCTTTGCCTCTTGGGTGCTGAGTTTAGGACTATTATTATTATTATTACTATTCTTATTGAAATGTCTCCTTTCTAATTCTGTATTTTGAATTACATAGGTCTTTGGTCACTTTTTCAAGCCAAAAGTAATTTTGATTTAAAACTTGCTATATGAAGATGGGACATTTAATTCTTCTGATGGTTAACTTACCTGAAAATGTTTAAAGTGGTTTGTGTCATTATTTTGATACTAGGACTGAAATTGAAAGGAGTATTAATGTTATGAAGTTAACTTTAGTCCTTGGATACTTCAATATTTTTAAGAGATTGAATAGGATCATCTAAGTAAAAGAACATGCAGTTCCTGAACCATAAATATATGTGAACTGCCCTCAGAACTCTTCATTGTGTTTCAAAATATAAAGTTTATTTGCAAGGCTTTGAAAATAAATGTTATGACAAAGTGAATTTTGCCTCATTTCCTTTTCTCTTTCCCCCCTCCCTGTAAAAAAGAAAATAAAAAGATATAAAGCAATCTCTATATAGTTTATAGATAGCTTATATATGTAGTTGTTTCCAAGCTATTGTGCTAAGAGACGAAGTGGCATTTTATTGTATGTAGAAGGTAAAATATTAAAAGAAATTAAAATGGAAACTAAATAAAAGTAAACTGGAGTGGAGGAAATGTTGATCCCTGAGTTATTAAACTACTCCCAGTTCTCCCCAGGAGCTGCAGAAGCCTCTCCTCGAGCACAGCCATTAATGCTTCACATCTCAGGATTTACACCACGTTGTCCAGCAGTAACTCAAACCACTCCAGCCACTCTGCTCCCAAATTGTTGTATTATGGCCAGGCTGGCCTTTAGTGAAAGTGAAAAATGGGCATTAACACGGGATAGGAAAAAGCTGAATGACCCATCTTATCTGCAGCTGCAGTGAAGCATTGGGGCTGTAATCTTACATTTCATTTGGAGGGGACAGGCTTATCTCAGCTCCAGCCCTAAATTCAACTGGGGCCTGGCACATCCTCTGCTCCCCTTTGTTCTCCACCACTGTGGCAAACCCAGACAAAACAACATTTTGGTGTTGCCCTGCAGGAAATGAAAAAGAAAAAAGAGAAAGAAATGCAGTCGTCTGATAAAAATTAACGGCAGAAGTTCCCTTGAATTGCTTAAAATATGTTATATTTACAGGACAGGACTCACCTCAGAGGCTGTGAAATGAGAACATGAAAATCCAAAGTTTTGAGGCTCGAGTTGTTGAAATATGGCTTTAAACACGTTCCATAACGTGAGAACTGAAGATAATTTATACCTAGATTGGGTTAGCTTGATTTATTTTAGAAAATACATCTTCTGAGTGTTAACTGTTCACATCACTTTCGATATATCTGGGCTGTCACAGGTTGTGGTGTATTTCCACTCAAATAATAGTGAAAAATGGCCAATCTGGTGCAATCTTTGAAAGTCTGAGAGTGCCCTGGAGAGTGATGAGCTTTCCCTCCTTGGGGCTGGGCAAGCACAGCCCCTTCAATTGTCCAAATTATTGCCAGTCATTGATTGGCATTCCCATAGAGCTGTGCTGCCATGAGCTGGAATAAAGCAAGAAGTTTGTTCCACAGCAATCACTTCTTTGAGCCTGAGGGGGGATGCAAAGCTGCCTAAATGACCAGATGCCAAAGGAATAATTAACCAAAGCCTCCTGGCATCACAGACCTGTGGCTCCTCCTCCCCACGGTGTCCAGAGGTTGACAGGAGCTGCACAGGTGACCTTGTCCACAATCTTCAGGTGAACTGAGAACCCATCCCACACTTGGGAATCTCATTAAACATTGTGCTTCCTTTCACCTCCTTATCTGAGGCACAGATTCCTAATATTTGCAGACATGGACATTTGACCCATCAAGCAACAAGCATACTTTAGATTTTCTTTCCTTTCTTAGTTCTCTCTGTGCATTTCATGAGCATTTTATCTTCCTTTCTTACTGTTAAATGCTTTTTATGATTGAATGCTATCTTTCTTCCTGGAACATTTCCCCCCCCACACCCCCCTTCCCATTTCTTCAGGTTTTATTTTATTTCCATCTTTCTCAAATGATGGTTATTTTGCCCTCATTTCATTTCACAGTGCCTAACATGATGAAAAGAAGAGGCTCCTATATTGCTTCATATGCATTTTGTTCATTTAGAATTGCAAATACAATTTCCCAGCCTCCCACAATATGTGGCTGCTACAGTCATGGGTTTCATGATAGCATTTCCTAGAACACATTTGCTGTTGCCTACTGCTTATTTCTTTTTTATGTCTGTTCATCTCTCATTCAGGGGAACCTGAACCATCTTGAAAACATTGGGGTTTTTTCTTTTTCCTCACACACAACATGTGTCTCCTTCCCTCTCTTATATTCAATTATTTCTATTTTTACAATATATTTTATTTATTAGTTTATTTAAAGGTTTTGGTTGTTAGCCAGCCAGTGAATTTGAACCCACAAAAGTGACACAGAAACTCTGATGTTTGAAGAGCTGCATCAGTGCCTGTTTGCTTTGTCACTGCACTCACAGAGAGTAGATCAAAAGCTGGAATATACTTTCTTGCCACCACAGTTAGTTCTCTGGCCTCAGTATTAAGAGCCCTATTTTCTTTTTCAACAGATCTTCTCAGTTATTTTTCATCTCCTGGCAAACTGCTACATCCCTCTGTCCCCACTGAAGTGGTGAAAATGCCTGTTTCCTTAATTCTATAGAACTTAAGGGTCAAAAAGGCAAGGAGGCAAAAATAACTCTTGGGAAAAAAACACCTTGTTTCCTTTGTAGCACTTGATCCTCACACAGGTTATTGTCCTCTACTCCTTCTTTGGCTTATCTCTGTTTTTATCTGCCCTTTTTTTTTTTCCAGATTTTTTAGGGGCTGTTTTGTTTTAACCATCCCCTAAAATGATTCACATCCTATTCTTTGTTGATGCCTTCCAAAAGAGAGATAAAGAAGAGGCAGACGGGTTCTACAGTGATAAGGTCAGTGGGAGCAGTTAGGGAGAACATAAAAGATTTAAATGATTGATTTAGCTGGTGAGAGAAGTTGGGAGGATCATCCCTTTCTATTCATAAAGCCAGATAATCGTGAGCAATTAATGCGTGGGCAGAACTGGGATTTGCTCACAACTTTTTCTGCTGTAAACGGCAACAATTCAGGGATCTTGCTGAGAATGAGGAGTGTGCTTCTAATGGTCAGCAGTGCCTGGGAGTCCCAAAGCAGAGCCTGGGAGCCCTTGTTCATGGAATCCTGGAATTGTCAGGGTTGGAAAAGCCCTTTAAGATCACCAAGTTCAACCATCCACCCCCGTGGTCACCACTGAGCCCTGTCCCCAAGAGCCACGTCCACAAGTGTTTTAAACACTTCCAGGGTTGGTGATTCCACCACCGCCCTGGGAAGTCTCTTCCAGGGCTTTGCAACCCTTCCCACAAAGGATTTTCCCCGAATATCCAGTTTAAACCTGCCCTGGCACATCTTGAGGCTGTTTCCTTTTGTCCTGTCCTGTGTTCCCTGGGGGAAGAGCCCGACCCCAACCTCACTCCCACCTCAAACTGGAGAGAGCACTTTAGTTCAAACCTTTGCTGCCAAAGTAAAGGCAGGATTTCTATCCTTTCTTTTTTTTCCTAACTCGTTGTCCAGGCAATTTCTGAATGCCTGTAGGAAAAAATATTCCTGCCTGCTAATTCATCAGGACACTCTGGGAACCCTCATTCTTACGTACTCGTGAAATGATTGTTTACAGGGATGTTACAGCACTGCAAGTAGTTAAGAGAACTTTGGCCTTTCATGCAAAGGAGAAAATTAATTTCTCAGAGCTTTGCAGACAGTTCACAGCATTTTCAGTACACAGAGAAGATGAAACTTGATCTGCTTATGCTTCACTGGTAGAAAATAATTAGATATCAGCAGAAAAGCACTGAGCTATGGCTGTGTTTTTTAAGCAGGAGTGTCATTCATTCTCTTCCTTTCTTATTCCTGATACTGTACACAAGTGGCTCTTCTTGGATGTGGTTCATTGTATAAAAGTGGATTTGATTATAGGAAACTGAGGCTGTTACACACTTTGGAGCAGCACAGATCACAAACCACCCCCCTACCTGGCTGACTCATGAGGAAGACCTTAATCACCTACATTACCTACCTTTTTCATTCTATATAAATTTATATACCTATTTATATATCTATCTATATCTAGATACATATATCTAACTAATATATGTATTTATTTATTATTTATATATTTTAGATTTTTATATATCTTTAGATTTATAGATTTACAGACCAAACCATGAAATCAAAGTATTCAACTCCTCAGGTGTGATTAATTTGTGTATGCACTTCTCTCACTTCTAAAAATAATAATTGGAGTCCAGGGGAACAAGTCACAATCTTGTCATGAAGACTCTCTTTTCCCAAGTAGAGACGAAAGATTCATAAATAAATCACAACTCCTTTTCATCAAAGTAGCATAATTTACTTGTAGGGATTTCAGGTGTATTTTAATTTTGAACATCTTCTCTATCCATGTTCATATGGATGTAGGAGGACTAAACACAGATATACTGTGGTTCTTGGCTTAGAAATAATTTTGAATAGCTTCTTGTTATTGTTTATAATCACGGATCTACAACACTTTCTTCGTTTAAACGTTTTGGGACAACTAAAGAAAATTAAAATGTTAAAGGTAACATACTTAGTAATGAATTTTAAAACACTCTTAATGCACACACTGTGTTAAAAGAAAGTGTGGGTAGGTCTAGAAGCATCTGCCAGCAGCAATAAATACCAAAAATAATAAAAATTGCTTTTCCAAGTTCTAAATTCTCAGTGAAAGGGCATTTTTTTTTTTTTTAAATCAGGTCTCAAACCCGAATTGGCATTTTCCTGTTCATGGAACATGTCCTATTTTACAAGTTTAATAATTCAGAAAGAGCAGGAGTTGCCCATGTTCAAGGAAAGGTCATATGAAAGCTTATGAACCTAAAAGATAAAAAGCCCCTTCAAGAACTAGGTGTAAAATGCTTTGTGTGTCTTGCAAATGGATGAAACCAATTTGCTCTTCTGGACTGTAAAATTAAGGAAGTTCATGTAGCAGTTCCAGGAAAAAAACGTTGGAATGTGACTACTGACATTCCCCCAGCTGGACAAAACAAAAACAATCCTGCAGTAAACCTTGCACATTGTCAAGGACAAAAGGAGTGTCTTCAGTAAGAACCTGCAGAGAAACTGTCTCCTCTCTGTGTAAACTTTCCCCTGGAAGCTGCATTGGTAACACAGTCATTGTAACGAGACCTTCTGTAAGCACTTAATAATCCTCTGATCCTGGGATTCGACCCTTTTGTTTGGACAACCCTCTCAGGGACAGGGGGATTGTTGGGATGTCCAGGGGTTGCCCTGGATGATCCCTGTGGGTCCCTCCCAGCTCAGGATTTTCTGAGGTTCTGTGATTCCATAACCCTTTGTACTCCAAGTATTGTATCACAGTGTCCTTCACTGTCTTTAGGAGCAATGAAAGATTAATTTCTAGCCTTGACTGCATCGTCTAGAGCTGCTGAAATGTGGCCCTGCAGGATACCCTGGTCCCCAAATCTGGGAGCCAGCGAACACCTCCCAGTGCTCAGGTTTCAGGAGGTGCTGCTCCTTCCCAGGTTACTGCTGTGGAGAACAAGACAGAATATTTTGCTAAATCCATTCTTTTACTTCCTAGGTTTATTTTTTTGTTTCATTTTTCTCTGTTTCAGGGTTTTTCGTGCTAAGCAAACCCAGATACTCCAGAAGAATTTCCGCAGTCCACACATTTATCAGGACACCGGGATTGAAGGAGAGGCTTTGACTTTTCCTTTTCTTGACTAGATCATGATTCACACTAACCAGTTTCCCTCCTGCCTTTCTGCCAGTTCTGGTGAAAACGACACAATAAATCAGTAGCTGGCAATCAAGTATATCCATCCCATAATTTGGGCAGCTTTGCTTACATTCTGCCTCCCAACCCATCTCCTGCAGAGCCACTTCTGCCATTTCAGACTTTCCAACAGCTTTAAACACACATGGCAGTTAAAAAAACACGCCAGTAAATAATGCATTGTTTCTCCTCTGAACCAGCCCATATGTGATGGTGTTCTGAGGGACAGCACAGAGAATATTTGGTTTTGTCATTATCAACAGGACTTGCAAGTCTGTAAGGCAATTTGAAGACTTAGTCCTCCAAAACAGGAAAAGGGTTAATTTATCAAGTGGGATATAAAATTTCACCTTTTATCCTGGAAACTACTGAGCTCTGAGAGCTCTTCAGCTGCAATTTTGCTTTCCAGACCTTCTCATCCCCAAAGCAGCCTCAGCAGTCGTGCAGCAGCATATGCAGCATGTGCAGATGGCATCACGTGGAGTTCTGCTTTCTGAATTTCCTTGGCATGGCTAAAGATGGTCTGAAAACTCCATCATGGATCTGCCCAAAAAAAGATCTCTGGGGTTTGGCGTGGATGGTCTTTGAACCTCACCTGACTTTCAGCAACAATATTCATTTCTCTGGAGTAAGAGGATCAGTTTCTTAGCTCTGAATGTGTTCAACTGTGAAGAGATTCTTTTTAGTTTTGCCTCACAACACTGCAGCAAAAGGAGAATCAGACCCAGGGCATGGAAAAGTGATGGAATCTTTGCCTTGTCCTCGCAGATGAGGTCATAAGCTGTATATGGGTTTACCCAGAGTCCTTTTTCCTTCCACAATCCCAATTTTTTCAGGGGTTACCGCAATTCCAACACAGTAGAAATGTTTTGCTTTTCCAAACCATGTCAAGAAAGTTAACTCAAGCAGTAACTATTATTATTATTAATAATAATAATAATAATATTTTGTGATGAAACACTGTCTAAATTAAATTTCGCCTTTTGGTTTAGACACACCTCCTTTTTCCCCTCAGCAGCTTTAGGATGGATTGGTGGCTGATGTGATAAAAAGTAAACTATCCAAACTGAGAGCACAAAACTTCTGCATGCCCTCATATTCCACTTTGAAACAATTAAAGATGGAGTGATTTATTTAGAATACCAGAAATTTAATTGTAGTCCAAATATACTCCCAAATTTGTCCTCTATTTGCATTGCTTATGTAGAATACATTCAATTTCCATTTTTTCTGACTGTAATTAAGGACTGTTCAAGATGAAAAAAACCAAACAAACATGGAGCCATCAATTTTAAGAGAACTACAAGCTTAAAATAGGACATGGTTTTAAAAACAGTAAAAATTCCAATTCAGCTTTCAAGCTTTTATTTCTTATTTTCTTTGAGATGTATTGGAAAGATTATTATCACATAAACCAAGTTTTAGAAGGTTATATTATAGAACAAAAGAAACATAGGACCCTTCCTCATTGTCAATGCCTTATGCATCATGTTTCAATCTGACTTAATCTAATGGAGATAGTACAGAAGTTGGAGTGAAATTATAAATTGGGTGAGGTTAAGATTAATATTGCCAGTTGTGTTCTTCCTTAAAAATTGCTCAGGAGTGAGGAATGTACAAAGCACCCAGGCCTGGGCTGTTCTCAGAAACAGCCATCAAATGCCAGCCCAAAGAGGGGTTTTCTGAGGGAAGAACAAAGAGGAAAACAAAGCCAGTGGTTCCCGTACCCAGGGAAAGGCACATCCCTTTCTCTGTTTTATACACATGCAACTTCAGATTCATCTGACAAAAGAGTGTGTTTTTATCAGTTTCTACTAAAGAATATTCAATTTGTTTATTATTTGCTTTCCCATCCCTAAAACCAGGTCCCTCAGCACAACAATTCCCACCCTGGGAGCAGCGACAGCAGCTCCTGCAAGAAACCACTGCAAGAAACTCAGGTGCAAGTAATGAAATTTAAGTGACTCTGTGAGTCACCTTAATGAGGTAAATGAAGAGGGCAGGAATCATGGAAATCTTTGGGTGGGAAGGAACCTTAAAGCCCATCCAGTGCCACCCCCTGCCCCAGGCAGGGACACCTTCCACCAGCCCAGGTTGCTCCAAACCCCATCCAACCTGGCCTGGGACACTTCCAGGGATCCAGGAGCAACCACAGCTTCTCTGGGCAACCTGTGCCAGGGCCTGCCCACCCTCCCAGCCAACAATTCCTTCCCAATATCCCATCTATCCCTGCCCTCTGGCAGTGGGAAGCCATTCCCTGTGTCTTGTCCCTCCATCCCCTGTCAATGGTCTCTCTCCATCTTTCCTGTAAGTTCCCTTCATGTCCTGCAAGGCCACAACGAGGTCACTCCAAAGCTTCTCCTCTCCAGGCTGGACAATCCCAATGAATTTAGCAAGGTGTGTGTTTAGGAGGCCATGTCACCATCTTCTTTCTGGAAGCACTGACAAATAATTCCTGTAGGAATGGCCCTGTGTAATGGAAACACAGTGTTGCATTCCCATGGAGTGGAGATGGAGGGTTTGGACATATTTATAACCTGAGAGAAACCTGGTCCATCCAAAACATGTCTAAAGTGAGCCTCTTTGTAGCCACAACTCAGGTGAACTCTGGAATTTGACAGGAGTTGTTCCTCACATCTTGATTTTAAACAAACCCAGAAATTGTAATGACAAAAAAGCTCAAGCTGTTATTGCAGCTGGGTGGGTTGGGTGTAATTTCTTCTCTGTACTTCTGCTGCAATGTTTGTTCTTCATTGTGCATAATTCCCCGAAGGGAATAAAAAAATAGATTAGATAACCTGGTGTGAAATTGTCTCTTGTTCTCCAGTTAAACACCTGGGGACAGAGGGAGCTGGAGAAGAAAGGTAATTTAGGGTTTGTAGCTGAACATGACACGTCACAACTCCTTGTGAACATCTAAATGACAGAAGTGGATAATGATGACCTGATATTTCCCCCCAAAGCAGTAAATTGCCAATAACTGTGTAAGAATTGGGGCATTCTTTATGCATTGGAAAATAAGTCCAGGGAACAGATCTGTAGGCATTTTTTTGGCAGTTAACCTACACTGGTACATTCTGCCATCTGACCAGCACAGTGACTGTTGTCACTTACATTGAATAAATAAAACAAGAAAAACCCCACTTTTAATGTAAGGATCACATCCCAGATGGGAAAGGACACCTTTGTATTAAAAAACAAAGGTCGAATCATCAGCTGGTGTAAATCAGCTCCTGCTTCCTACCACAAACATAATGAAGTTGGCTGATTCTATCAAGAGAATATTCAGCCCATCAATCCCAACAGACCTGTGAAAAGAGGATTTGGAAAAAAACCTAAAATTCCTCACAAACAGTGTTCTGATTTCTAAAACAGATCATTTCTAATTTCTAAAAAATAACTACAATGCTCTAAAATAAATGGGGCTTGCAGTGACCTCAGGAGGATCTTTCCAATCCAGCCTCCTGTTCTGGGCAGAGCCAACTCCAGAACTGGCCCAGATCTGCTGAGTCCTTGTCCTGGAGAGCTGTGAACACCTCCAAGGGCTGAAATCCCAGAGATCAGCTTGGATTAAGAAGGATCTTGTATCTACAAAACGTGTCTTCTTCCCAAGGGGTCCTGTCAGCTTTCCTAAAGATCACAAACATCCCCTGGCTTAGGCAGGATGCTCAGTTGATTGTTGCTGGGAAAATGCTGACTTAGCCCATATTTAAAAAGGAAATAAATTTTAAAATACAGTATTTGGGCTGGAAATTGTGCATATATGAATTTTATGTATGTATTTAACATTCAGCAAACATATCCTGTCCTTTGACAGATCAACATTTGAATTCCTGTGGAATAAACAGAGGCTCAGTTTGGGAAGGAAGGGAGAGTTGGGGGTGGGGGTTGAGGTGCTTTTTTATTTTTTTCTACAGGCTCAATCAAAATTATAGATAATTCATGAAGTTTTCTCCTTGAAAGACCAAGTAGAACAGACTCTGACACGGGGAACAAAGATACCAGAGTGATACTCAGCAAACATGTACTGAGGGCCATGTTTTGGATCCCAGCTTTCATCTGAAGCACCAGGTCTCAAATTACCAGGACTGTTAATTTTTAATGCACTCTGTCAGCCAGAGGACCATTTCCTCATAGAGGAGAATGGCAGAAATAGTCCTGCAAAAGTTTAGTTTAATCTCTGCTGGGTCCACCCAACCACAGGTGAGAGATCAGTATATAAGGCAGGTATTGGCTTATTGTTATTATTATTATTATTATTATTATTATTAAAATTGGAGTCAGATCATAAACCAGCTGTCACAGAGTGTTTTGAATTTTGGAGTTTTCTGTTGCTTCAGCAGTGTAAAAATAACAAATATGTTATTTATGGTCAGAACCAAATTACACCAACAGTCCACAAATGTGTGGCTTCTTGCCAGCTGGAACACTCTGGAACTCTTCCCTTCCCTGGGAAGTACCTTCTACCTTTTGTTCTATTTATTTTCTAAACAATCTTCAGCAGATTTTTTTTTTTTTGGAGGGGGGTCTATTTTAATATCATATGCAAGTTATTCAAAAGCAAAGTCTCAGTCAGATTTTTACTTCAATAGCTCTACATTTTTTTTTTTTATGTCTGTAATACATTTGCCTGAAATAAACATGAGCAACTGTGTTTTTCCCTTTACAATGGAATAAAACCCCTCCTAAATTAGAAAGGGGTTTTGGTAACTGGATCAGTCTTAGCAAGAATATATGTCATGAAAAGGCACTTGTATAACAAGATGCTGAAGAACAGCTTTATAAACCCAAATGATGATTACTAAATCTACCTTCAGTATTCCATTTATGGTAAACCCCAGCGCTGTAAATTAATTCTAAATCCATTCTGCTGCTGGTCAGGGGGTTCAAAAAGGAGGGTTCTTCCCAGGGAAGAACAGTGAAAGCAATGTAAGAAAGAGAGCTGGGATAAAACCTCACCCTTCCAGCCCACTGGGTTGTCAGTGTAATGTTTAATTTTGCTTAAACCACCTCCAGAATTGTTAGAGAAGGGTTTAATCCCCACTGAGTCCAGCAGCTTTCAGCACCATCCTTTATTTTGGAAATCTGAGATATTTCTGGCCAAAAACAGCAAAGGCAGCAGAGGAATCCGTGAGCACTGAACTCAGAGGGGTTTATGGATTTTTGTGTCATTTTTTTTTTCTGGTTTCATGTTTGTTTTCTTCTCCCAGCTAATTAGAGGGAAGAAGAATACTTGGAGGGGGAAAAAGCCTGCAACATATTCTTCAAAAGGGATTTTATCACAGGAAAACGTGGCCAAGCTCCTTTTAAAGCCACACATTGTCAGGCTTTCTCAAAGGAGTCCACGCTCTGAGGAGGAAAGCACAAACACCAGGAGCTTTTTCCCCCACTTACAATTCTGTGCTTTGTGCAAAAATGTCTCTAAAAACTCTGAAAGATGAGAAAAACCCATGTCAAAGCATCATCCCCTTCCAAACCATCAAAAATACACATTCTCGGGAGAGGTAGATGGAATTCCTGAATTCCAAAAAACGTAATCAATCATTGGTATCAGCTGAGGACAAGGCCAATTTTACTTTATTGATAAGTTTTGCCAGTAAATATGGATGTGTATATATATATATATTTCCTATGTTGTACCATCTGCTGTATTCATCTCAGCCTCTGCTATGCAGAATAAACACTAGAATGGCAAAACCTTATATAAAGTAAAATGCAAATTAAAAAATGAAATAAAAAGTAAAGTAAAATAAAATCAATAAAATAAAGTACAAATAAATAGAATAAAATAAAAATAAAATTAAAAATAAAAGGGTCAGCTCTGGTAGAGAGGTGTGCTGGCTTCAGGACAAACTTCCACATCCAAACTTCCCCTTTCCCTTTGTTATTATGGATCTATGTACATTATAACGACATTTTTCTGTGCAGTAAGATAGGGAACATTTGATTTTCCTTCTTTTTGAAGCTAAACACTTGTATTACTTTGTGTGAGTTCCTGTGCTCTCACAAATGAGCAGCTTAGGGTGATCAAAGCAGCCCATATGTCTGACCAGACCCTGCCATCAGCTCCACCAGAGCAGCTTTTCCGAAGCACATGGAATTAGCTGGGATTTACACAGGTCTAACAGAATCAATTAACTCAGCCCCCAGTCTGCAGACAGCTAATTGGAGATATATATGCAGCGATAAAAAAAAAAAAAAAGTTAATTATTGTGGAATAATGTACTCGGAGAAATGGCTGCTTCTTTCATTCATTATTTTTATTTCCTTGGAGATCGTTCCCTGGACTTTCTTTACCTTAATTACAGCTTTTCTAGGCTGGTGCAGGCAGCTTCAGAATTTAGGTTTGTCTGTTCCAGTCTGCTTGTGGACCAAACTCTTACAATGCTTACACTGAAACTCTGCTTTGGCTGAGGGCATTTTACCTCCTGGCAGGGAAATTCCCCACAGTGGCCTTTGGGTTCGTTGGGGCTTTTTTTCACTTTTAAAGATAGATGGTCTCTATAGAAAACCAAATTTAAAACAAATAGGAAGAAAAGTCTGTGTCGGTGTGAATGGAACTATTTCTTAATCTGTTTTGGGCTACAGACTGCACCCCAAACAGAACTAAACAAAGGAGAGGAATCCTCTGAATGCCAAAGTCCGATGCATTTGATTCCCCTGCTACCCATCAGTATGTGAGGCTGTCTTTAGTTTTAGGAGGTAATTAGTCCAGATCAGGTGAAAATTCTTCCAGTTTGTATTTAAATGCAAAACAAAACAAAAGAAATAGGCTAAAGTAGTAAAATCAACATATGTATTACAAGAATTTGGGGTAATACACAGTGATGACAGATTCCAGCCAAGAGAATTAGAATTTAGTGGAGTTCATCAGGTATTGAAATAAGTGGTACAGGAGAAAGAGCTCTCAGGGGAGAGGGTAGCCAACCAGGATTTTAATTCCTGAAGTGACTTTTTGACATAGCTTAGTCATAATTTCTGCTTAACATTTATAATAAACATGTTTTCCTAAAACCAGTTTCCAAAGAAGTCAACGTGTCAGTGAACCTGACAGTCTGATCTGATATGTCACACTTTATTCTCTCCATTAGCTCTCAGTTTCAAAAATGCTCTATTTTGGGAATCTTAACTGTAGTTGACACAGTTTTTTAGAAAGTGAATAAATCACAGAAGTTACAAAGTGATTCAGGCTTGGCTGTTCCCCATTCACAGCCTGTGCCCAGTGTGGATCCTTCTCTTTCTCTTACTTGGCAGAACTGAATTTATTGTTTACTTGTTGTTTAAGCAAAAAGAAAATAAATCATGCTCCCAGTTCTAGTAGCTCAAATGGATAGTTCTGGAGCATTTTTTTTTTCTGAGTATAATCAGCCAGCTAAAACTTGGAGAATAAGGTTTATCCTAGTTCAATTCATCTTTCTCTTGCTCCCTGTTTGACACGCTGAGCCTGGAAGGTGTTTATTGATAATTCCAGTTTTAGTACATCCTGGATAGATTTTGCTTCTCAGAAGATGCTGTTTCTTTCTCTGCCCCGTGAAGTTCACTCCCCTGTCACCAAAAGTGGAGATACAAGCGAACCATCCTCGGGGCACGGCATCGACTGCAGCTTTTAGTTATCAGCTAAACCCAAACGTGGAGCTGCTGGCTTTGTCTCCAGTTATTAAAACCACTCCTGAACACCAAGAAAAGATGCTGGGGATGGGATGGATATGAACTACAGAGCTCACATTTCTCAGGCAAGCAATGGTTTTTGAAGCTTTTGAACAACAGAGCTTTTGGGGACTCCTCTTGTCCTGAGCAACACTTCAGGAAGGTTGTTATTGTAAAAACCAAAAGTCCCCAGGCCTTGTCTTTGCCAAACTCCTTCTGAACCCACCTCCCGTGCTTGGTCTTCCCTGGAAGCTTTGCAGAAGGGCAGAAGGAAGAAGTGGCTCTGGGGCTCTGCAGCTCCCGAGAACAAAGAGCAGAGGAGCAATTGCTGGAGCCCATCACATCAAATGTCACCTCTCCTCGCTCTGCTGGCCCCCAGGCACAGGCAGGATTGCTCTTTAAGGTCAGGACATTTGTTCAGCCCCAGCTCTATTATCCCATACAGCACGGGCATTGCAGGGAAGGAAGAGTTGTTTGGTATTAGACCAGATTTTTCTGGCTCTGGTATAAGGTTGTTCTGATTGCTCTGGGCAGTTGTGTCCAAAACACAAGGAGTACATTTAAAAAAAAAGAAAGAAGAAAAATAAATTGTTTTCAGCCCAAACTCGTCACGTAATTGAGTTGTTGTGAATGACCTCCCTTAGAAAAATCTTAATATTTTCTCCAAATAATTATGCTTGCTATATTTTCGACGAGGTTGAAACATCCAAGCAGAATATCGACCATTTCCATGTATATTTACTGCTTTAAAAAAATGCTGAAAGACATAGGATGGTGGCCATTAAGCTGGGATGTTTCTTTGCACAATAAGAATAATTAAAAAATAAAGGGGCTGCCCAGGGAGGTGGTGGAGTCACCACCCCTGGAGGCGCCCAAAAAACACGTGGAGGTGGCACCTGAGGACGTGGTTTGATGGTGATCCTGAGGGTGGGGCTGGGCTGATGGTGGGACTTGATGATCTCAGAGGTCTTCTCCAAGCATAACAATTCCATGTTTCTCTCAGCACAGGACACAAGCAGAAATGGACTTTAGTTTCCTCTGGAGTGGAGGGAACTTCCCAGTTTTTATCACTTTTCCTTAGGAAGTCAGCAGGGTGAGCTGCTCTGAGGGGAATCAGCTCTTGTTAAATCCTCTGTCAGCGGCAGCTCTGCAATATTGTGCTTGGCTTTTCCAGTTAAGCAGATTGCAGCACTGATGGCAGATAATGTGATTATCTTGGTTACATTATTTCTTAGCAATAGTGAAGCCAGAAAGAAATGGCAGGAGAAAACTGGATAATAAATGTAAATAGTGGAGCAGCCCGAAATATAAGGCATTCTTTGGATCAAATATTAATAATCACAAGTCTCCAAGAATGAATAAATGTGCTTGTTATTAAGTCCATTTTCTAAATGAAGCTTCTTATACTGGAGGATGCAGTCCACATTCTTCAGCTTTGATCAAACTTATCTCCCAGCAATTAAATTAACAGCGTCCTACTTTTTGGATTCTAAGCGCTCTGAAACTTTTTTTTTTTCTATCACAAAGAGGCTTGTTGACATCACAGCTCATGGGACTGTTTGTCTCCCTCAATTAGAGGAAAGCAGGGCAGTTCCAGCAGGACAACAGGGGGATTATTCTTTCTCCAAAGAGATGTACTGAGGGAACATCCATCACGGCAGCATCATTAGATTGTGAGGAGACTTTTCCAAATCTGTTTTTCAGTATCACATTACAGCTAAAGCAAACAATTATCAATCATTTCCAAGTGCGCAGGCTGAGCTGTTTTGGACTGGTGGTTCGTGTTGCACCTTCCCCAACCCAGCTCCTCACTTTCCCATTACCTGGAAACTGTTCCTTTATATGAGCCAGAAGATGAAATTGCTGAAGGCTGACAAATTGCAGTTCCAGAGGAGTTTCAAGTAAATATTAGCTGTTATTTATACTGGTTTGGGTCTGCATTGTGCAGATGGGGATAAGAAGATTCTATTAACCAAAGCTTCAGTACTCTGAAAATCTCCAAAGTGATTTCAGTCCCCTCTCCTAGAAAACACCTCAGAGGTGTTCCAGCAGGACTGGGCCAGACGTACAACCTCAGGAGGCCAATCCAGAGGTGTTTAACTCATGAAGGTCTTGCTGAGAAGGTTGTCAGCGAGTGACTTTCGCTTTTAAATCCCATTATTGGCACCACAGAAAGCTCTGAGCTTCTCAGGAGATGCAGGTCAGGAGAAAATGCTGATTTGACTGTTGCTTCTGCATGGCTGGAAGGAAGGAAAGCCCTGACAGGACACACAGCAAAGGACCAGCCCATCAACACTGGACTGAAGATAAAAGTGAGAGGGAAAACCCAACAACTGAGCACAGTTTTACTTCTTTTTGTGCAACTGGTGACCGGGTGCTGTGGGAAAAGGGGCTGGGAAGGTGAACTCAGACTATTTATTTTCTAAGGGCTGTGTTGCTCCATTGTCACTCTATTCCAGCAGGATGACATTCCAGGTCCTGCTTTGTGGAGATCAGTCTGGAAGATCACCCACATGGTTTCCTGGGGCTGAGGAGGGAGAGAAAGGAAATAACCTCTAAATGCCTTTAGCAGATTGCCATTCTGGAAGTATTAAAGTCAGCTTACCTTTCCTTGACAAGCATAACGTTGCAATTCATGAGGAATTAAAAATCAGTAGAACCTTAGTGAGGGATTAATTTTCTTGTAATTAAAGAAGGCAGCCAATTTTGTTTAATCTTTCCTATGTCTGCTGCTTGCTTAATAAAAAATTGATATTTTGAGCAACACGTCTAATAATGTTTTTCTGGATGTTCAGATGAATTTAACAGAACTCATAGCAGAGTGAAAACTAATTGACTCTATGCAGAGACAATGTTATTTTTCAAAAGCATTTAAAAAAAAAAAAAGACAAAAAAAAAAAGAGACATTTAGAGTAACAGTCATGTCTCATTTGTGGCTTTGCAAATCTCTCTCCAAAACCCTGAAGTGCCATTTTAACAAACTGCTGGATGTAATTCAGGGCAAAAAAACCCCAACATTGTGTTGGGTATTGCAGGAATCTTGACATTTCTCTATGAAATTAATTAGCACGGAAATACTTCTGGTATCAGAGTGATGTTAATTGCCTCCCAGGGGCGAGTGTCAGCTCCAGCTGGGTGGGAGGAGGTCAGAGCAGGGCAAAAGCTCAGGGTTGATTCCCAGCTCCTGTCCGTTCTGCTGTGTCCATCAGGTGGATAATTCTGCAACTGTTGGGACAAACATTTCACTGGAAAACTTTTCCCTGTTTTGCCTCCATCAGTTTTTTTTGGTTGTGCTAATTTTCCCTGCCACAAGGAGCCACATCAACCCGTATTTCTTATGGATTGGGATCATTCTTGAAAGCTTTTTAAATTATTATTTCTTTTTTCCTTTAATCCTCACCTTTTCTATTCCAGACATGGGGCTTTATAAGAAGTTCTTTCGCTTGTCACACTCAAGGCTCTTTGAAAGTGCAATCCTGTTTGCCTTTCTGGTCTAAACATCATCTAAATGCAGTCATTTCACAAAACAGGAAAAAAAAAAAAGGGAACTGCATAAGTGTTCCTGTAGAGCTGAGTCCTGTAAATTCCTTTGAAATCTTAGCCAAAGCAAAGGGAAGTAAGAGCACAGACAGCATACCTGAGGTCACAAAGTACATGTGATGTACAATGCATGTGTGTTCCAGAATGTGAAATATGGACTTATCTTTTACACTGAAAATTGGATTTCTTTTTAAACTGCTTAGACTGGCAGACTGATTTCTCTCTTTCGAAATATTAGCCACTTGATACCACACTAAAACCACATTTTTTAAATCTGTAAATGATCCTTATGAACTTTTTCACCAAAACTATTGTTTTCCATGATTTTTTTGTTTTCACTCTTTTAAGAAAAGGAGTCCTGCTTCTCAAACCAGACCACAGAGTTGCAAACATTTAGGAGACCCCTGTATTTTAAGCCAGTTTAAAACTGTAAAATTGAACTTCACCCCCTTTATGCCCTTGCCTTGGGTTTTAGCATCTCCAGGGTCAAAAGAATCACAGATGAAGAATTTCTGAGTTTCACAGTGGCAAAAATAAGATCAAAACCGGGCCAAGATGAGACCAATCAGAAAGGAAGTAATTAAAGTAGGAAATAATTTAATAACACACAGTTGTCTTCCTTATCCCTCTGCCAGTCCAGACTCCTAAATCTTTCTCTAATTGAGGCAAAACCTTCATCTGGAGTTTTTTTATGGGGTAGGAAAAAGAGAATGAGAATTTCATATTTTGAAATTATATTACACAGGGAGCAAAGGGACTTTAAATTCACACATTTTCTGATTTATCAAGTGTATTATTTTCTGGATTATTGAATTTCACGGGAAAAGAAAACATTCTGAGTTAATATAGTCATTCCCTCTCCGTGAATAATGGTACTTAGTTTAATATGCACATCTTTCCTAAACTTTTGCAACAAGAAACAAAAGGTTTTCCTCATTTCCTCAATTCTTGGTTGTATTGCTTTTTTGTCTGGTGCTTTTTTAATAAAGTTTCATAATTTCACATGGTGTGATATTCACAGGGAACAGAAACTGATATTGCCTGGGATCTGAACAGCAAAAATGTACCAAATAACTGCAAACCTTATTCAGAGCTTGTCAATATATTTTATTGACTTCCAGAAAATAGCCTTATGCTAGGAAACAAATCTCCCTCCTAGCCCGAAAAATAAAGTCTCCTATTTGTTGTAAAGCCAGAGCATTTACACAGAGGTGGGTAAGAGATTCATGCAACAAACCTGGAGGGGTGGGGAAAGAGTGGACAGCTTTTAAAGGGAAGGTCTGTGAGTTGGTTCATTTTTAACTTCAATGGATCAAGGGTGGCCAGGAAAACCAGAGGAAAATGAGAGGAAAATGAGAGTGAAATGAGAGGAAAATGAGAGGGAAATGAGAGGGAAATGAGAGGCAGCAGATCTTACTGGTTTCAAAATTATTCAGTTCCCTTTAAGTAATTCTGAGAATTAAAAACACTCAGAGTTTCCTGCCTCAGTGGGGGACAGGACAAATGGTTTGGGCCCCTGATATCCTTTTATCTTGCTGAGTTGTGCTTGAGCATTTCTTGCTGAGTGGAAAGGACACTTTCCAGGCTCATCTCCCACGGCCTGAAGTTCTGCCTGCAGAGGGTCTGGACATCCCTGTGGAAGCTCTTTGGTCTGCCAGCTCCACAGGGAAGATCTCCTGAGTACTGAAAGGGGTTCCAAAGGTTCAACACAAACGTTTCAAAACTTCATGTTTTGAAGACTTCAGTCCGTTGCACTGAGTGTTGATCAAGCTGTTGATGCACAGCTAATTAATACAGATGTAGGAATATTTGTTAATATATCACAGACACCATTTGCACTCTGTGACAGAGGAGTGTGTAACTAAGAGTGGGTTTCTTTTTTTTTGTTTTTTACTTTTGAAAGAAAGGTGGAAGATTTATCTGTCAATTTAATTAGAATAAAATTTATTCGGTTCCTAGATTGCTATTCTTTGATGATTTGTACTGAACCTATTGCCCGTCTTCATCCATTTCATCACAAAAAAGTGTTTGCTCTGTAAATGCAGCTCACTGCCAGCTGTGATGGCACTGCCAATAGAGAAAATCAGGCTTAAAAGGACATGGAAGCTTATTTTTCTTTATCTGTTAAATCTATTAGTTTAATTAAAGGTCCAGTGAATGCCACGAAGAGAGAGGAAAAATATTCCACTCTTTATAGTGTAATAAATAAAACAATAAAACTGTTTACTTTGCAGTCCATATAAATATATATATTTATTTTCTGACTGTGAGAACCGAATGACTATTTTGGGAGAAACATCAAATATAAACAGATGATGAATTTCCAAGCAATGTTTGTTGTTTTGTGAGGAACACTGGTTTGCCTGAGATGTAAATGGAGCTGTTCACACTCTACAGACCTGGCAGTCACTGCTCCTCCCTGCTCTGACTCATGAGCATTTGCATCTCACTCTTCTGAGAGGGTAGATGGCATAAATTAAAACCTTTTGATGGACTTTGTGGTTTTATGATCTTTTCAACTGTGGATTTCCATGTAGGTGTGGATTTCTGTGTACATGTCCATTATATATATATATTTATATAGCTATATATGTATATTTACAACCCAAATCCCCTGGAATCTGTTATTTACTGGGAGTTCACGGGACATGGCACCTCATCTCGAGCTTCACAGCACGGTTTGCTTTGCCAAGAGCTCTCCACGTGTTTCCTGTCTGAGCACCAGGACCCTTTTTTGGCAGCAGGAACTGGGATGGAGCTCTGCAATGGTCCTGCCGTGTGATCATCTCCCAGCTGTTCCCAAATGTATTTTCAAAGCAGCCTGTGCTTCCCAGAGAGCTCAGGGTGGAAAAGAGGGAGGACACAGAGTCCTGCAGCAGCAACTGCTCGTGGGTAGGACTGCACAGACTTGTTGGATAAAGGTGTAAACTCTGGAGTCTTTTCCAAATTCTACCCTCCTCTCCAAACCCTCATCAACAGGAAAGGTGGCAGAAAGCTGGAATAAAAAAATGAATGGGTGTTTTTAACCTGTGGCCTCCTGAATCACTAACTGCTAACCAACCACTTCAACCCCTTGCCTACCCAAATATTTAAGGAATGCTCTCCTCAGAAGGTCCAAGCCACGCTGAGCTGAGTTCCTTGGGCCTTTTGCTCATGAATTTTTCTTTGTGGGACATTGGAATTCATATTCATGATGTCTGCCTGAACAAGGTAATGCCATTATTTGCTGTTGCCATCCATTTTTTTTTTTTTAAATAGATATTTCAGCAAAACCACCTGACCAGGGCTGTCCTAATTGCAGTTGCAGTTTAGCAAATTGTGATGAGGTTAAACGAGCAGCTTCTCAGATTCCTGGGGCTGAAGATTCTCTTTGGTCTGTCACTTGAAAATGGCAAATCTTGCTTCTTTTTAAACACTTGGTTTCTGAAACCCGAAGTGGGCATTTGAAGGAAGTGAAGATTTAATAGTTTTTTATATCCAGGCATGTAATTTGACTCAGGAAATATTAAGATTAATGGCATATCAGCCATTTAAACAGAGATGTTTTCATCCCAGATGGAAATGGATGCCTATAACTATGCCCTATACCATAACATTTAATTAGGCTTAAAACTTACACCAGTTTGCAGTGTTGGGACTAAACTTTCCATACATAATTCCTACTAAAGAATTTCTCCTCGTTCCAAAAGCTTTCAAATTTTCCCAATAGGCAGTGTCTAACTGAGCTGTTATTCTCTCAGATAACTGTCTTCTGGATAAATAACACACCACGTTGAAAGGTGTTTTCTTTTCAAATTGAAAGAGTAGGTGTGAGTGAGAGTCAGGTTAATAATAAAAGTGTTGCTTTCCACGCAGCCTAAATTATCCTCGCATTCCTGCGGCTCCAGCAGCTGCCTGAACCCACCAGAGACTTTTCATCTGCTGGGGAAGGTTTTGCACTTGTCAGGGCTGTCCTGTGAAATGCCTGCGCTGCACAGAACCTGCTCTCTGCATTTTACATTTAAATGTCTCTGCTAAAAGGTGTGATCACACCTGCAATTATATTCTCTTGCCTTTCTGAGCACACCTGCCCTGCGGGAACCTTTTGAAATGTCGTGCTCTGAAAGAAGAAATGCAGAACATTTCGGGTGATTCCTCTGTTCTGAGACTCTCTGTGTGTGTGTGTTTGCCACTGGAAACATTTTACTGGTTTTTTTTTTTTGTTCCTTTTAAAGTGCCAATTAAATGGAAAACACCATTATAGCTGATTATTTGCAACCGTTTGCACCAGTTCATCTCATCTTTCTCAGGATCTCTTTATGCTCCCTGAATTCCTTGAAACTCTAGAAAATAATACACATAAAAGGTAGTTGTTCATTAAAAAAGCTTCCTATCTTCATTAGTCTTTATTCAAAGAGCTTAATATATTTGCAGGGAAGCATCAGCTGTGCCCAGCATACAGATTTTGTTATTCTCTTTTTCCTATTTCTAACAAAGATTAAAACAGAACACACAGAGCCCAGAACAAGCTGGAATATTGGAGGAAGTTTATTTTATTTCGTACATTTTATCTGGAGGTTTGAGCAAGTTCTATAAAGACAATAAAATCCAATACAACCACGCTCACGTTAGATTCTGTCAAAGGAATAAAATCCATCTGAATAAATGGGATTTCTGCAGTCCACCTGCACTCCAATATTACCTCCCTGAAAAAATGTTTGGAATATTTGCTAACAGGAGAAAGAGCCATGTGCCAAACCACAGCCTGACCTCAGGGGGAAAAGAGATCCTTTATGGATCTGGGTGAAAAATTTACCATAATGGGACATGACCCATTGTAATTGGTATTCAGCATAACACCAATGTTAATGTATATTAATAATAAAGGAACCAGAGGTTTGGGCCACAAAGAAATACACAAGTGGGGCATCGAGAAGTGTCTGTGGAATTTGCTTTGTCTGGATTTAACACTGAAAAATAATTCTGGAAAGTGTTTCTCGATCGAAGAAGTGGCTGGAAGGTGAATTGTCAGCAAAGTGCCTTTAATGACCTGAAGGGATAACAGGATATCAAGTGCAAGAAAATACCTTAATTTTGCTCTCTTAAGGCTGTTTATGACCGGAGAAATAGATCTTAGTGTTGCCATCGCTGTAGATGGGAAATCATCACACACAATTTAATGCCATGTAGGTTCAGAGAAGGTGAAATGTGGAAAATTGTTGCTTCCTTACCCTTACCAGTTTGAAGCAGCTGAAGCAGAAATAAGGACAAAACAGAATGTGAGGTATAACTTTATACATTCCATGTGCTTGTATAGTATTTGTGTGGGTATATTTTTATTTTTTTTTGAACCTACTGAATAGATAAATACACACTCACACTGACACACAGGCTCACAAACACACTTTCCACGTGACAGAAAACTTTCAATGAAAGCATTTTCTGCCTGAGAACTGATGTAAGACTTAATTTCTGAGAACATTCTCCTATATTCTGAAATCAGATACATTGTGTAGCACAAAAGAAATGTTATTATTTTACCCAGAGGCCATTTGGACTCAGGTGAGTTTATCATAACGCCCCTATCTAAAAGCACAGGAGGAGTGTTACACAACTCGCTTTCTCTAAGATAAAATTAGCAAGGGCTTAGCTTGGTGTTTTATTTTACCTGATTATTTCTTCTGAATCAAGGGCAAGAGGCAGTTGTTTGGGCTGCTCTGCTTTGTGTTTAACCCAAGTGCACTGAGAGCTCATCTTGTCTCTTCTTGCACAGAATATCTGTTCCAATATCTCATCTAATCCTTCCTTCCTTCCATTTAAGGTCATTCCCTTGTCCTGTCCCTCCATCCCTTGTCCCCAGTCCATCTCCAGCTCTCCTGGAGCCCCTTCAGGCTCTGCAAGGTGCTCCAAGTTCTCCTTGGGGTCTTCTCTTCTCTTCCAAATGGAGAACGTGGCTTACTGGTAGACTGGGCAGTACAAGGTTAACAGGTGGGCTCAATGATATTAAAACTCTTTTTCAAACTCTATGATTCTGTGATTCTTTGATAATACACTTTTAAAAAGTTTTAAATATTTCATATGGAAAAAGTTGCAGAAAATATTGTAGAAAATTATCCTGATGTGTGGCAATAGCTGGAGTGAGAACATGCTGGAATAATAAAAGGGAGCAATTAATTTTCCTGTCACAAAATGATTAACCAATTTACTGGAATCATTAAAACTGATCCAAGATTTATGGTTGCAGAAAGGTGAGTTTAGATGGAAGCTCAAATCAGCACTAGTTCCAGGACTTGAAAAATATCCTCCCTGGTCAGCACTGAGGCAGTGCCTCAGGAGCCCTGAGCCAGCCCAAACTGGCAATAATAAAGGTTTTTTGCAGAATAAAATAATCCCAAGCTTAATATCTGTTGCTGTTCTATCCCTTAGGGGATCTGGAGCCTGGGATTTATTCCCAGCTTACCAAACACTCCGAGGCACAGACACCTGCCTAAGGATGCAGAAGAGACAAACCATTCTGTGCTTCTATGATTGATTACCCATGATGGTAACTGGTAAATGATCTCCATGTCTTTATCTCGACTCATGAACTTTTTTTTCACCTTATTTTCTCACCCTGTTCTGCTGGAGGAAGGAGGAGGAGTAAGAGGCAGCTGGGTCAGTGTCTGGCAGCTCACCGAGATAACCCACCACAACTGCACAGAAATTCTCTCAAACTCCACGTGAAAATTCCTCAAAGTCACACAGTGCAAAGACAGGGCTGAGGGCCAGGAGAATAAACATCTCCTGGCAAACCTTTCTTAACCCAGACTAAGCAAAACAGTGCTCAAGAATTGAAATCCACTTCGGACCAAAACGTAAAGGGGACAAACCCTGAGGCTGTGGGAAGGAGCTGCATATTTTATTTCTCATCTGAATAAGGCACCAATGTGGAAAGATCATAAATTAAGGAAATAACTCTAGATTGGCAGTGCATCAAAGACTTCACTGATCCCTGCCTCTGAAGTTTCTGTTTTGCACAATAACCTGGGGTGAAAATTACTTCACATGTGAGAAGCTTATTCACTTCAGTAAATGTCACACTCTTAGTACAGTCATTTTCCAAATACTATGATATCATAAAATGTTACAGGAAATAATAAGGCTGTTTTATAATTAGAGCTGTGCAGGATCACAATCTCAGATTACTCATTTGCTTGAACATTCCTTTACCACCAACTGCCTGGGCGACATTTGAATGTCACAGAGCTCCTGTTATTAATATTTGCACAGCAGTGAGGGATAATAATTTGTACATTTGCAAGGAGTTCTTGTGAGATCCCATGCCAGTCACAGGTACACCCAGTTCCCTGCAGAGACAGTGTCTACAGGACTGCAGAAACAGCTCTTGGGACCAAGGAGCAGGTTAAGGTTTTTTAAGGGGAAGTAAGAGAACGAGGTATAAATCAGATTAGAGAAATACTTAACAGTCTTGGGGACTTAGAGGTCCCAGGAATATGGTGGTAATGAGACAGAAGGACAAATTCCCAGGTGTCACAAGGTAGTTAATTTGCTGCAGACCAGCAAAGTGAAGAGACCAGGTTTAAACAGGGAAGGAGAATGGCGATTCCCAATCATCGTGCTCTTGACATTATAGCTTGATGCTCTCAGACCTCAGGGAGCTGGGCTTTACAGAGGAGGTGGAAAGAGGCACAAAATGGGGGGATATGTGGCTAAAGAGGTGTCTCAGTATTATTTTCATGCACAAGGATCATTCCTTCACAGAATCACAAGATCAAAGGATATTCTGGGTTCACAGGGGCCCACGAGGATCACCAAAGTCCAATTCCTGGCCCTCCCTAAAGTCCTATGAGTAGCTGTTTTAACTGAGGAGTCACTGAATTTGTTAATGGAGAATCACAGGCTCTGGACTGACATGATTGTCTAAAGGAAAGAAAGGCAACAGATTGATTTATGCAGATGAAAGCTGTGGCAGTGCTCTCAGAACAAAGTCATTGACTGTGTTGGGATCTAATTTTATTTCAGTGGGAGTTGACACAGAAATGCACCTCTGTTCACATATCATTCAGGACAGAGAATTTCTTTTACTTTTTCTTTTTTTTCTTTTTAATTTGTTAGTAGCTTTTCACAGATTAAGAAGTGCTGTTGTGCTATTTGGTATTTTTCTTTCTCATTCATGTCTTCAAGCATTTGCAATGATGCCATTTTCTGTGTTATTTCCCATGCAGGTGTGTCATGTGAGTATCTAAAACAGATTAGACCTCAAAATATTTTGCTTTTCTCCCTCACTGTACAAACTCACAACCTCTTATGTTTCACAGAAGAAGTGGCTCACTTGCATTGCTTTTTTTTTCCTGATGAGCAGCACCTCTGTCCTCACTTCTAACATGTTACTGCAAATGTTGGTGTTGAGTCAGGAAATTTTCAGCCTTCACCTGCCATGCTTCTACTGTGAATTCTTATCACACTGAAAAATGCCACCATAAATCTAAAAGAGGGAGTTTGCACTAATCTTTCTTCTCTAACAAGAAAGTCCTACAGTTTATTTACTCTGTACAAGATGTAGATACACAACCTGTGCAATTTGCCACAGCATGTACCCAGGTGCTTGAAAAATCGACTGTACAAATGCAATAAATACCTGCAAGCAAGTGCTGAGAAAAAAGTGAACAAAAGAATTTTTTCCCTGTAAATCAGGCATTTAAAAATGGAAGGGCCATTTTTCCTTCTATGCATCTGGTTAAAAACAGCGACAATCATTCATTAAACGTTAGAAACCAAATAACTGATTCTCTTCTGGACACCCAGCTCTGCTCCTTCTAATGGTTCACTACAAACCTGTGTTAAATTAAGATTAAAACTCACACAGGATCTTATTTTATTTCCAATACATAGATTAAAAATGGCACATGGGGGGGATTGTTGGAGTGTCCTGTGGAAGTTGGACTCAGTTCTTGGGGGTCCCTTCCAAGTCAGGATATTCTGTGATTCTACAAAAATAATTAGTAATAGTTGCTACTTGAACTAATTGTTAGTCTTTTAGTCTTCAAACAGAAGGAAAATGAAAAATGAATAAAGCAGAAGAAATATCAAGCCTTCTGTCTCCTGCATCATTTCACATGATGGAAAAACAGTTCCTTTTAAAAAAGGACCATTAGGAAATTGTTCCTAAAAAAATCCTACCTTCTAATGAGTACAAATTTCTCATCTCTGACATGGAGGAATATCTGATAGATTTTTTTTTTTTTTATTCAGACAACACATCAGAGAAGGATTGATTTTGTTCAAACCAGAGCAGAATCATTCTGAGGACTGAAAAACAGTTAAAAAACCCCCACCATATTGGCCATCTCAAACTATTCATTCCTAAATACCAATTCCAGATATTATTTAATTTTTATTTTAACTTTTTTTAAAATAATTAAAACTGCATGTGGATGAAGACACAAAAATAGCTAATCTATGAACCACAAAGGTTCTCAGGTTTTAAAGGTCACATCATTAAAGGAATTTATCAACATCTGTGATTAGTTCTTTTTTGGATCAGCCATTACTATGGATTTATAGGTACCATAAATGAGTAGGTTTTAATTCAACATCCCTTCTGTCTGTTTTGTCTGGGGGGTTTCCTCTATTGCTCAAGGCAGACACTGGGAATCTTCCCCCGTGACCTCTGGCACTGAAATCCTGCAGGAAATTTTGACTGGATTTGGACTCTGGATATGAAACTAAATCCCAGCTTTCTCCTTACAACCAGAGCATGAAGGATTTTTCCTTTTATTGTCAATATTCCACGGTAATTTTGATTTCTGAATCCAGTTTTCCCTTTTAATTTCAATGAGGGGTGTTTTTTTCTACCAAATGTATGATATATTTTCTTTTCTTTACATGTAGCACCCAGATTTCTGCCTTGCATTGTTTTTGTCAAGTCTTGAAGTGTTTTCAGGGTTTGGGGTGGGAATAAAATCTGTTGGAAAGTCTTGCTGTACCATTTTCCACGTGGGAGCCCTAAGTGATATTTAAATGTCTTCTCTTCTTTCAATTTCATAACCCTTTTTTTTTTTTTTTGAAGTAGAAAGTTAAATGGCATTTTAATTTAGCCCAGAAAAAGCCTTCCAAATGGTCACTGCCTTTTGGAGCTGGGGAAGGAAGCACAGAGGGCTGTGCTGCCACTCAGAAGGATCCTGACAGGCTGGAGAAATGGCAGAGGTGAATTCAGGGTCCTTAAAGCACAGATGAGTTTTATTCATATTTCAGTGTTCCTCCAGCAGCTCTCACAATTCATTTTCCGTTGTTCTTTCCATTTCATGTAAAAAGTTACTCCCATCTGCATTTTCCTTTCTTTCCTTTCCCTCTCCTGTCATTTGTTGGTTTTTTCTTTCCTCAAGCAAGCCAGGTGTTTCCCAGACCTTGGGAAAAGTCCCGTGGAAGGAGAATGCCACGAGCTGACACATCAAACCCCTCATTGCTACCTGTATTTCTTTGAAACCCCCTCCTTCTAGTTCTATTTATTTAACCCAAAGAGTTCATAAAGCCTGTACAAAACTTCAGCTTCTTTTTCCTACTCAGGGATCACCCAAAGGAGATTTTGCTCCAGCTCTTGAGTCAGCTTCCCCTGGCTGTTGACAAGGTATGAAATCAATGTTAATGCACAGGTAATGAGTGAGAAATTACATGTTTACACTACTGGATTGCTGTTCATTAGCACACTCTGAGCACAAACCCTCATCAATCAGCACGTCTGCAAGTGCTCTGCTCCTTCCCAGAGGTGCTGCTGGATCAGACAGCATCATCCTTTATGATCCCGTGGTTAAAGGCTGAGCAGAAGGTTTCCTGTCAGACCAGGGTTTTAGAAGGGGAAGGTTTTTAGTTTTTATTTGTCTCGTGTTTCTGGCAACTCTTGGCTTGAAACTGGTATCGAATTTTGACTTCATCATGATAAAGTCTTCCAAGCTGAGTGCCATCACATATTGCAGTTTGTTTACAACACTTCATCCTAAATCTAAGCATTCCCACCCACCATATTAAAAGAGAAATTTTTAAAAATCTACTTAATTAATTAAAATATTTATTTGTATTTTTTCTTGATTTATGCCTGCACTGGTAGTAGCTCCACTGGTAACATCTTCATTTGCTGAGTACCCAATAGCTGCTGAATTCTGCCATAACATGGGTGCAACTGTGTTTAAAATACCAAGTTTGTTGTTGACTCATCTTGGGCACACTAAATAACTAAAAGTCTGGAAGGGGGCAGCTGTCTGACAGCCAGTGGGAAGGATAACCGTGGGATGTTGTAGGCAGAGCAGTCAGGAATGCTGAAGAGATCTTTGAACAGGGTTCATGGGCTACAGTTACAGTAAGATACCGAACAGGCAATTAAGGAATGATCTACTTTTAGAATGGTAGATTCTAAATATATCTCTCAAAAGCAACCTATGTTGTGTTGTGAAAAATGGCCCCTTTTTCCTGAGGATTTACACTCCCACATGTGTGTGTGTGTCTGTGTGGGCATCATACACACACTTTTACTTTTCAGGATTTTAACTCCCCTAACAGGTCTTTTTTATAGCCATGTAAGAAACCAATCCATAAAGAGTAATTTCAGGTTTTAAACCACCGGTGTTTTTTGTTGCTGTGCTGCTGGGGTTTGTGATCCCTGATGAAGCCAAAGGAAGGACTGACTGTTCTGTGTGTATCACCACTTGCAAATAGATTGTCCTGGTGCACTGGGGAGCCCAGAGGAGGCTCCAAGATGAGCAGAGGATGCAGAGGAGGAGCAGAGGATGGAGCAGCTCTGCTGGGAGGAAAGGGGGGAGAGCTGGGATTGTTCAGCCTGGGGAGGAGAAGCTTTGGGGTGACCTCACTGTGGCCTTGCAGGACCTGAAGGAGATCCAAGAAAGATGGAGAGAGACCATCGACAAGGGATGGAGGGACAGGACACAGGGAATGGCTTCCCACTGCCAGAGGGCAGGGAAAGATGGGAGACTGGGAAGGAATTGTTGGCTGTGAGGGTGGGCAGGCCCTGGCACAGGGTGCCCAGGGAAGCTGTGGCTGCCCCTGGATCCCTGGGAGTGTCCCAGGCCAGGTTGGACAGGGCTTGGAGCAGCCTGGGCTGGTGGGAGGTGTCCCTGCCCATGGCAGGGGGTGGCACTGGATGGGCTTTGAGGTCACTTCCAACCCAAAGAGTCTGTGATTTTATGATAAACCATGTGTATCAAAGAGCTTAATGAATCCATCTTTTTTTCCCATTGAACTCTTCCTGAGCAGGGTGTTTTTACCTCGGGGAAAAAAAAAATCAACACTAGAAGAAAAAAATGACCTTTTTTTTTTTTTTAATCAATCTGATTAATTGTAATCAAGTTGTGAGGTGTACACTGAATTAGTATGACTTTCTAAAATTATCCATTCTAATTAAACCAGACAATACAGGCTTGATGGCTCAGAGTGCACAACAAGCAATTTAAATATTCATGTAATGCAAGCTCTCTTACCAACAATAGAATACTCCTTTTTTGGTTTTTAACCCACAAAATCTACACGTTCCTGATCTGATTCAAGTAATTTCTGAAGCTGCTTATGCCAACATGTCTTCTATATAATTTACCTAAATCTTACTTACACAGCTGTAACTGTGCATTGCTATACATACATAGTATGGATTGCTTATCATGTACCTGAAACGTGTTTTAACTCTGCAGCAGTTTTCATTTTCATTTTCATCTGGGTGTGGTTGAAGGACTTGCCAAGAGGAAGATGTACAAGGCAGTTCTGAAGAGGTGGTTGCATGACAGAGAAATTAATAAAGCCATCAGTGTTTTTTTGTTGCTGATTTTGATTTTTTTCAGGGGGTTTCCCTTTTTTTTTTTTTAGTTGGTTGGTAGGGATTTTTTGGAGGTTGTTTTTTTTTTTTCATGGGAAGCTGGAATTGGACAGAAGTGGAATGAAGACTTTTCCCATATTGGTTAGTGAACTGTTTGACAGCAGCTGCAATCTGGTGGCTGGGTTATATTTAGCCCCTGTCCTTCCTGATGGCCCACACCGTGTGATGCCACGCAGAGGGAGCTCACTCAGGGGACAGGAGGCAGAAGGTGGGGAGTGTTTGCTGGGATGAGGAGCCCTGCATTCCTTCTGCTCACTTTTTGCTCTTCCCTCCCTAAGAAATACCACGGCTCCAGACAGCAGAACGAGTGAGTGAGGAGAGGAGGAGGCAGATGGCACAGCATTTTTAGTGCTAATGACAGGAGCTTCCAGAAAATGCCACTTGCCGTGTCAATCACAAACTTCTTACATGTGTCAGCTTTATTTTAGGGGGAAAAGAAAGAAAACATGCATTTTACACAACTCAAATCTAAATAATTGTTATGTGGAGATTAATTTATGAGAGAAGTCAGTAAGTCCCTTTTTTGCAATCTTGTACATTTACAACACCCACTGTGAGAGAGCACAGCTGGTTCCACTGGGAATTTTAGGGAATTTTAGGAATTTTGAGGTACCTGATCATCTTGGAAGGTGTGTCTGTCCCCACACTGGACAGACACAGTTAGCAATGCAAGTATTTCTCATGCAAGTACTGCAGATGTTTTCTAAGATGTGATGGGAGGAATGAAGGAAATACTACTCGGACAGTGTGAGAAATAGTTCTGTCTCATGAAGTGATAACCTCCTGAGAACCCAGGTGAAAAGGGCGCTTCAGAACCTCTGTCAACCTAAGGGACATTAAAAATGCTATTACTGCTTTTACAGGGAGCGTGAGGTTTTTATTTCCTACATTTTATTTGTATGACTTTTTACTTTGACATTTTAATTACCACGTTTCGTCCCAGAATCAAGTGCAGAAGGTTTGCTTCGAATGGCATAATCACGAAGAAAACATGTTAGGTCTCTTTCTGTTCCATTTAATGCATATGCATATTGATCTGGACCCCAAATTCATTCTCTGGTGTATGATTTTTTTCCATGTATTTTCATATATTCTGCATATCTGGATCAAGCTCTGATGAGCGATGAGACACCCAAAAGAAGGTAAATTTAGATTTGTACAGGGACTACCTTTATTCTGATGGGAATGATGATGGCACAGGGTGCCCAGAGAAGCTGTGGCTGCCCCTGGATCCCTGGAAGTGTCCAAGGCCAGGTTGGATGGGGCTTGGAGCAGCCTGGGCTATTTGAAGGTGTCCCTGCCCGTGGACAGTTCCTGTTTTTGGTACAAGATGATCCTCAAAGGTCCCTTCCAACTCAAAGCACTCTTACAGATGCTCTGATTCATCCACACATTCTGTGTATCTATATAATTAACAGAAATTTATCTACTGGCTGCAAGAACAAATATTTGCAATCGTTTCAATAAACACTAAGTGTGGGTTTCACTCCTAAGAGCAGTCTCATTGTTGCTGTCTGCTCAGACTTGCTAGGAAATCTGAGTTTAGTGAATTGAATGTGGGCACGATGCCAAGTAATATAGTTATTAAAATCAATATTTTTTTTTCCCCTGTACATTCAGACAGGGAAAAAAAAAATCTTAATTCTGAAAGACAACAGCAAAATATGGGAACTACAGGGAAAGAAAGAACCTTCTGATAGAGTGTCTCCAACTCATGGTCATAAAAAAGATTTGTTAGATCTAATTTATTAAACTGTCTGCTTAGATATTCTCAGAGCACCTGAAGAGCAGGGGATGTTTAGTGAAGATTAAAGGAGGCAGTTTAATCCTAAAACTGGTTTGTTTTTTTCTCCACTGTGATGCAACCCTTTGAGGAGTGTGGGGTTTCTGTTTGATGGCTGCATCCCAATTCCATCAGTGACTGAGTTCACCTGCTTGGCACAAGAAGAATCAACTTCTGGACTAAACACTACGGGCTTGGTAAGCTGGGAGCTGGAATTTGCAGTGGATAATGTATAAGACATATATAACTGGCATAATTTTTATGTTTCTTAAAGAGAAAACCGGAGTTTGCTTTAATCTCTGCAGTTTCTGAACATCAAGTTTCAGCTGAAAATAGAGAGTATGTTCAGGACCACATTGCTTGGTCTCAAAGGCTCTGTCAAGCTCTTTGGCATCAACCCTGCACATGGAGGAACTGGAATTAACTCCACTGGAGGCAAGAGGCTGATGGGAGTAACTTTGTGTAAGTTAATTCCCTTTGGTTCCTGAATTTTGGGCAGATTTTATGGCTGGTATGGGTGTAGCATTTTATTACTCATTAATTTTCTCAGGCAGTTTTGATCATTCCTAAGCATGGGCTGAAACACCAGCTTAGCTCTACACACAATAAACAAACCTCTTGTCATTCAGTAATGGAAAAAATGCGCTCTTTTTTTCCTATGAAATAAACCTAATTGAGTGTAAAATTTGAGCCTGCTGAAGACAGTAAGCAAATTCTGCTTGACAGCAGTGAGGGCAAGGATTTTATTCACTGCCTTTTGACTCTTCTTTATGAGGGACCAGCTCAGTTATTAGACCTGTTACAAATGATCAGAGCAGGAGGTGTCTGGTGACCTGACAGACTTTGGTTTTCAGATCCAGACCTAAAAGTATTTTCTACTAAATCTCAATGACATTGTAATGATCCAAAGTGGTACTCTGCAAAGATAGAATCTTTTGAGGCAAAAAGGACCTTTTAGAAAGTTAAGGATCTCCACTTTATAGGGAGACCTATTCTCTCTTTTTTTTTTTTTTTTTTTTTTCCCCAGAAATATTGGAAAGGAGAAAATTTTTCAGGAAAGCAAAAAAAGTTCCAAGAAATCCCTCACATTAATCACTCCTTAATGAGTTCAAAGGCAGCATTCCTCCTTTGGATGAAGCTCTGTTCCCATATTCCCTGCACACCCAATACTTCAATGTTCAGAGCTGTGCCAAACAACGACAACAACAACAACAAAAAATAGCAGAAAGCCTTTATAGATGGTTTTCTGACATGAGGCAAATGCAATTCAACACTGACAAATGCACAGTGGAGGAGCTTGGTTGCCAATGGAATAACAAATAGAAAAAGAATTAAGTGCCCCAGCCTGAGAGGGCTGAAAGTCATCTCAGCATGTACAGACACGCCGGCTCCTCAAACCCTCTGCCCTCTTCTTGCTGAGTCCAGTGTCAACCTTTTTTATTATTGTTTGGCTTTGTCCTCTGGAAAAAAAAAAAAAAAAGCCTTTGACTTTATTTGTTTGTTTGTTTGCCCTTTCCCTCCCCTCAGAGGTGAGCACAGGGTGCACAATGGATGGTGTGCCAGGGGCTGTTTGATAACCCACTCATCACCGACACTGAGGATGCTTTAATGCACTCTCACTCCCAAACCTGGCTTTCCAGTGGCCTTACAGTAGTTTGTTCTCCCGTTATTTACACTGGCACCATTTGCAAACAACAATTTGCATTTATTCCAAGCTCATCCTGCCTTCCCAAAGCCAAACTGCTTTTCCTCTCACACCTTACAACAAACACTGAATTCCTTAAAGCCACATCCTCCCCTGTGTGGCCTTTGCAATCTTTATTTACACAAGAGTCAACAAAGAATCAGGTCCATAAAATGATTTATACCTAATTATTCTAATAAATAATTTTACATCCTGGGAAAGGATGGATCAGTACAAAAAGGAAATAGAAATTTTAGAAGCAGCACTTCTCTGATGGCTGTGCTGCAGCCTGGTGAACTCTGGGATGCATAAAACTGGGTTTTAACTGATATTGTTATGTTAAATGTTGGCCTTAATAAAGATGCTGCAACCAAACATATCCCTAGATTTGGATATCCTGGTCTTGGCAGTGAATCTGAATCATGCCAATCTGTATTTCTAGGAGGTGAGGTTTGCCTTTCTCTTATGCAAATTTTCTGCAAATAATTTGCATTTTTGCAGATCCTAATGGAAGCCAAAAAAGAATTCTATAATTCATCTGCAAATAATCCTTCCTTAATTATAAATTTTTGTTGAAATCTGTTTTGTAAGTGCCAACTTTCAACTTGTATAGTTCTTTTTTTATTTTATTTATTTTTGTTATCCCTTAACTTATTTTCTTTTTTTCTTTTCCCACAAAGACAATTCCATCTATCAGACTGGTAAAACCAGAAACAAATTACAGGTGTCTTATTTTTACAGTATATACATTGTGTATTTTAATACAGGTCCAGCGTGGATCTTGTGCAAAAACAAGAAGGTGGAATTCTTTTTCTTCACTTCTGTGCATTAGTCTCCAAGTCTGAAATTAGAACTTTGATGGCATTTTTGAACAACTGTAATGATGTCATTGGATAATAATGAACTCTGTCAGATTTAATGGCTCTGTAATTAATACCTACAGGATAATAATAGCACAGTACAGCTTTAAATAGGGGAAATGTTTTGGAAGCAACAACCATTTCAGCAGGAGACTGGGAAGTTCAGCAGAGGAGTTCAAGATGCCTAAATCTGACAGGTCATTCCGTGAAATAATTGGAAGCCTGATGAATGTATTACCTTCCTTTCAAATTATCCCAGAATGGTTTGGGTTGGAAGGGACCTCAAAGTCCATCCAGTGCCACTCCCACCACCTTCCACCAGCCCAGGGTGCTCCAAGCCCCATCCAGCCTGGCCTGGGACACTTCCAGGGATCCAGGGGCAGCCTGAACTTTTACACAAAATTCCCATAAAATTAACACAAAAATTCTATGAAAGCAGAATTTTCGTTTTGCCAAAAGAATCCAGTGCTTCTTGAAGTTCTGGGCTCTGAGAACAATTATGATTGTATAAAGTACACCCACCAGAAACTGCTTTACACCTGTGTAAACCAGTGCAGGACTAATTGGTTTTAACCTCTAAATGCTGAGTTTTTGACAGCAACAGCAAATGCATTGGGGGAAAATTTTATAGCAAGACCAACTTGAATAATTTGTCATATCCCATCTTGACTGGTTAGACTAGAACTGGCACAGAGATAAGAAAAGAGTATTTAATTATATTACAGTTGTTGTGACATATGAAATTTCCTGGCCAGGAGAAAAAATAGCTATAATTTTCAGCTTTTTTAAGAAGAATAACATAGTAAATAATAATTTTTTTTTTCCAAATGGTTCCAAGATGGTATGGATAGAACACTGGTAATAACACAGGCAAATGAAAAGTTATTTTCTGGAAAACAAACAAATGCAAATAACGACCCAAACACCTTAATGAAGTAATTAGACAAAGAGATATTTAAATTCTGTGAGACATTACATTTATCTACAGTGACTCTACCTTAATTTCTGCAGACATATTTTCAATTTTATGAAAATTATGGAAAACCAGAATTTTACATAGTAAGAATTTCAGTCTAAAAGACCAATAAATACAATATTCAATATATAAACATAATTAAATTAATTAATAATTAAATAATATTTGAACTCATAGTCAGACCTGAACCAAAAATGTTATTACTGATATCCAGAAAAGGCTAAACAACAGCTGAAGGTTCACACTGCGAATCATCACATACATCAGGAAAAAAATAGCTCTTTTTACAGTTTGGTTTTCTAAAAGAGAAAAAGTACTCAAGGGTTTCAGTAATTTAAAAAAAAAAACAAAACAAACCAGTTTATTCTTGAAATTGATAGACTTGTTTTCACTGTTGCTTTTTTATTACCTATAAGTAAAAGTAGCATTTTGATTATCCAATAAAGCAAAAGCCTCAAGGCTCTTATATTGAAGTTTTTTTTCCTCTGATGGTAGAGGAGAATCACATCTGTACCTGACATTTCCCAGGGAACCAGGCTTTCACATTTTGTTGAGCTTTTAATGGAGCAGTCATCAAATTTAATGTCGTTTGGGACACTCCCGTAATGGTGGCACTGAGTAAACGTGGCAGAGAGAAGGAAAATGTCCTTTATTAAGAAAAGTGTCCTGTTAGCCTGGAGAGATGGGAAACTTTCACTTCCACGAGTTGGTTCCTTGATTATTTCTTTTAGCAGTTATTTTTTTGGCAGAGGCTCCCAATATCCACCCAAATGAATTTTTGCATCTTTTTCTTCTAAACTTCCCATACCCAAAACCATGGGACTGGCACTTAGGATGAAACAGCCCATTAATTAATTTTTTTATACCCTGCATTCCACTGTTTCAATCCTTTTTCCTGTGATCAGCAGCAAAGGAGCTGATGGAAGGTTGACAGATGGAAGATATATTGTTCCTCTCCCTCCCTTTTGCTTTCCTCAGTTCTCTAAGGCTTCCTAGTAACACACATGGCTGAGAAAAATTTCTCCTGGGCGGAGCTTTTAATAAAAGCAGGATCCTGACATATTTACAATATTAAGGAACAGCATTCACTTTTTTTTTTTAAGGTAGTAAAACTGTATTTTTTCCAGTTTTCTTAATATACATAAGAAGCATTGCATCAAATCTTCAGAGCTGAACAGCCTCCAGCTTTCTGCAAGTTAATCAATAATGATGCCAGATAGAAATCTGGCCTACTTCTACTATTATATCAACAAGCATATGCTGTTTATTAAGTCTAACTGCAAGCTGATTTGAAAAGAAAGGGGAAAACCACCCAAAACAGCATCTGTTTATCAGTATATTCCTAATTTTCTATTTTGTTTCCTATTTATTTTGGATCCAGTTTGAATACATGTGAATCCAGACAGGCAAATCTGCAGCTTCTGTTGCGAGCAAAGTGCAGAGAAATAAGTAGCTCTCCATAAAAGGTATCACAAAACCACTTGTCATTGGCCTGGTTGCAACACAAATTAAGTCCAGGTCTCCATCCCAAACTCACATTCCCTCTCCTTATCTCCTATTTCCCCATAGCTGAGCAGATGTATTAAGAGCACTGATAAGGTCTGGTCTAAAAATTAAGATTAAAGCAATGTGCTTGGGTTCTCCACACTGTGAACCAAAATATGTCCAGAAATTGGGTGGAGAGAGGAAAAATTACAAGTCCCAGGAACACAGGGGGGAAAAAATATCAGGTTCAATCTTAATCAAATAATTGAAGCTTGGAACTCAACCAGATGAGTATCTGATATATCCTTTTATGTGGCACTGACAAATCTGTGTGGTTTGGTCATCTTGAGGAACTCTTTCCCAGATGTGCTGGGAACTGATTTCAACCAACAGAGCAGATTTACAGGGGGGAATTTGATCCCTCTTGTGGTGCTGGTAAAAGCTTTGAACCTGTTCTTCCATTGCCCACCTCTAGGCTTGAGGAAAATTTGTACAAAATCATTGGGTTGATGTCAAACTCTTGCATTCTGGAAGACATAAAAAGGGGGAAAAAAAAGAATAATACTGATAAATGTCATTACAGCACAAAGGGTTGTGGGTACTCTGAGCCATTTGGGATGAATCCACGAATCTTTTGCCTTTTAAATGATTATCAGTCATAGTCAATGAAAGTCTTCTGTTGAATTCAAATAACTTTGGTATCCTGACAAAAAATCTATGTGAAATTGAAATTAAAGGATTGAGTTCAAACAGTATCCATCTTGAATAATTAATATTAATACATATATACACACACACACATATTTTTATATATATATATCAGAGCTTAGAGGTTCTTATCTGCCACTGAGCACTGAGCAGCACTTAATACAACCCTTATTAATAACTCTTTTGATATGGTAAGAACTTCAGTTACTGTTCTGGTGCTTGTAAACACTCCCTAAAGCAAGTCAATCTGACACAGCAATCCATGCCAATGAGATGTTTTGAACTTCCACGGGATTAGCTCAATCAGAGACCTTTGAAAGGTTGGGTTATGTGAGGAGATGGAAGTTGAATGACAATGCAGGAAGAAATGCAGTGGTTCTGAAAAAAGAATAAAAAGATGGGCTCCCTGAAAGTCCAGATTAGGCTAAGTCTGGGAGAATCTTAGAACTACAGAATAGTTTGGGCTGGAAGGGACCTTAAAGATCATCTCATTCCAACCCCTACCCTGGGTGTATAATTTCCTCTGAGAGGCCAAGTAGCTGTGGAAAATTGCACTCACCTACAGCTCAATGCAGTCTTCATAATTCACTATATTTAAATGAGAAACCCCAAAACATGACATTTGATTGCTGCCAAATTGGAATACTCACTCCAGAAGTCATTTTTAGAGGTGTAAGTTGCAGGGTGGGTTGTGCTAATTAGGTTGGCCTTACATGGGAAGGGAACAGCACGAAGGACTTCCTAACCAAGTCCATATTAATCCAACTGCAAGCTGGAAGAATGTCAGAAAGTTTGGCACCCTCCATCAGTACAATGTTTTCCTTTAAAAATTTCTTTCTTAACTATTTTTCTTAAATTTAAATGTCAATAAATTCAAATAAATTTAAGTTTTAAAAAAATTAAGTCTTTTTCTTTTGAAATTTCTTTCTTAAAAAAAAAGAGGTGGTAGCTGTGGATGCAGACAACTGGCTCAGTGTTGACAGAAAATGACTGATAAAGTGGGACACCAGGACCTTCTCTTAAAATAAAACAATATGAAACTTGAAGGTTATTAATTGCTAGATAATCATATGTTATTAGTTGCTGGGTAGTCAAATGACCTTCCTCACCAGTGTGCTGACCATGAGCACCTCCCACTGAAGATAATGGGGAGGCAAAGTGGTTTTCTGTCCCTGCAAAATAATTCCTCATCCCTAACTGTAATCTCCAAATACTCAGTTTGGCTACACAGACCATTCAGTCTCCCTTTAATTATTTTGCCTGTAGCATTGCACGGAGCAAAGAATCTTCTAGAAATAATCGGGACCTTGAGCAGATGAAATTTTTCTGTTTGTTTTACATTGCTGCTATTAATGGCTGAGACCACCTTCCCTATCAGAATTTCTTCATTTTATTTGTACTTCTGACAACATTAGATGCTCAAAATACACAGAGAAAGAAAGGGAAAAGTATCTTTATCACAGAGGTCAACTGTGATCCACTCCTTTATTTTAGTCCTTTCTTCACTCCAGATCTATGGCAAAAGCTTCTGGGTAAAAAACATTAGAGCCATTCAAAATGGATTTATTCTCCACTGTTTGGCAGAATAGAAAATAAACTCATAATTTTTATTCTGGACAAAGAGCAAATTCTATTTGTTCACCTATTTCTTTTCTTAAACATATTACCCAAAAAAACTGGCAACACAAAGGACTTACCATTATATCATGCAGTTTATCATTTAAACATGAAGGGTTTATCATTAATAATCCTGAAGTTACCTGTGAAACCTTGAGAAAAGTAGTTTTTCAAATGTATCCAATTTTCCTATTTCCACTCTGTGTATTATTTTGCTTCTGGGCTTTGAGAATTGCTCTCCCAAAAATTCCAAACCAGCAAACCTGACATCCACACTGACTGTGGGACAAATTGGAATTATTCCTATAATCAGGTAAAACCTACAGAAAGTACTTTCCTGATGTTGCAGTTTATTTATTTAAATAAGTAAATAATTTATATTTTTGTAAGTATTGTTTATTCAAATAAGTAAAATAATAAAGAGAAATGATAAGTAAGTTACTCTAAAATTGTTTTATCAGATTAATGCTCTGCAATCAGTACTGATGGCTGTTGTGTTACTCATTTACCTCTTGATAATGGCAGCAATTGTTCCCTCAAATGTCCAAGCCTGAATTATCATATTACCAGACAAATGTAAACAAGTAGAAGACTCTCAATTTTAGCAAGTCATAAATATGGGCTGCCAGACCACAAAATTCAGCATTATGTTTCCATGTGATTGTCTGCTCAGATTTGTGTTCTGCACCGTTGCAAACACACAAATTGCATTCTCATCTCCACTGACAAAGCCAGCAGAAGACTTTTCCCATCAAGGAAAAGTTGTGAGCCCAAAATGTGAGCCCAGAATGGCAACATTCCCGATGTTTATTGAGAGATGGCAATCAGCAGGTGAGCAAAAGCACACTCCTGCTTGAATAGCCATGAAACATGGCTCCAGCCTCAGCAATTATCACTTGAATGGTAAAAGTTTAATTCTTAGAACAGCAACAGAGGTGTTGAGAGGGTTAAAAAAACTCTGTGAGAGTTGATTTCTAAGTGAGACGATTTGGTTTGCTCTGTCCATACTGGCAAAGGTTGGGGAAAGTACAAGATATCCCCTGAACATCCCTACACCTTGTGCAGTCCTGGTGGGAATGACTGAACCTGGAACCAGCTTTGCCCACCTGTCTCAGTCCTCCTGGTGAAAATTCCAAGGGCTTCAATCATCCCTGAAGGAGGAAACTTCAGAAGGACACCCTGATTGAGGGTAATTAAGGAAGAAGAAGCCTGGGGCTTCTCTGGCTCTTGTGTTGAGACCTGGTGTGTGAATTCTATGCACTGCTGGTGGCTTCTGATAGGGTTTTATGGTATCTCCCACTGTTTGGAGACAACTCTCCACCATCAAAGTCCTCTTTTCCTTTGGGGGCAGCAATCTTTGTAACTGGAGGCACTTTCAGAGTAATCAGCATCCCGGCACAACATCTCCAGAGTATCCAAGGGCTGTGTTCTTCCAACTGACTGCCTGACCCAGCCTGCAAAGCAGGAGCTCAGGGATCTGCTGGAGGCCTTTCCACATTCCTGGGACCAGCCATGGGACAGGAGACAACGTGCTTGAGGGGTTTTGGGAGGCACATTGAGGGGGCAGAGGTTGGGGCAGTTTGCCAATCCGTGAATTATTCCAAACAGCAATAAAATCTGGAGGTCAATAGGGTTCATACTTATGAAATCCAGACTAAGAAATTTTTATCTATACACACACACACACACACATATCTATTTTTATATATTTATGTTCATATATATACACCAGAAAAACTCCTCTTGGGACTCAAGTGTCTTCAGTATAGAAAGGACTGTCCCAAGGAAAGCTTCGGTTTTCCTATGGAAAACTGATGGAGACAAAGTGGGACACTGCAGAATCACAGACACTGAAAAAGTAAGAGCTAAAGAAGGCCCTGATGAACCAGGGTGGAGCAAACACTGAGTTAGACAGACATGACCCTAAAAGCTTTTGCTTTGAGAGAGGCAACAGAATCCAGAGCATTGCTAAAGCAGCACTAAAAAAAAAATTAAAAATAAAAAGTTACTTTCTATCACACATCCAAGGGTGATCAGCGCTGACTGCAGGATGTGTTTTTAGGAAAAATTACCACAAATAGGCCCAGTGGGAGTAATGGCAGGAGTCTATTGATTCAACTTACTAGAAAATAAATAGAAAATTGAAAAGCAATCAGAGCAGTAAAGTTTGCCTGTTGGTAAGTGTAACAGTGTATAATTTATCTCCATTGTCATTATGTGATCAATAATGACACTGAGGACCTCGATCCATCTTTATCTCTCCTGAATTTCAAGGCCAAATATCAGCTGATTATTCTTAAACTCCACTGTTTATTTCCTGAAACCATGGGGTTTCACAAAAGCTCAGGGAAATTCAGGTAAAACACTTAGATGGATCAGTCAAATTAAATAAATGCTTCTCAAAGTTACAGTCCAAGTGGTTTAGCAATTCCTGTCAGCACAAGGGAAAGGTGTCCGAAGGAATTAAATAAACTGTTAAGGAAGCAGCTCCTCGAGACAACTAAAACCATATTCTAGGAAAGAATAGGGAGTCCTGAAGAATTCAGAGGGAAAAGGGGAAATTCACACAAAATTCCCTCACCAAAAAAAAATTATCCAGTGCTCTGTGATCTGCTGCAGGTGTTTAGGTGGCATCAACCACCTCTGCTTTCTGAGTGACACAATTCCCGCACGTGGCCCTCGGGCACCCAACGTCAGCACACGCTCAACACTTCCCATCTAATAATTACCTTTTCCAGACTAGAGACAGATTTATCTGAGCTCATCATGAGCTGTTTGATGTACCTTTTATATTTGGATGTCATCAGCATAAAGGCAGTAATTAAGAACCCGCTTAGAGAATAAACGACCCCGCTGGGAGCACACGCTGCGCGTGTTAAACACGACAATCCTGCCTTGGGAACTCCAGGCTTGGGATTTCCAGCCCTTGTCAGTAAAGCACCTTAATCAGTTGAAAACCAGAATTCTAAGAAATAAGGAAAAAAAATGACTGAAGAAAACGAGCTATAAATTGATTTTGTTGTATGGTGTAAAAATAAGTGATGTGGAACAGACTATTGCTGCTCAATCTTACTGTGGGTCTAAGAAAATCTGTGGTTTATTGTGTCAGGTGTGCAATTTTCTTTGGTGTTTTACTTCTTTTGCAATCTGCTAAATAGTTATGAGCACAAGAAAAAGTGAAATCCTCCTCCCTGTTCCTTTTGGATTAGTCAAAATTCCTAATAACAGCCTGGAGAGCGAGAGAATTTAGAAAAGGAATATGCAGTATTAGGATTTATAAACTGCTTGTTTTGCAGCTCTGCCTAATTATTTCCATCTAATTAATTATCTGCTATGTCAAAAGGGAGAATAAAGAGATAGCTCTCCTCTCAGAAATAAAAAAGTTGCTTTAGAACTTGGAACTTACCTTTCATTGACCTGCTGGCATTTGTTTGTAGACTTTCCTACACATTATTGCAGAATATTTCACTCAGCACTTGGTCATCTGCCTCCAGCGTTGACAATTTGAAGGGAAAAAAAAACCTCCACAGAAATTCGGAGGAATAGATTAGTTTATTCTGCTCCCTTTTTAAGTTACTGGTGGGGTGGTTTTTTTTGGTTTGCTGGAATTTGCATTCTTTTAATTAATTGCACTGGGAGCTGTGGGCAGAGGAGAGGGGAGCTGGGAGAAAGCTCATAAACAAGCAAGGAAAGCAAAAGACTCCACTTGATATATAAGATGAAAACTTCTGGGTTCTGCTGCCTCTTCTGCAAGCTGTATAATGTGTTCTGGATGGGTTCCTCACTCAGTCTCACCTTTATGTATTCACATGAATATAAATTTAGTATTTAGTCTGACAGCTTTTTTTAGTTTTATAGAAAGAAAAAAGTGAGTTTTAAGCTTGCTTTGCAGCTGAGGAGAAATGTTCTTCTTCCTTCCTAGTGGTGTCTAGATAGGAACCTGATAGGAAAACAGGATAAAATCGGAGTTTGCTTTGCACAGAATATAAAATTCGTCAGATTTCTCCCAGGTTTTTTAGTATTTTTCACTGATGCTGTGCCTGTTTAGATCAGGAACATGGCAGTTCTTTAGAATTACATTCTATGTACCACAAGAGAGCTCAGACAGAAAGAAAGAACAAAGAAAAAAACAAAAGAGAGAATGTAAATGGTCTCAGGTCAAAATTCAAAGAACTGAGCTGAAAGCAGGATGATTCCTTTACCTGTCCTAACTGCACAGGAAAAGCATTATTTAATATCTTAAAGCCAGAAAATAGTAAGATAATTTTTATTTTATTTTTCATTGAGGTGTTATTATTTTTTTTTAAGTTTTGGATTATTTTCTGTGGATTTTTTTTTTATATGACACAGCAAAGACCCCTGTGTGTGTTACTCTGGTTTCTGAACACAATTCCAGAAAGCTTTTGCAAATTCTTTTGTTGTTGTTGTTTGATATCTCAAAAAATGAGAATCTGAGCTTTGATTTCTATGAGAACAATTTGAGATTATTAATCTCAGTCTATTTAAGCAAGAGGAGACAGATGTAGAATGGGGTTTCTGCCTCCTTTGCACAGGAAATTCAAGTTAAAATGGAATATTTCAACAGGAGCCAGAATTGTTAAGAAAGCCCAGATTTGGCAGCACTTTTTACACAAACTGAATTTACTAAATTCACTACATTTACCGAATTACAAATTTATTACATTTAGCAAATACTTCCTTCAGAATGGAACAGCATCTCTGTTTGGAGGAAAAAAAACATGTTCCCTACAGCCAATAAAAGAAGTAGATTGTTGCCTAAGTGTTAACAAATTTCCAATAATTTGTTAAATAATTTTCCAATCATTTTATTATATTGTTTCTAATAATCTCAATGGTTAAATATTTTCACACCAGTTTGAGGAACAGCAACAGAAACTTTCCATGCACAGAACAAATGGAGTTAAATTCAATATAATGTGCAGATCTGAGAATTATTCATGTCCCTCACAGAAAGTTTCTTAAGGCTCAGAGGACAAAGTACAAGTACATTTTCACTTCATCTTTATTCTCCTACAATCCACAAGGGCAAATGAGGATTTATGAGCAGAAATAAATAAGGAAATAAGTTGAAGTGAGCCTGACTCAACACATTTTTGTATAAATACATACAAGATTACTGCCATTGTGTTTGATAGTGAAGATTAATTTCTGGAGAACAGCAAGAAAAATGTTTTCTCGGGCTTCAGCTTGGGCAGGAGTTGCTACGATTTTTATATATTTCATTCCCTTAGGAATTTGCCAATTTAGGAATTTTTTTCAGTGTTTCAAAGATGAAATTATTATTATTATTATTGTTATTGTTATTATTATTATTTTGTCTTGGGCTAGAAATTAGAGCAGTTCTGGAAATCTCTTGCTAAACTGAGAGTTAGTTTTACTGGCCAATGATATACATATTTTAAAATTTGGTTTTGCCTTTAAATAAATGGGTATGCAAGAAAAAGGTTGTGTGAATATATACATCATCCTGTTTTCTCTTTGTTCCGTGATTCTATGAACATTTAAACGGGAATAAATCAAGATACAAGGAAATTATTTTATGGCCAACATTGCCTTAGTGGTTTAATTCTTTACTGTATAAAGAATGCTTGTGTTTTACATATGAACACAGAGTTTTTATTGGCATTTTAAAGCAGAGATTCTCCTGGGAATAGCTCAAAAAGGCCAGTAGCTCATTCATATTTATGCAATAAAGAGAAAAACCAATATTCCCTTTGATATTTATAACACTTTTAAGATAAGATAACAACCTATATTTGGGTCTAAGCTATCTGGGCATTGTATCAAGTTGACAGATGAATCAATATCATTGATAATCTGCTTTCTGGTGTAACTTAGTGCCAAGTGGACCCTTAGATGGGAGGAAAACTTGGAGCTTTTTCTACTGTGAATCTCTTTACCTGTGTCACTCCTGCACAGAAGTATTTATCAGGTTTATTGAAGCAATCTCCAGGTTTCATTTATATTTAGATTTATGTTGCATTTAGCAAGAAGTTTCAATATTTTCCAACAGTCTTGAGCTGGAAGCTGCATTTTGTCTTGTATTTTCAGCATTAAAATATATATTTTATTTTAAGGAGGAAAACGTGGAGAGATCAAAGCCATTTCCCACACACAGCCCTCTGAAAATCAACTCACTTTTTATTTGACAGATGGCAAATCAAAGATTTGAAGGATTTTTTTTGTTATTTTAAGTGCAGTTAAGTCATCATACAAAACCAAATAAAACATTTGCTGGCTTTAGGTGTTGAAAAGACCAAAAAGGACTCAAAGGGAGATGCATCAGATGAGAAACAACTTCTATTTTCCATTCTTTTCCAATGAAAACCAAGTAAAAATTATAGAAAAACCTGCCTGAGCTTTTGAGCTTTTTAACCAGTTACTTCAAATACTTCTGAAAAAGAAAAAGGTCAAGCTGTTGCAAAGACATCCGTTGAACTAAATTTTAAGAAATTTTATGTTCCCAACAGCATTTAGTTTTTGGTAAATTAGGTAAAATATATTCTAATAAGACAATACCTTAAATTTATGACAAATCATATTTAGGGAAATTATGTCTTTTTTATATTTTCAGTGTTCTTTCAACCTCTCATGGAAGTTGACAGTCAGGTACCCGGGCAGCACATCAAATACTTGATTTATTGGGGTTTTCAAAGTACCTTTTGAAAGTATTCAAACGAATATCAGAAAACTCTGTCATTTTATGTACCTACAAGACTGAACAGCGTTCTCAGCCCAAGGCTATTCTCATTCCTGACTGTCTTCAATGTATAAGAACAGGTATTTGTTTATAAATAAGCTTTAGCCTGTAACAAACCCCTGTATTCAATTAGTTGGATGTCCTTGCTTTATTTATTTTCCTCAGCCACCAGATGCAAAACAAACACATTTATTAGGAAGTCAAAGACAACAGGCTTTGGGTGGTTTTTTTTTTAGTGTAGGGGTTTTTATTTTTAATTTCACTTTCCTATGATATTCTGACATTTAGTGTCACCAAAAAAAAGTGTATTTCTTATACCAAGAGTTGCTGCAGTGCTTGGGAACTGCAAGGACGGGGTGGTTGTGTTTTGGTGGGTAACGTGGTCCTGCAGAAGGATCTGGATGGATGGGAAGGATTGGAGCATTGGGCAGCTCTCCATGGCAGGACATTTGACAAGAGCAGATGTGGAGCTGGAGAGGCAAGTGCTGATGTCCCTGACCTCCAGGGACAGGGTGGGTGAGAAAGGCTGAAAGCTCTGCAGGGCACTCAAAGCTCCACCTCTGACCCAGCCCCTCCTCTGGTGGATTCTCAGCTCAGAACCACAGCCAAGGGTAGAGCCAGCACCAGAGAGTTCCCTCATCTACACACAGTGGCAGGGCTTGAACAGCAAAACCATCAGACAGCTGCTTGTCTGGTCCTGATCCCTTCCCAGCTCGGATCAAACTCCCAGAAAAAGTGGGCAGGCATTGCTTGGGTTGTGAGAGTTTGGTCTGCTTGCTTGTTTGTTCGATTTTCGTGGAAGTCAGCTTCTCACACAGCCTAAAAGCAGAGTTTGGGCAAAGAATCACAGAGTCCTTAAGACTGGACAAGCCCTCTAAGATCATCAAGTCCAAACATCGACCCAGTGCCATCACCATTTCCACCACTAACCCACGTCCTCAGGTGCCACGGCCAGGCCTTCCTTGGACACCTCCAGGGCTGGGGACTCCAAACCTCCCTGGGCAGCCCCTGCCAAGGCCTGACCACCCTTTCCATGAGGAAATTCCTCCTGGTGTCCCACCTGCCCCTCCCCTGGCACAGCCTGAGGCCGTTCCCTCTCCTCCTGTCCCTGTTCCCTGGGAGCAGAGCCCGACCACCCCCGGCTCCCCCCTCCTGGCAGGGATTGCAGAGCCAGAAGGTCCCCCCTGAGCCTCCTTTTCTCCAGGCTGAGCCCCCCCAGCTCCCTCAGCCGCTCCTCATCAGACCTGTGCTCCAAAAGCATCAATCTGAAGTAGCTGAACCCTGAGCTAATCCTGTTCAGCCCCAGGAAAGGGGAATCACAGAAGGAAACCCCTCTTGGTGTGTGAACATCCACCCAGAGAGTGTGGACTGTGCAGCTCTGCAGATCCCTCCAAGCACTTCTTGCTCAGTGCATTTAATGCTGCTCCCTTAAATGAAGATTTCAGTTTTACACATTTAGGTATCTGCTCTGCCAAAATAAATCTTTCCTGGCGTGTCAGTGAAGATTTGGAAGCCTTGCTCCCAGCGTGGCTTCACTTTTGGGTGTATGTAAAGCAACAACACTCTGTATCTTTAGCTTGCTGCATCTCAAGCAGCAAACCCATGAAGGTGTTTATGAATTTATGACTCTGACACAAAACTCTGTGAATATTCCCTGCTTCCCTGGCACTGTGTCTGTCAGAGAGGGGAGACACACTGTCAGCCTCCTAATGAGGGCTCTGGCAGCACAAATCAAACGTCTCTGGAAAGTGGAAGTGAATCATCTCCTGTAACACTTTGTTCCCCTGAACTCCAAATAATGCTTTCATCTCGGATCTTCACATTTTGGAAGTTTTCTTCTTGGTATTAAAAAAGCCACATCTGATTATCTTGAGGGAATAATGACAGTCTCTGTGAACAAAACTCATCACAAGTGTCATTGTCATGAAAACAAACAAGGACTTATTTCTGTTATTTCTGCAGAAATAACATTTACAGAATTCCAAAGAAAGAGCTGTCAAATAAAATGATTGGTCTCCTATATCTGAGAGGAGTATAAAAAAATCACAGAGAACGCCTCATGTCCAAAACATCATGGGAACTACCCCATCAGCCCTCTGGGGAACTCAGCTATTGGCAATCCATTTATGCAATATTTTCAGATCCTTGTTTGTTAACATCACAACTGTGCTCGTTTTCTACTCTAATTTTCACACATCCAATCAGGGCAGAGTGATCTTCATCAGGTTTTTTTCTTACTTTCTCCATGTTTATCTTATTTTTTATTTGTTTAGGGACAAAAATATAAATCCTGATGATCATTGTAGCAGCTGCTTCATTTTATTTGAAGTGAATTCATTTGTGTTTAGTACCCTGACAGCACCTCACTGCAGCAGATTATGGGGGTTTAATGGTGCAGTCAATTCAAGAACACTGTAAAACAGTGTCTTTCTATGTCTGGATGTTCTTATGAAATCCTTCTCTCCACAGTTGAAATAAATCTCGTTTATGCACAGTAAAATCATTCCTGTCAAACTCTTTGAAAAAAAAAAAAAGCATCATGCACTGCTTAAATTTGCATTTTGTTCTAAAGAATACAGGTTTTTGTTTCAAGGGCTTGCAGCATCCCAGTTTTTGTATTCCCAGTATTATTTCTGCTGTGGGCCACCATTACTGCAGACAAAAATACTGTCACATCCACACAACAGTTTTCTTGTGAACACTTGGGAAATTTAAACTGTTAAAAAATGTGAACCACTTTTACAATTTATGGAGCTCTCTAATAAAATGAGTACTCCTCTTCTGCATGAATTTGAATCATAGAATCCCAGGATGGTTTGGGTTGGAAGGGACCTTCAAGCCCATCCAGTGGCACCCCCAGCCATGGGCAGGGACACCTCCCACCAGCCCAGGCTGCTCCAAGCCCCGTCCAGCCTGGCCTGGGTCACTTCCAGGGGTGGGGTGTTCGTGAATTCTCTGGGGGTCACCTGCAAGTCTGGAAGGTTTCCATTGCTTTCCCGAGTTCTGAGTGGTGAGCAGTCAGATTAAAGGTCATCCCAGAGAGATGGACTCAGCAGGCAAGAGCCCTCTGTCCCAACTGCAGTGGTCACTCAGCCACAGCAGGGCTCCCTTTGCCTTCCTGTGGGCACACTGGATGATCCTGAAGGTCCCTGCCAACCCAAACCATGCTATGGTCCTGGAGGTGATGGGCACAACTCTTCCCTGTGCCCTCTTGGCAAAGGAATTTAGATCAGGCTAAGAAGCACAGAAAGCTGACTGCCAGTCCCCAGAGAACTCGGGCACCAAGTGGAGATGCCAGATTTGTTGAGGTGTGCAGCAGATTGTGTTGCAGTTGGAGGAGAAGACTTGGATCCTGGTTTTAAAGGCAGGTACTGACATTCTGCCAAGTCCCTTTTAAACCTGCAGCAGTTCCACCCTCTGACCTGATTCCTGATTCTGCTTTTGATCAAACACCCAGTTTTTAGTTTTCATCTTGCATGAACAACAGAGTGCCCAAACTGACATGACAAATAAAGGAACAAGGGATGCTTGTCTTTAGTCTTAATTGCTCAAGTTGTTTGCCAAGAGAACACCAGAGCAAAGTCAGCAGGATACTATCCAATGGCTACTAAAGGTGTTTATTTTTATTAATTGAGCCAAAGTTTTGTACCTTTTGCCTTGTAGCCACGTGGAATCAGGATCTTATTGCAATTACTTACTCACTGGGTTTTATCTGATTTCAGGTTTGCTTCCCCCCACATCCACGAGGGAGTGTTATTCCTGCCTAAATTTCAGAGAGTGTATTGAGAATTATCTAAGAATTGGCATGTTCTTAATGATAAACCATTAGGGAGCTCTTTTCCCCTTTTGAAGATACAATATTTTGGCGAAAAACAAATCTGTTACCTCTCTCCTGCTTTGCTACTTTCTGCAATGAGTTGAAAATTGGAGTTCTTGACATTAAGAAGGTTGAACTTGATGATCTTGGAGGTCTTTTCCAGACTTAATGATTCTGTGTCATACTGGAGGACTGGTGTTCCCTTAAATGAGGACCACCTTGGGATACTGACCTGTTTCCACAAGCATTTTCCTTAAAGAAATCTATTTCCAATTATTATTCTTTCTAAGAGATCCCATAGCTGTGTAACTTGCTGGAGCTCTTCCATCACACTGAGATCAACTGCTTTTGTTTGACAGAAGTAACCTCTGGATTATGGGATCCTTTGCAGCAGAAGTTCTGCAGAGACAGAGCTGCTGCCAGGCCTAATGAAACATCACCTGATAAACAGATTGCCTCCTGTCTTAGCACAGTAAATGTTCCAGGGCCAAATCCTCCCCCCCACCTACACAAATCTTGCTCACAAATGTCCCCACTGGCTTAATGATCAGCAGGGATAGAATAAAAATCAGTCACTTCAGTGCTGCCAGAGAAATGTAATTCAATCTTCATCTTCTGGTATATTTAATAGGTGCAATGTTTACTATTTAAAAAAAAAAAAAAAAAATCAGTATTTATCAACAAGACAAAGTGTCAGTGGCTTAATGTCCATGTCCCATAACGTGAATGAAGGATTTAGTTTCCAATGGGTTCCTAATTGTGAATCCTGTCCAAAACACATCCTGTTTAATAAGTTAAATGGATAACTCTGTCCTTGTACACTTGTTTTTTTTTAGAGTAATGGGAGAGAAGCTGGCTAGCACGGATGTGAAAACAGAAGTTTTCATTGCACCCTTCTGGTTTGGGTTATTTATAACACCTGACCCTGCTTTTTATAGCTGCCTTCCTATAGACAAATCTCATCTAGGACAAGTGCAGCTTCTGCAGCAATGAAGGTTTTTGAGACCTCAGCTGAGATAAAGCATCGTGGTGAGAGCAGAAAGATGAGCTGGCTGGTTTGTACCAGACAGGGAGGAGGAGAGAGAGAAATTTAATTACTGTCCAGATACTGCTGTTATTTTTAAGGGTCATCTAAGCCACTGAACAGTCTCATCCATTCTTCCAGGCATTAATCACCCCAAGAGCACCTCAGAACTCAACTTTGGCATTAAATCTTATCAAGTAGCTTTTATTTGTGACCTGAATTAACATCTAACATTTGTTTCATTATAGAGTTTGCCATATATCAAAATTTCTATAGAGCTTGTTAAAAGTTCAGCCTGGCATCTGCTTTGCCTGATGTTACAGCGATTTGCATTGGAAGTTTTTCAATAACAAGTATTTCTCAGACAAGAAGCCAATATTAAGTCTATCAACTTCCCCTGGTTTGCTAATAACATAAACTGCATAGATTGCCACATCCTATATTTAACTCTGTTTCAGGAGTTGATTTTACAGGGGTAATATTATAATTAAAGCAGTTTTGAAACCCTAAAATTAAAAATCAGTAGAACTCTGAATCAACATTTAACATTTTGTTAGAGTTTTACATGTTTTGGTTTTTTTTGAACAAGATTCTCCAAATTACCACTGGGGTTGGAGCTGGAAATGGGAAGCATCCTGGCCTCCTTTTAGGCTGCCTATGATTAGGGAAGGAAATATGTCTTTATGAAATTCATTTGTGTATGTTCTTCCTTCAAATCTGTAAATAACATTTACATCAGGACTATTTATTGTAGGAATAAGCAGAACTGTCAGAGCAGGTCCAGAGAAGATCCACAAAGCTGGTCAGAGGGAAGAACACCTTTTCCATGGAGAAATCCTGAGGGATTGGAGGTTCCTTAGGTGGGAGAAGCAAGTGAGATGTTATTGCAGCCTCTCCACGTGCAAAGGGGCTTTAAGAGAGATGGGGAAAGACTTTTTACCAGGCTTGGAGTGACAGGAGAAGGGACAGTGGTTTAAACCAAAAGATGAGAGGTTTGGATTGGATTCAAGGCAGGAATTGTTAAAGCTGAGGGCAGTGAAATGGTGCTGGAGGCTGCCCAGAGAAGCTGTGGCTGCCCCTGGATCCCTGGAAGTGTCCCAGGCCAGGTTGGACGGGGCTTGGAGAAACCTGGGCTGGTGGGAGGTGTCCCTGCCCATGGCAGGAGGGTTGAGTTAGATCTTGAAGGTCCCTTCCATCCCAAACCACTCTATGAACTACATTTTCTATGGCAGCATCCACTGATTCCACCTGAAATCAGCTCTGTGGTCATTACAGATAAAGGCTGTCCCAAATTATCTATAGCCTACTCAAATACAAAAAAAAAATTACTAAAAAGAAAGGTTTCTAATTTCATATTTTTAATTTTATATTTTGCAGGTGATGAACTGAGACCACCAAGAATTTCCTCCCTGTTGAGATCTGACCTTACATTCCCTGCCCTGAAGCAGAATGTTGGTTGTTCCAATTCCAGTGCACAGACCCTGGACCTCATTTCTCTGCTGAAATGCAGGCAGGGAATGTGCCATCTGAGCGTTGTTGCCTCTGTATTGTACGTGTGCCATTCAGTCTGAAATGGTCATATTCAATAAAGGGGAATTAATAATTCATATGCAGTAGCAGCAACCCAGACCACAGCAGTTAATGCCCAGAGAAATACACTTTGAATAGTGTCATGCCACTCAGTTCTTACTGTCACCTCCTATTTTTCTCCTCTGAACATGTTTTGTTGAAGTAAAAAATAAAAGATCACATTCCTCTTTATAGATCTTGTAATTTTTGTTTTTTTTTTTAATATATAAACATGGGCTTAGAGCCTTAATATCTGCTGATGTGTAAATCATTACAGCACACTGGGAAGCTCCAAAACTGTAACTGGAGGTTCATTCATTAGTAGTTACCATCCTACTCTTGGTGCAATGAGAATCAAGAATTACCAAGACATTATTCTCTTTGAGGGAGATGATTAAGGTTATTTCCCACATTTTTCAACCAAAGAAGCACATCCAAGCCTAACTCACATAATTCCTTGATTTTTCAGGGATCCAGTCATCTTTCCATCATTCTGAACAAATGCAAAGCCTGCACAGAAAATAAATATGTCCTGTCCCTCCATCCCTTGTCCCACTTCCCTCTCCAGCTCTCCTGGAGCCCCTTTAGGCCCTGCAAGACTCAGGTGTATTTACAGACCAATTTATGTAGGAATTTTCAAAGATTTTTTTTTAAAGAAATTACTGGGAGTTTTGCTTCTTAAGCAGCTGTGAACAGGCAGGTTAAAAGGCAGCTGTGGTTTTGGTGGCGAGCTGCTCCCCCACTCCCCTGCTCTGAATCCCAGCCTGGAAGCGTTGAGAGCACGAAATCCATCCTAGGAAAGATTGTGTGGTGGATGTTTTCAGCCAGGGGAGGTGGAACTCCCTCTCTGTGGGCACCTGGGGCCACTGAGCAAACTTGAGGTGAGAACCAGCAGCTCTTGTAGCTGATTCACTTAATCAGAGCAGATGGCTCTGGCCATTAGCTCATTACTGCTAATTAAGGGATGTAGAAGAGCTTGTCTGGCCTTAAATTGAAAGTAATGAGCAGCAGCAAGATGGTGGATGTGTAAAGTGGTATAGAATATAAAGATAATATTTAGAATATATAAAGAAACTCTGAAACTTTTTAGTTTATAGATTTTTTTTTTCTTATGCAAGCAGAAGTAAAAAAAGGAGAGTTGGCCAAATTGTGGGAAAGTTTCCTTGCTCATTTGTTTTTAGGGTTAAGGGGTTTTAACCTGATCTCTCCTACCCTTGGGTTTTATCCATGTAAAGAAAACTGCTTGTGCTTTGCTTCCCTGTCCTTATTGATGTTTAATGGTAATGCAGGAGATCACGGAGCTTCCCTAACGTGTTTTTTTCCGTGGGTTCTACTTGTTCAACCAATTGAATCCTCAGCAGCTTTTATCCTCTCAATCCCAAGTGCTGGCTGCTCTGTAAAAGCCAAGGAATTGGGAAGTGCTTGGGTTTTCATGGCTGCAATAAATTAGCTGTAAGCAACTAATTTAGCTCAGGAAAATGTAAATGCATCAGCAACACTCTGAACCATCCACTGAAATCAGGGGAAAGGCTGTTATTGATGGAAGAGGCTTTGGAGCAGAGCTTTAACAGGAAAGAAAAAGGGCAGAAATCAGCTAGGGAAGAAAAAGGAATCAAACAATAGATTTGCTGAAAATTCCCTTTCCCTATTAGACTCAGTGTAAAAGTTCAACCTTTCTTTTTCTGTTCCTATTTTAAAGTCATGTGGTAATTCCCATGCAAAGTCTACAGAGGATTGTGCATATCTGAATATTAGAAGACTTACTGAGAAATCCATTGCAGAAGAAATTTATTGTTTATTATAGAAAGCATTCAAAAGAACTCTAGTTTGTTAAAAAAAAAAAAAAAAACAACCAAAAACCCAAAACAAACACCTTCTCAGCTAGAGTTGGTTGTTGCTGCAAACTGGTGTTTGGAATCTTTGTCAAACTAAATTTCATTTGTTTTTTCCTCCTGAGAAGCTGAGCTGCACAGCTCAGCTTTAGGCATTTTCCAATAAATGCAGAGGAAGAAGAGCTCAGGCAAAAATTTGACTGAGAAACTTTTTCAGACTCTCTGAAGAATTTCAGTGTATGGAGGAAAAAATAAAAGACCTGAGGAGGAAAAAAAAATAAGAGTTTGTCTTTGGGGTTAAAATGTTTTCTGGGTAGACAGAACTGAAGGAGTCAAGGGTCAAAATAGTTGGTTTTACTAGAAAACTTCTCCTGGCACTGTGGAGTTCTCTAACAGCCTACACATTTGTAAACTGTTTTCCAAATGGGAAATGTGTTTTTCTCTCTCTTTGTATTTAACAGCAGTTAAATTTAATTATAAAAGGACTGTTTTATGCTTATTGACAACCAAACTTACCTTTTCTTTTTTTTTTAAATCTGTCCTATTCAAGAGTGGCAAAAAAAAATAGTGGAAAAACCTTAATTTCATTTTTAATTTTTAAAAATGTCTTCTTGTCACTGTCAAGACCTTCTCTGGGATTCTTTCAAATCATCCATTTTATGCTAAAAAAAAATTCAAAGAGACTTTATGGAAGGAATATTGAAAGATGTGATTTCAGAACCCTCAGGTACCTGAGTTTTCATGCCTGAACCCAAAAACCTAAAGCCTGAACCAATAAGAAACCCCAAACACAAAACAAAATCAAACAAACAACGCACAAAACCCCAAACAACCAACCAACAAAATCCAGAGAAAAATGCAAACAAAGCACAAAACCCCAACCAAACAGCTCTACTAAAATTGTTGGTCTTCTCTATGTAAGGTGATTTCTGCCTGGTTCTCTTCCTTGCTAAAATCTAACCTGCAAAGGATGTCTTCAATCTGAGGAAATCATGTTACTAAGAACTGAGTGGAAAAATGCTTTGACCTGAAAGAAGTAAATTTTTTAACTTTCTCTCCTGTCTGGCAAATAATGCAATTTGTGAGGTAGCTCTGATCTTTTCAGGAAGGAATCACGGCACTGGATAAGATTCTCTTCACATCTGTTAATTGAAAAGCCTTCATTCATCCAGACTGGAGTTAACCATTCTAAAAAAAAAGACATTTTAACCTTATTTTTGTCCAGATTTGAAGCCGGGCATTTTTAAATAATGATGGCACATAAATGTTCACCTTCGGAAAACTGAAATCTCTCGTCCCCTTGCCTGGTAAACTTTGTGCTTTCTAGCCCAAATGATCACATTAATCATTTAATAGGATTGGTATTACCCTTACAAAAGTACCTGAGAGTTGTTGCAAAGACTTGCTTTGTAAAAACTGAATGAGGGCAATAGGAGTTGTAAACCAGGCTGGCACATGACACCTGATTTCCTATTCAGTGCTCAGCTCCTCTGTGACATCAGCAGGAACAACACCAGCAACTGACTGCAACTTTCTCCCAGGACCTGTGGCAATCCACGAAGAGGCAACAATTGTGGGTTTTGGGTGGGATTGTGGTTTCAAGGGCGGGCAGGTGGCTGGAAGAACTCAAGAAGTTTCTGAGGCTGCTATAGGGCTTCATTCAGTTAAGCCAAAAAAAGGGTTTCACAGCTGCTAAAAGGAACTTCTTTGTGCCAGTGAGATGGTTTGGTGTTGGATTAGGCACAGCAGAACATTGCTAGTGCTGAATTACAGCCCTTTTTAATTTCTTGCCACAGATGGAACAACACAGAGTAGAAATAAAGACATATCCCACCCACTAACAGTGGGCATGGCCTGATCCTGCTCCTTCCCTCTTACCAGCACTGAATTCTCCCTGTGGGATATCTGGGTAGGATGCAGCAGCTGCTCTGCCTAAGGGGGAAAACAGCTCCAGCAATTCCCTGTTTGTGGGATGGGAATGGGGGTCCTGCTGCTTTCGGGGTTGAAGAAAGCTGAGCCCCCTTGACTTCCCCAGCTCAAAGTGAAACCCTCTGGATGAACAACATTCCCTGAGCTCCTGCCAGGGGCACCAAAGGTGCCAGGGCTGTCCCTGCCCCAAAGCTGCTGGGCTGGCCCAGCCTGGACACCCCTGAGTGACCTCAGGCACTGGGACTGGATGCAGATCCCTCCTGCAGGGGGGACACCCCTCAAGGGCACCCCTGGAGGCTGAGAGAGACAGATTTACCCATTTATCCACTGGGGTGGGTGAGTGACATCAATCTCTACTTGGTAATTATTCTGCTTGCCTTGATATCCTTGCTGCAATAGACAGTGCACTGCATTGGTAGTTGGAGCAATCTACACTGTGCAGCAAATAATTCTGATTGAGATCTTTAGCCTAATTATTATAGCTGTCACCATCAATCCAAATAAACGTTGGTGAGGAGCCTTCAATCACAAACCCTACCAATTTACATTTGGATTCCAAAACGTGCGTCCTGCCCAGTCACTGCCAGGTGAGCACTTGGAACACCGGGGGACAATTTTATGTTTCAGCACTTCCATCTTCGTGATATCCTGCTCACCCAAAGGCCCTTTCATCAGTTTGGAGTCCCAAAGTCAGGGACACACCTCTGATTATTGACACCTCTGATCCCTGGACAAAGCACGTGTTCTGAACACATCATTGCCTTGGGAGGAAAAGTGGGGGAGGAAGCCAGCAGTGCCAAAATCCAAGTAAATTTATTTGTCAGCTTTGAAGGAATTTGAAATAATTATATAACTGCAGGTACTGTAGATCAAGAGTCATTTGTTCCAAGAGAAAAACCCTTTTGTCCTGTGAAAATGCTTTCCTTTGCAAGAAAACATCGGGGTGGTTTACAAGTAATAGCAGGACACAAAGGCATTTGGACAGGGGGTTGTAGAAGGAAGCATTTTGGGGAAAAAACTACTCAGTTACTGTTTCTTGTCAAATTTCATAGAATTATAGAATGGCCTGGCTTGGAAGGGACCTTAAAGATCATACAGTTCCAACCCCTTTCCATGGGCAGGGACACCTTCCACTAAACCATCAATATCGAGTTCCAACAGACACATCCTTCCATGTTCAAACATTGTGATCACAAGAACAAATCCCAGGATTGCTCCTGGATTGTTCCACCATCTGTAAATTCCTTCAGCTTGGCAGAGCTCATTCATTCTGGAGAGCTCATAAATATTCAGCACTGCAAACAGCCCCCTCTCCCTCATGACTCCAGCACATCGATTTTTATACTTATGCTATGGATCCTTCTCAGCTTGAAGAGAATTTTCCCCCCATTAGACTGTAAATAATTGATATGCCCATGGATTTGGCTTCATGTTTTTTTTCTGAATTTGTTTACTTTATCATTAACTTTATGTAGCAGTGGGAACAAGGTATTGTGACTGCCATGAGAGGTTACTTGGGGGAAAGCACCTTCCTCCCAGGAGCTTTCAGATGTCTCATGCCAAGTGTGCTTGGTGTGAGGACATTTGCACTGAAAAACAGGCAGCTGCCATCCTGATCAGTGGCCCCAAATTTAGGCAGAGCCCAGAAACAGCTCTGCACTCCAGGGGTGACACTAGAGCTCATCTTGCTTCACACCTTCCATGAAGGATGTGGATGATGGAGGAGATGCTGCAACGTCGAGAAGCTGGGAAGGGGTGGCTTGTGCTGCTATCCAGAGGGACCTCAGCAGTCTGGAGAAATGGGCTGTGCCAGGAGCATCCTGAAGTTCAGCAAGAGGGAATTGCAAAGCCCTGCAGCTGCAGAGGAATGAGCCCAGGCACCAGCACGTGCTGGGGATGCCCAGTGGGAAAGCAGCTCACACACTGGATTTGCTATCACATTAAGACCAGAGATGTGCCTCATTTCTCAACTATTTTTTCCTAATTCTTCATTCCCTTTCCTTACCAAGGTGGCCCCACTGGAAAACCTGAGGCACTGGATTTCATTGTTCAGGCTGAACAAGATCCAAAATGTGTTCAGGTACTTGTGCTCAGGTTGCCAAGAACAAAAGGGAATGAATATTTTTTGAAGTAGCTGCTCTCAGATTCTGGACATAACAGATGCCAGCAGATGATGACCAAAATTATATTTTATGTAACAGACTGAAACCAGAAGGTGAAATTGGAAAGATAAAACTTGCAGAACATAATTATATGTATTTTCTCTCGTGCCCTTTGAAAAGTAGATCTTACAGTGTTTTCAGACACCAGCACTGTAGATTACAGGAGGTCCTTTTTGGCTTCATGTCCAAGCTCTGGGGTAAAAAGGCATAAAGGGTGTCAAGCACTGGACTGTGCTGCCCAGGGAATGGTGGAGTCACCACTCCTGGAGGTACCTAAAAGACCTGCAGACAGGGTGCCCAGGGTTTAGTGGTGCCAATTTGGCTTCCTCTCCTGAGAATCCAAGAGCCAAACAACTCAGAGGCCTTAAAACAGCCCCCTCCAATCACTTCAGCTGAAAACCTCAGCAGTGCTGTGGCATTAGTTTGTAATATATTCCTGAAGAAAAGTATCTTTTTATTCCAAAAGAATAGGTGATCTAAAAAAAAAAAAAAAATTGAGCAGCCTACATTTAATTTCCAGAGTTGCTACGTGGTTTTTGCCTGTTTTGTTCTTCGTTTGAACAATTGTGTTTGAGACTGAAGCAAGGGAAGGCTTCTCTCCATTTTGCTCCGAGCTCCAGTTTCCTCTTCTCGTTGTCCTGGCACAGGACTTTGTTGAAGAGTGACTTCTCTTGCTTATCCATTGGGTTTTTTTTTAAGAAGGAAGTACAGTGAGGCAAGGGCCAGCTTAATTAAAAAAGAAAGTAGAAGAGAAAAGGTTTAAAAATTGAGAGGAAATACTAAGGCAAAGTTATAGAATATTGGTTCACAGGTGTTGCTTGGGATTAAAAAAAGGTCACCTTGTTATATAGGTTGAGTATCAATTTATGTAAGTGCACATGGAATTATACAACATAAAAAATAGTTCTGTAGCAAATGGGTTTATATTTATAGAAAACAGGTACAAACATGTTTACAATCAAACCTACTTTTTTACTTGAAAAAAAAATCCCATTCTAAGTCTAAATTCTAAGAAAAATATGTTTCTATCTCTCTAATTCCTGTTACAGTTCTACAGTTCATTTCCACAGTTCAAATAAAATACACCAAGTGACTCATGATATTTTTTAGAACATGGTCACAGTGTACTCTGAAATAATGAGAATTGGTTTACAGCCAAGGCAAAGGAAAATGGAGAATCATTTTAAACACGATTCAGAATCACTACCCTGATTGCAGGACAGGGGGAAAAAAAAAATACCCTCTTTGGGTTGTGTCAGCATCAATTTCAATTGACACTGCAAAGCTAAGGAGCCACCTGGGGAGATGGAAAAAGGAGTGTCAGCAATCCCTTTGAACTGGGCAAGAGCACGAAGTGCCTTTCAGAGCAGTGGCTGCTCAGGACACATCCACTGTGATCCTGGTGGAGGGAAGGAGGAAAAACCCCTCTTTGGTGATTAACTTTGGATATCTTGCCCGGGTGGAGGGACAGCTGCCCTGTTATGTCCTCGTGATAAGACGGGAAAGGAGAGTAAAAGTGGGTTTCCCCTGGCAACAGGCAGGTCTGGCCACGGCTGATTTACACAGGGAAAACATTAAACAAGCACAAGCATATTTTCTGTGTGTGTGCTGGCTGCTCAAACAAGCCCTGTTTGTAATCAGCAGGTCACTGATGAATGGAGGCACTTCATTCTGCTTACAACTTACAATTAGCATTTTATCATTTTCTATCAAGCTTCTTGTGCTCACAGGTACCATCAGGGGCATTTAAATGATGGAGTTGGTTTGTCACAGTCCCTGCAGCCACGAGCCATTTTAATTGTTAAAACAAGTGGAGAGATGATTGATGTGCAAAGGAAACCAGAGCAGTAAACTCTTGCACCTCAAACAGCTCCTTCCCATACATCACTCTACACACACAGGCTCCTCGGATTAGCCTTCTTTAAATATTATTTGCATTTAAATTGCAGTGTAGGTTATAGACTGTGTGTTTTATGAAGGAGGCCAAATACTAAACCCAGCAGTTACATATTCCCTTAAACACTGACAGTCAGGGGTGCACTTGGAAGGCAGAGTTGTAACAGTGCAGAGTCAAGGACATGAGAGGAAAATCTCTTGTGATGTTTATAAAGTTGGGGGCTCAGAGAAAGGGCAGAAATGCACCAACTCTGGGCTCTGAATTGTGAATAAAGGAAAGCATTCCACGTTCTGAGTAGTGCCTTTGTAAACACATCTTCATTCAAGTGTTGTACGGACTTAATAGATTTTTTATACACTGAATTGTTCTGTTATTTTGCAGCTGAACTTCAAAATGCTGTGTAGAATGGTAGTGTGGTAATAGAGTCATGTCCCTTCTATGCACAGCTTCAATAATGAAGCCTCCAACTGTATATTGATGCTAAATACCATTGTTAGGAAGCCCAATTATATTTTTTTCCATGTTCAGTTTGAAGAAGTGCAGTAGGTCACTCATTCTGAATAACAAATCAGCTGCTTAGCCTTTCCCAGACATAATTCATTATTCAAAAAGAAAAAAGAAAATCCATGGTTGTTTTTCTTTCTTTTTTTTTTTTTTTTTCAAAAGGTGGTTGCAAGTTTTATAAAAGGACACCTTTCTTCTCCAGGGCCTTTCAAAATTCAGGAGCTCTCTGTTAAATTGAGTGCCAAGAACCTAAACTGTGAATTATTCTTACAAAAAAAAAATTAAAAAAAAAAATTCTCATGCAAAAGGTTATAAAATGGAAAATATAACTGAAATTTCTCCATATGGTTTAAAATCTGTAGGGTTTCACTTCACAAAGGACTATGTGCCATAAAATGCCTCTTGAAATTTGTTTCAGAAGGGCATCCAACGCTCTGGGGAGAGTGAGAGCATCAAAGACTTCATTTGGTATCAAGTCTCTTAATTCAGAGTATTATGGATGAGATCCTGGAAAACCCTGGCTGACAGAGAATCTGGTCCTAATCCAGAAAATAATGAAAGAATGGAGTATCTGGGGGAAAAGAAAAAAAGAGCAATGTGGTGGCAAAGGTGATTATTGAAAGACTTCATCAATAGAATGGAGCTGTGTCACCGCTGTGCTGGCTGGAACTTGCAGGGCATCAGCACCAGAGCTTGGGAAAATCGCTCATCATGAAGGAAGAGCTCATTTAAGAAAGATGAGATCTTTTTTCCATGAAGTTAGAGAATCACTTATTGGAAATGTTCAGCCACAAAGCTGCAATAACTCACGGGTGGCCCGATGGAAATTCTCCTGCTACATCAGGCGCTTTAGAGGTAGAGATAACGTTTTGTGAGGTGTTTGCAGGTCGTGGGGGGGGGGCTGCACTTGATTGCACCTCTAAACTAAACAAGGAGATGAAGAACAGCATAAATTCCATCTCTGTGCAATAGGCACAGTAGCTCCAGTGGACTGTGCAGTGATTGATTGTGAAATAATTCTGTGTTCCCCTGTTTTTCCTCTATGTGTTTTACCTTCCAACTTATTTAGGGCCTGAACCTTTCTCTGTTCCCACAGCTGGTCCCACACAATTGTCCTTCCCATCACTGCTGGGATGAATTCCCGTTCATTCTGATCCCTTTGAAAATGGGAGGAAGAGCCTGGAGCTGGACTGGAGACCTGGTGTGAGACAGAGGGAGGCAGGATTGCTGCATCTAAAGCTGTTCTCTCCAGCTTTTTCCTGCAGCATCTGCCTTCATCCCATTCCCATCCCAGCCGTCCTGGCTTTCAGAAGCCCAGGTAGAGGATCTGGAGCAGGGTCTGCCTCCCCAGTGAGCTGCACACACCCAGGGCTGGCAGGACCCAGCAAAAAGGATTATTTGTGACTCCATGGGGATGTTCACACAAGGAATATTTTGAGCAATGCATGGGAAATATTTGGATAACTGTTGACACTCAGTTAATGGTTATTAATCCTGGCAGTAATTCCAAAAAAAGTGTCTGCTCTACGTTTGTATCTCAGAACTGCTTCCCAAAATAATGGGCAGTGCATAAAGTCAAGGGCATGGGGTTCACTGAGGCCCCAGCTGCTCTCCCAAGCAGAATTCTTCACAACCAGCCCATAATCTGCTCTGCAGTAAGAAGTTTAAAGCATTTTTTTTATTAAACTGGGAGTGCTAGAATTGCATGTAGAATATATCTCCTGGTATTTCATTAAGGTTACTGGCCTCGTGTTCAGGGGAATAATAAGATGCCAGAAGGCTGCAAGAAATGCAAATAAAAATGATCCGTGGTCCTGGCACTGTTATTTTTAATATCACAATATTCCTAACTCTCTGGTACTATCATTGGCCTGAGAACAGTAGGCTAAAGCTGAGAGCTGCTGGGACATTCCACAGTCACAGGGAGGAGTTTTGTTATTCTTTACATTCAGTAAAGGCTTTAAAACACTCAGTGTTGTTTTTAAAAAACATATATATACACCTGATTTTGAGATAGTAAGATACAGAAGCAAAAAAAAAAAATATTTCTAATATCTTTGTAATATATCTAATATCTTTCTAATATGGAAACCACAAAGATTCCAGTCTGCAAGACACACCTTCCCTTCTTTGGCCAGGTTGTCCTCATAAGGAAGATGTACAGAAGGAACATAAGGACACAACATAGGAAGCACATAAGGAAGCACAGGAATTGTTAGAGAATCCTTTCAAAGGTTTATCAGGTGGAATATTTTTTGTCATCAAAATTACTTGCGTTTTCACACAGAAATATTATTTTTTTGACTGCATAAACGGTTGAGAAAATCAGCACACGGGAAACTTTAAAGGAAAATCAGGACATGAGGAGGAATTTCTCCCTGGAAAGGGTGGTCAGCACTGTTTGGTGTAACCAGCATTCATTCCCCTGCATTGCTCTGATCACCCTCTTTCCAAAGGCCTTCCTTATTTGCTGAGTAATTTTTGATAGAATTCTGACCTTGCAGGTATTTGTGTGAATTCTCTCACTGATGGCATGACCATAATAAACTTAACTTGGTCATTGCACACCCAGCCCAGTATGCACCTTTGTTGTGTTTAATTCAGAAATACATCACCATATCCACTGCTAAAATGTGTCCACTCCCAAACCAATTCCTGTTTTTATGAGGCCTGTGCTTCCCCAACTCAAGGAATATCAGAGGACTTTTTAAAGACACTTGCCCTGTTTCTTTATGATGCCCTTTACTGACTGCTTTGATGGGTCCATCATGACCTTCCTTAGACACAGGGGACAAGGTGGTAAAATTGTGTCATTTATTATCATTATAAACTATTATAACTATAATAACTATTATAGACTATATATTATAAACTGATTATAACTATAACTATTAAAAGCTATTATTTAAGACAAGGAAAAAAGAGAATTATCAGAACAGTGCTAAAAACTGTTGGTTTGTAAGGAGAAAATCATGCAAACAAACATAAAACTCAGAAACCAGGGAAGAATTAGAAACTCAAAAGCTTCGCTTTCCCTTCCTACAGCAAAAAGAGCAAGAGAGGGATTGCTCCAGCAATCCTGGCACCTCCTGTTCTGCCTGTATTGTCATCACAGAGGCAAGAACAGGAGCAAAGACCCTGCTGATGGCACTGCTCATGTGAGAAGTGAACATATGGCAGGGGCAGGCTGGGCAGGCCTGGCTTTGCCTCCTCTTGTATTTAAAGCAGGCAGGGAGGGGATCAGCTTTTCCCAGTTATGTTCCACCCACAGAAGACTGCTGTCTTCCCACTCCCCAAAATTTCCAGCAGCCCATGGTTTTCCAGCTGTTTTCTTGCTGCACTGCAAGGAGGAGAGGAGAAAAGGATCCCCAAAGCAAATGCCTGAGATTTCCCTGTTACTCTTTCCTAGGGTTGACTCTGCAGGAATCCTCAGTTCCACCTGGGCTCACCTGGGCTCACCTGGGCTCACCTGGGCTCGTGTCCATCCAGATGTCAACCAAAACATATGGAACAGCCTTGTTCCTAAAGGAAAATGAGCATCAGTGCGCTGTTCCTAAGGAATTTTTGTTTTCTTCCTTTATCAGACAACTCCTTTTGAGGAGAGATCTTGACAAAGCACATTTTCAGACCAAGCGTGGCTGAAAATATTTTCTCGTTCCTGCAGTTTCTGGTTAAATATTTACTTGTTGTGACTCCCTTTGATAACATTTTCCCAACTTGTAAATTATTTTTTTTCAGTACTCCACTGGTGTGATTTTTGCTTTCTGCTGCCACCAAGGACCGGTGTTTTCTCCTTCCTAGGTACTGATCCTGCTTTTGGTTTTAATATCCTTTCTTCAGGAGAGATAAGCTCAGCAGGATTTTAGAGCCCTCAGCAAATCCAGCAGCCCAGCTACCAGGATGATGACTTTTCTGCCTACACATTTCTGAACAACAACATTTCTGCATTTTCCTTGTTCAGACACAAATCACCAACAAGGTTTAAGCAGCGTATTTTTTCTCCTCTGCTTTTGAGAGAGGGATGGAATTCAATCTGCCAAGATTTTAAAAAGTTTTTGAAGGGCCCTGCCAGTTCACAGTGGAATTTTTTTTGTTTGGTTGGTTTTTTATTATTTTTAACGCTTATATAGCATTTTTGATCTTATGATTTGTGTGTTTTTCATGAATAGAAGAAAAACCATCGTCCACATGGATGTGTATTCTTTGCAGTGCCCAACAACTTGAAAAATTCCAAAATGGAATAGATGGGAGAAGCAGAATTAGTTCTTCTCTAACCCACGAGGAAAAAAGCACGGGATTTATTCCACAGTTTCATTTTAAGTTGGTCAGTTTTGCTTAAAGTTGTAATTTTCTCACTAAGGAATGGACATTATTTCCCTCTGCATTTTCCCATCTCACTTAGAAGCCATGGGAGAGGGAATGGACCCTCAGAAACCCATCCAGTGGCCCATTACACAACACAAGGTGTCAAGTCAAGCAGGAGAGGCCTTTCACTGATAATATTAAAATAGTGCCCCCTCTGAAGTGGTCAAGATTGCTGAACCTTTCTTGATATGGATCTGAATATTTTTATTTATCCAACCCGGAGGATGGGTTCTGTGTGAGTAAAACTCCCACTGAAAACAGCTCCAGGAAATGTGTAATTTAAATGGGTTTCTTTGGTCATGAGCAGCTTTGTTTTAAACAAAATCTTTGGAGTATCTTGTGAATTCTTCCCAGCTTCCCCTTGTCCCATGTGTGATATTAGAGGAGTCAGATGGAATAAGTGAGTGCAGCAAAGGAAGAGAAGTGGAGGCTTGGGAAAGATGACCAGAATCCTTAAAGATTCCATCCTCCCTACAGAAAACACACAGGAGGGACAGAGGAAATTCCATTAGAGAGGGCTGAGGGATTTGATTGACATGGATTATGAGTAAGATTATGGAAGAGATGGGATAGGAAATTGAGGAGTATTCCTGGTTTTATCAGTGGTTCGTATAATTTTTACCCTTTTCCTGTCAAAGGAAAATCATATCATATTATCATATGCATTCCCTTCCTGCTTCTTATTCAATCTTTACAGTGCAAAAACCTCTGTATGTTGATGATTTAGAACTTCCACATTGGTTTGCACAACGTGGCTCTGATCCAGCAGCCTTTTCCAGCAGCTCGTTTGTAGATGTGTGGAATCAATCATAAACAACTAACCCCCAATAAAACCACAATAAACAGCCTAAATAAAGCAGTAAATTACTGCCTGACTTGCTCCTGTAAAGCTGCAAACCTTCCCACTTGGTCAAATCCTCAGGATCTAAAACAACCCCTGGGATTGCTGAGCACAGAGCTGTGGAATCCTTCTGCTGACCATGTGTTCAGCACTCGGTTCCCAACTCAGCCCAGCTCCATCATCAATTTCCGCAAGGAAACAATGGAAACCTGGGATTTATGATCATGGGCTCCTGCTGAAGGCTGATCCTGTAGATCTGTATTTGTCATTTCGACTGCACAAAGCCATTTTTCAGCTTCCCATGGCCGGCTGAAGGGTTGCAGTGCCAGTGGAAACATCACATCGAAATAACAGACGTCAGGAATATTGCACCAGGAACGGGGAGCTGCTTTAACAGATTGTAAAAGATTGCTCCTTCTTATACCAAACACAGGGGTAAGAGCATTTCTTATTTGCCCTTCAAGTCAATTGGCACTTTTTGTCTGAAGTGAAACCACAGGCTTAGGCTGTGAGGGGATTGCAGTGAAGTTTTGCTTTCAGGGCAGTGAGTTGCTCGCACTGGCTTCTGCTTAACAATGAATGAATTGACTATTTAAAGACCCTTGAATAATATAAAAGCATTGAATCACTCCTTTAGTGTTCCACTGAAAAATATTGAATTCTTGTCCCCTGTTGAATTCATCTAACGAAAGGTTATTAATTTTCTGTTCAGTTCTGTTTTGCTCAGGGAAAATTCCCCAGGGCTTTGCTGGCTTGAGTTGTGCTTGAAGGTTTTACCAGCATAAGCATGTCAAACAAGAGTGTGAAAAATCATTTCCCTGTCAAGAGCATCCTTGCTGGCAAATAACAGGAAGAGTAAAGAATGTGACTGGAAAAGAGTGAATTTTTTAGCAGCGAACCAATTTACGCAGGGAACTGGCAGGAGCACAGAGACATCCCTTCCACCATCAGGTTTGCTGGTCTGGCAGTTGCTCACTCTAATAAAACTAAGGTGTCATTTCTACACTTCTTAGGGCTCCTAGGCAGGTGCTTGCATGTTGTTTTGTGAGGGTTTATCTTTGTTTCCTGCAATAAATTCAACTTAGTCTATTTGTTTTCAAGGTCAGTGTGAAGCGAGAGGATCGTGCTTACAGGAGGGAGCAGGGATTTGTGAAGGGTGCAGGTGGATGTCCTGGGCCAGTTCCCTGGACCTTTCCTGTTCTTAGCTGTAGGTTTGGGGGTTTACACTCTGGCAGCCTGGAAGAATGAGGTGTGGACATGCCTGAGCCTGGAGAACCTGGACAAACCCCTGTGGCATCAGCTGGGATGTGCCTGGGAGGCCACATTCCAGCTCAGACACAATCCCTGGAGCTGGTGGGAGGTGTGTCCATACTCCAGGAGACCAGGATGACCTTCTGGCTCAGGGACTGGGATACCTGAATGGGAAAAAAAAAAACGTTCCTTCCCAGAAGGGATGTGAAGCCAGAGCACAAGTGTGTTGGTGCTGAGGGGTGACAGAGGTTACTGAGATGTGGTGGGGTGTTGAGACACTCTGGGAGAGTCCACACATGCTTTGAAAGCCCTGCATGGAGGAGAAGAGGATAAATTCAGGTAGAAGAATGAGGGCTAACAGTGATCAAAGGACACATCTGCAGCACCCCAAAGGAGAAAAGTCCTCTACTGATGAACCTGGACGTGTCTCCTGCTGCTCCCACCATGGATTATTTGATCTCTTTTTTGTCTCAAGAGGAGCTTAATGAAGTCAGAGACTTTCTGCAGTGCTAGTATTGTTGTTCATATGTGTTCTGGTGGATGAAAATTTCATTGAATTTTATTTACAGTGAGAGATCAATATTTGCCTGGTCCTGCATTAGGAAATGCAATTGTCCATATCCAGTAAGTAAAGTGCTGTCACAGTTAAGCAGTGCTCCAGGCAAGCAAATATTATTATTTCTTTTTATATATATATATAATTATTTCCTGTAAGAGAAATTTGATTTAGAGTTTGTTTGGTATGGATTTCATAAAGGTCCTGATTTTGAAGGAAAAAAGAAAAAAACCAGACTTGTACTCAAATGGGAGAAATTTAGAAATTAAAGTACTGTAAATCAGGTACCTTAAAGTTCCTCTTTAGTAGAAGAAGTATGAAATCAGGAATAGAACTCAAAGGCTGAACTTCAAAAACTTCTTGGCATTTTAAACCCCTTTCTTAGTTGATCATTTTGAATAGGGTCTGTGCAATCTTGCCCTATAAATTTTAACCCAAAGAAACCCAAATCATTGCTCCTATTAAAAAAAAGGCACATTGTGGTTTATCCTGCCCAGCAGCCAAACCCCACATGGCAGCTCAGGGAGAGAAGAGGGAGAACTCGTAGGTCGAAAGACAGTTTAAAAGAAAAGCAAGGAAGGGAATATAAAAGGGACCCTTACTAATGTCAGCCCTTCTTCTCCATCTGGGGAACTGCCTGCTGGAAACTGGAGCAGCAACTTTCCTGCAGGAACCCCTTTTTGTCACAGTTTTTCCTTGCCACTCACATCCCCATGACTCCAGGGGTGAGGTGGATTTTCCATCCCACTCCCTCATGTCCTCTCCACGGTCCCACAGCCTGGTAGGAACCCACTGGAGCTTCTCTGGCAGAGGAACCTTACTCCTGATGGCTGGAATTCTGCTCCATACAAGTGGGGAGTAGCAGTTATCCTGTTGGAATTGCTGGATGTCCCCTGCCAGTTCCTCCACAGCCAAGACACAGAACACTGGGAGGAAAAGGTGGAGTTGGCCAATCCCATGTGTTTGGCTCTCTCTGTCATTGCTGTCACAGAGTGACAGTGTCCTCCACACAAATTTTGTCACATGGGTCATGTGCACTTGGCTTCTTCCTTACCTTTGGATGACTGCTCATTGTCCAGCTCATCCTGAATCACCCCCAGCACGGCTGATTCCCTCTCTCATGCTGCTCCACTTGCCTGGGTGACACATCTCCCTTGAAGGGACACCTTTCCCTCACTCCTGACAGAAGTCACCTCCAGAGGCTGTGGCTTGTGCCCCCTTTCCAATCACTTTCCCACTGCCCCATTCCCTAGAGTGTGGTTCAGCCTCTTGGCTTCCCTGCTCTCTGATTGCTCCTGGCCCTGTTGTCTCACACGGATTAGTCACAAAATCTTTGCCTGTCTCACAGCTCTCTCAAGGATCAGGATCAGGGGGACACATTCAGGGGACACAGCAGCAGGAACGTGCTGTTTGAGCATCCCAGGAACATTCAGAATTCCCAAGAGCCACTGTAAGTGGCCTGGAGGAGAAGGAGAAGGGAAGGAGTGGAAGGAATTGTCCCCCCTGACTCCCCCACAGATCGGCTCTCTGAGGGGAAAAGGTAAAGAGAGCAAATGTTAATAATTTCCAAGAGATAATTGCTGAGCTGCAGAGGTGATGGTAATGCTGAGCACAAACACAAGATTAGTCTCACAACCAGGAATTTTCTCATCTAATAAGCCAGTGTTACACAGTACAGGAAAACTGATAACCTTAATCCAGCCCCCCGAGGTGAGGGGCTCCATAACACTAACACAGCTCTGAGCACAGCAAGTCTGAGACCAAATAAATCAACACTGTGACCAGCAACTATTTAAATAATAGAATGAATGATTCTAACATTTTTTTTTTTCATACATGCTGTGGTCAGATCTGTCATTATCCCAACCCTTTTGTGCCCCATGTTGGGTGCTAAAAGGGACTGTTGTGGTTTCCCTGGCAGGCAGCTGAACACCACACAGCTGCTCACTCATTCCCTCCTCAGTGGGATCAGGGAGAGAACGAGAAAAAAACAAACCCCACACTCCTGTAGCACAAACCCTTCCCAGGAGACACCGCTGATGAGAAAAACACATTAATTTGCACTGCTCTAATTCATTAACTACTGCATCTATTGTTCCTCTCATTACCTGAAATAAAACCCAGGGGCTGAGAAGAAGATGGTTTAAGAGGAGAGAAAAGGAAGCTGAAATAATGCTAATGATAAAAGTAAGTTGGGCTTCTAACAGACAGAAGCTCTGTGTTGAATGGAAAATAAGCAGGAGAGTGTAAATCGAGCAAAAAGCTCAGTTCCCCAGCAGAAATGGAACTCAGTGCTGACCCTGTGAGTGTTTGGGCCCCCAGGGGAACCCAGAACCTCATTAACTTATCTGGTGCTTGGACAGTGTCCACTAATTTTGAACACACCCAACAAGTGGCAGCCCAGAGCACAGGAATGGCTGATTCCTGAGTTTAGGGACTACATCTATTGTTCCTCTCGTGACCTAAAACCAGCTAATGACTATATGAAATTAAAAGACAACACGTATGTGCATTATACCCTTTATTTCTGAGTGCTGAGAAGCCCCTGTGCTCATCCATATTTTTGCAAGGTTCTTGTAGGTTCCTAAATGTCATCATAATGCCGTGGTGGAAGCATTGGAGGAGGAATCTTGTTTTCTTCTTTTCCATTTAGAATTTTATTTAAGCACATTAACAGCTATTCTGTCAAATAAAGCTGGAGAAACCAAACAAAACCAATCCCTTTGCTTCTACTTATTAGAGGGGAAAGTGATATGTTGTGTTTGGGGATTTTTTAAATGAGAGGGGGTTCAAAGAAAACTTCATGTTTTGGTTTATTTTTTTGTTTGTTTGTTTGTTTTGTTCTCACTCATTTAAAACCTCATTATGCTTTCCAGGAGGGTTCAAGAGGTGAAGGTGGAGAAATTGGTATTGTTTTTTCTCTCAGGAAAAGTACCTATTTGAATAAGCCTGTCCCTTTGTGTGTTGGTGTTTCTGACTTCTTGTCATCAAATATTGTGATCTGCTGGCCAAACTTAGGAGGTTTTTTGAAAGAAAGAGGATTAAATTCTTGCTAAAATCGATGGCAAGGCAGAAGATAGAAAATGAAGCATTGCATGACTGAGGAAGACCACTGCATTAGGCACCAAAGGGTCCATATAAAATAATTATAGTAGGACATTTCACCCTAATCTATAAGTTGAACTCAGAGGTTGTACCTACTGTGGATACTAAATATGCTTAGTTTGATTTTTTTTTTCTCTCAACCTATCTTCTGTGTTCTCTGGATTGAGGCAGGAAACTGTCTCATGTTCAAGCAGCGTATTTTCTATTTATTTATTTATTTATTTACTCATTTATGAGGAAAAATTTTTAAGCTACACAGAGCAGAAAACATTCTGCCTTCTTTCCTTTACTGGTAATTTCTCCATTTCTAAATGTAATGAGAGGCTCTGCATGTGTCACTGGGGAATTTTCATTTCAACCCTCGAGGTGAATTTAACACACATTTGCATTTAAATATAAAAATTAAAAAATTTTTTAAAAAATCAGAAGGCAAACAAACCAACCCAGAGCAGGATATTCTGTGATTCTTTGATTGTGGGATGTTAATTTTGGAAACATGCTGACCATTTTTCAGTTCACAAGTTTCTCTTGCCTGTTTGCAGCCCCCCATTATTCTTTCTGTGTTCCTTCTCAGCCTTCTAAAACAGGAAAGCCAGAGTGGGAAATCTCCATAAAATGCCTGCTTTAGTTATGTACTTTCCTTGAGTTACTCATAAATCATTGGACATTAATTATAAAGGGAAAGAAGAAAAACAAGAGAGGGAAAAAAATATGCCGGTCATGGATCAGCACAAATCCCAGTGAAACCTTGAAGAGTGGAACCCCAGCAAAAGAGTTGGGATGCAATGATGGGACACAGTAAAATGGAAAGAAAAATACTTTGTTTTTTCAGCACACAGATATAGTAAGCGAAAATTATCTAATGATAAAAATAAAAATTAAAAAAAGAACATATTAAATTCAAGGTCCATTCCTTTTCCCCACTTAACAGCCAGTGAAATGACTCCTATTGACTTGGAAGTATTTTCAATCAGCCCTAAAGCACCAGGCCTATAAGGTTTGTTAGTCTAGACATGCAGGATTTAATAAAGTTGAAAGGTTCTCTTTTTCCCAAGAAACCTAAAAGTTATGAATGTGTTTTCATATAATTCAGGATATGCCTAATCCAAAACGTGCAGGAGCAGCTCTGCAAGACAATGCCCTGAGGTGGATTGGATTTTACCACAGACTCCACCAGCTCCTGGGCACAGAAATTACAGACACTGCTCACAAGAGTGAATTTCCCTCCAATTCTCACTGGAAAATAAATTGCTTCAGATGGGAGGAAAGATCTTGCTAAAATAGCTCTTTGCAAGATGAAACTCCCATGGTTAGGTAGTTATGGGTAAGCTGTGGGTGAAAATAGGGAATTTTTTAGTACTGAGTAATTTAATGATTTTTTTTTTTTTTTTTTTTTTTACATTTTGTGATAAAATTGTAATTTTGCATATTGTGGCAGTGCCAGTGCATGATATAATGTGTCAATATATATTTTTTAAATAGCAAAAAAGTTGCTACTGCACTGACAAGAGCATAATAAGTATCAATATATTTTGTATCAATGTTTATCCAAAATACATAATATATTCAGCATGTCACAGTCCCTGAGCCATTCATTCCAACACTGTTACTTATATGATTCTGATATGTCATTTTTAGTATCTTGTTACTTGCTGAACAATCATGAGAGAGTATAAAATACAGATGCAAGGTTCACAATATTTTTAAACCTTTTGCTGAACCCATTGCTTCAATGGGTTGAAAATGAGATGCCAGTTGTTGAAACGACATTTTCCTCCAATGACAACTTTTGGAAATTGGACGACGCACAAAAAATTACACCTTTGAGTTCTGTGGGAAAATCTTCTCGTAGTTCTCGTGTACCTTTTCATCATATTCTTTTTAGAACAGGAGAGACACTTTTTAGCAAATACAAATTCTCTTTCAAGGGTGTGCCTTTTGTTAGCATTAATTTCTGATTTCTGTGGGAAACAGGAAATTCCATTCACTGGAAACCATGGAAGCTCCTGGTCAGAACTGGTAACCACCAGCTTTTAGGGAGGTCAAAGCCTGTTTTTAATTTCATATTTAGTTTGACCAAATCTGACAGTGTGTTTTAGATGGAAACAATTCAGGGTGAATTTGAAGCATCAAGCAGAGATTTACAAACTCATGGTACTGTTACTAACCCCACTCCAAGAGCTAAACTGCTTTTAGTAGCATAGGATTGGAGACTGAGAACTTGTGCTTTATTTTTCCATCTGAACTGCTACCAAACACATTTAAAATGCACATTTTTGGAGAGAATTTGGGAGGAATAAAACCCAACCTTTGATTGCTGATGGTAATTTGCTAAATGATAATGATACTGTTGGACCAAACAGCCCATATGGATTAGAAAGAAACAACATTTTCTTTGCAGAGAGAGGAATTCAGGTCTCCTGAAACCGAAGAAGAAATGCAATTTTTTAGCCTCGTAGCTTTTTTGATCTCTTTTTGAACACCTTTTGTCATGTATTAGAGAAATGATTGCATGGCCAAAGCAACAAAATGAGCTTTTGTCAATTAGTTGTCAGTTATACAGCACTTAGAGCAAATAAATTTACAGTGAACAGATAATTAAAAGTGTTCTTCGTGTAAATTGTTCCTAAATAATTTCTTTTTTTACATGTTAGAGATATGAACATCTCCTGAAAAAGGCAATGTGCCCTTTCAGCCTGAATAAATGTGTCTGTTCTGGCTACTTCAAGGAAACCACCAGCCCCCATTGGTTTCATCTTTATCTGCACATTTAATCTTTTCTCCAACAAGTATAAAGTCAGAACAGTGGCATGTAGACATTGTTCCTCTCTAAATAAGAATTGGAAACCCCCTTTCTACTCTTTAAATGCAAAGGTAGTGACATTTTTTGTAGCATTTCTAAGCACTACCTGGATTTTTATACCCTCAGTCCTTCAGCTGGAACCACTTTCTCTTGCTTTCCCAGTGTGTCCAAGGCTGGGCTGGGCCAAAGGTTGGACTCCCTCTTGCAGGTCTTTTCCAGCCTTAGTGATTCAAAAGCAATATTATAATAATAATAACAAAAAAAAATTAAATTAAAACTGTCTAAATCTCAGTCTTCCTATGAGTTCTTCTGTCACTGAGGCAGGGAACCAGACATTACACAATCCTCTCTGTTGCTTAATAGTAAAACATGTTCTAAAAAAAAAAAAAAAAAAAAAACACGCAATTCCAAAGTTTCTCTGTGCAACCAATGTTGGTTCTGGTTATACTTGTAGCAGCAATGGCAAAACCTGCCCTTCCCTGCCAATACTGAAAGTGCAAAATCAAGAATTCCCAAAGAAACTGTGCCAGGAACAGTGAAACAGGCAAAGGCACTCAGAGAAAAGAGGAGTGTTGGCCTGCACTGGGAGCAAAAGCATTTCCAGCACCAGCAGAGGTGAAACAGAGCAGCTTTTTAATCACCAGATGAGGAGATATAACTGCAATCAATACATTTAAGAAAGCACTGCATTGTGTTTGCAGAGAAACCTTGTTTGGGGTTTTATGAGGCCTTTTAAATGTTCATCTCACTATGTTTTGGTAATCAGAATCCGACGGGGCAAGCAGAGTTTTTCACCAGGCACGTCAAGGTTCCCTTGGGTCGTTGGGAGGCATTTCTTATGAACAATTTTTAATTAGAGAAAGTTCAATAATTAATTTAGAGAGAGCTACCTGGCTTATTTCAGTGTCCTTAGAGGGGCTATGAGATCATTAATTCTCTGTAACTTTCTTCTGCATATTTACTCAGGAAGGAAAACAGTGGCCTCTACAACAAACTTGTAAGGGAAAGGAAATTATCCACTTTCCACGCCCACTGTGAAGGGAGCAGAAACACATGGCTTGAACCATAATCTTTTTGTGGTACAGTTTGATATTAAAACCATGTTTGGAAGAGCTGTGAATGGCTGGAATGAATTCTAGGGGAGGGCTGTGGAGGTTCAGTCGCTGCAGCTCCGTGAGAACAAAGCAACCCCCCCAACCATCACCTGCCAGCAACTGCATTTGGATGGTTGGTGCTGCAGGAAAATGGGCTGAAGGCTGTTCCAGCAGCCCCATTTTCTGTGGCTCTGGATGTGCCAGTCACTGTGACCTTGTCCAATGCACGAAAAATGTACAAGCAGGGAGATTAATCTTTACAGGCGGGAGACAACGAGCCAAAAAATAATTGTTTATCCCTCGAAGCATTTCATATTTGCAGAGTCAGGGTCAGTGGGACACTCAGTGCGTGTTCTCTGGCAGATTTTGGATAAGCCTTGCCCCTCACAAGAGGCAAATCTCAGTCATTTATTTTTTGGGCGTGGGGTCACATTGCAGTGGTTTGGTTTAAAGCAGTGTGAGGTACAGGGTGTATTTAGAGCTTTGCAATGACCAAATTGTGCTTAAACTTTCAGACCACCAGATCTGCCTTTCTGACGATGGGATTTAGTGTCCTTGGGACTTAACTGTCAACATTTTTGTTCCATAGTGCAGGTGTGTGAGATCTGAGGAGAGTTTCTGTTCTCAGAAAGCAGAGACAGCTTGGAAGCTTTTTGGTAACCCAAACTGGTAAGCACTGCACTGTCCTGTTTTTATCCTTCTTAGTGCTTCCTTGATTTTCATCCAGCCCCGTTGAAACAGTTCATTCACTTTGGTTTTAGGGTGTTATTTTCGCTTTGGTTATTGTTAAAATTTATCACACGGAGCAGTGATAACATTGTTTTCTGTGAGAGTCACAATTTACAGGTTGTTCTTAAGGAAGGAAGAAACATTTACTGCCTTACAGGCTGCAAACTACAGTGGGGCTACATCATAACTGAGTTTTCTACCAGTGCTTATGGCCACATCCTGGTATCAACTGTGGTATCAGTGGCAACATCAGAAAGGAGATTTTTGGATCGTGTCTCACCCTGATTAATGGGAGTACCAAAAGTAAAATGTTTTCTAGATGGAACAATCTTGGCACTCTCCAAACTGTTTTTCTTAGTTACATATAATTTGCTGAATTTTGCTAAGATTAAATAAGAAAAATATATAAGACTATCTTAGACTTGCACAAAAAGCTCAAGATGGGATTTTTTTTTTCTATGTTTCAAATACTTTTCTTTACTGCTGAGTAAATACCTGAGCTTGCTCCTAACCCTGCTCAGATTCCTGGTAGGATGAATCTGAGCTGAATCTGAGCTAGAGCACTTCATGTACAGAATTCAGAAGTGAATTCAGAATGTTCATAAATGTCAGTGCCTCGAACAGAAGTTGGTAGTAATTGCACAGAGCCTCAGAAAAGCACCTACTGAAGTTCAACAGATCTTTAAAAAAATAGACAAAAACGCTCCCTTGCCCCAAACCAGCCTTCATGAACTGTTATCTGTATGAGTGTCTCTCTACTCACAAGCATGTCACCACTTAAAAAATACAGTTAATTACTTCATTGTTTCTGGCAGAGCCCCCGAGATTGCCAGTTAGAAAATAGGAAGGCCCAGGGCTGCTGTAGAAGTTCATGGTCTTGAATGGAAGCCTTGGTATAGATTTGGTCCTTAATAGAAGTTTCTGTGTCCATGGAAATGCTTTGTGTAAAATAATCCTCTTAACAAATGCCTGTGTATTCTGCAAATGCCCACATCAGTCCCTGACAGGCCAGACTTTGGCAGCTACTCCAAACAGCTTTAGAAGGGAAATCAATCTTAAGTGGACTCCCCATCCCTGGAAGTGTCCCAGGCCAGGCTGGATGGGGCTTGGAGCAACCTGGGCTGGTGGAAGGTGTCCCTGCCCACGACAGGGGTAGGACTGGATGGGCTTTAAGGTCCCTTCCAACCCAAACCTTCCTGGGATTCTGTTTCAATGGATTTTGATGCTCCAAATATTCCAGACCTTGAGAGGAGATCAGCTGGAGAGCTGCAATATCACCAATCCACCAGGCACCGGGGGCAGTGATTATTTTAGGCTGAATTAGCAGCCTAATGTGTGCTCTTGGGGGCAGCACAGTGCAGGCACAGGATTCCTCTTTGCTTTTCTGCCTGGTTGCAAAAGAGAATAAAAAGGACTTGCACTTTTCTCTGCTCTTTCCCAGAATCCAAGTGGCTTGGGGTGATGTTTCTCCAACCCAGTTCCTCCTACAGGTGTGTAATCCAAATTGGAGAGGCAACATTTTTCTCATCCTATTTAAATAGCACAAAATGGGTCCATTACGTACCCCTGTGGACTTCCTGGAAATGAAGCAGACATTAATTTTGAAAGATTAATTGAAACATTACCTCTGGCACCATTACAGGTACTTCAGCCCTTTATTGATTCAGGTTTGGCATTGACACCCAGCTTTCCTTTCAGGTGATGATGGAGAGCCTGGTGAGAGAATCAGAAAGATCTTGTTACTACAAGAACAAGGAGTTACTGAGGTGAGTGTACATATGACACGTACACTGTCTTAAATCTTCCCACAAGAGAGATCTGTCAGAATCGTTATCATTCACCAAGGCTAGTCAGGAAAAAAAAGAAAAAAAAAGTGGTTTTCAGTAGAAAAATCCATTTCATTGAAAGCTAAATATCTCATGGAGTTCTCTCTGTTTTGACAGCCTTTGTCACCGAAAGTTTTATGGGATCCTGGCAATAGCATTGGTAAAAAGGTGGAGGAGAAGGTGAAATGAAAACCAAACCCTTCCAAGAAAACCCTAGGGATTTGCAAAATCATGCTGGTTTGGCTTTCAGGCTTTTAAGGCTTAAAATTTTGTCTGAAGCAGAAAGGAAAAAATTGGACACACCACTAAATTGTGTGTCTCTTCTGTTAGCCATCTCTCTTACTCACACAGTTGTTGAACAGCATCTTCCTGCAGTTAGTGGTTCAGATGTGACAATAAGGGTTAATACAGGTGATTCGATCCCAGACTTTCAAGAAATAAAAAAAAAAATAAACCAGGAGGAAGAGAGGAGGAGAAGTAGGGCATTTATCTAAAGGAAGAGAAGTGGAACAGCTGCCTGAGACTGAGGTAGATGCTGCACCTGAACTAAAGGTTAATGCAGTGTAATTCCAGACTTAAGAATGGAGTCAGGGAAATGGAAAAGCTCTAGAGGTGTTTGGAAGTTAATGATGCAGCATTGTAGTAAAGCCCAAATTAAATTCTCAGTTCTCACTGTAAAAGCACATTAAAACCAAAGTGCTGCAGGATAAGGGTGTCTTTTGCTGCTTGGTGTGTCACTCCCTCTGAGTGCTTTTGCTTCTCTGGTTTTGCTGCCAAGGAGTCACAACATGCTGGGGTTTGCTGCTCACAGTGCTAGCTGAAGTTTTTCTTAGTACAAAGGCAAAGGACAGAGTTCTGAGGGACTGAAAATATGAAGTAAGGGTGGAAAGTTTGATAGAAACAACGAGGAAACATAAATATGGAGGAATGTGTCAAAATCTTTGCTTGAAATCATGGACAGCAAAAGTAAAAAGAATGGTCACTAGTCTCATATTTGCAGTTCTTCCTCAGCTAAAATTGATATGTTTTTGGATATTATTATTTGAATAATGGGAGAGTTTACATTTTTTTGTAATGAGAAAAGTATGCTAAAAGATATTTTGTTTTATAGATTTGCAGGCACTCTTTTTTCAGACTCAGTTTGTTCAAGAAATAATAAGTAATTACTGAATATCCCCTCCATCAGAAAAGACCTTCACATTGAGTAGGCTGGTAGAGAGAGTTCCAAACAAACCACTACAACAAGAAATATTTCTGTAGACAGGGAAACCTCACACATTCACAGAAAATTAAGAACTTTTTAACAATTGGATTACAATACCTGGAAGAGGAGAACCAGAGATGCAGTGCAGACCTTCTCTCCTTTGAGCAGCCTAAAATGTTGTATCTCTGACTCCAGCCTGTTTATAAAGGCAGAATTTCACTGGCAAGGAAATAAGGATGGCATGTTCAGGATTGGATAGGGGAGGGAGGGGAGGTTTGTTCTCAGCAGCTGGTCACAGAGAAAGGTTGTTTTCCTGGGAACAAGAGAAAAAAAGTCTCCACTTGACAGCAGAGCTGAAAAGGTGCTCACAAAATAAACAGTGCTGCCAACAGGAGCTGTCACCATATTTAAGGCTGATGAGTAGTAATTAATGTGGATTCTTTCAAGCAAGACTTGCAGGCTCAAATGGTGAATCACAGAGGACGAGGAAAGTGAGAAACTCTTGCATTGGGTCCCTGTGAAAGCCTGAGGGTGATGGGTCCAGGTCCCCCATCCTCCAGCAGCACTGCAGGGACTGTGTGTGTGTGTTCAGACTGCAGAGGCTTTAAACCCATCAACACCCACAAACAGAGGTGAACCTAAAACATTCTCACTCTCTTACATACCCCCAGATCTGAGTGAGATTTGGAACCCGGTGGAAACTTTCAGTTTTGGGAGGTAAAAATGTGTCCACCTACGAATAAATGTCTGACAAAGAGCTGGCGTGGGTGGCAAGGGTTGAAAAGTTCTGATTTAGCTCCAGTGGCAGCTGCCTGGAGAGAGAGATCAGTGATAACAATAGGTGTGAGGTGTGAGGCACAGGACAGGAGAGATGTAGTTATTTTATGCATGTGAAGCACAGAACTTCTATCCTGTGGCACTTGCAAATCATGCTGTGCTTGAGTTTTAGCTGGAGGTCCCCAGTGGAAGGCGCTTTTCGTGTTTTCAAACAGTCTATCACGCTGCAGAAAGGTTTAGAAGCTTTGGCAAGCACAAGGCAAAAGACCCCAGAAGTCTTTATTACTGACTGTACTGTTTCACATTTCAATGTGAATTATTAATTTATATTTGTATATATATATAGATACAAATTTATAACAATCTAGAAAACATAAGAGAAACATGTTTTACAAGAAAAGCTCTCCCATGAAGCTGTCACACAGTAAATAGTATTATCTCAGTGCTGTCTAGAGGCTTATTTGACAGGAAGATGTAAGGAATTGGTATTTCCCAACCTAAATGGTTCCATGGTTCTATGGTTCTACGACTAGGATTTAGTTTTCTGGCAAAGTGACCTACTGAATAATTAACACTTGATTTACTAAACACAGATAATCCCAGATCTTTGTTCCCTGTACTGTAGCACAGTCTTCTCAAGGAGCCAAGACATTGTAGCAGGTACCACTTTTTGAGTATAAAATTCAAAGTTCAGCCAAGGATAGAAATATTTTTTTGATTAACTGTGAGCTTGCAAGCAAAAAAACCCCACCATTAATCAGAAATATATTAGCATAAATTACACAGGATTAACATAATAGGAAAAACAACACACACTTGGTCCTTGGAATCTGCCTTAAAAAGCTTTGCAAATTTGGACTTGGACTTGTTCAGTGTATTGCTTGTGATTTTTCCAACCAGGGAGTTTCACCCCCAGATACCAGTTGTGCTCAGAACAAGGACAGTGAGAAGATTTGTATCTGCCACAGAAAATGGGAGGTTTTTACGGATCAGAAACTTGAATGGCTTTGGCAGCTTGAAAATCTTTGGATTTTTCTTTGAGCCATCTGGAAGGCCATTCCCCACCATATTCCCATTATGTCACCAAGCATTTCTAGCCTTGAGGATGAGAAATTTTTCTCTGTGTGCCCAGTGAAGACTCACTCGATGACAGCTTTCCAAGACCTGGCCTTTAAAATACGAATCCAGTATTTTCAGGCTCACAGGAAAATCTCTGAGTTGGCAAAACTTCAGTACTTCCTAAAGGAGTCAGTGCAGCCTGCCTGTTAACAGGGATATACACATTTGCACAGGGAAATTAAAAAAAAAAAAAAAAAAAATAAAGAAAGAGGGATAGAAAACAGCCCATCAAAATGGTGATTTATTTTTATTCTTATGGTTCATTCCCTTAAATAAGCAGCAAGTGAAAATCAGGCTCCCTCCAGCCACAAATTGGCCAAAGCATTCAGAGATCAATCTTGATCACTCCTGATAATGGGCTTTTTGCAGGGAGCCCAATTCACCCGGCGTGCAAAGTGCAGCTCCTTACTCTCAGCTTAATGCATTTAATAAAACTTAATGAAACATTTGTAAACTTAATGAAGCACTCTGGAAATGAAAACAAAGACGAGCCAACGTCCTTCTAAATGGAAACTGGGCCATCAGAGTCCCACTGAAACACCTGAAACTGGGCTGAGCTTTGAGTGTCCCCTCTGGGGTTCACAGGGCACACCAGGGTAGCACTGGAAATCCTGTTCCAGGACATCATCTATTTCTGTTATTGGAATCTTTATACATCTTTATATAAAAATATATATAATACATTAAATATACATTTATATATTATATATATATATATGTATGTATTTATACATCTCAGTCAGATGCAGGTATTCATGTTGCACTCTGTATTCCAGCTGGAGCTGGACAAAACTTGTTCAGAAGTAACAAAGGGAACAAACCCCAAATATCCCACTTAAACAAGATGCCCCACATGATAGAGAATCCACAGACTCAGCGTGTGACTCTGCCCCTGGGGTTGGGGGAATTCACATCCTATTCCTCCCAGCAAAGGAAACGGGATGCTGATAACCTGATGTACCTCCAGCCACCTACAAGAGCCTGAAGCCAGATAATAAGTTTAACTATTATTGTTATTGTTGTTGCTATTAATATTATTATTGTTATTTTCCGTGTAACAGTATTCTCCTCTTTGTTTTCGTTCTAAGAATTTGATCTGAACTAACATTAATTCTCTGATTATTCTGTTAAGGTTTTAAATATTCTGGTAACTAATTCTTTGCTTTAATGTGTGTTTCATTGTTGTTTATAACAAGATTTTGAGTGATAACAGAGGCAACTAACAATTGCTGTGGGCTGTCTTTTCCTGACCCTTTGCAGTGGAGATGTCTCAGCACTGAAGCACTTTGGAGAAGTCACAGTTTTCAGCAAGGTTTTCTCCTGGTGGGAGGAGAAAGATGATAAATTTCTGTCTTTGTGTGTGTGTGTTTTTCTGTGGGTGGCTTTGTAACCTCGAGGCCTTCTCATGTGCACACAGAGATGGAGTGATGATGCTTCAGCAAACAGACTCCGATTTCTGTGCTTTAGAGCATTTTTTGGTACAAGAAGGAAGTTATGGATTTCAGCAGGATGTTTTCATTTTGGGTTTTGTTTGATTTGGGGGCTCTTTTGTATTTAGGATTGTTGAAGAGGATTTACACACCAAGTGGCTACTTCAAGTAGAGTTCAGCTGTACCTTTGTGTCCTTACGTGTAGTTTTTGAGTGTATCAATGTTGGACTGTTCACATTTCAGCTTTTTTCTCTCCAGCCACCATTCTTTGACCAAGATTTAAGGAAAACTGTCTGTTAAATAGAGAAAAAAGGCATTATCTGAGGACTTGTATGTCCCTTGTCACGTGTGCAGGAATGATTTGACAATTATTCAATTATTTTCTTGGCTAACAGACCACTCTACTCTTTCCCTCAGTTCTGGAACTTTCTTTGGAATACAAATATTTCAGCAGTGTTCACACATTGGCTCTTTCTTCTTGTCCACAAGCAGAAAGGTCTTTACATGTGACCCTAAAGAAAGTGGGGGAAGATGCTCACCCATGACAGTCCCAGTTCCAGCCTTCTCTCCAGCTCATGCAGGGGAAGGAGGGGATAATTTCCTCCATAAAACTCTATGATTTCCCAGAAAAAAAGCATGTCTGTACACTACAAAAAATGCATCACTGGCCTATCCCTTTTTCCTCGTGGCAGCAGCACTTCACACACAGCAGTTTTTCAGAGTTCTTCCAATGAAACCTTCCAAATTTTTCTCTACAGAACTCCTGCACTTTGTGTTTTGAAATTGTTTGTTCCTTGTAAACTGTGTCTCATAATTGGAGCCAGTGAATGACAGAGTCTGAAACAGGAGCTTTTGTTATGGGTTTTTTTGTACACAATATGAATTTCCAAGTGCTTTTGGAATGTCCCCAGAGAGGGAAACTCCACACCCTGCCTGGGCAGCTGTTCCAGGGCTCTGCTACTCTCTTGGAAAGAAATTCCTGCTCGTGTTGAGGTAAAACTTCTTGTGCTTTAGTTTATATCCATTTATATCTCAGTCCTGTCACTGGACAGCACTGAGAAGAGTCTGGCACCATCCCCTGGATGGGGATATTTGGAGATATTTGTGTGGACTGATGGCATCCCCTCTCAGCCTTCTCTTCTCCAGACTAACCAGGCCCAGCTCCCACGATCTCTCCTCTTGAGAGATGCTCCAGTCCTTTAATCATCTTTGTGTTAATCATGGAGTTTTGCCTGCTGATCTCCCTCCTGCCTCATAGCACAGACACTGGAGGAGTGGATATCCAAGACCTGGTGTTCATTTGAGCATCTTCACGTTCAAACCTCCAAAATTCTTCGAGCAGAAAACTTTTCATTACTTTCGAGTAAGATCCAGTGGGGCTGCAGCCGCTCATGTGGACACTTCATCAAGCATTTTACAAACACCAGCCTCATTTGTAGTTGTCTAGGCAAGGTATAAAAAGTGCCTCTTCTCAGTTTATCCAGGCCTAACAGGCTCATTTCGTGTCATCAAATTTATCGTCACGCTCCCTGGCTGGGACGTGCAGCACTTGAAGCAAGTCTAGTTCAGACAAATGATTTATGAGGCCAGCTCAGCTCCCTGAGTTTAATTTGATTTAGGGAAATTTCCCAGAACTTACCAGGGGAAACTCAGTTACCAATCCAAACATCATATTTCATAAGAGGATTTTACATTTTCTCCTGATGTGTTGAAAATATTTCCTCGAGGTCTGGCTCTGCAGTCTGCTCGTGGAGCTGCATCACACCTGGCTGAATTTCAGTGCATTGACTAAAGAACCTTCCTCCCCCCTGGAGAGGGGGCTGTTCATCAGGAACAGGAGTGACAGGACAAGGGGATGGGTACAAACCGAAACAGGGGAGATTTAGGTTTGATATTGGGAGGGAATTGTTCCCTGTGAGGGTGGGCAGGCCCTGGCACAGGGTGCCCAGAGAAGCTGTGGCTGCCCCATCCCTGGCAGTGTCCTAGGCCAGGTTGGATGAGGCTTGGAGCAACCTGGAATAGTGGAAGGTGTCCCTGCCCATGGCAAGGGATGGCACTGGAGGAGATGTAGCCTTTAATCACTTCTTACTAATTTTTTTTTTAATAACTGCTTTTTAAAATATATATATGACTGGTGTGGGGTTTTTTTCTTTCTTTTTCCTTTTTTTTTTTGCTTTTCCTCCCCCTAATCTCTTCCTTGTGTTGCAGATGTTTTTTCCTGGAGGATGGCCCCAGGCTCAGCAGAGTTTGCTGTAACACCCTCAGTGCTCTCTCTGTGCACGTGTCGAGGATGAGACAGCCCAACACTGCACATCTGATTTAGGTGAGGAGCCTTGGATCTTTGGATGGCTGATGGGCAGGTCTAAGCTCCTGAGATGTCTGAATTGCCCTCCAGAGCCTTATTGCAAACAGAAGAAGCTCCTGCATTAAAACCCTTCATCACAGCTGCTGTGAGTTCTCCCAGCTGAAGGCTCCACGTGAGCAGGGACGGCTTCAGCCACCTGAAACTTTGCTCACCTTCTCCCAGTGTGACCAAGAGCGACTCCAGCTGCTCAGGAATTGCTTGTTCCCAGAGGTGGAAATGACATCCATTAACCTGAGAGTCAAATATCCAACCTTGCAGGGGGATTACTGCTCAGTGATTCCCAGCTTTTCATAGAATAGCTTTTCCCAACTCCAGCAAAGACACTAAAAGTCACCTCTTAAAGAAAAAAGTAACTGGGCAAGTTCACTGAGTAAGTGTGTGTGTGTGAATAACCCAGCTACTTTAGTAAATAATCACATAAAAAAATCGTATATATGTGGGTTGAACTGCAGTTCATTCTAGTAAGAGGGATATGACAGGGATATGACATCTTTCTGATTAAGGAAAAAAAACTGTCATCAATATATTCCATTTAACCTAAGGCTTATTAGAAAGAGCACCCATGTTTTCAATCTCAGTCAGTTCATCTGTTCATTTTGCTCTCTGAGTCTGTTAAAGCCGAGAATTTATGTATGAAAATAAATGCTTGGCAGTTTTACATGTTTATAACTAAATTCTGAGTGACTGGGGACTCTAATGTTTGCAGTCCAGATAAAATTTATAGCTAGGAATTTCCATTTTCCATTTTGTGTTGACAAGTCAGCATTTTAAAATGCTCACCACCTCAGTCCTCTTCTCAGCTTCATACATCTAAGTATTAAAAAGGTAGTTGTGATGCTCCCTGATGTCCTGCTGTTCAACAAGAACTTGCATATCTCAAGCTGTCAAACCAGTTCCTTTCAAGAAATACTGGTTCTGGCAGGGAAATGTTAAACACTGGACAGCAATAGGGGAATTAAACTCATAGAAAGTCAGCGATACAAAACCAGCTTGAAAATAAATAAATAAATAAATAAATAAATAAACCACCTTGAAAATAAATAAATAAATAAAATCTCAGAGAACTGACACACTGTAGAATTACTGTCTAATCTATCACATCTTTTAAAACCACACACGTAACACCGAAACAATTTTTGTTGTTACTAAATGATGGGATAAATTTCTTATACTCCTAGAATAGAATATAAACCACTTTCAGCTTCTGCAAATAGAACAAGCTGAACTGATTTATTCATTGAGCAAAGTTGTATATAGTATATCACATTCTCCTTCTAAAAATTGCATATGTTTTATTAGAGTGGGGGCTTAGGGGGTTTTGTGGGCTTTTTGTTGTTTTGCATATTTTGTTTTGTTTTGCTTGATTATGTGGAAGGACTTACTTGGAAAATTTATAATTATATGCAAGACAAATAGTTATTTAAAATTATTTGGACATCTTACTCACACAGCCATAACTTTCTTTCATGTTCTGATGCCTTAATTTTGGAGGCAAAGGAGTTAAGCCCTAAGACATGACTGGTAAACTGAAACAACCAAGGGGGAGATGAGGGGCCTCAGTGAAAAGGACACAGGAAAGAAGCTCTGCACATTTATATTATTAATCATCTCTTGTTGTCCTCTTGTGCCCATTTAAAGCTCAAAGTTTCTTCCCTGCTGAGAGAAAGATGCAAGACAAAATTTCACGTGGTCAGAACTAATTCTGGCCAATTCTCTCATGTCCTGCTCGTGCTCAGTCATTGCACCTCTCTCCTGCTCTTGGTGTTCTCTTGTGCTCATCCCTGTGCTTCCTAAATGTTCTTAGAGCAGGCTCTGCAGCTGGGATGGGATCCCAAAGGGCTTCAAGGACACTTTGTTCTCCTTCTTTCCCCACCGAAGAATCGCGGTTTGATACGTACACACCTGGCTTTGTTTTACTCCTCTTCTTCTTCTCTCTTCCCTTTCACGTCAGCTGAGAAAGGGCAGAAAGGCTTTTCCTAAAAGAAAAAAGCTCTTGTGACGTGTTTGAAAGCTGGCCACGCTCTGGATTAGCCCCTTTTTGGGGGGGCACTGTTTTCAGAGCAAAGCTGTCTCTGCCTCTCGGGTGGTTTTAAGCTCTTTTTCTATTTTCTGTGTGTTGGAGATCACAGGCAGACATTTAGTGCAGATGTGTCCAGAGGGAAGACACTCCAGCATCACCTGGTGCTGCTACCATTGTCATTCCTGGTGTTTCTCTTTCAAATATGCACACGTTGGACTAAAAGGTTCCATAAAATAGAGGGATGTGGAACTATGCTGACAAGACACACTGAGATTTTTAGGTGCTGCCCCACCCCGAGCGTGCCCCTGTTCCCCAGGGTGCCTGTGCTGGCACAACAGCTCCCACCCTGTCACTGCCTGCCTAAGAAACAACTGCTGGATTGCAAAAGGCTGCTCCTTCCCCACATCCCACGGTCCTTGGGCTGCCCCAGGTTTAGATGGGGCTCAGCACAGCAGCGAGGGGGGAGCTGATCCCTTTTCCTCCTGGGTGCTCTGCAGTGTTTTGTTCTGTCCCTGGAATATGGGCTGTGTTTCCAAACAACAGACCTTTTGGCAGCTGTAGCACTCTCCTTGCTGTCTCCATCCTCCCTCCTGCACAAGCTGTTCACTCAGCCTGAGGAAAACTGACTCTTTTTTTTAGCTTTTGTGTCTTTGCTGACTTGGAAGTGTCTGCTGGGTAAGCACTTTGCCAAGACACACAGTCAGCACATGCACACCTTTGGAAACAAAGGCTCTCCCTCAAATTTGGGGAAGAAACACCCTGAAATGCAACTTTCTCCACCTTCAGGAACTGGAATTTGAACACATTGGGTTCCTGCCTGTATATTTTTTAGTGAGAAATGAGAGAAATGAAAGTTTATTCATCTTTACCGTGTTTTTAATTATGATTCAATTCAGCCGCTGTGCCCTGAACTTTGTCACCCAGATGTTTAGATCAGTCTGGGAAACCTAATTCTGATTAGGATAAAGTGATAAGGTGCCCTGTCCTTATTGCAGTCTCTTCCCACAATCAAGCTTCCAGACACTAATTTGGCTCCCAGACTTTAGACATGATCTGAATTGCATTTGCTTGGAAAATGGTGTTAGAAAAGTTTTGGATGAGATAAACCTTCACTTCAGCAGGGTGGTGAGAGTGTTATGATTAATAACTACCAGGCTCTGATGTCCAGCACACAGGAAATATGTAGAGCACACAGAAAATATCTCCCATTTTCCAGAGGGAACACAGTTCTTTCTTCTCCACCATTGGGTGCACAGCTTAGTACAAAACTTCCTCATGGATCAAGTCACTGAGTGCTTTGGCTGCTCTTTTTTTTTTTTTTTCTTTTTTTAATAACAAACACCCCCTGAAGTTTCTTTTTGAGAACATAGAAAGATTTCAGTTGGAAAAAAGAATGTCAGAAGGGAAATGTTATTGACTCCTGTTTGTACTTGAGAACCAGATAAAACCGTGACTTTTATTTCTTCTCACTATTCCCTTGGGGTTTTTCTCCTGTTGGATTTATCTTTATGGAATCCAGTTCTGGGAGAAGAGAAACTCTCCCTGCTCCATGATCCTGCAGCTTCCAAAATCCAACCCATCTAGGAAAGCAAAAATAGCCTTTGAGGAACTATTTGAGGAAGGAGCACGAAAGAAGGGGGGAAAACCCCTCAGCCCATTTCCTGGGACAATTAACATTTTTCCTCAGTGAAGGGAAAACACAACAAATGCCCCACGTTTCTACTGGAACTTTTACTTTCCATAAGCAGAAGAGGATTTTTTTTTTCTTTTTCTTTTTGTACATTTTATGACATCAGAGTTTTTCCTTTATTCAAAAACACTACGTGAGGTACTGAGTGGTAAAATCCAACCATCTCATTTTAGAAGTGATCACAGTTGCCAAAGGCAGAGAAAAAGAAAGACTTGGAGATGAAAATAGGAATATTGGGAATCTTGACTGGGAAGGCCTTGCCAATGCAAGAGCAGGCCAAAATTTGGAAACATAGGTGAGGGGCTGAGATACATAATTTATCAGCCAAAGAAAGCTGTAAGTAGAAAAGAAAAAGAAATTCATCTAAAGACTGATTGCCAAAAAAAAATTAAAATTGCTGGGTTTGGTTCTGGGGAATTCCTAGTGTAGAAGGTCTGAGGAACTGTCTGAAGGCGTGGTGGTGGAATAGTCATCCTTCTAAATAATTGGTGAAGTCAGGAGAGACAGGAATCACTAAAGAACAGAAGTTTTCCCCTGGCAGTGGCCTTCTGAAACGTTTCTGCCTCTGTATTTTCATTTGCTTACATTCACTTCTGAAGCACTGCCTTTCCTGCACTGCTGTGGAACAGCCAGAAGTGAGCAGTGTACCTTAAATTCAGATTAGGCTACAGCTCAAATTAAATTGTCATATAACCAATTGAAAGGAATAAGACTGAATTTAATTGAAATTAATTTATGTCTAGATGAATTAAAATTGCGTGTGAACTAAATATGGGGGTTTTTTCTCTCTGTGCTTGCTCACAAAATGGTAGTTTCATATGTGATTCTTTCCCATTTTAAAAATACAAATTGACTTTTAAGTTTATGACAGAGATTCAGACTGAATGTAAGGAGGTGCTATTAAAACACTTTATATATTTTATAAATATAAATGTTTATAAAACATTTATATTCCCTTCACTTTTCCCTGTATTTACTAACAAGGACTTCTGAGAGCCCAGCCATTTGTTCTGTTCTCTTGCAAGAGGTAAAAAAAAGCTTCTTGGGAGTCCCAAGTTCTGTCTTAGATGTTTTGGGTTTTTTTTACTGCTGGGATGTGTAAAATAGTAAAGAACCTGATTTTGCCCCACAGACATGCACACTGAATTAACGTCATTAATTTAAAATTACATTTATTTCCACTTTTATCTTTATCAGCCTGATCTAGATTTTGATGGTTGTCACGTATCTGCAAGTTTTATTTGTTAAAAGTGAAAAATGTTTGACTTTCCTGCAGTTCCTGTTAAAATGTGGAGTCACTCTCTTGCCTTTACCTCCCCTTCCTGGGTTCAACCCACACAAAAGTGTACCAGTGTTACAACTTTTGTGTAAGAAAGAAGAATCCCACAGCGTTTCTTTGTAATAACTTTTCAGCTACAAAATTTTATTGGTATCCTTCTATGTTCCCTCTAGAGGATGTAATGCACAAAAGCATTGCCACGGAACATATAAAATTACAAATGAAATTTATTGTAAAAAGTAGAATGTCTCCTAGACCGGTGTCAGTATTTATTTCATTCATAAACCAAAACTGCAGGTATAATATATTCATTGTCAGCAAGTTCATGTGTGTAAATTGCCATCCAACAGTATTGACTGATATAAGACAGATATTGAAAAGACAATTTAAATGTACTCTTCCAAACATAAACTGCTCCACAAAAGCACTGTAAAAACTCCCTCAAGGTTTTTCGTGTTGTGCTTCACATTTATGGTTAACTACATAATTTGGTTGTGTCGTAATCCACTGTGTTTGGCAATTTGGCATTAAAGGCCTGCAGGGCAGACTGGATCCTCACCACCTCGCTGGTCGACAGTTTGAGTCTGTGACGGAGCAAGCACGAGAAGAGGTCCAGGCGGCGCTGGCCGGGCGGGGAGAGTTTATTTACACGGTCCCGGATCTCCAACAGCTGCAGAAGCGCCGAGTCCTGGGAGCCCTGAGTGTAGGGGTAGTCCAGCTGCAAGATCAAGTCCCGGATGGCCTCCGGGTCGAAGTGCATGCTGTAGCCAAACACTTGGATGTTGTTGATCTTCATGTAGCCCAGGTTTCTGGAGGGGTCGATGAATTCCAGGGGTTCGTAGTAGACGCTCTCGTTGCCGTTGGGGCCGCTCGACTTTATCCGGCTCCTCAGGTAGATGTGCACGGTTTCGAAAAACGTCTTCCACTTGTTGCCCAGAGTCAGCGTCCAGTTATAGCACTGCAGGGGTAAGTCCAGCTTAGTCCGCTCCCAGTCTGGGAAATTGTTCTCATTCACAGGCATAAACCAGCTCTCAGAGTGGCTGCCTCCGAAGGGGTTGACGTAAACAGCGAGGACGGGCTCCAGGGTGCTGTTTTTAGTCAGGCAAATCTGCAGGGAGAGGCCCAGTATCATGTGGACCAGGCTGGACTTGTACTTGTTGCTCTTCAGGGTGAGGAGCATCCTCTTGCGCCACGAGGGGTCGAACCAGCTGTTGAGGCGCATGTCGTTGCTGATGAAGATGGCGTGGACCTCGATCCGCCTGTCCGTCTTCTGCAGCAGGTACCTCATCTCCAGGTCCTGCAGGTCGGTCTCGAAGCCGATGTAGTGCTCGGTGGAGTCGGCCACCTCGGGCTTGCACAGCCCCTGGCTCAGCATGTAGCCGGCGTTGCAGCTCCCGCAGCGCGTGCGGTTGTCGGGGGCGCAGCTCAGGCAGGCGGGGCCGTCCCCCACCGTGCAGGGCAGGAAGCCGTGGCAGGCCACCTGGTCATTGGGGCACGTGCACGTGTGGGTCTCCTCGGAGAAGCTCCCCAGGAGCCCGTTCTCGTTGCAGTAGAGGAAGGACTGGATGCGGTTGAGCCAGTAGTTGGACGACCTGCGGCAGGAAAAGAACTCGTTTAGCACGGAGAGAGAGAGAGCCCCGAGCACGACAAACACAGCTCTGCTGCAGTTGATCAGAAAGAGAAAAATAAAGATGTTTTTAGTATCAGATTAGGGCCCTATAGTCAGACGACAGCATCTGCTGTCACGTAAATACATGGGTAAATTGCCCCTTAAAAGTGCAAAATCACAAAGGGAAAGTTTCCCTCCACAAACTCCCAGGCACGACAGAGGCACTGGGTTGGTGTGTTCTCTCTCTCTGTACCCCTGTCAAGGAGGACTGACAAAGAGCCATTTTTCTGTAATTGTCCTCAGATTAACTTCTTGAAATTCTACACAGCTGGGATGATTTTTTCCCCATTCCATCTGGGACACAAGGTGCTTTGTCTGTATCAAAGTGCCTAGGACTGTCCCTCCATTTTATTATGAAGATTTTTTTTTGGGTACTGGCTGGAGCTGCACCGATTCACTGACTCTGAGACAAAATGCTTTCTTGGAACAGCAAATAGGACCCTGCACCCCTCCAAAATAGATTCAGCCTTAATTCTTCTGATGACTTCCAGCACTACGGTGTCTCTGCAGGAAGCCAAGAACGAACATGCTGTGTTTATTTTGCATCTTTGGAGACAAAATTAAAAGATCACTTTCATGTTCTTCCTGGCATCTCATTTTGGTTTCACCGGAAGCAACAGTTAATGTCCCACAACCCACTGGGAAGACAGACTGACACCAACAGTTCAGGCTGATGAGACACAGTCACTAGAAGAAAGACAATGGGAACAGCAGAGTTACATGGAAATAGTCAGAAAAATTATCTTCTTTCTTTGCATTTTTCAGTTCTTATTATTGCCAGCAACGCACACTTGCAAAGAACTTGTTTTGTCTGCTGCAGTCAGATCTATTGTTGCCACATGAATGATGATGGTTGTACAGTTTCTTGACCCTTTTCATTGCATTGTTTCAGAGAGAAAAGGCAAGAGCCTCATTTACTGCTGACTTACTTTTTAAGTCACATCTGAATTTGTCTCTGAATATTTTTTTTTTTGTTCTTTTTTCCTAACTTTCAAATCAATGACAACACTAAAAATCTATGGCATCTCAAAGTCAGATTCTCTAGTAATTCTCTAGAAACATGAAAAGGAAGTTCAATAAAATTACATCAATTTACAGTCTGGTGACTTTTTTATTGTTTGTTTGGGGTTTTTTTTTACCTTTTTGTGGTTGGGAAGCCTGAGTTTTATATGCATATAGTCACTAGGTGTCTTCTAGAAGGATAAGTAAATATATTAACACCCAGGACTGGAGTGCCTTACCCCCTTTCCTCTTTGTGTTTATCTGAAAGTCAGCATTAAGCAAAAGGATTTTGGTGAGTTTATCCCTTCATTTCCTGATTAAAAATCACAATTCTACCAGAAAGGTCAATGTGGCGATAAAAAAGTTATTCCAAAACTGAGCAGACTCGAAGCTCGTGCTCTCCCAGGTGGGATGAGCTCTCCAGCCAGTCCCACACGGTTATGGCCCCATGGTGCCTCACAGCAACCAAAACAGAGAAGGTTCTTGCCCTAAGGAGGGAAAAACTAACCTTTTAAAAGTCTCCCATTACAGCTTCTCCCTAACTCTTTCTGGCCCTCTGTGCTTATTAAAGAATTGGTGCCAAGTCCCAAAAGCTGCTGGATGCGAGGTGGAAAACTCTGCTTTATTTACTTGCCTGTAAACCCTCAGTTATGCCATTTGCTTCAGAATGGCCTCCATAAACTTGTTACCTTCTGATTTATGACACTGGACAGATAACTGGGCAGAGTGCAAGACTATTTCATTTGCATTTTAATCTCCGAGTTTCCTGCCTGTGTTGTTGCACCCAGGTGGTGCCACGAGACTCCTCTATCTCCTGTCACAGTCCCGTGCTTTCAGCTGGAAAGCTTGCAGGTTGAAGGAAGCCTGCCATATAACCTCAGCTTGACACAGGCATGATAACATAAATCTTAATTCTATTAAGAATATTCAAATTTTTTATTTTTTTTTACCATGAAAAAACTTTTAAAAATGTATTTTTTCCGACCAAGCAGTTGCAGGCTTGATCCAAAACATGTGTTTCCTCACTGTGACTTTAAATGTAAGAGCAGAGCAGGATGGTCACCCTATATAATAGCTCTAGCAAGTATTTAATCATGATATGACACTTTTACCTCCTTCTCTGCCTCACTAAGTGCTTAACATCTGCTGTACATCAGCTGGCTCAGTAGCAGATGATGAGCACTCAGCGAGGCAGATGCTAAGTGAAAAAATGAAGACAATTTAACAAGAAGTGGATAGGCAGTAAAATACCCATCACCTATTTTCCCTTCCTTTGGAGGCCAAGTCTGATATAAATCCGTAAGGCAGCAACATCAACACCAAGTGCACTCACAGGCATCTCTAAAACGTCCTACTCTTGATCTTGTGGGTTTACCTCCTGGGAAGGACAAATTAGGCTCCAAGTACTTTGTTTCTCTGCTGTGGTTCAAAACAAGAGCAGTAATTGCTACTGAATTTGATAATGATCTTTATGTGAATGTAGCCTTCTTCTAGGAATCAGGGGAAAACTACCAACTGTACAGTAAACAGAAGACCAGTGAGAGATTATAGAATCCCAGAATGGTTTGGGTTGGAAGGGACCTTAAAGATCATCCAGTGCCACCACTGCCATGGGCAGGGACACCTTCCACCAGCCCAGGTTGCTCCAAGCCCCGTCCAACCTGGCCTTGGACACTTCCAGGGATCCAGGGGCAGCCACAGCTTCTCTGGGCACCCTGTGCCAGGGCCTGCCCACCCTCACAGCCAACAATTCATTCCTAATATCTAAAACTTCCTAATATCTCATATCTAAACCATTTTCCCCCTTGTCCTGTCACTCCAGCCCCTTGTAAATAGTCTCTCTCCATCTTTCCTGTAAGTTCCCTTCAGGTCCTGGAAGGTCACCCTGAATCCTCTTCTCCAGGCTGAACATTCCCAGTTCTCCCAGCCTTTCCTCCCAGCAGAGCTGCTCCATCCTCTGCTCATCTTGGAGCCTCCTCTGGACTCTCTGCAGCAGCTCCAGGCCCTTGCTGTGCTTTTAACAAATATCAAGTGATTGCATCTCGTTGGACATTTTTGTCCCCCTTAAACCATCAAAGCCACAGCCTGAAATGCAACACAGAAGGCGATAAAAAGGCTGATATTGGGTCAAAAAAAGAGCCATTTTCTACATGTTGATCTGCATAGAATTAAAATTAGTAGAGATAAAATAGTGAGGAAGCAAAGTGCTGCCTTGGGAGGCTGGGCAGATTTATTTTGGAATATGTACAATGACACATACTATACATCAGCTATAAATCCTACCCTGAAGCACTGACAACTCTTATTGCGAAGAAATAACCTGTTATTTCTGATATGCTCTTTATCTAGTTAACCTCATTCTGATGAGCTGATCCCTTCCTTGGTATTACTTGTTTTTATAGGCCATAATATTAAAGGGTGGAAAGAAAATCTCCCCAAGCAGAACAGCTTCCCTAATACCTTGCAATTTTTATTTAAGGGAGAATTACTTAAAAAAAAAAACAAACCAAACAAAACAAAACAAACTAAACAAAAAAAAGAAAAACAACATACAAACAAACAAACAAACAAACCAAAACAAACTAAACCCAAACTCTTAAACATTTCAGTCCCCTTGAAATTCCTCCTTAGTAAAACTAACAGGCTGCTACTGGAAGGAATCCAATTAAGGACCTTGTCATGCACAAAAAATTTCTAAAAGTTAACATTAATAACCAAAAGTGGATTGGAGCAGACAAGATTTCCTTGTAGAAGAAAAAAAAAGATCTGTTAGAGAATACACTCTTCTGACAAATGACATACAACATTTCAGAGCCTACAACAGCACGTGTTTAAGACATATTTAGCCTTTCCAACATAATTATTTGAAGAATCTTTGATTATAGGCACAGTGGGATGCCAAAGGCTCTGCAGGAAATCTATCATGAACAAAGGTTCTAGTATTTTTTATATATATAAATATATATATATATATATATGTATATAGGTACAAGCACACACTCTGCCCTAATACCCTGGGCACTCCCTGAAAGGTTTATCTGTCCCTTCCAGAAAGTCCAGACACTTTCACCTGGGGAAAATATAAAAACAAAGCTACAAAAATCCCCTTAAAAAAAAAAACAAACAAACAAGTTCTCCCAGACTCAGGGGCTGTAACTGAACCAAGGGAACAAAGGTCCTGATTTGCATTAAGGGAATGATGATGATTATTAATTAATGGAAAGGAACGATAAAGTGAGAGAAAACTGAATCTTTTTTTCCTGGGGAAAGAGAAATGAGAGCAAAGAGCTCGATTCTTTTACCACCTGGTACAGAATTCTACATCTGTAGTTCAGTATTTCTGCACTTTCAGAAAGTGAAGTTCAGAAAGGACGGTTGAACTGGAAGGTTGTGATTCCATCTGTTTTTCTCAACACTCCACAAATGATATTGCACTTTCAATTGTGTTTTTAATAAAAGCACCAACAGACAAAAGCCCGAAGTCACGATCCATATGGAAAAAGCCAATCTGCCACGAGAGTCTTTGCCTTGAAGAGTTTCCAACCTAAGTGCAAACCAGAAGACAGAAATGGAAATAGGCTGCAGGATGTGCTCACAGAGGTTTTGGAGCTGTGGGATGAGGAGGACTGGAGGAGGGAACTGCAGAGCCACCAGCGAAAGTACAAGCCTGGAGCTTTAATATTCCCTCTGTCCTGCAGAGGGTTCCCTACTGTGCACAGTGAATAGCCCTAAATAACAAGGAATAGCCACAAAAATAGCTCTCATCCCCTCAGGCAAACACACCACCCACGGTGCCTCCTGTTCCTCCAACATGCAATCCATGTCCATGGGCCTGGGAGGCACCTTGCACATGGATTGTGATGGATGAGGTGACTCAGCATTCCTATCAAAGGAGCATTTACAGGGCAGGCAGGTTTTGGGGGGATCTCTTTCAGCCTGCCTTGCATGGCACTTGGATTTCCCCTCATCCCTGGCACTGCTGGTGCTGCTGAGGGCCAGCAAAGGTAACTGGTTTGTCACCGGGAAGGAAAACACAAACACTCCCACCTGGACGGGGGATTAATTTACCTCTGCCCCACAAACAGTCTGTGCTGGCAAATGGGTTGAGGAGCCCAAATCCACACACAATCCAGTGTTTTCCACCAGGCTGAGACAGTCAGAATTCACGTTACAACACAGCTAAACAACAGAGTTAAATCCTGCCCAAACGTTTCTCATCTCTTTAATTTTGAAGTTAACTCTTAACAGCCAAACACCCATCCACCAAAACCCAAACTGTCTTGGGTATAAGGAGAGCAAATTAACTTTGGCTTTGTGTCTGGTTGGAGTTTTACCATCAGGGCTGCTTATTGCAATATAGTTCTGTCAAACATTGCCATCAGCTGAATGCTTATTGCTCCCTTAATCTATTTAATTTACCTCACCATGGACTTGCTCCAAAAAAATGATGGCATTGGTAGAAAATACCCCTTTAACTTGAGAGCATTCATGATCAATCACTTACCTAATATCAACCTGTAGCCCTGTGAGAAACCACAGAAGTTGCAGCTATAGGATGTAATTTTAAAAGTAATTTTAAGAGCATCATCTGTCCTGTAACCAGTAGTATATTGCCAGTGATCCTTATTTACTCAGATATAACTCGACTGAATTCTTTTAATACTCTACAGCAGTTTCCACTGGCTGTTTCCAGTTTCTATGGGAACATATTCAATTATTATTTTGTCTCACAGGACTGAATTGCTGCACAGACACCCTGTCCACATGTGGGTACTTGAATTCCAGATGAAATATCTGCACCCTCAGCTCCAGAAAGAAATGTTTGTTGGGTACTCCAAGACCATTTTGTTTCCCAGCATGAAATGATGGAGCTTGGGGAAGAAACCCATGGTATAATCCTCAGTGCCTCCTGTAAATCCTGCAGGTTGAGGACAGAAAGAATTTCCCAGCTTCTAGTTGAAGATGATATCAGGGTAAAAGTAACTGTTATAAAGAGAGGAGGACAGGGTTGGTATTGGAGAATCACCTTGCCAAGGGGGTCATTGCTTTCCCACGTCCTGATCTGCAATTTGATTGATCCTTTCTGCTTCAAATGTTCTGCTGAGGTTGAGCATGGGTGTTGAGGAGGTTGTTTTATAGACCTCTTACATTTTCAGCTGTTTAATATAGTTCATATTTTTTGGTCTTTTACATTGTGAGCCATGAAAAACACAACCATGTTTTTAGCCAGCCTGTGTTCAGCCAGCGCTGCTCAGCATGTAAAACATAAACCCATCAGAGGGAGTTCAAAAGCAACACCTCTAGTGCCAGGACAAACTCCCACCCTCAAACCCAGCTGCTTTTCCTTCAGGAAATCCTGGAGTCAAGGGTAGTTCTCATGTGCAGGAACAGAAGGCACAAAGCAGGAGAGTGGCTGAATTCTGACAGGAGTTGATTCCCACGTCCTTTGCTAAAGCAATCACAATTTGGAATCAGGGAATTTCAGGTTAGGAATCAGGTGCAGAACCACTGGACTTCGGATGGGAATGGACACAAGGTGAAGACCTAAAGCACAAAAGCATTTTTGCATCAAAAAGAAAATAACCTCTCTCAACTCTCTACTGCTCTGCAGGAAAATTACTCTCTTTGTAATACTGGAAAGCATTTTTTTATTTTCTCCTTAGCTAATTTTAATTTCTATTTGTTTGTTTGAGTTTTTATATTTATTTCTTTACTTTTGTTTATGTACAATCCCTTTGGAGCACAGAGTGACAATAACTTATACAAACAAAGTGCTAATTATGAACACCTTGTACATAACAGTGACCAGGTTTTCCTCTAAATATCACCGGGAGATTTATTGCTAATACATAAAAGATGGTCTACACACTTTTTTTCTAGGGAAACCTGGCAAATATGGAGGAAAATATGCCACTTTGCATTGTGCTGAGAGACAACCTATTCAAGCTCTAGACTCAGAGCAATTGTGGAGTAGCTTCCTTTATTTGGGAGGGGGGTGGAAGCAGCGCGTTGTCCTCACATCACACAGAAGGGGATGGATAAAAAACGACTTTTTCTTCTTTTGCCAGTGACTGGTTCAGACATTGGACACAGCTACAGTCCTTTCCCTCCTAGAGCAGAGACATCCCTCAGAAATGATTGATGGATGAGACTTTCTGCCCCCAAAGGACACTCTGCCAAGGACAGAGAGACCCAAAGCTCCTTCTCAGGGTCATACGAGGTCACATCACAGTGAACTCAGAACTACCAACCCTGAAACAGCAACAACAAAACCAAAGAGAGGAGAAACCACGCAAAGTTTGGAAGTGCAAACATTTGGGGTGGCCCCTAAAACTGGGCTATCCCTGTATTGTTGCATCGTACTGGGAGTCATCTTTTATTTGTTTGTCTTTCCCTGCAGCCAGTTCACTGGCACTGAAAGTGGTTCATGAATTTCTCCATCTGAGAGAGGATTTGAGGCCCTTCCAGCCTGTGCTGACCAGGCTGAGCAGATCAGTCACCCGTGGGGTGAGTTCTCAGAGCCTCTGAGCGGCAGTGACCGAGCTCAGCCGTACCAAGCAGCAGCTCCTCTCTGCAGGCTCCACTGCAAGGTGAGTGATTTGTGGAGAGGCTGTTCCAGACACTGCTCATGATTCTCCTGCTTTGCCACCAGAGCTGTGGAGTCTCTGAGCAGTGAATCTAATTTAGTGCATGAGCAGCACTCGTGTTCAGCATGACAATAATTTGCAAATACTCTTTTAGACACTACATTTTCAGGCTCAGGGAGCCCTCTCCAATTAAAAACAGATTGTCCTTAATAGAATCTATAAATGTGAACTAGAAGATCTGTCCTATTTTCCTTTGCAACTTTCTTTTTTTCTTTGTAATAAGTTTACCCCAACTATTTTCAGCTTTATTGTCCTGATAAGGCAGCAAATTCCATTTCCTGCCATCTGCCACTAAATTTGCAATTTTCCACCAGATCACTAGGTATATATAAGGGATTCGTTTGTGTTTGGTACTTTAGAGAACTTACTATAGATAGGCAAAGTGATTCTTCCATTTGTGACTTGGCAAAGCCTCCCCTGATGGTTTGATTTACAAATATTAGAGAAGATGACTAAGATTCTGCTCCTACCTCGTGAGGGACTTTGCTGGTTTCCCAATTTCATTTGTTTCTTCAAACTTACAGTTTGGGGTGGGGTTTTTTTTGGAGATGTGATGATTTTTAAAACTTGGGTTGTTTTTTTTATTCAAGTGATCTTTTGCATTCCCTATTAACTGTTTGTATCTGTTTTGGATGGATCATTCCTTTCAATATCCAAGAATCTGTAGATACATGAGGAATTTTGCTGTAGCACTGACACAGTCACTCTGTACCCACGTGAAGGTACATTTGCTCTTGCTCTTCACCTTTACTCTTAAATCTCCACATAATTGCTTGTCAAACACTGTTTCTGCCAACAAGTTTTGCAAGTGTCCAGGTGGTAACTACCAAATTTACCAAAGGGTCAGAATTGTCAAGATCAGTGAGTTCCTTCATGTTTTATCAAAATAAGAAGATAGTCCATAGGATGGAGAACTTATTAAGTTGCAGGCTAAGCCCAAATATCCCATAAACTCAAGGGAATTCAACGAGAGGCCAATTTATAGGGAAACAGGACTTGTTTCAGCACTTACAGAACTACTTCTTGTTTGAATAGCTTTTTATTTTCTTTTTGCCACAACTTCTTAAAAAATCACAAAGGTTCCTGAAAAAAAAACCCAACTCAACTATTATTGTGATCTATGTTTTTAAAGCATAAGGAATAAGAACATATAGTTTTAACTATAGATCTCAATTTGTTAATATGCATTTACATCATTTATCACTCCAGTGTCAAGGTTTGTATATCTGCACTATTTCTTCTTGTTGTCAGGAAAAACTGTATATCACCAATTATTATTCCTCTCCTTCTGACCTGCTAAATATTTCTTATTAAACTTAAGTTTCTCCTTAAGCAGGGTCCATCCTTTTAAGAATTTTAGGAGCACAGAAGTGACACTGCAATAATATATGGAAAACAACAGCAGTTTTCAGTGTTTAGCTTTAGTTCAGTACACCCTCACTCCCTAGGAAAGGTGTGCAATTCCATATGCCTACAAACAAACAGCTGAAAAAAGGAGATTTTCCATAGAAAATCAGGGGTTTTAAAAGACATTTAACATTTTCTCTTATTCATTCACTGAAAGTCCAAGACAAATTAATAATTAGTACAGGAAAGTCATATCTGAGCCCATGACTGTGGTTGGTTTGGTCCTTAACATTCACAAATGTGGATTTAATGAGTACTATTCTTTTATTAAAAATAAGTTTTTTAAAAAACCTGAAGTCCTGCTCATATATTTTGTGTAAAGAAACTTTAGACATTTTTAAATTGCCCATTGTTAATATTCTTTGTACCTCTATATGTTTGATATCTGTCAGGCTGAGAGTGAGTTGTTGTGCAATTGCTGCTGCACAATCAGCCTGATTCAATTTAGCTATGGATACACATAAAATTATTGAAATTAAAGTATTAATATTTTATTATTGGTAATCTTATACTGTCTCACAAATAACAGTAAAAAGGAATGGCAAAGAACTTAAGCAATGGGAAATTTCTCTTCTTTTGACTCAACTGGTCATAAACAACAGAATCTTTGAAAAAATACAGTGAATCAAGGACAAATTGATTTTCCTTATGCCATGATATCAGTGGGTGCCTCCCAGCTGATCCCAACAGCCCAGCAAGTGAACTTCCTTTGGGAATGGGTTTTCACAGGACACGTGGCAGCAATTCCAACTCCAGACAAAGTTTCAGCAGGGTTTGGAGGGCTGTAAATTTTTGTCTTGTAATTAGTGGGCAAGGAAAACCAAACACCCTTTTTATGCAGAGTCATTCACAGCTCTGTTAATGCATTTCACCTCTATATCTGTATAACTTCTGTTTCTGTGACCTCTCTTTACACCTCTTCCAATGTTTTTATGACGACCCCAGTGTTCCCTAAACAACCTTCCAGGTGTTTATATTCACCCCTGAGGGGTGAATTCCACAGAGGAAGGCTGAGTTTTTCCTCACTGTATTTCCTCCTGTGAGATCGTGGGAGCTGTTACAGCTCCAGTCATCATGTAACTATTCACAAGTGCTATGCTACAATAATCTACTTTTATGGGAGTTTGGAAGATGAATATAAAATAACATAATCCCCAGCTGTGCCGTTATGTGCAAAGCCATCCCATTAATCACACTCAGTTTTACTTCACAGCTTGAAAGTATGCAAAGCGGTGCTGCCATTCAGGTGGCTCAGTGCTGGCAGTTGCACACCTTAACTGCATTTTAAAAGCTATCTTCTCAAGAAATTAAGCACTCAATCTTTCCCCCTTCCTCCAGTGGAAATGTTAATTCAGCACCTTCTGATGTCAACAAGAGACACGGAACAGCCTGGAATTCGGGAGAGCAAATGAAACCCGAGCAGTGTGCCAGCTTCCAGACCTGAACATACAGTGTTAACCACTGTAAAGGAAATTAAAAAACACACCACCAACAAACACAGATCAATTATTTGGTTTCTTTGCAGATTATCTGAACTGATTTAGGATCTGTACTTTCCCATGAGGGCACTGAGCAAGAAGAAAACCAGTGTGGGGAGAAAAGACTGGATTACCTGGGGTTTAAAAGAATGAATCTGTGCTAGACTGATATTGTCAATAAAGAAATGAATCTTATCAGTATCTGTGGGACCTCGCAGACATAAGAGTAGAAACAAGTAGATATTTTAACTGCTCACTTCTTTCCTGGAGCTGAAAACATTATGGGATGTTGGGTTTGAATTGTTCAACTGAGCTCAGATCTAAAAGAGGAACGTGGATTAAATTAGGTATTAAAAATAAATCCTTCCCTGTGAGGGTGGGCAGGCCCTGGCACAGGGTGCCCAGAGAAGCTGTGGCTGCCCCTGGATCCCTGGGAGTGTCCCAGGCCAGGTTGGACGGGGCTTGGAGCAGCCTGTGCTGGTGGGAGGTGTCCCTGCCCAGGGCAGGGGGTGGGAATGGATGGGCTTGAAGGTCCCTTCCAACCCAAACCGTTCTGGGATTCCAAAACACAGCCTTTTCTTCTAAAGTATGGAAAGTTCTCTGACTCAGAGGGATCAATCTGTGATATACCTGCTAAAACAAAGCTTCTCAGGGTGTAAAAGCAGAAACCACACCAGGGCAGTTACAAAATTCCTGGGATGGATTTAGGAAATCATTTTCTTTTTGTGGGCTTTTTTTTTTTTTTTTAAGAGTCAAACTTCTGTGAATTTTAACTTGTGTGCTCAAGAAGTTTTTACTTGACAATTTTAAAGGAAAATTGTTCAATTTTGTTGAAGAGAGAGTGCTGCAAATGCTCTCCTCAATTTTAGTCATTAAATTCCAGTAAACATGTGAATATGATTTTGTGTCTGCAGAGCTTCATCTTTTTATACCTATGATTAGGGCAGTTGATTTGCAAACACTGCAAGGAATTTCTGGTTGTGTTTACTATGAAGGGTAGACATTTAAAGCAGGAATTGCATAAAAATGTTGAGAATTTCCCAGCCATGGGATAACAGTTCCACTTCCCTATCACCATCATACACGGGGTATCGAGGATGTGGTGAATGCTCTTGCAAACTTCAAAGGTGAAATGGATTAAAAGAGAGGTGGTTTTGGTTTTTTTTTTGTAAATTAGATTCGAAAGCTTGTGTGAGACGTGTGATCCCACAGACTGTGAGACTTGCAGTGTCATGGATTTCACAACTGCATGGCACCATTCATCTGAATTTGTCTATGGAGCTCTATAACCAGATGACTGTCTGCCATTCAGAAAAAAAATAAAGAAGAAAAATAAAAAAGAAGGAACAGGCTCTGGAGTCATCATTTGCCAAGATTCACAGGTGCCTCCTGCAGAAACCCTCTTTTCAAAGCTTCCCTCCTCAGTGGCAGGACAGTAACCTCTATTCAGCACAGGGAAATTCTGCCTTTCATCGACAGAGGGTCTATTTTTGTCTTTGAAGTCAATCCAACCCAAAGCTGCAGCAACACTTGGAAGCCCAGATGCAGTTATTCTGTGCAGACTTCCTTTAAATATTCGTGGCTGCAAACTTGTTCCTCTGCTTCTGTCCTTCAAAGCTGAGCATTGTGGCCTCTCTGAACTCTTGCTCGCCTCTTAATCCATGAGTAAAATGTTTGCTGTCCCACAGTCGATGTGATACCCAAATGTGGATGCACTGAGAGTTGGCATATGCAGCAGATGGCCAGCAGAAGAAATCAAAAAAAAAATCACTTAATGCTGAACAACCTCATACCAGTGCAAGACTTCATTAAACCGTGGGCTGGACTCAGCAAGATAAAACTGCTGCTCGAGTGTTCCGTGGTGCACCGAGGGCTGAACTGATGGAACAGAAAGACTCCTGCTGGCTGGGGATTTGCTGCCCTGGGCTGTGCCCAGAGCTGGCTGAAATGTGCCCGCTGCACAGTGCCCTGCCCACCCACCCTGGGCATGTTTGCCACCTGCCTGGTTCACATCCACACCCCCCCAGCCCTCGCTCCGGGCTGAGCCAGCGGATCCTGCACTGCCCGAGCACCTCCACAGATGGGGAGCCATCAGCTCACATCACAGCAATCATCACTCACTGGGCCTGGCTTCTTCCAAAATTAAGGCAGCTTTGTTCAAAAACCTGTGGAATGACACAGGCACAGTTTCAAGGGCAGGGTGCCTTTGGGTTCCTCTGAGGTCACTGAAAGAGCTGGTCAGGATTTCCTCTCAACCAACAATGAGCAGTTACTTTAATTTGGAAGAGTAAAAAGAAAAAAAAACAAAGCCACCACAACAAACTAATAAATGTTTCAGATAAACCCCCTTATTTTAGATTCTATTGAAAATATCACTGTTTAAAATAAGGAAGGGGAGTCTTTGGAAATATAATGAACAGAGTTTGTGCAATGTTGAGAGAGATTCCCAATTGCTTTTCAGAAGGAAATGCATTTCAAAAAGTGAATTTCATTCCAAATTTCTTTTTTTGAAAAGAGACTTGTACATCAACTTCAATTAATGCAGCAAATCCTGATGTTGGCTGTACTTTTATGTAACAGGAGAGGTTTGAAGGTATCCTGAAGTTATTCCTGTCCTATGGGAATCTGAATACCCTATGTAAGAATCTGAATGCCCAAAAAACCAGATAGGAAAATTAAAAAAAAAAATTAAAGTAGAAACTTTGGGTTTGTGTTATAACAAAAACCTGGAGAAAATAAATTTTGGGGTACATATGGCAGCAACTTCACAATGGGGGAAAAAAGCTTTCTTTTCTGTAGAGGTCGTAATTACATCTGTAATTTCTTGAGTTTTAAACAAACAATTGATTATTGCAAAGCAAGCAAAGAGAAGGTGATTTTGGGTGGACTTCAGATAAGGTTTTTTTGTTTGGTTCGAGTCATCTTCTTACTTTAATATCTTGACAATTGAGAGAAGTCAGTCATTAAAGGTAATAAAATATAACTATATTAGAAAATTAGCAAGTGTCACCTTTTGTCTGGAGTGCCAATAAATTTTATTACTTCTGCTCCTTGCAGTATAGAAGTCCTTTATTTTATACTTATCATCATCCATTGTTTCAGAGATGGGTTTCTAGAACGCTGATAATATTCTGACCAGGCTAAATTCCTTACAAATTAATTGGAATTAATTCCTTCTGCAGCTGTGCTGTATCATCTGCTACTTAAGGGGTTTTTTTTAATGATCTGTGGCCGTCCATTTTAAACTACTGTATTGATTGTATCTCATCAACGTGTCTCAGAGTCCAAAAAAGGGGTAAGCAGATGATAAACTCTGAATCAGCCACATGGGGCAGATCCCATGGGACCCCTGGATTTCTGTGATTTCTGTGATTCCCTCATGTGAATTCTGACACCTCCTGTGGGAAAAAAAACCCTTGTTGCCATTCCCTCAGTGAGGTGTGGGTTGAAGCCAAGGCACTCTGATGTCCCAGACACTGATTTTCTCTCTGTCATTGGGGGCTGTGCAGTTGTAGAGTATGGGGATAACTGTTTAATTCCAAAGTCCTGGTCAGGATGTGAATGTGGAGGAATGTGTTTTCATTTTCAAACGTTGCTTGAAGGCCCTGATCTTCACCTGTTGGTTCAATAAAGCTTCATTTGCATTCTCTCAGCCTGAAGCTTTCCTGTTTCCTGCCTAAAAAAAAAAAAAGACTTGACAACTGAAATTCTTTAAAGGATGTTACTGATAACATGGTGTTTCATGTTAATTTTCTGTGGTATATTTATGGCTCTTCTTCTCCAAAGGAATAAAAACATTGAGAAATGTCTGGGGGAAATTTGCTACAATAACAATTTATGGAGCGTCCCAAGGATCTTTTTTTTTTTCCTTTCCAGGTCTATATAAACATATGATCAAAGTTTACACATCAATATGATAATGAGTTTTTAGATACTGCAAACACCCATCACAGTTAATGACTGCACCGAAAATTAACATTTCTGAGGGACAACTTGTTTGCTCAGTCTGAAAGGAAAGGATCCTCTTGCAAGTACAAGCAACTTGGCCCACCCAAAGAAGGACAGCAGAAAATACTCTTGACATTTTTCTAACTCTAATATTCAAAGAATCAGAGTATTGTAAAGACCCCTCTGATCATCAAGCCCAACTGCCACAGAGATATGACCCGGATTACGATCTGAGAATCCGTTTCTTATTAAATACTTGGAATGTCTCTTCAGACATGAAAATATCCGTTGTTTGTAGTCACGTTGGAAGGGGTTTGGAGCAACCTGGGCTAGTAGGAGGTGTCCTACAGTCCAGCTCTTGCCAGGCCTGTGATTCTGTGCTGGGCTGAGGGACTTGGGGGGCTCCACAGAGGATTCCTGACGCTGGAGACGAAAGCCCATTCTTTCTGAGTTCATACACGTCTTATTTATCAGCTCAGAGACAAGAAAAGATACACCCCTGGGGTGCATTTTATAACCTGGCTGTTCAAACACGCTGGTGAAACCTGGAAGGAGCTCCAGCTTCCCGGGTGTGCTAACAGCCTGAAGCTCCGAGACCCCTCCGGCGTCCCTGCCCGACCTCCAGCCGCGTCCGTGGTGTCCGCGGTCGCAGCGCTCGGAGGTGGTGCTGTGTCTGGGGAGGCTCGTGGCCACCCTGCCACGTGCCACGACTGCACAGACAGATGGTCATCAGCCCAGGAGCAAACAGAAGCTGCCAAGGCCAGAAACGCGTGCCAGGATCCATCCCCGCGTCAAGTAATTATTTTAAAGAGCGGACTCGCCAGCCTCGTGAGTCACCACAGCGCTGGCTCTGCTGCTGTCTCTGCAAATGATTCATGGGCATGGGTGATTAAGATATCTTTAAATTTGGCCTGAGGGAAAGTCCTTTGCAGCACTTCGGTCACGGGGAAAGCCAAAAGGCTAAAAGCAAGATCTTCAGCACTGTGCATCTACACTGGGGATTAAATGTGCTGAATGTTTCATAGCTGAAATTCTGGGGCAGCTTTTTCTTAATCCAGGTTTTTTTGGTTTTTTTTTTTTTTTTTTTTTGGTAATGCTACATAGCTATAAAATAAAATATTATTTTAAGCTCCTTCAGTTTAACTTTCTACAGATTTTCAGACTCCAGTACAAAATTTGTCTTGGGAAAATAAAAGTAATAATAATAATAATAAAAAAAAAAACACAACAAAATCAAAATCAAAAACAACAACAACAACAAAACAAACAGTTTAGACATTTGAGTTGAAACACCCTTGTGTTGTGGAAGGAACAGAGACAATGAACAAGGACAGATGCCAAGAGCAGCTGCCCCATGTACTCCCAGCTCCTAAACCACGTGTGAAAACACACACATGCACAAGAGTTTATCTTCACTTCTCACTCTTACCAGACCTGTTATTTGCAGGGCCCTGGGTCGTATTTTCATGTGTGTCACGTTAGTTTTAAACAACTCTAATCCCCAATCCAATTAAAGGCATCACCTCAAAGCAGATCATTTGATTTCCTCTGAGAACAGATGCTGACTTATTATTCGGGTTAGTAAAGCAACCACTGCCAAACTGACCTTCATTTTATCTCACACATTTCATCTTATCACCCCCTTTTCTGTGGCACACGACTTTCAGACGTGCACCTGGGGTGGCAGATCCAAGTCAGATTTCCACAGGAGGGGCATTCCTTTACACTGAAACTTGGAAATCCATTTTTAACTCCCAAATGAAGTACCTTAATTGGATCATTATTATTATTATTATTATTATTATTATTATTTCTCTGTTCTCCCCTGGAATGATTTTTGTTTGGAAACATCTCGATGATCCTTTGTACTCCATTCAAAGATGTTCAAAAATCCGACAAAATATTGGGGTTTTTAGCACCTCTTGTTCAGAAGAGTCATCTACATCAGAAGAGCTTTTGCTGCCTTACACTGCCTTTCCATAACAACTTTCATCCAGACTCACTGCTCACTCTCATTCCAGCAGCCTGTTAAGTGATGGATAATTACATTTTTTTCTCTTACATCCAATGCCACGAATGTGCTTTGAGAAGAAAACTCTGTGCATGATGATGCACTGTGAAACTTTCACATCTTGAACCCTGGTGGAAGGTTTTATTCCTTTACTAATTTTGTGCCAGTGAATCAATTATACTCACAGCAGAGCAATCTACAGTAGCTGATAACCAGCTCTGGGATGTAAGGAACTAATCCTGTGTCACATCCTGAGGGAATGGGATTAATCTGCACTGTCCTTTTTATTTTTCATGTATTTTGTTCCGAAACATTCTGGAGGAAAAAGGTTTCAAGGCCTCAGCGTCCTGATGGACTGTGTTACAGATGCTGCAAAAAAAGTCACCCATTTTAAATGTTTTTCTGCACATGGACTGAAGGGAAGATTAAGATACAAGTCCCTTCTCTGAAGAGTTTTTAGAGCATTCAGGCCCTGTTGCACTTCTAGGGCACGTGGAATTTTTGCTCTGTGAAATTCAAACTGAGGAGAAAAATGAGAAAATGCAACTTCATGGCTCTTCCTCCTGTCACAGCTGCCTGTGGTGCGTTCTGTGGGAAATTCCAAAATAAAAATCTGGTTTTAAAAAGCAGAATTCCTTCTGAAGCTCTTCTGTTTGATGTGGCTGTTCACTGCCTCTAGTGATGAACTCCTTCTAAGTCTACATTAGCTTCAGAGCATGTTTCTTAAAAAAAAAATAGCCTTTGTGGAGACAAGGACATGCTTCAAACACAAGGCTGCCAAGAACGACTTCTCTTTCAGAAAGAGAGATTTTTATATATTAAAATAATTTATTAATTTTTTTTAAGTTATTAAGGGGTTTTGTCTGTATTTGTCATCAGCTTCTGTTACCAGAATAAGATCCTTTAAAAATCTGGCTGGACTATTGGTAGGACTTCACTGTAAATTAGATGGTAATATTAAGCATCCAGTCTTTTCAGAAATTCAAATACTAACATTTTATTCAAGACTTCATGCTTTTGTGTGCAAGTGTCATACCTTGGTCTTTTAAGACAGAAATTCTTATTTACTTAATGTGCTCATAACCTTCATCTGCAGTTTGTTGCAGCAGGTTTTCCACTTTGTTATTATGTAAGGAAGATGCAATTTTTATTTATTTTTTTTTGCATTGGCTTACTGTTGGATTTTCCATTATGTTTCTCCTTTTAACATTTTTGTTTATGTCTTTAATAAATCACAGATTGTGCTGATTAAATTTGGCCTCCGGTGATGCTTTTTCATTATGAAGTGATTTAAACTGCATGCAGATAATGTTCCTACACAGAGCAATGTACTGGACTGAGTGCACTCACTCAAAGGGGGGACATCAGTCAAGGAACCCACTTAAATGACACCAAAAAGAATGAAATCAAGGGCCAGACTGGCACTTCTGAAGGAAGAAATGAAAGCTTCCCCCTGTCTTTAATGTCTTTCAGTAGTGCTTGGATATTTTTGATATTTTTGATATTAAATCAAACCAGAGGAAATCGTTGCTGTGCTCCTCAAAAAATATTTGGGAAGGCGAAGATTCTCCTTCTCCTCCCAGCCTGCCAAGCACAGAGAGATTCCGGTTTTCCACCTCTGGTTCCGTGACGTGGCTGGATGTGGGTGCCAGCACAATCCCCGGCTCTGAGGCCCTGACAAGCTGACACCAGGCCTGTTCCTGGGATCTGAAATGAAACCTTGCTGTTGTGCTGCCCAAAACAGACAGAAACCCAACGTTCTGAGCGACCAATGCACAGCCGTGACTCTGCTTTACCTCCTCCCGCTGCCATGCGTGACCTACAGTTCCTGTGCTGACATCCCAACTGAGGTTTCCTTATTCCCTTCACTTATTTTGTCTTTGAAAAACAGAAAGATTTGATCTTCAGCTGGTGATGACATTACACGCTCCCAGAGGTGCCCCTGCAGCGCAGGTGGAGTCCCGATGGTCAGCACAAGCTGTGAGGAAGCTTTTCCCTCCACAGGCAGTGAAGCCCCGTAGTAGAACATCACCTTCTGACCTCCCCTGAGAAAGATGCTGCTGGAACAGAGAGCTTGGACTAACTCTGGCCAAGAAAACACAATGACACTGCAGGTTTGTGGGGCTGATGTGTCAGTGCAGTGAGGACACGCTGGTAAATCATCGCCTGAGCCTCCGGAAGCAGCAGAGCCTCGAATTCACGGAGGCAGCGGCTCCCCTGGTCACTGTTACCCCACAGAACAAGTTTCTTTGCTTGTTTTGGTTTTTTAAGCTTGTTTTCATCACTCAAAATGGAATGTTTTATCATTCCACCCCTTTACACAAGATGGGAACAGATCACCTACACAGCAAATTCCCCGCTCCTTGTCGGCTTTGAGTTTTCAGTTGGTATTTTTCGTTGAGCTCAGACAAGCACTAAATACTGCACTGATTACAGAAAAGGATTGATTAATTCAGGTGAATTTTACACTCAGCAGCGCCATAATGGTTTATAATGGAAATCTTTTGATGGATCTTGGCGTGATTTGACTTTCAGGAAAAGGAACACGTTAACGAAAGCAAGTTTAAAAGCTGGGCAGAACATCTGGAAACCTGAAAAGATTTGCAATGAACAGAATAAAATCAAAATACTAATCCTGTTCCCAACCCCACTGTACACAAAACTGCTGCAGTAAATTGCTCTCATCACAAGTGGAAACTGAAAGAAAAGGATTTATACTTTATTCCAGCTGAAGAACATGAACTGTTTCAAAAATCAGACACAGGAATGGAGTTGCTTTGCTTGCAAGGTAATTGAGTCTTTTTTGTTATGAACAATGACATTACAAGAGGTTTCAATGCTATTCTCAGGATTAGAAAATTAAAATATTAATGTAATTTTGGCTCATGATTACGAAGTGGCTTGGAATTCAGGAAACATGAAATAAGTTACAAGAAATTCTGTCCAACTCATTAATTAAGTCTCATTTAAAAACAATCAGGCAACAATTTGTTTTATGTTCAGTTAAAAAGTTTTGTGGCCAGTGAGAAGAGAAGAGTATTTTCAGTAATTAATGATAACCTTGGCTGTGTGTAGGAGCTCCTCCAAGCATGACCAAACGATTTCTGGCAGACTACACAGATAAAGCCCACTAAAACTCAAGGCTCAGAGACAGTTTTCATGAATTACATTAAACCTTTAGGACATAGCTCCCAGATTCACGAGAGAGAAAAATCAACTCTCACTTTTGACATACTCCTTTCAAAATCCTCTGTATGTGCCTTTTATTGACTGGTGAAATACAGTGTAAAATTCAACATTAGCAAGAGTTGTTTTTACTCACTGCCAGCACCATGACCTTTATTAAAAACTGAAGCACTGCCTGTTTAATCTGCATCTGAAAAGACAAGTGCCTAAAAAATGCAATTTAAAATAGTATTTATGTCTTCATTAGCTCAGCCTGATTTCCCTTTCCATAATAAAATTCACCCTTAACTATCACTAGCAGAGCCCAAGCACTTATCTGAAGGAGTTGTTTAGAAAACCTTGGGAAAAACATGACATTTTGTTCAAATTCCCCCCTCTTGTTTGTTTGAAGCCCAGACTATCCGTGGCACGTGGAATCATAGACTGGCTTGGGCTGGAAGGAACCTTAAAGATCATGAAGCTTTGGTTTTTGCTTTTATTTCTATCTTCCCTTAAGCACCAAAATAAAATGAGTCCAGGGGTTTGGCTCTCTTCTTGCTGTCTGCTGAGATGCCTGATTTTACAGCCTGAGAAGTGGCTCCTGTTTCTCCATGGCATGACTCAGGGATTCATTCTCCACTGCACTACCTGCTTTTCATTTGCCTGTTTACCTGTTGACAGGTGTCAAAAAAATTCAGGACCTTATCTGGGTTAGATGTATTCCCATCATGAGCAGTATCTGAAAACTCTTCTGTCAATACCTGTGTTTCTTTTCTCCTCCCTATCAGCCTTTTCACCACTGATATTCCTTTAGTAGCTCTTTATCTTGGTCTATCAGAGTGGGATTTTTAACCAGGTTTGGACATTAAACCAGTTTCTTTTGACCTTTTCCCCTTGCTTCTCAGTTTAAAGCTCTTCTTATCAGCCACAAAAGCCTGGATGTCAGAAGGCAATTTCCCCAGATAGGCAGATGGAATCCAGCCTTTGAACACACTCCCTTTCAGCAAACACATCCCACTGGCTGCATATTCCCAGGCCTGCCTTTAACACTGATTTTGAGTCATCTGTTGATCACCATTCCATCACACAACCAATCTCCCTCTGTGCTGACTGGAAAAAAATTAGGGTAGTCACTAAAAGGAGACATAATTAACTTAAAAGTGATGGTATTTCTAAGCCTTGCAAAATCAAACTGGGATGATGGTTTGGTGCAACTGCCTGTAAAACAGGCAAACCCATTGCTTTATTGTCACAGAATCATGGAACACCAGGCTGGAAGAGTTCTCAAGGATCATCTGGTCCAGCCTTGCTTGGCAAAGGTGTGGTCTGGATAAAATGACCCACACCCTGTCCAGCTGCACCCTAAAGTGTCCAACAGTGAGGAATTCACCACTTCTCTGGACCCTCTCCAGCCTGCCCATATCTTTTTGGTGTAGTGCCACATCCTTATATTAAAAACAAACTGTGAACTCACAAGTTCTGCTTTTTTTTTTTCTTTTTTTTAAATATCCTTTCTATAACAAGAAAGCTGTGTTTTGATCAATCCTTGCAATTGATCCTTGCCTTATATACCTCAGTTCATCCTTACTCTATCACTGCCATTATTGACAGCAGCCAAAGATGGTCTCCAAACCCTGTAGAGGTTGTTTTGGAAGACCTGATCATTTACAATTATTATTCCTAATTATGAGATGACCCCACAAGTGAAAAATACATTTTTTTTTGTGTTTCAAGCACAAAGCATGACACAAAGTAGGAGAAGGGCGGCATGAGAGCCACAATAACTGTCTCCTGAAAGAAGGGGAAGGGCCACCAGGAGGAAAAGAGGAATTACTGGAGCCTGAGCTTGGAACACAAGAGCTGAAACCATGGGAGTGTAAAGCAGCCCTGGCAGTTCTGGAGCACTGAAACTAAACCAGGTTTCTTTAAAATCAATGGAGACACGTGCTAAATGCAGGAGTCACTGGACTATCCCATGGTGCTTGTGCTCAGAAGAACAATGCCCTTAAAAGCTCATTCATTCCAGATTTCCCACAGTGTCACTCCACTAATTTCAACAAAGCAATTTTCGACCAGCGATTGCCTCTCCCCACTTTATGCTGATGGAGATCTGAGTAGCTGCCTTTCAGGAGCTCTGTTTCTAGGAAGGACTGAAACACTTCCATTTTCTATCCTTAGGCATCCTTTCGATCCTCATTCGTATCTGACAAACGAGACAAGAAATCAATTGTGCTCAGTGTGAGCTGGATAACGACCCACTGAGATCCCAAAATAGCCCCGCTCGCTCCAGAACGGGTGCCCAGGGCTCGCTACACGAGTGTTTGGCACCGTCACACCTGGCCCAGTGCCACTGAAAACACGGCTCTGGAAAACAGGGGGACCAAGTGGGATGAATCCCTGCACTCACGTGCTTTCTGAGTTGCCCCACGTACTCCCCAGTCACAAACAAATGAGGATTTATCCTGCCCCTTTCCATGGCACTGAGGAAAGCACAGACAGAGGGATTACAGAAAGCTGGGACTGCTCAGCTCCTACAAACACAAGGACTGCTCCACTCCCACCCCCCACGCCCCGAGGAGGTTTGAGTGCCAGGAGAGCACCTGGGATCTCCCGGCATCCCTTACCTCTGCCTCGGCATGCGGATCAGGGGCTGCTTGTGGCACCTCTTGCTGAGGCCAAAGAGCTTGTGCACCGTCCTCTGGGCCTTGAGGAACAGCTGCCTCATGCTGCTCTCCAGCTGCTCGTAGCGCCGCTGGAAGTTGGAATCCATCGTCCACAAGTGCATGACGGCGGATGTGTTCAGGAAGTAGTTCATGGGCAGCCTCTTCATAAATAACTTGAATTCATCTGAAAGAAATAGTTAATAGCCTTTTAATGGTGTGTTTATGGTCATTCGTGCGGTGGAAATTGATGCCCAAATTGTTTTTTTTTTTTCTGGAACTGATTTTTATAAATTCGATCTTCTGAAATTTTAAAATTGGGCATTTTAACTTTTTGAGGTAGAAAGGTGACTCCACTTTTACTGATGATAATAGAATAAAGTCAGCAAAAGTCAATACCCATGCCATTTTAAAACTGGTATGAAAGCAAATACAAGCACTTATTTCTCAACCTGGATAATGTGAAGATTAAGTAAGAAACAGAGATTCTTACCTTCAAATCTAGGATCTGAAAGTAAATGCCTATTTAATGATTGATGTATAATGACTCATTTGAAGATCAGAAACTGTTTTAAAAGAAGTGTATTCCAATACTTAGGAAATGCAAACAAATGTGATTTTACAGGCCATTACTCTTATATTCATGTTATTTCACCTGAGACAAGCCAATAAATCAGACTTTCACAAGCATTTGCAATTAAAATGTAGCCTTTCAAAGGATTTTTTATGATGCTTCAGAATTTTATGACACTTCAAGAATGTCCCCATAACTTCTTTTTGACTCCAAAGTGGTGCAAAGGAGCTCTTCAATCACAAGGTCACTGGTACTGGGAATATACCCTGTGATTTGTTCTGGTAGCTCAGTCCACGTAAGACACACAGAGAGCATCTTGTTAACAGAAGTTTATTAATCAGTGAGTCTGTTTCCATAAGTAGGATAATTTGCAAGTTGATTTATAACTTCTGAACCCAAATAAACTTCCATTAAAAGGGCTCTAATTACCAGGGGGAGAAATGTGAGAACGAGTAGCACACTTGAATGCAAGTTTATCCCTTTTCTTCCTTGTTTCCATGGATTAGCCCGTTTCCCTGTCTGCCCTCCTGCCTCCTGTTCTCCTCCCACCCTTCACAATCCATTTTTTTTTTCCTTTCAGCTTGTTCCCTCAGCAAAGTCACTCATCCCACAGTTTGGCTTTCACCCTGCCAGATGCTCCTTTTTGGGTAGTCTGCACTTCAGCAGACTACGTGAAAAAAAAGTGATCCAAGTGCCTGAAGTAGCCTCCCTCTCATAACTAAAATAATCATAATATTTAACTTTGCTGTAATTTTAGGATGCCCGTGGGAGAGGGTTGAGTGGGGAAAACGTCTGCTCCCATCGAAGAGCACTCCCTTACCATCGTTGCTCATAAAGTCTTTTGCTTTTACTTTAGCTTTTTTTAACATGTTTACACAAAGCAGGCAAAAATACTTTCTTTTTTTTTATAGGTGGAAGAGAAATATCTTTTGTAAATAAGCTGGAAAGGCCCTTGACCACATCCTGAGGGACAGAGGGAACAGAACACTCCCACTCTGGCACGGCATATTCTGTGATGGATGAAGGCTCATAAGAAGGCAAAAGGCTTGGAAAGGTCTTCTGGCAGGTAAATCACCAAAAGCAAGGGGCAAAGCTGATTATTTTATATTCAATAAAGTTTCAGTAATCCATCTGGGAGTTCTTTGGAAGTGTGTTGTTCATTTTCTCCTCTTTGGGTGCAAGGACAGCACTGCTGCCCCTCTACTGTCCCTGGGTGCAATTTAGGCACTGAGGAAAAGGAACTGCTTATTCATTTTCAAGCATTTGGACCCTTTAACCTTTTGCTTTTCCCCTTCCTTAATTTTGTCTAGGTTGGTTTTAATCCTTCTTGGTCCAACAAGAGTATCTGTTCCTGGCAGTTTAACACCTGGAAATCTCTGTCACCAGACGAGCATCTCTGGGAATCTTAGTACAGTTTTGGGAAAACCAGTTGCCTGTTTTCTCCTTCCCAGGTGACAACCATGCCTTTCACAGAATTATAAGAATATTTTGGGTTAAATGGACCTTTAGGGTCATAAGCAGAGACACCTTTCATTAGATCAGGCTGTTTAGAGTCCCATTCAACCTGCCCAGTCTCTGTCTCCTTACACTGCCCTTCCAGTCCTCAATTCCCCTCAGGGTTTGCACAGAAGATGTGAGAGAGGGTGATGTCTGGCTTGCCTGAAGCAACCACAGTCCCATTGCCTTGGTAAAGCCTTCCAAGGTTAAAGATTTAATAATTTAGAAAAACTGGTAGTTTAAAAAAAGAAAAAATTAATATCAAATAAAATTAACTGAACAATGTCCTTTGGTTAAGCACAGATCTGCAGTTTGCAAAAATCAGAGGAGTTCTACTAAAGTGAGAGGAGTGGGGGTGTGTAGTGTGTACAGAGATGTGCTCTGACACCTCGGGAGGGTGAGGTCCCAAAGCCACACTCCCGACTACCTGTTTTAATCACTGACTTCTCCCTTCCCTCCTGTTCCTCTGAGAGTCTGGGAGATCTACTTCAAATGAGCTGCACGCAGCCCAAACACACCCAGCTCCCCGGGGAGACAGCAGAGACTCCGAAGATGCCTTTTCAGCTCTCCTGTTGCTGTAATCACTTATTTAAGGAACGCTGTCACTTTGCTGTCCCCTGCACCGAGCTCTACAGCCAACAGCTCATCGGGTGCAGTGTTTAGGAGCGATAAGGAGGGTTTACACTCCTCAACTTGCACTGCAACAGCATTGCCAATAAGAAAGAGTTTCTTTTTCTCCCTGTAATAAACATCATCTTTGGCTACCCCCCCGTGCCCTGTCTGATCCTGTTAATGAGCTGTGTAGTGCAGGTAAAGGAGAGGCAGAGATAAAAGGAGCGTGGTTACAGAGTGCCTGCTGCATGAAAAAAAAAAAAAAAAAAGGGAAGATAATGTGCCCATATCTTAAACAGACACATTTCATGATCTGTGAAACTACAACACGAGCTCCTAACACTGAGAGATGATTAAACTATTACACTCTAATCAACACCCCGTGCCAGCCATTCCTGAGGATTAACAGCCAGTATTACAGTCCTGGGGGCCATAGGAAGGATACTTCTGAAACACAGAATCATGGAATACCCTGAGCTGAAGGGACCCAGAGAGAACTGAGTGCCACTCCTGGCCATGCACAGGACACCCAGAATCCTACCAGGATCCTTGACACCACGAGCAATCTGATTTCTGCACCTGCTGCTTCATTTTCACGTAGGTAGTACATGCAGTACAATTTTATATATTCTTAACTGGTTGCAAATAAGGTAAAAAAGATGGCTGGTCAAACAAGTGCATTTTCTGACTGGTTGTGTCTGGTTTTTGTACATCCCCCTTTCTGTCAGCTAAACCTTCCTTGTATTAACAGTGTCTGGAGATTGAAATGGCATCCAATAGTTCAGTGGGAAAAAAATAAATGAGAAATATCATAATGGGACCAAACAGTGCTGCTACAATCAGATGGGTATCAGACTTATTTAGGCTGTGAGAAACACCCAGAGCTGCAGGGATGTAACTCAGTGTTATTTGGGACCAGAGCAGGCTCAGTGCTCAAGGCAGTGATTAATATTCTGCACACAGAGCTGGCAAAGGCCACAAAAACACAGGAAGCCTCATCAAGGGGGTTGATAGTGCTCAGCTACAGGGAAAAAAAAGTGCCTGCTTTGTGATGGAAGAGAACAGGAGCCCTGATTTCTCTGCAGGGAATATTTTGCACATCCCTGATATGATTTTACCCCAAGATGTGTACAGGACTATTCCCCCTACAAGTCCACACACACTTCTGGTTTTGTTCCTGCTGAGACTGGGTGGCTTGTGGAACTTTTCCAGGCTACCAGAATGTCTTGGGTGGGCTTGTTTCCTAAGATCCCTTTGGGAGGGATCTTTGGAAACCTCTTGGAAGTCAACAGATTTATACCAGCCTAGGAATTCAAATTCTCGGACGTTCCACCTGACCACAGTGAAATGCTGGAAATTTTAAATTTTAAAATGCCAAAGAACATCACTGCACTTTCTGCTCCTGTTTGCTTTAGGGTAAACAGTCCAAGACTGAGCTCTCAAAAGGCTGTTCCTAAATGTTTCTTTTCGATCATATGGACACTCTTTCCCCAGTCAGTGTAACAGAGGTTATATCTCCACTACGGGTCTCAGAGCCAGAGCAATACAATCTAAAATATAATTTAGGAGAATGTAAAGCAAAACACAGCTTGAAAATGATCTGCATTTGGTGATATGTTAGGAGAGAAACTGTTTCACAGCAAAGTAAACTGAAAGAAATGTCAGCCACATTCTCTCAGCCTCCAGAAATGACAGTTTCTGGGAAGATGACATTCCATCAAGTTTTATTCTGCTGTTTAATTTAATGTCATATTCTGATGAGCCTTTTTACCTAAAGTGAAATAATTTAATCTGACGGTGACAAAACCCTTGACATTGGGAATTACAACATAGTGTTCAGTAAATATATAACCCTGTCTAATAGTGGGTTACATCACCTACCCAAAATTAATTTTATTTCTTATTTTTAAAGAATATTCAAAAATTTGGAAAAATCAGCCTGACAGTGACTGAAAAAGTTTAAGAATCCCTTGTTGACTGAATCATACTATTCACAATAGGTTTATATATAGTCTATGTATTTTCTAAAATTTGTTAAGAATTTGGACTTTAGTGTTTTTTCCTATTTAGCAAAGTTCAGTAAAAGTATGTCTGTAGGAGAAAACCACTTTTCACATCATATTACACTGTCAAAATCCACCATTAGATAGTAATTGTAATGGGCTGCTTTGTCATTTCTCTAAAGGATGCTTTAACAAAACAGTTTTTCCCCCTTAAAAATCTATAAATCTGTCATTGGGGCATAAATCCTCTGATTTTAATCGAGTTCTTCCACGTGCTCTAAAGGTACGAAAATTCTGCCCTCACAGCCTGGGAAGTGTTGAAATACCTCATGGAAAACTGCTTTGCTCTGGCTCTAACAAAGTGTTACAGGGGGATTAAGGGGAAATTGTCAAAAATGGACTTTGACAAGGGAGGGAGTGATATTTTGTTGAACAAAGACGATGGTGGTGGTAAAATGAGAGTGCCTTGTACGATTTCAAACTCAGCTGAAGTGGATTCACGTCTTCCAGAGCGTTCCATCTCTTCCCACTCTCCTCATGAGAATCACTTGCAAATGACCAAAAAGCTGCTGCAGGACACCAGCTCTGCTCTCAAACCACCAGGGGAGGATCCCGTGGGAGTTCAGGCTCGGTATTTCCTTGGGCATTCTGGGGTCCAAGGAAACACAATCCAAGCAGGTCTGGCATTAGCTCAGCTTGCTTGAGTCCAGCGAGGTTTTGGGAACTGCTGTAATGAAGACTCAGCTGCCCTCATGGAGCAAACATTTCTCCCTATCCCCAGTGTGAATGTCTCCTGCTTCGTTTTCTGCCTGTTGCCTTTCAGCACATCGAGCCTGGCTCCCTCTGGATCCCTCTGGCTCCCTGAGTCCCCTCAAGTCTCCATGCCCAAGGCTGACCAAACCCTCCTCCTGGGGCCTCTGCTCCAGCCCCCAGCTCTCTGGGGACATCACCGACCACCCTCTGGATTGGTGATGCCTCTCCTGCACTGTGGAGCCCCCCCCCCAAAAAAAAAAAAGAATCAGCTGCAGGTTTAGTTCATTTGTGGTGTGTTTTTTCCTTCACAATAACCTGTCTCCTTGTCTGAGCTAATCATTTGCCCACACCTGGTCTTAATCCCGCTCCAGCCTTCCTTTGGCACAATCCATTCCAACAGCAAGCCGAGACAAACAGATAGGATTGCATAAGGAAAAGCAGCAGCAGTCAGAACCAAGAAGAATATTCAGACCAAGAGCTCTCCTTGAGAAGCACTTGGGAAATACCTCCAGCAGCTCCAGCAGCTCATTTACCCACAGGAAAGGTGACACAGAGCAGCAAAGCAAAGCACCCAGCCCTGCTCTGTGTCCATCTCAGGGCTGATTGTCTGCTGAGGCTGCAAATTAGCCTGTATATTAGCCAGTATTACATTATTAATATAAATACTGGGTGATTTTTCTGGTTAGAAGCTGGAAAGAAGGTGGTCAATTAATCCCATCCCAAAGCTAAGGGAAAATGCTAGAGCTCCTCATGTCACCACAAACAAGTGTGTAAAGAAAAGAAAAAGAAAAGCCATTTTGTGAAAGGATTTTTCGCATTCCAAAATTATCTTAAATCTATGGAGATTTTCTACTTCCAATTCCTCTGAAATCCTCTGAAAGGAACATTGCAAAGTTTCTCCCTTTTAATTTGCTTTGAATCAGTCAAAATACTTCATCTTGGCAGAACTGAAATTTTTTATGGTTATGTCAACCTTTAATTTTGCATTATAACATGAAAGCTATGAAGTAAAAATGAGAAAAATGAATAAACATTACAAAATGAAGGTCAAAAGCTTTTACCGTATTCTTAAAAACAAACAAACAAAAAAGCCCCCATAATTTGGCAATTACTGGAAGATTGTTCCTGGTTGTTTGTTTGTTTGTTTGTTTTTTCAGAGCAGCTGCCCTAATATTTTGTAATATTCTGGATAAAAATCTTTATCTCTGCTACAGTGCAACTGCATTTTCTGTTTAGACTACAAGCTCTTGAGAGAAGAGCCTGGCTCTTATTATATCTTTATAGGGCAGTTAGCACAATAGAGCCCAAATTTAATTGTTGCAATTTATTAGAAATGATAAAAATAAATTTGCCTGTGGCTCCAGGCAACTGCCCCCTCCGTGGAGTCCTCTGTGGGAGCTGCAATTAGTGCGAGGAGAAAGAGTTCTGGGAGGAATGATCTCATAATCCCCCTTTTATCACACTTTTTTACCGTCCTGGCTGTGAAAAACCTGCTGCTCTCCCCATGTGACCGCGGTGTTATCATTCCCCTCCCATAACAACGCTTTTCAAATCGTAATCAGGGCAATAAACGTGACAGCGAGTCAAATGCCAGGTGTCAGCTGTAAATCAAACCACAAAGCTGGTTGTTCTGAGAGGATGTAAAGCTGTGGGACCCGCATTTCCAGTGGCTGGATGGGATTGCTGTTCATTAAAAGGGCTGCCTCGATATTGTGTAGGTGTTATTAAAGAGATTTATAAAAGATAGAGATGTCTTTAAAAACATCCTTCCACGATTCGAAAGCCTGGGGAGAACAAAGTGCTAAAATGAACATATATTTGTTTTTATGTTGCCATGAATTTTAGTTCCTCATGATGCATTACTCAATTTGTCAAAGAAGTAGCAGCTGTTTTCCAAGAAATATATGTTGGAAAATAATCCAACTCAGAGAAGCAGATGACTGCAGCTTGAAACAACTTTATTTCTCGACAGAAGAGATAGTAAATCTGAATTTTCCTTCCCCTTCCCCCCAGTGAAGCTAAATTAGTGGACTTGATGATTCTAGAGTTATTTTCCAACCCTGATGATTCTCTGATCCTGTGACAGATGTTACACATGTTATAGACATACCCACGTGTGCATATATATATATATATATGTATGTCACACATTTACTGCTGGTGATGTCAACCTGCCAGAGGAATAGGAAACCACAAATCCTCCAAACTCTCCTGGCCCCAAATAAAGATGAAAAAATGGCAGAGTTAAAATTGGTAGTACAACCAGAATATCATCCTGTAAATTGTGGATTAATTCAGAAGTTCTGCTGGGCAGGAGAAAACAACCTTCCCAGGGCTCTGCTACGAGCTGGCTGGACTTGCATTTCCTATAATCAAGTGACTTGTTTCTTATTCTCAGTACAAATATGACCTTGACAGTGAGCTGACTTCTCAGAAGCCAAAAGGCCAGGCTCCAACAGCTGTCCCTGTAAGTCCCAGCATTAGAAGGACGTTCCCTTCATCCTGTCAGGTTTTCTTTCGGGTGTGATTCTGGCTCATCTCTCTTTTAAAGATGTTTCTATCACTGACCTTCAAAGTGATGTTCTTTGGAATTCACAGTGAGCTTTCAAGAAAAATGTCTCAAAAATTTATCTATGGGTTATTTTGGATTTTTTTTTTTTTTTTGTAAACACTTTGATGATTTCAATACTGTTTCCAAGTAGTCCTGCAGCTGAGATGTTCCAGTGTCTATCATTATCTCTCTGCAGAACTATAAATGCACTCAAAGCACAAGGTGTAATTCTTATGGGCAGGTATAACTTCTGTCAGCCCAAAAATTTACCTTCCCTGGTCTTGATCACGCTGGGAACTCCTGTAGTTCGAAAACTGGGAAGGGTAAACAAACATGTAATAATTCACAGAAGGCTGGGTGAGGGAAGAGAATGAGTGAAACTGAAAAGTGTTCTTGGAAAACACATTGAAGTAAATAAGCAGTGTTAAGCTGTTCCAGGAGAAGATTTAAGAAGCTATGAATCAGAACAGACAACACTGCCCTGGAAGAAAAGAGAGGCCACAGAGTGACATCACTCTTAATAAAGCAAGCCCGAAGCTGCCAAGGCAGATTGGAATTCCACCAAGAATGAGGGGTTTTTGTCACTAGCTTTGAAGGGAATTACATTATGTCCTGTACAGGGTGGACATAAGTAGAATTATATTAGATCAGGCCTTCTGCTCCTCCTCTTATTACAATGTCACCACAATGTTTGAAGCATCTGAGAGTGCAGTGCCACGTAAAAAAAACTTCAGTAAGTTGATTTGCCAGGTGCTGCTTTAGCAGGAGTTGTGTAATGCTTTTACTTTTGGAACAGGGGCAATTACATTGGCTGTCCCCTCACTTTTGGAGTGGGGGAGGCACAGCTGAGACACTGACTCTCTCAAGAAATTATGCACATCCCACCTGTTCACTTGATTAAAACAGTGACACCTCCACAGGGGTGGGAGAGGTGGGGAGGGGAGTTCTGGTGGCAGAAGGAACGGCAGCTTGGTGTATCTGCTCACGTTATTGATTAAACTTCCTGACAACCACCGAGGGAAGTTAATTACTGGGAGGCAAATTAACACCCTTGCAAGATAATAGCGAAAACAATAATTGTATTAAGAACTCGGGGGGGGGGAAGTGGGGGGGGGCTAAGTTTTCTTGGCCTGGAGCCTGAAGCTGTGAGCACTGTTTTAAAGCAAACCACCTCTCCGCTGCTCGGGGGCAAATGGTTTGAACCACATTGATTGAGGTCTTTATTCTCCGTGATTAAAAAGCACCTTCAGCTGCCAGCGAGTCAGTTCAGACTGCTCCCAAGGAGTCCTTCAATTAAGATTTCGGTGAGACTCCCCTTGCATGGCAATGGGTGTGTGCTGGGCAGGAGAGGGACAGGCTGTGCCACCCGAGTGCCCCGGGCAGCACACCTGGGGTGTCCCTGCCAAGGAGCTGCCAAGGACCCTCTGACGGGCACTTCTCTCCCCTACTGCCCAGTCAATGGACACAAAGCTCCTCAGGCAGCAAGGTCAAACTGGCTGAGTCTATAAACTGAAGAAATCCTCCAGTATCAAATTCCAGATTTGATTTTTAAGCTCATTTCAAGTGCGTTTTAATTGAATCGCAGCAGCTGGAGAAGCAGGAACGTGTCACTGGGCTGTGGGAAGAGAGAACTCCTAGTGGGAACTGTCTGCAGTGCAGATGACAGTGTGACCCTCTGTCTGGGGTGCCAAGCCAAAGCCAGTCACCTTGTGGCGTTATTTAAGGTTTGAAATCTCAACACTGAGACCCAAAAGTCAGCCTGGGCACTTTTCTCCCGCTATCAACACAATAAGTTTCTTTCACTCACAGTGTACGTGTAGCAACACCTCTCTTTAAACTGACATTTCCAAACTGTGCCTGCAGTTACCTCCTGCCCTTTCACTGCCTTTTAGTAATTTGGAACAGGTATAAACGAGACATCTGGTGCATTAACTGTGCTTTAAAATGTCTGTCCTAGGACGTGGTTTCTCTTCAAGTGTTTCTGTGGGTTTTGGGTGGGGGAGTCGGTGATTATTTTCTCTCCTAGACTGGAAGAATCATAGGGAACACTGTAAATGCCAAGATAATTTTAGGCTAGTGATTAAAAGGCAGTCTGAAAATTTTTAAAGCAACATCACTGTAGTTTATACAGGAGTTATTGAGGGCACTGTTATTACTGCTGGTAAGAAGGGAGAAGGCTGGAACCCAGGTCAGTGTCTACATGATGGAGCCAGTCTGCAAGTTGGCAGCTGGGAAGAGTTACCTTTTCACCTGTCAGCCAGGTGACTTTGATTTGAAGATAGTGAGAGGCAATCAAAAGGAATCCCACGGTGTCCACTTGGGCTGAAGCAATTTTAAGAAAGAATTCGTGCCATAGCAAGAGCAAAAATCTGTGCCTTACTGGGCTGGCAAACAAAGTTATACTGGATTTTTCTGCCTGGAGAGAGGGATTTTTAAACATCACAGAAGAAATGCAGACTGGCTGCAGCTTTTCTGGAGTCCTCCATCAGAAAGAACCCGACACACCATAATCAGAGCAGTATTTTAAAATGCTTGTCTTTAGGTGACCCATAATTAGGATGGTTCCAGAAGTGCAGCTGACACTGGTGTATGAAAGGATGAAAAAGCCAGTGCTTAACTGATGGTGCAGAGTTCTTGCCCCCAGGTTCCCTGCACCTTTATGTTGTGATCCACATTCCATCTTGAAAATATGAATTTGTCTTTAGCTCTCATTGCAATGCATTCTGTACACCAGACATCTAAGATTTCCATCTTCAGCACCTTTTTTTTTTTTTTTCACTTTAAATTTAGTCTATTTAAATCTAAGTTAAGGATCCAACCTCACATTTTGCTTAACTGCCTGGTTTTGGGTCTTTTTATTTAAGCCTAATTATATTTTTAGCAAATTAAGTAAGTCTGGCTATGGCTGTTATTTTTTGGTTGTTACACAAAGTGAACAAAAGAAAATGACCCAACAGATGTATTACTCTGTATTACAGCGTGCTCAGCACCTGAGAGTATCTACATGCAAGAAAAGTGACTACACAATTCATTTTTTCTGAGAAATACGAAGAGATTTGTGCAGATTTTGAGCTCAAATACGATCACTTGCTGTGGGTGGATGTATTGACTGACTATGTGACTGTCTCTGACTTTGGAACAATCTTAGAATTCCTCCTTTACAGCTTCTTTACAGCCTCAATAACCATCAAGGCAATGCTGTCCATCTGTAACAAATCCATAAGGCTGGCAGAGAGTGCAGAGAATTCTCCCCTGAGCAGCTGCACTTCCATCTCGGAGCCAATTGCAATTTTCAGTCCTGATTTTGCTGAGTTTTACAGCACTGTGCAGCCTGGGCGTTGGAAACAACCTTCACTGGGGAAATGGGGATCAGGATCCTCCACAAGAAAGAGCAGAGCAGTTTTTTTGGAGCTGGGAGTGAGGGCAGGAGGGCACTGTTTTATAGAGACACTGGAGGGGTTGGTCAATCCTTGGAGGGATCCACAACTCAGGGGTCTGCACAGCAGGACCACCACCCACCCCACCAAAGGGTGATTTGTAACATATTTTGCCTTTTAGAAAATGTTCAATGGTAAAAATACTGGCCAAGTTTGCAGGGGAGCCTCTCCTGATTAAGGACCAGCTGAACTTCAAGAGTGAGAGAAAACTAATTCTTCACTTTTTTCTGAGCCCAGCTTTGGGCTCTTGTTGTGCTTGGGGTTTACTGAAAAAGTTCTGCAGGTCTGTGCTTAGTGGAAAGAGCCTTTCTTGTCCAAGGTTGGCATTTTACAGCATGGCCACATTTCATATGGCTGAAGAGAAGGGAGAGAGGTAGGAAAGGGTATTATCAAAACAAGGTGGGTTTCCACATTTTGCAGTTTTGAAGGTGGAGACACAAATTCATGACACTATTAAATGGATAATTCTGTAAATCTCACTGCAGACTATGAAATGCTGGAGATGATCTCTCCTATTACTTTCTGTGGGTTTTACATAAAAAGTAATTATAGAAGATGCAAATGCTACCCCCAAAAAAATAATGGCACGCTTGAACTTGCTCATCTTTAGTATTACTGATATTTAATTCAGTAATAAGCTTATCATCTCCTCTATTAGAACCCACTTTCTGCAGCCCTTTAAATCCAATTCTTCTATACAAGAGATTTGGGGAACATCATTAATTCAATCATTGTAAAGAAATGGAAAAATATAATTGAACTGAGGAAGCAGGACTCCAAAGTCTCAAAAGCAATCTCTGCTGATGCAAACAAGAAAACTTTGGGAACAGCTCTGCAGAGCAGCACATTAACTGAGGATTCAGGCTGAATTTTTAGGTAAACCTTTCAAAACTGTGCATTTTTTTTCAGGTGATTTTAAGTCAGTACATGTAAAAGGTAACCAGTGCTCAACAGCAAGACATCCCAGAGTTATTAGGGAATTATGGAATGCATTAGACATGAAATCCAAAGGCAGTGAATCCAGGGATTTAAGAATAGCTTGCAACAGCAATTCACTTCTGATAGTGCTTTGCCATCAAAGCAATGACGGAGGATGGATGCACAATGAAAAAACAGTTTCAGCAAATATTAATGTGCAAGTTAATATCAATTTCCTTTGGCTGTACTTCTGTCACTGGCACTTTCTGTGATGTGAAATTTACCTTTTGAATTATCTCTGTAAAGCAGATACAGAAGTGACTGGAAAAATCAAACTCGACATTTTGAGGAGCTGTTTGTCATTTAAGGCTGTAGAGGGATACATTTCAAAATATTTACAAGGTGACTTTTGATGTTTAATTATGTCTGTGAAGCCCACACGCCTGGTTGAGTAAACAGAGTTTGTGTTATTGGCCCAGCTCTGCAAGGTCCTCCGTGGCTCTGGCTCTGATCTACTTAAGCTGGTCCTGGACATCCAAGCACACGACTCAAATCCAAAGTTAATGGACTACAAAGGATTCCAAAAGGCACATATTTCAGTGCATCACTGAATCCCCTTTCAGCCCAGCTGTGGCAGCAAAACTACTGTGCAGTTTGTTGCAGGCCTGCTATTCCTTCCATAGGTTTTTGTATTGAAACTACACGTTTGAAAGAACGAGGTTTTAATTTCAGAGCTCCTCTGAAATGATATCTCACACAATATTTGTCGCACATCCCTGATCCCATGGTTTTGAAGGAAATATTCCCAAAGAGGGGGAGAAAGATATTCCACTCCCAGCACTTGGGGAATGTGCAAAGGGAAGGCAGAAGCTGCCACTGAATGCCAGATATGGGAAAATAAAGGCTTGATGGAAGATTTCCTTTTCATGTTTCCAGGAGGCCTCATAAATGCCAGACATACAAAAAAAAAAAAAAGAAATTATGAAAATGCACTTCTGCCATTTTCTATTGTTTGAGCAACCCCATCATCCCTGTCCTTCTTTATTTCGATGGCCCTTTTTATTTAGCAAAATGAAATTAGGTTGCTGCAGGGACTGCTACAAATTTCTCTTTGGTGTCAAGAAGCAGATCACCTTAAAAGAAAATTGCTGTCCTTTAAATTGTTTCAAGGGAGGGTTCAGATTTCCAAAGGCACTCAGCAGCCAACCACGCCAAGATCACAGTACAGGCCACTCGTGATCATGTTCTCATCCCTGCTCTCAGAATCCAGAGCCTGTGGATGTTCCTGCTGATTTTCCTGACTTTCTTGTGTTATAGAGCAGTGGGTCATAATCTCTGTAACATGTTAAACTGCCAGTCAGAGCCGTGAGTCAGAATTTGCTTCTTTGTACGTCGCCTTGACAAGACGGTTTCAAAAACTTCCCAGGTCAGTGACGTGCGACAAGACAACCTATTTTACCAACACCATCCTCAACACTGCTGCAACCATAAGCTGTGGAAGTCCTGCATACTTCCAAAACTGGAGATTTTTTTTTTATTTTTCAAGGAATCTTTCTTTATTGTTCTTTATTGTGGGAAACTAATTTGCTTAGGGCAAAGCTTTCTTTCGGTGGTCTCAGGGAGAACTTTGCTCACTCAGTAGTTCCAGGGCCTAAAGAAACTACTGAAATTTGTTATTAAAGGCTGAACAGCTTTTGAAGGGATTTTTGATAAGGAACAGCTGCTCATTTGCTTGGGTTGTGGCTGAGTCTGGAGGCCACCAGATCTGATAAAGAAGAAGCAGATGGTTCAGAGTAAACAGTTTGAAGTGGCTCCTGTAATTTCTTTGAGAACTTGGTACATAACCTGACATTAAGAGCTGATACGAAGCTCATTGAGCTAACAGTGATCAAGTATTTATTGCTGGAGGGCATCTAGAGTGATGAAAAAGGCAGCCAAATTTACTGAGAGATAAATAACGTGTGGTGGTTCACAGGGAACCTCCCTTGTTTTAGTGCCCACTGCCTCTTGTCCTGACTCTGCCCCCTTTGCAGCCTCCCTGAGCCTCCTCTTCTCCAGGTGAACAGTCCCAGCCTTCCCATCTCCTTCAAAAAAAACCCCTACTCCTCAGTTGTTTTATCTTGAGCAGGCAGGAGGAGAGATAACACCCAGGGTAAACAAACCACCTTAAAGAGAATATTTACTTCTTCCTCTTCAATCTCAGTTCTGTCCACGGGCACTGTGTGTGACCTCAGGTGAACCTGGTGAGTCTCACAGGTCTGTATCAGGGGACGAGATTAGTTCCTGGAGTCAGAGGACTATTTTGTAATATGTAAGATAAGAAAGGGTTTGGAAGGCAGACATGTTAAAGAATTAATTCACTTATATTTACTTTACTTGAATCTGGAGTTCAGAGTGCCACAGAACAGAATTCAGGAATTCATTCATGCCCCTGCTGTTGACAGCAGTCCATGTGGGCCAGCAGTCAGTGCTCTGGATTATCCTTCCCTTCGCTACTCAGACTGAAATTACTACAAAATCTGGCTTTGTTTCCAGCTAATTCATTTTTATTATAAATAGATTAGAATAAAACAATGTAACTCAACTCAAAAGCTGACTTCCACTGATCTAGACAAAGACTGGGTTTACCAGTTTTTTAGTTTTGCTGCATAAAGGTCCCTTTCCTTCCCAGAACACGCCATCAACATGAATCAGAGCACACAGATATTTTAGTGGTTTTCATAACTTAAATGTTGCTCAATCTCCAAACGTGGCTCAGTGGTTAGAAAAATATCTGTATCTATATCACTGTGGCTGGAAATGCTCACAGACCATGTGTGACAGCACTGGGAGAGCTGCTCAGGTGGAAATAGATGGTTTCTGTAGGGAGTTGGATGCACAGGGACTAAACCAGCTATCAAAAGTTCCCATGCTGGCTTTTATACAAGCACAGACCCATACAAGGTTACCCAGCTCACCTTCCCATGAACATCTTCATGCAAAAACAGTTTCTAAGATAAAAGCAGAAATTTCCTAAGCCACCTCTGAGATGTGGAAGTCATGCTTGGTATATTTATTAGGTTAAAAGTGATTTAAATAACTCAAGGACTTAAGAGGGGAGTGTGGCATATGTTTTAATGATGTTAATAACCTAAATTTCACACTTCTTAGTAACCACACCTACCAGCAATTACCTAATTGACAGATATATGTGAAGCTGGCACTTTAGTCATTCACACAGCATGGCTAAAGAGTCCTTTTTAAAAGCCCAGAATTTAACTCTTCCCAGTTTTCACCTGACATTGTGATCCTGCAAGGGGAAATACTGTAAATTCTGGTGTCCTCCTGCTAAAAGGGAGAACAGGGATGGGAAAACGGCCCGAGATCTTCTGAACAGACTCAGGTTTAGGCATCAAGTCTCACTAAAAGTTGTAACCACTGAAATTTTAACTAACGTTGGGTCTCTTGAAATTCTCACTTCTCTCGAACTGAGGAATCAGTCTTTAGCAATACAACAACAAATACAAAAAATGGTTGGATCTAAAGTACTGTCCGTTCACAATTAAGTATTGTACTGATATTTATCCTGCTCTTCCCATGACCACTGTACAATCTTCTTCCCTCCCTCTGCCACTGATTTGTTCCCTTTCTCCAACACAACTCATTAAAACCTGTGATTTTTATGATTTTTTTTTTTCTGACTCTTCCTTTTCTCCCTCATTTCTGTTTCTTCCTCAGTGATTTTTCCCAGGTCTGCTGAGCTCTCCTTAACTTTTCCCACCGTCTGGTTAGACAGCTGTTACTGGTATCACTGAGCAAGTGAGTTGTGAAAACAGTTGTTCAGACACTGATTTTACCTGCAGTTCCCATTCTCTGCGGGACTGGAAGTTCTGATGATCAGGACAGGTGAAATGATGTATGAAACAAACCTTGGTGCGTTAAAAAAGAACTAATGTGGCACAAGCAAGTTGTGGAGACAACGTGGACAGGGCCAGTTCAAGCAGAAATCAAAGGAAGAAGCAATTTGCCATCCATGATGGGATGAATTTGGTCAATCAAGGGCTGGCTTTGCTCTCCATGTCAGCTTTATGACACTGCTGGAGGGACAAGAGAAAGGGGAAGTGCAGGAGAAACTCTGACCCCACACTGAAAAAGGGACGTGAAGTGAAGCAGCTGCTTCAGCTGAGGTACAGAACAAACATTCAGGATGCAAAGTGTTTAACCTGGCTCTGTTCTCATTTTCCTGCTTTCTGCCAGTAAACTTCCTGCTCCAAGAGGGACCAGGTTCTCACAGTCCTGCACTCCACAAAGTAAAGCAGAAGAACAGTCAAACCCATCTCCCCAAACCCTGGTGGAATTGGGCAGGCTGGGATAACCATGAGCTGATGACAACACTTCCTGTTAGATAGTCATTATTATGACTTTGACTCAGATCCAGGATGAATTTTAAAACATTTACCTTTAGATGTGTGAATTCTGGAGACTTTAGGTGGAGTCTGCTGAATAAATACAGCCTGGACTAGTGGAAGGTGTCCCTGTGCATGGGTTGGAATTAGATGATCTTTAAGGTCCCTTCTGACCCAAACCATTGCATGAGACACAGCCAAAGAGGGGAAAAAAAATACCAAAATCTCACCAGATTCCTCAAATTCACTGTTATAGGCATTCCAAGTCTCACTTATACGGAGCAGACTTTCTTCCATGGCTTGAATGTCCATGTAGGGACAGTTGCACTCGGGGAATTTGGGGCCACACTGACACCAGCAGTCATTGTCCTTGCAGATGAACTCCCCCTCTGAATTGCAGGCAATGTAGCTCAGAGCTGCCTGCACGAAGTGTTCTTGCAGGTACTCAGGCAGGATGACCTGAAGGCCTGGAGGAAGTGGAGTAAATATTGTGTTATTAAAGACAAAGGAACCTTGGAGCCCAGCAGCTCCCCCAGCACGTGTAGATAGCTCACAAATCCCTCTGCTGTGTGTCCTCCCCTTGCCATGGCACGCAGGATGTCACACTGATGGACCACAACAGAGCAGGTGGACCAAAAAAATCTCGCAATGTTTGTGACCAGAAATTTAGATTTATTCATCTGAAAGCTTTGAGCATCGTTTATGAGGATCCCAGTGATGGGAATGAGTATTTTGTATATGTATCAGTATTTCATAGCTACATTAGTGATCTGCCAGACAAAGGGCCACAGCAAGGTAAATAATACATTTTTATTTGCTATTTGTTGTCATTTTCCTGTGACAAAAATAAGCTCTCTGGAACCAGTGGAGCTTATTTGTGGTCCAGGTGATTTCTCAGCACGTGAGCTGGGCATTTGTGATGCAAGATTTTTTACACAAACACTTGGGCAGTTTCACAGAATCATCCCTCATTTATAGGTTTACACAAAAACATGGCTGTAACAGTAATTTAATAACCCTTCCAAGATGAAACTCATACCACAGTTGCTGAAACCAGGTCTGTCTTCTATCTCATGTCAAAATTTGTAAAACTCTGCTGTTCCCTGAGTAAACTTCTCAATGTATTGGTATAGTTGGGAAAAGTTGTGAAAGGAAAAGAAAGCCCAGACAAACAAACATGAGTCTTGCTCCATTCTTCCACTAAACAGTTTACACAGTTCTGACAATGTATTTCTCCCACAGACAAAGCCTGAGGGATGCAAAGATTACTTTCTGAATTTGAACAGGCAAACATCATGAATATGCTGGAAACCACTAAAAATTACAAATTATTTCTGGAAGTACTCATTGCATCCCAAGGGAAATTACTTTATTTTTTTTTTTTAAATATACATTCTATCTGGGAAAAAATTATATAATTTTATGGTTTTTAATTTATTCTGGGGAGACAGAAAAGAAAAGGGAGAAAAAACACATGGATATTTTAAGCAAGACTCATAGAGAATATCCTGAGGTGGAAAGGACCACAAGGGTCATCATCCCTGACAGCTGTTCTTTGCAGTCACCAACAACTTCACACTCTCTGTCCAACTGGTTTACAAATCAACACAGAAAAGTTTAAAAATTGGAAATCATTTTATATCCACCTGCAACTGCAAATTAAGAATTGCATTGTTTTCTCGTGGTGTGTAGCCAGAGGTCTGCACAAATACATACACTGAAGGGAATGTCAGTGTGTTTTCACAGCAACAGGTTGTTCCTGCTTCACTTGTGTAACTGAAAATAGCAATTATTAGCAGTCTAATACCGTACAGGGGGACTGATCAAAAACTTTTACCTACTTAAAATGCAGGCTGGGAAATGCATCTACTGGAATTAAAAATAAAATAAAATAAAATAAATTAAAAGTTATTACTCTTTTCTTCCTTTTCCTTTTTCTGTTCCCCTTTCTCTCTCCTTTTTTTTTCCCTTTTCAATTTTATATGTGTATAACTACTACTATTTTCCTAATGAGTGAGATGCTTAACCTTCTAAGCTTTTTTAAAATTCCCAAGAGGAGCCTCTGGACTCCTCACTATTTTGGAGTATTTAAAAATGTCTATCCTGCTCCCCTGGTGACTCCCTGAATTCTGGAGGTCTGAGGTCCTGCTCGGGGTGTGCAGAGCAGGCTGAGCACTCCAAATGCCACCCCCTCCTGCTTGGTGGAATCCGGGAATTCAGGCTGTTTAAAAAGCGTGCCACTGGAGGCTAAACAGGGATGCAAAATGTTAACAGGGCCACTCAGATTATTTCCTGACGGGGACAGAAATTGTTCCTATTTCAAAGGCAACACTGACATTCCCCTCGCTTTGTCTTATCGCACAAAAATTAGGAGAATGACCTTTCGTGAGGGGCGAGAAACGAAAAAACAAAGGGCGTGATAAATGTCACCCCCTTGCAAAACAAATGAACGAAACTGCACTCACGTACCTTGCAACTGAATCTTGTTCTCGGGGCTCTGGACCAGGACTGAGCTGACAGAATCTAGGTTGTCATAGTTACTGCAGCCGAGGGGCCCCGTCCGTGTCTCTGTCACCTGTGCCGAGGGAAGGGACAGAAGCACTTTGCTGGATTATTCCAAAAAAAAATTGTTTTGTGAACAAAAATTCCCTTTAATTCAGCCAGCAAGGCGTTTCAGGCTTTATCAGGGTGTAATAACTCGATTTAATTGCAAAAAAAATAAAGGAGGATGGGGGATGTTTTCCTTCTGCAGGAAGGGTTCCTTCTACTGCAGAGAATCCTCCCAAACACTATAATATCACAGCACTAAGCAAATACCACAGTAGTTCGGTGCTATAACAGCATAATGCCATCCCAACAGCCTAAACTCTATTTATTTCTCATGGCTGTGGGAATTACGAGGTTTGTAAACATGAGGACTGGGATTTTCCCTGCCAAAACTTGTGCACATGACAACTCCTTGTTGAAATTGTGAAAAAACCTTTGACTTTTCCAGTGAAGCCCAGCAGGATTTGGAAGTAAAGACCTTTAATGAGTAGTATTTGTAAGGGTGGTAGTTAGTGGTGGGATATTCTTCATCGGAGAGCCCCTGGTGGTCTAGTGGTAAAGGCGCGGCGCTATCACCGCCGAGACCCGGGTTCGATTCCCGGTCAGGGCCACTCCCGGGCAGGTGGGGCTCGTTAGCCCTTAAAGGCAACCCACCTACGTCCTAAGGACCTCGCTGCCACCGTCCAAGCTCGCTTGGCCCCGGCAGATGAACCTTAGGATTAAAGGGTGGGCTCAGTTCCGCGCACACTGTGTCTCACCTAAAAAATCCAATGCGCAGGCTGGAAGGTGGAAAGACCTTCCCCGGATCTTCGCTCGCGAAGACTGGCCATTATTATATTATATTCTTCATCGGGGAAGGGCGTCAGGTGAGTTTAGACACAAAATTCCAGTCACTGTGTGTTGTAGTCACCAAATCCATGAGCCCAGAACCCAAGTACAGCTGCATTTATCGACCAGAACCACCACCAGCAGAGCTCTGGCTTAACAGCTGAGCATTGTGTTTGGAAAAGAGCAGTTACTTAAACCAGAGAATCACAGAATCGTTAAGGTTGGAACAGCCCTTTGGGATGGGGAAGTCCCACCGTTAACCCATCACTGCCCCACGTCCCCAAGCACCACATCTACACGTTTCTAGCACACTTCCAGGGATGGTGATTCCACCACTGCCCTGAGCAGCCTGGTCCAGGGCCTGACCACTCCTCCAGTGAATAGATTTTTCTGATATCCAATCTCAATATCCCATGGTATATTTACGCCCCCCTGGTGTAAATATATTTAAATTTTTAAAAAAATTAGTAATTTATATGTTTCCCGAAATATTGCAGATAATTCTTAAGTGCCAACAAAGTAATTATAGAGGCCAATTTATTTTTTAAAATGAAAATGGAGTTTCTGAGCAATGAAGCATTGCTGTGATGCCTGGGGCAGGTGGGCAGCACCACAGCAGAACAGGCAGCCACAAAAACCCCAGACCCTCAGCAGAGGTGGATGTTCCCTGATCTCACAGTTTTCAAACTGGATTGAGTGCTGTATAGAAAATTCACTGGTTTGTAAATAAATAGAAGAAAAGCAACACAAACAGGCACAGCAGGGAATGCTGGCCATGGGATATGGTCCCAGATTCATTTACTGTCAAAGTACAACCAAACCTTCTATCACAGCCCTCCCAAACTGTGCTCAGCCACTATCCTAACACTTCATCTCTTCCTTTAGCTGTTTCAGAAACTGGGGCCAGGTTTACCCTTGTTTGGTGATCTGCCTCAGTTTTTAATACAAGCACTCCTATTTCCTGTGATATCAGGTATTATAGGTATCATATTAGGTGTCACATTGGCTTAATCATCCTGAGCCAGCACAAGGACTCTTGCACAGGCACCACTTTTGGCTTGGGCACAGCTGCAATGACAGCTGTGATCTTTACCTGGGACCCTTCAGTCCTCTGCTAACAAGTAGTCTAAAATTCCACTCTAAAATCTCCTTTTTTTGGAGCAGCACCCCCAGCCCATTTACACAATACTCTTTGTACAGTAACAGAGAGACTTACCCAGATCAAATAAGAAAAACAGCCAGATGACAATAAAAGGCAGGTGAATGTTGCAGTGAGTTTTATCCTAACTCTGAAATGTTATGCTCAGCCTTCATCCGTGCAATTCTTTATTTAAAGTCCCATTTATTTTAGTGTTGTTTTTGTTCTGTATATTATTATGATTTTCAACCCTTTGGTTACGAGGCAACACAGCTTCATGAAGTTATATGAAATGTACATACTGTAAAGCAAATTTTTACAATTCCTATCCATTCTTATTACTCTTATGTCTCCTGAAATCACAAAACAAGGAAGGGTAGTAAGTAGCTTTTTAGTTATTGTGCCTTTTTTGTTCATGCTTCTTCACTCCATCTGAATTATGCAAGACTTAAGTAGTGAGTACCAGTGTTTGGAGTGACAGCACTTGGTGTATTTAGGTGTTCCAAGAGGCAGAATGGGGGGAAAAATCATCATTAAAAGTTTTTTTTACTATTAGAGACTGGTTATATAAATACATTGGTTCAGGAGAAAACTGTATATAACTGAGGACAGTTAAATTTGGATGGGACTTACAGATGTTCGTGATTGTTATAAGGAAGTAAAAAAAAAATATAGTTCTTATAATAGCAATAAAAGACAATGCTTAAGAAATCAGGCAATAAGCAAGGACCTTTTCTAGATTTTTCACTCAAATCTATATATATATTTATATTATTCACTCTTTTACTTTTCCAAGTACCTTCCTCCATCAGCTCTGGCACTTTTAACTTCTGCATAGAAAACACATTGCAAGAAGAAAATCAAAATGTAGAGTCTCAGTGTGTAAAAAAGAAATGCTAAAGAACTCAAAGATCATTCAACCTTCCACTTTTGATGGATGACAGTTCTAGGCAGAGGTCAAAGTGATGCAGTTCCACGTGCTTTTTTTTATATTTCACACTAATCCTACTCCACAAAGGTTGTAAACCAGAAAGGGAATTTGAGCGGTTGACAAATGAAAGCTTCAAATCTCCACCGAATTTTCTGATCAAAAGAAAGGATTTAATTTTTTTCATAGATCACAGAATCACAGATGGGTTTGGGATGGAAAGGACCTTCAAGCCCACCCAGTGCCATCCCCTGCCATGGGCAGGGACACCTTCCACCAGCCCAGGTTGCTCCAAACCCCGTCCAAGCTGGCCTTGGGCATTTTGGGGTAACTCCTGTTGATAACAAAGCAGGGGATGGGGGGGGGGAGGAAAGTGGTACAAATACATTAATTCTGGTTTGATCTTGGCGTTACTGGTATCGCAGGTGATGTTACATTTTTTTGTTTCAGGAACAACAGAAGTGAAATTGGAGAGGCAAGAGCACGTCTTTAATTATCTTCCAAGCAGAGAAGTATGACTGTGTTCAGTCCCAAGGTCGCAGCTGAAAACTGTTTTGTCTGCGAGTGCACAAAAAAAAAAGATGAACCAAAAAGAGGAGAGGGAAAGGTAAAATCTAAATGCAGATTATGCTGAGATGCTCCAGAAGGGACTGAGCACGCACAAAGAGCACCAGCACCACATCCTTGTTTTGTAAGACCCTCAGCCCACAAAGAGCACGAACTCACAAAGCAAAACACCACGGAACAAAGTTATTTAATAACCGAACCCCCTAAGAACGGGTAACAAAAACAGGAGTGAAATCCCTGCCACGAGCCAGGCAGGCTGTTCTCCAGCCTCCTTTGCAGAGATTAGCACGGAACAGGTTTCCCTGGGCAGCAGGGCTTTACAGCTCCCAGAAATAAACTCTAACAATTTGGCATTAATGAGACAAATGCCTACAGTTTTGAGTCAGTTAAATCTCATAACCATGGTGATAACGACCCGATTATAAGTGCACTGAGAACACAACTCCCGGCACTTCAGCAGGGCTGAATTCTTGTGATATCAGTGGGTAGTATTTCCCTGGGAAACAGCCTGCTTTTTGTGTCCATGATAATTAAGCCTGTAGAAGACATTCCTATTAAAAGGGAAATGTATCTCTGCAGAGATTTTGCTCCTGGTGTGCCCTTTTACGTGCACAGAGCTGATATCCCTAGCGCTGTGCCTGTGCAGAGCTGCTGTGCTGCCCTCACAAAGCACTGCCCTCTGCTGCAAGACTCTTTAAAAAAAAGGTATTTGGCTTCTAAGGAAGAGAACTCAGCCAACACAAAGGAGGATGAGACAACGGTGGTGGCTTCAGGATAGGCAGCCACATTTGTATTCCCATAAACCTCTTTAATATTTTGAACACTCCAATAATTATCGAAGCAAACCCATCACACACACGTGATGGAAGAAGGTCTGTCCTGAACAACCAGTGCAGAACAGAAGGCAGGGTGAAGTCTGGAGTGGGGAGAAACCTGAAGTCTTCAGGATTCTCCTGAATAACGTGCTGCTGGTGCTGGATTGATGGTTGCATTTGGTCATCTCAGAAGTCCTTTCCAACCTTAATGATTCCATGACTGTCCCATGGACCTCACCCTCAGGGCTGGCCCTGCAGCCCCTGTTCCCACAGACTGGAATCCCTGCCCGTTCTGCAGTCAGTGCTCATTTCACCTTAAAAAAAGTGATCAAATGAATAGGCACTAAATGTACTTTCTATTTAGATGTGGATCTCCTGCCAACTCTCTTCTTTCTTTTCCCCCAGGCTTGACAGTTTTTCACAAAAGCACCTTTATGCCAGCGCTTCCCTTTGCCACACAATGGTTGCTGCTCTGCTGCCCTACTTATGTCATTGAATGGATTAAAAAACTCCCGCTAATTAGTGTGTAATTAAAATAAATCAAATTTTCTGAGTGTTCCAAGGACTGACACTTCTCCTGCTACGGGCTTTTCTGAAGGAGGTACAGACAAACCAGCAGCATGCACAATGTTAGGGGTTGGATTCCTGTTTTTGACATCATTTCATTAATTGCCAGCATTCTAAAACAATACCTCATAGGCATGTAATGCTTTCAGCACATTTTCTACCAGAACAGGGCTGATGTTTCAATCTGAACAGCCCACTAACTCAGGAGACCTGGAAATGCTCCCACTGTATTTTGCTGTCATGTTTAAGATGGAATAGGAACAGTAAACTTGATCTTTCTGCAAGAGAAGTAATTGCAAAATTTCCATTAACTTCATTAGAAGAGGAATAACGACTTCTTTCAAGTTTTTGGGCAAGGAGACAACTTTGAATTTTACCAAATGCAACACTTAAGCTTCCCAAGAGATCAGTCTAATCCTTCCATTCCCTCTCCTTTGTTTCTGTGCTCTCAGGAATTTACCGTGAACCAGACTGTTCCATTACAGCGAGACTGAAATGCATTCTTACATAAAGCATTAAATACCCCAGAAATCAGAATACTCCAGGAGCCAGAAATAACCTCACACTGCTTGAATTCTTCTCTCTTGTTACATTTGTTAAAAAATATGATGATTTTTTTTTAAGGCTGTTTAGCTTCATGTGACAGGGAGCAACCACCTCTTGGCTCAAATCTATTCCCCACTATCACAGAGAGTCATTTATTGCCTGTAAATTCCCAGAGAATCCACAAGAACACTGAAACAAGTCTGGCAGCACCGACGGTCCTGGCATCACAGCCACAACTTTTCCCCTTTTCCAAGGGCATTTTTAATCCCTTGCCTGTGAGATGCCACAGTTCCCCTGCATCCTTCTGGAATGCAACCAGGAAGTTTGCAGGAAATGAGGCTGCTGGAAAACCAGGCAGGGCAGAGTTGCCAGAGCCTTTATTTCCTGCATTTTCAGAAATCAGAGGTGCACCAGCCTCACAGAGAGAATGAGGACAGGCACTCTCTCTGGAAGAACAGGTTATCTCTTTTAATTAATCTTGAAGAAGAGATGACAGTGAAGTTCCTTTATGGACAAGTAGCAGAGCTGGCAAAAATGTAATAAAAAGGGACTATTTTGTCTCAGTTCCCATTTAGCTGTTTCTGCTTGCTCATATCTTACTTAAATTAACACTAATATTATTTTTTCACAGCTTTTATTGCCTAAAGAGAGAGCCGAGCAACAAACAGTAAATGAAATCTATATATTCGGTTCAAAAGATAAAATTAGAAACAGAGAGGACAGTGCAGATACAAATTAAAATCATATTTCATGTTTATAAAAACTTCAAGGTATCTGCAGAAAGCAAAAGCAAAGCAGCTTACTGAAGCAAAACCCAATCCCTAACTTTGCACCCTTTTTCCAAACATAATTCCATTGCTATATGAAGGACAAAGACCTCCAAAGGAATTTTGGGGCACAGACTGTAAAGGGAGACCATCTTCTTACCTCTAACTAAAAATTCATAATATTACTGCAGTTGAATGAAAAATCTATTTTTTTTTTAAGTTGGGAAAGTATGAAGAAAAAATATAGTCCCTCCTTAATTAAAATGAAGGGGTAATTTGTGGAAGAGTTAAAATGTTCCTTTTCTTTGTGAAGTATCAGGAAACAGATCATGTTGGTAAATATAAACATTAACTTTAGATCATTTGGAAACATTTTACCTCCAAAGGGGTCAGTTTCAGAAATTATATCTACATTATTTTTTGAGAGGAAAAAAAAAAATAGAAAAAACTTGTGCTAATGAAAACGTGTGACAGATTAACATTAGGTCCTAAAAATAACTCATTTAAAGACTTGAAGCTCAAAAATCACAATGATAAGGGCAGGTTAATTAAGAACCCAATTTTCCATGGAGATCCTACCTATGATTATATGTTTCTGTGCAGTTCTAGAACAGAGAAATAATTCTCTGGACTATTTTTGAGCATTGAGAGGCAAGAAGCAATTCTTTAATGTAGCATCGATGGTGCCCAAAAATACATTGCACACCCCGACTGCAGAGGCTTTTGCAACTTTATACAATCATCTCATTGCAATATCCCAGCTTCTAATTCCAAAATTTGGACATTACCTCATCTGTTCCACCCACTCCCAAAACCGGCCCTCCCACGGCACCGCCCTCCTGAATTTGAGTCCGTGGTCCTACAGCGACCACTCCTTCATCCTCTTCATCTTCCTCGTCCCCTCTGACCCTCCTGGAACGGTTTCAAGGCCCCTGAATAGCCCTGACTCAGTTATGTCTCTCTCTCAGTGCACTTTTTACAGATAAGGAGCTCTTCACCTCCTTAAAATCCCTTGTCCGTGGAAATTCTTAACAGAGAACGTTAAAACAGCATTTTTAGAAATCTTGCACAAAGGTGCAAGTGACAGCAGGACATTCTGCACGTCCATTTTATTTTCCCATCCTCCAGTCAGACTCCCCCTCATGGGGTTTTTCATTCCAACCTCTCAAAGGAAAAAGAAATCCCACTCCTGTCCACGCCTCTCTGCTGGCTCGCTCTGCTTGCCTCACATACGTGTTTGACTTTTTTTTTATTTTTTTTATTTTTTTAAGGATTTATTTTTAGGTTGTATCCTCATTACTTCCCACCCATTTATTCCCCCTGGTAAATGACTGTAACACGTTTGGCCTTTCTGTCTCACTGGTATTGCCAACTCTCCGTTTATAGTTTTGCTAAACTGTTATTTTTATGCTACTGGTTTTAATGCTTTCCTGCACATTTGAAGACCTACCTACAGAGTCAGCAGCTACAACTGATCTATAATTTAACCATTAAACCCCTATCAGATGTTCCAGTTAAAGGGAGTTCAGCTTGGTGGAATTTGCATCGGGAAAGAAAAGCAATTCAATGCTGAAGCTCTAAACTCCATTTCATACGGATGCTTCTCAGTGGTAGATGACTAATTTAGGTCTATTGTTCTCTAACTCTGACTGATTATGTTGTTACATGATGATTGTGTAGGTTCATCTGTGGTGAAAGCAAATCTTTGCCTTTAAATCCCACAGACTTATAAAGAAACATGGAAAGAAGGTCTGAGACTGGAATCTGATGTTCAGATACTGCAGCAGTAAATATGGATATCACACATAGGGCATGGCCACATTTATACGAATCTTACTCAAACAGGGCCAATAGGGTTGACAAACTTGTTCACAGAACCATGGAATCATGGAATTATGGAATCCTGGAATCATAGAATCACAGAATTGTGTAATCACAGTATCACAGAACAACAGAATCATAGAATCACAAAAGCACAGAATAACTGAACCACAGAATCATGGAATCACAGAATCATGGAATCACAGAATCATGGAATCATTTAGGCTGGCAAATACCTCTAAGACCATTGAGTTCCCCCAGCACTGCCAAGGCCACCACTAAACCATGTCCCCAAGAGCCAAATCTACACATCTTTTAAATCCCTCCCTGGATGGGGGTTCCCTGGGCAGATCCAGCCTGGGCCAGGGCCTGAGAGCTGTATAAACTACAACAGATTAAGATTCAGAAACCAAATCTCTGCCACTTTACCAAGTAAATGTATGTGTTGCTTTTTTTATTATTTGATAGGGAAAAAATAATCTTCAAATATTTATCTGCAATTGCATTTGAAACTCCAGTCAAGGACCAATATCAAATTAGCTGAAGAGCTTGGAGCAACCTGGGCTGGTGGAAGGTGTCCCTGCCCATGGCAGGGGGTGGCACTGGATGGGCTTTAAGGTCCCTTCCCACCCAAACCATTCTGGGATTCTATAATTTCAGGGTTTATCTGCAACAGTTTAAACACCAGGGGTCAGAAGAGAAGAAAACTTGTTCCCATTTACCGTGTTTAATCTTCACATTGAAAATATTCACAGCACAAAAAATTCTCCCAAGTTCTCTCTGTTGCTACTCCAGTTGCTAAGTCTGGAATGCAGAACCATCAGCATTTACAGCCTGGCTTCAGACAGAAGTAGCTGAGGAAGCACCAGGTAAGAATGAGAGGGAAAGGAGGCATTTTATCTGGGATATAAACCTCCTGTATTAGGACAACTCGCTGCAAGCCTGAGATGAGGGTAAATACACCTGAGGGCATATTTGATTAAGACACAAATATTCACACAGTTCTACCTAGAACTCTCTGCTGTGAGCCAAACAACCCTTCTAATTGTCAATTATATGTATATAAGTAAAAATCACTTTTCAGGTAACAATTTTTGCTGCTGTGATAATAAGCATTGTTATAGATAAAATAGAAATTACTGGGAAAGTCAGGTCAAGAGGAAAGCAGCAGATTGGCAAGTGAAGAACCATATAATAGAAAAATGTTTGGTTACAAAGAAACCTTAGGCTCCTAATATTTTTGCCAAAATAGCATAAATTCCTCTTTTTATTCCCTCTGAGAGCAGCTGTATTCCAGATAATTCTATTGCCTGTCTGGTAGAGCTTGGAAGGGAGAGCTAAATTCAGGTTCAGTCAAAACATATTGGAAATGAGAGGTGGTAGCTGTGTTCTGTATCCAGAAGTCTGATCTTTTAGATTTGGTCTGTCAAAATACATGGGGAAAAAGATCATTTCTTTTACACCTGAGTCCTGTCAAATATGCACAGTGAAAGGCAGAACCCTGAGATGGTTTTGATTGTACTCACCCCTAAATGTAGGAACTTGTAATGTCAAACACTCAAAAGTCTGAATCCTTTCAGTGCATGAGAACAGGGAAGGTGCAAGTACCAAACCATGTTTCCATCCAAACACAGAATCATGGAATATCCTGAGTTAGAAGGGACCCACAAGGATAATCCAGTCCAGCTCCTGGCCCTGCACAGACCCCCCAACAATCCCACCCTGTGCATTATCCCTTATATCCCTTACATCTTTAAGGAACACTCAAATGAAAGAATACCTCTCTGTCCAAAAACTGCATCACATCTGAGTGGCATCTTCAAATCAGTTTAAAGTCTTACTCAGAACAGGAGCAAAACTCAATTCATAAATTTGCTGTGTTTGATTAAATAATCAAAATATTCATAACTTCAAATATATTCATAACTTCAAATGTAACTCATGTATTTCTGCAAATTTACAGTAACAGAGACCATTAGAAAACTGGAACACTAAGAATTCAAACACAAAAGGCACTTTGGGAGACAGGAATTACAGCTGGGTAGGAAACTCCTGCAGATACACCCAGATCCTCTGTTTTCATCAGGAAAATACCAGATCCTCCCCAGTGCAAATCAACATTGCATGGAGTGGAAGATTGTGGATTTGCAGCATGGGCATTCCCAGGTTTTTACCCCTGGCATTGAGCCTGGCTCATCAAACACTGCCCTTGGACCTCAGCTCGTTCACCATCCAGAAAGCCTCATGGGTGCTCTTTGGAAAGTTTTGGCCAATAACTGAGTGATCCTCAATATTTTTACTTCATGAGCAACACAAAAAGAGATATCTGAATGTACAGAAGACTGCTCTTAGAATTAGGCTCTGAGAGCAATGTTATCCAGACAGACTGCTGTGCCCAGCTGGCAAACCCTTCAAATCATCCTGATTCGTGGGAGCAGAAAGATCTATCAGATATCAAGATCTGTTCATTAAAACATACATGAATGTGTCCTACTATCTGGGTCTTGCATTAATACAGATTTTGCAAAAGATGTTTAGAAATATAGGATCTTGTCCAAGGGTTTTATTCATTTCTTTCTGGTCCTGACATAGATGAGACAACGCCGAGGGCAAAGAATGATGGATCATAAGGGTAAGAGCGTTTCTTCCACCAAAAAAAAAAAAAAAAAACAGAAAAAGAAAGAGCTCGAGCTCCTGTGAGCAGGAGAATTTAGGGAAAGAGGGAAGTTCAGAAGGAAAAAGAGGTAACATATGAAAAGAGAGCAGCACTTGTTATCAGGACTGCAGAGTCCTGTGGAGTGAAAGGACTTTGTTCTGCTCAGAACTGAAAGAAACTCGACCACCCGCAGGTTTTGTTTTGTTTCCATGCAGACTACCATGTAAGTTAGGGCATTTCTGGGTATCCAAGTGTCCAGCTCCCCTCACGATGTGGGAGCTGAAAAACCTCTATTGACAGGAGCTGTTTTCAATTAAATGCTGTGCAGAAGTAAATATGTGTAAATTCACATATGTCACTCCACATTTTCTTCGTGCCCTTTGACTTTCCAGGAAGGTTGTCTTGCCTGGAGTGCCCAATCCTTTCTCAGCCATCACCCTGTGATAGCAGGACAGAACTTAAATCACACGTCACAGACTTGCCAGTTCTGTATATTTGCATCAAGGAAGGGCAGATCCTCCCCAGTGGGGACCAACAGCAAAGTCAGCAGAGCAGACCCACCCCTTTTAGCACCGTCCTTTAACCGAGGCTGTAAATTGCTGTGCTTGAAGGAACATGGGCTGTTTCTTTCTGACAGTGACACACACATGGCTCAGTATTGCTGTGAATGGCAGATTTCAAACAGGGAGCCAGAGTAAGAACACTGGTTCTTAAAGGGACTAAACCTGACAGAAAAAATGTTTTAATGGTGCTCTTCAGAGCACTTTCTCTGCTACCATCAACTTACTTTTATACCGTAAGGATTTCATGAAAAGTTGAAGGAAAAACATGAAATTTCTTTTTCAAGGCTCTAGACACTCCTGGAGAAGATACAATTAAATTTCCCTGCAAATGTACACGTTTAGTGGGAGACTGCACACACATATCCTCCATTGGGTGGAATTATTACAAATGTTGGAAAATTATGAACTACTGTAACGGTGACCCAAAGGGGGTGGTGGTGGTGTTTATTATTTATTTTTATATTGCTCCTAATAGAAACCAAAGGAAAAACACCCAAAGGCCATGAAATGCACGAACCCTGGGGATGAGAGGGTTAAATTACTTTTCTACAGAGATAATGAACAGTATTTTGATAGATTAGGGAGAGATGGTTGAGGCTGAACTGCGAAACCCTGAAGCGCCTTGTGAAGGTCTACAAGGTAGAAATGAGGGTGAACTGGAGAGGACAGCAATGATAAACTCTGAGTGTCGGTTACCTATGAAGGATTCTCATACAAAGGATATTTCCAGGGTTTTTTTTCCCCACTAAGTGGATAGATTCGAAGAGGATGATGGCAAATTGAATCCTAAACTGTAACAGCGAACATGTAAAAATGGGCAAAAAATTCTCTAGGAAAAATAACATGTACATGGAAAACCTGGCACAGCCTTTTGTTGTTCTCTTCTACACTGATTTCTTCTGCCTCAGAGTCTCTATTCCTCTGAGATGTTCCTCCTAATCTGACCTTTGTGTTCATACAAGCTGTTGGTACACGATACCTCGTATTTCTGCGGGTTCAGAGGCAGGGAAATGTTCTGTGAATTTTATAGTCCTTGCCTGACATTCTCTGACCTGCTGACAGGCAGTAGCTGCCAATTAGAGAGCGGAGGACAGGCAGAGTGCTCGAGTTTCTCAACCCAGGCAGAATAAAGATCAAATTAAAATCCATACAAATCTGAGTGCCTCCAAACCCGTGCTGGAGTGCTCTGCTCTAACTGCACTGTTCAATATGTTCACTGTGGATCTCTCAGCATTCAAACCCTTCTCCATCTTCTGGGTTTATTTACTTTGGTTTCAGGGGTTTTGAAAGGGGGGGGGGGGGGAAAAAAAAAAAAAAAAAGGAAAAAAAGAGAATATGGAACATTTAAGGAGCTGTGATATGAATTGTTTATAGGTTTTTGACAACTGTGATGGCAAGTGTTGTGTGAGTGCTGTTAAGGTCTCTCGTTTACATATGGATATTTATAGCCTGCTCAGGGTTTGGCAGTCTTTATTTCCCTGGCTTTGGGGTTTTTTTTCACTCTTCTCTCTTGACTAAACTAAATAACTAATATACCAGACTCCTTCAATTTGCTTTGCTTTATCATGCCACAGGACCTATCCTTTTTCATTGTTGTTTTGCGGCGTTGTTTTGGTTTTGGTGTTGTTTTTTCCCTAAGTAAAGAATAATTATCTAAAATCTCTCCGAAAATGAATAACCCAGCATCTCTATTATGTGCTGTTTTGTTGGTTTGAAAGCACCCCACGCTCTGTTCTTAGAATCATGGAATCATAAAATCCAGAATGGTTTGGCTTGGAAGGGACCCTAAAGACCATCTAGTGCCACCCCCTGCCCTGGGCAGGGACACCTTCCACCAGCCCAGGCTGCTCCAAGCCCTGTCCAACCTGGCCTGGGACACTGCCAGGGATCCAGGGGCAGCCACAGCTTCTCTGGGCACCCTGTGCCAGGGCCTGCCCACCCTCCCAGGGAAGGATTTATCCTTAATGTCTAATCCAACCCTGTCCTCTTTCAGCTTAAAGTCATTACCCCTTGTCCTTTCTCTGCTTACCCTTTCCAAAGTCCCTCTCCAGCCTTCCTGAAAGCCCTCTTTAGATACTTTAGGTTTTCTCCCCCTTTCCTCTCACTGTCTCAAACAGTGAGAGCCACATTCTCCCAGGAACTGTGTTGCTTTACCCCCTGAGGAGTTCACCTCTGTCACCTTTCAGAGAAAGCAGCCCTGGAGATTCAGGTTAATTAAAACTCAGCTGTCCAAATGACTTAAAGTTGTTCTTAACACCATCACCTTAAATTCCTCAATAAGATATGAAAATAACCCCCTAACCTTTACGTTTAGTGTGCCCTTAGAATTAGTTAACAATCCACACAGTGGCAGTCACAAGATTTCATTATACCTATGATGAATTTAATCCAAACATCTCCGACAGCTTCCAGAGAAAAATCTGTAAAACCTCCTTATATTTCATTTTCATGATGAGACAAACACAAACCCTGTGCTGTGCTGTGGAAGATGGTACAGAGACTTCTTAGCTACCTGAAGGGTGATGCCCAGGGTCTAACTGCAGGTCCCTGGTCTTCTGGTAAGATCAAATAATGACCCAAATTGAAATCTCAAATTCATACCTGGCCAAAGAAATAGTGAGCTGGGTTCATGAAGCTCTTAATATTGGGTGAAATTTCTAAAGAAACCTGCAAAGGTATTCGATTCTCACGGAAATTTCATGGCAGGCAAAGATTTGAAATCACAATTCTTATGTATTTCCTGATTTTCAACTCCCCCTTTGAAAAACTTCGAGCTTTGGTCTCGTCTGGAGGCAGTTCTGATCTCCCAAGGAAGGGGACAACTTGGAATTTCTTAATGGTCTTGAACAATGCCTGTCCTGGAAAACCTGTCCTGAGGTTTTCCTAAAGTCAGGTCACCAAACCTCCCCAACGGGGCAGCCCCAGATTTCTGAAAAGGGACAGTAATTCCTGTAATTCTTCATTTCCTGGGTTTGTACACTTAAATATACATTTACCAGTTCATTTCTTCAACGGGGTCAACACATACCTGCTATCACAGGGCTTTCCAGCCCAGTGTTTCTAACTGGGATTTTACAGCATAAATCTGTTGCTGGGCAAATCTTGTTGCTCGGTTTTTGGTTGTTTACAAGGTTTCTCAGCTGTACAGCCTTAAATTCTACCCACAAACCTGAATGGATAAAGTGAGGGCAGGAAGGGTTCAAGATCTGGATTTCAAAAGCTTAAAAAAAAAAAAAAAAAAATTGGTTGTTTGCACTGTTTATACAAAACTGTGCAAACAATTGAGATTTCGAATTTGCCAGAAATCTGACAAAAGCACATGGCTTTACAGTATTTCTGCTTTTGATTACAGCAATTATTGAACCCACAGAAAAGCGCATTCAAATACAAGATACGAAAGAAAAAAAAATAAATTTGAAGCAAGCAAGCCTTTTCAGCCAAAACAAAGAAACAAACAAAAAAAAGATCTGTATTTCAGGCTGAGTTTTGAGTGAGAAACTAATTTCATTACACTTAAGTTTCCTCTCTAACAGCCCACCATGAGTCATTCACGGGTTAATTATAGATAATCAGATATAGTTACCATTACAATAGAGCCCTGTTCTTTGTAATCGAAAGTTTTCAGAGACAACAAAATGCTTAAATCTCTCATAGCAAAGGAAAAAAAAAAAAGTGTTTGGGGGAAAGTAAAAAGCAAATTGCACAATAAAATTTAATTGAAATTAGAGGGCACATTTTCAGGGATGTTTATTCTTTCTCACTCAGATGGAATAAATGGGCTGTAATCTGGCTGTAAATAGCTGGTGGAAAATTCAATTTATGCATCTGTTCTTCTGTTGCCTCCCGCTCTTTTGTTGCACTTGTGGCTGTCCCACAACTGTTTGGACCCTAAAATAACATGTATTCTGTGCTCACCTGGCCCAGCTCCCCTGAAAGGAGATGAATTCCGGGCTGGAAGGTGATATCCTCCAAAAGACAAACACTGGAATCCTCCAAGAGACCAACACTGGAACAGCCTCCCTTCATTAACGGCCGTGTTCGAACATCACCGCGTCTCTAATGTTGCAGAATGCAGGGAGAGTAGGCAGCGATATTTAATTTACTGTGTAACCAGTGTTGGGGTTTCTGTGCTCTGCACAATTGCCTGGACTTGGTGCAGAAGCTCCTTTCCCATCCCTGCATCTGAAAGGGAATTTTCCCGGGAAAATGCTTCTCAAAGGAGCACATCTCCTGCACACATTGCAGAGGAAGCAGTGATGGACCTGGAATATTTCAATTGACGGGTACACCAGGATGTACGTGGGTGGAAATGTTCCTGCAAGTGAGACACAGCCCTCGGGAGCTCGGGGAGTTTCCAGCAAGGCCCTTGAGGCTCCAAACTGTCGATTTAGCACATCAGCCCAAGGCCTTACACTAAAATGCATGAATGAATACAATATTGAAAGAATGCAGGTTCAGGGACTGTTAAATAAGTTAAATATTGATACAAGCTTTGGGCTTCTCCCATGGACATTTTGATTTCCAGTCAGATAATGTTGTAACAGGGCGATGTTACCTCTTTAAATGTGGACTAAACAATGTACTGTCTGGGTGATTAATGCCAAGCCTCAGTGCTGCTTTTAAGGATAATTATGTCACAGTAACAAACTTGATTACAGGCAGATTTGATTAGCAAACTTGATTCATCAAATCCATCTCTCCCACTCCCTTCCTCAGACTGCACATTAGCAGCTTTTGCTATGAATACTATTGTTTTCCACTGGATAAATAAAAACTAACTATGAGGGCTTTTGTGTTAATTCTCTCACTTTCCTCTTCTTAATGCTTTCCTTTCTCTGTGAAAACTTCACTTTTTTAATAGAAAAGCTTAATTATAAAACTCATCAAAATATTACCTTCCTGCATCAGCCCCACAAAATAATATACCAAGACTTGTGAGAAGAAAATTCAGCCATCACATATCTCAGTGACTTTGAAAAAGGAAGATAAGAATTTCTCCAGTGTTAATTGTTTCAACTCCATAAGCGAGAAAAAAATGATTCATTATGTGTTGCTTTCTAAAGAGACGTTCTTAGAATTTAGGAAAACAGACATTTCTTGCTGATTTTACTTTTCTTTTTTTTTTTCCAGAAGACTAATTGAGCTTGATCACTCTCACCCAATATTTGATGCCTTGTTGATTGGGCTCTGTTAACTCAGAGACTTAATGGATCTCATTCCATGTCCTATCTGTAAAGACCTTAGACCTTAATCTATTAAGGAAGAATTCATCAGTCTGAGAGGATGGAAACATTAGGAACTGAGTGGCCAAACCTGGACATAGCCGTGATTTGTGAGTGGGTGAGCGGCTCATCCTCTTCCCTGTGCTAAATAAATCCATCCCTGGTGGTGCTTCAAGACTCTGTTCTACTGCTGAACGCTCAGATTCTTTTTTCTCACTATTTCATGGTGCTGTAGATGAGATAGTATTTCTTTCCAAATTCTTATTTCTACATTTTTTGTCGATAAATATATGATCATTAAATCTTATTAACTCATATTTACACTGCCCAAACCAGACAGCCTAAAATACAGATAAATCAGGAGAAACAAAAAAAATCACAAGAAAGGACACAGAATGAACGTGGTAACTTGCTTACAACGTACACTGGGGGGTTTATAAATATTATCCTTTTACTTTTTAGGAGAAAACCTGCCGGTTTTTTCATGTACATAGAGAAAGAAAGAGGTGTGAGAGTGATGTAACCTAACCTGAAAAGGGAGCCTTAGACCGATTTGGGGGAAAAAAAATAAGGAAGAAATATTTGTTTTGGGTGTGAGGGGGGTACTTCTCCCTGTAAAGGCACTTCCAGAGAACTAAATTCATATTTACTTGACTAACAGCTGAGGTAGCTGGAAATTACCTCTGGCTTCAGGTGGTGTTTAGTGAAGATCTTGGTTACAGGTGGAAAGATCCAATGAGCAGAAAGGATTCTAAATCACATTTTACATTAAGACTTTCGTCATTACCGCATATTCAACTGCAAGTTAAAATTTTATTTGCACTTCAACGCTGGAAATGGGACTGACAGAGGTTATTTCAAATAAGCAACAAAGGACTAGAGAGCTGCTCCAAAGGAAAGTTGTTGCTTTATTCTGTACCTAGGGGGACTCTGATCTTAGCCAAGCATCCTCCTCTGAGGAGGCTTCCTATGAGTGACCTGCAGAATCAGTGTCTAGACAGGATGCTTTCACTGACAAACTGAGCTAGAAGAAATTCCTAGCAGAAAATAACACCTCTCCACAAAGCTGTAGAGCCGAGAGCTCCAGATTGTTCCAAAGGTCAGTAAAAAAAAAAATAATAGTAATAAAATTAATGTTTCAGGCAGAGGAGTAGAATAACTACATTAAAAAAAAAAAAAAAAAGGAAAGAAAAAAAAGATGAAGAAAAAGAAGAAAAGGAGGAGGAGAAATGGAAATGTGACTATAAATGCAGTTACTGAGCACATATGTACATGAGGTTGTCTCAATGACCAAACACACACATAAAACATATATACATAAAGGTATATCAACCAAATTACGCATCATTCATCAAGACTAATATCTTTACTGCATCTTCAGAGCCCGTTCTGAGCTGCACTGGTGGGCAGGTGGCTGCAGGGGTTTGCCCTACCTTGATGGCGGTGGAGGCGATCTGGATGTGGTGCAGCCGGCGCAGGGTGCTGTCCCTGTCGATGAAGTAGGAGGCTGCCAGCTGGTGCAGGGTCTCCAGGGTCACGGCAGAGCTGTTGGTGCCGGGGTCTGTCCCTTCTGACCTCTTGCTCAGCTTCCTTTTGTCCACAAAAATCGTGAGTGACTCCTCTCCTGGCGGGGGGGAGACAGAAAGCCCGGCAGCCATCAGCAACACCCAGCAGGTAACCCACAGAGCTTCAGCGTGACTCTCATAAAAAATGCGTGTGTCACAAGCAATCCTGCGCTTTCTAATCAATTCAGCAACGCTAAAATGCCTGAAATATTACAGAATACCTGTCTGAAACCAAACTTATGTGGCTGAAAAGTGCGGGGTCTTTGGAAAGTTCGTGCTTTTCTGAAAGCAAACAGAAGATCCAGCACCTTCTGTGGTGGGTTTTTCACTTCCTCTCTCTTTATAGAGACATGGATCAACACTGTTGAATTCAGAAATTTTAATTTCTGTAGGATTATTGAAAACCAAAAATCTGACTCACTTAACTGAATTAGTTCATAGGAACCCTTCCAAATTAGACCGTCTGATGCTGACAGATTTTCCACATTTGTTGTCCAGTTCATGAATACTTTTTTCTTCCTGTGTTTCAGGCTAAGCAAACATTCATTCATTTAGCAAAGTGTTTAGGCAAAACTCCTTACTTCAGGAAAAAAAATTAGAAAGGCAATTTATTGACTCAGTATTTTCTTCTGTGCAATTTATGTCTGAAGTAACTACAAAAACACTTTTCTCACTTTCTGAGCCTGTGTTTGGTAACTTCAAAACTGAGCTCAGGAACAGATTCCTAATGTCATTACACCTGTATTTTAGGTGCTGGACAACCCCAGTGAATGCAGTTTCCTTGCTCCTGGAAGGGAAGTTACCCTGGCAGGGTCTGACTTGCCACTTGTGCTCGTTTCACTGCTCGCCCATCTGCTGCAGTGGCACCGTGCCCATGCAGGGGGGTGGGATGCCAGCTTCACATGAGTTTACGTGCCAGAAAGTAATAGCTGGAGGGGGGATAAGACGCAGGATGAAAACATGACATCATCTTCAGGGGGAGATAATCCTGGCAGCGAGCGCAGAACGCTCCCACCTCCACGCAGGGGAGCACATCTGTCAGCAAAGCCTGGCTCACACAGCTCCTTTGTCTTTGATTAACACGAGCACACTCCTCTTCCCCCAGTGTACCTCCTGTGCTTCCCCAATCTCTCAGAAATTCAGAGGACAGCCAGGCCCTTCAGACCCTCACCCAGGCAAAACTGCCATCACCCAGGAGCCCTTCATCTGATTAGCCCTGCAGGGCTTGTCCAGTCTGTTCCTTTTGTCCTGGAAGGGACAGCTGTGCCCAGGACAGGTGGCTATTCCAGCTGGAGCTTCCCTCAGTTTCCAACCCCTACACTCACACTTCTCCTCCTGTAGTGTCATAATGGCTCTTTTTTGTGTGTGTGTGTGTGCACACAGCCATCAGTGCAGGGATTCACTGCCTGAAGCTCCAAAGAACCAGGAATTAAAGGTCTTCCATAAATACAAGGATTCTCCCACCCAGTTATCCAACTTTTTGCAGCTTTGAGTGCCTGTTTTCTTGGCCCCTGCAACTCATCTTTTTGCTAGAAAGGTGGCTGAGCTTTCAAAAGCCACCTTATTCTAAATACACTAGCTAAGACCTCTGGAAGAGGAGAAGACATGGAGAGAAACGTCCTGGTTAAATTCTGCACCCCATTTGTGCAGCCTGAGCTGGTCACTGACACAGGATTTACCCCTCTGAGTTCTGATGTTGTCTTCTCTGATACCATGGAATGGTTTGGCTTGGAAGGGACCTTAAAGCCCATCCAGTGCCACCCCCTGCCACGAGCAGGAACACCTTCCACTAGCCCAGGTTGCTCCAAGCCCCGTCCAACATCTAGCATCTACCCTAAATTTATTCTCTCTTAGTTTAAAACCATTCCCCCTTGTCCTGTTACCATCTGTCCGTGTTAAAAGCCACTCTCCCTCCTTTTTACAAGCCCCTTTGGGGACTGGAAGGTTGTAATAAGGTCTCCCTGGAGCCTTCTCTTCTCCAGGTTGAACAGCTCCAGCTGCCTCAGCCTGTGTCCATAGGAGAGCTGCTCCAGCCCCCGGAGCATCCACCCCCTTTTTCTCTGGTGTAAGCACTTCTGACTGATCAGTCATTGGGAGAGATGGTCAGACTTCTTCTACTTCAACAGAGTTCTGCTAAGTTTTGTTATTAAAAGGGAGTTGATTTTAACCATCAAAGAAAGCCCCCGGGGATTTTTCCCATCCCCTGCTCTCCAGGGGGCAGAGAGCAAAACCGCAGTCAAAATTCCCACTTCAAAAACAAACAAACAAACTAACAAACAAACCTTGAAAAAGCATTTGTGTGTTGTGTGGCTTGGTTTTGATTGGGAACTCTAAGGAAAACAGCCTTTGAGCCCCATCACAGTTGTGACATCATCCTACTAACCCAGTCCTGCTTGATCCTGTGCTTTCCACGGCAGTTGGTGGTGGGTGTGTTCTGGCAGGCAGGGTTCCCTTGGCATCCCCAGCTCACTCCCTGACAGAGATGTTTTGGTTTTCATCCTTTGTGACCAGGTTGGAGTGGGTTTGAATGTTTACTCTGACTCACATCTCCCAAGGCTGAGCAAAGGCAGCTGCAGTGAAGGACCCTCAGCATGGAGGAAGCTCTCACTCCTCAAAAATCCCTGCGTGGCATTTGTGTGGAATCTCACACAGGCACGTCCTGCCTCAGCACTGCCATTCCCAGGCACTTGGAGCTGTGCAGTCAGGTGGGCTTCAAAAATATTTGCTGTTCAAAAGACTTTTGACAGAGTTTTTGGCCTGTCAGAGCCAATTTAGCTCTTGCTAGAAAAAGTGGATTAGTAACCCAAGAAGTGCCCTCCACACTGGTGCTCAGACACCCACATCCCTGCAGAGCTGCACCCAGAACTCCTGGGTGTGGCAATTAACACCACTGACTCAGATTTGAATTTGGGGAAGACAATTTGAGTTTGAAGTTAATTTCTGGAAAATTAAGTTTGTGCCAGAAGAGGCTCTTTTGTCTGAGTCTTGTTTTCCACTGGTTGCAGTCTGCCACCACGAAACAGGCCAGGGAGACATCCAAGCATCAGCTAAAAAACCAAGTGTGACTTGGAAAACTATTCAAAGTTCTGAGTTTTAAGAACTGAAAAGGAGTAATGACAGTGAACACTGAGAAAACATGATTACTCAGCGCTGAATCCTCCCAGCTGGGCTTTTCACGAGCTCTCCAAGCAGAATTTACTCTCCAGCACAAAATTCAAGTCAACTTCACCTTCTTTTAAAGGTTTAAAGGAAACAGCATGAGAACACTCAGTTATGCTGACAAAATGACGCCACGTAATCCAAGGATTGAGTGGCTGCAGGAATTATCATGCCAAGGAACATACAGGAACATATTTTTCGTGATTTATGTTTACAAGTCAAACTAACTCCTGAGTTGAGAAAGTTATTCCACACGTTGTTTTGGTTTTTTTAAAATATGAAATAAAACAGATATATAGAATTTTACCCTGATATATCTCTGGCCATTTAAATGTTAGACTCCTAAAGAACAGCTTGTAAATGGGATTTGTAAATTAGAAATTAATTTTGTGTGCGATTTAAGAAGGTATTCAGGAATTATTTAAATTAAAAATGCAAACCACCATCAACATGGTAGAATTAGAATAATGCTGTAACAACTGCAACTAAATATAGCCACCTATTGAAAGAGTAAATAATATACTTTGTTATACATAATAATACATATTCATATGACTTAAATACTTAGTGCTATTTTCTACCTCAGTTATTGGGAGTTTGTTTGCCTGTACCCACATCTTTGTAACGAGGAAGGGGTGATAGGCCTTGATGTTTCACAATTTCATCTGTAGACTGGGAGTGGTAGGAAAAGGCAGTGATCCAAGAGTTCTCTCACCCCTTCAGTCAGAAGGAGAGGAAGCAGGAAGGAAAGGATGGCACTCAAAGGCAGATATAGCTGAGCCCCATCCACAGATACCCACTCAGAGCTCTGTCTGCACACACACGTGTGTGTATCTTACAAAGGCTGACGGGCTTTTGGCCTGGGAACTCCTCAACAAAAAAAGTTTCTGGTTAAATAAAATACCTCAGCTACTGCCTTAGTGCTCATGGAAAAATCTCTTCCTGTCTGAATCACCAAATGGACCATTAGGGTTTTATCAGGTCATTTTCCCAAACTTCAGCAGATGCTGATGGAGACACACCGGTTCCAAACCGATATAAATTCCTGCCAGGCCAGATGTGGTGTCACTGCCACGGTTCAGGTGAATAACAGGGAACATTAATTCCATACAAACCATCTGTTTGAGGATTTCATTGTTTTCTTCACTGAGGAGGCAGGAGAAGAACATTAATATATTTTTTGCTTTTTTTTTCCTTCCCCTTGGCTTCCATAATCTTAAATGCTGGGAGAGTTCCATCCCTGAAGGGGGGGATTTTGCAAGAGATCTGATGCGAAATTCTCAAGTTTCTTTCTCACATCAGTCATTTATTTGAGACTTGTCCTCTCCCTCCCATATTTGCCAATAGCTTCTATCATTACCTTGGAAGAAGCATCATAGAAAGCACAGGTCATAGGATCAGTCCCCCTGTTTCCAGATGCAAGGAGGACTTGTTGCAAAGTCATAGAATCATGGAATCATAGAATCAGCCAGGTTGGAAAAGACCTCCAGGATCATCAAGTCCACTGCCTGAGTCTTGCAAAGCACCCAAATCAGCCTCACTTCACCCAAATGCCTGGAACAAGGGCCTGTCATTTCACTGTAGTATGTTAATTATCTGTTAATTATCTTATCACCAACACTGTAGGTTTGCTAAATAGCCTTTCTATGCGGGAACAACATTAAAGTGAATTGTTTAGGTTCACTGAGTCATCATTTAAGCTAATCCACCTTAAGGTGGGATTCACTGTTGGTTTTGTCCTCTTACACTTCTCCCAGGCTTCCCAACGCCCTCCAGCTCTGAACTCACTGCTGCACACGACTTTTTGCAAACCATTAAAATGTAGGTCCAGCCAACCAGACCGTCATTGTTCCATGCAGAAAACAAAGCATAAATACAAAACAAAAGGAGGAAAAGCAAGACTGTGTGTGCTGTCTCTCATTCAAAGGAGAACCTTTGGTATTTTGGAAGCTTCTGACTGAAAGCTGATGAAGAATTTAGAAATGCACTTCACGAAGTCAGAAAATAATTTAGGCTGGAATGGCCTATGTCACAAGAGAAAATTTTCATACGAAATAAAAGCACTGAGAAATGTCACTTTCCCAGGTTATTTTGTGCCAGGAAAAAACCCAAAAACAAAAACAAAACAACAACAACAAAAAAACCACAAACAAACAAAACCACCCACAAACAAAAATTTAAAAAAATATATATATAAGCTTTTTCCCCAAGTTCTCGTTTCCAAATGCCCTCGAGGAGCGTATTTCTGTGTTTGTGAATAAAGGCTTGGGATCACAACCAACCTCGTGCAAGAGTTCCCTTTATGCTCAAAAGGGATCTTCATGAAAGCCAAATGGCCACAGAGGCACACAAATCTTACCACATCGTCATTCACTTGCCAAGTTTTCCTTTCTGTCCATGAACACAGATGATTGGGGATTCATTAACTAAAAGTACTGTGCACAGTCAGTTTGGTCTTCTGCTTTTAACAAGCTGCATAAGTGACAAAGCTTTCCCAATAAAACAACTTGTAATTAAAGGGAAAGTACTAATACGTTACTGAAAGGGAAAAAAAAAAATCTAATTACATGTTAATAAAGTGTGGACAAGCATCTGTGGGAATCCCCATTCAATCTAGCCAAAAAATGAGAACTAACACACACAGGAAAGTGTGGGTTTATTAGCCACCTCATGAAAGCTTTCTTATAAATTACTAATTCCCTGTAATTATTGCAATGGAACCGATTTTTTGAAGCACTCAGCACCCACCCAACGATAATGGAAGGCAGCAGGTGTGCCTCAAATCATGTCTAAAATTTGAGGCTAGGGACCTAAATCAAAACCCATCAAAGGGTCCCTCAGCCTCCCTGCAGCACATCCTGAGGCTCTGGGGAGAATATTGGGTGTCTAAGCCTCCAATTTTCAAATGTCTTCCAAAAAAAATACCCTTGTGGGTTTAGTTTTTACTCAGGTCCAGACCTCCTAAAAGGTGTCAGCTCTGTAGCTCTTTTGTGATGGGTGTGATACTGGTGCTTCGATTTTTAAGATCAGCTGTTCTCATGTTAGACTGCTTTGCTGGAGTTGCTAGATCCAATTTCACCTTGAAAATTAATTTCACTGTATGGCTGAGGTACTGCTAGTTACCTGAGTTAATAATTAGCAGATAGCCAGTAATACTGAAAAGGAACTTTTACCACTGCATAATCCTTGCAGTAGGATACAGGCTGCAGCCAAAGCTTTAATTATTGTATTTTAAGAAACATTTCCTTTCTCTTCAGCAGTTAGGTTTTCTATGTGAATGTGTCATATACTCAAGAGAACACACAGAAGGTATATTTACATGCAAAACCATTCAAAGTAATTAAAAGAAATTCTGGGATTTTTATTACAAACTGCTGGTCAATGGATGTAATTTGTTCTTAAAATTCTAATGGGAATGTATTTGTTGTAGAGGTACCAGCTCCCAAAATAATGACAGGACTTCGTTCTTTGGGTTTTTTTTAAATAACTACAGCAAGACAGAAATCCACCTTGTTTCTGGGATGGTCCCATCCAAAAGGGGCCTCTGTGAGCCATTTCGGTCATTCCAGGTCTCAGCTATCAGCCAGACCAGGAGGGCTGTCATTTCCTTCACAAATGGTTTTGATTCAGTCATGAAATGTATTAAAGAAAACCATTCCTCAGGTGAATAAAGGGATTTCAACAAGCCTGTCCTGCTGGGAGGACACTCAATCACCAGCATTATCTTTAATATAATCACCCAACCAGTGGATGGAGCTGCGTTTCTGAAATGTCAGTTCGCTCTGTGATGCCTGGATGGGTAATCACAGGTACTAATTATCTCTCATTTGGAACAATTTATGCTCTCCCTTGAACATTAGGCCTCTTCACTGGATTTCTTCAATCCATTCGGTGACTGGATCCCAATTATCCATCAGGCCACCCTTTCCAAATTAGTCTGTGGGGCCTGAGACTCCATTAAGATAATGGGAATCACATGGCAAAGCCTCATCAGCCCATTCTGAAAATTCAGTGCCACTGGTTAAGTGGAGGCTCGTTCTAAAAAAGGGCAGAGTGACAAATAGGGATTTCCCAGCAAAGTGGTTTGAAAGTCTCACAGATTAAAAGATTTGATGGAAATAGCTGATACTGGGTGTTCTGGCTCCAGTTCTGCAGGACTGTAAAGGACCCAGATATTTCTGTAATCTCTTGTTGTGTACATTGTTACAAGGGGCCTCTTACAGAAAAAAAGATGTCCCTCCCCTCAACCACCTCAGAGCAGAGAAACATCCCCAAAATCCACACCAGGAACTCGGGCGAAGCTCTTCAACCTTAGCAACCGGATTTCTTTCCTTTTCCTGCCTGAAACTGTTTATGCAGCATCAATAAACCAAAGTTTACCACCAGCAGAAGGAGCCACCGGGCTTGTAAACACAACCTGCTCCACGGAGAGCTGCTGATCCCGACCCCTCTGAGGAGCCACCAGTCCCTCCCAGAGGAACCAGCCGGGACCCACTCGCGCTTTCGGTCCGGTCCCAGCAAAACCATCCGTAGGAATTCCAAGCGTGATCCCTACCTCCCAGGGTGGCTGACAGCAGGAAGTGCGTCCCATATTTCTTGATGAGGTTCTCTGTGATCTGCTGGAGGGTCGGGCGCCGTCCCAGCAGGCGGATGTTGCGGAAGAACTCGGGGGCGAGCGGCAGCGGCGAGCCGAGGAAATTCCTCCTCTCCACGGCGAGGTTGTTCACCTTCCAGCGGCCAAACTCCCTGCAAAAAGAAAGCAGGTCCCCCTCAGAAACACGTCCTTCAGACAGATGTTCTCCATTTGAAGCTCCCCTGCTCTGCTGAGTAGCTGGGGGCGATCAATGGGTGGGTGTTACAAGGGGCCCACAGGACAAGCCACTCATCACAAGTGGTGACACTGCTCCAGAACCTCCTCTATTTGAAGGAAACAAATAAAAACCGAGCCACTTCAGGTTGCTGCTGTTCCTTGTTGGGGTTTTTGTGGTCTCTGGTGTGAATACAACCCTAAAACCCACCGGATTTGTTACTAATTGAAACTAAAGCAGTTATTAGCCCCAGGTTTAGACCAAATGCAAGAAGTGTTTCTATTGGTACGAGCCAAATTTTGAAATCATAACAAGAAACAGTCTGTGTTCTTTGCTGTTGATGATAAGTCACTTAGGTAGACAGCTGGATAATTTGAATAACCTAGAGAAACTATCACACCACACTTGACCTTGCTGTGATAATTCTACTTTTCTAAAGCACTTCTGGCCTCCACTTTCAGGAAATACACAGACAGCAAGACTGATTCCTAAAAACTTCTCAAATGTAGGAGGGATACAAATGAATTCAAAGACCTGTCCCCTTCCCCTCTCCAAAATAAATCAATGACAGCAGGGAAAACAAACAAGCTCATTGCACGACAATAAACACATCTTTTATTCATTTACTTACCAATTAAGAGATCAGAGAGAGTTATTAGTGAGAAGGACTCCTTGTCCTCAAAATCTAGACAAGATACACGGCCCTGGCAGTAGCTTTGCTTTTCCAAGGTACAGCAATAGCTGTTTTGGCTGCAGACTCTGAGAATTAAATCCAAACAAACCCAGGCCCCTGCTTTAGCTCCCACTTTGTTGAGTCACCCCTACAGTCACGTCAATTAAGAGTCCTCTTAGGTAAGATGTAGAAAAGCAAAGAGATTAGAGAGTCTAAAAGATCTTACCCAGGTCCCAGCTAAATACAGAGCAACATTCACTTCCAAAATTCACACAGGCAAAGAAATCAGAGATGTAGCAGGCAAGTACCATTTGAGGGATTCCTGAACCAAAGCAGCTGCTTGTGGCTGAATGACCAGCATTTCCAGCATCCTCCTGTTTCTCTTGCAGATCTGAACTGTCCCATCCCCAGTCCAGCTTCAGTTTTTCTTTATTCTAGTGACAGTGTGGTGCAGCCCCTATGAACTGCCTTTCCTCTCATACACGTTCTTGCAGATGCCATTTTTTATCAAAACAGACGTGAAAATGATATTATGAAGAAATTTATCTTTAACTTAATGGAAGTTTGATGCAATTTACCAGCCAAGAGCACAAACTAAACAGATCCCCACAGTTCTTAAAAGACTCTACACATCACCAGTGTGCCTAAATCAGTATTTGGAAATTGCTGCCTGATAGGGGATTCTTCTACTTAATTGTCAGGTTTCAAAAAGTTTTCTCTCACAACTTTCCTTTCCCTTTAGGAAGCTACAGAGCCAATAATCTCTTTTTTAATCTTTTATGAAACTGCTGCTTGTCAGTAGAAAGAAGCAAGAAAAAATATACACAAATATTTTTTTGTCTGCAAAATTAAAAATAATACTCTATTGGGCATATTGACCACATTAATGCAGACACTGAAAACAGAGAATTACCCTGCACTGTAAATGCAATTTTCATGTGAAAAACAAACAAACAAACAAATAAAAGAAAACCACATCTTTTTTGTTTAAATTCTGAGCTTTCTAGTCGTATCATTCATTTGAACAGGACAGAAAATACAGGTTAATTGTAGGTCCTGAACAGACCATCAAGGTAGAATTGCTTTGACACCGAGAAAATAATGCCAGCTTTATGAAGAAAAATACTCATTTTATACCCTGATGAAACCTTTTCTTCTAAACTTGCTCACTGGGCTGAGGTTCCACCACGAGATTAACAGAAAAGATGCAATTCTTATAAAAGCTGGTTTGCTGCCACCCTTAATTTGATTTTCACTTAGAGCGTTTAAGGACAGAGAAGACCAATAATAGAAATTTCTTTGGCTGAAGCAAATTTCAGTTCCTTCCACAGGGTTGTTTGTTTGTTTGTTAGTTTGTTTTCCTGTATTTTGTGTTATTTCAAAGAGAGGAAGTAGGCTAATGGTTTTGTATAAGTTTTGTCGTTATGTTTTGGCTCAGAACATGTCAATGGAAACAATTATATTTATCTGAAGATAAAAGAGGGACACAGGACACCAAGAGCGAGCTGCCTGTCTGCAGGAGCAGGGATACTGGACATGGAAAAGCCAGAAGGGATGAAGAACAGGAAACCTGAGGAAACATTTTGGATTTTAGAAGGAACTGGGTTTATGAGAGTGAAGTGCAGGAGCAGGGAAAGCTGGGTTGGGGTTCAGGGCGAGGGGTTGTGCTACATCACTTCTAAAATGTTGAGGGAGGTTTTCACAAATGCTTCCTGGGTATGTGAGAGTCATTAGTAACCACTACACCAAAATTAGAGCTATTTTCTCTTTTCAGCAATGTCACTGTAAGTAAAATCATACCCTTATCTTTCTTTTATATGACTTACAGAAATATGCCTATTTATATATAGCTATCCACATAATTTCCCTTTTTTTTTTGTTTTAATTTCACATTGCAGGCAGTGGAATATTCTCTCCTATTTCCTTTCCCCCTCCCTTGTCACCCCTTGCAGTCTCTCTAGCACAAACTCTCTAGCCCCAAACAATTTTTGGTACCCAATGTGCATTATTCCCCTTTGGAAATCATGCTCCTGCAGACTAGCGGGCCTGAAAACACAGTTGTCATTTCAACACTGGTTTGTTTTGTTTTTTTTTTTTTTTTTAATTACTTCCTAACATTTTTGATTTATGTTGTCATTCTAAGATATTGAGAGTGATGTTTAATCTCAGGAAACAATCGACACTCTGACATGAAACACGCCCTAGTAAAGTTCCATACAAGTTGTGGACAAGATTTTTATCTAGAAAGAAGCTTAAATTGCAAGTGGGTCTGAGGGGACTCCTAGGGCAGCAGACCAAAGAGGGCTGTCAGTGTGTCCTTTGAGTTTCAAGCACTAACTTTTCTCCCAAATGCTTACATAAATTATACATCCTCTTCTACCACTGCATTCATTTAAATCATATGGTACAGGGAGATATGTGTAAAACATCCAGATGAAAGACATTTTAAAAAAATGCCATTGTGCTCTAAAATTGCAATGTGTAGGAGATTTGAAATGGGAATATAATCTCTGCTATTGCAGATGACTGAATCAGCCTACAAAGAGGTTTACTGTGAGTCTGATGGATTCTTCTTAACTACAGCAGCCACAGACACAGCCAGGGACAGCTCAGCTGTCTGACTGATGGGTCAGGTTTTTTACCTTACAATAAATAAACACTATCATTAGGATTTCTTTTTATCTTGATACACTATTCCTTTGAAACATCCTAGTCACTTTCCTGCCTTTCTGTGTCTTTTTCACCTTATCAGCTTCCTGGCACTTGAAATTCTACTTCCAGAACTACAATTCATCAGTATCAGCTTCACTATCTTCTCGCATTATGCATATGAAATATGCAGAAATGTATGAATAAATTTCAATAAAAGGTATATATATTATATACCTAGAATGTGCTCAGATGTATTTCTTTTTTATGACTACTCATAGTCAGATTGCTGTGCTAACCACTGTGGCATCAGTGATTTGAAACCTCTCCTCTGTCATGAACATCAAAGGGACACAGGAGAAAGGAAGGTGGCTTTCCTTTTGTCCCTGTCTCCATGACACATGTACTGAAAAATCCCTCCTCTGATGAAACCCAAGAGGGAATTATTTCTGTGTCTTGTCCTGTGGTGTTGTGTTTGCCTTTTACTGTTTGTCTGTGATCCCCTTCAAACCCCTCTGTGAGCGCTCCTTCATCCCCACACTTAGCTGGCCCTTTCTGTGCATGCACAAAACTGACAGCTCTTAATGACTTCATCTTATTTACCTCCTGCCTGGGAAGCAGCTCCATCACTCCAGCAGTGCAGAGGGAATGAGTGGTCTGGAGAAATGCACTCACAGGAGTGTGTGGTGACGGCACAGGAGTTAAACAGCCAGTACAGGTGGAGTACAAACACTTCAGAACTGAAAGGTGTTTGTATGAACCACCCAGTAGTGAGGAACTGCTGAAGGAGCTTGTCAAAATCTCACCAGTTTGCACAGGCTTTTAAGATTTAAATTCCAAGGAAATGATTCATTAGCCCTGCACATGTTAACAGTGTCAGGGAGCAGAGAGGAGAGGCAGAATTCCTAGAAAATCCTACCCTTGCCTGCATCTGAAATGGAAAATGACTGGCATGCCTGGGAGGTGTTTCCCATGGGCTGAGTAAGCAGGGCATAGATTTTGCAGCTTTTTTTTTTTTACATTTCTGGGGTTTCACCACTTAGATGTGGCCTGCAGGTGTTTTTGTGTGCAGGCAAATCTCTTGTTGGGGGTGGGGGGGGGGCCAAGGGGATGGGGCCAGTGGTGCCCAGGGACAGGACAAGGGCAACAGGCACGAACTGAAACACTGGAAGTTCCACCTGAACATGAGGAAAAACTTCTCCTCTTTGAGGGTGGCAGAGCACTGGAACAGGCTGCCCACGAGGGCTGTGAACTCTCCTTCTCTGGGGACATTCCAGACCCACCTGCCCTGGGTGACCCTGCTTTAGCAGGGGGTGGGACTGGATGTTCTCCAGAGGTCACTGGAGGGACCATGATGGGATTCTGTGCTGATGATGATTACAATCCGGTTTTACAGCCTGCTGGGGAAGATGGGGATGTTTTTTGGAGTCACATGTAGCTGTCTGTCCAAATAATGGCAAATTGAGTCCAGGTTACAAGTCACAATCTACCAAATGCAATTCAAGTTAGTTACATTTAACCAAATGTGTCTTGGTTATGGCAATCCCAGCTTTTTTCCCTGTGAACACACACGGGAGGTACCTTCTAGAGGGTCAGATCCTTGCCAATATAATATTGCCAGTGTAAGGAAACCAAATTCCACCAAGACATTTGCTGTCACTGGCTGATGTATTTATTCTTCCCTGTAAGAAGTATTGATTTCCTGGTTTGCCACAGGTCCTAGAGGGACAGGAAAACTTTTCATTCTCCCCTTGACAGTATCAAGGGAACTTGTGTGTGCATTGCTCAGACTAATCTAATCCTCCTACAGTCTGGTGGAGAGCTTGGCAAGCTCAAAACATCCTTTTTCTCAGTTCACACCTGCTCATAGGAATCATTTATTATCTGGGCAACATGATTGATAAAATGGTGCATTTGTTTAGACTGGCAGAAGACAAATTAAATAAAAAAAAAAAAAGTCCTCTGCCTGGAAGATTCTTGTGTTTCTTTTCAATTTGTTTGCAACTGTTCTAAAAAGCAACGTTGTCTGACGTTCAGTGGGAGGAAGAGGCATGGATTTCAACTTTGCCAATGGGGTAAAAACCTGTTTCCCATTTTTTCCACAGTGCACTAAGTACCTGTTTCCCAGAACACTTTCAGAGGAGCAGGTATCTTACCTCGAGCTAAAACAGCAGTTAACCTTTAAAAATGGAGAAGACTGCCCTGGAAAAGAGTTTTTCGACGCAGCAACAAGAGTTATGACAAAGAGAAGCAGAAAGGTCTATTTACAGTCTTTTTGCCTGACCTTCAGAGCCAATAGATATCATAGTCCTGTCCCTGTAGTTAACTGGACCTGAACAAAACCTAATGGTTCTGGACATTTCTGAGAAAATGAAACTCATAATCTCTGGAGCTCTCTCTGAGGATGGGCTTTAGAGATTTGACTACACCTGTTACTGCTTCGAAACCAACGTGAAAATCACGTTCTTCTTCCTTCTCTTCTTGTCCTGACTGAAAATAAAAAGAATGGACCAGGTTTCTTGCAGAGATAAGGAAGAAAGCTGAATCTGTGGAGTGTTTTAGTGCATAAATCAACACGTGAAAAGACAGTTTATGAAGAATGAATAAGCATAAAGATCTGCTGGAGAAAATAAAACATAATAGAGGATTCACAGATCCAATGTTGGTGGATACTCCCAGATGAATCACAGGGGAAACACCAACTGCTAAAACTCTTCATCTTCTGGATGTGCTACAGCTCATGGTCTCAGAGTCTTTGAAATGCCTTTTATTACTGTTTTTATAATTGCTGTTTCAGAACTACAAATTGCTCTGTAGTGCTGGGCAACAGAGAGGAACACAGACAAAGCCACCCTGTGAGAAGTGACTTCAAATTTCAAGGGATTCTTCTATTCACCTTAGTTCTCACTCAGAGAAGGGAGGCCCAGCAGTGCTGAGAGCACTTCCAGAGCACAGTGAGGAGGCACAACCTCCTCCTGTCCCATACCTGGAGCCAAACAAAACACTTTCTGACCTGGACAGTGTGGCAGAGAACGTGAGCTCTCTCCTTGGGAAGGGTTTGCTTGTTTCTGGGATGTTACTGATGCCACAGAGACACCAAATTCCCAGCTACTCAACAGGAAAGCTGATGTTCCTCCTGGCTGTCTGAACCTCCTAAAAATGGTTCAGACAAAATACATATTCTCCACATATTCTCAAAGAAACACTGACCCAAAGCCTTATCCATGAATCTGGACACCATGTCTAGAATTGCTCCTTCTCCAGAAAGGAACGCTGTGTAAACCTAATCTTCCTACAGCAGAGGTTATCTGGCTCATTTCCTGAACAACTCACAAGTTTATCCTTCCAAAGAAGAGGGGGTTTTGTCTCCCCCTTCTTTCCACCCCGTTCCTGCAGAGCACATGCCAGCAGTGCTATTTACAGCTCTTTACTTAACCTGCACTTGAATTTATAAAGGCAGTTGTTTCTCCCAACACCCTGGGACGAGTTTGGCTTCACACAGGTGTAAATCTCACACACACATGCATAAATGCTGTCTCGATATTGTGAAATATAACAACTGCACTGTTGTTGTCTGTAGCAATTCAAGTTCTTGAAAGCAGTAGAATGTAAAACAAAATATTTCCTCAAAGTACTTTGGTGTGTTATTTGTTTGTTTGTGGCTTAGCTCTTGGGGGAATATGCAGCTGAACTTCTTTGTATCTAAATGTTATCCTCCTGTCTAAGTGTTGTTTCAATGGCATAAGGAAATACTCTGTTCTCTCCTTGCACACAAAAAAATAAAGCCAGGAATTCTTATTCAGCACATAAAAATGTTTTTGTTTCTTTTTTCTATCACAACAAAGGATGCTTCTGCTTCAGCACAACTGTTTTTAATAATTCCAAAATAAATCTGGAGTGCTGGTTTATTAAAAGTAGTCCTGGCAATCTTCTTTTTTTTTTTTTTTTTCCAGTGGAATAAATTGCAAATATCTCAAAGAAACAGTGGAATTACACCAGTGAGCTGAACAGAGAACCAGGGCAATAAAATTGTCAATATAGTTCCATATTACAAGCAGAGAATTTTCTAATGCTCTTAACTAAATAAAAGCATTGGATGGGGGAGATGAGCTACTGATTTCTGCAAGAGCAACAGTCAAGAGTTAAATGTGTTGTCTGAAAAAGTAAGGTCTGTATTTATCTTACTTTATAGAATCATGGAATGGTTTGAGTTGGAAGGGACCTTCAAGCCCATCCAGTGCCACCCCCTGCCCTGGGCAGGGACACCTTCCACCAGCCCAGGCTGCTCCAAGCCCCGTCCAACCTGGCCTGGGACACTCCCAGGGATCCAGGGACAGCCACAGCTTCTCTGGGCACCCTGTGCCAGGGCCTGCCCACCCTCCCAGAGCACAATTCCTTCCATAAATCTCACATAAATTTTCCTGGTCTGAATCTGGATGTCTGAGATCAAAGATGCCCTTGATGTGAAGAATTTAGAGCAGTCTTAGATCCAACAGCTCCGAGCACAGCCATGAATCCCTGCACCCTTTCAGGAGAAACCTCACCCAGCAGCAGCTGCACAGACAGGCACAAACGCTTTCTTCACCTCTTTAACCTGAATAAGAGCATGAAATTCACTGCCAAATAGAGACTATTTAAATGCTAATTGGGACAGCAGGTGATTTAATTTCCTCTCTGATTTTTCCTTGAAACAGAAATAAAAAGAGTTGCAGCAATCCAAGCCTTTTTTTGTTATTAAAAGGCTTGATTTTGTTGTACGTGTTGTTCCCGTGTGTCATTATGATAAATAATGAAATTTCTGAAACTGAAGAAAATTACAGGAAAAAATATCCTCCACATCTTTAACTCCATGCCGTACTGAACCAATGAAAAGTTGAAAGTACAAAAGGTAAAAAAAAATTAAAGTGTTTATAAATCAAACGCTTTTCAATTATACTGTAATTTTTAATCTATTATCTGGTTAACAGTTTGGTAGGTTTTGCCTTATGTGAAAAAACATTAAAAATTATAAAACATTAAGGTGTAAATTTTGGGTTTCTGTATGCACAAATTGCAACTTGAGAATGTACAAAAAGAGGAAAGATTTAAAAGAGGAATAATTTAGACCCCCACAGCAGGTCCCACAATCAGCTGGGAGTGCTCTCATGCTGCAATTTGATCTGTTATTGTCCATCTACTGCCCCAATAAAGGATGAGGGTTTGTGTATCCAGGCACAGGAGTGATTACAGTCATTTGTCTGAAGGCAGGAGCAGGACCCAGAGATCCCTTGCAAAGGGTTTGTTGTTTGTTAGAGGTAGATTATCACATTACAGGGGATCCTGCAGAAATTATCCTGAACCTGGTCTTTCTGAAAATTCTTATTACCCAGTAGAACGAAAGAAAATATATCCATAAAATACACTAAGCTGAGGGCTCTGGAAGATTTACAGAAACCAGAGAAGTGGCTGAAAATTAAAAATATGGCATGGGATAAAAAGCAAGGTACTGTGGTGAAAGATATACCTGAATACACACAAAAAATGGGGGGCCAGCCTTATTTTTCCAGGGCAGTGAGGGACAGGACAGGGGGAAACGTCCTCAGGTTGTGCCAGGGGAGGTCCAGATTATGAGGAAAAATGTTTTCACTGAGAGAAGCTGATCAGTGGAACAAGCTGGAGAGGGCAGTGGTGGAGTCACAATCCCTGGAAGAGGTCACAAAAGGACTGGATGTGGTGCTAAGGGATATGGTTTAGTGGCCAGGGTGGGATTCAGGCAAAGGTTGCACTCGATGACCTTAAAAGCTTTTCCCAGCCTCAATGGCTCTGTGATTTTATGAAAACAAATAATTAAAGGAGTGGAAATATGGTAAAATAGAGCACATTTCAAAAAGGTCCACTAATTATTTTGGGAATTCTACTGCAATCCTGAAAAATTCTTATGTGAAACCAGAATGTTTTAGGTAAAACAACAAAACAGCTTCCGTGACAAAACGTTGCTTTCCAGAGGTTCTGCTGAGATCTCAATCATGGTGCCCCCAAAGAGTGACAAATCAATTAAAAATGAAATAAAATTTAAAAAATAATAAAAAACCCTGTTCAAATCCTTTTCAAAACAACAGGCAGTGAAAGAAAATCGTTATTTAGGAAAGCAACAATATGCTCTTCATCCTCCTGATGTCCAACCTGAGCCTCCCCTGGCACAGCTGGAGGCAAAAGAAGTGGGTTTAATTATATTTTATGCAGGGCAAGTTTTGCTACAGGTCGTTACAGAATGCAGAACAAAAGAAATTTTTCAAGTGCTAATTGTAATTGTTAAATTTCAAAGAGGAACAATCATGTAATGGGTGGTACAGAGTGAAGGAAGGATTGTTCTGAAGTGCCAGAGAGGAACTGGAATCTGGAGCTGTGCATTTGAGAATGTTATTTTCTCTGAAAATGTCAAATATGAAGTAGAAAAATGCCCGTTTCAGCATTTTGGTAGATTTACTATACTCAGATAAAATGTTTTGTCTCAGTGACATCAAGAATATTTCAAGATTATTTTTTAATCAACTATCACTTTCTTGAGACCAATATTTTTCTAAACCTGACATGTTTTGGCTCAGAGATACACCAATAAGATGTCAATTTAATTACAGACAAGTTGTGCAATTAAAAGCAATATAAAGTAAATTTTATCCTCATGGGATTAAAAATAAGAAAAAGCATATATATATGTAAATATATTTTTTTTAAATTACTATTAATTTTCTGGGGTTATTAGAATCAGTTTGGTTATTATTAAGATTCTTGACTCATCATTTCATCTCATGCCCAGGGAGAGGAGGGAGACAAATTCAATATATTCATACAAATCGCAGCACTCAGAAAGAAACTGCCCCTTGTCTCTGAAACCATGGAACTCTCTGTGTTTGAAGCCCCAGAAAGAGCAGAAGTTAGTCCTGCTCCTGCCACATCTCGGCCTTCCCACACAGCCTTGCCCTTGCAAAGCAAACAGAAAATGAAGTCAGATTATAAACCCTGCAAGGATTAATCCTTATAAAGGATTATTTCTGGTGAAACAGGTCTTCCAGTAAACATTCCCAACCCTTTACAAGGGAGCTGGAGAAGATGAGATGTGAAAGCATCGTAGATGTGCTGAGTCCCCAGGAACACCCTGCCTTAGATCTTCCACCATAATATCTAGGGATAGGAGAACTGAAATGATATTTTAAGGTGCTATTTATCTTTAATAATCTTCAAGCTTTTTTTCAACATTTTTTTCTACTGTGTTTATTCAGGTAACAAACTGGACCTGGCATCTCTGTAAGAGCTCTGCTCTCATTTTCATGAGGAACTAAGCAAACCCTCTGTAGGTTTTTTATGTCCTTAACACCTTCACAATGGAGCAGAAAAAAAACATTTTCATTTTTCTAGGAGTATTGGGGGATACAAACTATGTGACTAATCAGTATATACCTAACCTGAGTACCTTCAGGGATTTTAAGAGCAGAATGTGTTTTAAGACTGTCATAAGGTCATCACCAATTGCACTTGTTCAAACACAGAGGAAAAAAACCCTTTCAGCCTCACTTTTCCCATCTGGAAAAGTGATAGACACTGAGACATTTGGGGGAAGTCATAATACCTCTATTTGTAAAATACTATTTATTCAAAGTACAATTCTGTGACACTCTGTAATCAGAAGAAATGTCTGCATTGGGAATTTAATTAATGCCTTCCTTCAATACAAGAGGAGCAGGATTTTACAATCTGCAACTCAGGAATGACAGAACCTAGCAAAAGAAACCCAGGAAAATTTGGAGAGGAACCTGTTCACCCATTCTTTTTCCCCCCCCACACACACTTTGTTGTCTGGAATTCAAGACTCTACCATTCTACATCTCACCTTGAAGTTCAAACTTGGGGTTGCCCCAGGGGCTTCTGTGATGACTTTATTTCTTTATCTATATATCACAAATACAAACAGAAGGAATGGTAAAAGCCAGAAACACTGCAGACCAGAGAACAATAAACCTGCTATTACCTGAGGGGGATTAGTTTGCCCATATCTTATTTTAATCGAGGTAAATCAAAGAATAGAGACAGTCTATGGAAATTAACCCCTCTGGAAAACCTAAGCATTTAAAATGTGCCAAAAAGAATGATTAAAGACGGAGTGATTTAAGGTAGAATCTGGTCTTCTAGATGCAGCATCTGCTTCAGTAAGGAGTAAATATGCTAAGTGTCTATAATTCTCTTTCTCTTTTCCATCTCCCACCTGGTTTTTGACTTAATTGATTAAAGACAATCAAAAATAGGTATATAAAAAAATTTGTAAATGCTCACCTTTGTTTTAATCTATACCTAGCCATTTGAATATCCGACTTCTCCCAGAGGCATCTTTACAAGGATGAGCCTTCAAAATCCTTTCAGTAGCTCAAACAGGGCAGTGTTTTTTTTCTAAATACAAGTTTGGGAGCAGGACTAATGAGGTAAACAAAGATCAGCTGGGGAATGGGGGTGGAGGAGGCTGGTTGTGCACCTGCTGCTGGGATGCAAATCTGCCCCAGCCCGCGGGGAGGTCCCTCAGTAACGAGGCACGGGTGGGTTGTTTGTACCAACATCAAGGAAAGGTGACTTTCTGGGCTGATGCAGCGTCTGATAAACACGTGATAAACTTCAGCACACGGATGCTGTGCGAGATTGTTTCCAGCCTCAGGATTCAACACCTTCTGGTAGTGTTAACAAAGAGTTGTGGCACTAAATAATGATGTGAAAAAGCAAAGTTATCCAACACTGGTGAGATACCAGCAGCTGAAATGTTTTGGTTTTTTTTTTCCTGAATGGACATCAGTCACTGAAAAAAAAGTTAATCTACAAGTGCCTATTTATTAATTAGTAATAGGTATAAATAAGTGTATATACTAATATGTAAGTGTATATATACGTGTATATATACATAAGTGTATATACTTAGGGTTTGTGTAGGATATGTAGTTTAATGATAATACTGGAATACCCTCATTAAGGACAAATAATGCCATTAGTGAGCTCTGTTGATAACCCTACTGCTCTGTAAGCAAATTAAAACCCAGATCTCTCTGAAAAGCTGAGAGTTCCCAGAGGTTAGAGTATCCTATTTACTATGTTTAGAGTTTAGAAGAGACGAAAAAGTTAGCAGATGCAAATTATTTTTCATATCAAGTCCTAAAATTATAATTACAATTATTGAAAATGGCAAAATGAGCCCTAAATTTCATGATATCCAAGTCTACTCTACGAGAGCCCCACACAAAGCCCACTAAAGCAAATGAAGAGAGAGAAAATGAATCCACAAGCCACAAAACTCTCAACTGGTATTTCTAGCCTTCTGGTCTTAAAACTGATTTTAAACTATATTTGAGTGAATTATTCACAATCAACGTCTGATCAATTCGAATTCTTTTCGTTCACGGCACGTTCCAGTCGTGGATTATTTTGTGCCACCATTTCAATATTTGTGCAAAGAAATGGATACTGATTTTTACCATGCAAAAATAAGGTTATTCAATCAAAAAAAAAAAAAAAAGGAAAGTTACAGCACCTGAAACCCTCAAAGGAGGTGATGTCTGAGCACCACAAACTCTGAATCTGAAAAACTACCTTTACACACTTGGTGTCAAATTGTTCTGCAAGAATTGGATCAATAGAAAGTTACCAAGGCCAGAAATCCAGATGGTGCTGCTTTCAGCCAACTAAAATTAGCTTCATTGGTTTTGGCTCACTTGTCTATTCCTGTTGATCTGTGAGAATTTATGGAGAGCTGGACAACAGCCAGAGCTGTACCCCATTCATTACAGATGTGACTCCAGTTTTTTCTGTTAGAGGACAGTGCAGTAATAGATCTTTCTTATCTGAAGTGCATAAGAAATTTGGCTTCAACCAACAGTCTGATTTTCTGTGATGAAAATTGTGTGTCTCTTTGTTAATCCATTTTCAGAACACAAACGTTAAATTTTTGCTTTATTAACCAAAGCCTTGGATGACTTTAACAGAATAACTAATGACTTTTTATTACCCTCTGAATATATCAGCCTTGGTGGTTTCAGATATGATTCATTCTTCTTTGTTATTTATATTTTAGCAGTGTCCCAGAACCTTAAGCTGCATTATTAACAAGGTTTATTATATAAATAACACACCACAGTGAGTTGCAACTGAAATTCATGCAGCCTTCTATTAATAAGTAAAATGAGTACTAATAAGCAAAAGTAAAATATTTTGCTGTCTTATTTCACAAATATTGTGCCACATGTGTCAATAAGAAGATACAATATGCACCTACAACATATGTGAATGGTAGGACACTGTTTCCCCCAAAAAGATGTTGGTGATGCCAAATGAAACACGTTGCCAAAGTGTCCTTATCCCAAGTTATCCTGAGGAGATGTGGCTATTAATATTGCCCACTAATGATTACCAGTGTATGACACAGCTTTTAAGGCTTCCAGCAAGGAAGCTGAAAGAGACTTTTGAAGTGAAGTGATCAGGGGTTTTACCTTACACATCTATATTTAGTTCCAGCTGCACCAGGTCAGAATCAAAGGCAAAAAAGGCAGGACGAGAAACGCTTGGATTTCAAAGTGCAGGAATGTTGACTCAGAAAGGTCATTGCCGGTTAATCTGCACGTCCCTTCATTGGGGTCTGAACTGGGGGTTGTTAGAAGTGTTTCCCAGCACTACTCACAGCTCTTCTTAAGCAGTGCCACAAGCAGATAAAAGGGAGAAGAGTTTGGTCAGAATGTCCTCTGACAATGAGCAAACCTGCTGGGAAGGAAAAGTAAGGCTGTGTGGTTGTTGCCTGGTTCCATTTCGGAATGGAACAACAAGTTTTATACACGTGGGGCATTCACAACGGCTCTGTTTTCAGGGAAGGACTTACAAAGTGGCTGATCTGTAATTTCTGAGCTAAGGTTGTCCAGCGACCTCAGAGTGGTAAAGGAGAGGCACATCAAACCTGATGCAAATGGACAAAATGATAGCAGGTGTATTTTGACATTAAAAGGGGGGAAGAGCAAGCATTAGAAGCACAGTGGGACTAAATGCAGCAGTCAGAGCTGAACAGAACCCTCAAACTGCAAAGCTGAGGGAGCTTCTAGGCCACAGTGAAGTCCACTCAGTTGTATCCACCTCATACCACAATTATACTACCTGCATTTTCTGTGCACACATCTTTTTTATTATTCTGCAAATTCAGCTTAGAGAGTGAACACAAAATTCGAGATGAGCTTAACGTAGCAGAAATCCACTGGTGAAGGCAATTCTTTCAGCAGGTCTTATGGTCTGATATGACCAACTACAGTTGTCTGTTATTAAAGTTAGAACTTCAAGCCCTACACTACAGGTAGCATCAGACAGTGTAATCTAAATGCTGATGCTGAAGGAATGCTCAGGTCACGACTGCAAATGAGATGCGTTACGTCAGTAGATTTGTCCACAAAAATGTTTTAAATTAGCTCAGTATTCCAGACCTAGAGCAGAGACTACAGAGAGGGATGCAGAGTACACAGAACTAGAGTTGTTTGGAGGTGAAATGAAATGGCATCATTTTTTACCTTCATCATTATTTTCTATTCATTATTATTTTCCTCTGCATTAGAAAGTAATTACAGATGATTTTCTGAAACTGGTGCCTCTTGCAGTTCGCTCCTCTGCATTCCCTGAGTGCACCGTTGACACATGGTGGCAAACATTGCCCTCTGTTACACTTCAGTGGAACTTCTGTCTTTTTTCCCCAGTGCCCAATTTAGAGCAGAGAGGCAGCGAACAGCACTCGCCTTCCTGCAAGTGCTCTCTTTGTCATTCCCTTGTTCCTATGCTTCAGAGCTTCCCTGTGAGGAGCCACAAGATATTCCCATCTTCTTTCATGTATATTTTCCTGCTATTTCATTATCATCTGCTAAATAGCATTGCAGCAAACACTTAAATGCATTGTCTGGGATAACAACATCGACAGAGCTGAGAATGTGCTGAGATTGCTGCATATGCAGCAACTGTGTCATTGCTTCAATGTTAGCTCGTCCTCCCCGGGTTTGTTCTGCTCCCTTTGTCTATCTTGTCACCATAGTTCTAGTTTAGCAGAGAACTTCTGTTTTAATTACTGCATTTCTGAAATACTTGTGCCTTAGTGGAGGCACTGAAGAGTTTCTTGCTCTCATCATTAGGGCTCCTGCGCTACTTCCTCAGTCCCCACCTGCCATCAGCACTGAGGCAATTACGCTCACACCTCTGCCAAAAATTAAGCACTGTCCTCAGGTAAAAGGTTTGGATTTATCAAGCAAGGAAATTCACTCGAAATCCTTGTGCCTTTTATCCCCACACAAGCACTGGCACAGAGATTACCCACGACAGCCAACTCTCAGCCCTTCCCAGGAGCTGCTTGCAGGGGCAGGGGGAAGGTCTCACCTGCAAAGCCATTCCACCTTTTTCATGCACGCTGATAATCCCACTCGGGTTTTCTTTAGCTGCAAGTCTTACTGCCATTCCCTCCCCTCGCTCTCAGCCAGCTTTCACAGCCAAGGAATTACTTCCCTCATCATAATCACGAGCTTTTCTTCGCGAGACATCGCGGAGCTCCGAGCTGACTTTGAGGTGCCCTTCCCCTCAGTTGGCATGGAGACCACACCAGCTGCTGCAAATCACAGCGAAGATGCTTAATGGGTACATTTCAGAGGAAAAGTTCCTGCTGAAGACACCCCTCCATTCTGCAATCACAGCCCTTGTTCTTTGGGTGGCCGCAGCCAGGGGGGGAAAATAAAAATATTTTTGGAAGCGTGTCCCTTAGGTGTGGGAGAGCTTGGGTGGAGAAATGTCACATCCTGTGCTCGAGGTGGTTCTTGGCTGCCTGATCAGAGGTGGAGCCCGCACAGGTCGGCACCACGTGGGCCCAGGGACACCGAGGGGGCAGCTGAAGGTGCTGCCTCAGCTTTGAACTCCTCTGGCCTTCCCTCGCCATCAGCATTCAAATATGTGAAAGTGGAGAGCAAAGCCCATCACGTGCAACTGCAATAGGCACACTCTCTAGGGCAGTCACACCCTGGAAAATCACCAGGTGGCAGGACAGTGGATTCATCTGTAGTGGCTATGACAGTCCTGGGTGCCAGAAAGCGAGCTAAGCCCCCTCTCCTCCTCCCATCCTGCTCAGGAGCAGGTGGAGATGGGCCAAAATGCTCCTGCTAGTGCCTTTTTGGATTGCTTCAGATTTAAGGATGCTACAGATAATTGCCTTATCAGACCATGTAACTTGCCTTATCAGACCCTACATAATTTGTACCAGCCCTGTGTGCACTTCCTTTGAAGATCAGTGTTCATACATCCCCTGGGGCCCATTTGGAAATTCCCAGTGGCATTTTAGGATCAGAGCCAACTACATTCATCCTTTTTGCTAGGTTGTTTTTCGTGTTTGGGTTTGTTGTTTTTTTTTTTCCATTGGTATCCTGCATTTTCATTCTGTCACTGTATCCTGATTTGTGTTAACAACATCGAACAGGTCTAATGGATCTTTTCCCCAAGCCCACCCCTTTCCCTGATAGCAGATATTTCTCTAAAATATGGTTTATGGACTGTTTGGGTTTCCAGACAAGATTTAACAAATCTTCAAAAATTAAAATTAAATCCTTGATGGTTGTGTTCTCAGAAAGAGGCAAGTGACCCTTTTTGAAATTATGAGTGCTCCTTTAAGGGGTGGTGTGCTTGTGTTTGATCCCGGAGGTTCCTGTTTTCTGCTTAGAACACACTTTTTGCAGATGAGCAGCATTCCCATTAAAGTGAGGGTTTCAATGGAAATGCTGACATAGTGCAGCTTCAGAAAAGCTGGTGCTGTTGAAATTATGCAGGATGTATCAGGTGGGATGTATTCTTTTCATACAAATTATCTCCTCATAGTTATGTCCCCCTCCTTCTGCAGCGTTGAGGTGCTGATGGGTTTAGCTTATGTGTTTTGGAAATATTATGCCACATCCCAGGAAGTGTGTGTTTCCAAGTTCAGTTACTCAGCAAATCAGTATTAAATTGGACAACACCAGAGTATCAATTCTGACCTTCCTCTCACATCTTTAACTGCTTTTTCTTTTGTTTTTAATTGGTGAATCAATTTAGTATCTGTAACAGCACTATCCCCATTAAAAAGGGGAGATTTAATAAGGGAAGTGACCAAGGCTGTGCAGGGGACAACTGGCAGACACAGAAGGGGTCCCAGGTGTCCTGTACCTGTCTGCAATGCCCTCCTAGCTGGGGCTTAGTTTTAATTTTAGCTCATTAAAGTTAGGATGGTAAGACTTCAATTCGACTTTTGGTCTGGGTATTTACACATGGACACACGTTCCCTGCATGTGACATTCAGAGCTGTTGCTGGAGGACAAAGCCAGCTAAACAATGCTTTCCAAAAAGGGAATTTCTCCTTTCTCCTTCCTTTTCTTCTTAACACCACTATAGCTGGGAAGAGCATCTCATAACTGCACCACTGCTGATGCTGTGTGAGCATCAACAATGAGACACGGAAACAGGAAAAATGTGTTCCAAGGTTAGACAACACAGATATTCCCATGCATGTTTGGGGAGCTGTTGGAGGGTGGTATTTTACTTGTAACTCCACAATGCCTGTGGAGAAAAGCAGGACTTTTGTTTTTATGGCACTGAACACAGGCAGTGTGACTTCACTGTGGAAACCCTGATCAAAATATACAGCTGAATCCATCAGATCCTAATCCCCCATGGAGCCAGGCGAGACAGGGCATGGTTTCCAGACTCCAGAACTCAACAGCAATGCTAACAGAGTCTGAAGTAAGCTTATGAAACACTCAAAGTAACAAAAGTGTTCAAAAAACCACTTTAAAATAATTCTGTTCAGGGGTTGTGACACAGGTGATGTTCAGCCAGAACTGCTGCACTGCTATAACAGAGGGATAATTCCTGCATAATTCCTGCAGAAGTTTTCTTTGTTTTATAGAAGAATGCCTGCTTTCAGAGTCCTTTAAAGATTTAAAATGCCCAATTAATAAGAGCTAGAGTCTCTGTAGTTCTTCAGAGAAACAGAAAGCTTTCAGATATCCACCCTGATCCTTAAAATTTGTATTTTTAAGTAGCATTATTGTGGTTATGTGAAGTGCATGTTTCAGATACTCAACGTTCTGACCTCTTTTTATGTTTGTTGCTGATCAATCAGAGCTTGAATAGCTTCTGCTACTCTGAGAAAGCTTAAACTGAACTTGTGGGAGGAGCAGGGAGAGGAGGCAAACTGAGGAGAATTAATGAAGTCTAAGCAATGACAAGAACCCAGGAAGGCAAATTTTTTCACCATCTAATTGGTCTTTTCCTTTTCTGCTCTGGCAGTTTGTGTTTCCAAATAAGGTTATGGGAGAAACAGAAATAATCCTATTAAATAAAAAAAACCAAAACAACAAAACATACAACTGGTACTTCTCAGGAGTTCTATCCATGGCCTCACTGCCCCTGCTTGCTGCTCCATGTGTTAAAGGAATGAAAAATTCACCAGAAAATGGAGTTTTCTTTACAAGGTGACTCATCCCACAGCACTCTGGCTGTGGCAGGAGCTTCTTGTAACCTCAGCCAGCTGGAGTGACAGCGTTTGTTTGCTGGGTGAAGAACCAGCAGGGCTTGTTCAGTCCCACTTTGCTGTCCCAAGGAGCAGTTATATAAGAGAAGTCAAAAATGATTGCTCAATTTGCACTTAAAAGCATCGTTTGATTCTGATCTCCCTCAAGCAAAGGAGATTGCCCAGAGAAGCTGTGGCTGCCCCATCCCTGGCCAGGCTGGACATGCAGTTACAATTTTGAGATTAATACTCCAGGAATGGCCATAAACACCTCCAGATTTTGTCAAATGCCCAAATCCCTCAGTCTTCCACCTCTGTTCCTTAAACTTCATCACCAACAGTGACATCTCCTTGTAGACTCTCAGCTTCCAACTGTTGTGCCTCCTCAGGAGGGGCTCAGTGTTTTGTGTTATGACTTCACAGCAAAAAAAAAAAACCAAGGGGGAGGAAGTGGGTAATTTCTGCTGTGTGCAATAATAAACCATTTGCATTGTAATCACCCAAAGCAGTTATTTTGCTCAGCTTCTTCAGCACTCTTCTCCCCAGCTGTGCTGTGGCTGAATGGCAGCGTGATGCTTTGGAGAATTATGAATTCAGTTTTGTGAACACTATTTGTAATTGCAATAACCACGGTGGATTAAATTACTTTTTTTTTCTTTTTTTTTTTTTTCCTGTGCAAAAATTGCTGCACATTGTGGGGACAGAGTCTGAAAGACTGTGACAAAGAAATCCAATTTTATCAGCACAGAATGACTTCCCAGCTTGAATAATGGTGCTACTGTCAGCAAGGCTTTTAATTGAAATGGATTTTATACAGAAAACTAAACTGAGCCTGGCCTGGCCTGAGAGACCCACAGTCCTCCAAGTTCCAGCTCACCCAGTGACTCAGAGGACTGATTTACACCACTTGGCCAAGAAATCCTGGGAGCTTTGCCTGGTAGCTGCAGTATGGGTGGAAACACTTTGAACAAGAAAAAAAAAAAGCAAAAAAAAAAAGCTCTGTCCTGGTTACGAGATGCAGTACAGTTGCACATCATGAATTACTCCACATTCAAGGAAGCCAAAGTGCCCCCTGTCAGCTGTGGCCCTGGAGTACTAAAAGGCTGGAAATGTGGTTGTTTTCCATTTACAAAAGTGTTTATTTGCACAGTATATTGCTGTTAAACTGCCTGGTGTGATGAGCTGACTGAACCAAGGCTATCCTGCCACAACACCTTCCACCTCACATTCAGTCATGTTTAGTCCCAGTAAGACAAAGACAGTAAATGGAGAAGAATCACACAAGTGGCAGGGCAGTTCTGCCCATGTCTTTCCTATCAACACTCTACTACATTTACTATATATATATATATATAAAAATATGATGTCAGTTATAATAGTTTCAGTCCCTAATTACTATTTCAAAGATACAGGCAGGCTGCAAATTTTATTTTTTTTTTTCCTGCTGAGTTCAGTGCATTTTGGATTCTATCCCACATCAGCAATTTGGGCCTCTTAGTACAAAAATTAAATGCCTTCCAAAACCAGTGTTAAAACTAAGAGAATTTAATAGCTGTCAAAGCTTTATATGCAGATATGAGTTGGCCCAAGCAGAGGCAGAAGGATGGTCACCATCTGGACAGCTGTCATGTGTTCACTGTGTGTTCCTCAGGTTGGGCAGGTGGCATTTCATTCATTCTGAGTTTACTGCCAGGCACGGGGCACCCGAGCAGAACTCATATCTGGAGCCTTTCAAAGGTCCAGACCTCCTTTATACAGCCTGGAGTTTAGCACCTTTTGTTGGTTGGAATATTGCCCAAACTGGGCTCTGTGGGACTCGGCTCATTGTTTGTGCAGGATGGCTCAGGACCCCACGAGGGGATCAGCAGTGCTTTAAAGGCTTGAGCCAGAGCTCGAGGTTTGTCACTGCAGTTCCTCCTGAGCTCATCATGCCTGTTGATCTGACAGCCTAAGGACACAGCCTGCCAGGAGACCAAGTATTCCACTTTCACTGGCTTGCTGGGAAAAATCCAAGGCCAAAGCAGTTGAATATTTATGATGCTCACTTGTGAAGTGAGTGGTTGTGAGCTGCAGCTCATTGCAAAGCCTCCCAGGATCGGTACCTGTGGCACGTCAGGGATGTTTTAATCCCGAGGGAGGCTGATGTGTGACCCTGGCACTGGGTACCACTGGCAAGGGGAAGGTCCCTGGGATGGCTCCAGCTCGGATTCTCTGCCTGCTGGGGTGGAGGAGACAGCCCAGGACTGCAGTAAACTCCAAGGCTGTCCCTGTGGGAATTCAGTGTCAAGAATCCCAAAGCCATTGTCTCTGGGTTGATCCTGAAGGTTGGATGGCTGGGTTTCAAACTGGTGATTGTGGAGTCTCTGTGAAGCCACAAATTGTAGGTTTGAGCCTTTTGGATCAGGTGGCCACGCTGAGGTCCCTAACTCTTCAGAGCTGGTATGACAGAACAAAGCTTGGGAAGCCAGTGATTCCAGCTTTTTCTGCTGTGCCAAAGCACGTGGCTTTCGTGGAATCACTGGGATATCACATTTAGCTGCATGGTTAATAAAGTGCTCCAGAGTTATTGCCATGTCAACCAACAGAGCACCCATGGAGGGCTTTTTCCAGCTTTAAATCAGTTTGTCGTGGGTTCACTGCATATGATGGAAATTACATACAATCCAATCAATATTTTACTGGATTCATGGATTTTTCTCAAGCAAAAGAAAGTAACTTTCAGTTTATATCCTGAGGAGACATGTTTTTTCAGCCTCCTGATTATAGCAGTTTGTTCTGAGGTCCTGAGTTTGCACAAGGCTGGAACAAAGATTAACATTAAATTAGACTTAGCAAAAATATTTTCTGGCAAGTGTATCAGTAGGCAATAAAGGGAAAAAAAAGATGCTAAAATTTAATAAATATTTTGATTTTCGATTTTTCTTCTAATTTTACGGCTCTTTTAACTTGACATTTTCCAAAAGCCCAGAGAACAGGGCATGTGGTGTTAAGGCACACGGGTCAGTGACTGAGATTTCATTGAGAAAGTTCCAGCATTTTCCCTAAGAAACCTCTCACAGCATTTGCAACGTTCACAAAAATGGAGGAAGATGTCACATTCTGATACCTTTCTGGAGACTTTTCGTAAAGAAGCTAAACTTGAAACAGATGTTCTTTCATGTTTAGAAAAGATCATAATTAATCTCTCTCTGCTTTTTAAAGTAAAACACTGAAATCCCTTTAAAACCCAAGCAGACTGCATAGAAGGTCAATTTTTCTCTGATTACCACTCTGTTTATTTATACCACCTGGCATAAATAATTACTTTCCACTCCTTTTACAAGCCCTGTAGGAGCTTAGTCACACAAATAATTGCTCCTGTGTTAAAGGTGCTGCAGGTTTTATGAACTGAACAAAAAAAAAAAAGAACTCTAGGGAGACTAAAAGCAAGGATCAAGCAGAAATAGATAGAAAAAGCTTTTTATTTTGAGAGTTTTTTGCAGTTTGAGTAGTAGGACATTATTTTTTTTCTCTGTGACTAAAGAACAGGATATGTAAGCTTTGATAAATCTGTGTTTACTGCAGCAACAATACCAACTTTTGCTATAAATGTATTATTTTAACTTTGTCTTTATAGAAGAACACCACCCTGCACCTCTTTAATCTGCTGTTAAATGATAATTTAAATAATCTTGTTACTCTGCCTCTTCATACATATAATCCCACAGGTTTCCCCCTCATTTGCTCAACTTTTCCTTGAAGTTTTAGATATTTCCTACCATGAGACTATTTTTATTTTATATAAAAATTCAGGATGAGCTGCTAAAACGTATCTGTTTCCTGGTTTGCTCTCCTGAATCTGATTTTTGTTTTCCAGATCCAGCAATAGCCATGTTACCATTTATTCCTTTGGTTGCAGTTTCCTCCAAAGAATTCATTCTTTTCTACATGTGCTATTTCATTTTTTTGCTGGGGGACAGGGGCATATTTGTGTCTGTGTCAGGTCAAAGCTCTCCGGATGAGTTGCAGGAGAATACCTGGAAATCATGGAAATCAGAGGTCTGTATTTATTACTTGTGGGTGGCTGGCACTGTTGTTCATCCATTCCCTTACCAGTATTGAACCTGAATGTCTCCTGACAGTGAACTCTTTAGCATCAATACACTGTTTCAATTCCAAATTGATTTGAATCTCATGAAAGCACTTTTGCTTTGCAACAGGTGCCTGTGTCACTGGTGCAGCAGGTGCTCTGAAGCTCGTGGTGCTGGTTATACGGGGTAGAGATGGAGGTGGGACAAGAGTCCTTTAAGACAGAGGGTTTATTTGGAAAAAAAAAAATCAATAGTGCAGCCAGTGGAGAAGATTTCTCTCGTGATCTTTCCTTCCTTTCCTCATCCAAGTAATTTTGTTAGTGTCTTTAAAATATTATGCCCTAGTTTGGATCTGTTTGGATCTCTCAGTGCTGGAGGAAGTGTACTGTGCTATCAAATTTAGCTCAGAAGACAGAACCTCTTCCTGAAATACTTCAGACCAATCATGTTTCAGGAACTGATTTATGATGTTTGTGTTACTCAGTGTTTTTCCACCCCCACAGGCCTTTGCTTTGCTTTACTTCATAACCTCACACCGTAGAAAAAGGGATTCATTACCTTCCTTGTTCAAGCAGTACATAAACCAGCAGCTGCAACTCCACTCCACTCACCACCTTCATTTTTACTACTGTCATTTGGAAATGTCAGGAGCCAGGGAGTTAAACAAGTCTGAGGACTAAATGAGCAATTTGTTTGTGGTACAGATAAATTTTGTTTCCAGGCTGCTGGACAGCTCCCAGCACCTGCATTCCGTACTTCCCGGCATGTAACCTTGACAGATCCGACATCAGCTTCTCAAAGGGGTGAGAACAAGGGCAGCAAGAAAGGGGTGGAGTGTGAAACTGCATCTTTATTTCTCTGAAAGCGCTTTTCCCACTTCTTTCAGCCCCCCGAAGGGAGGGTGGCCCGGTGAAGGGCCCGTGGCAGCGAGAGGATTCGCAGCAATCTGCAGCTGGCACTGGGAGCGCTCGAGGCGCCTCTCCAGGAATGCCTCTGCAGAACCTAAAGGCAGTGCAAGGAATTTGTCCAGATTGTCAGCTGGGCTTTCTAGGTGGTGGTTGAAAAGGCTGCATTCACCCAGTGCCCAAAATTCAGCAGGAAGTGTGGCTGTTTCCCGTGAGTGCAGAGCTCCAGACACCCCCCCAAGCCTGGGCAGCCCAAAGAGACCCCAGAACACGCCTGGAGTGTGTGTGGGGATGATCCCGTGCCTTTGATCTCAGCCTGCAGACTGTGCAAACTGTGCCTGTGTTGACTGATGATTTAAGAGACTCCAGTGTCATAACTCCTGTCCCTGAGATGGCACCGGGAGGGAGAATAAGCCCGACAAGAGAGACGGGAGCGTTCAGCAGCTGCATAATTACACGCCCGTGGAAATTGCTGCAGCCACAATTTTTGAGCGCATGAAAAGGAGAGAATCTTCGAGCAGGACCAAGTGAAAGCCTGCATGAATAAAAAGGCACGGGGAGAAAATTTATCCTACAAGCAGGAAATAAGTTCAGAAATTTATAACTCCGCACGCAAATAAATAGGAAGAAGAACCACATAACTCTTGGAGGAGCAGAACTTCCAGTGAGCTTGCAGGATTATCACCCAGCCAGGGGCACCTGGGCCAAAATTTTGCTCACAGCATCTTTACCTGAGCTCAAGGCTCAGCCTTGCCTGCATTTCACCTCCTCACCTGAATCTCCTGTCCTGTGCATCCAATGTGCAAACTCCAGGTGGGATTTGGCCACTTGGGGCACCCACGGCTGGGAAGCCAAGACTGGACCCAAACACAACTGCCAGGGGTGCTACAGCTTTTTTTTCCAGACTTCCAGGTTTGTCCTGCCTGAAGATGAAGGATTATTTAAGACTGCTGTGTCCCAGTCCTCTTTCCCCAAAGGGAAAGGCCAGCTGTATCCCTCTACTGTTGCCAGCTCAACAAAAATTTTCAAGAGCTGGAAGGAAAGGAAGTGTTGGTGGTTTTTTCTTAATGGAGGAGGTGTTTGCTAATGAGAGAGAGAGGGGAGAAAAAAACTGAATGGAGCAGGCCACACACAAGGACAAATCACAGTTTTTTGGAAAAAAAAAACCAGTAAACTATTCTCAGATTTTGTCTTTGTTTTTCACCTTCCTACTCTATTTTAATTGGCAATAAAATAAATTCATTTACCCTATTTAGCCCATGATGGTAGTTGGTACGTGAGCTCCCTGCCTGAATCTCAACCCATGAGCTTTTTCATCTTATTCTCATCCCCTGTTGTGTTGAGGAGAGGGGTCAGCTGGGAGCTGCCAACCAACCACACCATTAAAAAAACCCCAAATTTACAATGAGAATTTAACATGGAGCAATGAAGAGCACCACAACTTTCCTGGCTTTCCTAATACTTCTTGCTTTTTGTTTTATATACCACTTTCCTACCTAGAAAAGGTTTTAGTTCCCCTAATTCCTGTTTTCTTGTGTTGTTATTTCAATGACCTGTATCAAGTTTCCAGGTTTCTCAGACACTGTAACCACACAACATTTTATAACATTTTTATAACCTTTTTGTTGGCACTTTCTGTTGTCATTTATCCTTTGTGTCCTTTCCTTTGTCCAGAGTGCTACAGAGATGGAAGGAATGAAGAAAGTAAAGGGATGAGAGTTTGGAGCACAGTGGGAGATCCCATGTTTCCTTTAGTTCTAACAATGAGGAAAATCAGTTTTAACATCAGAAATCTCCATTGAGTTTCTTAAAATTTCTAAGAAAACACCTAACATTTAATTTTCTAAATTCACGTTTTACTCGCCTTTGATGTTTGTCATACTATAATGCATTAAAACACTTAACTAATAAAAATTAATAATAAACATTAATGACTTGGTGTTTTATAGAAAATTACTTTTAATTCAAAGTGGATTGTAATGTCTAAATCTGTGATTTCCTAACTGTGACATACAGACAACACCACAGACGTTATAAAATATTATTATGGAACACACTCCTCACAGAAAAAAACCCCAGTGATGGGAGCTTCTAAAAAAGACTTACTACTTAAAAGAATAAGAAGTTTGCATTCTGCTACAGGACTTCTCCTGCTCAGTGCAAGGGACTGCTCTGTTCCCATGAATTGCTACTTGAAATAATAATATTTTACAGGCTGGTTTTGTGGGGAGGTTTGTAAAAAGAACAATACCTACTGGTGATTTAGTAAATGTGAGGAGCTCTTAGGAAACAAGGGCAGTATTTTCAGCTGGAAGTTATTAAAAAGGTGCATTAGAAGGGGGGGAAAAAGTATTATAGCTGTTGAAGTGTTGCTAAATAACCAGTTTTTATTGTGTTCTGTGAGCTATTAGCCTTCAGAAAGTTCAGCACAATAATGTCTGCAGAGAATACAGTAAAGAAAATACAGCAGTAAAGAAATCCTTTTGTGTATCCATCTCCTTTCCAAATACCAGCCAAGAAGCCACAAGGTCTAAAGGCAAGCTTTGTAATTTCTCACTGCTTGGGCTGTAAATAATTGCTTTCTGCATGCTGAACTGTTTACTACTGGCATTAAATGTCAGCATCTCCACTGACCTTGCATCTTCGCTGACAGGGCTGCACGGAGTTCTGCTGCAGGGGGAAAATAAGGCAGCAAACAAAATCTGCTCTGTATCATTCTTTTCAAGCTATTTTTTTTTCCAGGAGGTCAAATTTATCAGTTTTTTTTTTTAGTCAAACACGTTAAAATATAAAGATACAGATTAGTGTCCCTGATGCTGTGCTTGATCGTGGCACACATATAAAAAATAAAATAAAAAATGAGCAAAGCACCTTAGTTACAGCAAGTGGAATTTCTCCTTAAATTGACAGTTCACATCTTTTTAAGGCAGGGGCTGCACAAAATTTATCTCAGTCAGTCAAACAGCCCAGAAAGCAGCAAACTCTACTGCCCCAAGAAAAGGCAAGTTCATGCTCAGCCTTCATTCTAAGAAGTTTCGAGTTCAGAACTCTCCAGCTTGTGTTAGTGGCAGATGGGTTATAGGGGATTTTGGGAGAGATGATTCCGGGAATAGGGAATTCTTGGACAAGAGGAACTCCTGAAAGTGATTAAGCTAATGGGTGTGAATGCCTTTCTATCCATCAACAAAGGTAAAAGCTAAAAAAGCTAAAAGCAGCTAGGTATAAATTAATTACATTAAGTAGTTCTCAATGGTCATAATTTCACCTCTTTGCTTGAGAGCTGGAGTAAATCCAGTGTCCAAGTTTATCCCTGCTTCTTTCTGCTCCACTGACAAAAATGAACTGCGTAATTTCTGGTGTGATTCCCTGGATTACAGCAATTCCCTGGAGCAGCAGAGGGCTGGCTCTGGGTGTTACTGCTTCCCAGCCACAAGCCCCGATACCACAGCCCATCCTCCTCCTCCCAGACTGCTCCTCTTAAGGGTGTGACATGGAAAATTGGTTCCCAGGTGACCTTCCCGGATGGCATGTCCTGACTCTCCTCCTCCACATCACCTCAGGAGGCCACAGGAGCTCCTTTCCTAGAGCTGGTTGAAGCAAATCCCCTCCCTTTCCCAGTTCCAGGGCATTTGCATCTCCCCCAGGCACTCCTTGGGAGCCCATCAGAATGGCACCTGCTGCTCTCTCTTTCCCTGAAATGAGAATGGACAAAATCTTATAAAAAGGTGTGTGGGTGCCCTTTGCTCTGCACTGGTGGCAGCTTTCATTTTAGTTGGGCTTTGAGTTAAGTGTTGCCAGTTGCTGGCAGAGTGTTGTTAATGTGTGTGTAATATTCTTTTAATTGGTGTGAAAGGCACCCAGAGGCCTCCCGGGGAGAACAAGCTTGTGTTCAAACGCGAGGAAAGCTGAAAGTGGACACTGTTGAAAAACAGAATGTCAGCCTAAATATATCAGTCACTTGTAGCAAAGCTACTTTTCAAACCCTGTACTGACCCCAAACTTTCTCCCTGGAGTAGGATAAGGGACTGCATAAGTGACATTAGTTTTATTCTCGTTCTGAGGGCTGGGGTTGTCGTGATTGCTCCCCAGGTCAGCCACATCCTCATAGACATGTACGTTTAAGCATTTTTGAGCATAAATTCCTCCAAAGGATCATAGTCACGCCAAGATAGATTATTTTCATGAATAATTCTTGTGAACTACGAGATCAAATGCTCTACTAAGTTCAGATATTAATCTAATGCATTCTACTGTTCTCCCCAGAATATGGAAATGAGAGTCAGCGGTTCAGAAAATGCCTCGGCGAGGCTGGAGGTCCTCGTGGCTGAGGCTGTGAAATGGAATATCTTTTGCTTCGAGGATGAACAAAAATGGGATAAGTAGTCTACATCTTTTCAAAGCTCCTGGAGGAGCAGAAAGCCTTGTTGCAGTGCATGTGAATGCATTTGCTCGCTCTCTGCTTAGACAGATCTGCGTCAAGGCACGATGTGAATGAGATACGTGTTGGATTCAAACACCTTGTAAATCATCTGGGATGATTGCTGAGGGTGTTTCCTTTGCACAGTATCTTCTAGAATGTAACTGTGGGCATGAACTCAGAGGAAAGTCCCTGGATTTAGAAGAAAATCAACTGGGAAAAAGCCCCACTCTCATACCAAGCAAGGCCAGGCCCTGGCTGAGATTTATCTGAGTGCACAGAAGTGGAAGAGCTTTTTGTTAAACCACCAAAACAAAGCTCTGTGGTGTCTGGGGAGTAAAGCTGGGCTCTCTCTTTGCAGACTTGCTAACATTGTTTTCCCAAAACCACAGGGTCTGGGTATGGATGAAGGTGAGGTTTGCCACCAGCACAGAGCTACTCAGTTCCCGTGGTGCCATCATCAGACCAGTGTCTGCAAACTTCACCGGTAGGACAAGACTCCAGTCTGCCAAATGTTCTGTAAAAAGAGGTTTGAAACTGATTTTCACCCACAAGGACTGTAGAGGGAACACAACTGTCTCCAAGACAAACTTTAACAGGATTAATTGGAAACCTGACTGCAGGTCAGGTCTCCTCATCTCTTGACCTCCCTCTCCAATTCAGCATCTTCCATAAGATGCCAGGGTAACAGAGGGTACCAAACCACTGTGGCTCTGCAGTTCCCTTCCTGGGTGGGTTATTTTGCAGCTAATCCAGCAGAAGAGCAGCCACTCTGTCACTCAAAGCCTATGCAGCTGTTGTAAGATTGTGATTTATCTTCCACACCCTCATCTGTTTCTGTCCTTGAGACAGGACAACCTTTGTGAGAGTTTGTTCCTCGTGAGCTGCATGAGTGCCATCCATGGCTTGTGGAATGTACTTGCATTCCTGACTATGAATTCAGTCAGTTCATACTAAAGTGGAATTATATAACTTATAAGTGACCCATTTAAACATGTCCAAAGAAATACTGCTTATGAATAACCTTGTATCTTGTTCAGAATTCTGGGGGGGAAAAAAAATAGGTTTTCTTTTTTAATATGGCAGAATTTAATTAAAATTGCATCACTAAAAGTTGTTTTACATATGAAACTCTCTTGTTTTAGTAGTAGGAAGTTTTTTCTCCCTTTTGAATTTCAGTTTAGATATAACTCTTTAAAATCAACAGGGACTCATTTTCCTTTTCTTTTTTCAAACAAGGATTCCATAGGACTGTATCAAACAGATTTCTCTGTGTGTTAAAAATACAGAGTTCCAGTTTCTCTTCCTAATGAAGATCAGCTTGTGCCCCACACCCCCAGGAACATTTTCATGAATATAATCCCAATTCTTCTGTTATGAGAAACAAAGGCAAAAGCAAAGTTCCAAGAAAGCCACAATCCGAGGGTGACTCACTGGAGATGGGGTCTCTCATGATAAGACCCAAGGCAGGTGAAAATTAGAAAGAAGGACAAAAGAGGCAGTGGTGGTGAATTTTTGTACTGAGAAATAAAATAAGCTGAGATGGACAGAAGGGAGGCAGGGGAAGCAGAAATGGATAAGACAATTGTCATAGAATCACAGAATAGTTTGGGTTGGAAGGGACCTTAAAGCTCAGCTCATCCCACCCCTGCCCTGGGCAGGGACACCTTCCACCAGCCCAGGTTGCTCCAAGCCCCGTCCAACCTGGCCTTGGACATTTCCAGGGATCCAGGGGCAGCCACAGCTTCTCTGGGCACCCTGTGCCAGGGCCTGCCCACCCTCATAGGGAACAATTTCCTAATATCTGCACTAAACCTTCTCTCTCTCAGTCAGTAGTGCCAAAAAAAAAAAAAAAAAAAAAAAAAAAAGGACACAAAACCCATAGCAGAAATTTAGCATCATAAAATTCTGCCTTTTCACTTATCTGTTATCACATTAACAGGACTGTTGGGGAGTTTTTATGGTACCTCTTGAGGTAAATAAAGCACATATTTGTGCTTAAATATTAAAACACAAACAAACAAACAAAAACCATAAACAAAACCACCAAACACAGGACTTAACAAACAGTGCACTGGGCAGAGCCCTACTACCATGAGCAGTTCTACAAGAGCCCACAAAGCTGTGGAGCTACCAATCCCCTACAGACACTGCTGAACAGTTACAATTTTCATTTCCCCTTCACTGTAAATTAGTGACAGCTTCTGTATTCTGCAATATAGTGTAACCCTGTCTCATTTGTACACATCTGGGAGTTTCCTAGGGAGAAGCAGAACTTCCCCTTGCTCAGAGAACCTGAAAAGCTCACGTGGGATTCTTCAGCAGCTGAAACTTGAAGTGCTAGCAGTGTCCTGCGTGCCTGTTCCTGGTGGTATTTCCACAGTGTCTGCATTCCATGAGCACTTGTAGCACTGATGTAATACCTTCTGTTCCACAGATGAACAAAACCAGCTCTGGCCAGTTACTCAAGATCAAGCTGAAAGTAAATTATCTCAGACAACGAGGGAATACTGTGAAAGTTCCGTGCAAGTGTGACTGGAATAAAACCTGGTACACAGCAAGTACATGGCACAGTGGGGAGGAAAAGAAAGCTGTTCTTGGTTCAGCCAGCTGGACAAAGCTTTGTGCTTATGGAATTCTCCCTTTGGAGAAAGGCTGCCTGCTTGTATCCTAAACTATGGATTTGTAGCTCTGCACTCGTTAACACATGTTCATCAATTGTAAATGGGGTGAAAGACTTTCACCACATCAAAAGCCTCAGCTCAGCCTGCGCTCCTGACACTCACATATTGGAAATGTCTGCTCAGGATTGCTGCACTGTGCAGGAGGGAGGGGATACTGTATGGTGGCAGTAAAAAATACACTTTTAGTATTTGATTGCAAGGAAAAAAAAAAAAATCCTCCGTTACCTCACTCCATAGAATCGTTAATGTTGGAAAAGACCTCCAAGACCATCAAGTCCAGCCTTGGTCAGAACCCCAGCGTGCTCAATAAACCACACCAGGAAGATTCATTTAAACGTGGCTGCAGTGCTGTATCAAAAAGTGACCTCACAGATTTAAAACAACCGCCTTGAAACAGCTCAGGGCCCGCTTTTGGAAGCCCACAGTTGGAATCTGGGCGTTCCTCGTGGAAAGCTGTTTACAGTGGGAGCATTTCTGCACACCAGGTTGTTCCATGAACATTCCAGGCTGGTTCTGCTTGTCTGTGTCAGTGAAAACAGCTTTTCAGCTCAGATGGGTGAACTCTGTAACAGATAAACTCGTAGTTACAGGGCGCATTCCATCGCTGGTAAATAATGGAAAAGCATTTTGAGGGGGGATCTGTTGACAGAAATCCGTAGCAGGGAGGATTAGACTGAACTAAAGTTTTCTTTCAGTGAACCATGACAATAAAATAAAGCAGAATATTTGGGATCAGCTTCTCTCACGTTCTGTTTCAATTCCCTTATACCACTGCAGCTGGAAGCAGAAGAAAATCAGCTGTGAAACTGTTTCCTGAAGCAGCATGAACTGGTGAGAAGCCACTGCTTGTAGCCCTTCAGTAGAGTTCAGGCCCTGGGTGTTGAAAAAGGAACTATTGGAAGATCCTGTGGTCTGACCCTGCTCCAAACCCACCCCTCAGGGTCAGCTGCACCTTTCACCCTCCTGCCACATTTCTGTGGTGTGCACAGAGGTGTGGGAATGCACAGCATCATAAATTTTTCTCTAGACTGCAAGGGAATACTCAATGATATAATTTATCAGGAAAGTGGATCATAATTCAGCCAACTTACGTATTAAAGTTGACTTCTTCTTATTCTTGTCACCAGCCTTTACCGTGGACACAAGATCTCAATATAGAAATTGATTTTTTTTTTTACAAAAGTAACCTTCAGCTGCAAGAGGTGAGTTGTGTGTTCTTGGAGACTGACCAAATACTGGAATAGAGGTGCCCCAGGTCAAGAAAGAGATGTGACAAATGCTAATGACTCGCTGTAGGATTCTGAAGCATGACAAAATGCAAAGAAAGAGGGGCTGTTGCTGCCTGTGGCATCCCCTGTGCACATCACAGGGCGTGAAACCCCCTAATCCCTCCCTCCTGATTCCAGGTTCTGCAAACATTTGCCTTTGCTGGAGCAGTCAATACTGGGATCAGCTTGTTAAGACATCTGTCTGAAAAAGGTCCAAATCTGAAAGACACCTCTCCCCCAGAGACCTGCTGATAGCACTTCTGGGACCTTTTGATGTCTTTTAATGCTGCACAGCTCATATTCAATCATGGTGCAGCAGCAACAACAAATCTGCGTGTTGAAGTGCCCTTTTTTAAGAGAATTTGCTCTAAATTTGTGCTTTCCCCACCCTTCAGTGTGTCTTTGTGAATGATGGGACCTGAGTAACTATTGCATGTCCCCTTCCTGTGTAGGCAGAGACATTCTTTTTGGATGGCAACTCACAGAAATGAATGACATCATTTTTTTCTTTATTTCACCAGCCTTGCATCAGCTTTCGAACTCTGTGATGTTCCAGGGAAAGCTGTGAAGCAAATATTAAGGGAAGAGGCCAAATTTTCACATTATTTACCCACGTCCAGCTTTCCATACACATGGTTCCTTGTCTCCCCTTCCAGAGCCCCTCTCCTGTTTTACTTCTCTCCTGAGCAAGGTCTGGTGATCACAGCCCCGTCATTTGAAGCAACAAAGCTCAAGGATAACTTTTGTTCAGCCCAGTGTTCTGGGCTTAGTGACCTAGAATGCCAATCACATTTTGCTGCCAAATGTTAAGAATGCAAAATGCTTAGGATTGCTCATTTTCTGTTCCCCCTGCAATTGTTATTTCCCTCCCGAGCTCCTGACAAAGTTATTCACCATCTGGGGGGCAACTGCTGGCATTTTTCAGGGCGTGGTTTTGAAATGAGCTTCTTAACACATAACACCCCTTACCCGTGCCCAGGGAGAACAAATGGGGTGAAAATTTAGGAATAGAGAGGGTCCCTGAACAGGAACCTCCTGCTAATGTCAGAACAACCTCTCTTCCAGAAAAGCTGAGCACTTGGTTTCTGCATGGAACAATTACAGCAGGATTTTCCCCAACTATGAAACTCAGTATTTTTCCAATGTACTTTTCCCTTTCTTTAAAAAGAAGGAAAGAAAAAAACAAAAAGGAAGACAGCCTCGTTCAGACAAGTAATTCTCTGAAGACATATGATATCTTTAGAGTTTTACCTTCAAGGTCTTAACAACTGTTTGATTTTTAGATCATACTGTGTATAGAAGGTTAATTCAGTGACACTAGAACAAGAATGGAAAGTGGCAAACTCAGAAATACACTTGAGATAAGACTTGACATGCTTTAATGGAGAAAGATATGCTGCTCTTGAAAACCCTGTTGCTTTCACAGGATTTCTTTTTTTTTTTCCCTTTTTTTTTTTTTCCAGAAGAATTTGTTGTTAAAGTCTCACCTTTGGAGCTTGAACAAGAATACAAAACAGCCACATCTGCAGACAGACATGAACTAATATTTTTTTCCTCTTAACAGGGTAATTGTACTTGAGATGCTGAATAACAAAACCAAACACAAAATTTTTTGTTAAATCTTTCTCTCTGAAGTCATCAAAACTGTAAAGAAATCAGAAAAAAACCAAACCAAACAAAACAAACCAAAAAAAACCCAAAACAAACGAACAAACAAAAAAACCAAACAGGCTATAAAGTGTATGAGGTGGTAAGTTGGAAAAATCATGATGCATATTTTTTAGGAGCATAGCAAGATGAATTTTTTGGATTTCAAGGAACATCTATTTCCAAAGTGCACGGAGTTTCTATCATGGATATTCAGCTGTTCATTCAGGAGCACCAGGCAGAGACACAAAAATGTCTCCAACAAAACACTCCAGAGTCCTCACAGTCACAAACAGCAGTTTAAACTGCTGGATACACAAACTAGGCCGAATTAGCAATAAAAATTTATGGAATCATATTGCTGTCTTTGGAACTAACTCTGACTCAGTGGACCAGCCTCACCAATAACCAGGCATAAAAGGATTACAGTAATTGAGTTGTGAGGCTGCAGCAGTGTAAATCTTCGCTGGATTGTCAGCAGATGGCTGTGTGTCTGAACAGAGTCCCAAAACCTACTAAAAGTCATTCAATAATAAGCACAATTGAAAGCTGAGGAGCGCCTTTAACTTTTACTTAATCTGCTTCTGAAGCTTTCAGGCAAGTTTTCTCTGGCAGAGAAGCCAAGAAAGGATTATTTCACGAAAATAGTCCTTGTCCACCCCATCAGTTATGTTGTTTGGTTTTTTTTTCTTCTTGGAATGAATGAAATCTGCTGCCTCCAATTCATTACTGCTTGGACAGCTTTCAATCTGGAGAGGCCCTGCTGGCACAGGCAGTGTAACTCCTCATGGTACCAGCACACTGACGTGCCCAGCCTCGGGACACCCTCAGCAGCTCTGAAGATTTTGGTCGAGTTTTATGCATTTCCTGAGTTACAGCTTGCTCAGCCACCAATCAGGGGCTCGTTGGCAAGGGTTTTCCAAAGCAGGATCAGGTGTCTCAGCAATACCATCAGTCCCTGGGGTGAGAGAACAGACTCCACTGTCCCCCAGAGTGTAACACAATCAAGTGTTAATGATCCCAGGCTCAGTTTGAAGCTCAGTTCTGCTGGAATCGGGGCTAAAAAAAACCAACATGCTGGACAATGGGACAAAACTATCCAGGAGGCCATTTATCAGCATCCTCTGACTGAAGAGCCGTCTCTCAGCTACTTTCCTCCCACAAGGAGAAGTTGTGAAGGGGTGACAATCAGCTCAGTGCTGAGAGCTCACTTCTCACAGCTCTCACTTCTGAGAACCAAGCAGAATCCAGACAATTCAGCAGGGTATCCCAGCACTCCTTGTCTCCCACTCAAGGGGATGACAATGGCAATTAGCCACCAGAGGGTAAATTAAACCCTGACAGAGGACAGTGGTCTACCCCTGGTAGACGCCAGGGCCCTTAAAAGCCAATCCTAAAATGCTGAGGAATGTGTCTAAAAGCAAATGTTTCATATCCACAGAGAAAACAATTCCAAATTAACATAATTAGAGCAAGTCTGGAATCCATATAGATTCTAATAATCTTGCCCTTGGAAAACAAATGGTGTCCAGCCTACACCCTATTTATTTTTTCTATGTTTTCAATAACTTCAGCTTGCTTTTAATGCAAAGCAGGACAGTTTTCCCACACAGATACAGAGTTGATTTTCTCCATTACACCTGGTATGGGGCTGTGCTTGGGTATGTGTGAAAACAGTGTTGATATCACAGGCTTGTTTAAGTTATTGTAGGAAGCTGGTAGACGCTTTCTGATGCTTTTTTTTTCACTGCCATCAAATATGCAACAGCCACACAACGTGTCTCAGTGGAGTCTTGATTTGAATACCATATGTATTTGTAGGTGGGAGAGACACCTGTGAAATACATAATTATTTGTTATGAATCTGGGGCTGGGAATCTGGCTCTTAGCAGAAATTTCTGGGATGGTACACAGAGAAAAAGAACGATGTATGTGTGTTACTGATGGGAATGGAGAACAAAATCTTGGTTTTTCTTTGCTTGCATGCATGACCTTTGGCTTTTCCTTTGGGAAACTGCCTTATCTTGACTTACAAGGACTTTCCTTTAACTTTCTCAGGGACTGAAGTAAGATTTGATGGACATCTCATTTCCTGGATCCTCATTTAAACCCTTCTCGTAGGTGGAGGTGACATTAATTAATCTTCTTCCAGTTTTCTGGGAATCCCCTGATCTCCAGGAGTTCTCAAAGGTCATGGGGATCAGCCTCACGGTGCTGTCAGCTCCAGGAGCACCCTCAGGATTTGTAGGAGTCAAGCTCCTCTAACAGCTCCCACCCCAGACCTTGTTTCTCTGGTGGTGGGTCTGTGTTTGCACCGACCTGGACTGGTGTTCCCAAGGACTGGGGCCCAAATACAAACTGCAAACCCACAGAGTTGAGCCCATTTGCATTCTCACACTGCAGTCATTACTTAAATATACAGATTTTTGTATGTACAAGTGAGCATCCATATTTTTTTTCTACCTGGGTCAAGGTTCCTTCTCAAAATACACGAAGTTTTTAAGCAGCTCTCAGACTTGTGCCATCTGCACTCTGGTCAAAACCTTCACTTCATCAGATAAGAAAGACTATGGATCATTTAAGATGCTTTCCCTGGATTTACTCTGCTGTTGTCAACCCACTTGACTTTCTCCCCCTTTTCTTCCTGGCTGCCCACGTGAGCTGTTCCTCCTCACCTCACACTGACAACTTTTCTTGCCAGAATGTAGGAGAACCTTATCCCCAGCAGCTTTAGTGTAGAGCAAAAGACTTTTTAGAAGGTTAAACTAGGAAACATCTCACAGGAAATAAGAAGGGGAAAAAAAGGAGAAATTGATCCAAGGGAAATTATCAGCTGAGTTCAAATTCTCTTCTTCTAAAATTGACATCTTTAAGGAAACCACCCTGATCCTCCACGAGCTGTAAAGGGGCAAACAGCACAGGAACAGACATTCCTGGGAAACACAGAAAAACTGCTCACTCCTCAGGACCTCATTCCATCTGCTCAGCTCCCTGATCTTGCCTGGATTTATCAAACTCCTCATTCTTTCCCTCCTATCCAGGCTGTCCATCAGAGCTGCATTTCCTCACAGAGCTCTGCTTGGATAACTATCTGTGGTACTAAAAGCTAATAAATCCTTTTTTTTTTTTTTTGTGGGGGGGACCAGGCGGTGCTGGGAATACTCCAAATTTAAAGTCTGTTTTATGTCCTTGGCTCAGCAGAAAGATCCCCTCTGCGAGAACAAAAGCTCCACCATCTGAAGTAGAGCTGAAAATTCTTGAACTGGCGAAATATTCCCTAAGTCTGGGCTGAAGTTTTTCCTCTGGATAACCAATCAGTGCTGGGCACTGTCTGAGAGGATAAACCTTAACTGGCCTGCCTTTTCCTGCAGGCTTTGAAAGCTGATCTGACTGCCTGTTGTACTTCCCTGGGCTGAGTAAAACAAAATTGCTGCTTCAAGTGAGATCTCATAACGGTTCATTGCAAAAATCATTCAAATTACCTGGAGGTTAGAAATCAATAAAATAAAGTCTCTGTGAATAAAAGCCCATCAAGGAAGGAGAAGCCCATTTCTAAACTGCTTTTTTTTATTCTTTTTTTTAACTATGACCTTTTTGAATAGCCTGATAGAAAAGGGACTGTGGTAGGTTTAGAAAGATTTTCTTGCAAGTGTCTTTTCTCCTCCAGATCTGGATCAAGTTGGAGCATCAAATAAAGAATATGTTGCTCCCTCTCAGGTACAGTTAGTTATGAGACCATGACCAGAGGTGACCACTGCTGGTTTTCTTGCTTTTTTGGGGGGGAGAATTTAGAGACAGAGGTTCCAAAACGCATCACAGGGAGACTCCTCTGGTGTGCTGAAGAGTCGTGGCTCAAACAGGATGTAAAACCATCACGCTGATATTATCAGCATTATTTTAACATCTAAATGGATTTAACGTGTTTTGTCTGTCTGAGGATTTGAGATATTTATGAAAGGTGATTTCTTTCTGTGCTAGGCTTTCTGAAGCTCAGAGTTCTCACAGTCTCTGACACATTATCCTTTCTGCTGATGAAATATGAGATTTACAATAAGCTCTCTGCCTAACACCGTTCTTTACACTTTGATGAATGGTACACTTATTCCTAAATTTACGAGCAAATGGAAAACTTTTTCAGCTATGGAACAGAAAACAGAAAATAGTTTTCTCATTTTAATAACTTTAATTAAATTTTTCTCTGTACTATAATTTTAACAATCACGAACAGGAGCAGATACACCAGCAAGTAATAAATCAGCCTTGCCTTTCCTCTGTTATTACCAACCATGAGTGAATGTTATAGATTTATGTTCCAGTAATTCATCCCTTTCCATCCATTCTCCTGTGAATAATTTGTTGTGTTTATGATAACAGATTCTCAAATTCATTATACTTAAATCCTCAGAAAGTGGAAAGTATATAAAGCTAAAGGTTAAAAACCCTCCTGAATGTGAAATCAGCTGCTTTGGTAAAATATGGATCCAAAGTTACAATTTTTTTAATTTCAGGTGGAACAAAACAGTATTTACCTGCTGCAGCAGAGCGAGAGGTGATGGGTAAAGCATCTGTTCTGAAAACTGGAAGCAGATTAAGAAGCACCTGAAAACCACAAGGCCAGTCCACTAATGATTGTAGCCACACCTCTCATTAAGTGAAAGGCATTACTTCATTTGGCATGTTTTGGTTATATGAAAACCTCATCACCTTTGCTATCTAAGATCTCTGCTATCTTTTATTTGCCTCTAATTGTCTTTTATTTGGTCTGTCTCATAGCATGGCTGTGGTGATCAATGAAATGTTTGACTCAAGAGATCTTTTACAACTCTAATAAACCTTCTCCATGGAATTTTGCCCCTTGATGGTGTTGTAAGTCTTGCCTGTTTGCTGAACCTCCCAGAGAGGTGCTTCCTTTTGATGAAAATCCTGGAATGGCAGTGTCTTTACCCAGACAAGTGGGGAAAAACATCAAGGATGGGGATAAGAGTTTCATCTGCCTTGATTCCTGAGTTATTGCAAGGCCATGAGGAAAAGCATTTTTTTTTTCCATTCAAATTTCCAGTCACAGGGTGAGGCAAAAGAATTCATGGACCATGTCTGGAGCAAGATCCTGCTCACTGTGTTTCAGAGTATGTCAAGGAGAGCCAGAGACAACACCAAAATAATTGAAATTATATCAAGAGAAAAGCGTATATAAAATAAGAAATCCTTTCTGAGTGAGTCCATGAAAAAGGAATATTTGCAATGAAGAGTGGTCAGCAAAACCCTTGGAAATGTTTGAAGCCAGACACACACCAGCTGAATATATAAAAATTATGGAGTATGTTGTAAAAGCAGTTCAGGGGCTGTAGAAAAAATAAACACACGGGGGAAACAAGGGATTGAGAGAATTTCAGCTCTAGTAAGGGCATTTACAGTCCATGCAGGCAGAAAGCAAAGGGAGAGGAATGTCCTCTGAAAATTATCTAGTGGCACTAAATGTCCAGAGATCTTGTATCGCTCGAAATAATTAAAGCTTTTCATGGTAAGCACTAGAAAGTAGTGAGAGAAAAGGAGAGAGACACAGTGAACCTGCAGTTATCTGCAATACCTGCCTCAAACAGGTGAAAGTCAGTTGCTGGAGGGTCAGTGTTTATTAATTTATCAAAACAGAAATTGGCTTAAAGAGCGATAAGAGCTGGTAGAGGGCCTGTTATTGTAATAAAAACTTACTGCCATTAATGTTTCTTGGGAAAAACTACCTGGAGCCCGGGAGAAGTACGTGCAGAAAAAGAAAATTAATATAAATTACATGAGATTAACGTCAGCTTGCTGAAAATCCTCCTTTTTATGGCTTTATGACACCAGTAGATTGGGTGCTGGTGTCATAAAACCTCGGGAGTAGTTAAATTCTGCTTATCCTCCTGCTGGTGGCCTTGAGAGAATCATAGAATGGTTAAGGTTGGAAAAGACCCTTCCCAGCATCTTCAAGGGATTTCCCTCACCCCCATGGTTTGCCTGCCCCCTTCCTGCTTCTTGTTTCCTGCTGTGGAATCACACCTTGAAGCTCATCTGCTTTAAAGAAACCAAATGTCTTCCTACTTATAAGTGCAGTAGGATGAAACACCGTGTTCATATAGAAAAGAAAAGGTTCCTAATTAAAAATAAATAAATTTTTAAAATTGTAAGAATCTTATTTAATAATAAGCTTTCTGAAAATAGCACCAGTTTTAATTTTTCGTGACTGGAATCTCTGATACGCCTATAAGGACTCTGGACTTTCAAAATAAAACATGGCAGACTCTAGTAAAGGCAAACATTGAAATCTATCTCAAAAATAAGGATAAAAAATATTTATCATTAATTCCTAATTAATATTTAGAATTAGGATCTTTAGAATCTTCAAATAAAATATCCAAAATGTGCTTAACGTATCACTGGAAGTGTGAAGGGAGACCAAACAAATTTGTAATCAATCATCAAGCAGAGAAGTTTATAACAAAGTCCTTAATAGATCCGACCATAAAGTATAGAAATAAAGCCTGTCAGTTTATAAGGGATGGTAAACACCACGTTTGGCTCATGGTAAATTTAATCTGCATTCAAGAAGGGCTTTGCATTAATGAGTCAAGGTTTGTGTTGTCCCCTGAGTGCACACAAATGAATCTGGTGGTGGTGAAATCCCAGTGCCAGCACTGATCACCAGCTGGAGGGGTCAGACAGCAACCCAAAACCAGGAGGAAGAAAACCTTTCAAAATTGATCAATTGGCTCTCCCTAACCAAGGCACAGCATTCTAGAGGGAGAGGATCTTTGTTACTGAAGGTTTGAGTGCCAAAAGCCTTTCTGACTTTATTCTTGTTCCCTGCAAAACCCTGTATGAGTCACTCAAGCAAAATGCCCCCACTCTGAGACATTCAGGTGCTGCTGCAGTTCTAGAAGCTGAATTCAGTCCTAATGACTCCATCAAACATCTCTTCAATGCTTAGTGCCATAACTGCACACAACAGCTTGTGACAGCTGTTGTGCTCCTACAGAGCACTATTATCTGTTATTCATACCTTTCTACCTGAGAACCAAACATGATTCTAGGATGTGTCAGCAAAGACAAAGAAGCATTCAGATTTCTGGGACCAGAGGATTTGATGTGTCCCCACATAAAACCCTTCTCTCCCTGCAACACCAGTGCATTTCCAAACACATTTCCTTATCTGCTGTATCCTGCTATACATTAACCACCACGAGTAGAAATGTGGAATCACAGACTCACAAAATGCTTTGGGCTGGGAGGGACCTTAAAGCTCCTCTTGATCCACCCCCCTGCCACGGGCAGGGACACTTCCACTAGCACAGGTTGACACAACCTGGCCTTGGACACTTCCAGGGATCCAGGGGCAGCCACAGCTTCTCTGGGCAACATTTAAAATAATAAACTTAAAGTTTTTCTTGTTAAATACTCTAGTTCTATAATATCACCCATTAGTTACTATAGGGAAGAGATTAAACCATAAAAATAACTGAAGTCTAACAGAGGATGAAGAAATTAAACATATAATGCAATTAAATGAGAAAAGGTGAAACAGTCCTTCCAGGTTCTGCATTTTACATCTCCATTGTCCACTCTTCAGTAATTTCTGCTCTTCGTTTTACACCACCTGGAACACATTTTGTGTGGTTTATTATAGCTCTATATGGTGCCTTTTCTGCAACCTCCTTATATCTAAAGGAATTTCCATTCTTATAAAGAGCTGTCCCTGCAATCATATGATTTTGTCACAGCTATAACTTGTCCTACAGCAGAAAACAATGTCATATACAATGTCCTGTATAATGTCTGGCAATTTTACTGGAAATGTAGAGAGAAAAAAAGGTGTGTTTCCTACTTTTTTTTTTTATGTGAGTAAATAACAACCAGTTTTAAAATAAAATCCACAGCCACAGGTATGTGCATTATCTACATAAAATGAAGCAACACTGGAAGACCGAACTTACAAAAACTGCTCTGTTAATTTGAAATATCAAAGAGATTTCTTTTCCCCTTTTGTACCAGGTACAATTTAACCTTATAACCATCTTACATGTAATTCTTTTAATTCATCTGTACTGTAAACTAAAATAGTTTTCATTCTTTTTTAACACAAGCAGCTTTTTCATCATTATTATTATTACTATATTATTTTCTATTTACTAGGAAGCAGGGGGAACCATCATTTACTGATTGCCCAGTCTTGGCTCAAGCCAATTTAATGATACAGGGATGCTATTATGGGATGGTCCATTGATGTGTGGAGAAAAGAGTCGAAGAGAAAAACAGAACACCTTGACATAGACACCATATTTTGGTTCAGGAAGGGCACTATTTAAAGTTTTCACTGTTTGTGTTTTCCTTCGCTGAGAATAGAACAACTAAAGTAAGTAAACATTTTGACTTAAATATGGAATAGCAGTTTTCAGTTATGTAGAGGCTTTTAAACCTAAAATAGTTGAGGTCTTAGAAAAAAATTGAAGGTATATAGAGGGTCCAGGGATGGAGTGAAACTCCTGCTGCTGTGAAATATGAGAGGTGTTGCAGTTCAGGGCAGCACAGTCAGGCACAGCAAAGGAGCTGAAGAACAGCTTTTCCACCTAGAGCTGAAGGGAAAACAAACTTCAGGAATGGAGAGGGATCCAGGCCCTGGGGCCCACATCCCTTTCCTTCTACGTTTCTTGGCCTTCTCAGTCAAGACAGACAGCCTACAGGTTGTGTCTCTTCCAGTCCTGTGGGATTATTTCTACAGATGGATTTGTTTTCAACCACGTGAACACTTTTTTCTCTCTATCTGTAATAAGAAGTGACTGGAGCGTTCACAACTGTTACAGCCATAGTTCAATACTATTGATTGGTGCCCCATCTGCTGTAATTTGGCTTCTTGGTACCTTTATCCATCAGCCCACACTCAGTGATGTGCTGAGTTGGTGTCTCAGACACCAGTTCCCTCAGAGCCTCCAGCCCACAGCAGAACTACATTTGCTGACCACGAGAAACAGCAATTCCTTCCCCTGCATTTCAGGGAGACATTCCTGCCTGCTGGCACATGGAAGAAGTGGCTGTCCAGGCTGCTCCCTCTTCCCAGGAGCAGCAGCTGGGGCTGCCCAGGAGCTCAGATGCTCCCTCATCTCTTCTGTTCCAGATTCTTCCGTCTCAGCAGGTACAAAGGGGTCTTTAGCGCTCGAGCCCGATGTGTCAGCTTACATTTTTGTGGTCTGAACACAGAGGGAACTTATTAAAACACATTTTGTTTAATGCCTTGAATGTGCTGGGGTGGCAGCAGTTGAAAGAAATGACAGCTGCATGGCCCCAGGACTTTTTTCACATGTCCTGCCACTGTGATGCAAATGGCATAAGTGCTCAAAAAGACACGGCCCAGCTGGGCACGTTAAGAGGCAGGAACACTCAGTGGCTTAATAAAGACCCAGTTCTATTACTGGCACCAAAGGAGAGGTCAGTTCAGGAAACACTCTGTCTCTGCTTCACAACCCGCTCTTGCTCCTTGCTCTAATGAGAGAACACAGGATGGCCAAAGCTGAGAGTGAGACCTTGCAGAGCAACAGTATTTACATGGTTCTTGGCCATACTTGCTCAAAGCAGGCTTTGATTTCTTATTTTGTCCACTGTTCATTACCTGTTTCCTAAGCAAATGCCTGCTTTTACATCTGAAAGCTAAAGAAATGTTTTCAGAAGTCTCATGTTGGGTATTTCAGTCCTGCAGTCCATGCCCTCTGACCCTCCCAACCTCACAAAGGCACGGAGAAATGCATAAGCATTTCTGAAAGACACAAAATCCAAATGGTTTGGAGGACACTTCCAAAGTAGGGAGCATTCAGTGAAGAATGCCCTGCTTTGAACTGTCAGGGTGTCCTGAAATATATGAGCTTTTACACAGCAAAGCAGCAACTAAAGCTCTACCTGCCTAGAAAGTGTAATCATTACATAAATTCTGAGACTTTTCAGCATAGCATGTAGGAACAGGCTGGTTGAATCCTCTTCCAGGGAGTGGCAGGGTGATTTAGATGCAGCAGAGTCACAGTCAGCTGAATTCTACGTCTCACACAAACAAATTGTTACTGTGGTTACACATCCATCTGTATTTGCTGGAATCCACTTTCTTGCTTTCCTTATTGGTGATGAACAAGCCTGCAGAGCAGAGGCTCTGAGGCCATCTGAAATTGTTGGTGGCAAAGGTGAGGGGGCTGATTGACAGCCTGCCACTGTCAGGGCTAAGAAAATCACTGCAAAGGAGGGTCACAAGTGCCCTTGAGGCACTTGAAAGTATCCCAGTGAAGCAATTTGAGTAACAAAGAGCGACAATAACCAGTTTTATTTGCAGTGCACCAAGTTTGGGATGAGGAGAAGGGTCAGGCTTCAGTGGGCAAAGTCCTTGAACCTTGTACACTGGGACCATCCCCTAAAGAACTGCAGGAAGGGACTCTACGTGAGTACAGGGGTTCCTGATGGAGGATGTGCCTCACTGACCTCCAGGGTACTCACGGGATTTGGGGAAAGGCAGAATGGGGCAGAACGTTCAGAGAACCAGGGATTCACAGAAACACAGAACCATGGAATCCCTCAGGTTGGAAAAATCCTTTCAGATCAAGTCCATCCCTCAGCCCAGCACCACCACCGTGTTCACCACTAAACCATCCTCAAGTGCCACATCCACGTGTTTTCAGAACACCTCCAGGGATGGGGGCTCCACCATTTCCCTGGACAGCCTGTTCCCATGCCTTGCCACCCCTCCTGTGAGGAAATTTTTCCTAATAGCTGATCTAAACCTCTCCTGGTGCAGCTTGCAGGCCATTCAGAGAACTGCTGCTGCTTGGAAGCGAAGCAAAAATTTCTGCCACAATCCCAAACTGCTTCATTATTCCTTGCACAGCAGAGGGGACTTGAAAACGAAATGAAAATAAAAAACAAGCTAATGAAAACTTACTGTAGCAAGAGTCATTAACTGCTTAGATAAATGCAATTTCTAAGCTTATTACATTAGAACAAGTATTACTTTTACTGGCTTGGAACTGCTGAAAGCCATGGCTGCATCCCCATAAAAGATAAAGGGAGAGGGGGTTTATGGGCTCACAATTACGTTTACCAGAGGGTAGAAAGAAAGAAAAAGAGCTGGTCAGATGAGAAAACTGTGGATGCACGTATGGGAATCGTCTGATATGGAGATAAGAAGCTGAAAGCCTGTTCAAATTCCTCTGCTGCAAATGTCCTTGTGCATCAGTTTATTTCCATTTTTCGTGGACAGACTCTGATAGTCACTTAAAGGCTCTCCAGCCTGTCAGAAACACAGAGATGCTTCTTTTCACTTAAGAGAGCAAATTTTTTTTGTGGAGTAAGGTGATACACCACTTTTTCTTCCTTTCACACCGAGGGGTCAGTTCTGCAAGATGGGAGTCCCCTGCTCAACATTAGTGGGAAGGAAACCCCAGGAATGAGATTGTTTTGTTATGGCTCTGCTCAGAAAGTCCTGGCAGGGGGCAAAGGCTCCATTTTTCCTCTCCTGTGTCCCACATGTAATAATTCTTGGAATGTTTTCCTCCTCCTGCCTTCCAAACAGCCTGACCAAGGCTCTCAGCAGGAAAAGGGCAGAGCAGCAAATTTACTTGGTGTCTGCTCAGCATCCAACAGACCCTGAGAAGGACATTTTTAGTGCATAATGCTCGGAAGGGGCAATAAATGGAATGGAAAAATAATGGAAAAACAATGAAGTTATTTACAGTGGTGATGAGCTGCAAGACTTACAGAGATTAAAGCACATAACCTGTTACAGCATTTCTCAATTTCTATTGAAAAGAAAAAAAAAAAGGACAACATCTTATGAATTTCTTTGCTTGACTGGGGAGAATTATTACTGAGCTGTGACAGTACTCTGGAAAAGGCAATTTGAATATGCTTTTAATCATGACCTCAGTGTCAGGTGCAAAACTACTCGAAATGGAGGTGAGATGTCCAAGGCAAACAGTGTTTTGTATTTTGAGTAACCTTCACTGCTTTTTGCAGCACAGGTTGGAAACCAAGGGAAGCCTAAAGCCTGTAAACAGCTTTTCTTCTCATTTAGAATCTGTATACTTTCCTCTTAACACCCAAATAAAATATTATTTTTGCCTAGGAGGGGACAAATACCAAATTCTAAAGCATCAGAGGAAAAGAGAGAGCGAGATATAAAGTATATTAAAAGCTGGTTTCTGCAGAAAGTATAAATGTTACCAGTTGAACACTGGAATTCATATGCTTTACTGATATATTAATTTCTCCAAGGTCAAATGGCTCTCTTAACACACCTGCTGCTGTGTCACAAGGTAGCCTCAATGACATTCAGATCTCCCAAAAGTGTGGCAGTTGATGATTCAAAATCCAAACACTTTATCTGTGAAATATTCTGAGTGTTCTGAAAATTGGTGGCTGACAGAACCTTTATTTGTTGTTTTTTTTTCCTGGTGGAGCTCAAGCTGTAAGGTGAGCCACACCTCACACAGGCTGCAGCTTTAAACCCACCACTAGCTGACTAACAAATTATTTTTGGTTTCTGACTCTTCAGTTTTAGTCTTTCAGTAGGAGCCCTGAATTATCTAGGTCTGGGATTATTAGAGGGACAGAAATCCTCTTAGGAGTTGTGGATGACTTTGTATCCTTTCCTTGTGGTCTCTTCTCTCATTCCCTAAAGCATCTCCCTGTCCCCTCTCGAATCACAGCAACCAGACCCCGGGAAGGAATCCTGCATGTGTGCCTGAGCTTCCTCTTTTAACACATAGAATGATTTTTTTTAAGCAGTCTGTCACTTCCAGAAGTTCCAAATGAGCTAACTAAAACCAATGCATTGACAGCAAACTCATAACAATAATGTTAGGAGGGAGGAAAAACAAAAATGGAAATAACTTACACACGTTACTACTCTCTTCAATCTCCCCTCTCTCTGTCCTGCCAAACATTTCAGTGCAAGTACAGGGAATGACTGGGGTTTAACAGGCTGTTTTTCCAGTGTTTTCTGTGTCCCACCTCCAGCTGGGCTAGAGTGGATGGCTCACAGATGGGTGAATTAACATTTACAGAGCATCTGGCAGGGGATGAAGCCTGCGAGATATCGAGCTTCCCTGGAAGCTGCACTCAACCCAGAAGCCTTAATTGTTCAATACTTTACCATGGAAGCAAATTTCTTCATTGCCCAGTCGGTTACCAGTTTAAAAACCAAAATAGGAACACCAGCAGCTTTGTCAATGCTATGTAAGGAAATGCAGAGCTGCTGATGTTGCTCATAGAAACATTCCCACCCACATTTCTCCTCCTGCTATCCCCTGGCAGCATATTCCACTGATCTGGTCGTGTGTTATTGCTTGTACTTCTTATCCTGCCTTCTTTTTTTAATGGAAGGACTTGGAATCTTGGAAGGGTAGGGACACTTTCCACCATCCCAGGTTGCTCAGGGCCCTGTCCAGCCTGGCCCCTGAACACTTTGAGAGTGATTTCATCAGCTCTGGCAAGCAGAGGAAACAGAGAACAGAGAACATCACAGGGCCACTCCCTGGTGGAGACACCATATTCTTTCAATTTGTGGGACCACTGCTGTTTTTCAGGTGGAATATTAATTTTCCAAGAAACTGGCACTTTCTTTACCTTTCTGTACCTCTGCCTTGGCTCCTGACTCTGATATCTTAAATACATGACTAACTTAGTGCTACAAGTACCCCCTTGGAGGCAGCAAAAGGCACGAGGCAGCATCAATGTGAGTTTTGGCACAGCTTGTGCAAAGCTACAGCTTTCCTTTCCAAATCCAGGGGATGGGATACATTTCTACTCAGTGAGATCATTGTGTGCCATCCGAATAATATTCTGACTGATGACAACATGCAAAATAAAAACCAACTGGCATTTTGATGTGACACAAACAAGTGCTTTGCTTTGGAGGAAAGCATGATTTCCCCAGGATAAATCTGGCATCAAACTGGGGCTTAGTTGACTCATTTTTAAAAGAGATTTCAAGATCTGTGGCAGGATAATATGGAAATAAGTCAGTCTTTATAAACAGTCTGTATAAAGTGTCACAATGCAATTTTTTCACAGTGTTGTGAAAATTCCAGGTGACATCTTTCAACCGAGATCAAAGGGCACATGAAAATACATGGGTGTTTTACACTACAGCCTCTTGTAGTTTTTCAGTGTATTTTCTTTGTGTTGCCCAAGATTATTTGCAGGAAATTTCCTGGGGAAGAGAGATATAACACATTCAGTGGAAGTTTTTTTGATTTCTTTCTCTGTCCACTGTTAGTCCCACCGTTGTCTTATGGTATTTGAAGGGTCATGCAGATTTCTGTGCACCATAAACGGGACTGGAAAGGTGCTGAGACCTGTTTTATTGTACATCTGCTGCTGAAGCCTGCAGGCAATCTGGCCTGCCTACTGAGGAAATCAGGAAATTCAATTTTCACTTTTCTTTTACAGCTTAAATCTTATACAACTCCAAACTAAATGAGACAGACGTGATCACGGGGGGTTGGGAAGGTGCATGCTCACCTAGCACTGACTCCTCACTTCAGTTAAGGATCTAAATCCAGGAATTTGGATTGTGCTGGTTCAGCTGGTAGAGGTGTTTTAGTGCTGAGGGTGTGATGAAAGGCTCTGGGAAAGCAGGAATGGGGTCTGAACGCTGCAGCAGGGAGTGTTATGTGGATATAAGGCAAAAATGTCTCTGGTGAGGCACAAATAGCTGCTCTGCCCATGGCAGGATCTGTCCCAGGATACCACTGCACTGTGGAGAGAGAAATGGGCAGGCTTTAATGATTTTGCTGTAGTAATGACCAACACTGGCTGTGCTTGGTCCCGTTACAGCTCTCCTGGAGGGGATTACCAGAGGGAGAGTGTTCTCTCCTCTACCCAAACAGAAACAGCTTCACTTTAATCTGAGAGCATTCTGCTTTCCAAAGGCATCGGGGAAGTTTCCCAGCCAAGATCTCATAAAGAATTTGCTGTGTCATGGGACAAGAGAGAAGGTCCTCCAGTGGATTAGTAACTTGCTAAAAGACAGGAACCAAAAATAGGTGGGAAATGATGGGTTGTGCACAAGGGAGTTTGTCACTGGGTCCCACATGGATCTCTCTTGTTCAGCATATTCTCAAGTCATCTCGAAAATGGGACAAGCAATGAGGTGAAGAAGTCCAAAATTCAACGTTTTAAAAATGTAATGAAGACCTTCAGCTGAACTGAATAATTCCCCAGTGGATTGTTCATTCACAAACACTTTCATGTTTGAACTGTTTGCTCCAGTATTTGCAGTCTATTTTTAACGTGGAAGAATATCTCCACACCCAGCCCCATTCCTGCACATCTGATTGCTGAAGAAATAGCCAAATTTTGATGGCAATAGCCAAATTTTGATGACCTGTTACAGTTGTAGGGCAATGGGTGGAGCCTCAAAATTTGTCCTTCACAGAGAAAGATTCTTCCTTCCCGTGTGAGTGGACGGTGTTCCCTCAGGAACCACAGCTGAACAGCAGCCTCTCACTTAAGTAAATCCAATCATAAATTAAGCACTCTAAATCTAATTCCTGCTAGCGGTGCCAAAAGATATTGAAGACAGTGACAGAGCCCAGTAAATGCCTACAGATTGTTCTGCTGCCAGGTTACACTGGGAACTGATGCTTATTGGGTCATCCACAGTAACTCTTTGCTCCTTTCAGCTTTCCTTCCTCCACCTTTTAGCCCAGGGAAAACTCTAACCAGACTATTCTGGTGTTTGTATTTCCCCTGTGACCCTGCACTTCCCCATTTTCAGCTGCAGGAGTTTGATCAGGGGGATCTGTGTGGAGCTGTGTTGGGAACGCACCAGCAGCTCCCACCTCACAAAGCCAGATCCTACTTCTTGCTGGGTGAAAGAATTGGAGAATTTGGCCTGAAATCTTTCACCCATCACTTTGCTTTTCCTTCTACAAGGGGCAAAACAACACCTGGAGTAGAATTCAAACCTGCAATGCACATCATAACACACCCACAGCACACTGAAAATCCCAGCAGTGTTGTAATGCCAAGAACTAAATCATGCAACATGTTGTTGTGCTTTTGAAAAAACATTAAATTCCTCCCTCTGTGCCAACAGAAGGGAAACTTGTTCATCATAAACTCAATTTACAATCACTATTACTGTCTCCTACTATGCTTCTCATTTCGAGAGGATTCAGATGAGAAGATACACGTAAACACATACGGGAAACAATCCCCTTACACCTCTATAAAAAATTAAATTCAAAATGGGAAAGGTCAAACAAGTTCAGACTGAGCAAAAGTGGTGTTCAGGTAATTTCCATGCCCCCTACCCTTGCCACAGTACCCGAGCACATTTACAGGTATTCCTTCTGACAGGGTCCTGTGAGGCAGGAAATTGGTTTTATCTGTGGAAAGGCAGACTAAAGGATTTGTGCATGGTCACACAGTGGATCCATGAGGAAAAAGAGATTTGGGCATAAGTTTTCTAAGTTGCAAAAAGCACTCTAAGCCCCAGACTCTGAACCTATTTCAAACAAAAGCATATCAGCTTAGTCACCCATAATTTTCTCAGGTAGCAGCCAGTTCTGAGTCCCTTAATGAGATGTATAAATCAGCATTTTTCTAGAACTAAATGAGGAAAGACCAGACCTCCTCTTTTAAACCCACAGGGATAAATCTCCCAGAATACATACCTATACCACTGCCTATTTTTTCACCCCATGAAGCAGATGTTTTTGAGCCCTACATAAAGAAAATACAATGGAATATCCTTTCTCTGCAAGAAATGAACAATTAAGATAGACAAGGGTTTTTCTGCTTTAAAACACTTTTCAACAGGGACAGCACCCAGAGAATGGCTGGGGCTGTGTCAGGGCAGGCTCAGGGTGGATCTCAGGGAAAGGTTCTTCCCCCAGAGGGTGGTTGGCACTGAACAGGCTCCCCAGCGCAGTGGGCACAGCCCCAAGGCTGCCAGAGCTGCAGGAGGGTTGGGATGATCCTCTGGGGCACAGGGTGGGACTCTTGGGAATGGGCCTGGGCAGGGCCAGGGCTTGGACTGGATGATCCTCGTGGATCCCTTCCAGCTCAGGATATTCTGGGATTCTACATCTCCACAACATTTTATGGATGGCACAGCTGATAAACATTCTTGATCCAAAGAGTCAAAAAGAGGGAAAAGACACCATATCTATTAAAGCACCACTTTGGCCTCTTGTGGGTTTGGGTTTTGGTTCTTACAGAAAAGTCGACATTTGACACAAAAATATGCTCTGAACACTTCTCATGGTACTCATGGTCTCACTAGCCCAGGACCATCATAAGAGTCATGGAATCACAGGCTCAAGGGCTGCAAGGGACCTCAGGAGGTCACCAGTCCAACCTCCTGCCGAAATCAGGCAAAGATGGAGACTGCACAACCTCTCTGGGTGACCTCTTCAACTGCTTAACCGTCCTCCTGGAGAGAAGGTTTCTCCCTACATATGATCCAAACCACTGTTTCAGATATCCTCTAGATATTAATCTAAGAGGTTATTTGGTTGGTGTGATTCTTTTTTTTAATTCTTAAATAAATCAAACCGTAGGAGTTTTACAAAATGAAAATCTGAACTAACACAAGCAGGTGGAACACTGTTGTCTCTGGAGTGCCACTGAAATTAGGATTTTAATTATGTTTTGTTCAGTATTGTGACTACTTCTCACAACCTAAATCTCTGCAGAATCACAAAACATCTTTTATATACAGCTCACTTCTGTTATCATTACGTCATAGTAAGCTCCCACTTTTTGATGTTTTTATAGTGAATTAGATAATTCCAGAAACTACCATGAAAAGCTATGGAATTCTGTTTAGTTCATACACTAGTATTTAGCTCTCAACAACTGATTCAAATGAGTGCTTAAATGAAATAATTTCAAGAAAACGTTCATGTCTTTTCAGGATCAAATCTTGTGAACAGGAGTTTGGGTTGGAAGGAACATTAAAGCCCATCCAGTCCCACCCCCTGCCCTGGGCAGGGACACCTTCCACCAGCCCAGGCTGCTCCAAGCCCCATCCAACCTGGCCTGGGACACTCCCAGGGATCCAGGGGCAGCCACAGCTTCTCTGGGCACCCTGTGCCATCCAACCTGCACAGTGTAGATCACTAATAAAAGTACCTTAAAACTGCAATGCACCATCCCTCTTTGTAGTTACTGCTGAATCAGAACTGCTGCTTTTCGGCACGGCATGAGACCAGCAAAAATTTTGTTGCTGTTGCCAGAGCTGTAACTGGTTCTGAGAATACACAAAAAAACCTTCAAAGTACAGCATTGCTACAGGCTGCTCGTCTGACACCTTCTGCAAGGCCCAATCTAACCATGAGGAGAGAGAAACATATTGAAATTAGAAACACAAGTAGATGTTGTGTAGCTGTGGATGTTGTGGCGTTAGGAACTGGCATGCTTTGTTGATCAGGCCCTAAGAGACCTCCTGTGGGAGATGGAGCTCCTGGAGCGGGTCCAGCGCAGACTGAGGAGATGCTGAAGGGATGGAGCATCTCTGGGAGCAGGAAAGGATGAGGGAGCTGGAGCTGCTCAGCCTCCAGAGCACACCCTGAGAGGAGCCCTCCCCAGGGTGTGTCAGGGGCTGCAGGGAGGGGCAGAGGATGGCCCAGGCTCTGCTCGGGGGGGCTCAGATGGCACAAGAGCAACAGGCAGGAACTGATGCCCAGGAAGGTCCCCCTGGACAGGAGGAAGAACTTCTTGGCTGGGCAGTGACCCAGCACTGATCAGGCTACCCAGGGAGGGGCTGGAGTCTCCTCACTGAGGATATTCCAGAATATTCCAGGGGTATTCTGTGCCATGTGCTCTGGGAGGTGGGACCAGATGAGCCACTGTGGGTCCTTCCAGCCTGACCCATCCTGGGACTCTGTGTGATGTTCAAATCTCATCCATCAGTGCAGCTTTCCCCACCCAAAGCATGTTTAAAGCTCAAGATGCTTTCAGGGAACTGTATTTGCATGACAGGAAGGCTGGGTGGCTGCATCTGAATGTGTGGGGTTTCTTCATCCAGCAAAGCAGATGTTGAGTGATTTAGTAATGCCAGGCAATGCTCTTTTCCCTACAAGAGTCTCATCCCTTCTGAGAAAGACTGTTGGATTAGCTCTCCCTGCTTTTTGTAAGGGAACCAAAGTGATAAGAAGCAGAGAGCAAAAAATATGGTTTTAGAAGAGAAGACAAATGGAAAACCAAAGGTTGCCTTGGGTCAGTCCTGTCCTTTCACCTGTTGTTGCTGAGTGGTTTGTGAGATCTGGAGCATATGTGACTGGGAAAGGCCAGATGGGCAAGCAAACCCACAAGCCTTGCTGAAAGGGGTCCCTCTGCTCAACACAATCCATTTTCATCCAAGGTCTGCAGTTTGTAAGAGTTCCTCACTAATTTGCAGCAATTGTCTCAACCTCTTTTTATAATTCCATATGCCAACGCACTGGAGCCTTTGAATAATTTTTTATTTCCCCTCCAAGGATACCCTGTGACCACTCTAAAAGTGTCAAATACAGATATAAATACCAGAACGCTGGTAGGTGAGAAAAGGAGCCCCAGAGCACTGAAGGAACTCTGCAGTTTATCTCAGGGACATGCTTGCAGCTTCCTGACAACTTGGCTTCAACTTCAATTTCCTTTCTCCCTCGCCAAGCACCATATGCTGACTGCTACAGGGAAATGACACTTATCCTGCAAGCCTGCAACACAGAGGCTATATTTAAATTCAACTGTGAGGTGAAAGTGTGCTTTATAAAAACCTCTAGGAAGCTGCATCCAGATGGCTGCGGAGAAGAATCTATATCTAGGGATTTTGGGGGAGGATAACAAGGCACAGCAGCATCACTTCTGAAGTTTTGGGTATATAGTGATTATTCCCTCTCCTTTCAGGTAGAACTAAGACCACTGCACAAGGAAGTGTTTGGCATTCATCATCTGACTATTTGGCAGAAAGAAATTTTTAATAAACTTGGTTTCTTTGGGATTTTCTGTAACTTATTTCTGCCTGCGTGTTATCAGTCTCAGCTCTTTACTTGAAGTTAACCTAATGAACTCAAGAGAAATGTTAATACATTTATTTCAGCATTTTGTCAGTATAGCTTTACTTTTAAATGGCAGAAAGACACTGGGGGAAAGCTCTATAACCGCTGGAATTATCAGCATTGAATATTTGACATTCTGAATTAGAGTATTCCTGGCATTATAGCCAGTTCCACAAAGGGAGAGATGGCAGTCAGGCAGCTGATTATGTTTATTCCAGATTTCCAAAGCAAATGTCAGTCCTGACAGTACCTGAAGCAGTTCAACAAAGCTGTGACATTGGCACAGTTTTTGGCTTCAGTTTTTTGGAGGAAATGCTTTAGAGTAGCTGAGGGTACTTATGAATTAATGTCGAAGAGTTCTTCAGTCTGGCTAATGAAGAACCCCTCTGCTCTGCAAAACAGTTTTGGAGACTGAGAACAGACAAACCCACAAAAAAATCTGCAGGTTGGCCATTCCATTCACTCTTCAGATAAGGGAACATCTGAGCACCAGTCTCTGATGGGTGTTTTCCTTCTGTGATGTGAGCACGTGCATACAGGCTTCCCTCTAAGGGTATTGCAGGAATATCAGATCATTTCAGAGCAGCCCAGAGCTTTTTTACCTTTACCCAGGGAAACAGTCCATATGAAGGCAGGATGCTCTCAAAGCCCTCATAAAGCATCCTGCAAAGGCAGGATGATGAAAAGTTGTATGTGTGTGCACACAGATACACACACATGTATCTCCTAACACTCAAATTAAAGGAGCAAACAAATTTCAGAACAGGTACATTATAAAATATCACGACTGGGAAGCTGCCAGTGTGCTTCTCACAGGGAAAAATCATGGAAGCCTGTCAATAAACACTGAAAGAACACTATCTTGAAAGAGTAAAGTTCCACCTCTAAAGCTCGATTGAATTGACCAACATTTGTGTCTGATCAGCATCAAGCTCACACAAATCCAACAAAGCCACTGCTTTTTTTAGCAAAAAAAAATTTTCTTAGCAGAATTCTGGGACACCTCAGTTCTGCTCTGCCCAAAAGGAACTGACCTACAAAATCCAGTTTAAGAAAGCTCAAGATAAATCTTTTTCCCACTGATTTGTCTCAGCTAACGAGGTGTAGCAGGTCAGCAGAGCACTTTGTTCATGGCCCCCATGGGCCCCATGAGACACATTCTGTGCAGAGAGCACAAGGTTCCTTTATCTGCTTCTGCTCCAGTGTCAGGCAACCACAAATTTGCCATTAATGCACCCAGTTCTTTAGCTGGGCCACGAATTCAGCTCTAATCTAATTCACAGATGAGTACCCGTGAAAGGACTATCCCAATTCACCTTCGTTCAGTATGGAAACACAGATTGACTTTTTAATGACAATTACACCGGGTTTAGCAGAAGAAAAATGCACCACACAGGGAAATTTGACTGTGAGATCCCCAATCAGGCCACAGACTCATCTATAACTAACCCTGAGCTGAATCCAGCTCTAGAACCCATTTGCCAAAAACTAAAAGCCCAAACAATCCCTGTCTAGTCCCTCTTTCCCATGTGGCAATTTCTTCCAGAGAACAGAGAAAGAGGTGCAGAGTTTTTTCCTGCCCAGAATGCTCCCTTACCCACTTGGTAGGGGATGCACTGCAGACCACTGCCCCTAAAACAGAGAATCACCAAATCATTGAACCATTAAGGTTGGAAAAGCCCTCTGAGATCATCGAATCTGGCCATTAACACATCACTGCCGAGTGCACCAATAAGCCACGTCTCTAAGTTCCACATCTAATGTTTTTTTAAATCCTTCCAGGGCTGGTGACTCCACCATTCCCCTGGGCAGCCTGTGCCAATACTTTACAGCCCTCTCAGTGATAAAGTTTTTCCTAGGATCCATCTATAGCAGGGAAATAAAGGAGGCACAGATTTGGGAAGTAGGTAACAGTAGAATTTCAGCCAAAATATTTCCCTCTTCTCCAAAACACTGCTTGAACTGTCCAGAATGTTTGAGAAATAAACTGGTCCCCAGAAGAAAGCAAGCAACCAAACACATCATCACACAGCTGAAATGCTTTGGGTGTTGGATTGGTCTTTTTAAACAAGTCCAAACCATAATTACCAAAACAGATAATATAATGACAAAACCTACAACAACTCTGAGTTCACACCTTTGAAGAGCAGTTAATTTGCAAATTCTAGCTGTTCAAAGGTAGAGTGTGCCATTAGGAACCAGAATGAAGAGGAATCCTGCTTTCTTCCACATCAGCAGGTCACTGCCAGTGCCACTGTCAGAAGCCAACACCAAGGGTTCAGAGCCCTAGGAAAGGTGGTTTATCTCCTAATTCCATAGCAAAAGGTGGTTAATGGCAACACAGAAAGTAGCATTCTAGGAATTTATAAAAGAAAATTGTTTGTGTTTAGATTAGCACTGTAGCATCATTCCCTGCCTCAACAGGTGGTAAAAAAATTCACTGAAGGCAGGATGACATAAACTATGTAAGATTTTGTTGAACCAGTACACTTCATATTATGCAAAGATATACAGCAAAAAAACCCTTTTGAGTTCAATCACAGATCCATTATCTGAGCTTGTCACCTGCAAATTTTCCCCCACTTCAGTTTAAGGACCTCTGATTTCATTGTTCTGTACCAATTCTGCTGCTCTGCAAATCCCCTCTGTGCTCCCTCATCATCACATCCATAGTGCTCTGTCACCTCCTGTAAGTAACTCTTCCCCATGTATTCCATTCCTCTAACTCACCAAATCACCAAGGTTTCCTCCTGTTAGACTGAGCTTTTTTTGCTTTTATTTTTATGGCTTCACATCGTTGTTTATTTTGTTCCTCTTTTCATCCCCTGTCTCAAAGCTTTTGCAATCAGGATCTGAACCTACTGATCCAAACCAGGGGGTATAATCTGGTTAAAAACATCACACAATTTTCCACTAATGACAGTGGGACCATCCTAGTTATTAATGTGAAGCTGCTGAGCCACCTTCTTCAGTACAGCCACTGCTCTGCTTAGGTACCTAAACAAACAAATGGCACACCAAGGACTAAAGTCTTTTGAAAACATGAGGTCCTTTGGAAAATCTGTTTCTGACTGCTAATGCTAAGCCATATCGAAAATTTCAGTGACTGACTAGTGAAAAAAAAAAATAGCACTTAAACAGCATATTTAATTGATATGGCATTAGCTTCACTGACATTTAGAGAACATCAAAGCCAGAACATATCTGTATCACGAGGGATGAGGCCAAAAATGGAACTTCAGCAAGAATGATCAAATTTAATTCAATGAGCAACAATAGTTAGGATAACAAAATGTTCTATGCAGCAAGTTTACTCATCCTCTTAACTTTATTTGTGTAGCCTGAAATTGGATTCCATAGAAATGCAAAGTTTTTCAGATTGCTCAGATCTGAACCTTTATCTTTCCCTGCAGGCTATTTGTATTAATCTGCTTTTCTTTGAAGCACAGAGCTGTTAAACTGTTAAAGCTCATTTAAAATGTGGCTATATTTCTATCAATGGAGCCAGATAGTTGAATTATAGATTTTAATTATGCTTTTTATGCTTTGGAGATGCTTACTTAGAAATATGTGCAACAAAAGTATGCAATTAAAGAGCCTTTATTGCTGCTGATTGGTGAATTGTGTCTATATTGACAGCAAGAGATGGCTTAGTGTACAGAAGAATTTACATGGGCGTATATAGAATTTACAGAATTTGATTAGTGATTAATATAAAACTCACAGCCAGCTTTGTTACCCCTACCTTTATCAGTATCATGAAATCAAAGCACGTGAAAATGCAAAATGCCTTGTGCTTTTAGAGTGAGATACAAGAATATTTAAGACTTGAGCATCACCCTTCCTGCACATAACTGGAAAATCAGAATTTATGCTATTCATCTGACATGTCTGACTAGCTTTTCCAGTTTAGTGAAGGCACAGCTGGGCAGTTTGCATCATGAAATATTCAATCCCTTTCCCCAGTGAACCAGGGAATGTATAAAAGCCCCCTCACCAACTGCAAGTGTTGCAGCCAGAGTTAACATGGCCACGAGAGTGGGAATCTTGAACCAGAGAATGCAGTGCTAATTACAGCTGGGGGAGGGAACCCACTTCTGCAAACTGCAGCTGTGGGAAAAATAAAAATAAATAATAATTTAAAAAAAAAAAAAGTAGGAGCAAGCACTGCAGTAAAATGGCAAAGGTGAGCTTCTTTGCTTTTCAGGGTGTTATTGGACAGCAAGGAGTGTGCTCCTCTATGCTTTGCCAGGTTTGGAATTAAAAAATCATCTTGTACCATCAAATCCCCCTGGCACTAGAGTGGAGACAGATACGGAATAAGCCTAATCCTTTCACAAATACCACCAACCTGGCAAGATTTACACAGCAGAGATGACATGAGCACATTAGAAAAAAAACTGGCAAATAGGAGGTGTTTATAATAGACAGTTGTTTCCTTCCTGGACCTTCTAAGCTTTCCAGCATAAAAAAAACCCAAAAACAAACAACAGGAAAAAAAAAAAAAGGTTGAAACCAGAAATTATTACCAACTATTTCACAAGGAACACAGTGTGTGTCTGACATCATCTCTGCCTCAGGATGGGTTCCAAAATCTGCACACGTGCATTCACGCCTGTTGTCCAAAGTTTTATCTCCTTTAGTAAGCAGTAAATTATATCACTGACTTCTGTGAAACTAGTTGTTTAAAATATGACTTCTTAGTACGAAAAGGTGTTCAAATAACCTGGGAATACCTTGGAGTAATCATGGAACCATAGACTTGTTAGGGTTGGAAAAGACCTCTAAGCTCATCGAGTCCAACCCTTCTCCTGCACTGCCGAGGCCACCACTGACCCCTGTCCCCAAGGGCCACATCCACACACCTTGTGAACACCTCCAGGGGTGGGGACTCCACCCCTGCCCTGGCCAGCTGACCAGACCAGGGCCTGAACACCCTTTCAGTGAAGAAATGTTTTGGATGTCCAACCTGCCCCTCCCCTGGCACAGCTGAGGCCGTTCCCTCTCCTCTGTCCCTGTTCCCTGGGAGCAGAGCCCGACCACCCCCCGGGTCCCCCCTCCTGTCAGGGATTGCAGAGCCAGAAGGTCCCCCCTGAGCCTCCTTTTCTCCAGGCTGAGCCCCCCCAGCTCCCTCAGGAGTTCTCCAGCCCCTTCCCTGCTCCGTTCCCTTCCCAGCCCCAGCCCCTCGATGTGTCTCTTGTTGAGGTCCCAGCCCTGGGCACGGCCCTGGAGGGGTCTCAGCCGTGCCCAGCACAGGGTGGGCAGTGCCCTGGGGCTGGGACACCCCACGGCTGGCAAAGCCCAGGGGTCACTGCCCTCCTGCCCCCCTGGGCACGCCTGGCACCATGTCCAGCCCTGGCACCGGCACCCCCAGTCCTTTCCCAGGGGCACTTCCCAGCCCCTCTGGATCTGCAGGGGGTTGTTGTGACCCAAGGGAAGGACCTGCCACTTGGCCTCGTTGACCCTTACACAACTGACTTCGGCCCACGGATCCCATGGATCCCACGGATCCAGCCTGTCCAAGATCCCTCTGCCCAACAGCAGATCCACATTTTTGCACTGCACTCAGCAGCAGCTGAAGATCTCACAGAAAGCAAATGTGTAGTCCTTGAGCATATTGGTTGTGAAGGCCACCTTCTGCTTCTGCCTGTGAGGAGCGTGACTGTTCCTCCTTTCACAGCAGGGGAATTAAATCTCCATACCACTGTTCCAAATTCCACCCCTCGCTACCAGGGACAAAAACATCATCACCCTTTATGTCAGAAAGGAGTTAAATAAATCCAAAATCCTAATCCTTTTGCTGGATTAGTCTCAGCATCGAGTCCACAGTGGACACATTTGTACTTTGATATATTTTCCTCTGTGTAAGCCTGTCTATTTACAATGAAGATCAACACACCATTTCGTGCTAATCTAGGCCCAGAAATTCCTGTCAGTTCAGACCCTCTGTGTTAACCACAAGTGGATTACTTCATCTGAGATAGTGAGTTCAATACCCCACAAGACTAATTCACAGGTCATGTCATTTTTGCACAGTATTGTTACAGAGATAGAGTGGGCCCTGATTTTCAAGAGCTGGTGACAGCCAAAGGGTAAATGACAGGTGTGTCCTTGCCAGGCATCTGTAATGAGAAGTCTTTCATTTTGCTCCATTATCTCTTTTCTGCATTGACTAAAAGGTATTATCCAACCTTGTGGCAGGGGAATAATTTAAATATTTTTTTTCAGCAAGCAGAAAACATGGGGGCCTGTTTTGATTCTAAGTTATATGCTGTCAGCCACTTTCTGCAGAACATTTTGCTAAGACCAAACAGGTGAGATTTTCAGTGATATATCATGAAATGATAAACTGCTGAGATATACATTGACTGACAGTGTAAATGTGCAGAGGCAACAATCATCACAAACTGATGATAACTATATCCAAAATCATGTGGAAAGATAAAGAAAAAGAAGTTTCATGTTAATGTGTTTCACCTTCAGATTCTCAGAAATCTTCTGTTGTAGCCACAGCTAAAGTAGAATAAGCTTAAAGTGTAATCTAGAGTTGACCAAAAGCATGAGAAAATGGAGCAAGATCTGGCAGAATGTTTCTGCCAGAGGCACTTTAATACAAGTATCTAATCAGGAAAGACCTTTTGGCATTGTCAGGGTTATGAAGAATTTCTGGATGTCTGATTCATGGGGAAGTGTCCATAGCAAACGTCATTAATATATTGATCAAAGGAGATATGCATATACTCACATAAATCCACATAAATCCAAATAAACACACATGCATTCGTGTTCACACCAGTTCATTCTCAAAGTAATTACCAATATTTGGCTTCTACACATCAGTAAATGAACAAGCACCACAGTCTACTTGTTTTCCACTTATTCTAATTTATCAAGGCTTGTGGTTTGCTACCAAAAGCATCGTTAGGCACTTTACAGAAGGAAAATGGGAATGAGCAATTCTTCTTAACACGAGACCTCACTAGAAGTTCTTCATTTTAATCAGCTGAAATTATTAATTATTTTTAAAATTTGTTTTGTATGGTTAAATGTTTTTGTTTTGTATGGTTAAAAGATCACATTTTGTTTGTTAATGCAGGTTATCATGTTGCTTGTTTTGTTATTACAGTCTGTAGCCAGGATGTATGTAAATGGCTAAAGATACAGTTTAAATAAAATACCATTAGATGGAACTTGATAATAATAGCATGACTTTGTTTATTTTCTATTACTAAATCATATTTATCAATAGACAAAGCCGATATTGTGTTTGAGTTCCGAGTAAAGCATCCACTTCTTCTTCTAGCAGTCAGGGCATAAGTAAAAAATCCATATCAGCTAAATTGCAAGACCTGCAAGAATATAATTCAGAATTATTTAAAACACAAATATTTATTTTAAATTAATCAACGATATTTCCTCAGGCCTCAGATTCTGCTGATCCTCCCGAATATGTGGTAGAAGGTCTTTTATGTTTTGATTTTAAATTACATGACTCACATAAGTCAAGCCCCTCTATATGTGCTTTTCCATGGAGGGATTAGCATTCCCTCCTTGGAGCCAGATGCACACGAGACCTGCATACACAACTTTAAATTGCTGCTGGGCCCTGGGGGTGCCTTTTTTCAGAGCTCTAAATATATATATATATATATATCAGACTGTCTGGGCAGCAACAACATCTCGTCTTCTCAAGCTGCATAAATAAAGTAGAGATGGAGATCGTCAGAAGATGAATTGAGATACAGAGCCATTAATGACCTTAAGAACACTGTTATCCATAACAATCATATTGGGATTCTGGGCAGAATCGAGCAACAAGACATTATTTTGAAGTATCGCTTTTCTTCACAAGGGGTCTCTGCTGGAATGAATCTGTAGCTACACAATAAAAATTCCCAACCAGCATAATGACTGTGAAAACCTGTAGAATCAATCAATCCAAGCCAGGAGACAACCTAAGATTTGGATTCCGAGGTATTGACCACGACCTGAAGTCAATGAGAGCGGCGGAAAATGGCAGAAATTCTTGAGTGAGCACATTTGGTGCCAGCTGTTCTTTTTTTCCTGCATGGAAAAGGCACAAATACCTCTCTATACAAAGAATCACACATTCCAATCAATACCACGGGGCTCTTTATACAGAGAGAAAGTTTCTGTGCCACTCAAGTTATTTTTCTCTACATAAGCTAGAACGTGCCACCCATACAGACTTAATGTATGGTCACAAATCAAAACCTGAAAGCCATTCTGTTTGGACATAGCTGCTGACCCAGCAGCAGTAAGAGAAAATAATTGTTTTTCCCCTTTATAAAAGTCATGAGCATTTGATAATCCCTACATCTTGAACATCACTGATAGTACCAGCAGGGATACTGAAACAAAAATGAAAAGAAAGGGCAAATAAAAGAACAAAACCCCAACTAACCGAAAGTCTTCAAAGGATTAATGAAAATTACCTGATTTCATGCCCAAAATCCTGGCAGTCTACCCTGCTGACTGAAGAATGTATCTATTATTACTGTTAAACAGCTTTTATACTACTTCAGTGATTGCATGAAACCATTAAGTTACAGCCTCTATTATCCTAATTTTTTTAGGGCAACTTAAATGATTTATGAACTCACTAACTGAAATGATGACACACCATATTCTCTAAATAAATGTTCTTTGTTCTAGGGAGACATATCAGTAGGAGGTTTGATCTAATAATTGTCCTTAAAAATATTAGATTTTGAAAGTGGGTACATTCTGGAAATAGATTATAATACTGTTTACAACAAAAAAACGATTCACTCTCCTCCTGCCATTTGAGTTTCTTTAGGATCTTTGATTAAATACACCAAACAAATAAGGAGAAATACAAAGAAAGATTGTCAAAACACAGACTCCTGCAGCGTGTGATGAAAAAAATATACAGAAGGCAATCTTGGCATCAATATCCTCCTGTGCTGCCAGGCTGAAACATGCTCGTGTTCCTGTCAAACTGGCTCCTGAGAACACTCCCAGTCCTGCTGGCACAGCCAGCCCCATGCCCACCGTCCTGCCCGGGGCTGGCACTGCTTTGTCCCACTGGCAGAAACTCCACCCTTGCTTTCAAACCCACGAGGCAGATTCTGAGCCCACCAAACCCAGCCAGGGGGTGTGAGGTAAGTCTGAGTCTGGTCAGGGGCGAAACAACTCAGAGGCTTTTGAGTGCTGCGGGCTTGGGCTCACTGATAAACCCCTTGTGGTGTGCTGAGAGTTCTGCAGGATTCTGCAGGAAACCAGCTCCCTTAAAAATTTCCTCGGGGTCTGGTCATGCTCTCCACAGGATCACAGAACGGTTTGGGTTGGAAGGGACTTTAAAAGACCACCTCGTTCCAGCCTCCTGCCACGGGCAGGGACACCTTCCACTAGACCAGGCTGCTCAGCCCCCCATCCAGCCTGGCTTTGAACACTTCTGGAGATGGGGCCTTTTCCCAAGATCTTCAAAGGTGGACTGAGGGCAGGTGCTGTGGATCAGTCTCAAAAGGGAGCTTGGTTTCTCCTGGGCTCTTGAGTGACGAGGGCTTCCCTTTACCCAGCCCAGATGACTTCTCTGCTGTGCTGTCTCACATATGTAAGAGAGCTGGAAAGAGAGGGACATTTTGGGAATCAGAAGTGCCCACCTCTCTTTGGTCCTTCCTGCTCATCCCTGAGCCCCTCATGTCTGTCTGCCTTTTTCCTGGGCCACCAATATCCCGAAGAGCTCAGGCTCTTCCATCATTGCCCTTGGAGATCTCCTTTATCATCGCCTGGGGAGATATTCCAGCCTCTTGCATTACTGGGATTGTGAGCACAGACCAGCACAGGAGTCCAGTCTGTATTTCCTGCTCTTTTAATATCTCTGACATCCATCTTAGAAGCCCCTGATGCTCCTGGTGCCACTGGAAGGAGTCAGAGTCTCCTTCACCTTTGTGAGCATCCACTCTGTGTAATTACCAGCCTTTAATATTTTGGATAAACTCAACTATGCTGTGGTTATAATTCATCTGAAAACATGTTCCTGTGTTTTCTGGTATGGATATAAAGCTTCTCAGTCTAAACTATCTGTTCCTTCGTTTCCACCTTTTCACAAGCACGTACCTTCCAGACAATCCCGGACAAGTAGGTCAAGAAACAAATATAATTTTGATAATAGGAATTACTACTTGTAAAGTATCACAACCTGATATGCGTTTAGGTCTTAAAAGTTCAAACAAAAAATGTTTTGCATTTGGAATAAAGGGCTGGAAACTCAACGATTTTGGAGGACAATATCCAGGTCCAGGTTTCCAGACCTGGAAAGATGGTCATTTAAAGCTTTTATTTTGCTTTGCTTATGCAAAAGCAATTTCACCAGAACCAGTCATTTAACCAGTGTCATGTCTTTGTAATGCCCAGCTAACTAAAATAAGAGAGGCTGTTCAAGCACATCACTATCAGAAATTAAACTCATCGATAGATGTTTTTCAGATCTAGACATTCTTAATAATTAATCACTTCAAGATAAACCTTGCAAGAGCACAAGGAAATATTATTCCAGGCCATATACTGGGGTGAAAATTGTGAGTCAGAGCATGTTGACGTGCACCTCCACAGCTGAAACCCCCCCCAGGATTTTTGCTAACACTGTCTGTCAGGAGTACACCTGTGTCAACAACTCTGGTGAGAACTGGGCTAAAATAAGTTGATAGGGAAAAAATATACAAAAAAACAAACAAACAACAAAAAACAAAACCAAGTAAGGTTGGTGAAGTTCCCGCACAAGTGTTAAAACATATTAGTGAGTGTCTGGAGTCTTGCTCACTTTGCCCTGTGCATTCAGTCAGCAGGGGATTCAGAACACAGGAGAGAAACCCAACATGGCCTTATCTTTAATTCAGTCGCTTCATTTTCTAATATTTTCATATCTGTAGTTGTTTATCGACACAACCCATTTTAAAACAGCCTCTTAAGGAGCATTTTTTAAACCACCATGAGCACTGTGCTGCAAAGAGCTCCTCACTTGTCCAGGAGGTTCCATTTTTTTCCCTTTTGCAGACTGGAATTGGACACCTGTTAGGTGTAGTTACCTCAGAAGGATTTCAATAGTCACTAAAACCTAGTCCACTTTCATCCACATCATATCTTATAACCCTTTCCTCCTCTTCACAGGATTGGGAAGGTTCTGTAACTTCATATGTCCCAGAATTATTTTAATGGTTAAAAACCCTCTTTAAATAACCAGCCTCAATTTATTCATAGCCAGTTTATACCAGTTTGGTTTTAACACAGCGATGGCTTTTGGTTTAGATGGTTCACCTCACTTCATAACGTGTGCATTGACAAGATTGTATCCACTTTCAACTCTCTTCTTTTCCCCCCCACCTAAATATTGCCAAATATTTCCACCTTAAAAGAAAAGGCTAGGCTCTTCCTTCCCCTCATTTCTCACATCTGTTTCAGATTTTAAATCATTTTGCTTCAACAAAACTGCACAGCATCCCTGAGGAGATTTCCTCTGGACCTTACTTGACAGCATGAATACTTCCCCATCTCTGCAGAAATTACCTCTTCTGATACAATGTAGGTTCTTTGCATAATTTCACAATCACTCTTTCCATCCTGGTAACCTCTCATCTCGTTCTGTTTGGATTTAAATTCCTTTGTCTGGGTTGCTGATTTACATAAGAGGCACAGCACTCCCTTTGTGTATTAAATAACAAATTATAAACTCAGTTTTTCTTGCCAAAATACTTGTTGATACCAACTACAGGAGTCATCTTCCATAAAATATTGACACAGCATTCCCATGAATCCAGAGGTTTTCAGCAGCCATCCAGGTGCTTTCCTGGCATTTTCCTTCACAGATCAAGGATAATGAATGCCACTAAAAAAATGTGGCAGTTATTAAATTTCCTGCAGGAGGTTATTTCCTCAGGACAATTACAGGGAATAGCACACTATAAGGAATGCCACACAACCCACCCAACCAGTCCACCACTTCCAACTTATAGCAGAGTTGGTGACATCAGGTGGAACTGTTTAGTGTTCTGCAATGCAGACTAAAACATTATTTCATATACATTTGTCCCTTTCAGTTCAGTCCTGTAACACTGAAAACTCCTGGCCTTGTGGACATACACACTCCAGAATCAACTTGTTTGCCCATGGACATAACTGATCTTTAAAGCATAGAGTAAAATATGGGTGACAGTGGATTTTTCTACTGCTGCCTCCCCATAACTGGTGCACCAGTTGTTTCATCACGATTGGTTTGTGCTATGAAAACCAGATAAGGAGATAAGGCAAAGTGTAACTTTTGTGTTTAAAATTCATATTATGCTGAAGGTAAGACCTCTCATAAGAAATTGGGCTCAGTCAATCAGTGTGTTCCCTGGTGCAAATCTCTGAATTCATCCCTTAATTTATAACAGGTTCATGGTCAGATGGACACTTGGCCATAGTGACCAGAGGGTGTGGACACAAAGCAGTTGCTTTCTGCCTCACTGGCATATGATCAGGGAGACTGACTTTAGGCTGAAAAGGAGAAGATTTAGATTGGATATTAGGGGAAAAAAAAAAAAAAGTGTCTTCAGTCACTTTCTGTCTGACCCCACTGTGCTACCAAGATCCTCCCAGGAAGGGTTCGAAACAGGACACAACCCACTGGAGTCCTTCACCCTGTACATCTCACTCATCCTCAGCCCCACGGATTTTGGCCTGGCATGGATGTTAAAATGAAGGGAGAAGACTCCCCTTCCCCCTTAACCTTTACATGCCAGGACTCAGGTGTGGCTCAAGAGCTGAGGGACTGGAGGGGCTGCACTGCCACTTTGCTCCTTGGTGATGCAAATCCTGAGCCAGTGCAGGCAGGAGCTCTTCCTTCTCTCCTCCATTCCAGTCAGGACCCTGTCCCCGAGGGAACACTTCCAGCAGGTAAAAGACAGGTGAGGGAGTGAACAGACCAATTAGGCTCCTGATCCTACAGCCCTGGAAAGCTCACAGCAAAGCAACTGGGATTAAATTTGCAGTGTATGGCTCGTAAACAAGGTCACCATGCTCTGCACCACTTCCTAATGGGAACATATTTTATGGGGAAACTTTGCAGTAGGGTTTGGTTTGGAGGGGCTAAATCGAAAATATGCATCTTTTTTTGATCTAAATAGCTCTTTATGACTTCCCAGCTCATTTCTGGAACAGAATAGGGAGAGAGTAGAACTAAATATGAGAAAAACTTTCTTTGGGTTTGTGTAAATTAAATTGAAACCCGTACACAAACCCAAATAAACATTAGCGATATGATTACAGATCTATAAAAGTTAACAATGTTGCTGTAATGGTGGCTGAAAGGACAAAAATTCTCAAGGACCCGATTGTAAGAGCTGAAATGAAATACAATTCCATCTTTCATGGTTTTAGCAAGATAATTTTGGTTCAGTGTTGACTAATACAGAATAATGGGAATAAAATATGCTGCCTCAGTCTCTGCATTATTGGCTTTACATTATTGGCCCTGACAGCTGGCTTTTAAAATGCAGTAAATATTGGGCAATGCTGTTCTGTTAAGACAAGCCACTTCATCAAGCATATTTCCAAATCACACTTTATTTTCAAAATGTGTTTAATTTGTCTGTATATGGCAAAGGAGCCCACTGAAAAATTGACCTGCAACAGAGTGCCCTCTACTGTATGTATTTGGGAAAGGAAAATAAAGCAAGTTCCTTAAAAAATAAAATCTTTACAGGCTGAGGCTAGCACTTTTCTCACAGGCCACTGGACACTGAACTAAATTAACACACACATAGGCATATATCACTCTTACCTTGTTCTAAAGGGCTGGGTATCACTAGAGAATGATAGCTTAAAATAGGCATGAAATTTGTACAGACCCTTTCATGGTTTTCAGTGAAATCAGTGTGTGTGTCTTCCCATACCAAAATAGCCTGTGTTCATGGCATGGAGAGTTTTTAGGGAAGCTGAGAATTTGTCCTGTATTGCCCTGCTGCCCCACTTTTTCTTGGCTGCCAGGAGGGAACTATCACAATATGAAGCAAAAAGTATCTCCGCTTAAGAGATGTGTTTTCTCAGTCCTCAATCTCTCCTGGTCTCTCATTTCTCTATCTGCCATCAGGTCACTCCTCTTAGACTGAACTCTCCTTTTCATTCCCATGTCCTTGGTAACCCCACTGGATGTTACTGAGGCACAACCTTTGCAAAATGGTTGAGAAGGTTCTTCACCAGTGCTGTCTCAAAAGAGCAGAAACTCACAGGTTACAAACAAACCATTGAAGCAATTCCACAGCAAGGCCCAAATTCTCAACCAGACCTATAGGTTTGAAGACTTCCCCTGTTTGTTTTTTTGTTTGTTTGTTTGTTTCAGGGTCTGAAGTGGGCCATCTAACCCCAAGTTTTGGGATTGACCAAACACCTGCAACCTCTGTTAAAATTCATCGTGGCTCTTACCACTCAGTGCCTCGGGGAAGAGAAAAACCACCTCTCAAAACGTTGGTAGAAACGAACATTCAACTTTTTTTGAGTCAATTTTCAAACGCCCTCATCAGTACCATGAACCACCCCCCTGCTTTGTCAGCAGTGCATGCAGAGCCACAATTCCATTCTCAAAGCCTCAGCCTGTGTCTGGATGAACCACACTGAGAGCAGCTGAACTTGGTGCACGATCAAAGGTGACCCACGTTCGCCCTCTGAAACCAGAGGTGGTGTTTGAATCCCTGGGACACTTTGGACTGTTGCCACCAGGGCACAGCAGAGGCAGAGCAGTAAACAGCAAAAGTTTTCCAGAGCAACATAAGCAATTATCAAAAAAACAGAAACAACACAAGTAGCATTCCCGTGGCAAACAGTGGCCTTGCAAGTGGCCTTGCACGTATTTCAGCAGTGAATTTGGTGTCTACGGATTTGTTCCCACAACTGGATCTTTTCCTTCATGAAACCCTTAACGACAATTTACAGCTTCTAAGGATGATACCTCTGCAATTGCTTTCCCTTTGCTTCATACCTGTAAATCTTGTATCTTGTGCTAAATCCCTGTCGACTTCTGTCCACAAAATCTGTGTATTCCTGTGAGCGGTGGAAGGGTCCCTTATCAGAGAGGAGCCAGTCGAAGGGGCTTGTGACATGCTGGTCCGAGACAGCAGCAACCGCTAAACCCCAGCAATGAAGACTCAGTGCTATCCACTCCCATAGAGCCATCAGAGAGAGCAATTCAGCACCAGCACTGCAGCGCCATATCATGCTTCCACTGGGGACTTAGAGCCTTCATTCTCTTAGCTTTCCCTCAACACCTAGACAAAATACACAGTCAATTAGATAAGCACACACTAGGCATCCCTTGGAAGTAGAAACAAGTTTCCTTTTCTTTCAGCTTAAAGAGATAGTGGCCTCCACGTTATTACATTTTACATTAGCATAAACCCCACTAGGCCAGTTAACAGTGGAGTGTTTCGGTACTTCAGATGCTGTGAAACTAATGTCTTCATTAACATCATCAGTGATAATATTTACTGTTGAAGGCAAACCTTCACAAATCATCAGGGAAGGGATTGTTGGGGGTTTTTATCCCAGTCATTAATGAATAAAAATACGCAACATGACAATTCTTGCCCGTAACAGCAGCACAAAATCATTCAGCAGTGTCAGTGCATAAGCTCACAGTTCACACGTTGGACAGAAAACAGGAGAGGTTCAGAAGACCCAGCTGCCCTCTTTTTTTAATGACCTTGGAAAAGCCAGGCAGTGGCTTGTCTTCACTGCAACCTGTACCTGCCATGCTGTCACTGTGGTGTTCAAACCAGCGTGGCAGGACAGGGGCTGCTCTGATCAACAGCTCTGGAGCTGCCCACAGTGAGGAGTCCAGTGAGTTATTCCAGCTCCAGACACTGCAATTTTGAGCATCCCCGACAACAGCACTTTGTTTTCAGTCCAATTCACTCCAACCCAATGGCTCAGGCCTAGAAACACTTTTTAAATGGACCCCAAACAAGTTTTTTGTGTGCCCAATCACAAATCAAGTGTTGATTGCCTCGTGTAGGAACTCAGTGAAGACAAGCCAGAGTTTCCCTCTGTACCTCAGACCCACACCTGTGGAATGGGATAACGATTCTATATCCTGCTCAGATTTTGTGAAATCATCTATGAAGGAGCATGAGGTTCTCAGAAATGCTGAAATGACAAAAAGCCATGTAGATTCCTAAATATATAGAAGCAATCACTTCTGGTTTTCAGCCTGAGGCGAAACAGCACATAATGAATTAAAATATATGAATGTGAGAGCTCTCATTTTTCTAGCTGATGGGTTTACAAGGAACAAAATTTTTGATTCACATCCATTCAAATCAGCACTGATCATGACATTTTTACGGTGCCCATTGCTATGACTTTTGTAACTTGGTGGGAAATCCTTCCTTACCAGCAGCAATCTGATCTGTGAGTGCCCCCCAAAAGAAGGATGATTCCAGCAGGACAAACCTGCAACTCAGCACCCCCTGTTAATTTTACTGAATCAATATGTTCTGTGTGGGACATTAATATTCTGAGGAGTCTTCTGTGTAAATCAGAACCACGTTGGCTGCAGGAAGGTAATGCCCTCCACGAGAGCACAGAGGTTCACGGGAACCAACAGGAATTTACACACCGAGAATATGACAGTCTGTCTGTGCAGCCAGAGAAATACTCAAGGTTTATGGGATGCAATTGTTTGTAACATGATCTGGACACCATCCTGCAAACAATAAATGTGTGAAGAAAGCCCCTGTTCATATTTCATGCTGGGCATTCACCGAGGCACTGAGTTGTAACCATCAGCAGTTACAGCCATGCAGCAGTTTATGACCATAAAACACAGAATGTATTAATTTTACAAATCCTTTTGAAATGAGATTCCACCAGACAGCTCTCTTCAACTGAAGACTCCCAAGCCATCACCTCCATGCAAAAAAGATGCATATTTGTGTGCTGTATGAAGTTTGAGTATAGACTGGTGCTTTTTTTTTTTACTTCACAGGTGGATGTTCATGTATTTGGGGTTACACCACCTTCCTCCCAGGGTATGAAAAAGCCTACAGAGATCAGAAGCAGGACTGAAAAGGGATAGATTGCTCTCCTGGCCCATAAATGCCACGGCCATCTTTTCATTGCCATTTCCTGTTAAAAATGAGCTCAGTGTCAGTAAAGAAAACACGTCAGTCACTTCCAGACAGGCCAGAGCAGCCTTTGCATGACAACAGAGGGAAAATCCACAAATGCTTCTGTTTCTTCTTATCATTAATCAGGGAAAAATACGTTCTCATTCCCCTCCATCATCCTTGGCACAGCTGAGCAGACCCTGGGCATCACTTCTTGCCATTATGTGAAGCTACAGAGAGTGTCACGAGAATTTTTTATTTTCCTACCAACTGCTGTTATAGAATTTCAAACTTCTCTGTTGAAAAAGTCACGTAATTGTTTAAATGAGAAGAGGTAGGAGTTTGCTTTTTCAGGTACTTATCAACACTAAAGTGTTTCAGGCCATTAAACTGTAATGATGACTAATTGAGTCCCTTTTGAATTTGAAATGATAATATTAGGATTGGAAAATTAATGACTTTGTATATGTAGTATCTTCCTAAGACTAGACCAAAGGAGCACTTGGGAAGGAGCAATGAAGAGCCAGGACTTTATTCTTGCCTTAATGCTGCACCTCGTGGTGTGTCACAAATGAACCACTGGTGAAACACCTCCAGAGAACCTCTGCAGTTACAGAAGAAAATAATCTCCTTGTTTCAAAGATCTGTGAAGGTATTTTTCAAAAGAGTATAAATATACAGGTAAATCTCAAGGAGAGTAAAATCATGTGTGCACTTCTAACTGATAACCTATCTACTTGTCTGTGTTGTCCAGTCATTGTAAAATCACTTTGCACAGGATCAATTCCCATAACACCCTTGAGGAGGAAACTTTTACCTCTATTTAAGGAACAAGGGGCTGAAACATGAAAAGACCAAGGCTAAGTGGGTTTTGAAGCCGTTAAATGTGTATTGCCCATGGGAAAAAAAAAAATGTAGAAAATTCCAAGCAAAGGATTTTTGCCAAGATTACAGTAGGAAAAATATCTCAAAATTTTGAATACTCAAATTCTCTAATGAATGCAAATGCCCTGAAAACATTTTTCAAAGACTGTTACGGGCACATGGCACGTACACAAAGGCTGCAGTCACAACAGCCATCAAAGAACTCCAGGGAAGAACAACCTGAATTACACTTGTGGTAGGCAAAGGGCTGGGAACTAAAACACCTGTTAAGCAGCAGAGCTGCTGGGTTTTCAGGTGGAAAGACACTCTGCAGAGAACAACCAGTGCAGTATTTATTGTGCCATAAGAACTGTCACATCAACAGACTGCTACTGGGGACAATCCTCACCTACAGATGCTCTGCACAAACCCCACCTACCTGAGGCTTCCTTTCTTTATGTAAATTTTTTTAACATTAAAAATTGCATATAATTACATATGGGTAGTTTATGAACTCACTAACACGGCTAAAATAGTGCAAATTAGAACGTCTGCTTGATTTGCAGGTCGAGCTCTCTTGCTTGCAGAACATTAATTGATAAACCATCTAAACTAAGGTATACAGAATAACGTAGAGCCAGCCCAGAAGTGTGCACAGCAATGCTCAAGAAAAAGCAAATCACTAAGTTTAAATCCTTTCTAAAATGGAAATTGTGGAAAAAGAAATCTGTGGTCCCCTCAGTGCAGGCAGCCTTCTCTGTTCTGAGAGGTGAGAGTCCCCTACAAAACAGATGTGCTGATACACAGGAGAGGCAGAGCTGCTGGATTACTGGTTCACCAGTGGAGCAACTTTTTATAGAGGAGTCAAAAAAGTTCATGTTAGGCCTCATCAGTACCTGTTTTGGGGCCAAATATACCTGCAGTTCTCAAGAATCAAAGTAAATAACTGTACAATAACTGTACAATAATTTAATAAGATCAGGGTTGGGGTTTTTTTTCAATATTTCTCTACTCTTTAAGTTTGGGAGGTATCTGAGGCTTTGGTCTGGGATCCCACAGAGATTTCCTTCTGTCAGTGGAAATGCAGAAGACCAGGATCTCTCTGAAGACCTTCAGTTTTTATGCTCACCAGAATTCCAAGAAAATGATGAAACATCCCAGCTCTCAGTGAAAAATCAAGAACCCTCTATGATGAAGTGGGATTCTCCTGGCTGTAGCTTTCCATAATGATGAAATAAAAATTTAAGATTGTAATTCTCAGATATGTCCCTTCAAAAGAAAGTAATATATAATTTTCTAGAACATTCAGAAAACTTTAACAACTCTAAGATGGTGCTTTTTTATGCAAAACACAAAGCCTGGTCTTCTTCAAACTATTCAAAATAATAATTAATGCTTATATGTCCCTTTAAAAACAAGTAAAGCAAACAAAGAAAAAAAAATCCAAGAGCAGATGGAGGGGAACACAACCAATTCTGTCTGTAGCTGGATTTCAGTAAGGTCATAGTTTTACTGTTTATGATGGCTTTGGTACTCCATCCCTCCATTCACTCACAAGCCATCAGAATTTCGAAGTTACAACTTTTGGATGAAATACAACACCAGGTGTTGGGTGCAGGAATGAAGCAAATTCTTTCTTTTCCAGCTATTACCCAAAATTCTCAGGAATGCTACAACTTTAAATCAACAGTGGGAACATTTTCTCCACTGCAGCTGGATGAAGCTGTGAGAACAGTGAAGCTCAGAGAAGCCAAGATAAGTCAGGACCTTTTCTTTTTTTTTTTTTCCCAAAGGTGTTTTGACACTGAAAAATGGAAAGACATTTTGCATAAAGAATAAAGCAAAAGTCTGCGTCTCAGAGATTGCTCTTATCTGCTCTAAGACCCTGGGTTTATCTCTTTATGTGTCTCTGCTTTCACTTCCCCATCTGAAGTGTGATGATCATGTTGCCCACCTTTGTAAAGCACCACAGGACCTGCTGTGTTATCAGCAGTGATCCTTATTTTTTCCCCAAGAAGCAATTTTTCGACTGCTAACAATTTTAAATGAATGAGACCTGGGAGGCATCTGCCCTTGGAATTCTCACACAGCCCGGTGTAAATGAAACAGCCATGAAGCTGATGATGTGCTGTGGAAGAAAAAAAAGCAGAAAATGCTGCAATCAGTGTCAGCTACAGAGGAGAAGGGTAGAGAGCAGAGAGCAAAAAGCATCTCCTTTGTGCTCTGCTCTGGGCTTGGAGCCATCACGGGGGTTCTGCCCTTCAGAGGAAGAGACACAAATCCACAGGAAAAATAAACTCTCCCAAGCTGAACTTCCTGAAGGATGGCAAAAGGATCTGTGGACTGGGGTGGACTGTTCTGTCCTGTGCTCGTAGTCAGATGTTGGGCAGAAGTTCAGCTCTCTCAAATTTGGAGTCCCAAAAACAAGAGACTCAACATTTGGTGGGACAAAGAAACAGAACAGGAGTTCTGGGAGTTGGAATCCCAAACTCATAGAATATTTCGGAAGGGACCCTAAAGCCCATCCCATTCCAACCCCCTGCCATGGGCAGGGACACCTTCCACTAGCCCAGGCTGCCACCACGGACCAGGCTGGAGGATGGTGAGCTCTGTCAGATCCAACACACGGGAGCTCCAGGGTCCAGCCTGTGCCACTGTGAGGTGGCACCTGGACACACAAAATATCGTGGTCACCAGGTGATTTTCAGCGAGGGGGATTGAATCACCTTGTTCTCTGTTATTCACTGTGAGCTGCAGTCACATGAAAAAAAAAATCTGAAAGGAGGAAATAATTCTATGTCTCAAATAATCCTTAAGTGAGTTTCACGTTCCAGGCTTAAAAATAAGTGGGGTCTTCACATCAGGTCCTGGTGTCAGCTTGGACTAAATGCACCCTAAATCAACACCTTTCCTTTGTTCAAACAGAGCTTCACCCACTGCCAGACTTGAGCTTTATTCTCCCCTCTCTAAGACAAGGACAAGACCCCTGCAACTGCATCCTCAAAAGCTGAAATAGAGAACAAATAGGATGTCTGATTTTTAAAATTTTATTAAAACAATCCTGCTATTTTTTTTCCTCATCCCAGCCTTCAGAGCAGAGGAGCAAAACCAAAATGCATGCACAGAAAGGGAGAGTGTCTGTCAGCCCAGCCTGTGCCACCATCCCCAGCTCTGTCTGCCACGTGAGAGCTGCTTGCTGAAGGTTCCAGCTCTTGCCCGTGGAGCAGCCCTGGGTGTTTGCTCTGTCCATGCAGAATTCCACTCCTGCAAGTGCCTGTGAGTGTGGAATTGGATGGACCCACGTGCTTTCTGTTGCCTCCCAGCACAGCCAGTGCTGCCTGCCAGGCGTGCCCAGGTAATTGTTCAGATGCCTGATATTTGTAAAAGACCTAATTTTGTCCTTTGCTGCCCAAATCATGATGTATAAACTCCCTGAGGCACTTTTTAAATCTGTTAATCTGAGTTCATCCTCCTGTGCAAACGGATCCTTATGTGTTTTAGCTGATGATGTAGAGCAGCATCCCCAAATTGCCATTACAGTCTTTCTGCCTTAACAAGTGAATCTGTTCCATCAGGAAACCTACTGAAGGAAAGAAATTAGCTGTCAAAGCTCTGAGTGCACACACAGGCCTCAAAAGACCTGACCAGCCTCATCTGGGTCCTCTCCCCACCTCTGGGGGCTGACCAGGAGCTCCAGGACCTCCAGTCCCAGCTGGTGTGGTGCTGGTGTGACTGTGTAGGTGAATAACTGAATGGGAGGAATCACTGAATCATGGAACAGTTTGGGTTGGAAGGGACCTTAAAGCTCATCCAGTCCCACCCCCTGCCATGGGCTGGGACACCTTCCACCAGCCCAAGTTGCTCCAAGCCCCATCCAACCTGGCCTGGGACACTCCCAGGGATCCAGGGGCAGCCACAGCTTCTCTGGGCAGCCTGTGCCAGGGCCTGCCCACCCTCCCAGGGAAGAATTTCTTCTCAGTGTCCAATCTAAATCTACTCCTAGTTTAAAGCCATTCTCTATTTTCTGATCACTACATGATCTTGTAAAATCCACCCAGTCTTTATGGTGTCTCAGTTCCTCATCTTTAAATGGGTACTAGTAACTAAATTCTTGGCAGTCACACAAGGAGCTAAAATGAAGTTCATTTCTGGAATGGCTGAGCAGGACCCTGACTGAGCTGTGGCTTTCAACTGACTGACACACAGGATGCCCCAAAGCCACAGAAAAACCTGCTCCTTCGAGGGCTTGAAGTCTGCTCCAGGCTGGATGACTGCACGTCTCAGATCATAAAAGTTCATAGGGGATGAATTCTATGAAATCTCCTTCTCTACAAGTCCACAGGCTCACATGGACCGTCCCACGGGCAAAAACTCCTTCCATGAGAACTGCACAACATTTCAGCCTCAAGTCACTCTTCCCTTACACAAGTTATGCTAAACATTCTCCCAAACTGCCCAAAAACTTCCAGCTAAAGCACCTGATGGTACGAAAAATGTTAGAAGGCAAACAGAACAAGCTCTCTTTAAGTAAGTTTGGGGGCTGCACTACCAGAAAAATCGCAGTGTAGGGAGAGGTTCTGGTCCAGCATTTCCTCAAGCACAGACTGACAGGTGTTGCTGTGACACACAAATTTTGCACGCTGGAGCATTGAGGTTTGTAGGAAGTCACATTGGGAGACAGATATTTAGAAGCCTGAATTCCAAACCTACTGGAATTTTTTTTTTTTAAACTCAGCTCTTAACTCCAAATCATTCAGCCCTCTCTGCTGTGATAATCTCGTTGGGTGTGTTTTAATGGTAATTAAGCTTGTCCTTAGGATCTGGAAGCACTACACCCCAAAAATCAAACAATAACTGACCACTGAGAAGCCATAACACACTAGTTGTAGCAGTCTATCTCCTGTTCACCCACAACTTTTAGTCCCCAGATGGATTCCTGACCCAATTTAGCAGCTAAGTAGCAGTGGGCTACGAAGAGACCAAGACAGATGTAAGTTGGTTGTATCCAGTAAACCACAGCAGAGTGAAAAACAGCCCTTTCCTCTTTAAATTCGTCCTTGTACTGTTTTTAACCCCAGGGCTGGTAGGGCTGTGGCCATCTAGAGTGGCAGGGAGCAGCTCTTTACACACCATGCACTGAAACTTTGGTTCTAGAGCCTTTCCAGCCTGAGGACAAATCCAAACATAACTGATTAATGCAGAAGGACTAAAATGGGGTGGGGTGGGAGGAAACTTTGGACACCAACAGATTGTTGAGCTGAAGATTTGCTTTACAGAGAGGAAGGGGAGTACTTGGAGCCGAGTTACCTTGAAGTACAGCTCTGATTCTACTGCCAAGTCCCTCAACCTTCCTGAATTACAGCTTCTGTTCCTAACATCAGGGGAAAAAAGCCATTGTGAAGCCTGAACAATAAATGTCTATGGAATACTTTCAAATTATTGGAAGGCAAAACTGTTATAAAATGAAGATGTTCATTGCACTAACAGAGGGGCTGACTATTTTTGCTGCTGCTTAAAAATTCTGTTTCTGGGGATTTTGCAACAAATGCTTGGGGAAAAGGATGGAGAGGAAAGGAGTTGTCAGTCTCAGGCAAAAAATAGAACTTTCTTTGAAGCTGTTGGAGTGCTAATATTGTTTGTAGAATAATGACTGGTGTTTAGCTGTTCTCTGGACTTAATGAGAGGGGCAAAAAGCAATGAATGATGTTGATTGCAGTGTGCACATTTACAAAATCCAGCCTAGTTTCATGTACTTCCATCCCCTCATATATTTACCTGACCTAATGCACAATCCTGTTCATATTTTGAAATGATGTGGCTGGGTTTGGTTTTTTATTTCTGAGAATGAATTTCTGTGTTTAGAGGCCCTGGCTCAGGCATGACACACAGCCCTGTAATTTCAGCTATCAGCTCTCCTCTGGACTTTATTTTTCATGTGAAAATTAGTGGTTACAGCTTAAGACCAGGAGTTAGAAATAACATCCATAAAGGTCTAATGGCATGAATGCACCTTTCTGGAGGCACTGCCAGAAGAATGGATTAGTTTATGTGTTTTATTTCTTAACAATGATATCTGATCGAATGGTAATGTTTTTATTTTGCCCTTCTATTACGTCTTTCAGATAAAACTGCTCCTGAACTCACAGCACAATTTACAGCTGATTTCACAGGTGGTGTAGATGGTTTTCAGCTCCTATAAATGGATGGTTAAAACTCCTTTCAGGTTCCTCATCCTCAAAATATTCAGGCCAGCAGGAAAAAAACCCACAAACTTATATCCCCTGTGGTGTGAGCTCCCTGGACAGGACTCAGAGAAGCCTCAAGAGATGGCTGCACAGCTGGTCCTCCTGAAAACTGTTGCATGATTTTTCCTAAGTCCCTTTGCACAGCATTCTAAGCTGGTACATGGGCAGTAGCCAGATCCTCTTAAATGTTCATGTTATACCTATTAATTTTTTATAGTGAGAGTGGGGACTTAATGGCTGACTGAGCAAAGATTCAAGCTCCAACAAGCCAGTCTGGACCTAATTGCAGCTCAGGATGGATAAAGCTTGATTGTACAAGTAATAATTATGTCCTGTGTGCTGGGCAGCCTGCTGTCTCACATAAATCTAACACCAAAGCTGCCTTGCAAGGCTTGATTTTTGTAAAAGTTTACCAGAAAAAAAAAACTTAAAATTGCAAGGGGAAAAAAAGTCTGCTAGGAGATGTCTTTTTTGTGAACACCATGCTACAAGGAGAGAAAGTCTGGCCTTTAGAATCTCATCAGGAATTGCAGTCTTTCTACTGTTTAATTTAGCTATGAGAGAGTCTAAAGCCACATTAGTACCAAATTATCACTATTTCTTGCTGCAGCTCACAGAATAACACATCCTTATTTAGTAGAAAGTTGCTAAGCTAATGCTGAAGAGCTTTAAACTCTCAGCCAGTATCTTGACAGTGCAGAAGGAGAGACAGAGAGTCTGGTTATCAGGAGTTACAGATCACTGCAGTCCCTCTGAGTATCAGGCTCATCAGTTTTCTTTATAACAACCTCTTTCTTTCTCTCCAGAAAGACAGAGAAAATGTTCTAGGCTTTGCCTGGCCAAGACAAACCAGCATGAAGAAATTAAACTGGTTTATAAGTGAGTACCTCTCAAAAAAAAAGCCACTCCTGTCTCTTCAACTAATGTGAATCAATCTAATAAAGTTAAGCTAACAGAGAGCTCAAAGGGTACTCAGGTAGTTACAAAAGCTTTTACTTTTTAAGCCAATGAGTCAGAGTTACATCCCACAGGAGCAGAGGCTTAAAAAGGGAACATCACCAGCTAATGGCTCAGTGTGAAATAAATCCACAGCCCCCAGAGATTGGCAGCAGGATGAGTCTCCACCTGCATAAACGTTGCTGCTTTACCTAAACAAGCATCTTCAGCAGAAATGGTGGTGCAGAATTAAGGAGTAAGGGGATTCATCCAAGAAATGCTGACCATTCTGGAGAAAAAGGGGTTGGGACCAGCTACCTACCCTAAAATACAGCGATTTTAACCCTTAGGGCAGCACACCAAGTAAAAACCAAGTAGAACTATTGAAGTTAAAAATTGTAACACGTATTTGTTCTCTATGTCCCCTAAATTGTTAATGAATAGGGATCAGTAACGTTTTAGGTGAAAAATAGCTAATTAACACATATGCTTGGGCTACCACCTCCATCTACAATACCATTTTGCAGTATTTTTCACCTCCTTAGAAACAGATTTCAAACAGAGAAAGGGAAAAAATAATAATAATTAAAAAAATAAGTAGCAACATTTATAAGATATTTTAATGTTCCCATTTGGTTTCAGAGTGGTCACCCATGTTCAGTTAACTGGGTGTTTTTATCATTTCCAGAAGTACTGAAAGAGCTAAATTAGCTTCACAGAACTCTCAGCAGTCACGAATAATACGGTTTTAAAGGTATAGAGCAGTGCTCTGATTCCCCAGATTTAAGTCCTTTGCTTGCCCACGTGTAACAAGTGCTCTACAAACTCCTTTTCTCATTAATCAAGCGCTGGTAGATGTGGCAGTGAAGGTGTTACTGCGAATTAAGCAGAATCTGCTCATCACCATTAACGTAACTGTTACAGCAAAGGCGTCCGATGGAGGAGCCTTGCGATGTCACCTCATGATGAGAGGAACCACTGCAGTTTAACAGTCTCCATTTAGCTCACAGCACAAACTGCTTGGTCAACCTCCTTCTGAAGGTGGAACAGAATCTGTGGCCTTTGTGGGAGGCTCATTAGTCAAACACCTGACGTGGCAGAGGGTCCCTCTCTCCTCCCATCAGGGCGTTATTCTGTGGCACACGCGGCAGGTGAAGATTTTCAGTGGGAGCTAGGGAGAACAGCCTGGGCTAAATAATCCATGCCACGGTACAAGGGCAGGTAAAAGAGTCACTCTGCAGCCCCTGGGTGTGGAGTGATGTGCAGTGCATGCCAGGCACGTTGTATCTGTTGCATCTACAACCTGCGTTTGTGTGTGCACACAGACTGGGGTGCAGAGGAAGGACTGACTTCAGAGCTACAAGACCAACTTATTCCCATTCCAGTTTTCAGCAGGAGGGTGGCCTGAGTCTCAAGGTGCTGCCTGCCTGCAGCTCAGGGGGGCTCTCTTAACGTTCCTCCACTTCAAACAAACAAAAATGTTGATTTCTCTCAGTGATGGTAAGAGTACTGAGGCCTAAACCAAGGTGAGATCAGGTTAAAAATCCATCCTTTAGCGGCTTAATATTATTTGACTCAAGATATGCAAAGCCTCACACTGCTCAGAATGCAGCAGTAACTTCATGATGTCCTCTTTTTTTTGGTTTTTTTCCTTTTTTCCTTCTAAATCTGAAGGTCATCTTGGTTCCAAGATATTGTTTTGGAAATTGATCTTGCTTCCAGTGAAGTTAATAGCAATGCTCTGAACTCCTTTACTTGGGCAAGATCAGACCCTCACTGAACATACACACATCGAAGAGAACAAGGCTGAAAAATTGTTCTTTAAAAAAGCTCTCTTTGTGGTAGTATGAGATCAGGAAGAACAGCAAGGCAACTTCTCCATGAAATGACTGTAAGCTGCTACCTGCAGCTCCAACAGGACAGTTTTCTTTAGTGCAACCTTTCTGAGGGAAAACATTTGGGCTCTATTTGTCAAAATGTATTGCTGGTGATTTTGCCCCCTGTGAGATTACTAGTGTTTCAGGAGAGAAAATAAAAAATAAAATCAATGTCTCCTTCAGGTTTTGGGGGGGAGATGAAGCTTTGGGAGGATTAAGGTGCTGCGCTAGACATAAATGACGGCTAGAAAACAGTGTTTCTAGAAACTGTCATCTGATAATTCCCACTACTCTCTTTTTCTTCTAAGAAAAACTTAGTTGAGTTGTTTGATCTTCCAATCTTTCATTTAGATTTAAAAAAAAAAATCAAAAACCTGCTGAGGAAGCAAGCTTGCTGATAAAAAGAGCTTCCTTTTGTTTTCAATGGGTGTTGCATCTCAAGCAAGGAATGTTTTAGACTGATCACAGTCAGATATGATTACTCAATTTCAAATTGATCCAAAAGAAGCAAAAACATTGTAGTCCCCTATATCATTGTCTGGGAATGAGAGGAATGAAAAGTCTCTGTAATTTTGGGGATTAAAGAAACAACTTTTCAGACACAGGTTGGTGTAAACAGTGAGCAGACTCCTGTAATGAATTCTTCACAGAGGCGTTCAGACAGCAGTGGGGAAAAAAATGGGAAAGGATGAGACGGGGTGATTACATCACTCGAAGATCCTCAAGTTGTTTTGTTGGCTTGTCGTACAAATGCTGCCTTCTGCAGTGAGCTCTGCAAAAACACCCAGCCGCTTGTTTTCCTGCTTCCTGGTGGAGGTTTCCACTCTCACAGGGTTTCAGCATTCCGTGAGCGATCACCCCAAACACGCAACTCCGGGTGAACTCGGTGTCTGGTGGGGAGTTTGCTCTCGCTGGAGATGGCTCAACTTCCAGAAAATACAGCAGATTCTTTTTTTATTTTTTTTTTTTTTAATCCCTCTCCTGCTTAAATGACGTACGTCTTAGAGAGAAAAAATGGTTGGAGGCAAAAATCTGTAGGTAGTTTCTTTATGGAACTCTGCTGATTAGACAGCACCGTGACAGCGTCTGAGACCGAGGGTCTGTTGCTATGCTTGGATACGGAGAGGAGAGATCCAGTCAAATGTTTCTATTCCCAAAGCTGGTCTCATGGTAAAGAGCACCTGTTTAAAATGAGTAACTCCTCACAGGGATGGAGCTGAGCAATGACAGAAGTCTGCAAAGTCTGATATCTAAATGGATTGCTCCTCTGAAGTTTTTTCTTATATCTTGTAAATGCAAGTAGGGCCATTCCAGCTTTATCTCTGTACACTTAACAAGTCAGAGGCACTCATCTCTCAACATACAGATTCTGTAAGGTTTTGACTTCATTTCTTTTTATAGCATTCTTTTGTGAGGCTGTATTCAAATAAAGTTAGACCTGGGCTTTTTTAGGAAAGAAGTCATTTCTGTTTCTTTTGTCAGACTTGCTTGTCAGAGATGCCTCTGAACTACTCGCTGTATTTTTTTCAGAATCAGGTCTATCTCACATTGGCTTTCATTTGATATGGATCCATGACTGATTCTGGTGCTGCAATAGAACATCTTTCTCCTATCTCCTACATCACATTTTTCTGCCAGTCATGAATTCGCTTCGCTTCACATGCATGCACTTGCTTAATCTCTACATGAAATCATTACAACTCCAAGCTGACGTAGTCTCTCAGAACGATCCCCAAACAGTAAATCACGGCATATTCCACGTTCTTCCCACTCTGCACTACACAATTTAGCACTTAAAACAGAGGCACGCAGAAAACGCACTTGAACTCGGCAGTGAATCACAAGACAGACAGCGGGGTAACAAAGCCCTTACCTTTTTAAACGCATGATGGTCTCTTAAGTGGCACAGAAACCTTAGCCCGAAAAAATGCAGGTCTCCTGCCTTCCGATGTAGGGTGACAGCTGACAGACACCCTATTCCCTTCCCCTGGCTCCTTCCACCGCGCTACATATAGTTCATGGTGCTGTTGCCGGGATTGGCTGGTGCATCTCCGAGGCGCACACAGGACCGTGCCTGGAGCACCCGCAGCCTCCTTAACCCTCTGCGGGCAGGGCTCCCCTCCCTGCGGGAGCCCCGGGGGCTGATTTCCCTTCCCTGCAAAACCAGCTGCCCTGTCCTGCGCAGGATGCAGGAGGGAGAGGATGGAGAGGAGGCGGCTGGCGGGGGGTCCCGCAGCCGGGACCGGCGCTGTCGGTGCTCGCTCCGCCCGGACCCGGAGCCCCTCCTGCTGCTGCGGGCAGCCCCAGCCCCCGCCTCTCCCAGTCCCCTCCCGCCCCTTCCCTGGTACCTGGCCCCGGGGACACGGAGCTTGGAGGAGCGGCTGCCCAGGCGGGCTGGACGCTGACACGCATCCTTAAAGGTTTTCACCCGTGCCAGAGCCACATCCCCGCGGGTCCGCCCGCCGCTGCCAACACTGGAAATTAGGAAATTAACTCCCGGGCAAATGGGAGTCCCAAAGCCACACGGCCTCAGGGGAGATGGAGGCAGCCAGAGGAGGTGGAGGTAATCCTTGGCAGTGACAGACACAGGCAAGCAGGGAGCCTGGACACCTAAACACAGGGAAGAGGGCTGTTTGGGAACATTCCCTCGGGAATGGGCCGTTGGGCTCGGGAGGTATTTACATACCACCAATCCATGGTACGAAAAGCAAAAGAACCACTATAGCAAAAAGAAAAAACCACCCGGCTGCTGCCTGGTATTCTTTTTTTTTTTTTTTTTCTGAGTCATCCAGCACGATGCGAGCAGAAGGTTTCGCTGGGCTGGGAGTGCGGAATGCTGGAAATCAAGGGCAATGGGAATCTTCTCTATTAAGCATGCCTGACGCTCGCTTGTTGCAATCGCCCATTAAGCCCGTATTAATTGCATTAATTTACTTGGTGGTGTAGGCAAAGGATTTGGGGGGGGGGTGTCCTCGCCTCCTGCTGGGTGTAGAAACGCCATCCGGCCCAACCTGTGTCACTTTTCCTGCCCAGACACCGTTTTACTGCCATCCGTCACGGTGCCTGTGAGCTACGCAACTCCACTGCCCTCATCCTGTGTCCTGCCATCTCCCACCCCCGTCGGCAGAGGGAATATCGAGTGCTCTTAAACCCGGGAAATATTCTGCCGATGGGCACATAAATCTCTCCTGCAGAGCGCTGGCATTTTAGGCAGCACGACGAGGCGATGCTCACCAGCTGAGCTATTCCCATCGCAAGTCAAATCCCTCAGGACTTCCTGCTTTTTGGGTTTAAGGTGGGGGGGGGGGGGAGGAAGATTCAAAGTCAGGTAGAAACGCACTCTAATCCTCTCCACCTAGGGAGGGAAGGGAGTGTGACTGCACGGAAACTTTCCTGAGCAGACCGGTGCGGGAGGATCCCGGCAGCAGCAGCGCCAGGGGCGGGTTATTCGGGAGACATGTCTGGGATTTGGGCAATCACCCCAGGCTCGTGGAAAAGGCCGGGTCAGGAGGGAGTCAGGGCAGAGGGGCAGGTCGGCGGGAATGGGAAAATCGCCTGGAGGACAGTCTAGGGGAGAGGGACACTCAGCTGGAAGGAGATGTGGGCATGGGGGCTTCGAGCTGGTGGGAGAAGAGAGGAGCTGGAGGAAGGGTGGATTTTGGATCCCACGCTTGAAGGGCTTTTTCACTGCCCCTTTCCTGACATCAGCCAGCAATTTGGAGGCCGGGGGTGGGGAGTGTCGGGAGAGGGGAGGTGGAAGGAAAAGCAGGGGGGCAGCACACTCGGGCACTGAAGGGGCCATTGGTCTTTCCCGTCTTCTGCTTTATTGCCACCAAGCAATAAATTCGGATCCCGTGCGTTTCTCACTGGCATCTCCACCTGCTTGCGAGCCTTTAGCAGCCTCCCTGTGATCTCGGCATGCACTGCTTGGGAGACACGGCTGCGCACACGGACACACACACGGACACGGACACGCACACACCTCCCCTGCACCCGAATGACAGCTACACGCAGCCAGTCAATACCTCCCGGCGAGAGGGAACATGTTTCCTCCCTACCTTCTGCTATTGACCGTGGGTGGATCCCTGGCGCTAATTAGAGACGCAGAAATCCTCGAAGTATTAACCACAAATAGCACTCTTGAAGGCACTCGTCCTTTTTTTTTTAGTTAGAGTGTTTATTTCCCTTGGCTCTTCTCTATTTTTCTTTCAAAGTAAAGAAGCCCCTGCTTGATCCGAGAGACTCTCTGGGCCCCAGGTAGATATACATACAGGGTGTAGGTTTTGGGAAGACGACCCCTGTCTCCTACCCTGCGCTCCTCGGGCCGGCCGAAAATACAGGTATACCCCAAAATAGTAGTAAGTAAAATCAGGGGCGGTGGGATTGGGAGAATGCGGGAAGGGCACGGAGCGAGCAGCGGCAGTGGCAGGGCAGAAGCCCCGCAGCCGCAGGGCAGGAGCCCCACAGCCCCCGCCAGAGCCGCTGTCACCTCCCAGCACACGCCACGGGACTAGAAATCCTTTCCTATCCTTCTGGAGAATCCTTCCCCACCCCCAATCCAATCCGAGTTCTTCAGGGGATCAGGAAGAGCGATGAACTTTTCCACCTGATCTCCCCCCCGCGGATTCCCAGACATCCCTCAGGCACGCTCACGGCTCCCTCAGCCCCCGGCAATTCTGTCCTTTCCCCTGCACGGGGAGGGGGGAAAGCACTGAGCCCTTGCAGCATCCACGGCTCTGTCTGCAAGGGTTAAACCGGGGAACGGAGCGGGGACGGTGCCCGATGGAAACACGAATCGGATGTGGTGAATAAAGCGGTGAAATGGGGACGGCTCTGGGAGCGGTGCTGCGGTGCGCGCTGCCAACAGCGCCGGCGATGGATGTGGGCACAGGACTGGTGCTTCCTAATTCCTTCGAGTTCACAAAGTGGAGCCAGCTCGTTCGGGAGCAAGGCGAGGCGATAGTTTTTTTGTTATTTTATTTTTTTTTCTCTCCTTCTTTTTATTTCTCCCTGTCGTTTAGTGTCCTCTCTGTTGGAGACACGCCACCTGAACGCGAAATCAAACCTACTCACCGGGTGAAATTGCAGCAGGCGAAGAGGCTGTGAGCAAAACGCATCCCGGCTCCGAGCACATAGTCCATGATCTGCGGCTTCAGGCTAGAGCAGGGCTGAGCAGGGCGGGGGGATTTGGGGAACCGGCAGCAGTGCTGTGTGTGTGACAACCCATTTACACCGTGCGTGTCTGTCTGTCTGTCTGTGTGTGTGTGTAGGGCAGAGAGAGGCTCCAGACTCAAAGCGGGGAAAGGAGGGGAGGAGGGAGGGAGGAGGGAGAAGGAGGAGGAGGAGAGAGGGAAGCAAACCCGAATAGCGAGAGGAGTTGCGGAGAGGAATGGGATTTGCTAGGGTTGAGGTGGTGGTTTTTTGGTGGGTTTTTTGGGGGGTTGGTTTTTTTTTTTTTTTTTGGTGGTGATGGAAGCGATTCTCGAGGAAAGAATAATAAATTGCGGGATCTCAGCAGCAGGCAGGAGGAAAAGGGGCTTTGCCCAGGCAGGTGGAGCACAGACAAGACCGCACCGAGCAGTGGGAAGCTGGGGCGAGCCGGGCGGGCCACAGCGGGCCGGGGGGGCTCAGCCGCCGGTCGGGGGGCTGGGGGCAACGCTGGTCGGGCTCGGTGGGCTCGGGATCCGCGGAGCTCGGGGGGTTCGGGGTCCGCGGGGCTCCGACACCTCCCTCGGGGCGTGGGGGCGGCACGGGGTGCGCGGGGGGGCCGCGGAGCGGGGACAGCGACACAGCCGGGGAGGGCTCCAGCGAGCCGCAGCGGCGACATCGACCGGGTAAGAGCATCCCAGCCTCCCGCCCGGCCCCCACCCTCGGCCAACCCTTTGTTTCACAGCCTTTTATTGTATTTATTCCGCAGCCCGGCTGCCGGAAGGGCTCTCCCCGCATCCCCCCCTCCCCGTCCGTGCCCGGCAGGGAAGGGCTGCAGGTCCTGGAGCGGGGAACAGGCTTTGGGAGCGGCTCGGGGAGGCGACACCGCGGCGAGGAGCCTTTGCGGGGGAGGGAGGGTGGGTGGAAATGCCCCTGCTCATCACCCGTGCCCCTCTCCTGCCCTGGGTAAGAGGAGCATCTCCTCTTCATTCCCGTCTTCATCCCCCTCCTGTCCCCCCTCCCGCCTTCCTTCTCGGCGCTTCCAGGCTCTCTGTATGGAAATCACGAGCTGGCTCGGTGGAAAAATCTCCCTTTTCTTCGCGTAGTGGCTCTGGAATGTGTGCGGAATCTCAAGGTGTGCGGGGGAGAGGAAGGCAGCACCAGCATTTATGGAGCTTGGTGTGTGTCCCCCCCTACGCCCCGTCCCTCTCCTCCATCCTTGCTGTGAGCAGACACTCATTCATGGCTAATAAAAACGCTTTTCCCTGTGTATAACTGGGCTGAGAGCTACACTGAAAGCCAGTCCGTGTCCGGGAACAGCCTGCAGACCAACAAGGAGCATTGGCATCCCTGCAGTGTAGCCTGGCTGTGTTCACCTCATGCTTCCCCAGGATCAATAAGCACACCAACTATACCGATTATGTGATGTATACGTTGGGCAGTATGGGGTGACACGTGTGGTCTTCAAAAGAGATGGTAATTTCTGTGGAGCTTTTTGATCAAGAAAGTTTCTGTCTTCTCTCCATTGCCTCTGTAAGCACCAGTTCATGTCCATTGACCAGTCTGGCAGTTTTATGTTTCCAGAGTCTGTTGTGAAGTATTCGGAAACCACAGAAACCCAAGATTCCTCTGGCATCACGTTGGTTTGTTCCTGTCAGCATGTTTAATCATTTTTGTGCTAAATGAGCTGATCTCGGCAACGATTTGCCCTGCTTGGGGTTTTATTGACTTTCTCATTAGCAAGGAGGTGAGAAAAGGATTGAAGGAAGGGTGTTCCAGGAAAAAAATGCAGTGTCCATTTCGAGGGAAATGGACATGTCAAATATGTAGGCATATGTATGATGCCTCGTGTAGTTATAAAAACGAAAGACATGCCATCTTGCCTCTTTGCCTCAGAATATGATTTCTCTTACAGCAACAAGTAGCACAGGCTCTTCTCTCCCCTTTTCTCCTCCCCTTCAGCCCCTCCTGACAAAATGCCAGTTATAAAGGTCAGCCTGTTTATGTAAAGACTGTGTGTTTCTTAACAAAGCCTGCTGCACATCAAGCCTGCAACGACTATCAAATAGACTTGGGATTCAAGACACTCAATAAGAGCACTGTCCATTTTCCAGGACTGATAAAATCCCCAGGGAAAACAGGAGACAAAGAGCTGTAGTGTGTGGCTGGGGTAGGTCACCAGCGCCAGGGTGTGCACATGGGCAGCAGCGTCTTCATGGCAGTGTTTGGTGCTGCAAGTGTTCCCAAGACCCACTGGAGCTGCATATACCTGTATATGTGTGTGTGAGAGAGAGACAGAATGTATAAAAAGAGATTTGCTGATATGCTAATGCTTTTCTGCTTTTCTCTTTAGGGTTATTCCTATCTCGAGTGAATGATGGCCTTAGGCTGAACTTGCCTTGCAGCTCCTTCACACCAAAGGCAGTTTAAATCAGCCAAGGAGAATTTTGAGTCTGACCAACCCCACCCTCCCAATAAAAGAGAAGAGATCGACTTCATTAGTCTTTGGCTTCACAATGAGGTGTTTTCCTCTCATAGCACCCAGAGGCACAGTGGACATAGTCTGATCTTTATTTCACTGTGCTCCCTTTCCCTCCCTGCCATCTTCTTTCACCTGAAGAGCAGTAACAACTTGGTCTCCTCAACTAGTATAACCTCTGCTGGTCCTTTTCCACTTTAAATCTGATAAGAATATTCTGACATTATTCACTTCATAGAATTATAGAATCACAGAATGGTTTGGTTAGAAGGGACCCTAAAGATCATCTCATTCCAAACCCCTACAACAGGCAGGGACATCTCCCACTAGACTTTTTTTTTTTTTTTTAACCTAAAGGTTAAAAAAGTTACTTTATAATTACAACACAGATTTTTGACGTTGTCAGCTCCAAGACCTAATTGCCACCACAGTTCTCTTTTGGCCTTCAAAATCACCCTGGAGCACAGAGTTCAAGGGCTGTAGAGGACTATGATGCTTTTTGTTCAATGGTGTTAATAATCTCAGAATGTGATATTACAAAGTCTCATCCTCAGGCAGAGTAATGGCATCTCAAACAATGGAACAGGCCAGAAACTTCTATCACTCCCCAAAATGCTAAATGCAAATTGGGACCCAATGGGAACTGAGGAGCTGCTCAGTATGATGTGAGAGGGGAGGGGCACTTCAATCCTCCTATCCTAAAAGCTTCGTGGCCCTGAATTACAGGCCGTTAGATTCCTTTTGTCCTGTGAATCTGCATTAAATAACAGCGTGATTCTCTGTTGGTAAACAGAACACTAAATATAATAAAATATTATCCCATAATATTTTAATTTTTTCTTCATATAATCAGCCTTTTGACCCTTTTTCTCCCAGGACCTGCTTCATGCTTCTCTTTAGCTACTGAAAAACGTAAGTAATTTATTAAGCCACTTCAGTAGTTCCTCTTAGTTTCCAACAGACAAACTTATTATGCAAAAAATACTGTCACCTCCTTGCAGTGCCTTCCTTCTCCCGGCTGTAATGAATTCTCTGCATGCTACTCTGCTGTAAATTCTCCATCTAAAAATTCCATGCACTACGTGTTTTGTCAGCGGAAACTGTACTTGACTTTTGAAGCAGCTGGGAGGAGCAAAATGATAACCTGCTAAAGTGCCTTGCCCTTAACTGAAATTATGGCAAGTAATTAAAGTTAGAGCAAAAAGACTTAAACTTTGGACTGCTTATGTTCTAAGTGGTTTTGCTTGCATGAGGTTTTTTTTTTTAGAAGTCTGATTTGAATGTCAAATTTGCATATTCATCTAGGAAACATAGGGAATGCTTAATTGCCTGTGTCCAGTGTTCACATTTTGCTCGGGGAAACAATGTTTCACATACTCGTGGGTTTCGTTTCTAGTTACTATTTGCATCCATAAAATGAACTGTTTATCTAAGCAGGTCCCGTATTTGCTCATTATACAAACAAATACACCATATTTAGAATTTTGCTTTAGAATCGTATTAGAGGCACCTGGGATTGCAGGACAGCCCGGGTTGGAAGGGAAAGGGAGCCTAGATGAGATTATCTAATGCTCTGGAGGCTGTTTTGACCCAGGGCATAGACCACTGACCTTGGGGACGCCCCCAAACTTTGTGAACCGTTGTCCTTGTCGTCGTTCCCACCCTCTTGCAGAGCCTCGTGCCTCTCGTCCGTGGGTGGCTGGGAATGAGGAGCAGTCATGGAGCAGACACTGCCACTGCCGTGCTCTGCTGGGTCTGGCTGAGCTGGGCTTGGTTTCCCATCATCTTCCTGCCCTTCCTTTGGACCCTCTCTTGTCCTTCTGTTTCTTTCTTGAGCTGTGGAGACACGAAGTGGACACGATGCTCCAAGTTCCTTCCACAGGCTCTGGTGGAAGGTATTGGGGGTTGGAAGCAGATGGTCTTTAAGGTCCCTTCCAACCCAAACCACTCTGTGACTGGAGGTGCAGCATTACATTTGATGAGGAGGATTGGATGATCCCACTGTGTCCCCACACATGCAGCCCAGGACCCCACTTGCCTTTTAGCCACAGCAGGCACTGCTGACTCACCATCACTCCCTGTCCACCAACATATTTCGACCTATACATTTCTGCTTTAGCAGGGATATGATTCACTGGAATAAAATTATATCCACTGAGTTTTTCCTCACTTGCAGAGGAGATTATTTTTAGGAACTCCCAACATTTCACTTACAGAGAAAGGACTGGTACTGTAGAATTTCTTTAATTTCTCCCCGAAAGCCGAAGAAATACAGCATGTCTGCCTTTTCACTTGCCCTATCCTTTGGCAGCAGGGGACAAAACTCAAAGGCTGGGTGTTTTTTTTCAGGCTCTTACTATCATTAAAGCACCAGTTTTCTGAGATAAAGCAAGCTCTTTGAAGAGATGGTATTTACTGTTTTCTGATGGTATTAATTGCAAGACCTGTAAGCTCATTAGACACAGCCTAGGAGGAATCTTTTTTTCTATTTTTTTTAAGTTGAGACATGTCTTGGCCGTGTTTCCATGACCAGTGGCCACTCAGGCATTTTTTAAATAACCTCTGACGTATTCAGGTATTCCCTTTTTCTTGCTAGCCAGACTTCAGACCCTCACAGAAGTCTCTGTTGCCTTCAAGAAAATTAAAAGATATTTGTAGAGGAAAAAAAAAGTAAAGCAGGAGATACATTTTAAAACATATTGAAGTGTTGTGGTGGAGAGTCCTATGCATCAAGTGTCTGTTTTTCCTAGGAGAAAAATATCCAGTGGCTGCAGCGTGCCAGTACCAGAAAGAATATCCTGTGGAAGTGGTGTAACATGTACTTCCAGTAGTTGATATGGTGGATATCGAATGGAGGCCTCTCTCCCACAGGCAGTGTGAGAAGCACTGGCCTGACACCTCAGCAGATCTGTAGAGGAACTGAGGTGTAGTTTCAGTGTCCTGTGTTTAAATACAGAAGCCATGCAGCTCCTACTGAGTTTTAGCCCCAACTGACCTTAGTGTTGTCCCACAGACTTCAATAAAACCTACCTGTTGGTGCTGTGTTACCGCTGTGTGGTCAGAAATCGGTCTCTTTCCAGAGAGTTTGGAGTCTGAAATGCATTTGAATTAGTGGGGGAGGACAGAAGAAGTGCTGAAATGAATACCCCTCAAATGCATTTTCTGTGGTGCATGTAAAAAATCAAGACCCACATGCAGACAAAATGAGTTTTTTGAAGGGTGGTGGGGTCCAGTGAGGTGTTGTTACAGCTGACACCTGGTACAAAGGACAGACACAAGCTGTAGGAAAAACAGTTCTGTATTCAAGATGTAAGGGCTCCTGATTGGAGTCTTGCACCTGCCCTTTATGAATGTTTGCAGAAGTAAAATATATATATTTGCCAGAATGTATAAAAGAGATTTGTCATGGACCAAAAAGGGGAGAGAAGAACAGGTACCAGGGACAGTCTCAGCTGATGCTTTGCTGTGTCAAGGAATTGCACACCAGAGAGGCAGAGTTTTTACTGAGTTTTAGGGTGGCTATGCTGGGAAGAAAAAAAACCTTGTAGAGAAAGCAATTTGCATTTGGAAAATAGATTATTTTACAGATATTGGTTCAAGTTGATAGCCATTCCCTGAATAACATCTGGTGTATTATCTCGATAGATCTTGTTATCTCCCGTAGAAATGAGCCGAGCAAAAGATCTGGAGTGAGATTTGAAAATAACCTTTGTTATTATATGTCATTAACTCACAAGAATCAAAATGCACAGCCACTAATGACAACGAGCAAGAACAATACAGTTTCTTGAGCAGTGTGTTCCATGCATTTCCAGTCTCTAGCATGCACTTAAAATACAGCAATTTTATGAGCATTTATCATTTGCCTGGGCCATGGAGCTAATGGGATAGAAAAAAAGCCTGAAGAATTTGTATGCATGAACTCCATTTACCCAATTTCCAACTCAAACACAATGATAGGAAAAACAAGCAATATGTGCACAAAGCTGTGTGTTGGGTTTTTGCTTTTTACAGTTGCTGTCTTGCAGCAGCCTGGGCTGAGTCATTACGGCACACAACAGGTATGTGCTCCTCTCAGCAGCAACCATCACCCTTGTGACATTTCCCCTGCTTCCAACTGCTGGGGGTGATGGTAGGAAGTTGTCAGATCCTCTTCTCAGTCACGGAGGAGAGGAGGCAGTAAGAAAAAAAAGATGTCTCTTACATCATTTATTTGATTACGTTCTCCATTTGTCAAAGCAGCGGAGCACAAAGCCCACGTGGATTTTTGTGAAGCGCTCTGGAATCTGCTGGGTTGTGAGCACGCATTTAAAACCTCAGTAAACGAGGATGGCTTCATGTCTTCAGCATGTGTTTTGCTGACTCACATGGCAGCAGGAATTCGTACGTTTAAGGTGGTGCAAATGTCTTTCCCAGAAAGCAGAATTTTCAGTTGCGTTTTTTTTTAATTACATTGGAGAGAAAGTAAATAAAACCTCAGAACCTGGTTCAAATAAAGCCATGCATTCAATTTGGAGTTATCTGTCTTGATTTTGCTCAAGCCTAGAAATAACATTCACTTTTTGGCAGAACTCTCTGACACAGCACAACACTAAGTCCTGTTCCTGCTTTGGAGAATTAAGGAGACCAGACATCAGTTTCCTTGTTTGTTTATTTTTTTCAGGTAAAGACATGAAAAGCAACGCTGATTAAATGTGTTAACATGGGATAATCTCAGTGTTCTCATTAGCTGTGCACTTTAAATAGATGAGTAAATAAAACCCTACAGCATAACAACAAATCAGCCCTGAGGTAACACTGTCACTGAGCACTGTTTGGACTGGCCAGAGGCAATACAAGGTCTTCTCAGCCAGCTGCTGGAAGTTATTGGACAATTAATTGTCACTATACAATTGGCATTATATATATTATATTGGGAGTATATATATTGGCAATTGGGGTTTTTTTAGACAATTGAGCACTATTAGAGCCTGAGTAAATGTTTTAGCTAGGAGCTGGAATGTGTGTTAATCCAAATGTGGTTGGTATGGCATCAACCAGTGGACCTGTACCTTACACTTAGTGCTCCAGCCTTTTCCTACTCTTAAGAAATAATCATAGCACAGGGGTTTCTTTTCTTTTCCAAATTCAATTGTCGTCACTACAGTGTTGTTAATGCAAAGAATTGCATAAATAGGAAAAAAAAAAAAAAAGCAAACACAGTTACAAGTAAATGAAGAAAACATTTACAGCTCCTCTGATTTCTGAATGAGTAAACCATTTTTTTCTGGGTGATGAGAATGAGAAAGCCTAGGGCAAGGATATTCAACTTGTTCTACTCACAAAAAAAATTAAAGGAATTCTCAAAAATGAATTTTCCTTTCACAATAAGAGGAGAAAAGATCAGTGAAGTATAACAAAAGAGCTCTACCACCACACCTTCGAAACAAGGGAGTAACTAAAGAAGTGACCTCAGCACTTTTCCAAAGGAGCCATTGCTCAGACTGGCTTGGCTCCAATCTGATGGTGGGAGTTGCTCAGGGATTGCCACTTGGATTTTTTGGGGGATTGTTTCGTCATTGTTGCTGTTTTGGGGTAGTTTTTTTATACTCATTAAACCGGCTTCGCCTCAATCCATGAGTTTTTCTCATTGTTACCTTTCTTATCCTCTTCCCCCATTCTGCTCTGGGGTGGGGAGGGAGGGGAGTCCAAGACCAAGCAGCTGTGTGGGGGCTTAGCTGTGAGTTGACAGTGAGTTAACTGTGAGTTAACAGTGAGTTAACTGTGAGTTAACAGTGAGTTAACTGTGCACAGCCTCCAGGACCAGGTCTGGAAACGGGGAAAGTCGTTCTGTCTCAGCAGCTGTGGAGTTTTTGAAGCAGAGAATGGTCTTGTCTGCCAAACGCTACAGCTCCATGCAGCTTGCCTTTCTCAACAATCCCAAAATCTGTTCAATAAATACTTACCTATGATCCCAATGAGTGCAGGGAAGCACAGAAGGTGGGAACAAAACCTTAAGGAGGTGGGAGTGTGTTCTCACACCAGCAGTGCCAATATTATTAAGCTGGGTGTTGCAGCAGCGTTTCGTTCTCTGATCAGTGATCAACCATCATCACGTTTCTCTGCTAGGTGAGCTCTCTTTGTCTGTGTTTCTCCTTTCATTTGGTCATTTGTCTCCTTGAGAACTGGGCACAGCTCGTACATCTCCTGCCACTCTACCAGGAGCTGAACACACACAGAAATAAGAAACGTGGGGGCACAGATGTCGCTGCTGGCTCTGTGATTTCACTGCAAAGCCTGTGTGGGCTCAGAGAGCTCGGGAGGGGTTTGGCAGAGCTGCTGCTGGAGGTGGGGAGTGGCATTTACTGATGTTTGACATTTCAAGTGAAGCCTAAGTCTGATGTTATTTGGGAAACTAAAAGGCTTCATCACCTGTGAGTAAGAGCCCGTGGGACCCCAAGCACGTGCAGTGATGTGGCCGTGGTTGTGCAGCACCCAGCTGGCTGTCTGGTTGGAGCTTTTTTGGTAAAGAATTCTGGCTTATTGTGAGTTTTCCCCCCACTTTCAGGGCTCCAACAGCACCTCACAGTATCCCAAGGCATTTGTAGGAGATACTGCTCATCCAGGGAATGCCATCACATGGAGATCCATTGTAGCTGTAAACTCAACTCTTTGTAGCTGAGACGTTATTTTATGTGTTTCTATGAAGAGAATTGTTAAAACAAATCCAAGCTGGCATGGAAACACGTATTTTTCATGATGTAATCTAAATAAGATCATAAAACTGTTCCTGATTTGCTTGGAAATTAGAAATAATGCAAAACACCCAAGTTTTTAATCAGAACAGTAGCTAATAGGTCAGGCACCAGATCATTTCAGTTGTCATGGAATATTTGGGTTTCTGAATGTTTCTTTTTTGGATTCACATGGGGCAGATAGACACTTGTTGCTGGATCAGATGCCCTGACCCCTGCCTTGCGGATTGCTGGCTACCTAAAGTAAGCCTGAAAACCAAAAATTTTAGTCTAGATCTGAGAAAAATTCCTTGTTTTCATATTCATGTTCTCTAGGTCAATTTCTGACAGATTTTACCAGGCATTTCACTGACAACTTGCAATCAGCTTCAGCTGTACATAAGTTCAAGAAGTGCATTTTAACTGCATTTAACTTAAAAGTGCCATTAAACTGAAAATAACAACTCCACAAAACAACAAACTAACAAACAAACAAAGCCAACCAACAAAAAAAAACCCACAACCAAGACTCCAATCTCTCAGTTCTTCCAAACTGCAAAATTCTAAAAATAACAAGGCCCTTTTATTTTATAAGGGTGGGAAAAAATGAACTTATTACCAAGGACTGATAGCCACCAGATCTTAGGGCTTGTGTTAACTATTAAATGTCTCTATAGAAATACAAGATAAATGTCTTTCAAGAATTAGTGCTGGGCATCACTTGTTTTAATTCCTCTCTCTCTCTTTTTTCCTTTTATTATTATTATTTAATTTATTTCAATTCCTGAAATGCTCTTCTCTCAGCCCATGGGCTTTGCCTTTCTCCAGCTGTCCAAGTCCCACTGGGGTTGAGGGCTTTGGGGGATGAGGGAGCAGCTGCCTGGTGCTGAGTTGCTGGCTGGGGCTGAACCACAACACCAATAAATAAAGTAATGTTTTACACTTGTCACAGGTAATTGTGGTGCACTTTACAGTGGATTAGTTAAACAATTCCTCTTCCTGTAGGGCTGTAAAGTTGGCAAGCAGCAAAGAAGAACTCTCCTGCAAAGCCTGCCAATGCAGCTACTGTTTATAGTAATAGAGTACTGGGAGTATTTTCCATTTGCAAATCAGCAATTGGAACAATGAAGTAATTTTAAGTTATGCTCTTGCTAATTGTGCTTGTTGCACAGTAATTACTGCATCATCACCTGCGACATCTTGCAGTGCTAGAAAATGAAAGCCATTATCCTAACAAGTTTTTTACAGGATTTTTCATTCTGGTTAGCTAAAGGACGTGCAGAGCGATCCTGCTGCTTCATGAAAATCTGCCTCTACACCCAGAATTCTTCTCCTGCTGCTCAGACACTCTCCAGTAATATTTAAAGAACCTGCTCCCAAAACACATCACTATAATGACCAAAGTCTCTGGCCAGTATGAAACACAAGGCAGCTAAAATGAGGTGAAAAACCTCACGGGTTGAGATGAGGACAGGGAGACTCATTTATGAGTTACTGTCACGGGCCAAGCATACTCAGCTTGGAGAAAATTCATTTAATTTATTGCCAGTTAAGATAAGAGTTGGTAAATTAGAAACAAACACAGAAAATTAAAAAAAAAAAAGAAAACAAACATCTCCTCTACTCTGCTCCTTCCTCCTCACACCTTTTCCCTGCTTCACTGTGGTCTTCTCCACAAGCAGTTTCATCTCAGAGGTATTTTCTGGAACTTATGGAAACATTTCCAGCACTTCACCTCATCTCCATCCAGAAAGAGTTTTATCCTCAGGTATAAGTATCTAGGCCCCTGCTGTCCCCATTTTCTTCAGTCTCTTGGCTTTGTTGCAGGCAGTTTTCTAGCCCAGGGTTTAGGACAGGTAATGGAGCCTGTACATTACATTACACTGAATTCAATAAGGTTGAATACAGTGCTGTCTGTAACATAAATACATTTCTCAAACCAGTTGGTTGGATCAATTTCAACCTTAAAGTTACTTTTTTTCTTCTTTTTATTGGTATAACTTGATGACTGATACCCTGCAGTAATCCAGTAGTGTTCTCCATGTTACACTGTGAGGACCATCTGCCCATCTTGAATAAGCTTAGGATGATTCTCCCCATGTTTCTTGTCCAAGCTTTCCTGCCATGGGTAGGTTATCCATCAGGATTAAAGGCCTTGTGAGGAGATGGGACAGCAGAGTAGAAGCTGAGGCTGGTTGTGGACAACCAGCTCTGTAGGAAATACTATAAAATAAGTGAATAAGTGAATAAACGTGCCACGAACAATCATAGTTTTATTGCAATGTGTTTCTTATCTCACCTTCAGCAAAGGTTTCCCTTCTGATCTGAAATATTTGTACTGCTTTTCCAAACCAGGTGGACCTGTACACACCTGTTGATATCCATTTTAACAGAATAAGAAAGCAGTAAATTCATCTGTCTTACAGTTTCTCACAGGAGGTGTTAGAAACACAAGACAGACAAATTCTGCTTGGCACTACAATTATATCTTCCACTCACACGACTATCTGTGAATTTGACTTTCCTTTCACAGCAGTTGCTTTAGATTAATGGAGTTTCCTCATGGTATGAAGGCTAAAAGATGTTCGTGTTGTGACCTGATAGTGGAGGAAAAGAGCAGAGCTGCTTCCAGGGAGACTTTTTTACTCAGTGCAATGCACAAAGTCACCTAAGTTCTAATCTCTGTCATCAACAGCTCCACGTAAAAAGCAGCTGTTTGTTTATTTTAAAGCCCCAGTTTGCTTGCGAACTGACAAAGAGTCCAAATTTTCAGTTAAAATTGAGAGTTTTGTAAGGAACCCTGGTAAACAGATTATCTACTAGATGTTAATTTTAAGGTCACACAGTAATTGTTAGACTTGAAAATTAATAAACAGAACACACATGCTACAGGAATGGTAGAAAAAGAAATTAGAATGGGAAAAACATAGCAAACAAACTCACTAAATCTGTAATCTGTGTACTTGCATGCACTATTTTTACATTCAGCTATCTCAAAAAATTAACAAAGATTATGTTAGAAATTTGTCATTTCAGCTGACAGATCCAGCAGCACATAAAATTCATCCATGAAGAGGGAAGAAAACACAAGAGCCACAGTTAAAAATAGAAAGCCTTTGAAATGAATGTCTGATCTCCATCCTCAGCAAAAATAGTTGAGGGTTTTTTTGCTGATCACAGGTTGATAAAAGTGTAGTAGATACAGTCCTGGATTTGATATTGTATCAGAATAATTGATTTTGACAGAAGTAGATGGATTAAACCAACTAAGCACCTGGCCCACTCTAAGTACTGAAATTAATATCTTGAAAAAACCACACCCATTAAAATTCACAGAAACATTTTTACTAGGACATGGTCACTGTGTTGAACAGGACAGGGAAAAATCAGCCTTTTGTTAAAATGTTAACTGTTGAAACGAGGCAAACTTTTCACCAGTGTGTAACCCAATATATGTGAGTTTTACAATTACTAGCAAGATGAGTACAAGCCTCAGGGATACCCCAGCTCTGAGGAGAACAAAACCTTCACCACAGGCATCACAATCTTCCCAGAAAACATCTCTGGGTGATAATTGCTTATGGTCAATCTGGCCTTCCCAAAATATTGAAGGAGCCCAGAGCTACCAACCTTGGGATACAGAGAAACACTGGGAGTTGGGCCTAGAGCTAAAGAAAACAGGAGTACTACCAATGTCTGTTCTTATATATTAATTTTCATTGTGTTATTAACGAGGTTTTTCTGTAGCAAGTAGAAAATTCAGGCTATCACGCAGTTAAAAGGTCATTGTGACTAAACCCACGTTTTCCCAGCAGTGGCTGAGAACACTGCATCTTGCAGCAGTGCTTCTGTGATGCAGAACAGTGTCATTTTTATAAGCTTGATGGAAAGATTAGGTGTCAAATTTAATAAACCCCCTTGGTTCTTTTTCTGTTATTCTATGCCGTGGGTCCTCTCTGCTTTGAAGTAGAATATTTTTTTTCATTTGTTGGTGGCAATAAACCAAAATATATTAAAAAATATATTATTTGATATAATTTGTGTTGATTGGCAGGCTTAAATCTGACCTGTATCAGTGAATTTTTGCATACGTAATATAAGTGATTCAGACAGATTGGGGTAAAAATCTTATTAGTGAAGTATAGGGAAAACTCCATTTGGACAAACAAAATTTTCCTTTTTTTCTGCTATGAAAGATTTTAAAAAATTGGGTATGACTACTGGTTTAGGGAAAACACTTCAAATAGTCTTGCTAATAATCAGAAGTAGTTATTAAGCTGACTAACCAGTACCTGCACGTGGTCTCTGAGAGCAGCCTCTTTGCTGGCTTACACAGGCCATTTGGGTGGGATTACACTCAAGGTGAATCCTTTGTCAGTGTGGTGGTGCTGGCTTTAATAAAATGTTTGTTTACCCAAGTTTTGGCTCTGGCTAAACTTCCACAGCCAAAGTTCTTGGAGGGGGTTCCTGCGAGACTTCCTGGTCGGAGAATAAATAATTGTTCGGTTGCTGGAGAGTCACCAGGGCTGTATGAAAATATATCAAAAATATCCCAGGGCATTTCTTGAAAATTGGAAAGAAAACAGGAGAATGCACTGAAAAACTCTCCTGAAGAAGCGAAGTTTCAGTCTTGCAGTGAATAGGTGCTGCTCTGAACCCTTAGACTGTGTTTTAGGACTAAACCACTGCAATAGGCAAGGCTTAGTGAAACATCCCAGGGGTAGGAAACAGGCAGAAAATTGAAAGACAAGAATATTGTCCAGGTAGCCCATTAAAACAGCCCTTTGGGTTTGGATTGCTGGTCAGAAGAAAAACTGGTTGAAAAACACGTAATAGGAGGACAGGGCATAAATGAAAATGATTCCAGCCCCTCACAGCCCCTTAAGCATCTCTACAAATTTTTGGAAAATGAGGTGGAATGAGAGGAAAGATGAGATTTATTCTTAATTAACTTTTTGTTGAAATTCAAAGTATCAATTCAAACTTTGTCTGTTGCAAAATTTCCAGGGTAACAGTGACTTGCTCACACTCACCCCTTGGGGTTCCTGCCTCTAGCTCCGCTGTCCTTTACGTAAAGAATCCAAGGAAATTAATCAGTTTCTCAGAAAACAGGAGAGTCAAAGTATTTTTGTTTCCTGGCAAAACCTTGCATAATACATTGTGCTCATAAAAGTCTCTGCAGCCTGAAAGCTGAGCAAGGGCAGGCAAATGTGCCTCTGACCCTTCTTTACTCTCGATTAACGTTTCATCCACCAAGCTAAACTTCGTTTAAACTTGCCCATCTGACACCTTTGCCTACAGTTTCTCAGACTTGATTCTAGACAAGGTGAAATTTTACTACACCTTCAGAAACAAAAGGAAAAAAAGAGCTGTGATAGTGAAGTGCAGGTGGAGCTCGTTTGGAGTAACGAGGCTCCAAAACGCTTTTTGTGACCCAACAGCTCGGCCAGTTCACATCCTGTTCCTAAATGGCTCCTTTTGTTCGGGTCAGAACTCAAGTGGAAATGAGGATTTCTTCTGGTGGTGGTGGTGGTAACTCAGAAAGGGAGCTCCTGTGTGTGGAAATGGCAGCATTAAAGCCCCCAGGACACAGAGGGGCTCTCCTGGGCACAAACACGGGCACTCCAGCAGGGCTGCTTTATCCAGCAAATCCTGTCAGCTGGTGTTTGGGGCTTGTAAATACACCGTGGACTTCTGGCCTCTGGCACTGCTTGGTGTAATGAGGCCTTTTATTAGCTGTAAAATATCAATATTTTATATCACTGGATATAGAATAGGTTCCCAAGCATCTCTAGCCACTTGATCTCCAAGGTGTCAGCTGGAGTGACTTCTTGTATTTCCCTGAATGAAAACAAAACAAAACAAAACAAAACAGGTTAGGGAGGAGATAAAGTGCATTTGCAAATTTTTTCTTGCAGTGGTAAGGAAGCAACTGTCCTGCAAAACATCCCCGTGCCGTGGTCCTAAATTCTGCCCTGATGCAACAGGATGTGATTATCCCTCTGCGTGGAAAAGTGGAGATGGAGAACAGAACCATACGGGGAAAATTTCACAGCACAAATAAAAATACTGATCTACAGAGCAGAGTAGTAACAAGTCCTGAGAGCGATTAAGGATAATGCATCAGCCATCTGCACGATGTCTGGGAGCACCAAGAAGGTAAACAACGTCTTGGCATGTGTTATGTCTCTAAGAAGGGAGATACATAAATCAAAACTTAAATATTCGCATATCCAGACAGAGCAAAGCCTCATTTGCAATACCTGGAGCTTTTTTTTTTTCAGAATATTATGTAAAGGCTATATGAAGTTGAAAAATATTAGAAAAGGTACATTGGAATCAAAGGAAATGCCTCATAAGGAAGGAGAATGAGAGCTCAGAGGCATTTTGAGAGATTTTTGAGAGAGAAACAGGAGGAGATCTGCTCTCCCTTTCAAGAAGAACTGATTCCCAAATGGAGTACTTTCTTAGTTTTCTTCTCAGGTCTTACAGTTTCTGATCCAAAATCACCAAGTACCAGAACAGGGGTTAAGGAAAAAGGATGGAATAAAAGCTTCCTGTTCTTACCAATAATAAGCACTTTGAGAAAAAGCAATGGTAGGTGCTGTTTTCCTCTGGCAGAGCCCATCTGGGCAGAGCTGGGTCACAGCTTGGCAGAGCTGTTGGCAAATTTTGCAGACATAGTAGAGAGGGTTCTGGACAGGGTGGGAGAAGAAGGGCAGCACTTTCCCTTTTCTTTGCATAACAACTGCCCCTTTGACTCATGGAATCTCAGGATGGTTTGAGTTGGAAGGGACCTTAAACCTCATCCAGCCCCACCCCTGCCCTGGGCAGGGACACCTTCCACTATTCCAGGTTGCTCCAAGCCCTGTCCAACCTGGCCTTGGACACTTCCAGGGATCCAGGGGCAGCCACAGCTTCTCTGGGCACCCTGTGCCAGGGCCTCAGCACCAATAATTGTAAAAAATTTCTTCCTGATATCTGGTCTAAATCTACCCTGCTTTGGTTTAAAAACATTATTACAACAGGTCCTACTAAAAGGGCAGAATCCCCCCCCTGCCCTGCTGCCCACGCTGGGGGATCAGCCCAGGGCACGGGGGGTTCTGGGCTGGGCATTGCCCAGCTTCTGCTCCACCAGGACCCCCAGGGCTGCTCCATCTGCTCATCCTCCTGCCCACTTCGATGCTGGGGGTTGCTCCTGTGCAGGTGCAGCACCAGCACTTGCTCTTATTGCACCTCATGGGCTCCCTACCCGGGCTTGTCTCGAGTCCCAGGGTAGAATCCCCCTGCAAAACACAACCCCCATCCAGCAGCAGAAGATGGGAGATGTAAAAATCTGCAACAGCTGATCCCTGGCACTGGAGACTGCTGACACCTGTCTTCACTTTTTACAGGTAAATTTGTGCTCTCCGGACTTGTCCTGACATATTGCATGCAAATTGTCATCTTCTGGCTTTCGTGAAGTTTTGATTTATACCTTTTTGAGTTTGAAATGCCTAAATGTAGGCATAGAGCACAAAAGAGATTTATGCTTACAGCAGGGGGAAGCTTCATGTCCACTTCAAATACTACCCATGCAGATGGAAGAAGAAAAGCTCGTGTTTTTGTTAGATTTATAGAATAAATACACCATTTAATGGGGTGGGGAGAAGATTTGAAAGAAAAGGTGGAACTCCCAAAGTGTTTTATGCCTGATGATCTCTGACAGCTTGCCTTTGCAAAGGCGTTGTGGGGGGAAGAAGAGTTGAGATTTTAAGATGAAAGCCATGATTAAATATTTTAGGCAATTAAGCTGTAAAATAAAGTGCCTCTTAGGCTGTGCCCTGTCAGACAAAGCCAGATCTCACAGGGCTTTGACATCCCTGTGCCGAATGCAGGAACTGATTTTATTTTCACATGTTGAATTGGTTGTTGTGTCGATAGCGTTGCACTTTCTACTAGAAAACAAATGTGATCAGCACCAGGAAGAAGAAGCACCATCTGCTACAAAAATGAAATGTATGCCAGAGGAGCATAAAGCAGTCTTTTAATAGGTGAGATCTATTTCTGTGTCAGTAGATGTTAATGTGTGCTAATTGGGGGAGGGAGGGACACAGACTGTGAAGACTGAAGTCTCAAGATTTGCACTACTCACTGGCCAAAATTAGGACCCTCAGTCATTAGGCTAGTCACACAAAATTTCTCTTCTCTTTAAAGGTGAAATGATGTTTCCACCTAAATCAATAGCAAAAAATATTTCCCTGCCAAAGCTGCCGTGGCCACTGCCAGATAAACATTCAGACTGGGGAAATCTTCCAGTGGCTGCATCATCTGCATCCCCACTCAGCAGTCAGAGGGAGGGTTGTCTCTTCTGCGTGTCAGGAGATGGAAAGCTGCAGAGGTTTGGAAAGGCTGGCACTGGGAAGGCTCACCCTCTGTCATCCTGGAGGTTGCAGCACACACAGGACCAGGGGGCAGAGCAGTGCTGCTTTCCTTGGCAGCATTTCCCACCAAGATGGAAGGTTTGGCACTGGGAAAACTGGGAAAAGGCATTTCTCCATAAGCTGGCAAGAGTGGTATATTGTGTGTGCTAGTTGGTCATGATGCTTGGTGTTATATATATAAGAATTTGGGCTTCTGGAGATGGCAAATTAAACTAAGTATTTCAAGGGTTGTGGCATCCCTGTCTTTGACTGGGGCTTGACTTTATGGATGAAACAAGAGGGAATCTCCTGCCATTCCGTGGGCTTGGCTTTAAATAGGTAGTTCCATCTTTAGGCATTTCATATCCCAAGCAATGAAAAGTAGAGGATGAGAGGAGGTGAAGAAGAGAACAAATGTCCAATTTTGAACCTAGTATCCTATCAATTAACCTACTGTAAAAAAAAAAACAAAGGGTTTTTTTTTTAATGGGAAAAAAAAACTTCACCAACTCCTCAACAACAAAAAATTCAGGAAAGATTTAAGGAGGGTTCAGCAGAAAATGTAATTAACTCCTTGCAGGCATAACTTCAGTGAAGCCACAAAGTTTAGGACTGAATTTGCTGAATGTTTCTCAGATTAACTTTCTTCAGTGCTGATAATTCTGAGGTAAGGCACTCTGACCCCCAAAAGGTGATGTGTGTTGCAGTGTTTTGCAATGTGATGGATTTGTGGTATTTTAATGACAACCAAGCAACACTTCTATTCAGAAAATGTAACAGTTTGAGCTTCTGTTTCTTGTTCTTCTTACTTTCCTGAGTTTAAAAGCACAGTAAAATGGACAAAAAAAATTAATACGCTTCTAATCTTCATGAAAACTGTGTAGAAAGTCTTGCTTTTACATCCTTGTAGGACCTATATTTTTAAATCTAGAAAGGAAAACACAATCCTCCCATTAACAAAAGAAATTAAATCCAGAGCATGACCAGATTAATAATTAGATTCCCAGGTGGCCAGACAATATTTGGTTCTTTCTGGGTTTTTTTGCCATTTAGCTAAAGAGTATATGAGAATTCTGTGTAGTAGATGATAATGATTTTTATTTTTTTACTTCTTTGTTATCTGCAAGGTTTGCAGAGAAATACAGTTGCAGCCAGAGATCTATTTCTATGCCATTTTAAATTCAATCATGAACTCCAGACAGCACTACAGCTGTTCAACTCAAAACAAAGTATAATTTCGAAGGGATTAAAAGCTCCCTTATTTATTTATTGCATAAGCAAGGTGCAGAATGTGACCATTACTGGACTTGGATCAGCTTTTAAAGCCAAAAATTGTTGGCAGTCTTTATAACAACTTCCATGGGCTTTGTATCAACCAACTCCAAACAGCCCTCCAGGCCTGCTGATCTTGGATAGCATTAATTTCTGTGACCCTGCAAACCTCCCTTCTTGTCTCCTTGCTGTTTCCAGTGAGTTGTTCTTATCTCAACCCTTTGAGATCTTAAACTTTTAGTGGAATATCTAGCATCTGTAGAAGACCAGGAGAAAACTGGGATGAATTCAGAAATCTTGAAATTTTCAGTTACTCTCAGAATGTCAGAGAGCATACACTTCATCTGGGTAAAACCACAGCTACTGCTGCCTTTGTTCTTTCAAATATATCATTATGTCATTTTTGTAGAGCAACAGAACTGAAGGAGAGGATGAAATAAATACTCAAGGTGATCATTTGCAGACACTGTGCTAAAAAAAAATAGCCCTAAAAGGGCAGCACTAAGCCCTGCCAGTGGTACTGGTAACCTAATTAGCCATGAACTGTATTCAAATGCAGCAACATCAAATTATGTTTTACTCTTTATGTACTGATAGGCCTGGAAATGCTGACAATAAATGTCAGCTTTAAGGCTGGGTTCCAATGTCTTCTATTTGCTCTGCAGGCTGTTAAACTCAATTAGCTTTCTTTGACCAAAAAAAGGATATGAAAGGACAGATGTACCAGTTTTTGTGGATTTATTTATTTTTTTTTTGTGGGGTTTGGGCAACCTCAACCTCTTACACTCAGTGTGTACACCTGAGATTCTCATGTGCTTTTGCCTTCAGCAAATTAATGGATTCTACAGGGAAGGCAACGCTGAGTGAAGCATCTCAGGAGCTGAGTGGTTTGAGGGATGTGTAAATGCCTGCAAATTTATTGCTCAGGTATCTCTGTAGTAATGGGCTATAAGTCAGTACAGGTACAGCATCAAAGCCTGTTTCTCTTGGAGAAAGTGAGAACAAAATCAAGGAGACTAATGGAACACAAAATGCTTGTTTACATCCCTGAGAGAGCCATCTGGGTGGCTCTCCCTCTCTAAAGCACCTGCAGACTCACATTGCATGGCCTGACCTGCACTGTCTGGCCATGGCATTTGCTGTCCCATGCAATAAGGTAGAAGGAAATAAAGAGCTTTTAGTCATGTATTAATAAGCTGTCAGTACTTTGCTTACCTAACTAAGCAAGACAGGAAGCAAAACAACTGAGTCTTAGAACCTCTACACATTCCTTGGGCTAATCTTAGGGCAGTGTATCTTTGTACTTGGACTAAGGACATGGCAGGTGGCTGATGAAAATAATAAAAACAAGAATTATACTAATGTGAGCTTAAATGTGTATTGAAAATGCTTCATCTAATCTGAAATTAAACTTCTGTCTTGATTTTTTTTCCCCAGGAGAAGAAAATCCATGACATTTCATAACACTTTCTATTTTCGGCCTTTTATGGGGCTCTTTGCAGATAAAAACCTTTGAACTATTTTATATGAAAATTTTCATGAACTGTGGACCATCTTCCGGAATTCCTGTCTATAAAAGGCATTTTTTGGAATATTTGTAGGCACAGTTGAGCCTGACATAGAATGAGATCATAGAACCATAGAATGGTTCAGACAAGAAAGGACTTTAAAGTTCATCTCATTCCACCAGCCCAGGGTGCTCCAAGCCCCATCCAACCTGGCCTGGGACACTTCCAGGGATCCAGGGGCAGCCACAGCTTCTCTGGGCACCCTGTGCCAGGGCCTCCCCACCCTCCCAGCCAAGAATTCCTTCACAATATCCCATCTAACCCTGCCCTCTGGCAGTGTGAAGCCATTCCCTCTTGTCCTGGCACTACAAGGTGTTGTAAATAGTCTTCTCCTGATCTTTCTTGTAGGCTCCCTTCAGGTACTGATGATGATGGATTAATACACTTTGACACAACATTTACTGGTGAAAAACTTAAGAAAAGCTAAATTTGGACTGTCAGGTGGGGGACCAAAAAGAAAGGTGAATCTGTGTGTCTTCTTCTGGTCTCCTTGACACAGTACAGCAACTTGAGACATTCCTTAAAGAAGTCCAGAATTGCTTGTCTTTCCTTTGTAGCTCTCTTTATAATGTCAGAATTGAGCAAAGGAACCGCCTTATAGCTGGAAATAACCACCAGTTGTGATTATTGTTTCTCACAGTATGACAAAATCAGCTGACAGTGCTCTCCAAATTTACACACCACCAAAAAAATAATGAAGTCCACACAATTTTGCCTCCACTGCATCTGTTAACATGACTGCTTTCAAATGGGCAGAAGCACCATCTGCTACTGCTCACAAAAATCCCACTCTCTCTCTCACCCCTGGGTAAAAGGGACTCGTGATGAAGCACCAGCATCTGTGTTTCTAGCAAAAACAGTAAATTCAGTTTTCAGTTCCTAATGAAGTTAAGTGTAGCCCACTGGTTGGATTTTCCTTTGTCAGGAATTGAGCCACACATGTGACGGATTCTCCTCTGCTTCCTTTGGCATCCAATTCGCTGGCAAGAGTTTCACAATGGTCCTGTGGAGGGACACTTGTAAGCTGACCCTTCCAGTAACAAGGAATTGTATTGACAGATGCATCAGGTCAATGTGTGGCTCCAGGGTTGGTGTGAGCAGAAAAACATTTGGGTTTGTTGACGGTGGGATGATCTACTCAGCACCTGTTCTGCTGGCACCTGGTGGGATGCACCTTTCTCAGAGGGAAAAAGAGTTCCAGCACAGGAGCCAGAGGGGCTCGTTGGCAGACCTTTAAACTGGATTGGAAGGGGAGAAGGGACACAACCACTTCCAAGTCAGTGGCCTTTGTCCTTGTGGGGGAATCCAGCTTGCCAGAAATTAACTGGGAGCATCACACTACCAGTACAACCTGGGCTAGAAAATTCCTAAAAATCCTGGATGACAACTTTATGGAAAAGGTCCTAAGGGAGCTAACTCAGAAAAATGCTCTCCTTGCTCTACTGCTTGTCCACAGAGAGGATCTCGTGAGCAAAGCTGGAGGTTGGGGCTGTCTTGGCCACAGGGATAACAGGGCTGTTATTTTTTTTCTTTCTCCACACTTCCTCAGTTGGAACTTCTTACTTTTGGATTTACAATTGCTTAGAGAGAGGAGTTTGGTCTTCCTCATGACTCATCCTCCTCAGCAAAACACTTCAGTGTCAATAAACTGAGACACATGGGAAGAATTCAGAGGTGCTGCTCGTCACTCTAGGGAGAAAATTTGTGTGGCCAAAGCTCAGCTGGAGTTGGAACTGCCAGAAATGTGGGGGACAATAAAAAGAGGTTTTTTCAAATACAATGATGGCAATAGGCAGTATAGGAATATCATCCCACAGGATGGGGGTGGTCACCTCCCAGACAGGGACATGGACAAGGCAGAGGTGTTTAACACTTTCTTTGCCTCTGTCCTCAACATGGGTGATGGACCAAGGGGTCTCAGTGCCCTGAGCTGGAGGACTGTGGGAGTGATCAACTCCCAGCTGACCCTGAATTTGTGCAGGATCTGCTGCTCCAGCTGGATCCCTACAAATCTATGGGGCCTGATGGGATTCATCCCAGAGTCCTCAAAGAGCTGCTGATGTCACTGCAAAACTTCTCTCGATGATTTTTGAGCGGTCTTGGGAATCCGCAGATCCCCAAGTTGTTGTTTTGTAAAGTTTGTACCAAGTCATTATCTGAAATTTATAATGGTAAGCTCAAAATACATCTCTAGCAAGGAAAATCGGTTATCAGACAAGTCCAGGGGAAAATCCAGCCAGCCAGCTGAAATAGTTTCAGTGAGTTGCCCGTGGAATTAATCTTGCAGTGAGAGAACAACAACACCGAGTACCTAAGCACAGCTGTTCAGCTTCCATATTGCTGCTGGTTCTGTTTAATTCATGGTAATTCCTACCCCTGCTACCATCTCCTCTCTGATCTTGCTGCAGTCCCTCCTCAGAGCACAGCCACAAAATCCCAGCCTTACTGGCAGATAAAAATTTGCCCATGTACTCTGCAGTAATCACCCAGTGAGGGGAGTGCCTTTTCATTTTCAAAAGACAGACCACTTGGTGTTGTTGGTTCAACTCACAGATGCCCCTTCCCTCAGTGAAAATTTCCCTACCAAAAAATAAGCTTTTCAGTGCCATAAACAGTGAGAAACTACGTCAATTTTACTTCGCCTCTGTCACAAGACAGGATTAATTTAAGAGTTTGGCACAGGTACAAGAGGTCTATCTGTAAGAACTTGATTTTTCACTAGCAAATTGATTGACTTGTTGACTGAAAAGCAGACTTATGTTCTGCTGAACACGTGAAAACTTCATATACGCCAACTACACACCATAAGAAAACCAGAATTGTGGGTAAAGGACTACATTGTGTTAGCTGTTTTTAAGGCCCAGCAGCATTAACGGTAGGATAATTTCAGGTGAGATTTTGAGAAGGCTGTGAAGAAGCTTGATGAAGATGCCACCTGTACCTGTTAACTGTTCCATCTCTCTGGCAAGGGAACACTGTGGCCCTTGATCACTCACTCACATGCAAAGCAGAACTAAGGGCAAGGAAATGGAGTGCAAAGGGATGCAGCAATACCAGGAGCCAGGAAAGAGCAACACAATGAGGCTGATCTTGGAAAATGTCAAGTTAATACACCTAAGGAAGAATTATTTCAAAGTTTCAGAGATTCAGTGTTGAGGTGGGAGACATGAAAGAAAAGTAGAACTCATAAAAGGCAACAAATTAAGCCTGCATCAGTAAGGCAGAATGCCAGATGAAAGAAAAAGGGCCAGTATGGTTTCTGTGCTGCATATGTTAAAGTCATATCATGATATAAGGCAGAAATAATGCCAGGTTACACCGTGGTTGTGCAACCCACCTGGAACAATCATATTTGACTTTCAGGCTGTAAGAAAGTGTCAGAAGCAACCAGATGTACTTGTTGTGTAAAGTTAAGTTGATGGGGCCCTGCCAGAGCAAGAACTCCAAACTCTTCTCATTCAGGTGAACAACACTTTGGAAAGATGTTGTTATCCATTTCTGTAAAGTTAAAGAAGTCACTAATAAAATCTCTACTGTTTCCTTAGGTCCCTTTATTTTCCAGTTTTTGGTAATCTGCATGGCCTTCTGAGTTGGACTGACCTTGGCTGGGTTTCTGGTGCCCACCAAGCTGCTTTATCATTTCCCCCCTTCTCAGCTTGACAGGGGAGATAAACTATGGTTAAAGGCTGGTGGGTGAGATAAGGACAAGAAGGGTAGGTGAGGGTCAACCACTGCTTTCACTCAGCCTTGCCCAGCAGTAAGTTCATCTCAGAGCTGCTTGGAAGTGGCTTTGTTGGGCATGGGGGAAGCTTCTGGCACCTTCTCACAGAAACCACCCCCACTGCTACCAAAACCTTGCCCTGTACACCCAGTACATCTCTTCTTGGGAATGTGACCTGGATAACTCAGGAGTGGGAGTTATAACAGCAGTGTGTGTGACTGGAGTACCCAAAACTCTCTCCTCTCCTCTGAGAGCCTGCTTGCCAAGCATTGGTGGTTATGATCAAGAGGACATTAACAATAACAAAGATCCTGAGATCAGCTCAGTGGGCTGGAGCTTGGTACTGATAACACTGTGGGTTTGATCCCGGCATGGGCCATTCCCTTGACTGTTGGACTCGAGGATCCTTGGGGGTCCCTTCCAACTCAGAGTGTTCTGTGAAATCTGGGGAAGCCTCCCTAAGATGATGATCAGCCAAATCAGAGGACAACCAAGACGCTTTGGGTGAAAGCAGGAGTCAGCTTGAAAAGGCATGAAATTAAGGATGGGGAAAATATATGATGCAGGGAGATGTTTGGGATTGAGAAGAGGGTAACAGGCAGCAGCAAGCCTGGGTTTGACACCCCCCAGAAGCCACCAGTGACCCTCCCAGGGCCGTGTTTATGAGTGACAGAACGTGCGAGGGCACACTCCCAACTTCTCGTGAAAGAGATATAATAAAAGGCTCTCTGGGAATTTATAGGGATTTATTAACAGCTGTTGAGTGTGGAGTAATGCCTTTTAGATGTCATATTGCTCATGAATGCATAGCTCTGGGATTGCTATTTCATTAGGTGTTGTTAAAAAAAAAAAAATAAAAATCAATAAACAAGTGTGATCGTGGTTTGAGTTAAAATACATAACCAGAGCAGTTTTTCCTTGTGCCATTCTATAACTTCCATATCACATGTGCTTGTGTGCTGGCATCAGATTCTTCCTGATAGCATTCCAGAAAGCTTGGCGAGGGATCATTTACTTTATTTCTTGGCATTTATGTTTTTATGTGCCATAACTCCTGTCTCTGATTTTATTCTTCAGAGTGGGAAGCAGTGATGAGAAGCAGATACCCAAATTCCCTGCAATTAGTGTGCGGATTTTCCACCGAGCTATACTGCTGGTTGGAGCAAAATATATTCCAAAAATCCACATTTTGTTTAAAGTAGGGGTATTTCTAGCTGAAAATAAAGTCCTCAAAGCACTAGAAGAGAACAGGGGGGTGCAACAATATTTGAAAAATAGGATTTTCACAGGAACAGTGAAGGAGACACAAAACTAATCTGAGTTCCCTTTTCCATAGTGACCAGTCAGCAGCTTTGCCTTCTGCTTCCTTATTTTCTCGTGAATTCTGTGATTACCAGGACTGTGTCTTCTATGTTAATTTAGAATGAATAAATAAAAAAGGTTACATATTCCGTGCTGGGTGTATTTTTTTTTTTTTTGCTTCAGAAGTGGGTAAATAGAGATCAGTTAATTGATTCAGTTGCTTTTTTTGAAAACAGACTGTTTTACAAATGAATCACATTAGTGAAGCACAAGAAGTGGTGTTGGAAGATTGTTGAGGTTTATTTCTAATTAGGGCCACTGAGAATGATGTTATTGTATTTATTACTGTGTTTAATTAATATTTCATATTTAGCTGCAGGTGTCCATTTTGGTGATTTATTCTGGTTTAGCAAAAAAATATAAAAAGGAAATCCCTCCTTCTCAGAGACACACCATAGCATTTTTTTTCCTCAAAAAATCTGTTTCCTGTAGAACAAGAATTTATGTACACTGATTTTCATAACTAATTAGGTTGAAAAAAAATATTCTAAAGATATCTAAAAATACAGTCTACATTTTTTTAACATCTTTATTTTTGTTCAGACTCATGGAGAGATCCAGGGTTTCTCTCCAACCTGGGAATCCAAAGATGAAAAGGATAAATTAGGCAGGCAATTTTTAAGGATAATTTAAAATTCAGTGGAGATAATCAACTCCATGAAAGTCAATTCCAAGGGATTTTATGCTGTAAATAATATATTTTTGGTTGTGTTGTGCCTTAAACTGAGAGCCTTGGGCTGGAGACAGGCTCATCTCTGAGGTAAATCTCAGGGATCCTCTATCCTTGCATGACACAAGTAGGATTTAGGCAGTCTTTCTTTTCCCAGTGCAGTCCTAAGTGATGTTTTTACACTTGTGATTTGTGGAATCATGGATTCACAGGATGCTTTGGGTTGGAAGGGACCTCAAAGCTCATCCAGTCCCACCCCCTGCCATGGGCAGGGACACCTCCCACCAGCCCAGGGTGCTCCAAGTCCCATCCAACCTGGCCTGGGACACTTCCAGGGCTGGGGATGTTTGGGATTCAATCTGTTATTTTTTTGGTGTGGGTCGTGAGGATTAACTCTTCCCATAAGGGCAGACTGAAGAAGTACTTTGGTTTGCTTTATTTTAAAGAATAATAAGCTCTAGAGACGTGTGAACCCTCTCAGATAGCAAAGAAAGTATTAACTTTAGGGTGACTATTTACAACATGGAAATATTACTTCCTTTTTACAATTTTCCAGTATTGTATTCTTGTTAATATAGTCAAGTGCTAAGAGAGTGCAGATGAATGAAGAAGAGATGAATTGCTAATTCAGTTCTAACACGTTTAATAAGGGGTTTTTGCATTTTCGAGAAGCTGACACAACCTTCATCTTCAGTGAAAATGGTTTTGTTAAAGCACATAAAGAAAAAATAACTGTGCAAATAGAAATCTTTCTGTTGCTTTTTTTTCTTCTTCTTTTAACAAAATCTAATAGAACTATAAGAGACAGAGTCCCTTTCAGATTGAGATACACAGACAGACACAGATGTGTTTTTATGAGGGAAACAGGTGGAACAGCACAGGATATTCCATTTGAGTTCTTTTACAGAACAAAAGTCAGAGAGGGAGAAGTTCTCCATCATGGCCCATTAAGTCACTATTTAGAAACTCTAACCAAATACTTTCAGAAAATATTTTTTACTTTGGTCCATAGGGCAAAAATGGGTTTACAGCCCAGCAGGACTAGGCAGGAGGAAGTGACTCTGATGGAAGTCTTGGTGAGCCAGAATAATTTTCTGAAAATATGAAACTCTAGATCTTTTTTATATTTTTTTTTCCCAGCCATGAAATGGGTGTAATACTGTCTGCAGGGAAGTTTTTATAATGGAGTTCCTGTTGCTTGTTTTAAATGTTCTGTCACTACCTACTACTTTACCTTTTGCTCATTCCAGATATCAAAAGGCTTCATTTAAAATCTGATTTTAAACACGAAAGAAGAACTTGGTTTCTATCCTTGTGCTCTTTTAACAGGCTGAACAGAAATTGAAAACCTAGAAGAGCTCTATGAATGTGCATCCATGGGTTGGACCTGAGTGCATCCTTTGTTAGACACAACCCTCCCCATGTGTTCTATGTTTGTCTGATTTGTACATTGCAATTTCACCTTAATTTGGATTAGACCCAAGAATTAGTGAAGTAATTTTGAAATGAAAGAATAAGAACATTGTATCTGAACATTATATGGGTGTCCTATCTGAGGATAAATCTGAGAAGATATCCTGAATATCTCCTTTTAGATTTATGCTACAATTATTTTTTCATTTTTGCATTTTTCCTATTAGTTAAATTACGTTGGAACCAAGAAGAATAAAGCTGGGATTGCATTGTGAATTTCTTCCATCCCAAAGTATGTACAACTGCTTTAGAATTTTCTAAAAGCCACATGCAAACCAGATCCCCTTCTGCTGATGCAGAGGTGGTCTCAAGTCAATATGTGCCAACTGTCCTATGCCACGTGAGCTTTTTATATTTTATCTCCATTATCCAGAGATAAGCTTCAATTTTATTTCTCACAGAAACATAAAGCGTTGCCTTTGTCTTACAGGGAGTCAGTGTTGTGCATTCCCACCTGTGCCTCCTGGTGATTGTGACAAACCCCCAGCAAACGTATTCATTTCAAGAGTTTAAAACCCAGGGAAATGTTCAGCATTAAAATAGAACATTTCCAGTGAAATTCAAATTATTCCCTCTTAAAGGCTGGAAGTCTCCTGTCACATGATAAGAATCTCAAGTCAGGAAGAAGATGCAACAGCCTTCACTCACCTGTGTAAATACACCCTTTTAATGGCCTGTAAAACGTTCCATCTTTATTTTTCATGCTTCATGTGCTCCTTTGCACAATAAATCAACTTGTAGGTGTGGTAAATCTGTACCAAACTGACGCAAAACAATTCTACATGTGCATGCCCAGTTTCAGAGATAGCTACAAACATTTAAAAAAATAAAGTTTCCTTTTTTGCTGAACCTTTGCCATCCCTGTAGAACAAACAGCCAGTGTACCTGTAATTTTTCCACCCCATGAAACATTACTGTGCCTGTGTTTCCTTGTCCTCTCATAATCTTTGCATTTAAAAGGGGGGAAAGTAATTTTTGAGTGCTTGACAGGTGTTGTTGTAAGGGCTCCGTGTGAGTGTGCATGTGGAATGTGTGGCTGGAGAATCCCACAGGTCTCCTGTCAGGCCCCATTTATTTGATTTGAAGGAGTTAACATCTAATTTCTTTAAATTGCTCTGAAAATCTAGTTGCCTGACTACTTTTTTCTCTTGAGTGTGGAGGTCTCTTAGAGCAGTGGACAATTTCACTGTAATTATGTACTTATACAAGTGTATAACCACTTAAGTATATAATTATATGAGTATCTAATTTTAATACATTCCAGAGCTGGCCAAATTGAGGAAGTCAGCTCACAGTGGCTTCACAGTGCACATTTGGAATGGGACAGTCCCTTAGGATAGAAGATCTTAGAAAGGGGGGACAGAAAGGGTGAGTGTCAGTGCACCCAGCTTTCTGAATTCCATTTTCCACTGACTGATGAAAGGCATGTAAGGCGTGTAACTGTTTAACCAGTGAGTGTAGAAAAATCTTTTAACAACACATCTAATACTGACAGATCTTTGAACACAGTTCAAGCTGATGTTTTGTAAGAAGATCTCAGCTTTTCCTTATCTCCCAGCAGTTACCTGTGCATGAACTGTATTATGCACTATTTTACATAGATAAAGGCTTTAAATATTAAGATTAAGTAGAAGTTATTCATTTTCCCAGCGTTTAGTAGATATCAGTGTTCTCTCCCAGGCAAAACTAAATTTAAAAACAGAAAAACCTGATCCTGCTACATTAAAGACACTGGGAAATTTTCAATTGCTTTAAGTGGGATTTGCATTAAAACTAAAAGAATAATTATAGCACTGGTGTATTTATATGAACAAGCCCAATTTTATTTTTTTAAAAAAATCCTATTTAGTGGATAAAGTAAGTGTAGAATATTTATTATATTTGAATATTGGAAATATTTTATTACCAAGTCTCAAAATTTTAAGCAAAAATTTAATTTAAAATAGCTTTCATATGAATTGTCTTGACTTGTGAAAATATGCTAAGTGACCATTTTCAGTTCTAAATTCTGCTTTTTCTGGGAAAGCTCTGACAGTGGTTAGAGAGCACAGGAGACCCATCTGAAGCGCACTGGACAGAAGCAGCTGAGCTGTGCAGTGAAAAGCTTTGTGTAGGCTGGGATTTGCTAGTTAATTACACATTGCTGTGCAGCAAAATCCATTTATTTTAGCTTGTCTGCAGGCATGTGAACATGTGTCACTTCTCCATAAACTTCATTAGTTTTCATTACACAGAGGTCTGACACAACCTGCCGGTCACTCTTCCCTGTGTATTGATTAGTGATGCTCCATCATTTTGAAATACTGACGATTAAGGGCCTCACTGTGAGAGCTCATGAGCACACTGAGTTAGAATGTTTTGCATTAATTTTTTCCAGTAATAACCTTGGTCCATTTCAGACATTGCTTAACAGTCCATAACTCCTGCTTTAATAGGAAACAATAATTGATTTCTACTTGTACTCGAACACTGCAGGCTGTAAATTTTGACACGTTTAATATCCCGTTAATGACACACCTTTGGAAACACTAATGGGAGCAAAGTCTGGGCCGTCATTGTCCACATGTGCAACCTTGAAGATTTGCAGGGTATTTATTTGAATCGTGGAGATTACAGTGGGACCAACCACTCTTCTACATCAAAACCCCCAACAACAAAACACAACAAAACCAACAAAAAGAAACCAAAACAGTGTAACCAGTGGCAGTACTTTGTAGCTGTAATATGATAGCATGAACATCAGCAGGCATTCTGTAACGCAGCCAACCATAAATGTGTAAATAACAGGTGACTGCAAGAGGTCAACGTCCTGATGGGCAATTACACGAACGGGGTTGGGGAAATCACCTGCAAGGACTAAAAGCAGGAAGATTCCCAACAAAGGGAATATCTGACCAATAACATCATCCCCTCGGATTTGCAGAGCAGGGCAGGCTGGCTGTCACTCATTTAAGCCTCACTGAGAACCAGCCTCTGGCTCTGTGTGCTGTTAATGAGCATCAGTCAAGTAAAACCCTCACTTTTGAAACTGGTCTGATTCATCCGTCTTTCCATCCCACTGGTCTCTAATTCCCTGGCTGATGCATGGATATATTCATGGAACCATGGAAGGGCTGATCTGGCAAGGGACCTCTTCAGATCCTGTTGCTACCCCCTGTTCTCAAGGAGCCCACTGAGGGCAGCTTGCCCAGGGCAGGTTGCTGTTCCTGTTGTTCTCAGCTGCACCAAACCTGTGTTGGAGGCAACTCATGTGGAAATAGATAGAAATTTCACAATTTGTTTGCTTGGAAACTCTTGATTTTTCTTGCATACTTCACTGCTCTGCAGCAAGCAGGAGTTCACTGGGATGTGTAAGAAGCTGATGCTCCAGATGAGGGAAATGAGTGGAGAATTGAGTTCTGAACACACCGAGTCTGTATCTTTCTACTGACTGAATAATGACTCACAAGCTTAAAAGTTCTATTATCCTCTTTGTTATGGATCCAAGTGATAGATTTGAATACTGCAGATGAACTTGAGCTTCACTCTTTCATAATTGAAAGGAAATTTACTGCAACATAATCTTGTAATTCTGCTTGCTCTGTGGCAGGCAAACAGAAGAGATTAAAAATGTTGCATGTGTAGTGTTAATTTACAAAATCATCCTTTCCCTAGAAGTCAATCACTTGTATGAGCTTTCTGCTCTAAATAGCTGATGGAAGATACAGTTTCCAACATCACTATTTTCTGAAAATTAATTGCTTTTTATTTCATTAAAATGAGACTCTCAGGAGCAAGGGGGAAGGAGGGCAAAACAAGACAGGGAGGGAGGGAGGGAGGAGGAAAGGAAGACTGAACATCCACAAGATTTTACCATTTAGTTATTATATAATAAATTTACATCCATGATCATAACAATTGTGATTGCATACGAATCTGCAGGTCAGTGCCTGTACCTAACTAAGATTTGAATGGAAAGGAGTCACCCCCTGCACCAGTGATCCAAATTAACAGGATTGGGATCAAGATACAAGAGTCAGCACAGCCAGGGATGGGTGATGGAACACAGAAGATATCGTTTATATTATTTTTCCTTAGCTTTGTACCTGTTTCAGGTTTGGAGAGCAACTGCTTTTAATGTGCACTGACAGTCTCATCACAGTGTAAATAGAATGAGTGAATGACGTGGTATCCCTGCAACCAAACATTCTAGGGGAGTGAAACAGGATATAGTGGAGAAGGCAGAGAGAGCTGATAGATTTACAATAAATCCAGCAACGAGTGCCTGTACGATTCTCAAGAGTTCAGCTTTGCCTCCTAACCATTTACACATAACTGAAGCTGATATTTTATTGAAGTTTAGGTAAGCCCATGGTTTTAGATCCATAAAATTAAATATTTAGGGAAATAATATCAATTATTATGCAAGATTTTTGAAAGTGGCGTTCTGTTCACCCTTTGAAAAGACAGTGCTCAAAATCCCAGTGCTCAAAATCCAGGAAACCTGGGGGCATTTTAATAGTTTAGCGTTTTTGTCATTATGCTCATTGTTTTAATTCTGGTTTCTTCTACTTTGTTTTTGATATATTATAGCATTGAATTATTAAATAGATGAAAAATGACACGGTACAGTAGGGTGGCAGACTTTATTGATTAGGCCATTTTACCACTTGAAAAATTTTTGATGTTAGAATCTTTGTCCTTCCTCCTGTATTAAATCGGGACAAATATTTATTAACTGTATTTTATATACAAATCCTATTTTGGGACCAGCAGGCAGTGTGGTGATCTCTTGAGATCTCTCCCTGATCCATTTCTTACCTCTCTAACGTGATTTTCTTCCAGCCAAGTTTAGTATATCAGTTCTTCTGGAATGCCTGTAAGATCAGACTTACAATTTGCTTTTTTTTTTAATTGTCTTGTTCTGCTGAATTTAGAATTGTGCTCTTTAACTGCACTTGGCATATTTGCACTGACAATGACAGCTTAAATTACCTGCAACACGTCTCCAGTCACAAGGTGCTTTTGCTGAAATAAAGCAAATTAAACACCGTTTAATTGCTGCAAATTTTAAAGAACCCCTCATTTTTGTGACTGAGGAAATATATAAATATATATATAATATATAAATATATAAAATTATATGTAATAAACATATAAATATATAAACATATAAATCTATAAACATATAAAACTGTAGCCTCAAGTATCTGTTGTTTATTCCACAATTGCATTTTAATTTTCTTCAGAAGTTTACAAAGGAGAAGTACATCATCCTTACACTAGAAGTTAATGGCTAATTAATAGGCTTTGTGTCACATATGCTGATTGCAGCTTCTGAACTCCAGAAACTGTGAAAATTGTAAATAATAAACATTTGTGGAGATTGATCATGAAAACACATCGTTTGCTGTTCTTTTGAGTATGATTTACTTTTTTCTTTTTTTTTTTTGTTAATGATGTTCTAAAATGAACAGGAAATAAGCAGAGAGCAGGCAGCTGCTTAGTTGGGCATTGAACCTACACTTGTATTAGTGATGGCCAACCTATTTTACTACCATTTTCTTAAAGGTTACATGGAAAGTTTGGTAGGTTTAAGGAAATTATTTTTTTTTCTGATTTTTTTTTTTGTAATTTGATAAAAAGAAACCTTAGTGTTTAACAGGTAGATTTTCTTTGAAAGAGTTGCAACTCTAAAGTGTAAAAGAAGTCATTATGGGATCTCTGATTATTAAAGTTAAAATTAAGCAAGAACAGTCAGAAATGTTTGGAGCAAAAAGAATTAAAAGGATATGAAAGGAATGGACTGTGTGTTATGTGGTGCAAAATCAACTTTATTACACTTAATCTTCAGACATTTTCTTTTTTTTTGGTGGTATTCTAAGATATGGCAGATATGACAATAATTAAAAGGGAAGGGGGGTTAGGAAAGGTAAGAGATGGTAGATATTTAAATATTTCTTTTTTATTGTTTCATAATTTTTCTCTGAAGTAGCATGTAAATACTACATAGAATAAACCTGGAGCCTGCTAAGAACACTGTATTTGATAACAAAGGTGTTATTACCCTTCCTCAGGCACCAAGAAAAAAATCTGAAACACTTGATTCCCTGGACTCAAGAGCCTTTCCTCTATGGAAACATTGGTCTGCTCCTGAATTATTTTACCAACTGGGTCTGTTTCAGTCAAGAGGAAATAAATATATTGCTCTATTGCAGGGTGGGGAGAATAATTCCTCAGCATCAATAGTGTGTTTTTATTTTCTTAGCTGGCCTGAAAACAGCACTGGGAAACCTGCAATGTGGTAGCTGCAGAAAGATGGGTTTGAAATAGCCCTTTGTACCCTTTTCAGTCCTTCTCAGAGACAGGACAAAGCTCAGCTATGTCAGCAATTCAGCTTAATAAAACTTAATTTGTTTATTCGGTTCCAACAAAACTAAAAAAGCAAAGGAAATTGGGATGGCCTTTTCCCTGCTGTTGAAGTGAAATAGAAACATCTAGAAATAACATGTGCTGAAATATGTGCAGCCCTCACAGTATGTACCATCTCTTCTGTTCAGCATCTCCTCCCAAAAGGGGAGGGGGGAAAAGGGGAAGAGGAGAGAACAATTCCTATAATTTTTTTAGTTTAAATTAAAGAGCAAACTCCTTAATTGAAGGTGTTGAACTGGGTGATCTTCAAAGAGGTCCCTTCCAACCTCAACTATTCCATGATTTTGTTTCTAAGATAAGACTGACCAAAGTTGCAAACTGTATAAGAGGAAGAAGGGAAACCATCCCACCTAGAACCCATTCGTGGTGTTAACTAAAGGCAACTCTACCCCACTTTCAAAGGCTCCATCCTTTGAAAGCAGAAAGAGAAGGAGAACTCCACCTGGCTGAAAATCCATTGGTTTTTATGTAGATTTAGCACTTAATCCTCTGGACATTTTTCAGTCTGTTCGAACATGTTTGTTAACATCTAACAGCCTTCCAAGCAAAAGTAATGCTTATATAATACTTGCCCATACATTCTCCTGTTTACTTGGCACTCATTTTTCTTTCAGTGAATAAACAGATTTACTGCTCTAATTGTGTATTACATGTTGGGACTGTAAATAATGTCCAACTGTATAGAAACAGGAAATAGCTTTCCTGGAAGCTGTCCATGTTTGATTTGGCCTCTTGTTAGAGCTGACATTAATTCTTGGAGCATGGGCTGAGTGCAGATTTGTCCAAGTGATGTGCTGCACTGGCCAGGTTGATGTTGGAATACCGATGACCACGTCACTGAGCCACCAAAATTCTAAGAAAAGCTAACTGCAGGTGCTTTTTACTGACTTAGGAACTTGACAGACCCAGAGGTGTCTCTGCAGGGCTCCCTGCCCTCGAGGGTATTCTCTCTGAATGCAAGTGTAGCAAAGAACAGTTTCATTAATTCAAGAAAGAACAAGTGAAATGAGAATGAAACAACCATCTGGTGTAGGTACCTCTTGCTTCACTTATGTGCCCAGATACACAAGGTAACATGACTTCCAAAGCCTTTATAGGAGTCCCAAACTATAAAGTCCCAAACACTTCAGGGACTTTGGGAATCTTCATCACCTTGTTAGGTCCTGAAGAATCCTTTGAAATGTACTGGCCAAAACTTCCTTGCTCTGAGGTGTGTTTTGGTATATTCACGCTTTTCAAATTATTAAATTCCCCAAACTCTCACAAAGGTCTACGTTTTCTACCTGGATTGAATTGAGGAGACAGATTTTACCAGATGCCATTTCTACAAAGCAATGGTGAAAAGAAATCTATTCAGTATCTTTGCTATCATTTCCTTGGAGAAAAGTCCTGAGACAAAAACCATGCAAGCCCCAAAAATACATTAATAAAATAAGTTGCAGCAGAGATGTTTATCTTTCTCTAAACAGAAACAATTAACTGAATCCCTAAATGTAACTTAGCAACACGTGATCATTTAAGCAATATATATGAATATTGAAAAAACCCAGAACCTGTAATAAGGTTTCAACAACTGCACAGAGGTCTCAGTGTAGATGTTGGTTTTATGGCTGAGGTCCTTATGCACTTGAAAGATATATTTTATTGTCTATGCTACTTCTAAATTTTTAGGTAAATTATTACTTCCATTTGCTACGTTCGAGATTATGGAAAATGACAGAGAGTTGAATATTGATTTATTTTTAAATGCCACTTTCATTGCAGCTTTAAAGAACTCCAAATCACAAGGCATCCAGTAATTCTATTAAAAACTTCATTATGTCTCCCTATTCCATAGCTTCAAATATAGATTTTCCTTTGAGAAAACTGTAGCTGCTTTTTAATAAGAATATATCAACCTGTGGTGCAATATGTCAGTGCCTTTAGACCTGTTTGGGTTACTTTACTTTAGATAGATCACCCTGAGGGTTTTTATAAGGAAATTTTAAAATATAAACTTGCTAATCCAACAATATACCAGATAGAAAGTTTAGATCCAGTTTTAACCGTTTGTTTGGTTTTTTTAACTTATCTGGTGTTCTTTTTCAGGATTTTAGACAGAAATATTCATGCTAAAAATGTTCAGGGAATTGCTGCCTTATTGTGAATAAGGAAAACCTCTAATCCTGGTTATGTGTCCATGCAAGAGGGAATAAATGGTCAAATGGTTTCCTATCCCTTGCTGTGAATTTTGTCCTATCCCTTCCTGTGCAAGAGCTTAATCAGCCTATTAGGTACCAAGTTTAAGTATTTGTGGCTGGAAAGATCTACAATCGAACCACAGCCCTTCAGGGTGTTCCTTGTCACTCCTTTCCCTGACAGGGAGTTTTCTTTGCTTTGGGCTGTGTCCACAAAAAGACTCAGAACTAAAGCATTACCAACTACCTCTCTAATGATGGGTTGTTGTGTTTTTTTAACACTCTGAAGAAAAGTGATTTTCTAAGAACCAAATGGGCTCAGTTATAGGAGTGTAAGTGTTTTATGCTGTGTAGAAGGTTTATTTTCAGGTTACCATAAGATGAATTTATCAGTTGCTATGCTGACCATAGAGATCTATGGTCCACATATTTTTTTCTGGACCAAAATATGGCAGTGCTGCTCATCACTGGCACCTTTTACTGATAGTGCACGGATGTGATTTTAATAAATCTTGTCTCTTTGTGACCTTATTCCACACTCATCTCCAGCTTTTATGTTCCTTGTTTCCCCAAATGAATGCCACCTTATAGAATACAGTATATAACCACAAGAAAACACACCTGCAAGAGCTAAAATCGCCTGCAGCAAAAATAGAAATGCATTCTTTTCTATTGCAGCTGACATATTATAGGCTGGGTATCACTTTTAAAGGTATAAACTTTTAAAGTTACAAATTTGAAGCAGCTTTCTCTACGCACTGCCCATTTAAGATGCCTTTTTCTTCATCCAAAACCGTGAACAAAAGTGAATCAGGCAGTGTATTAAATGGTTGGAGAAGGGACTTAAAATCATCTGCTATGCAATACTGAAGAATTATAGCCAGAATTTGGCATATGGCTTACCTCTAATTCCCGTATGCATTATTTTGCTCACATATATATACAACTGTCAGCATAATTCATTCTGAATTAGAAAAGTGAAGGGGGAAACTCATCCAAAACTAAATGGGAAGAGCAGCAAGTCAGAAGGGAATCATCTGGATTGCTGACAAACCGGGGACAAGTAATGACTGTGACGTGGTCACTAATGCAGGCTGAAATAAGGTGCTTGTCCTCTCTTTAGGGGAGAGGGGGGATTGATGATAAGATCTGGAGCCAGGGCAGTCTGTGCATCTGTTAAGTGGCTCAAATGCAGCAGAAACTGATTAGAGAACTTCTCTCTATGTATTCTTACAGCAGAAAAGGCCCGGAGGCAATTCAGTGAATCCTCAAAATAAGCCTGGCAACAGATGACACCGTGTCCCACATTTAAGCCAGAGGGCTCATTCCTGGTGGATGATGGGTCTGCTGTGTTCCTAGTCCAGTTCTTACCGTTGTGTGCTCACTGAAAACCTGTAGAAAATCAGCCAGGTACTAAAGCATGAAGAGTTTGTGTCTAACAGTCACACCTACATATTTTCCAGTGATCTTCTGCTCACCTCTGTCTGGGGTCTGCTGTTGACTTCAGATTGCTTCTTTTCACCACGTGGAATTAAAGCTGACATGGTAACAGCAGGAAGAGAAAAGAGAACACTGAGGGCAATCTGGTGATGCGAGCTGAGCTGTATCCAGGGCCACAGCAAAGTGTGGAGATTTGGGTTTGCTTTTCCCAAGGCAAATCTGTAGAGGTTCAGGTGAAGCCAGACATCACACCTCAGGGTACAGACCATTTGCTCTAGCTGGGGTCAGAATTCACAGATTGTGCTGTTGCATTTAAGCCTATTTGACCTTCCACCTGAGCCAGGTTGCTCCAAGCCCCGTCCAGCCTGACCTTGGACACTTCCAGGAACGTGACATCCACAGCTTCTCTGGGAAGAATTGGTTCTCACAACCAATTTCTGTGTGTGTCCAAAAAAACCCCACCATAAATAAACATACACAACCATCAATACATCACTGTTTTCCTAATCACAAAACTTCATTTCAGCTGCTTCTGATTGCTATTATTATAAATTATTCAGAGCTCAAAAGCATCAATTAATTGTGAAGAACTAGAAATTAAAAACGCTTATTTTTAAACTTTGGATTTTAGCAAGCTCTCATCTTCTGTATGAACTTCAGAGTTTGGTTTTCCAAAAAGGAAATTGAAGAATAACTGAAACATTAGGGCTTTTCAGGAATTCTCACTCATATTTACACACACTGTAAATTAAAATTCACCCATGGTTTACTGGAATTATACAATGCTGTAGCTAATTTAGGCATCTAATCTCTTATTCCTTGTGGTTTATAAGAAGGTCAGATTAGTCAGTTTGCATTGCATACCTAATGTCTTGAGTTTTCTCTGATACTTTTTTTTGTTTGTTTCTGGTACTGGATTATCATTATCAATCTGGAGGATTAAAGAAATCAAAGATGTGTTCTGCCTTTCTGTGTTTTGCTTGTGCTTTGCCTTCACCAACCTATTCTATGCTGTAGAGAAGATCTCTACTGCTCAAAAATTGACATATTTAAACTACTTTTGCCCTCACAAATAAAACAACAGCATTTATACATGTAATGAAGGTTTCTGAGAGGTGTCTTTGCTCTTGCATTTCAGCGTTAGGAGAGCAGGACAAAGGAGTCACAGGTACAGACTATGGCTGGGGGGAGGCAAGGCACTATTTCTAGCCAAAATGTGGAAAAAATTATTAGGTGTCAAACATAAAGAGATTTTTAAAGTGTATTTTAAAACTTATGGTCTCCTACCCTCAGCTGTCCCTACCCCTTGTGCTGCACGTGAGAGTTAATGATGGCACCCCCTGATCTGCCCTTACAATGCTCTCCTGCCTTTATTCCTGAGGCATTTTCACCAGCACCTTTATCACTTCTGTAGCCTGCAACCCACATCTGTAGAACTGGGAAGGGCTGTTCCTCATCCAGAGATTCCTGCTTCAAAGAGGGCTGCAGCTGCACAGGAGTTTGCAAGGAATGGTTCCTGTTAGCCAAGCCATGGCCTTCCCTTGCCAAGAAACTGGCAGGGTGGGCAAAGAAATCAAAGCAGGAAAACCTCATCACCAATATATCAGCATCCTTAATGTCTCTCACAGTAGCTCTACAACAATAGCTCACCCTCTAGGGAGGCTTCTTTCTCCTTTTAATTATTCTTCAGTTTACCCTCTCACGGGCTCTGCAGACAAGGATGCCTTTGACCTTCACATCTGAAGAAGGTCTATAGAAGTCCTCATCTACTTGTTCTTCCTGGTCAAGCAGCCTACAGCAGACCTGTCCTCCTTTAATCCTTACCCCCCAAACTCTCTGTTGGCTTGTCATCCATCCCCAGGCAGAGCTCCATTCATTCCATCTGCTCTCTCACAATAAAGGGCAAGTCCCCTTCCCCCTCTTTCCATCCTGGGATTCCTAAAGTTTCTTATTTCAGCACAAATCATCTGAGTGCAGTCACTGAGACAAATAACACACCTTCTCATTTAATCTCCTTCCCCTGCCTCCTTTTAGTACCTTTTTCTGTTAGATTCATGCCTGTAACTGTGACATTTTACAGATCTTCACTGACTTATTGACCCTTAAATGTGCCACTGGGATGGGCCGAGTAGACCCTAATTATAACAAAAGGTGTATACATATTCCAGTTCCTGAAATGGCCTGAAGATGTGCCAGGGCAGGCTCAGGGTGGATCTCAGGGAAAGGTTCTTCCCCCAGAGGGTGGTTGGCACTGAACAGGCTCCCCAGGGCAGTGGGCACAGCCCCAAGGCTGCCAGAGCTGCAGGAGGGTTTGGACAACTCTCTCAGGGACAGGGGGGGTTGTTGGGGTGTCTGTGCAGGGCCAGGAGTTGGACTGGATGGCCCTTGTGGGTCGCTCCAGGTCAGGAGCAAATCATAGGATTCCTTTTTATATGTTACTGGAGTGTTACACTTGCCTTGTAAAAGCCTATTGGATCCAGATTCACTTTGCTGCCCTTGAATTAGGGGAAAGTCTATTGAAACACCCCTAAATGCATCCTTGCTATTGATCTCAGATATCACAGTTTCACAATAAACAGCTGAAAAAAAAAAACATTAATCTATCCTGAGGTGAAAAAACCCAGCTGGCTTTCCAATGCAACTAAGCAGTGATGGATTTGGGTTGTTTGGCTCATCTTCTGTGTTTACCATATAGTTTAAGATATTGAACTATGTAATTAATGATTTGTTAAAATATAATCTCCTAGGATTACCTTCCATTGTCTGTGCAGCAGAAAACATAATCATTCCTCTTAAGGACTTACTAGGAGAATTATCTATATTTTAGAGGAGTTAAATTCATCACTTCCTGAAAAGAGTTTTGTTTTCCCAATTGCCTTTTATCTTTCTGCAGTTTTCCATTAGAAGGTAAAATAACATCATCTATCTCTGTTAGGTAACACCATCCAGAAAAATATTACTGAACCTTGGATGTCATTAGGATTAAATGTTCTTTCTCTTGTCTTTTTATTTTGGGGAAAACTGATGGTTTCTTTTGAAAAGACACATACAAGCTGGGTGTCACTTGGGTTAATCAGATTCTGACCTCTTCTCTTTCCTGTCTTTACAAATATCAGAATTAACATTTTAAACAAGGTTTACCAAAGTCAATCCAATGCACATTTCCAGAGAGAGAAAGCTGAAACGATGTTTAATAACTTAACAATGCAGAAATCAGAATGATGTAACAAGTTTTCCCTCCTAGTTTTAGTGTAACCTCTATCCAGCCAGGGAGGGTGGGATTTATTGGATCTTCTCTTCTGGCACAAACCAACGCATCAAAGTATCTACACTAGATGATGTAGCTAAAAGCACCAACCCTGACACATCTTTACAAACCATTTGGCTCAACAAAGGTGTTTAAAAGGATTCTTTCAGGATGTAGAATTCTGTAACAAGTCCCCATCAGCTGCAGTAAACTCTGGCTGCGTGGCAAACCGGGTTTTATGTGTGTGTATGATGCATGAATCTATGAATTTGCAGAAAAGAGAAAGCAAAAGACTTGTCAGCTCACTGTGATGGAACACTGACCTTGGAGCTCCAAAATGTCAGAAGACATTGTTACAATCATTAACAGAATTTTACATCTCCTGCACATAATGCCACAGTGTGGGTTAAATCCTCGTGTCTATCTAAAAGAGAAGTCTCTTTCCTTGGCCAGTGCCAGTAAATTGTGTTGTGTCTATCCAAAGAGTGCAGTTATTGCACGGAACACCTGCTGATCCCTGGGGAGCAGGGCAGGACTCTTCCCTAAATGCTGCGTGCCAGGATTTTGCCATGGCTGCTTTCCAAAAGCTTTCATACCAGTCCTGTTGCTTTCCCTCGGGAAATGATTCATCAGTTAAAAAAATCTCTCTATTAGAAAACTTTCTGTGATAACTTCAGACTGAATACACTAAAGAAGAGAGGGAGGGGTGGGAAGAGAATTGTCTGAGCCATAAAGTCTGCAGTTCAGGATACGAAGGCTGGAGGTCAGGATATCTTTCCAGCTGTTTTTAGAAGTTTCCCTAAGGTCTGTGAACTTGGCACCAGGTTATGTGCTCTTCTGGATGTAGGTGGCCTTGGAACTGTGAGCCTGAACAGAGATTTCTTTTTTGACCGGGGAAAGGAAGCCTATATTCTTTTAGAAACAGACCTTTGTGTGATGCACAAAGCTGTTTTATCTGTTACATAGAAACACACCTGCTTATGTTCTCAGTAAAGGTTTATACATCTTGTATGATATACAATATTAGGGATGCAATAGAATGAGATTGCTTGGAGCTGCTCTGCACAAGCTACACATCAGTCAGTACTAATTAAATAATTAATTATGCTGTTTCAGATCATGCAGCCCAAGCTCTGCCTCGTGTATTTCTCCGTATTTCTGAGTGTGATATGCTTCCCCATAACTACTGACATTCTTAGCAGACAAGTCAAAACAGTTCTCCAGCTGCATTTATCCTCGGTTTTGCATTTTTCAAGACCGCAATATTGTTTTTCAGAAATATTTATCAGAAAGGAAAATGTGTAGTTAATGTGAAATTCACACCAAGCAGGTGTTTTGTTCACACCTTGTTTTTCAACACCCAATCTGTCTCTGTGAAGCTTACAGGAAGCAAACAGATTGATCAACGTGTAGATGTCACATTATACTACTATACAGAGTGTATCAAATTTTAAACACATGTGTATAAAAAGATGCTTTGAGCTTCCTTTAGAAGTTCCCTCCAGCTCATTTCTTTTTCCACTACAAAAGTACACAAGTTATAGTGTGTGCTTTTAGAGCCTCAAGAAAACAGGTTCAGAATTTCTACATGTATTAATACTGGAATTCTTCTAAGGCTCATATACCAACCAACATCAACTCATTATTAGGTTATTAATGTACTTCTTTAGTAATATTTCAGTGATAGAAAAAAAATCATTATTGCATTAATGCTTCTGTATCTGTTAAACACTAACTACTGTGAGATTTATGCCAAAAGCTAGTAATACATGGAGCTGATCCTGGATAGAAAAAATGTAAAATCATTGGGAAGGGCAAGAAAAACAGGCATTGAAAGAGATTCTGTTTCCATCTCTAAGCCCTCCTCGACAGATTCCCTGTGTATTTTCATGGATAAATATCTGGAAATTGTATGCATGATTACTTTTGCTCTTAAATTCTTCCACTGCTGGTTTGTTACCATTCTGTGCATCCTGCAAGCAGCAGCTTTGGGCTTTTTTTCAGAGGCACAGGGCTTGAAACTAGGACAGGCAAAGAGCAGAACAGATTGCACAGAGAGGCTCTGCTGTCTCCATCCTTGGAGGGTTTTGGAGCCCTGGCTGGACAAAGCCTTGAACAACCTCATCTGAACTGCAACAGAGACCTTCTGTGGTCTCTTGGGACCTCAGTGATTGTGTGATTACCTGAAAATAGGGGGGAGAGAGGTGAGGGAGAGAAGGGTGTTCTAATGAGACAGGATAATCACAACATCAGCTATGGCTGTTGGGAGCAGAGGCATTTTGAGTGCTTTGTGGAATGAAGTAAGGATGTTGTTCCTTGATATATAAGAATGATACACCAGAATGACTGGAATTAAAGTGTAGGAGGTGTAGGAAGGCAAATACAGGTGGTAGGTAAAAATTCCCCAATAGAATGAATCCCAAAAGGTCATTAGAAATGCTTCTGGCTTGAGACATCGTATTTTGGAAACACTGAGAATGAATCAAGCTAAAGATCTGGGATTTGATGATCAAAAGGAGCCTTAAAGATACTTGTGGAAGCTTGGCAGTGAGCAGAGGTCGAGGATGAGTAGCTGAGTCAGTTGATGTTGCAGTTGAGTGCCACTGACTTTGGAATAAGGAATGTGGTTCAGCAGTGCAGGCTGTCCCTCCCAGCCCAGAGATCATGGACAACAGGCTAGAAACAGCCTAACAAACCCTGTCAGGAAAGATAAAAGTTTAGGAGAAATATCAGGAAACCTTTTTCCCCAGTACATTTCCTCAGCTCATCCTGTGCCTTTTTTTTTTTTTGGCTGAGAGAGAGATTTGACGTGACCTTGAAATGCCTAAGGTGTGATGTGTTGACTCCTCTTGAGTGATGTTTTCTTAGACCTGAAAAACACCCCTGTACTGATCCACCAGGATGAGAACCAACCTATCATCCATGGAGGCACTTCTGTAGTCCAGCTGAACATTTGCAGGGTTTTTGGTGAGGAAGGGGGCAAAACCCAAAAAGGAATCAGGTTTAATGTGAGAATGGGGTTTTGTGTTCTGCACTTGTGATATTGTCTTTAATTTGAAACAGCTTCATAGTTGTTCTGCAGAGGAGATCGTGCTGTTAGGAAACCTTGTAGGCACTTTATTTCTCCTTGTCAAAGTATGCTGAACTTCAAATAATTATTAACACTCTCTATTACCCATCTTCCTGGGGATGGATTGCCTGGGACTACGATGACTGTGCCAGGGGCTCGTTAGAAGAACTGGATAAGAGAATTTTAAGTTTTAGCACAGTGGATTCTACTGTACACTGAGAAAGAAAATGAAGGAGAGACCAGAAGATGATGCTGCTGCTTCTGCTGTTGCTGAGGGAGGTGTCACTCCTTGCAGATCATCTTGTTGTGTATCCTTGTGACTCACTTACCACAGGGATGTTGCTCATGATGCTGTTCTGCTACTCAGAGTTGTTCAGGCCAGGACAGCTGCCCACACCTGATGGAGGCTGGGCCTGGAGTTCTTTTACAAACTGCAACAACATATTGGACTCCTTTTCAGAGCTGTTAAAAGAGACCTTTTCATATTGAAGGAGCACAAATAAGCATAAAATAATGACTTGTTTTAATGTGATGCAATAATAATTTATATGCCTTGCATTTTTCAGTGAATGGGCGGGTTTGTTTTTTCTGCCCTGAAATTTGAGTCTTAAATTCTATTGCATGATCTACCTTTTAAACTAATTCACACATAAACAAGAAGAATCTTATTAGTAGTAAAGCTCAACTATTTCTCCATAACATAACAGCTTTTGAGTCTTTTCTAGTAGTCTTCTTCCCATTTTTAGAGTGAAAAAGACAAAGTTTTAATTAAATAAGAAATTTGGCAGACAATTCCTTAGTCATTAATCAGCTCTGGTGCTTTCTGCTATTTATATAAAAAATGGATTTGTACAATTTTGAAATTCATTCCTAATAAATGACCAGTGCTTATGTAGGTTTAATAGACTCAAGCTTCTACTGCACAGAAAACAGTCAAAGGCTTTTGAATTAATTGTATTCTTCACTGCATTACAATAAGTTCCAGGATGATAACAGATGAGCATCCTAACCCTGAGATTTTTATGGTTATCCCTCCAGACTTTTTCCACAGCCCACCATAAATCAGGTTAGTTCTGTTGCTACAAGGTGGAGAACTAAATATCTCATAATCTCAAATGCCTCGTGTCCTTAAGAAAATGCCTTATGAAAAAGAGCCATGAAGACAATGAGGTTTAAAAGTCAACCAGCAGGATTCTGAATGAGGAAAACTCCTTTCCCAAGAAGGGACACTTCAGGAAGATGGAGCTCAGTGCATCCCTGCCCATGCTGTTCCTCCCTCTATGGCTCCTTTCAGGATGGCAAGGCCTCTAGAAAATTGAAGTGATTAAAGTTTTATTTTGTGTTAAAAAAAAAAATTGAATACAAGCTGGGTGATAGGTGAAAGAGTGTTGTGTATAAACCACACCGGAGTTTTCATTCAGAAATTGGGCTATAACCCATGAGGTAAATACAAATAATAACATTGCCAGCCATGGTTCTCCTGACTACCTGTGGGTGTTTATATTTTTATCCTTATTAAACCCTTGCAGGGAAAAATATATGTCCATCACCTGGGGAGATGTTTTAAATATATGTAATTTTTTTTCTGTGTGTTGGAAATCTGTTTCTGCTGTTTCACTTTTTTTTTCCCCCAAGGACAAAATTACTTGTTAGAAGAAACACTGAATGAGTAATTCAGCTAAAATCTGAAGGTTTGGCTTGGAGTATCTCAAAAAAAGTAAAAACCCAAAGGACAAATTCCTTCAAACCCTTTATTTAATGTTTGCCCCCAGGTCTAATTGGTCATTAACCTTTCGGATTACCTTACATTAAGATTTTCAACTGCCTGGGAGAGGAAATTCTGCAGGGAACTACATCTCCATTGTGCTGTAAATGCCTTTAAGAAAGAACCTCTACTAGGTTTGTTCTAGCCTGGGGTTCTTCGGTCCATGGGATTTTCCCTCCAGCCTTTCTGCATTTTTAAGGGCAGGTGGAAAGGAATGAGTAGGGGGAAAAAAAAAATCTGGTTTATTTGTATAATGTTGGGGGTTTATATGTAGCAAAAGTGATGGAATGGTGGAATCACCATCCCTGGAAGTGTTTAAGAAATGACTGGATATGGTACTCAGTGATTTAGCTGACCTGGTGGTGTTCAGAGTTGGACTCAGCAATCTTGGAGGTCATTTCCAACCTTGATGATTCTGTGGTTCTGTGATTCTATGAGCAGAGGTGGTCTCATATTGCCACCAGGTGTCATCCAGGCCTTAGGGGCAAGGGGAAGGAATTCCCAAGGCTCAGCAAGGAATGGGAATCATTCATTAGCACTCAGAAGATTGCTGAGTGATGGAAGTTAAATCTGGAAGCAAGAACTCAACTCCAATTCAATCTGGGAGGCAGAACTGCAAGGAGAGAGTTGACTGCATCTTTGAATTCTCTCTGCTGCAGAGCAGGGCATAAATCTCTTTTATTTTCTATCGTGTAGCCCAGTGGCAAAAATCTTGAGTTCATGTAAAATTTATTATTCTGGACAATATTCTATTAGAGAATTTTGACTAAAAGACACTCAATTCTGTAAGTCTATGGCTAAGGTTTAGACAAACCTGTCATAAAGCTCTTGTTGGCTTGGAGACTTATTTTATGGCTAAATTTTACATCCTGAAATTGAAAATGTTTCAGATAATAAAAACTAATGTTTTCCTCTAGCTTGTAAAGCTTTGTTTTGAGATCTCCCAGAAATATGTTAGCAATTTTTGGCAGACCTGGTATGACAATCTGTGCCAAGTGACTGCATAAAGACATACCCTGTGCCTTTCTTTTGATTCTAGCATTGGTTTTGCAGTTCCACTCTTGTGGGGACCAACTGGTTCCACAAACTGGTGCTGTGTTCTGTACTGGAACCTTCTGCAGCTTCTGCACCACAAGGTTCTGTAAAGGTGAGGAAGCCACCATGCTTTCCATTTTCAATTCTTGATTGAAAGTTTGATGAATCACTCAAAAAGCAATAGCTATTGCTGGTTGTTGGCATTTACCCAGTGCACCTTGTTTACAAGTATAGTGATCTATGTCACAACGTGCTAAAAGCAACCTGAAAAGGAGCCTTTTCTTCCCAGCAAGTGGTTTATCACTCTTCCTTCCTCCCCACCCCTCCAAGAAGGGGTGTTCTTTTTTTCATGAGACTTGATGCCTTAATGTCACATAAAATGTGCAGTTCAAAGGGGGGGAATAATTCTATTCATGACATGAAACAGAGGAATAAGGACCTGCTCTTTGTCTCAACTGTAGAAGAGTTGATGGGACCACAGAATTACTTTTTAAATATTTGTAGACATGAGTGCTGAGCAGACCTGACTGGATGTGCACACACAAATGGTGAGTTGAAGAAAATTTTTAAGTAATACTGATTTTCTAATCCTCTCAGAATATATCTAATGAAACTCAATAACATTTCCCATGTATGCAAACCTTACAGAAGTAGCTGCTCCTTCTTTCCTGGGCAGGCAGGAACGATCACAACTGGTGACTTCAGAAGGGTTGCTCAGGGAGACTTGATAGTGCTTTGACTCTTAATTAAGAAAAGGAACCAGAGCTACAAGACCTCTTAAACAGTGAGGATAGAGGGCTGGCAGCTCCTTATCCCTCATTTTCTGTTTGTTGCTTCTGAAGAAAAGAAAATGCTTTCTCATGTGAACAGTCTGAACAAATCTCTCATACCAACTGTGTCGTAATTTCAGTCAGCTCTCATATTATTGTGGGGAAAAGCTGCTTAGATCATGTAGTTGACACTAAATCAGAATTAGAGTGGTGTATTGATTTTAGTAGCAACGTATCATTAACCAGGAACAAGGAACTCTGCAGCCATGGTCACTGCTAGCAATACAAGAGATAAAAAGTCTAGACAGAGGATGTTAATGGAGTTCCCAATACCCTTCTACAAGCAGTACCTAAAAGATCCAATTCCCCCACATTCACACAGATTCCTCTTCCTCCCAGATGAGATCAGCTTTGGAACAAAACCCCCTCCAGACACCTCTGTATGTTCAATTCAGACACTGCTGACACTGGTTTCCTCTCTTACATGTTGTTATCCAGTCCCTTTGCCAAGCTTGTGTCGTGGGATTGCCCACCACTGCATCCTCCCCAAGTGGGTAAATTCATCTCCATCCCTCTTTGCTTTGCAGGCTTTTTTAGGCTCCTTTCCTGTAATAACAGGGCTTTAGCTATTTTTGTGTGGTTTTTGTTGATATGCTGTCATAGGTTTACTTGCTCAAACAAACCAAAGCTTGGAGATTTTTTTTCCCCCCTGCACCACTGTGAAAGAAAGGTTTGGATGAGGGAGGACGATTCACACACACAAAAGAATTAACCAGCAGCCCCACATTCAGTGGAGTTGGCCTTTCATGAGATACCTTTCAAAACAAAGGAAAAATTTTGATTATTTTAATGGTATAGAGGCTTCTCTGCCCACATCGCAGATGACGTGAGGGACAGAAGGTTGAGAGGAAGAGACAGGAAAAGTCTCCAAGGTGCTGAGTTTTCACACAGAGCTGTAGAGACACAGCATTGCTGTAGACACACTGGCAGATCAGCAGAGGTACTTCAATGCAGTATTGAGTGTTAAAGACAAATTCTATTGATAAATAATTAGTGCTGGACTCACACATGCAGCCTGCCAGGTTATTGGACACATCTCTAATTTAAAAATAAAGCTCATGTTGCTGTGGGAAGTCCAAAGTGTTCGGAGATTACCAGGATGCTGTGCTGAAAACTTGGTCAGTCTTGTCTCTACAGCTCAAAGCTGAGATGAATTTCAAAGCATGGAATCTCTTCTGGAATATTTGTGGATGGCTTTGTCACTTCTGACACTAAGAAAGAGATTTCTCAGAACTCAGAATTCCCTTTTTTTATTTCCCTTTCATTGATGCTGTGTCAGTTATATATTCAGTTCCTATCAGAAGAAGGAACAAATATTATTTCATACCTCAAGGAAGGTTGACTCTGTGGTCTGCTGTGCACCATCTTCCAGGTGTGTTTTCCTAATGATTCCCATCACAAGGAATCTCCATATACGCCATGGTTTCTCACTGATCCAAGCACCCAGGTATCTTGAATTAAATGCCAAACTTTCAGTGGCCTCAGGTCTTACCCCTGGGTGAGACTGGATCATGGATAGTGTATGAAACATATTTTAGTGTATGAATCTGTGTGTAGCAAGCAAATGCACCAAATGAACAGCATTCAGCCACAAACAGATATAAATACTTGGGAAAATCATGATGAGACAGAATTTTAGAAATTAGAAAACAATTTTTTGCAGAAAATAGGAAACGAGAAAGAAATACGAAAAAATTCTGACTGGGAAGAAGTTGGTTTTACTTGAATTCTTTATTTCTGGTTTTATTGAAATGGACTCACTTTCACCCAAATCTAAAAGAGAAAAGACTTGAAAGAACTTTTTGCTGGTTCCAAACACTCTACATTCCATATAATAAATTAGGCTACTATATTTAAAGAATTTTGTATTATCTTAATGACACCCTTTTATGGAGCTACTCCTGTTATGCCCTAACATGAGAGCTGAAACATTTTAATTTCATGTGTAAAGCGCTCCCACAGCATCAGCGAGTCAATATATTCTCCCTGCTGATTTAAAAGTCTTCCTTGTTTTCTTTTCAAAGTGTCTTTGCAGACTGAGGGTTGTAATGAACAGGTTGGAAATTGTGACACTGATGGGTGCAACACGTCAGACGGTTCATGTGCTCGGAGTGCTGACATGACGTGCCATAATGGAAAAATACTAAAGTGGCAAATAATATTTTGAGTGAAGGTTTATATTCTCAAATGAAGCCTTTTTAACTGTCAACTTGGCAAAATAAAAGAAGCCCGTTCAGAAGCAAAGCAAACGTAAAAATACTGACTTCCCACGAAACAGAAGGTGATTTTCGTGTTGTGCCTTATGCATCAATTGGTAGGATGGCACTAAATTGTTACGTGTGTGCCAGTGGTTTCCAGGATAATTATTGCTATTATTTATGTATTTCTCACAGCAGTTTCCTCACAGGTATATGTGAAAAAAATGTTTTTCTAAACTCCCAGCTGGAAAGGATGTGACCATCATTGGCCCAGGGGGACCTGCAGAGGGTGGGGAAAGGTCCAGGCAGAGCAGGGCATAGAGGCCAAATTCCAGAGTGTGCAAAGATGGTAAAACTGTGGGTAAGACCTTCTTGGGGTGGCTGGTAAATTCACTGGGAAAAGCATGAGGATGGTGTGCTGTGAAGGGGTTGCTTTGTCGGGTGCTTTTTAATTACACCTCGCTTCTCTCTTACAAGGACACGCTGGGGAAGCTGGGGCTGTTCACTGAGAGGGGAGACACTGAGAGGGGCCCTCCCTGGGATGTGTCATTGTCTGCAGGGAGGGGGCAGAGGATGGCCCAGGCTCTGCTCAGGGGGCCCAGCAATGGCACAAGAGCCACGGGCAGGAACTGATGCCCAGGAAGGTCCCCCTGGGCAGGAGGAAGAACTTCTTGGCTGGGCAGTGACCCAGCTCTGAACAGGCTGCCCAGGGAGGGGCTGGAGTCTCCTCCCTGGGGATATCCCAGACCCCTCTGAGCACAGTCCTGTGCCCTGTGCTCTGGGATGGCCCTGCTGGAGCAGGGAGGTGGCACCAGATGGGCCACTGGGGGCCCTTCCAGCCTGACCCATCCTGGGATTCTGTGTGGTTCTGCTCTGTGATCTTACACAAGGCTGTGGCCTCTCCAAAGTGATTTTTTTGGAGGAGGCAGTGATGGGTGTGGAGCAAAAACTGCAGCCAGAGAAGAGACTTTTTCTTCTCCTCTCCCTTCTCTCCAACCCCATTGCAGACAAACAATAAAGGGTGTACATGCAGGGATATGAGGTGATCAGCAAGACCCTGGAGCATGGTCAGTGATACTTTTCCTCACTGTACCATGCCAGCAAATAAATGCTAAATAAGTCTGATGTCAAATCTGTGCTCAGTGACCTTAAAGTTCATCTCATTCCACCCCCACTGCCACGAGCAGGGACACCTTCCACTAGACCAGGTTGTTCCAAGCCCTGTCCAACCGAGCCTTGGACACTTCCAGGAATGTTGATTGCATATGATTTTCTGAGGAACTTCTAGATGTTTCTAGGCAATGGAGGGCACTCCAGGTTTAAGAAATCCGGTTTAATGAAATATCTGGCCCTATTTTTCCCCTGCCAGCACCTTGTTTTAAACAGGTATGTATTTCTGTGAATGAAAGCAATGAAATGACCCGCTTGCTTAAGTAGCTCATTGAACCAGGCTGTAATGAATAAGCAGAGTGATGTTGTTCTGCTTTTGGTTCTCAGAGCAGGCAGCTGTGGTTACTCTGCTTATCTCCATTTTTATGTCCATTTTTATGATCTGCATTTGGGAGTGCATCTCCTGTTCTCGAAGCTTCATCAGTAATTCTTGAAATAAACAATCCTGGGCAGACAATATTCATTTTGTCACACTTGTTAAAGTCTTTATGTATCACTTTTCTGTTTGGAAAGGCACATTTTAATCCATGTGCATGTCATTTTGTGAGCAGTCAAAAACTAAAAATGGAGCACAGAAGCCTATAAACACACTTCTCATGGCATAGTTCATGTATTTTAACAGAAATAATGCCTTCCTACAGACCACAATCAAATATTATTTGATTCAGAAATAGAGTCAGGATATCATTTAGCCCCTCAATGCATTTTCCAGCTAGGCACATATGTGGTGTGACATGCAGAAAATTGTTGAGAAAGACATGCTTTTGGATCACATTAGTATTTAACACTGATTAGTCTGTTAGACTGATGACCCAAAGAAATGTGATGGGCACTGCCAGGGGCCTTCAATAAACTGATACAAAGTTTACCATATATTTGATATATATCTCTTTATAATAATAAAGTCTTTCAACAGTACATTCAGAAAAAAAAATCTAAGTAAAAATATCTTCTGATGATTTCTGTTAATTAAATATGAACAATTCCTTAGCATTCTGTGTGCTGGTTTAAATACGCACATTCAATTCTATTTTTATCAATTCCACAAAATGTTGTAGTTGCTTTTACTTTCCATTATTTAATTTTAACTTCTGTGTCCTGCCTCTTAATATTTCTGTGGCATAGTGCCATCTTGGGGATGTTGTGAGTATCTGAAAGGACAGGAAACAGACTCTGAAAGAGAATCAAAACATTTTTGCTGCACTGTGTTGTTGTTGTTGGATGCTACGACTCTAAAAATAAATGTGACTGAAATCTAGGACTCTCTAAAACACCAAGGGTATCACTGATAATTCCATGTCTGCAGAAAGGACTACAAACTCTTGAATGCAGCATGTTAGCTGCTGTTTTAAATCTGTGAATTTTGGCATATGACAGTTGAGAATCTCAGCTTTTCCTTTAAAAGTACATTTCTCACTCCTCTAATTGAAAAGAAGCAGTGGTAAAGTTCTAAAAGTTTTGGAAGCTGGAAGAGAAACTGTATTGTGTCAAAAACCATGACACCATTTTGGGGAATCTTTGTCCTGATTTGCAGTAACTGGTAGATTTATGGAGGCCCTCTCCAGGTGCAGCTGCTTCTCTGTAACGTGAAAAAAAAGGGAGCAGCTCAAAGAGCTACTCCTGAATCCTGTTTGGAGTTATTGAGCTATCTAGTAGCCATCTGCTTAATTTAAAATGATGACAGATAATTTTCCTTTTCGAATTATGAAAGCTGTGTTATTCATAGACAAGGCTTTCAAAATCCTTTGGATGTCAGGAAGGATGTGACTCTTAAAGGTGTCTATGAAATTCCCAGTGAAACTCACATATCAGTGTCCAAAATGCAATGGTAACTGAAGAAATTTCACTAGATGGGTGTCTGCATAAGTTAGGGATCTGAACAACTTGCTTTATGGTAGATGGTTTAGAATGATATTGTCTTACAAAACAACATAAATTAAACTCTTTTATTGTAGGGAAGCAAATCTGATTCTCTTTCTAATTTACAGAGCTATTTCAACCACGATGTCTCTATTTTCACAGTTCAGGAGATTATTCTGCAATATTAACAAATATTTAATCATATTAACCCAGAGGGTTTTTTCTCTGAAACAAACGAGAAGTTATTATAATTAAACAAGGCTTTTGCAACTGCCATTACTTAAAAAATTACTTGGGAGCCTCTTGTCAGGCAGCGTCAGAGAACTTGTGCTCAGTGTCCACACGGTGGTGACAGCCTGGGAGGGACACACTGAGCGACACAACCCCTCTGCTTGTGACACTGAGGAGCTGAGGAAGTTACCAAAATGATACAAGCAACAGGTCAAGGCACCTGTACTGAGCTCTGTGAACACTAATGCAAAATACAGAGAATTTCTTTACTAGAGAGAAGAATTCTCTTATTCGCTGCAGAGAAAGTAGGACACTGATAAGGTACAGAACATCATGGCAATGTTAATTTGGGTGATTTCCACCTTCTCTTGTCACTAATAGTGGTAATCCCTGATGTCAAATGATTTTATGATGTCATTGTGTTTGAAAGACCTAATGGTCACGCTTAATTTGCTTTCCCTTTTCTCCCCTTGTTCTTTTGCAGCAAAGAAAATCAGAATGAGGAAATGCACATCTAGCTGAATGCCATTTATTTTCAGAGACTGATCACTATATCCTGCACAGCATTGTGACTGAAAACCCAGGCCAGTTTCAAACTTCAAAACAGCACTTTAATTTGTTCTCATCTTGGAGATTTTATCACTTGCTCTTGTTCCTTCCATACTTCATTTACCTGACTCCAACATTAGCATCTGTTTGCTCCTTAGACATTGCATGTTCTCCCCATAATTATGCTTATCAGTGTCATAAAATTATTACAAAGGAATTTCAGCTGCTAGTTACAAGGTGATAAAATACAGGCTGTCGCTATTTATGCTGGTTTTGTGTGCTTATATCTGGGTTCAGGTTTACTTGCTTGGTGTGGTATTTTATTGGTCCAAGAGGCTCTTTCACTTTCATTTTTTTACTGAAAATTTGGTAGTCCATGGCTACTTCTCAGTGGCTGAAAGGTGTCCCTGCCCATGGCAGAGGGTTGGAATGAGGTGAGCTTTGAGGTCCCTTCCAAAGGAAGCAATTTTATTATTCTATGATTTTATGATTTGAGAGTGTTTGTGAATATTGAAAATGTGAGATATTTGCAAAATGTGTTTGCAACAAGCAACAAACACGTGAAAAGTTCTTGCAAGGAAACACTTGCTGTGGATCAGGAATTCATGTTTCACTCCTAACTTGTACCACTCAACAAAGGAATGTTTAGTCTTCCTACCCGAAGCGGTGTATTTTAGAAATACTCATATTATTGACAAATCAAATCATGTCTTGTGATACAGGGGAGAAAAGGATCTTTGAGAATGGATGAAGGACAAAAAAAAATTTCTTCATTTCCTTTCTACTTGCATTGCTGGCTGGTATCTGGGGCATTCCCTGCTGATTGACTCCTTCCCAGCCATGTATTTTTAATTATCCAACAGCTCCTGCACTAGCACAGCCGTGCTGCTGATTAACGTGACTGCAGACAGGGCAAGGGGACCTCACTTGAATAATTATCAGCTTTTCATGTAGTCTGGGGAGGTTTGTAATCCTTGAATTAACTTTTAGGAAAATTCAATGCCCAACGCCGGGAACACATCAGATTGTGTGTGACCTTTGGCGCTAATCAGTGGGCTGAGCGCTAACAAGAGGTGCTTATATTGCTTTTTTTTCACAGAATCAATAACAGCTTGTTATGTTGAAAGCACTGCTTTATATGAGACTGTGAACAGCTCAGAAGCACCATGAATCAGGTTCTGTTTGACATTTTTCCAGATTCATAATTCTAGAATTGCATAATTCCAGAATTCCTTGATACCTGTAGAGCTGGGTCCACCAGAGCAGCCATCAGCCTTACTGATGGCTGTAATTTTGAGTGAAGGCAAAGCAAACAAAACCCCCAGATATCAGGGACACACTCCTTACTTCGTGAATGTCAGTGGATGCATCTTTTCTTCAGACCTCCAGATCTTTAACTTTCCCTCTTTGCTTTACTGCGTGTTGAAATTAAAAAAATCATCCAGATTTTGCATCACTAATCTCCAAGCAGTGCACTCTATACTTCCTTCCACCTGTATTCTTTTATTCTCTCTTTTCTTACAGCCCTGAGGACTGCAGATGCAAAGATTTGTCTTTGGCAAGGTCGTAGAGCCAGGAGAAGGTCACTCAGACTCCTCCGCAGGTATTAGAGGGACAAATGCTAGAAAGAGCAATACTGATTAACTTCCTTTTATTTTTCAAACAGCTGAGATGATTCTCCTCGTGGTACCTTTGTGCAAGTTAATGTGGTTTAGCTGCTTTTATAATTAACAAAAGCAAGGCCACAGAAGATGCTGCAGGCTGGAATTTTGTCATTCACATAGAAGGGTATGACTAGAAGGGCACAGGTAAAAAAACAAAAAAGCAATAAATACAGTGTCTTGCCAGTGAAAATAATTGATTCAGTTGCTACATAAGGGAAATTATGTACCAAACCCAGGGCCTTAAGTACTGTGCACGGTTTCAAACTTGCTCCAACGGGTCCCTGAAGCTTTTCAAGCCAAAGTTTCCCTTCCTAAATATGTCTCTTGCCACTTAAACTTCTAGAAATTCACATGCAGCCAAAATGAAGGAGCTGCAAGGACAGTTGCTCTAATCCTGTCCAGACTGATCTGTGCATCACTTTGGTTTCAATATAGGTGTTTTGGTTTGGTACATACCATTATTTTTGCCATTTCCAATGAAGGTTTCCCCCATGTCCTCAAGAATAGTTCATGCTTTTTTTGTGAGGCAGATGCCTTAAAACCTGATATTTTTTGCCCTCAGGGAGTCCAAGAAAACGAAAGGCACCCTGAAAACTTCGATTACCTCCCTGAAAAGCAGAATCCCAAGAATGGTTAAAAGGTTGGAGTGATCTCTGGAGACCCTCCTGTGCCATCCTTGGCTCAGGCAGGGACAGGAGGTCACACAGCACCACGCCAAGTTGGGTTCTTACTCTCCAAGGATGGAGATCACACAGCCTTTCTGGGCAAACTGGCCCTGGGCTCCCTCACTCCCACAAAGCAAAAAATGTATCTATTTTATCTCCATTTTTAGGAGGTGATTTCAGGAGATCAAAACATTTTTTGGGATGGATGATTTTTTTATGTTCTTTTTATTATTATTTTCAAGTACTTTTTATTGCTTGATCTTATGGTCTTTGCAATCTGCCTATTGAAAGGATGGGACTTGCAACTAAAATTAGTGCAACTGATTTTTTTTTTTAACTTTTTACTTTTTTTTGGTGCAGTAGCATTAGAATTTTTAAAAATAGTTGGGGTTTTTTTTCTATCAGAGTGAGAAGCAAACTCATTCCAGTCAATGTGAGCAGAAAACCCCAGGAACAATTCAAGAACATTCCAATAATTTAGAATTTCTGTGTTACAAGTTAATTATTTAGATAGAATGTGGATATGACTGACTAATAGTCCCTGCACCAGGACATGATTTTGATTGAATGGGCTACTCTTGACATTCTTCCAGCATAAATTTTCCCCTTTTTATTTCTTTTGCCAAAAGTACAGAAGGAAAACAAAGGCCTGGAAAAGTTCCAAGTCCTTTGGGACATTGTAATGAATTATATAAAAAAAATCTGGCTGGATTTCTGTAGAAAAAATTTAAGATGTGGCATAATAGGTAAGAGAACCAAGGGGAAGAAGCTCAAATAACATCTGGAACTCAGTGATTGAGGAGTCAAACTCTGTTAATGCATGTGTAACACAGAGTTTGATGTTTTCCAGGTGGTTTTAGCACTGCCTTGGAAGGCAAAAGGCATTAATATCCATTTACCAGGGAGCTTTATTTGTATTAAACTGTGCTTTGAATATCAATGGGAGTGATAGGCTTTAGCTCATACTCATATTTAGCTCACATTTACAGTGTAAAAAAATAAATCTGCTGAAACTGAAAAAAAGGCACCTACCCAGATTTTTTGGAAAGGAGTTTCTTTTTTGATATAGGGAAATAATCCATATTTGGAATCAGATGGACACTGTGGTAACAAAGGCCTGGACAACAATTATCAGACCTAAAACCTACTGTTCTTTAAAAAATTAATTTTGTTTTACTGTCTTTGTTCAACAGAGCCTTTTGCATGTGTGTTAAGGCATCAGATATTTGTTCTTAGATTTTCCAATCGTTCCCCCAAACATCTGTTTTGGTTGGGCTGTGGTTGTACCTTGGTTTGGGGTATTTTTAACTCTGTGTTTGTAGAATGCATCATAAGTGGAAGATGACACCATGTTCCTGCTCCAGTCCTGCTATAGTAGGATATTATAATATATATTATAATATTAACAATAATTATCTGCCAGAGATTGTTGGCTAGAGCAGGGGGCAAAGATTTCTGGAAATTTTCTCATGCATGATATAAGTCAAACTGAGCATCTATCACAGTATCTGTTTTAGATTGCCTAAAAAAAACCAAAAAAATGTGATTTAAAAATTAAAACAATAATTTAAAAAGTCAGGGCCATTCTTTCGTAGGTGTCTTTGGTTGGTTGGTTTATTTGTTTGGGTTTTTTTTATATACAATGTGTGGTAGTATCTTGCTTGTCTCGTGCCTGTGCCTAAAGGAATAGATGATAACCATGGAGTTTCTCCTGTACAGGGGATGGTACCAAATCTGCTCACTAAAAATTATGACAAACCAGGTTAGCAGAGGAAGAACACAATAAAACATGTCATGGAAGAGTGTAACTCTGAGGGAAGTTTATAAAACAACTTATAGTACAGAGCACAGAAAAAATAAATCTGAATTCATGGAAAGTAGAGCACGAGAACAAGACAGAATCCATTAAACTGTAGGAGACAATAGAAAAATGTCAACTAGATCAACGATACACTGTAGGGAAAAACAACAATTACTGAAGAAAGGTTGGAAAGATTATCAGTTTGGGGACAAAACAAAAAAGATCTGACAGGAGACAGGCCACATTCTAAAACAAGAATACTGGAAATGACAGTAGATGTGAGCAAAGAAAATAAACACTTTTTTTTCTGTGATAAGTGGAATAAAACGTAATGATAGGGGTATTCCTGCTTCTGCCAGAGCAAAGTGTAAAGACTATTTTGTAGAAAAAACATTTGAGATCATCATTCTAGGAACTGTCAGTAAAATGAAGAAACTACTGTTTTAACAGGGTTTAACAATGCACTATAATTTTTTTCTTCAGAGTATTTTCAGGCTTAAATATTAAAAACTCATTACATTTCCAAATATACATTACAATAGTGAAACGAAAAGAAATTCCAGCATTTACATGAAAACCATAGTGTTTTGACAGAACAATTGGTGTGAGTTAATGACTAATGAATAATTAAGCATCTTTGAGAACATTTTAATGGTCCGTGACTTTGCCGTAGGGTGTTAAACTCCAGTTCAGTCCTCAGATAGCAAATTATTTAGAGGTGCTGATATAATACTATTAATGTCTTCAGACTTCTTATTAAGACACAGGTGTTCTTGGGGACTCTTGCTGTATAATAACATTCCACAGTAAAATTAACAGCTGTAGTTCATGACGTGCCTGACATTCCCGAGCTTTGAGGAAAGTGGAACTATTAGCAAATAGTTGAAAGTAACTTTCCCTGCTTAATACAGTGAGACCCTGGCACAGGTTGCCCAGAGGAGCTGTGGCTGCCCCTGGATCCCTGGAATTGTCCAAGGCCAGGTTGGACAGGGCTTGGAGCAACCTGTGCTGGTGGAAGGTGTCCCTGCCACATGGCAAGGTGTGGAACTGGCTGGGATTTAATGTCCTTTCCAACCCAAACCGCTCTGTGATTCTGTGACACTAATATTATTGACATCACAGTCTTTCTGAAATGGTTTGTTCAAAATATGCACTTATTACACCATTGTTTTACTACTCTGACTGTTGGAAATATTATTTAAATTCTAATGCCAGGACTTGCAAGGATTCATCTGAGAGTGGGCACGCCCAGACCCATACAACCCAAGCAAACAAAATCCCAAACCACTCCCCCAAAATATTCATGTCCTCCTACATTAAGAGGTAAAGATCACTGTTATCTGAACCCATACTTTGTGTCTATTCACTCCCCTAAGTTCCCTCTAAATGTTTTATTTTATCTTCTCCTGTTCTCTGTAACTACAGTTCAGGTTGGGTCTTTCCCCAGGTTTAAAAAAATAAATGTTGGCTACGATGTTATATTAAGTTATATTAAGCCTTATATTCTTATTTTGATCCAAATAATCCATAGCACTTTTCAAGGATGGACACATAAGGAAATAAATGGCATACCTAGGAATGAGTTTCCAAAGTTCTTTGGATTTAAGAACCTGATAAAATGATTTGCCAAAATATTTACTTAGGACAGGAGGTTTGTGTACAAAAAGAACATATGTAATTCTCTGTCAGAACTTGTTAGCCAGCCTGATACTCTATTTGCATAAATAAGAGAAGGAACAAAACCACAGAGTATTTACTTTCCAAAGTATACATATCTTAAATGATTACTTGAGCATTCTGTGAAAATTAAGGCACAGCTGTTGTTGCATGATGAGGAGAATTACAAATAAAAAAATATCTCCTTTAGTGGAGCTGAAATCACTCATTTTTCAGCAGAAAGGATTCATTGCCTCGCTGATTTGTTCCCCTACACTTAATAGCACCCTTCTAACTTAAATCACTTCCAAGCAATAAATTTCTGGGTTGAACCCCAGCGAGTGCAACCTGAGCTGTTTCTTCTGAACTCAAAGATATTCAGGTTTATGCAAATAGAGAATCGATCTGTGACTCTGAAATTTAGTTGGGGGATGAACCTTCTTTCATCACTAGTAACGAGCACAAGCTTTTTAAGTAATTTCTAAGTTTCTCAGAGGTGGCTGATCACTGAAATCATTTCTCAGTGAGCACTTAGAGAAGAGGAGGAGACTGCGTGTTCTCCAGCTGGGAATTCACAGGTGCAAAGTGGGAAAAGTTAAAAGATTACAGAATCAGATGAAGTTTCACAAACACATCCTGCCTGTCGTGTGTCTTACTACTATTTACAACCATCCACATAGTCAGTGCACCCAGCTTAATAACAGAGAGATGATACAGCTTGCCCTGGGGGCAGAAAATATAAAAGAGAGGGTAATCTGTAATTTTGGCATCGTTGGTTCTGCAGTCAAACAGCCTCACGCTTCACTTGAGTGGGAATGACAAGCCAGCAGAAGCCAGAATAATCAGACAGAAAATTGCTAGAAGGAGAAAAAAAAATCCAAACCAAGCTTCTGTGTGGCTCAAAACTTTGAGGAGAAATGGAACAGCTCATATAGTTTCACGGTGAACCAATTAACAAATTGAGAAGTGAAGAAAAAAAAAGTCCCACTGAAAGGAAAAAATAAAAAATCTGCCTGGCTTTTATTTCTTTTCAGGGTTTGTGCCATTCTTTCCTAAAGACTTGAGATTCAGAGTTTTACAGGATTTCTGAGAGAGGAGAACAAAACCTTAGGAACAAATCCCTGAAGTTGTACTACTGGGATAAATTCCTCCAGCTCTCAGCAACCTTTGGGAAAAATCACAGAAGGACAGACAAAATAATAATAATGTCTTTTACCTCTGTTCTCATTTGCCATTGATTTTGGTCTTGTTTTCCACCAATCCCTTTTAGTGAGCTCTACATTTTGGCTAGGCTTTTATTGGAATCCACTATTGGTATAATCCTAGACTTCAATTAAACCTTTTTTTTTAATTATGATTTTCACGGTGAGCTCACCATTTGTTCAAAAGTCTATTGCAGCCAGATGTTTTTCTTGCTTCTTTTTTGTGAATAACTTCAGTAGGTTTTAATTAAGGATTTTGGGGAAGAGGGAGGCCTCTATATATACAGAACACTTACATATAAAAAAATATAAAAGTTATAAATACATAAAAATTATAAACATATAAATTAAACAAAGTAGATATGTAATATATTAGTAAAATATAAATATACTATATAAAGAAAGTAACCACATGAGCATATATTGCATTTATGTATACAAAATATATAAAGAAAAATATAAATATACAAAATATTAAACCACCAGGAGATGTAAGGAACATGTTCATTCATGGTAGAGAGACGTGTGTGAGGGGTATATGGTAAAGCAATAAAAAAAATGAGGCCAACAAAACTTCTTCACTTGGTAAAACAAAAATTTTAACTCCTGTCATAGTCAATTATTGGGGTATAATTTAGCAATTATGTTTTTCCTGCTGAGGGAAAGCTTTTTCTATCCTGCAGCTCTAACAAAGCACTGGGATGATAACTTGAAATAATGATAAGGGGTTAAAAATTTAGGTTTAAATATAATTTATCGTAAGTATTTTATTTATTATGGTTTAAGGTAATGTATAAAGAATTATAATTTATAATTTAATAATTTTTGCTTTATTAAAGTAATGAGTGGAATAATATTCTTCCTAGATATTACTTTAGTGGGGCAGTTATACACTCTTTTTAATATGCTGTTCTGTACCTCTAAAATATTAGAAAGAATGGAAAAGAGGTCACAGAGCAACTTGAAATTCAAGGGAGATGCATTAGTAATTAATGCAAAAAATCAATGAGGTTTTAGGTAGATTAAAAGTCTTCTAATGACAAGTCCATGAAATGGCAGGCTTGGATTAATCATTAATAAAAGAGCTGCATTTGTGTTATCAGTTTGTGGTAATGTCATCTTCTTACGTGGTTAAAAACAAATGATAGCAACAGGTCCTGTTGAGTTATTAGAGAATAAATATTTGGCTTTTTCAAAGGGATGCAAAAAAAAAAATATTTGGAAAAAATAAATTACATAATTATTGAAATGATGCAGTTTTCCTCTGTAAAATACATACAACGAGACTATAATTTGTCTTAGGTTTATAAAAAGCACAATTCCTGCAGGCCTGACCAAAACTTTAAGTAAATTATTTCAGGGCACTGCTGAAACGTCTCTTAAGCACTGACAGTCTGGAGCATCGACCACCTCTCCTGGAAGGCTGTTCCAGTGTTATCTCATGGTTATAAAGGTTAAAACTGGTCTTTATACCAGTTATAAAGATAATTATATATTTTCACCATAGTTACAACGTGGCCTTTATGTGATTGCTTCCAATCCAAACCACCCTATGTGAAAGATGACCCTGTCCGTGGTGGGGAGGGTGTGGAATTTGGATTCAATGGCCTTTAAATGTCACTTCCAAGTGAGAGCACTCCGTGGTACAAGTTTAGATTTGGCACATCTGCCTCCAAGAAGGCGTTCAGTCAGTCAGGTCTTACTGGCTCAGCTCAACCTGCAGGGAAACTTTTGTCCATGCCACTTGCTTGTGCTACTATCCTCTTTGTTTATGCCATGGTAATTAGGAGATCCATCTGATATTTTATGTAAGGTCAGTGTTTCTCACTGTTTACACAGAAGGGGCAACACTTCCAGTCCAACTTTCAGTCCAGCTTTCAGTGAAAACAATTCTCAGTGAGTGCATTGAAATGTCTCTGTCCTGATCTTCCAGTTACCAGGCTGACACCTCACACACAGCGTTATTTTTATCATCCTTTATGTTGTTTTTCTTGGGCTCTAAATCATAGACGGTGAAATAATTCTGTGCATTTTCTATTTGAAAGGTGTAAAATAAAGAAATTCATGTGATATAAGATCCTCAGTGTTCAACCTGTCAGCCGGAAGAAGGAAGGGTAAAAACTTCAGGCAGAGGTTTTGTATAGAGAAGTGCTGTTTATAAAAACCCTCAGAATTTTTTATTAGTCATAATTGCAACCAAAGACACAAAGAAAGGAAATTGTATCCTATCTATAGATTTCAGCCTCTGAGTCAGAAATATTCCAGCTAGATATTACTGTGGGTCTTAGCTCCCCCAGAAATCTGCTTTAAAGTAGAGTTGATATGTATCTATGATATATGTCTGTAAATATGCTTGTACCTATAGGTACAACAAATTAAGTGTAAAGTTACTGCAAGCACAGCTCTGAAATAAAAATGCCATGATAAGGCCAGTGTATCAATTTAATTCTAAGTGCGAAACTTTTCCCCCGACAGTTTTTTCCTACTCCTCAAAATTAGTGCTGCTAAATCCCTTTCTTTCTTATGCACTTGACAGCTTTTAGCTTTTGAAAGTCATATATGAGAGGTCAGGTTACCTGATCATCTAATTTACACCTACACAACCAAAAAAAAAAAAAAAAGAATAAATAATAGTCTTTTCTTCCTGGCAGTAGAATTCAAAAAGTGCCTAAAAAGCCTGAAATATACTTTTTTACCAATAGCTATATATTTTCTCTTCCTTCTGTGTCAGAAATGCAGAGGCTGCAGGAGTGAATTAATCTAGGTGGTTTTTTTACACAGCATATTCAAGATAGTGCTCATCAAAGCTTGCAAGAGAAATGGCACAGCCCTTACTGATCATTATAAGATTTTATGCATGTCATATCTAACCTAAACCGTGCACCTTCTTCACTCCCTGTTACTCTTAACCATCCTAGAATCTTATTTATTCCGTCATTTTAAAGGACTGATGGATCTTATCTACATCATGATGGTTTGCCTTTGATCAATCCTTATCTGAAGCAAATTCTTGCAGACTTGTTCTAGTAAGAGGACACTTTTATGGTATTTTAAACTCCAGAAAGATAAATGCAAGAGCCAGGGACACCCACTAGTTCCCTATTTCAGTGTAGTTTGCCTAAAGCACGATCAAGTTTCTTAAAAACTTGATGAACAGAAGCTCTGCCTCCTTGGTGCCCTGTTGATCACATTACTGTGACATGGTGACCTTGATTTGGCAGGACTGTTCTGCATTGTCCTGGGGCTGCTTTGGAAGAGCCACAGTGGCAAGAAATGCAGGAGTTAGGTTTGTTTCTTGTTCAGATTTTAGCCAGATGCTGCAGTATTTGGCTTTAATTCTCCAGCTACTCTGTAGTTGCGTCAGTGCATGTAAACCCCCCCGTAAATGGCATTTTTATGATGAAATACTACTCACTTATTTCTACGTGGAGACAGTGATTCTGAAAATCTACCCGAAAATCAGAGGGTCAAACCCAAGTTATTGTTCCTGAAAGTGGGTTCAGCTGCCCTGAAGCTGTTAATTCCATATTAGTAGGGGTTATTAATACTGTAATTAGAGATGACCAGTTCAGTTTGAAAGAAGAAGGGGCACAAAACCAAGTAGCAAACTAGAGATACAGAGCAGTATCCTGGATGCTTATTGTCTTTTTAAAACAGAAGGGCAGTCTTTATTATTATTATTATTATTGTATTTTTAAATAAGTTTAACTTAGTTTTACCTCTCCTCCTCTGTCACAAGATCAACCTTACAGGAAGCACAAAGCTTCTGCTCTGCAGGTCATACAGCTCTTTATAGAAAACCACTGCATGATTGGATTTTTTTCCTCCATAAATAGATATATTAACTTCTTATATTCTTATATTAAAAAAAAACTAACTTCTTGTAAACAAGTTGGCAAACTAAGAGAGGGGCTGGAGTCTGTAGATCAAAACCATGTGACTCCTTAAAAATGAGCCTACTGTAAGGGGGAAGTTATAACTACGTGAACATGTAAGTTTGACTTTAAAATGTGTAAAATCTAGACATGAAAAAGGCTTCATTTCAAGGCATAAACATAAATTGCATGTGGCATTAATGATGCAACCAGAAGAGCTGCTCTGAAGTCTCTTGCTGGATATTTAGCTCTGTTCCCATGGGCCAAAGGTTCTATCAACTAATGAAAATGCAACAGCCCTCATTTAGATCACTGTACAAAGGGATGAATGGACTTCAGAAATGCATTTTCATTTAAAGTTGTGTCTGTCTTTTTTGCTGACACTCTGTTTCTGTTCTCTCTTCATGTTTTAGCCAATGTTTGACGACATCAAACAGAGCCTTTTGCCCCTATCTGTAGCATGGCCATTGTTATGTAAAAATTGTCTGTACAAAAGGTACTTTAACATTATTATTATTTTTCTTTTGAATTCTACTCTTTAAAAAAAAAAAAAAAGTCAGAGACCAGATGAAATACTTGAACAATTTTCTTTCCTAGCGTGTCTTTGATGCCTTAGTTATTATTTGAATATATTTTCCTTGTAAAACTACCTTCCACTTGCCAATGGATCTGATGAACAGCACATCAAAGAACATTTTATCTGATCATTCCCAAGGTGGTTGGTGTTTGGGTTCATGCAGGTTTGCATGTGTAAACTCTTTGTATGATGTTTTATGCCAGAATTAATATAAGCACAGTCCTTTTTTTTAGAAACAAAACTCTTCTTCTGGAATGTTCAAGTCCCAAACTTGAAATGACGTTGTTGTGCTAAACAGAAACTCACCTTCCTCTGAATATGGTGTATCAGCTGTCTGCAGAAACACTTCTTTTTAATTGATTTCACAGTTTTAATGGTCTTAATCCAGACTATCAGGTTTGGAGATCAAGAAAATGTTTTAGAGGTCACCATGATGTAGTCAGTTGCTTTGTACCTTTATTTTTTAACATGAAATGCTAAATGTTTTGGAGTGTTATCTTGCAGTTGTAAGTGGCTTTTTATTTGGTTTAACTCAACCAAAACTACAATACAAAACCAAAAAAAAAACCAGTTGTATATTGACTTTTATTTAACTTCAGGAAGATAATCTCTTCTGAATTAAAATTTTATTCTTAAACAGTAAACTTTGCAGACCTGTATAAAAGGGAGGTTGTGTGTTCTGTGATCTGATTGCTTACAGGCTGTCTGAGGAGTTTCAAGTGGCCTTTCCAATGTTAGACTTGTACAGGGTGTTATACCTTAAATCTGACTTATGTTGACTCTAATGAAAGACCTGCAAGGAGTCACCATGATACAATACAAACAAAGGGTTTGGTTAATGGCACTTTCTATTTTAGACAATTTTCCCTGACAGAAATATTCAGAATATAAGGAGTGCAAAAATGGAATTGATAAGTATAGACACAAAAAAGAATCAGAAGACATAAATTTAGCATTTAAAAAGGGATGCTTCCAAAAGCACACAGTTCTTCACTCTAGAGCTCTCACCTAGGGGGATGCCATGGAGAGATTTTATAAACTGTTGGGCCCTGTTTCTATGAATCTTCTTGGGACATTTTCACTTGTGTCTCGAAATACCAATACAAGTGGTTGTCTTGACGTGTTCAAAATTTTTTAAGACACCTCATGTTGATAAATTGCACACCCAAGGACTGATTGTATTCTGCTCTCCAGGCTCTCCTTTCAGTTCTGGCTCACAACACCAGCTTTAGGTTTTTACCATTTAATATGATGACATGCAAGTCATTTAAGTAGAGATCTTACTCTGTCAATTGAGGGAAATCTCAGTTAAATTTGACCCTTGCTATCAACTGATCATTCAATGTCCTCACACAAATTACAACTACTTTACTACTTCTATAAATTGTTCACTAAATGAACCATCTTAATATCAGATGCATTTAACTTACTTTTTCTATTACTTTAATGCATCTTTTTACACCTAGCCAGGGTTATATATTACTAATTGCTTGACCCAACACTGCCAACTGTATTATTATATACTGGAAGCTTATTGCTTTACTAAATTCTTTCCAATTATTTATAATGTTATGTGATGAAAATCACTAAAAGGCAAATCTCAGTGGAAATATTAAGGCATTGATAGAAGGGAAATAAAACCATTCAGGTCCTGAATGTGTATTATTAGTGTCTTATCCCTGCCAGTCTAAGCAGGTCTATCTTCAAGGCTCTTGCTGCAAAAGACCATGATACTTTATGATGCTACAGGATGCCAAAGTCACAAGGAGGTGGTTTGCAAGAACACCATCATCATCATCATCATCATCTCATCCAGTCCTTACAAATATTCACCCTAAATTCTGGGCTCTGTTTTTGAAGGGCAAACTTTCAATTTGTAAGGTACACAGCGTGTTTTCTGAGAACAGCAAGATAGAATCACAGAATCATCAGTGTTGGAAGGGACCTTTAAGATCATCCAGTCCAACCATCCACCCAGCATGGTCCCTGTGCTACCCCTAAACCACTAAACCATCAGCCAGCACCAGATTCAGACACCTCTTGAGAGAGGTGAGGTCCTGCAAGTCCCTCTCCAACCCAGAACAAAACAATCTGGAGGGTGCCTAAATTCTATTGATTCCTCTGATGTTCAAACCATTTCTTCCAAAAAGAAGATTTGGAAAAAAATAAAAATAAATAAAAATAATAATAATAATAATAAAAACAAAACAAAACAAAACAAAAACACAAAAAAAACCCACAAAACAAAACAAAAAACCACAACCCAGTTATACAGGTTTGGCACAGAAGCTTTGGTTTGTTTTGGGGTAATGTTTCTAATTAAAATCTGATCTAAAATGTGAAAAGAAGATAGGTGAAAAGTTAGGGAGATTGCCTACTCCAGCCCCCTGCTAAAAGCAAGAGTCAGGTGGATTCCAATGTCCAGCTGGATTCCAATGTCCAGGACTTTGTCTAGTCTGGGTTTAGGCATCTCCAAGAAAGGAGATTTGATAATGCCTCTTGTCTCACAATGGAGACTTCACAACATCTTTTGCTTGCTACACTTTTTGATCATCCTCAGCCTTGTCCAGCTGTGCTCTGAATATTTGCAAGGATGGGTGTTCCTCAACCTGTTTCAGCAACCCATTCCAGTGCTTTAACCACCTTCATGGTAAGGGTTTTATTCCCCTAATATCTAGTCCAATCTTACCATTAAACATTTCTGAGAAGAGTCTGATTCTCTCTATAATTTCTCTTACAAGGAGGGTTGCAGAAAGCAGTAAAATCTCTCTTCAGCTTTCTTTTGATGGCAGCTCTATTCCAGATGTCTTTTCCACAGAGAGGTGCCTGTGACAAAGGCACATCTTGCTGGAGAAGGCAGCAAATATCTGGGTGTTTGTAACAGGCATGCAGGTGGTTGAATGCACTGGAGATTTGCTGACCTCCATTTCCCTGGGACCTCCCCAGCGAGCCAGGACTGCTGGTAAATGATGGAAGTGTCCAACTGGTGTTCCCTCGGGTGCCACTGGTGGGTGTGACAGCATTGCTTTTCAGGACAGCGAAAAGGAAAGAATGCTCTGTGTGGAACAACCTTTATAATGTTATTTTCCATCTCATTCTTCTTAGGAAAACATGGGTGAATAAGGTTTGGAACATAAGATTAACGTTTAGTATATATTCAGTATATATTAGGGTAACACCTAATTAAAATTCCTCAGCCAGGAGGTGCAGCGTGAACAGCAGTGGTCAGAAAACATAAAAGTCGGGAAAGAAAATAGCAGCAGTCTAAATTGGAAGGAGAAGAAGCTCTCCAGGTAAAATAACTCTGCTGGTCATTAATACATATAACTTTATGTAAAATTGTCTTAATGATGACAAGCTGCACAGCTTTAATAGCATTAATATTCTCATTTTATGATAAAGGATGAGGTAGTTCGGTGTGCGCTGTCATTGCTTACCAAATTTCTGTAGCATGTCATTGCCTAATTCTGATGAAAGGATTAAACATATTACAACAGATGACAGGTAAATGATGCACGTATTTTTAATTTCTCTGACTTCAGCTCTGTGACAGTGAGTTTCACCATGAACATGCCACAGCACTGCTGTCAGAGGTTTTACTTCTGAAGTTTGGGGAAAACTGAGTTTTGATCAGACATTTGCCATAGTCCTTAAGAAAAAAAAAATGTTTGGTTTTTTCCAGTTTCTCTCATCCTTTATTCCAAACAGAGCATTCAGTTTCCTTTTTCTTCTTTCTTTTTTTCCAGTTGCTGGAGAATTTTTATTGTATTAGACAACCATCATATTCTCTGGTAAGTGATGCTTCTTTCCTTTCTGCCAAGAAGCCCTTTTCAGCATCTGTAAACTTCCAAATTTTAGGTCATATCAAAAGACTCAAATGAGGACAAAAGTATTTTTTTTTGTTTGTCTGGAATATGAGACCTGATTTGGTGCAGCTTGGTCTATAAAATTAGCAAGTGTTGCCCCAATATAATTTTTTTCTGTTTCATGCTTCACATACATCATAAAGTACCAATCTCTATCATTTCCTCAGTCCTAATATCCTAAATATTGCCTAAGATTAACCAAACCTCCCCCAAAGGTTATTGAGAACTTCTATGGTTCAAGTATGATTCAACTGTTGATAATTTACATAGAGGATAGAACAGAATAGAAATAGAAATAGAAATAGGAATAGAATAGAATAGAATAGAATAGAATAGAATAGAATAGAATAGAATAGAATAGAATAGAATAGAATAGAATATTCAGTTTAAATTTGTTTCTCTTCAGTTTTCAGCTTTAGGCTGAAAGCACAACTCAATAATTTTAACTTACTTACAAGATTTATCCAAACCTAAAAGTGAGATTTTTCCTCACGAGTTACCTGCTGTTTTTTCAGATATGGGAGAGGGAGGAACTGAGCTTCAAAAAAGCCATAAAGGCTCATTCTATTAAACAGCAATATAGTGGAATTCTGTTGTTAAATTATAGAATGAAGAACTTTTCTCTGACAATCTGTTTAAAGCTTCTGTGACATTTTTAAGTGGGAAAAAAATATGTGCTTTAAGTGGGAAAGAATACCTGACTTTTCTCACAGCTGAAATAAAAGAATTGAAAGAATAAGGCAAGTTTGAACTCCATAATATGAGAGCCTAAAGGAGCAGAAGGAACCATTTGTCCAAACTTTTGCTTTATTAAAACTCCCATGGAATTGCCCTGATTGCAATTAATATGAAAAGAGAATAAGAATAAGGGAAAGTTACAGGCGGATGTATCTTCCTGGATTTCTGCAGCACTATACCAATTTCCAGTACTTGCAATTTTTAATCTCAGAAGATTTAGGAACAGTCTTGAAAACAATTTTGTTTCCTTCTGCACCACTTAAAAAAAAATTAAATAAAAGGAGCAAACCCAAGAAAAACTCTTCCAAATTCTTTGTTTGTTCTGCAGAGCACATTTAAAGATATAACTGGATTACAAGTGATGAAGATACATGGCACTGACTAATTGCTTGTCAGCTCAGTACCCATAATTGAAATTTAAGGTGTTTACCATTATTGCCAAAATTTAAGGTACTTTATGCAGTTGCTTCCAACTCAGATTTCATCTGGTGAACTGAGTTAACTATCTCACTAACATATGATAATGGGATTGCTTGCAATTTTCTGTCTTGCCTCAGATCCTACCTAGCTTTCTTTGAAACTCAAATTGCTCTTTCCAGAAAAGCAAACGAGCTGTGCTGGCCCTTCTGGTGGTTTTGTGGAGCAGTTGCAGTTTTCCTAAGAACAACGAGGGAATCAGTTGTTACTTTAGGCTTGAATTTTGTCTACCCCTTTGATCACATGAAATTGGGGTGAATAAAACTAAATTCTGTTGTGAACGTGTTTTTTGTCTGTGGTGCTTTCTCACCCTTTCACCCGTGATGTATAAAATTAGAGTGACAGAACTAATGACTCAAAACATGTCCTGTAAAAATGTTTTCCTCCTATAAATGTTTTACTTTCAGACATGAAGGAAAGGCCTCAGTGAAACAGGTGATGAGAAGAGCAGTGCTGACAGTGTTCTCTAACAATGAATACAGCAGCCACAGGTTATGGCTTTCCTGAGTTTTAATGCTTTTAATAATTGTTGCTCTTCCATTTCCTTCAGGAGATCATAAAATTTCACTGCAGACTTGTAAAAAATGAATTCATTTTTTTTACTTTAACCAACAGGAGAATTCTATACCTCAGGAATCTGCATCACTTACCACAGTTACAGGTATTTTTCTTGCTGTGAAAGTCCTGTGGCTGTAAAACAGTTGACATTCTTGTCCTACTGTCAAGCAGGGATGGAAGAGCTTGGTCACCCTCAGAGGGAAATGATGTTTCCTGGTGTTCAGTGTCTGGTTTTTTTAACAGCCACATACAGCACTGTAAATCACTTAAAACAAACATGACCTCTGTATAAAATTCAGTGTTCTTCCAATTTATTAAGAACTTGAGTGTGCCGGAATCACTGAATCTTCTTTTTTTGTCAGTGTTTAGGTTCAAAAGTTCATTTCCTTTCTGAGTCTCATAAACTGTAGTGCCTCGCAGATATAAGTCAGTGTAATCTATTTTTGCTTCAAAGGTAAAAAGGAGGAAGTAATGTCATTAATAAAAATGCCAGTTTTGTCCTCATCTTGATTCTGTGTTTTTCTTTTTGATAACCGTGGCAGCATTAAAAAATCACCAGGATGCAGAGAAGTGGTTAAAAATTCATTGATCATTTCCTTCCAAAGTTGCCTATCTACCTCTTTAAATAAGAGCAGGCTATTTGCAGTCAGGATGAATTAGGATGTGATAGCTTCCCAACACAGAGAGCAGCAGGATTTCAGTCCTTCTGGAAAACCTCAGGAGCAGGAGGGTTTGAGGCTCCACGAGGAGCTCAGCGGTTCAGGCTCAGCCAACTCCACTTCACTGCCCAGCAGACACTGATGCTGCAGAATTAGCAGGATTTGGGGGTGCTTCTCTTGGTAAAATTCTTTTTTATTGGCACTGTGTGTCTTCCACAGTGTTGCTTAGATATGTCCATGCAGCATTCATGACTCTATGCTTATTTGTGGAAATAATTCCAAAGTATGTGTTGAACCAGAATTATTCCTGACTTATGTCTTACACCACAATCCGAAAAAATTAAGACATTTTTAATAAGACCTCAGAAATAAATGCAGTTGCCCATCTCAGATATAACATGAATACATTCCATCACCTCTGTAGAAAAAAAGCTGTGAATTTTATGGTTTCATGTGGTCTAAGGTGCAAAAAATGCCAGAGGCTGTTCTTTCCATTGTGCTCACTCGACGTTGTTATGATTCCAAAACCTCTTCAGGAGAAATTTGAAAGCAAAGATCTTTCTCCCTCATCATTTAAGCACTGAAAAGGATGTTTTAAAACATTTTTTAAGTGGCTGCTTCATTCCCCAATTCATCATCACCATCTGCAAAAATGCAAATTCCTTGAATTGCCACGTCTGGTTTTCTAGCATGTTCTGGTTGTACAGAGATGAGAATAATTAATAGTTTTTTCAGCTTCTTATGGCTTAAAATATTTGCAGAGGCAAATAGGGATTATCCTTCGACCCTTAGATGCTCTTGCCAGAACTCAGAAGTGCAGAAGCCACTGAAAATGAAAAATTATGGACTGGAAGAGAAAGCTAAATTGCTTTTAAGAATGAAAAACACTTATTTTAAAAACAAACAAAAAACCCACAACCAAAGCAAACAGAAACACCCCCAAAAAACACAAACAAAAACAAAACCAAGAAGAAACCCTAAGTCTCTGCTTCACATTTGTAAAAAGGCCCTCTAAAGACAGCTTTATGTTATGTAATTTATTCTTCCTTATGAAGGTTTTTTTAAAAAAATAACCAGCAAAATATGTAGGAAAAGTTCTTTGCTCCTGATCAAAGCAGGGAAACATCGCGTGTGCACTGCAGAAATTCATATATAGGCTTAAGCTAAATATGATTTCAAAATCTGCCTGGCAGTTTTGAGACTCCACGTGCGTTTCACATGAAAGACAGATATTTTGTGAGAGAAACAAAGTGCCAGCAACTAGAGGAAGAGCCAGGGGTCACAGGAGCCCAGTATATATTTGTGAAACCAACACCCAGGGAGATTGGAGTGAGTGCTCCACTGGTTTTTACCGCATACAATTCCATCGCAGCATCTTCTTTTTAAATACTTAACGCTGCATTGACAGGGTTGCTGTGCAATTTAAGGTACAAAACATCTCAAAAACCTTCGTTGTCTGCACTGAAAGCCTGGTTCTCAGTAAAGGAGTGAGATTTTAGCAGGCTGATCACAGTGGCTGTGTGTAATTCCCCTTTATTATGATTAATGCACGGGTGGATCAGTTGAGCTCACTCGTTGGTGCTTTCTGTGATGAAACACTGGAAATTCCAATCAGTGAGACCTTCTTTGATCAATATGGAGTGCTGAGGTAACACATCCAGTGTCAAAGCTGTTCAGGGCAGTTTTTAACCAAGCATTCTGCCAGGGTGTCCAGTGGCAGGGCACAGAAATCGTATATCAAATCTTAACATTTAATTCAAAATTTACCAGCTCAAAAGGCAATAAATTTAACTTTGTGGAAGGATAATTGCCAGCCTGGCTTGCAGAAGTTTTCCACAGACTCACTCCCTCTTCCAGCAAAAGTTAAGAGAGAGGGTCCCTCTTTAATGGATCATTTTGCTGTCTGGCTCCTCACAGAAACTCAGCAGCAGGTGTCCAACAAGTTGGTTCTATAAATGTCTATCTGCTCTGTGCCTAAATTTTAAAAAACTCCCCTTTTCCTAAATGAAGATGAATCAGACTGTCCTCGATTTGGCCTCAGAATTTCATTTTTTTAAAATAGATGTGAAACAAAAAAAAGCTACATCCACTAAATTACAGGATATTTGCTTCCAAACTATCAGTAAATCAACTGTCAGGTCGGTAAAAATCCATGTAGAAGCAAGATATATTTCACACCTTGGGAAGCAAGCCTTGCTTGGCTCCCTGAATTCCCAGCCACTGCTAGAAAGAAAGTGATTGCTCCTTGTTCTGTTCCTAACAGTATTTCAAGAACTGGAAATGCAAATTTCTGGTGGGGGCTTTGCACTGGTATTAGTAGAACAGAATTATTTTCAGGTGTTTCAGAAACTTCTTCTACCCTTTTTTCAATTGCTTGTGTCTTGATTGTATTTTCAATTTCTTGACTAAAGCTGTCTTAGTGCCATTTTTTCCCATCACCAAAAGCAAAGCTACTGAAAAGTGAACTTTTTTTCTCTATTATTTAAATTTCTGTTGATCCAATTTTTTTAATAACTGGAACTTCACGAGCCTTTGGAGCATATGGTTAAAATTTCATGGTGAATTAGGACCTGTGATTGCCTCTGTGCCTCTTGACTTCTGCATAAAATTTGACAAGGTTTAAAATCCTTAACAGGATCGAAAAAATAAAAACCCAAACTACCTCTTTGCAATGTCCCTTTTAACATGGACAATGATTAAAGGAGTTGGCTGATGTGAATGCAGAGGTAACAATAAATGGGGAAGCAGGAGGAAAAGAGGGAGGCAAAGGAAAGGTAAGATTAGGTCAAGAAAACCAAAAAGAAGGAGAAGCTGGTCCAGCAGTTGGTTGGCTGGGGACAAGAAAAAACATTTAATGATAAAAATCCAAAAGGAAAAGGTAGCCAGGACTTGAAATTCTGGCAGATGGAGTACAAAGGACAAAAATGTTTGAATTTGGGAGGACAAATTTAATTTGGGTGAGAATCTCTTTTGTGATTTGACAAAAAATCCTGATCTTTCTTTTCAGTTGTTCTGCACTAAGGAGAAAAAACAAGAATTCAGAGGGGAAAGTACTGATATAATAATGGTAAAAATGTGAGGCTATCAAAATTAATGGGAACTTTCCTAGGAAAAATATTGAATTCTGCTCTCAGCAATAAATTGTGGCAAACGCTCCAATTTTCAAAAGATCTTCTCAGTAAAGTATTTGTACAGAATTACTTTAATTAATTCTTATTACATCCCCTTAGGCTTAGGTTTGACTGGGTTATTAGAAAAAAAATGTGGAAATGTACATTCATGTAGATTTATCTGCCCTTGAATGTGCTTAATTAAGTTTGAAGAAGGACAGATTTTTCAATACCTCCTGGAAAAATAGTGGGATACATAGAATGCATATCAGAAAGGCAATTTATGGTCTGTAGCATCCTTTTCCATACTGTAAATGTATGCTAACTCTTTTCAATCTATAAATTTCCTCTTCTTTTTTGATTTTTTTTGTGGTTTTTTTTTTTTGCCATTCACCACACACTGTGTGGAGATCATGAACACACTGAATTTGGGAATATGTTCATCTTGTTGAAGCAAATTGTAATTTTTTCAGCATGAACCTGAAGTCAATTCAAAGTTCTGGGAGTTCTTAGAAGGAAATTATTATACAATATTATTTGATGCTGCACTAAAATGTAAAGCCTTAAAAAAAAATGAAGCAGTGCAAGAAAAGCCAGGGTCAGCATGAGGAACCTTTTGCTAGATTATACAGAAATTATTAAAAAACAATTACATTAATAACAGCAGCACTCAGAGGATTTCCACTTTTGCTTCATGGGACAGAGAAATAGGGAGGAACTGCCCAGTGCTGGATATCCCTGTCCTCTTTGACCATCACCTTTCAGATCACTGTTCTCCTGCCTCCCTCACAATGCTTTTCCATGCCAAAGTGTAAATTTTAACTACACTTCCAGCAGTTCACGATGAGTAGTTGCTTTAAAAGGTGAGGTGATTCTTTGATGAAGGAAGAGATGCAGCTCTGAGATCTCAAGGGGAAAAAACATTTGTCTGTCTTCCAAGTCCTAAAACTTTTGAGTGTTGCAATTTGCAATCACTGTTTTTAGCATTAAGGCTTTGGAAAGATGATGGTTTATTCACCGAGAATGAAATCTTCTGCTGGAGAAGAGCAGCAGAAGTCAGCTTCAGCAAGGGATCCAGGCCAAAGAGCAGCATGGATTTGTTAGAATTCTTCCAAACCTGTGGGAGTTTGCCCCTTGTAATTTATACGGTTTGGAGTTCAAACTGTAAATATTAGTGCTGTGAACATTAGTGATGATCAAAAGTTGTAACCTTTGCTCACCACAATAAAGAAAATGGCCATTAGTCTGAAGCTTCCTTCTCAGGCTGCTTTTTTTTATCAAACTTCATATTCTTCCCCTCTGGACAACCCACTAGTCAAAGGTGAGTGAAGATGTGGGCTTAAGATTTTTGTACAAGTTCATTATCTAACATAAGCCTTATCTCAAACTACATATATAGTAGCAAAAACAACCCTAAAGATGGCCTAATATCAACTGTACGTTTTCTATCTTGATAGCAGGATGTCTGGTACAGGTAAATTATCAGTTACAATGCTGGGAGTCAGCTCTGTCCTTGGTGAGACAGGACACCCCAGCACTGGTGTCACCAAACCAGACATCACAGGACCACATGAACACACCGTGCATCTGAAATCAGTTTGCCTCCAAGCAATTGCCTTCATGTAGGAACAAAAAAAAAAAATGCCATTGAGTGCAGCACCTGTATCTGTGCCCAATCCAGGTAACTGCAAAGTAACTCTGGTCACCTCAGCTTAAACTGTCAAAATAATTCTGTATCACAGAGAAACGTGGAATCATGGAATCACAGAATGGTTTGGCTTGGAAGGGACCTTAAAGTTGCAACCCCCAATCAACAATTTTAGTCAAATCTAGCCTTCTGGTAGTGCTCCAGCAGCCTGCTTTCACCGTTTGCATGGAATTTGGTATGGATTTGAGGTCACAGTACACCCCTGATGGCTCAAGACACCAGAATTTCATCCATCCTGGCCAGTTTTTCAACAACCTCTATAACTAAGGGAGTCCAGAATGCCTTTCCTGTCTTCACTTGAGCACTAGTTTGTCCTAGTTCACAGAGGTTTTTATAGCAAGAGCATGATCAGTGAAGTCTTCTGCTTGTTAGTGCTGTGTCTCCCGTGGACCTTCAGTGTGCTGTTCCTTTTGTTCTGTTCCTTTAAAACCCCCTCTGAAAACCTTAGAACTCGTGGAGTTTTTAGAAGCTCACAGATGTTCCTGGAATCTCTGCAGAGACATCACACAGGAGCCTCACTGGGGGGGAAGAGGGGAGAGTGAAGAGCCTCCTGATTATTCCCTCTGAGTGATGGCAGGGAGGAACAGGGGCTTTTTTTCGTGAAGCTGAAGCTTGAGGTGAAAAGGAAAATCTCAGCAAAACAGAGGAAAAGTTTCATCCCTGGATGAAAGGCTGAGGATAAACTATGGGAAAAGTTCCATCACACAAACCAGGTTACTTTTAGCTGTTTCCTAACTCTCTATTTTTAATTCTGACGTGAAACTCCGACTTGGAGTCCTGTCTCAATGTGTTCACACGTCAGGGGCCTTGTTGAGAAGTTCCACAGCTCAGAACCTTCTCACCCAGGAGTTAAGAAGATTTTCTTCTCTGTTTGTGCTGCAGGGATGTTGGAGAAGGGGTGTGGTACTTTGGTATGCCAAGCATCCACTTTCTGAATTTATATTGCAGACAAATAGAGAAGGGGAGTTTATAATATTGTTAATTAACTATGAAGATCAAGAAACTAACCAAAGCTGGAGAGTAGATGGCTGAACCTGATGCAAAACCTTACAAATCAATTGAGTTTTCTTTGTCTGGAGTTCAACCCATTCAGGGATCTGACACAGAATCAGTGCACCACTTATATTCTGAAAATAAGACTTAACCGTGCAGAGGAGCCTTTCCTGGTATTTTGATATGACATTTCACTCACTTTATGCAGTACTGTGCAGTGTCTGGTTATTTGTAGGAGCATCTACTTATTCATTTAAAAAAAAAAAAAAAAAAAAAGGAAAAGCTGGAAAAGTTGAACATCTATGTTCAGTTTGAAAATAGATGTAACATGTTTAGGAGCTCAAACTACCAAAACTCAGAAACTGTGAAACTTGAACTATGTGAGTTCATGTTATGCTGAACTCCTGACTATTTCATAGATTTCTTCAATAACACAGTCAGCCAGTACAGGAACATAATCTATAATTCCTACAGGGAAACCTTCTCTCCCTCTTCAGGAAGATGCCAGGGGTTTTCTGAGAGTGATGCCCTTCCCAAGCTGCAGAGATGAATTAGAGCATTTCATTTAGTATTTATCTCATTTATTTTAAATCTACCAATCTAGGAAAGAACCATGTGTGGTAAGATGAAGCACTTAAGTGACATTCAGTGTTATTTAAAGGAAGATCTATGAAATAACTACACAGTTTATCCAGCAGATGAATATAAATTGCACTTCCAATGTTTTAAGTTGGCATATAACTAACAAAAGGTGTCAAAAACAGCTGAGTTAACCAAGAAAAAAAAGCAAGCATCACTCTAAGTCAGAATTACAGTGCCAGTGGAATTCTTAAATTGTTGCTGTGAGCAAAACATTAAGATGACATATATGAAAAATTTAAAAACCTTCCATATTGATTAGAATGTAACAGTTTCTAGAAACTAAACCAAAGCTAAAACAAACAACAGCAGAAAAGAACAGTTTGGAATGTACACAATGTGGGGGTCTTGTTTTTAAACAACAAGGAAAGAAAATTTACAGCATTTTTGGTATGTAAAGGTTAAACCCTTCTTGCACAAAATATATCTTTTCATTTCATTCTGCTCTGGGAAATGCTTATTTTGAAAACACGAAGCTTAAGCTGGAAAGAACCTCTTTTTGTCCTTTTCAGCAATAAGTAACTTCTCTAGAATAAATAAAATCATAAAGTCATTGTGGAATCATAGAAAGCCCTGGGTTGGAAAGACCTTAAAGACCATCCTCTTCCAAACCCCTGTAATGGGCAGGGACACCTTCCACTGGACCAGGAATGAAAAAAAAAAACAGGAGGTAGTTTGGGGAGATGCTGATTTTTCACTGAACTGAACTCAGGTGTTGCAGTGCATGATTTCTGTGCCATGAATTAATTTTTTTTTACTACCATGTTGTGCTCGTGGAATAAAGATTCTTTATCATTTTGGCTAAAAGTTTAGGATTGTGAGTAATTTTTCAGCTTCTCTGTTTGGCTTTAAAATCTTAGCAGGAGAAGCAGGTGCAGATATGAATTAACGCAAATAAAATGTAAATTTGATGACTGTGAGCGTGAGATTTCAAAAGGCAAATCAATTTTTAGGCACGGTGAACATATAGGAAAGTTATTTCAAATATGACTTTCTTGCTGCTCTATGAGTCATTTATGTCTTGTGCACTATCAGTGCAGCATAAAAAAATCCCAAAGTCTACATTTTGGCCTTCACTGAGTGATTATCTGAATAAAGACAATTCCAAGCCCAGTAAGATATGTATGTTGTTGCACTGAAAATAGTCCAAGGATTTTATATATTTTCCATCCATTTTGGCTGCTAAATAGACAACAAGACTCACAAACTTCTTTGAAAATCTCACTGTTCTTTTTCAAAGATCTGAAGATATTTAGTTAATGCTGTTGAAAAACAACAACTTAAAGAGACTATAAAGAAGAAACATCAAAAACAATGCAGTAAGAATGTGACTTTAAAAGCAATTCTACTGATGATAATTTGATCGTTTTGTACCAATATTTAAAGCCTTTTCATACCTTTTTAGACTTGTCCTTTAAATTGTATATGCTATTTTTTGATTATTGCAGCACTTTTTGCTTTTAATGAACAAAAAGATTTTTAAAATTAAAGTAAGCTGATTTACTTGACTTGTAGTTTATTGGTGGAAATCCTTTTTAAAATTTAATATTTCTGCTAATTTTATTGTATTTCATTATCATAGAACCACAGAAAGGTTTGGAGTGGAAGGGACCATAAAGGTCATTTCATTCCACTAGCCCAGGTTGCTCCAAGATCTTTCAAAAATGCCTTTACTCATAGATGAGTACAATTCTCTCCCTTGTTGCCGCTTTGTTTTTCAGTCAAGGAGGACAAAATGTGAATCTTAATCAATTATTAGCCAAGCTAGTGGTACTTGCTTGTTAAATAATGAACTCCTGAACTGCACCAGGAGAACAGTTTTCCCTTCCCTTTTTCAAGCCTAGCCTTGCACTGAATTGTACACTGTAATTTCCCATCCTTTGAAGTAGCTAAATTGCTGCTGCCAAGTCCTTTGCATTTGTCTCCATTTTGAGAAAATGCATTCTTGAAAAACTCATCATTGCTGATGTTACAATTACCATCTTTCTTTGTTGTGTTTTGTTTCCACTTGTAAATGGCTAAATACCTAATGCTCAGTTTAGGATTGTTTTTTTTTCCTTTATATTTATTGCTTTCTTTCTGAAGACAAAGCGCTTTATACCACATTCAAAAATACTTTTTTTTTTTTTTTTTTTTGCTGTGTGTATATTGCTACTTTCAGATGAAGCCAGAGCACTGCCTGACAGGGCACCTCATGCAGAAAGGGGTGGTTCAGTGCAAGGTTAATGGTGAGCATTGTAGGAACACCAGGGTACAGGCTCTTAATTGGGAGGGTCTGATGGCAGCTCACACTATCACAGAAACAGAAAACATCTGCATGCTAATGCTGATGGCAGTCTCTGCCTCTCTCCACGCAATTGTTTGTGGTCTCATTGCATATTCATCACTAAATCTTAGATTCTCAAATTCTAAGCGAAAGGGGAAAATAAATTTAAATTGTAGTTATGCAAATAGAGGACGTGGCACGTGCAGCATTTGAGGGGAGTAACGGGAAGGAGGCTCCCCCAGCCCCTGAAATGCTACACATGCACTTTGCTCTTTACAGTGTTTGGCCTTGCCAGAATGAGAAATATGAAGGGGGTGTGGTTTTGACAGAGGTATTCTTTCCTTTGGTGATTAATTTAACAGGAGAAATTCCTTTTTTTCTTCCTGCTAGTAAGCTTTACTTTTTTACTTCTTCTGAGTGCCCTTGCAAGCAGTGACCTCGCCAGTACTGCAAATCTGTGCTCTCTTCCTCTGGCCCAAGGATCCTTTATTTTTCTTTTGGAAGTTTGCAAACCTTCCCAAGTGGAATGAAGACCCCAGGGCCACCTGTACTCTGGTGATTGAGGAAACATACCTTTGAGATCAGATGCCCATAATGTAGATGGCTGTTTGAGTCACGAGCCACTGGAGACAAGATTACTTGTGTCTGGTTATTTTATTAAAGAAGGAGTAAAATTCAGATGTGATGTCAGAGTCAAGATTCAAAGCAGTAGAAGCTCATGCAGATAGCTCAGTACAGAGACATGCAACTGGATAAAAGACCTTAGATCCCTACTGAAGACTGGATTCCTAGAGATAGGCACATGGGATGAGCCATTTAACAAGCAAGTTAAATTTCCAAGTCTGGGAAGCCTCAGACTCACAAAGCCATTTGTACACCTTGCTGCCCAGCTCAGATTTTTCACACAATCTTCTTTTCTCCCTTGATTTATTTAGAGTTCTAAATCACCTTCTGTGAGTTAGGATTTTTAAAAATTTTTTTACTGGGCTAACTCAGGTAAATTTTAGGCCACCCTCCCTTCATCAGCACATTCTGCTGCTTCGAGGGTACAGCTGCCCTTAATGTTCAATCCTTTTGTTTTTCTTATCGACCTTTTTTGCTTTTTCCTGTATCTTCTCCTGAGGTCTCATTTCACCTCTTCCAGTTTTCAGCCAGCTTTGGCCATTGCTGCAGATGTAGAATCATTAAGATTGGAAAAGACCTTTATGTTCAATAATCAGCTTAGCAGCACCACCACGTTCACCAACAAACTGCCTCCTCAAGAGCCACATCCACACGTTTTTTTTACCACTTCCACTACTGTAAATTCCAGATATTTTGGTGCATTTAGATTGTAATACATTCCCTGTTATCTGCTTATTTTTAATCCTTCACCTGTTCAATGCATTTTATTTCACTAACCAGCTTTCCTAATTTTTCCACCATTCTCACTGGTCTGGACAGTTTGACCAATGTATCCTTTTCTTAGTACCCAGATTCTCAAGATTTATCAAATGACTGAATAATATCACCCCCTGCCTTTGGAGATCTGTGGTGAATAAATTTCCAGCTGTAACTTTCAGGCCTCACTAATGTTCATGTTTATAGAACCTGCCACCAGTTGCAATATATGTCCTTATCATCACGGCTGCACCTCCTCACACACAGTAAGTAAATAACTATTTTTATTAGATTTCTGTGCATGGAAAGTCCCAGCTTGAGCTGATGTAAGTTAGACTACGTAACTTTCAGCAGCATTGTGCCATTTTGCTCCAACTGCAGCAGAAACAAGAAACTTAAGGCAAAATACAGAGTGAGGACAATTGCTTGGAGATCAATCTCATTGTGTTAATTTGGGGTGGGGAGCAAGGGGGGAAGGGTAAAAGAATTACTGCCTCTACTATTTTCAAGTCTTTGCACAGGTTTTTATTGTGTAAACAGAAAGGTTTAAATGTAGGGATAGGATAGGATAGGATAGGATAGGATAGGATGTTAAAATAATAAGTGTAGTCAATTTTCACAACACATACTGTTGCGGGTGTTATAAATACAGGCCTAGGGATGATTCCTCGATTGTGGAATGAGCCACCGACACTTGGAATGCAACAGAAGTCAAACACGGAACAGTCCCTCGTGAAATGTAGGTTGTCTTCTAAAGAACAATGATCCCGTTTCAAAATGCACTTCAAAAACATTCCTTTCTGTGCATCACAGAGAAGAACAAAGGCATTTAATTATCTCTTCTTTTCATAACTTAATCCCAGAATGTAATGAGAACTCACTCATTTGTTCTTTTTATACTAAAGGACTATTCAAGGGAAAAGCCAGGAAGAAATGATGTGTCTAAATCCTACCCTGACTTGGTCTGCAACTCAATTCTGTTTATCACATCTCCTTGAAACTTTAGGGTGGCTTTATGTTTTAATCTAACATTTTGCTAAATCTAAAGTCTTAATGTCTTAGTCTTTATGACTTAATCCTATATTCCAGGCTTATAACTTAATCTTTGTTTTATCTTTATTTTTAGAAGTGTAATAGAGCTGCCAGTCCTCAGACAGGCACAAAAATAACCTCATGTTTTATTCTTTTCCTTATGTCTCTACCATCAGCAACCTGGCAGCAACACATAGTTCATGGCTATGTGGTGGAGTTCTTCTGAATTCAAACAGTGTTCCTTTCTCCAACTGTTATTTTTCTCTGTCACTTGACCTGGTGGTTACATAAAACTGGCTGGGTTATTGAAAGTCTCTTCTGCTTTGGAAATTAACTGTATGAGGGTCAGAAATGCAGGATACTTTGATTTTATGTTCTGCCTGCTTTTTATTCTACTGCTGTCTGAGACAACGTGCCCTTGTAGGCCATTTCATATTTGTCTTTAGCAGATTTCAGACATTCCTACAGAACCCCATCTACTTGTCTTTTCTACAGTGGATGAACTAATCTATGGATTACAACAGTTCTAGCACTACTGACAGCAGCAGTTTGACTTTATTAGATATCGTTTTCTACTTATCTGACAGTGAGTAGGGTTTTCCTGACCAATACAAATCAAAGTTGATCATTAATGTTTTTTTGTGTGTGTTATTTTTAATTCACAAGTTCTGAATTCGATCCCTTCACGCACGAGCAACATCCCCTGTCCAGAACATAACAGGTCAGAAACATTTTGTCCTGGTCTGTGTTGACCCATGCCCTGGTGTGAGCAGTGCAGGTACCTGTGAGCACTTTGTACAACATTTTCTGTGTGTCCAACACACCCTGTTATTCATGGATCACCAGTTAACTCCATGTGACAGCCCATGTAGTTATATCTGAGAGAGATTTGACAGTCACTCAACAACAGACCAAAGGAAAACCCCGACCTGCAAATGTTTGATTACACCAAATTGAGAATAATCTTTTTTATCCCTTCTTCTTTCTCACTTCTGTAATTTTTTCTGAGCTTTTATCCTCTTCAGAGCAGAGGGTTGTCTGATGTCCTTTTAATCACAGTCTTTAAAGTAAGGTGAATTGAAAGCTTGGTTCTGAAACACAGGTGAAGTGTAGTAGCTGCTCTGTAGTGATTTTGAGTCTGCTAAACTTCAAATTCAGAAGTCCAACGTTATTAAAGCAATAGCAGGACATAAAAAGAGGAGTTTTGGACAAACCTTCTGCACACAAAGTCTGCAGCTCAACAGGGCTTTAATTTTACCATATGCACATGGCTCACTTTTGAAAACAGCCATCAATATTTTTTTTTTTTTGGTCCAAATGTCATTCTGTGCAATGGAGTGGGATGTGTTGGGAGTCTCTTAATTGGAAGCCGTTTTATGAATCCAAGAAGTTATTGTTGTTTCATTCTACTACATTAATGATATGCACAGCAACTGCAGAATAATTGCAGAATAATTTCTACACTCAGTGGAATGGAAGATGAGTACATGAAGGCTAAAACCTTCAAAAGTCATTAGGAGACTTTTCTGATCTATAATTTCGTGGTTGGACTGAACAAGCTTTGAGCATGAACAGATACCTCTGACAGCAAGTAGACCTCAGCTTTGCTGACATTCCAGCCTGATTTTGAGCCAGTTAAAGGGAAAAAAAATTAGGAATATTTTAAAGTTATTCTTGAAAGTGTTGCTGCTGGTGTTTAGTTTGGAAAAATAGCCTGGACTGTGATGTTCCAGGGTTCCCTTCTACACTGTGTAGTGCTTATGTTCACAAGGGTGTCTTAATGGCAATAATTTTTCCTGAAACAGTATTTCAGCTACTGAACTACATTATCCTTGAAGAATCACTGGTTTTATTTAAAAAATACCCTCTACCACTGGAGGGGAAGAGAAAACACAACAAAAGGTTCGTGAGCTGAGCTACGGGAAGGGACAGATCACTCACCAATCACTGTCACGGGCAGAACAGACTCTGTGAAGGTTCAAACCAACCTTTTGCTTTGCATGCATGATTGTTTTCTGCTCCTCATCTGACAAGTTGCATTTTGTCTCCCTGGGCTCTGTGAATGTGTGTTCAGAATTTGCTGTCACTTCGGGATTTTAATATCCCTTATTCTCACTCCAGTCTTGTGTGTGGAGATTTGAAAAACTTCTATCATGAAGGTTTTTCTGACAAAGTTTGATTATTCCATTCAAAACCAGTTTGAATCAGAAAATTCCCAGTCAGTCTGTTTTATCTGCAGTTAGCAGTGTTCATAATTTGAAAAGTGATTGGCCATTCAAAGGTAATGAAGGAAGATGGTTAACACGCTGAGATTTAAAATTTGTTTCTACATCTCCTGACGATCAGTAATGGTTCTAAATGCTGAAGAAGAGCTTCATGTGTTCTGTCCAAAGTTTGCTAGTCCTCACAGGCTCCACCTGATTTCACCTGTGAAGAAATCACTGAAATTAATACAAAGAACTGGTGTGTAGTAGGAGTGTTTTTCATCTACGGTTCCAGGGTAAACACGAACTCCTTCGAGTGCTGGTTTTTCAGATCCATGGACAGATTCTTTTGAAGCATGAAGAGGAATTGTTAGGCTCAGGATTCATACCAACCTGTGGTTTTTTTCCATTTGTGTCTTTAGCTGGGTTTGCAGAAACTGCTTATGGACAAGCTTGCAGACACAAACGGGCTCTGAAGGATTTTGTAGGTGTAAAATGCCAAAGTGGCACAGGTCAAGATGTTAAGTGACTTCATGGACATTTGTGGTTCATCCCAGAGACTATCATGACAATTTCAGAATTATGTGGTTCAGTGCAACATATATTTTTATATTTAATTTAATTAATCAGCCTCTGAACAATGACTAATTTTAGTTCTTTGCTACATTTCTCGAACACGGTAAAATTGATGTCTTCCCTACCTTTTCTAGTACATGAAAACTCCTTTCACAGAAAATCCTTGTAAGATAATGACGTTAAAACTTTTCTGTTGCATGAGGATGAATGGAGACATTAACCCTGGGGGCCTGTTTGCAGTGCTTATTCCCCATTTACCCTGTGTTCTAAAGGGCACCTCCATTTCCCATCGGTGTCAGCTGCAGTTTTCAGTTATTCAGCACGGGGAAATCTGAATTTGTCTCTCCTGTGACGTGGAGACTTCATATTTGGCAGAAATACTATTTCCAGCAAACCTGCAACATTTCTATATGATCTATCTGTAGTCCTTTAGCTACACCCTTTGCAGGGGTGAGCTGTGTGGGTGTAGGTGGCATTATTTCAGCAGCTGGGACCTACAGGGTTGGACTCAGAGAAAGGATCTGAGGGTCTGTACCACCCCAATTAGGGGAAAGGACAGTGTCTGGTGCCACGTGGAGCCCGGGAAAGGCACCAGAAAGTTGTTTTCCCTCTGTGTTTAAATGTTTGTCTTCTCTGCTTCCCAACACCCAAATCAGTAATTGAATGTTTATGTTAATTGGCAATAAATTAACCTCAAGCTGAGGTTTCCCCGAGCGGAGTGTGCCTTGCCTGGAACAGTACTACAAATAACTCGTGGAAAGTTGGAAAAAAAAAAAAATCACTATTTTTAGTTTAACTTATGGACAAGATGCCTGTGTTCAAGTGGATTCTACTTGCCAGCCATATTTCTGTCAGCTCTCACAATTAAAGGCAGGAGATGCAGGCTGTTAGTTTTATTTTATGTAAAGGTTGTTTTAGGTTTGCATTATATATAACTCATATAAAAAAGCAACGAAGAAAAAGGAGAAAAAGAGGAACTACAGGGCCTCTTGCAATCACAGAAAGAGGTTGGACTGTGTTTTGTTGAAGATTAATTTGAACTAAATTATCTGGTTTCCAGATTACAGGTTCATTGAGCACTTTAGGAAGAAGTGAAACTGGAGTAGAAGAGGCAGATTTAGAGATCTCCAATAAATAAATGGAGTGTAACATAAAAATGAAAGAGGCACTTGTCCCTTTCATTCACATTGTCAATTACTTCTCCAGGAGTAAATAGGAAAGAGCTTTTTGTTTTAAGAAAATTTATTTAATCATTTGCTGCTTCTAATGTGGGGAGGCACCCTTTTGTGTGCATTTAGAGGCAGGAATTTTGGTTTGATGGTTAAAAGCTTTTATCCAAAATAACTTTCTTCAAAATATAGTGGTGTGGGTTTTTAAAGTACAGTCTCCCTCAGCATTTGCTAGAAAATAGGTATTGATCCTTCCATTTGTCTGCAAATTGTCTGTACTCTGCCAGCTTTTTTTCCTATTAGTAAATTATATGCTCTGATTTACCCCATCAAAGTGGGTCTTTCTGATCTGTTTTTTTTTTCTCTAAGAGGCAATTCAAATGCATAGGAAAATATACATTTAAACTTGATAAAAGATTTTCAGGTTTACAGTAAGGGGTTTTTGTATCATTTTGGTCGATGTTTAATAAATTACAAACGTCTCACGGTTTCATGGGCTTTAGGTATCTGGATATTTCTTAAAAAAAAAATATTATGAGTAGTTCTGACAGATTTTGACCCCAGGAAATCGGCAATATCTTTATTGTGATAGGCAGTAATGGTTTCCATCTGCTTCTGACACCACACAAAGTTTCATCTCCGGCACGTTAAAAACAGCAGAGTTACTGAAACTTTAGTTTCCATCTGCTCTCACACCTAAACAGAAGCTCCTCTTTGCACGAAGCCAAGAGTTTTAGAACAACACTGGGTAAACAATGAGTGGAATGATTACAAACAGTGGCGGTGTGTTCCCTCCTGGTGCTCAGTGGGTATTTTTGGGTGATGGCTAGTGGGTTTGCTTCGTGCACATCACTTTATACAGTGCTGAGGAACCTCTCTGCAGCGATTGCTGCATGTTAATCAAACCAAAAGGCATCACTGGGACAGAAAGATTTGTGGCTACACCTCTTAGAGGCCATCAGAGAGCTAAAGGAGAGACTTCACCGGTTCAGAAGGAAAGGGTTCGGAGATGTAAATGGATTGCACAAATGAAATTGCAGCTGTTAACAACGCTGTTTAAGGAATGCAGTGCTGAAAAAGCTGGGTTTAGATCTCCTTAAAACTGAAACACAAACTGACAAAACAGGAAAGCTCAAAGCTGAGGTCATCACCCTGCTGGTAATGAAAGCTGCTTCTGTAAAACTGAACTGTGGGAGTGTTACGACCTTAGTGTGATGATTTCTGATTTAAGTGCACTTGAGGAAACCTATATGAATCAAAAGACTGTGCATGAGAAACGTAATTCAGTTTAAAAAATTATTTGAATGACAATACTAACTCAAATTGAGGGATCTCTACAGAAATTGTTGAACCTGGTGTGACCACTTGCATTAAATTTACATCATGATGTCAGGCATTGCACCAGAGGGGCACCAGCCAGAAGAAAGAAGGAAGAAACTAAGAAACTTTTATTTATTTTTTACAAGGCAGCTGTTAGTTATTTGCAAAATAATCCATAGTATTAGCAGTTGACAGTATCAGTAATGCCACATTTCAATTGACTACCAGATGACAGAATTACTCACGACTGAAAACTGCATTTGGAAGAAGATATTTGAGTAAGGATACCTGAGCATGGGATAGCCCTGTTGTAATTTAAAACAATGGGGGTTTTAAGGCTTGGCAGAAAGCCTAAATCAATGTTTCTCTCAGTCTTTTTTTTTCCCCTATCATGCTGCTCCTGCCTCCTCCTTTTCTTCCTTCCCACGGACAAAAAGTGAAACTATCTTGTACAGTTCCATAGGTTTTTTGGTGCTAAATCACAATTACCATGAAACATATCTAAGATCTGCAGAAGGTATTTATTACAAATTTGTCTTCCAAAAATGACATCCTATCTTGGAAATTCTTTTAATGCCTTGTGGTCTCCTCCATGAAGGCTCCTGAGAATTTTATATGTAATATTGATGAAGATATGCCAGGCAATTATATATGCTGGGGACGTGCTGGAGGAAATCAAGGACTGCTGCCTCTCACTGTGTGCTGTCTGTGTGGAAGAGCTGGTTCCACTCAAGTTCTTTTTTTTATTGTGAGCTCAAAGAATCGGGGGACAAAGTTTAAGTGATTAGAAAAATGTGTTTCAGCTGAAGCTGTAACATGGAACGTGATTGAGAAGCATCTCCACCTCTTCAATGGAGACTTACTTATTTTTTACAAACAAGAGATGCTCTCCCCAGTCTAAATAAAAACAAGAAAATAAAAGATTGATGGTAATATGGGAGACATATTACTCAAACTTTGTTGGTAATAGGCACAAGCTGTACCCAATTTTCTGGGAACCCAGAGGATTTTACACACTTGCGAGTGGGATATGCCCCAGTGTATGCTGGGCAGATCAGTGATGTGGAAAGATTCTTCTTCTATTTCCTTTTTGTTTTCCTAAAGCACATTGCAACCCATCCTCCTTCTGATACATCCCTTTTAACGATCTATTTCTTCTTTCCAAGCAACAGAAAGTGCCGACCTACTAAGCAGGTAACTCCAAATTTATTTTTGTCCTTTGATTCTGCCTTGTTTAAGTAGAATTAAGGAGGGGTTTGTGCCTTGCAAAGGAAGTGGGTAACATCTTTAAATCTTGCCTGCCTTTGTCATTCTGAAGGCTTCATCATACTGCTGCCTTTCTCTGCCTTTTTTTTTTTGCTTAATAGTTCTCCTTCTGTTAATACAGGAATTGCCAGAACTTTTAGGGGGCCAATCAAGGAAAAAGTATATTTCATATATCTAATGTATGGGAGTCACATTTTAAACCTACAGGATAAATGAATGGAAGAGAATATATTTGATGCTGCATTTGAAGAATTTTACAGCAGCCACACTGTATAATTGGCTCCCATCTTTCACTTCTTCAACATGTTATCTTTTTACTTTAGGAAGTGTTCTTTCAAAGCTTTTCTTGTTATTAGATTCTCAACATGCTGTGTTCATAGAAAAGCTCGCTCCAGTGAAAAGGGCCAGTTTGAACTTCCAGGAGATGACAATAAAATCGAAATGGAAGAAGTGTTCCTGACACGAAGAACGCACAGACTTGCATATAAAAGAAAGTGTGAAAGAATTTGGCCCTTTCTAAATCAATATTTGACTGAGCACAGTTCTTCTAGGACTGGATTTTTATGGCTTGCAAAGGTATTGCAATCATTAATGTTGATATTCATCAGCAAATGTCTGATGTGCTCTACTGAAGTTTGGGCACTGTAGAGTTTTATGTTTTCTTGAAATTTTATCTTTTTTTCCCCCCAATAAAAGCTGCTTGCAACGCATAAAAAAAGTGTCATGGTGCTTTTGTAGAGTGGCCACTGATTGATACCAGAAATTTCCACACCATCCTACATTTTTCAGTGCTCATTGCAACACTGAGAGAAAAACAACAGATGAGTCAGAAGGTGCTGATCACATGCACCACATGTTGCACCTACCCACATGGAGTGGGCTCTCCGTGGTCAGCAAGCACCCACTCTGGCCACTCCCAGTGGGATGGAAGAGAGAACAGGAAGAGCAAGGGCAAGAAAACTCACGAGTTGAGATAGAAAGAGTTTAACAAGCAAGGGGAAGAGGGTGGAGCCCACACGGAAGTGATGACAATGATGCAATCAGCATCGTTGTCATCAGCACGTTCTAGAAGTACACTGCTGTCCAGCCGGTTTCTGAGCAGTGGTTACCTGCCCCAAATCCCCTTCCCTTCAGGAAAAAAAAAAGAAAAGAAAAAAAAAAGTTTTTCCATCCATTGGTCCAAGTTCTTCAAGTTTCACTTGGACCAGCTCTTAAGATCAGAACATGACTGATGTTTCTGAAATAGCAGAGAGAACATAAGCCAAGTGGACTAATTGTCAACACAGATCACAGAATTGTAGAATCATTAAGGTTGGAAAAGACCTCCAAGGTTACCCAATCCAGCTTTTGAGGTTTATATCTACCTGCTTATATCAGGGATGAAAGTTAAGGTTCTCCTAGAACCCATCAGTGATCTCAACTTGAAGCACAGTTTGACTCCACCTAGGATTCAGTTCTGGGTGAAGATGCCTGTAACAAATGATCAGTAGTTCAGGGGACAGTTTATTCAGAAGAAATCATAGAGTAATTTCTCCACATGTTAGGATACTAGGTGACACTAGCATGCCAAATGGTCACCACCTCTTGTTGAGGTCTGCTAATGACTTTTGAACACGTGCCTCCCAATGTTTTGCCCACAAAAAAAATATAATTTAAGAATTATACTTTTTCTTACTAAATCTTTTAATGGTGCTTGAAGCAGAAAATCAGTCTCTCAGCTATTTTTTTTATTGGTTGCTGTAATTTTAGCATGGAATTTTTAAAGACCTGGTCAGTGTCCACAGGTAGGAGGTGCAAAATGCATTTCCAACAGAGATTTGAGTTATTAAGGCAGCGTCTCTATAAACTCAGATTCTTTTCCTGACCCACAGTGTTACCACAGTTTTTGTAGTTCAAGTTCTGACTTCACGAAATAACCAACTGAAACTTGTGAGAAGAGTGACTCTCCTCATTACTGTGGTTAAAATCATTAAATATTTTAACAATGGGAAAAAAATATCTTGAACACCTCAGCTTAATTGTTACATTTAATTTTTTAAAAAGCCATAGACAGACATATTTTCCACTCAAAAAAGCAGGGGTTTTACCTGTTTCTTTGCAAAGAGTATTAAACCCAAGAGCCTACATGCAAAATAATGTAGGGTTGGTTTAAAAATCCTAGGATTTTGCAAATGGCTATATTTTGAAGCCATGGGTAGCAAAATAATTCTCCTTACTTTTCCACTCAGGAGTGCCTTCTTATTGTAAGATGCAGCTGTGTATAAAGGCATTGCTCCTAAAATCTATATCAGAAGACATTTAAAAGGTAAATCTAGCCTATGCAGAGCTTTGTGGTAATGTTATTATTGTCAAGGAACATTGTGGGTTTGCTGATCTTTCATATGGTGATTTTTATACGGGTTTTGAGTAACTGTGTCTGCTAGTTTGGATAACTCGGAGCGACTACTTTGAAAAGGGCACAGTTGTCTTGAGGGGTTGTTTTTGCCACAATCTTCCTGCCAAAAATCGCTCTGAGATTTGCAAGTTTTGAATTCTGGCCAGACTCATTTTTGATTTATTTTTTTTTTGGCGAAACCACCATTCTTTTCAAAAGGCATGACACGTGGTAACCTGTGAGATTCACCTGTGAGTTGTGACGAGTCTCTGTGGGTGAGGTGTGCTCTGGGTGGTGTTACACAGCAAATTACAAATACTACCCAGTATTAGTAACAGGACTGTGAAAATGTTGGCGTATCACACTGAGATTTTTAGTTTTCAAGGACTAGAACTCCAACATTCTGGCTGGCAATGCACACAGAGCTGAATCTGGCATTTCTTCACCGCCTTTATTACATGAGTTAAAAAGATTATGGCTCACTGTGGTGCATGGTGCATTTGTAACAAATAATTGCTAAAGATACCCAAGGAATCAAAGCTAACTGTGACACATACAGAAGAGCCACAAAAGAAAAAGTCTTCCTAGGAAAAGAACATTTCTTGCTATGGGGAGTTGACCTTGTCATGCTGCCAGATGCCCACCCAGCTGCTCTCCCACTGCTTCTCCTCAGCAGGACAGGCAGGCAGAATAACACAAAAAAAAACTTGTGGGCCAAAATAAAGACAAGGACCTCACTTACCCATTACCACCATGGGTGAAAGAGACTTGATTTGGGACAAAATAACTAAACTAATTAAAATCCCTGCTCCAGCACTGCTGTACCTCCTCCTCTTCCTCTCTCACCTCAGTGTTGTAGGACTGATTCTTACACTTTTTTTTTTTTTTTAACCCTTGTATCTTCGTTCATGGACACAGTTTTGCCCCTTCTCAGATATATTTTTCCCAGAGGAAAAATGGGGTCAGCTGTGGCCCATGGTGGGGCTGTTGCAGAGCCAGCAGGAAGCAGCTGGAAGTGACTGGGACTGGTTTTGTCCTTCCCAAGGCAGTTCCTTGGGACATCTCTGCACAGAGCTCTCCCCCCACACGCCTCCCCTGCTGCCAAAACCTTGCCACCCACACCCAGCACATGTGCTTTCTTCCTCTGGTGAAAAGACATAATTAACATTCCCTGTAGTCAGTAAAACAAAATCTTCTCATCTGTTCTCCACGTTGGATTTGCTGGTACGTATTTTAACACCGTGGTGATTTCCTTGTTAAAACCCCACAAATTATGGAAACAGGAGCTCCCAGACCTTTTCAAATGATTCACAAGAAAAGGAGCATGTCTGCCCAGCTGCTTCAAAAGAGTTGGATTCCCAGGTGTGATGTAAACTTTCGAAACTGTTTACAGATACTGACAGTTTTCCAATCTTGGATAAGTGTCTAATCCTTTTGTGAAGCAGCTTGTCCCCGTTTTCATTATTGCTGGCATAGGAGGGTAAATTTCATGCAAGATTCATCATTTCCTCCTGCTGTCCAAAATCTCTTGCTTGGAAAAATAATCTATGGAAATTACTTTCCACTCTCAGCTTCCCTTAAACTTGTTCGTGTTGAAAGCTCCTTCATTATGCAGCCCAGAAAACCAGCAGCTGGAAACGGGGTAAATGGACCTTTCTCTCCCCATGATGCCTCTCCTAATGCACTTACCTGGACTGTAAGTGCCAAAAGGTGCCATTCCAGCGGCAGCACCTGTCGGGAATGATGCCACCAGGTGGGAAGCTGAGGGAGCACAAGGGAAGGAAATACTGGCCCTGTGATGCTACAGCTGTGTGAATTAAGTGCAGATTCAATTCCATCTTCTTCCCAAGGAGGGGGTGAAGGAGTAATTCAAGGTCAGCAGGAGAAAAGGGCTGTAACACGTCTGCAGGTGGAAGACAGTTGAGCCCTGCCTGATATAGTGGGGACAAAGCTTTGTTTTATGGTTTTACAAACATTTGCATGTCTAGACTTTTCATATTCTTGAGAGGGCCCTCACCTATTTGCAAACATCTATTCTTGGCTGGAAATTCAGTATTTCCAGATTGGAAAGGGTGATTTCTACATCCTTCACAAGAGTCCCCTAAGTTCCCTCTTTGTCTTCTGTTATCTTGCCTTTTGGAATAAAGTGAGGTCCCTGACATTATTCACCTGTATTTTACACAGCCTTTGTGTGTTTACCAGTGCATAATTGAATTAAATTACTTACAGTTAATATTATAAAATGTGCTCTAAGGTCCAGTGCTATCTGTTCCCAGGTCTTCCCAGCTATTTAGGTTGTTATTTTCTATTCTATTCTATAATTTCTAAATGCTGTTAAGCGTTCTTCAAAAATGAGGGTTTTTTTTTATTTATGGATGCCTTCATATCTCTGTCACTTTTCTGACAAGCTGTCTAGTAAAAATATATCAATTAGCATGAAACTCTTATCCAAGATTTTTGTTCCTCTCGAGTGGTCATCAACACATCTGATGGCTTGATATTTTTATCTACTCTTTTGTGTAAGTCACTCTCCATTGCAGCCCACAGTTCAAGTCATTTTTAACTCGTGTTTATTAGGTGTTCCCACATTGTCTGAAGAGTGATTTGTTTTCAGTTACAGAAACAACATATTTTCTGTTTCAGTGTTGCAGATTTTCAGCTGAATGCTTTCAGAGATGCCGGTAAATAAAGTTGATTTTCCCCCAATTTATCGTATGAAAAGATGGAAGAATAAAAGCTGCAAAATGGTCAGTGTTCTTGCAGCAGAATTAATCTCCTTTTTGTTTACTTATGGCAAACAATCCATCTGGATGCTTCTTGCCAACTGCTTCTTATTGACTGTGTTCAGTGGGTATAGAAATAATTTATTTTGATGGTGTGTGGTTTTTAACTTGCAGAACTGCATGTAGTGAGTGGCTGCTATAATTATTTTAGTTACCTATGCACATTTATAATACAGATGCAGTGTTGTGTACGTTTAAAGTGGCTGAACTGCCTGTTGTGCACCTCCCTGAAGCCAGGAAACAGTGTCTAAAAGATGGGTAGATGTGCCACCAGAAGTGCTGGCTCAGAAAGGAGTTGGAAGTATTTGCTTACTTGCTATTTACAGAAAAATTGTTGCAATGTTTCAGTATTGCTGTATCTTTCCAAGTTGTTTTTAGGGAAATACAGGATTTTCCTTTTTTCACCTAAGTTCTTTTGTTGATGATTTCCTTTTTGTTTGGGCTTTAAGACTGCATAAACTCCCCTTTCTTTTAAATTGATTTAAATAAAACTATTAGATGTAAATTGACATTAACTAACATCCTGTGCCCATACATGCAATTTTATAGATTATCTCTGAGAACAGGATTAGTTTGAATCAGGTTTGTTAAGCAAGACACACTTGTGTGTTCTTGCATTAAAACAAGATATCTTTTAGCTTAGACTGGTATCATTAAAACATCACACTACTCCACGATAAAGAGTAAAATTCTATATTGAATGTCCTAAGTAACCTTCAATTTAGCCAGGCACAGACTAAGGGTGTGAGTCCCTATTACCAAGTTGTTGTGTCACTGACAGTGAATGCCTCTGGAATTCGTGTTACACTGGGGAACTTTGGATGAGAAAATGGAAATGAGCATAAGTTTTAATTTTTGTCCTGTTAGTTTTGTTTTGGCTTTATTTGTTTACCTTTTTTGTTTTGGTTCGGTTTTGGTTGTTTGGGGTTTTTTTATTTAAGTCTATCTTGGTTTTAGCGTTCTCTTGTTGTTCTGCAGAGGAGAATCTGATTTTGCAGCACTAGGTGGAGAGAGAGTATTGCTGAATGGGAAAGCTGAGCTCCCACGAGCAGCTCGGTGGAGTCTGACCCTACACATCAGGGCTCCCTGCTGGTAATTTATGCAGCCCGAGTTGTGCATGTAAGAGAGGATTATTCTAGAGAGTCAATCCTTCCAAAATTTTTAAGACATTTTGATTGTGTTTTAGAAAAACAGGAGTAGACAATACACAGCTCAAGAATTTTTACAGGTAATTCTCAGTTCTTTAAAAATTTGCTCCTTATGAGTGGCCAAAGTAGAAAACTTCTGATAAAAAATATTATCTAAAAGCTTGTATGATATTATATAGTGTCATTTTCTAGCCATCCACACCTACTTTGACAATTATTGTTCCTTGACAGACTATATATAAATACTAAAGGTCTTTAAATGTAGAATATTATATAGAATACAGAATATAAAGAATAAAAATATTTTATCATTGCCTTTCTGATCAAATTAATTGTAGGCAATATTCCTATCAATAACAGAATTAATATTGATTTTAGTGGGTATCAGAAGCAGATGGAAAGAAAATGGAAGACGCTTTTTAGGCAGTTTTATGACCAACAGATCTCTTGATCATGAGATTATTTGCAACCTGGGGTCAAAGTGTAGTGCATAAACTGATGGTATTGTTGGCATATGCACTACAAGCAGCATGGTTGTGTTTAGCCTGGATTTTCACTCTTGTCATGCATTTCATAGATTTCTCCCCAAAATTTCAATTATTAGTATTTGTAATATGTACCTAGAGAGAGAGTTCTTGTAAACCCTCAGAAACAGCCTGTTGGTTAGCTTTAAGAAAAAAAATATCATTTTTATGGCATGGAAAAAAAAAAGTTTAATATTTCTTATTAATGAATTAGATCATTCTGTCTAAGTACTTCATTCAGATAAATTTTTAGGCTTAATATAAAAAAATCAGTCTAGATTCACATGCTATTGATAGATATTTGGGGCTGAAAGAGGCTTAAGTCCTTGCTCTTAAGCAGGACTTAACTATACAGCATTTCCAACACCAGCCCATCAGCTGAATGACGACACCCAATGGAAACCTGGCTCGATTTTATGAGCAGGGTCCATTTTAAACCCCTATTAAACACAAAACATTGTCATTTGGAGACAACATCAAGTCCTCAGGTTTTTTTTTGTTGCTTAGCTACCACGGTTCTGTGTGCACTAAAAATATCATCTCGGGTGATGGACAAATGGCTGTAACAAATTACAGAAAAAATCACTGCAAATGACTGCAGAATTACAAAATGTGGCCACAGTAAGGCAGGGAACTGAAAATAATCTTAGAAGAGGGAAATTGTTCTGAATTTTCTGAATTTCTGAATCCAGGTTTATATTTCAGTACCTGGAAGTTCTTCTGATATGGTTGAGGGAGAATGCTTACCTGTGAGAGCCCAGGCTATATTTCATACTGTTATATTTCATACTGTTATATTTCATGTTTGTTACTGCAAGTCTATAAAATTTATGGGTATAAATATAGTTTAGACTGAACACTTCCAGGGGTGGGGCAGCCACAGCTTCTCTGGGAAAAAAATCTTGCTGGTTTTCCTTCAAAATGTCATGCTGTCTCTCAGCTTAGGAAGCCAGAAAGAACTCTAAATTCATTGGTATTTTGGCCAATTCGCACCAATATAAATTAAATTTTTTCTGTAATTCATAGGTCACGCTTTCACAATCCATCACCACCTGTTCTTTTTTTATGTCCCACAGAGAAGTGACACTTTTCAGAATACAGTTTACTTCTTCTTCTTCTTCTTCCTGAAGTCCTCAGAATTAACAGAGCAGGCCTTGAGATTATTTTACACCCTGGTTTACAGCTGTTGTAGAACTGGACTTCCTTTTAATGTGTGAGACAGAGTGGCCCTAAATACACAAACACAGGGGTGAACATTTCCAGATTAGGCAGGGTTCTCAAACTGGGAGTGTCCAGCAGCTACATTTGTCAGACACTGTCACTGCTTTTGCACAGCACTGGTTGGCAAGTTACAACTGATGTGACATTTTTCCTCTGTCTCAGGCATCAGGCGTTTAGATTTTTTTGCCTTTTCTATTTTTGACTTCAAGTCAATTTTCTGACTTAAAGGAAAGGTCAATGAACAAAGATCACACACAGAAAGGTTTTGTAGCACATATAGATTTGTTGACTTGTTGAAGAATGCTTAGAAAAAACATATCAGTATTGCAAGTTGGGGCTCCTCTTCTCTTGGGAACCCCATAAACACATCAAAACCATCTGTAAACCTGATTTGCACTGTAAAATGTGTGTTTTATGGCAAATAAAATAGTAGGAGATATTTTTCCTCTGCTCAGGCTACAGCAGTTGTGCTTCCTGCTTTCCAACCACTGACTTTCTGCTGCAAAATTAAATTATTGAAGACCTAAAATCTTGCAAGGCTTTTGATGTCTTCTTCTTCTTGTCACTGTTGTCCATATTCATGAAGCAACCTGAATATTTATTCTCATTTGTGGGTACATCCTTTTTATTTTTATCCCAGTGACTGATCTCAAAAAGCCACGCGTTGGAAACCAGAATTAAATATTTGTGTTTCACTCTGTGAAGATAAAGACCTTAATCCATTTCCTTGTCAGAATTGAAATGAGGGGATTTGCCCTTGTGTGACCAAGTAATATCCTCATTGACTCCAGGTAACAAATGTTCAGCATTACGTTGTTTTTCTAACAAATTGTGAGAGGTAAAAAAGTGTTAATTCCAGGTAAGATTAGGAATAAAATTTGGGGTTTTTTTCCAGTATGCTGGACCACTGATTCTTGGTGATGCTGGCTTTGTGCAGCACATGGAGATATCTGGGACCAGAATTCCCTCGGGTACTCCATGGAGAGGAGGGGGATGTTGAGAGCTCCCCCAAAAGTGGTGCTTTTTTCTCAGTTCTAGGGGAAATCTTAAATATATTCAATATTCATCACCAAAGTTTGAGCCAATTGTCCCAGGTGTCCTGGCATTGTGAATTACTTCAACATGCTACGTTGCCAGCACGGTTGCTGTGGCTCAGTCAACAGAAACAGTGTCACTGTTATGGTTTGTGGGATCATTTACAAACACTGGAAAGAAACCAACAAGACTGCCTGAACCCTCAGTAAGGCTTGAGGAAATTTATTTCCTCCACCAATAATACCGTCAGAATTATTTCCTTTTTTTTAACTGAAGTAAGAATTCAGTTAATTGAATCCGTATCAAAAGAGGTTGTTGGCATTTTCCAGCCGTGCTTCAGGGGGGAAAAGTGAGTAATTTACTTTAGTTCTTTAAAATGGCTTCGAAAGTCTCATTAAAGAAGACCTGACTACATAAAAACCTCTGAACTTGGAAAACAATTTGTCAGCGTGACACTAAGTGGAGATTTTAAAAGCCTCCTTGAGTAAATGATGCCTGATTCTTATTAATTTGTCTTAACAGCTACTGTCCTTTGTATGTGTTCCTTATACAGGGTCTTTTTTGCAAGGGAATCTTACTTTTCTCCTGATTGCAATCTAAAGCAGAGTGGTCAGAAAAGGTGTGGCAACATGAGCCCGAAAATTCTTCCAAAAAATGTAAAAGTGGGAGTACAGTGCTGTCTGTGACACGGTTTGTCACCGGTGTCACAGAGAGCAAGGACCAGGACGTGCCCTACTTTGAGATAAGATGGCAACTATTTTTTACAGTCAAAAGTTTGCCTGGCAGTTCTTCCACATATTCCTTCATCTGTTTCTTCTGGGGGTAATTCTCCACCCATTCCTGCATAAACCAAGGTGACCTCGTGCCTCAAAATGAGTCCACTGCGCTAGACTGGAACAGATTATTCAGCATTCTCATTAATTATTCCTGCCCAAATTCCCTTGTTCTTTTCCTGTTTTCTTCTCTCACCCTCTAAATGAGATTTTTAGGGGTTTTTTTTAGATTTTAATTTTGTTTCAGCTTTGGTAAATCTTTGTGAAAATACAGAAATGGGAAAAAAAGCATATCAGATTTCCTATATTAAATTACCAAGTTGATTATTTCTGCAGTGTGAACGTTCTGGAGCTTTCAAATCCAAGTTTGGACTTTTCAATATTCCTTTTTGATCTCTCTGGCTTTGTGATTTTGTAATACAGTTTCTCATCAAACAGGGAAATATGAACATGGGTTTGAGAAAACTGGGATCATTATTTTCATTATGCTTTTTACATTCAAATATTTCAGATTAAAAAAAAAAAAAAAAAAGAGAGAGAGAGAAAAAAGCAGAGAAACACCATTTCAAAAAGTCAAAAGAATGTAAAAAGAAATAAAGGTGACTAAAATGTCTTTAAATATTACCTGCAATACTATATTGTCATGAGGGCTTTTTTAATCATTAAAGAATCAGGCAAATTACACATGGACAATACAAATGGCATTGATATCAATAATTAGCTGCCATTTTCCTTGATGTGGCAGAGTTTGTATCTGGTGAAAACACATTCCAGGGTGTCTTGACTGCTTATTTCCCATCTCCAGTACACCATTAACATCAGATCTCATTTTCAGCAATTATTACATGTTAGGAATTCACAGGGTGTGAAATACAAAATGTTCCAGGTTGTGAAGTATGCCAGAATTTGGGCTCACGTGAGGGTGTTGAAATCCAGGTTATAATTTAAACCCATCTAAGAAAACTTTTTTGCATTAATTAATTTAAGCTGGTAAGATGAGATTTGAGGCCTTTTTTCTACCAGGGTAGGAAAACCAAAACTGTCTGAGAATAATGACATTTCTGTCCTTGACCCAGATATGGTGATCAGCAAAATATGAGGAAAACCATAAGAAACCATCTCCAAAAATAGCAGAATGTGTTTAAACCAAAATACTGAGGGTTTTCTAAGCCTTGTCGTGTGAAAGCAATAAAAGCACAGAGTGTAAAGAATTATCACAGCTTGCAATTATCTGTATAAGAAGATTAAACAGCTGAATTCCTTTCTTTTCTTTCCATAACTGAGTTTATCTTCATTCACGCAGTAGCTGCAGAACAAGACTGGAAGACTTCAAAGGCAAATGTGAGAGTTTTAGGTTTCGTCATTAATGTTATTTGATATTTTTTTCAGTTTTCCTCCATGTCCCTCATATGGTAAACAAATTTTTCACATATAATAAAGAGGAATTAATAGAATTCCTTGTATGGGAGTGAAGGAAATACAGTGAAGGTTTCTGAGAAATCAGAAATTTTGCTTTTTGTATTTTCTTAAACACAGATATTGACGATGAAAACGACTGATGAACAAGTAGTAACAGATCAGCTGGTTCAGAACACAAGTTCCAGTAATGGTTTCTTCCTTTTTTACAGCACATGCTTTCATGCTTGTCGACCTCTGATTTGAGTTGTTGGGACTGGACACGTTGTATTTAATCCTATAAAAGTAGCAGTGTCTCCTTTTAACTAAAGATTGAATTTACAACAATAATCTAAGTTCTTCTAGAGGTGGGCACAGTTCATGGCTTGCTTTCATTCTATTTTTCAGTATCACTGTGGTATCATCACTGCACACAGCTTCCCCAGTGTACATTTAAAAGGAAGTTTTACTAACAGACTGTGACAAATGGAAACAAAATTGGAGCTGACTTCTTATACAGAACCAATTTATGCCTCCATGTAAATACCTTTGGAAATTAATCTCAGAAGTCAAAGTTTTATCCTGAATTCTTAACTCTTTCCCTACTCTTCTTTTTTCTCCTCTCTTCAGATGGGAGAAGACTTCAACAAACAACACATTGGGAATGTTATGCACTATTTTACTTCGTTTCTATTCCATCTGCTGGTGTCTTTCTTTGCCTTTATAAGGGCTGTGTTTTCTTTTTGCCTTCCACCGATGACAAGTACCTACCTAGGAGAGCCTACAGAAAGACCACATTAGGAAATTGGTAAGTGGTCTATCATAATATATTTTTCATTTTTGGTGTCTTTTCCTTGTGCTCATAAATTCCATTTTTCACTTCAGAAGGACTAAGAATTTGTGAGGTGAATTCCAATGTTGCCCTTCTCTGTTGAGAGGAATGCGTTTTAGACTTTACAAAGTGAAAAAAGAGCACAAATGTTTGGTGGTTGATCACACATTCATTGCCTTGCTCTGCACTGAAGTAGTTCAGGACTCTTGTTCCCTGGTAAGTGCAGGGTGAGGGAGCAATCACTTGAAATAGTTGTGATTGAACTCGGCGTGGAGAGCTCCAAAGCACTGAAAAGGAAAAGAGAAATTTTTTTTTCCTTAAAATGCATGTCACAAAAATGCCACACCACTTTCCATAGCAGGCAACCAGCAAATGACCCATCTCTTGACCCATCACTAAAATGTTAGGGTTGTTTGTGAATTCTGCCAACCAGGAGGTGGCTGTGGGAAATGCTGTATTTGAATGTGAATATGTCATGTCCTACATGGCACTACATCCAGTGGGAGATGTCCCTGCCCATGGCAGGGGGTTGGAATGAGATGAGGTTTAAGGTTACTTCCAACCCAAACCATTCTGTGATTCTATAAGTTCTACAATGATGAGGAACACTGATTTAGAAGTAGACACCCCCCCTTAAATTCTATTTTTTTATTCATACTACTGTGAAAATATTTTTTCCCCTCTCATAACTAAAAGTGTAGAATTTATTTTGCCCACAGATGGATGTTTACAAAATGCTGTAGTAAATAAATGCTTTAACCTCATATTTCGCTGTGGTTTTCTTCAAAGATTCTCTTTTAGAAATCAGAATTCCTTTGAAAGTGTTACAGTACTTGTTCATTACTAAATTTGGGGAGCAGTTCTAAGGCAAATCTCACCATATGTATCAATCTATGCTGGTTCAAGTTAGTCCCACATAAAACATTGCTGACTGCATGGTCTCTGAGTAGATGAGTTGGGTTGTTTTGTGTCTTACTAGACAAGCACTGGCAAATGGATTCTCTGATTGGAATTCCCCTCACGACAACCTAACACCCCTATTGTTCCCAAAATATTCAACCATACCACTGCAGATTTCAATTCCTAGGTTTGCTCTGGGAACAGAAGACACCTGGTTAGTGCCAGAGATCATAACTTTCTGAAAATAGAGATAGAGAGCAATTTTTTTGGATCTCATGTGCACTTAACACTGAAAATGTTGGCCAGTTAGTCCCTTGGTGACAAGTATGCCTTTAGGATCTCCTTCAGGGTGAAAAATTTAAACCTGTCTTCTGGTAAATGGAACAAATAAAGAAGCCTGAACCCAGCTTCAGAGAACTTGTTTTAGGCAAAATCTTGCTCTTAAGCCAGTGTGACATTTCACTGTTCATAAAGAGTATTCCTTGGTGGCACGTAAATGTAGGCATAATATGTCAGGTTCTTCTTAATAAATGTGGTCCTGATCCTGCTAAGATGAATTTAATCTTCAAATCACATATTTCCTTGAATTTACTCTTATTGATAACTATCATATGGTGATTCACTTTTTCCATTTTATTGGTCTGAGATATCACCTAGTTTTTTTGGGGAGCAGAGCTAACCAGTAAATACAGATTGTTGAAGAAATTTTTGGAGTTCAAGCAATTGATAATGAGATAAAGTAAGTGTGATTTGCTGATGCCCCAGGTGGAAGTAAAAAAAAACAAATGTAAAGGTTAAAGTTTTTTACATGAAGGTTGAGTTTCATAATCTACTGATGACATGGAAAGAGAGATCAGGTTCCCATTAACTCCTCTGTTTAATTGTATTTCATCTCTTGAACAAGGTAAATGACTGCAAAGCCGTGAGGTTTGTCCTAATGTTGTATAAACAATTCAGTTCATCCTGGAATTGACAATAATATAACACCGATATTTTTATTAATAGTCCAAGGAAAATGGGAGCTCACAACCCAGTTCACCATGAGAATTAATGGACCTTGTCACTGCTAAAATGTGGTGAGTTCTGGTATAACAATTCCCACCCTGCAGAGAAATAATTTAGAAAACAACAGGCTAATTCCACATGTTTCAGTGAGTGACCTGCTAGAATACCCATTAGGCACAGCCTTTTGTTTGAATATTTCTAGTTGGAACCATTTTTGCAGGCAAACTCATCATGGAACATCTGAAATTTCTTCACAAAGATAAGGAAATGCTTTATGCTTACATGTTAAAATTCACTTTTATGAATGCAAGTCTGAAAACAACTTGAGAATACTTCATTTTTCATGGGAGCACGACCTAAGTCTTCAAACCATGGGTCATGCAGACTATTTATTAATCTGATCACAAGCTCTTCATCACTGAGTCTGTTTACTGGGCTTTCTAACGGAGCACTGGTTGCACAAGTTGTAACATCACTTTTTAAGACAGTTTTGTACTTTTATTTGAAAGGTTGTGTATTTTTCCTTCAGCCAAGCAATCACCCATGAAGTGGTCAGCTCGGTAAATGCCGTGCCTTTGGGGCACCAGGCCTGAAAAGTTTGTCAGCCAGAATCAAAGTTTTCACTCCGTTCCGGTTCACTGGCTGGATCCACGAGGAGGGAACGATTTGGGCACAGCTCAGGATCCCGCTGTCGTTATTTTTACAGCAAGTTCCACAGCCTTGCTTGCTCAATAATGATGCTCTGAGAGTGGCAGGGCTCTTGTGGCATGGAAGGAATAGTTTTACTGGATCAGACGTGAAGGGACACAGCATACACCTTCCAGTAACTTGGAGTACAACCACACCCCTACAGCAAGAATGTGACCAGTTTCAAGAATATTAATGAGGCTTACTATCATTGTAGTAACTCTAAGAGACTTAGATAGACACTATAGAACTATCTTTGTAAATGTTTAGTAGATAATTTGTTTGTTTGCAAATTGGCAGTTTGCAATAACATTAAATTCTACTCATCTTGTTCCTTCCTCCTGAAGCTTTGGGAGTCTTAGCTAATAATGTGGAAGGCCAGTAGACACAGCAGATTAAGGAACTTCTGGTAGTCAAAATGCTGTCCTAACAAGATCAGAGCTGGAGTTCAGTCAATGATTTGTGTCCCCCACAGAAGCCTTTAAAAAGACCGATGAGGTGACTGGTTAGTTTTTACTGCATGGTTTTGTGAGGTCAGAAACTTAGATAATAAAGACAGAAGGCTTAGGTAATAAATGCTTTAAAACCTCATTGAAATGAAAATAGGGGGTTTTTTAGGTTTTTTATTTCACCTAATAAACAATGCTCCTGACAGTCTTCTTCCTTGTTCTGCATAAATTGCAGTCCTTTATAATTTCATCAAGAGAAGTCCACAGGCATAGGGTCATATATACAATCATTCAGTCCTCTGTTTCCTAGGTAACAGACTCATCAAGAGATGAAATATGGCCACCCTTTTTCTTATTCTCTATTATTTGTTCTCATGCTAATCCATATAATTCATTAGTTTCTTTCTCCTCCTCCTCCTATTTCCCCCTTTGCACTCAGTCACTCTGTTTAGTTGAATCTTGAATAGAACATTGATTTAGCCTATCATTTGTATAGAAAATAGAACAAGTATTTAGATTGAAACATTTAAAATTTGACAAATTAATATACTAAAGAGTGCATACAAACTCCAGGGAGACCCTTTTCTTTTTGCTCCAAGAGAAGGAAGAAACATTGAACAACTCTGTAGGCAAATTGTGCAAAACAAGAAAATTGGATGTGTTCCTTTTTTTATGATTTGTTCCAATTCTAGATCAATATCTAGAATTTAGATCTCCACTTAAATTTCAATTAACATTTGCTTTTGAAAATAAAAGTAGGCCAAACTGGGCAATCACATTCTGTGTCAAGTCTAAGTGTTTCTATTTCCTGGGAAAATGATTCATCCCCCACATCCAGATAAAGATATACTTGCTATGCTCTATCAAACAAGCATTGTTGTCAAATCTACTGTATTCTACCTCTGGGTGCTGATATTTTTGAACAAGTTGATGCTATCCATGTTTTAGAAATGTCCCTCAAAGTTCCCATTTGTTACTTTTTTGTTCCTAACCAACGCATTTTTTATCCTTTAATGGCTCTTTTTCTCACAACACAGCCTCTGATTCATTTTCTGGTGGGTTGGCTTCACAAGGCCATGTGAATTGCTCCGTGACAAAATCTGCACAAAAAGAAGAAAAAAAAGCTCTTAATGCTGTGATAAACCTCGGATCCTCTTTGTTGGGTATCCTCTCCTTGGAATACACGACAATCACATTGCAGCGGATCACAGAATGACGGAGCTCATCAGCCCAAGTTAAGCTCTGCTCAGCATTCCATGGGTGTGTTTCCATCCCAGGCTTATTTTTAATATAAATATTCTTTCAGAATTAGTAAGGAACAAATTGTTATTATTTCAATACTAGTTGCAGGTATCCTCGATCTTCAGAAAGATACAGTTTAATTATGAAATACTATTTTCGTGCAGATCTAGAAACATTCATGGGTTTTGCTTTCCTAAAAGCTGAAAATATAAACTAAAAACTGCATAATCATTAGTTCTCCTTAGCTTTGAGGAACTCCTCAACTGTTCCCACAGCTGCAGGCAACTTTGCAATGGAATCATGTGCTGTATACAGATTATAAATGTGAAGGCAGCAATTTTCTTTAATAATGACTGTAGTTTATAAAGAATACTTGTGGAGAGAGAGTTTATTCAAACCAAGCTTTTATTGCTGTAGATTTGTACACAAAGAATTTCAGTGAAATAACTTATAAACTTTTGTCTGATCTATGTAATTGTGAACACAACATATTTCTACAGTATCAAAAACTAAGCAAGCATAAGGAAAAGCCTATAAAAAATCTATAAATAAAAGATAACTTATCAGAAGTAGTAATAAAAATAAAACTAAAGATAAAATTAATATTTATTATTAATAAAAATCATCTAAATTACATGGTTATTTTCATTTTCAGTTCTAAATGGACATTTTTAAAAACTCATTTTTACAGGGCACAGCAAGCTCAAGTCTCTCAGCCATTTAATTCAGCAAACCAGAAGAGAGTCCAAAGCAGAAATTCAGTTTAATCAGTCCTCTGCTGTGCCTTGTCTCACTGAACAACTCTGTCACCCCTATTTACTGTTCATTTATTTGCACAGTAAGGAATGACGGGAAAGAAAGTCAAGAGAAGTAAATACTCAGGAAAATAAAGAAAAGTCCCTAAGGTTCCTCCTCGGCTACAGAAAGCAATAATAAATTAGCCTCTAGTAACACTCACTAACTTTTAATGACAAAAGATGCTACTACTACCGTTGAGTTTGCATATGAAAAAGCAGATGGTTTTGCTAAATCGTTCTGAATTGCGCGGAGTCATCCCGGGAGCTCACCGCGATTTGGGTTTCTCAGATCCTTAAGAGGGACACCGCAATTCCAGTCCCAAAGGTAGGGAAGCCACTGGGAGATGTGTTGTTTTAAATAATACACCTCCTTAACAAGTGTAAAGGCAAATCCATAATTTCCCTTTATCACAAGGTGACACTTCCAGCCTGTTTAGGCTTTGGTTGTCCCTCCAGTGCTGAGCAAGAGGTGATCTGTTCATCAAACACCTTCACTCTGAACAGGTGGGGGGCCAAATTCCCCCAGGCTGTAGGCTGAGTCAAATTTGTGATAGATAGACCAGAACTGAATATGAACTGATATCTGAACAAAAAAACCATTTTATTCCAGCGTTTACCCACAGATTAACAATTGGATTGTGTGCATGTATAGCAATGTATAGCATTTTTATTTCTGTTAGTGATTAAATGAGAAGTATTCTGTGAAAAACAATGACACCAGAAGAAATGTGCATTTGTTAAGTGTCTGCATAATTTCTGTGCTTGGAATATGAAAGGTTGTTTATTCACTCAGCAAAAAAAGAAAAGAAAAAGTTATGCTTTTCTTCGGGGAACAACATTTGGGCTTACATAAAAGCGTGCTGGTTATAATGAAACTAATTCCACATTTTAAGCTATTTATTTTACCCTGCAAAGATCAATCTTAAAGAAATCTTCAAAAACTCTGATATCTTTTTTTTTTTCTTTTTTTTAACTTTATGTATTCATAGAAATTTGTGTTAAGCAGTTACTTCTCTTGCCTGGAAAATTCAAATGTGCCAATCCTTGCCATAATCTTAAGACAATAACACTGGGTGTTATGGAAATGTATTCTATTCTATAATTAAAACAAGTGAGTTCTGTAATTAAAGCAAGTTTCTATAGAAACACTGGAGTTGATTGTATGTCAACGTGTTTTCCATGGAAAGCTTTTTTAATTCTGCAAGCCACACAACTTCCAGCTCGAACTTGGATGTCAAATTCTCAGCTGTCATGATGTTTACATAAGATAAAGAAGTTAAGAGAGCAGTTGTATTCACTTATATATGCAATTTTTAAGGCATTAATGTCTGTAGGGCCCTGCTCTCTGGCTTCTGAGACCTGGAGCCACCTGGGAAGGCAAATTACTTTGAAAATTCTTCTAACTGGAATTGCTTCTCTGGATTTTTCTTTTTCTTGCCAGAAGGTGGCTTCTCGTAGTAATACTTTGTAATGCTTTGCTTCGGAAATACACATTTTTTAGTCCAGGTTTTGACAGTCTGGTGGTATCACAGTAAGGAGAAATTGCACTACAGTAGTAGGATGTTATTTTATAGCTGAAATCATGCTTCAGCTTCATAAAATGAACAATATTTTTTATAAATCAAAGGGAGATCTTTCCATTTACACAGCCTAATTTGGCAGCTGGAAAAAAGATGTGGAATTCTACAAAAGGAGGGTCTAGTCAATGATACATTTTTTAAAAATTCTGTGCATTCTAGGATTCTTTATTAAAAGCCTTCAAAGCAGATGTTTCACTTGAAAGTATTTTGGTCACAACATGCTAACCTGAATGTTTTAAAATGCAATCACATGACAATGATGCACATACATGGTTGTGAACTACTTTCAAGGGAGATATGTAAAAAAAAAAAGCTGTGACTTTACAGGGTCAGTTTGAATTTAGGAAGATTATGCAGGATTCCTGAGGGCTTGAATTATCCTAGTCAAAACCACCCTTTGAATGTTGTGTTTTGGTTAAATCTGTGGTTTTTCAGCTGTCTTGTCATTGATTATAAAGCATTTTAAAGGAAATATAGATACACATACACTCAGCCAGGAAATCCTAAAATGCCACTTCTGCTGTGGATCTTTTCCTGTTACGTGTGGTCACGCCAATGCAACTGAATAGTACTGACCTTGTTCCCTGAAGAACATCTGAGATCCAGCACCTGAGACTACTGGGAATTGTTTTATTACAAATGACAGCACTGCAACACCTTTCCAGAACTGTCTCCAGCCATGGGGCAATGGAAAATGGAAATGGTTTGGAGGCAACATGATGAGGCTGCTGGTGAGTCTCTATCAATTTTTGCTCCTTTTCATTTCAGGCTGAAGAGTTCTTATCTCAGTCATCAGGTGTCTCAGAGACTTAGTCAATACAAAAGATTTTAGGAGTCTTAAGGGGGAAGGAAGAGACTCACCAAAATAGAAAATCCAATGTTAGATTGTCTCTTTTTTGCCTTAAAGTAACAGGAAGCAAGGGCTGAAAACCTGGACATCAGCCTAATTCACTGTGAGGTTCAGTCACTGAAAATGCAGCTGTGTTTTTTCACATATCAGGTGACATAAAATAACATTGAAAACTTCCACTTACACAGCTCCAGGACAGAAAAACAACAGGTCAACAGCACAGGAACCTCAGAGGTCCCTAGTCTTGCTCAAAACAGTTGTCTAAGTCCTTAATAATATTGTGAACTGGTACTGACCCCAGTATCAATCCCAGAAAGACATCATTGGCAACTGAACTCTACTTGAACACTTTGCTACTGATCACTACTTTTTAAAGTCCAGGAAAATGTCCACCCAATTTATATTCTACTAATCCATCCTTATGTGCACTCTGTGTTCATTTTTTTTCTAATTTTCTAAATCTTCCAGAACTAAAGGGTAAATAGGATAATAATTCAAATCTAAATAGTATTCAAAATTATATTAGTTACTTCACCATTTGTATTAACCTCTGGGATGGCCTTAATCTGCATTACAACCTCCACTGTGAACAAAAAAAGGGCAGAACTCATACTTCAGATTTTACAGAGGTATATGAAAATCCACTGCTTTTTTTCCCTGTGTTGTTGGAAAATACACAGTTTTCAGAGTTTAAAATTCCTCCATTATGATCTTCATGTTACACTTCGTGTTTAAGGCCAACAAGTGAGTACAGAACACCATCCATATCTACAAATGCTTTTGTTTCTGTATGTGAGTCTGTAGCAAGCTTTGTTTTCTCTGTGATGTTTCCAAAACAATAGCAGTTGTAACTTGTTGCAGATATGGATTTGAAAGCTACTCTGGGCTCAGCATGTTTTATGTGATGGTTAAAGCTTCTTTGAATGATTTTTCCTGCAATAGCTTCCCCTTACAGCTCCATCCAGGTGGAGCAATTTCAGTAACTATGCTTTTATCCACCTGAAGTTCTAAGTTTTGTAGTCATCACCTGTTCATCCTCATGGTTATTGCTCCACAGGCTATTAACAACTGATAGCACCATTTAACTACAGCTTGATTCCTAGTGAATTACTAGTAATGGATATGTTATAAAATCATCAGCCAAAGTATCTGCTGAACTTGCTGAAAATGTAATATATTCTCCATAAACAAATCCTGCAGACAAATTTTATTCTCTCTTTTCAAATTGCTTTAATTTCTTAAAATAGTTGCTAAAACCTTACATGGAAAGAATGATTTTAAGAAGCAGATATAGCTGAGATTTAAAACTTTTCCTAATCTTGTCAAGTGGTTTAGTTAAGATGGGGCTGTGATTGGTGAATGAAGATTCTGATCTCAGTTCTGCTTATGCAAGCTTATAATAAATACATTGAAGGAATATGTATATTATATATAAATGTACAAAATACTGAACAAAGTATCTGTCAGAGCTGAGTCAAGCCAATGAGACTTAAGCCTGTTTGTAAATAAATATCATGTCCCCGCTTGCAAGTGGCCAGATATTGTATGTCTGACCTGTCATCCAGCGTGGGCACAGCAGCATTAGAAAGAACAGGTTATGGTGTTCAGCAAAAGCTCTTTTAAGCTTGTTTGACATATTCCTTGCTCAGGAAGCACATCTATACCTGCTCTTGAATGTGCCAGGCCCCCTAAGGCACTGCAGCTGAGATGAAGACATCCTCACGGTTTAGAAATCTCTCCTAGTTTATTAAAGTCTGATTATTAGCCATTTAGTCCAAACTGTGAGTAGCTATTACCAAAAATAATGATGTTGGATTGCTCATACAACAACTTGCATGCCAATGTAAGCAGTCCAGCACACAGCTCTTCATCAGACCTAATATTCAAACGTGATTCATGGTGTTTTTAAGCTAAAAAAATTTACAGAGTCTCAGGCAAGCAGCGTTGCTAATTTGATGCACCTATAATGAGCTGACCATCTTTCATTGTCTCTGAAGTTGTTTATTACACTAGCAGGGCCTCTTACTCATTTAATCTTGTCGACATGACTGATGCTTATTACAGGAGCTAAAAGATTATTAAGAAAAATTACTATCAAGAACATAACAGAACGAACAAACCCTTCTGCTGAAGGGTGCCTTTTGGGGAAGAATCTCATTTCAATACCATGTCAAGATTTGGTTAATCGTTGCCACCTGAATACAAGATTCCCAGAAGACTCCAAGCAATTTCACAGTGCCCATCAGTTTATACTGCCATGCTAGCAGTGGCAGGGTTTTTTAATTATCATTTTTATTTTTACAGTACACAGCAGAATTAATTCAGGTTCTTTCCTGCCAGTCTTCCCAATTCTTTCATTCACCTGCCTGAAGTCAAGGTATCATTATTAGCCTTGCTATCATTATTCACGTTGCATGAAGCTTACACTTCTGAGTCTTCAATATAATACCATTTCAACAAGGGGTCACAGGTATTTTAATAGTGACAGTGTAATCAGTATAATTGTGATTTATTAGAAAGGATAATTCACTGTTCACTACATTTTAATAAGATTTTTTTAAATGGGAATCAAGAATTGGGCTAACATCATATATAAAGGATTTTACTTAAAGGTGTGATCTGGGGAATGATATCGGTCAGATTCTTATCTGCTGTAGTTTTGGTTACAGCCACAGAGCAATGCCGAATTATCTGAGCTGAGAAATTGGCACACAGTTAGAAACTGTGCTCTGGGTTTATGGATCTGGAAATGTAATAACGACTTAATTTCTCTCAAAAGCTTCTGAAGAGATTCACTTTTGTTGGATTCATTAGCGGCTATTATGATCTTAACAACAGATTTGCCAGTGCTCATATCCTATATGAGGCATCCTACTGTTGTTTTATGAGCAATATTATGACCCCACTGAGACAGTGTTTGGATCACCCCGTGCTGTCTTTTTTTTTCTGAGTACACGTCCCGTTTGTAAACATTGTTGTCCCAACCCTCATGTCCAAGCAGTCTATATTCAAGGGCAAATTGTGTGAACTTAGATGGGAAACTGCAAAACAGTTTATTTATAAAAAAAGATTATTTCTCTTTAGACTGTGTTTCAGAAGGGTTTGTCTGGCATATGCTGATGTAATTGCAGAAATGCTGCTGAGATGTCTTGAACATTGACTCAGAATTCTCTGCCACACCGAGCTGCAATAGCAGGCAACTTCTTTGTTCATTACCAATAACAATTGCATATTTAAGATTTTTACAGAAGATTGTTTTCCTTACTAATTTGCCTATGAGTTTTGAAAACCTTACACCTATACTGGTGATATTTATAAGACAACCCTAATTACAACCTGGCAATTCCTTTTGCAAACTTCAGTCTTTCCCTCACGCCTTTCCACTGACTGTTCGTGAAATGATCTCAGCACTGAAATCCTGGTAGGGGGCATGCTCACTCTAGCACTTCCTTCAGTTGACTACAATTCCCATCGTTTCTTGAGGTAATTTTCCTATAAATGCTTAACCCTTTCCCCACCAGCCCCTTCACCACAGCTGCTCTAGCAGAGGAATCTGCCTGTGTAGAGCTGTCAGCTGCTGAACCTCTGAGGTGTTAGTACTGGAAAGAAAGATGACATTTGAAATCGGAAAAATGGGGATTTAGAGGCATTTCAGTAACATGTAGACCTACAGTTCAGGTGCTGTTTAGAACATGCCCTATAAAATAACTTGTGAGGTCAAATTTTGTGTAATAGCTAAATATTTAAATGTCTCACCAGTTCCCCAAGAGACAAGAGCTTTTCCAAGAGTACTTGCAGCACAATTATACATTGATCTGTAGAGCAGAAAATAATATTGGTGCATTATAAAAAGAAAATGCAAAGTGCTTTGAAAAGCTGAACTTGTGGGACACAGGGAGAAAACAGATCAGTTGTACGTTCTCCACTTTCTCTTTTGATTCCCTTTATTTCAGCTACATTAGTCTATACATCTTTACAAATTATTTATTAGTCTATTTTTTTCTTCTAGTGAGAATCATATTAGCCAATACCATTGTGCTGGTTTAAAGGCAAACCAGCAGGAGAAATTAACCCAACTCAAAAGAGATTATAAATCAGAATTACAACTTAATAAAAATAATACAATAAATGCAATTATACAGATGATCAATTGGTTTTAACCCACAAAACCCAGATACATAACCTTGCTCTAACTTGGACACATGCACTTAATGGCTGGTATTAACTCTGTGTTTGATATTTGAGACAGTAACAGGTGGAGAAATGCAGGGAGACAGAGAATGTAATCATTTAATCAGGTAATTAGCTCACTACAAATATTTTCATTTGTTGGGATCTTTATTTTAGGCATTGGCTTTATCCCTTTAATACAGGAAGAGAGGAGAATTAATTCCATTTGTCTGAAAAGTGTTGTTAGCCACAACACAAACAAGGGTGATAATTGTTTCTGCTTGCATGTGCTGCAGCGATGAGAAGTGGATTGAGAGAAAAGATATAGTTTTTAGTTTGGTTTTCTTTAGCATATGGTTTCCCCAAAAGATTTTGCACATAATTGCAGAAGGGTCTAGGTATTGTCAGGGCAAAGAAGAATCCAGAATGGTGCCAGGCACAGCTTGTTTGAAATAGGGACAGGATTAAACCCTCTTTACAGCTTTTTAATTTGAGATCCAGCAAGCAATCAATGTCCTGTCCTCTGCAGCAAGGAAAGACAGGGTGATTAACACCTATGAAATGCAGGAAAATTCTCTATACAATGCTTTGAAATAGCTTGGGTTTTGGTTTTGTTTTGTAGGTTTGTTTTTTTTTAATAACTATAACTGTCGCAAAGACAAAGACCCAAAACAGGGGCAGCCAACTGGAAGCCGGATGGAGATGGAATGTCTGTATTGAGGCCTCATTAATTAATTAATTAATACAATAGGTGCAATGAACAGCTTTTTCACAACAGCCGCCTGGGTGATATTTCAGATAATTGTCTGGTGCCCTCTTGTGGAGTTCGAAACAGATACAATCAAACACAGGGGTTATTTTTCTGCAAATACGGGGCCAGTGAATGGTCCAGCCAAGAGAACTTTTGCTGAAATGGCTGAGGGTTTATGCTTGCACTGAAAATCATGCAAAAGGTAAATGAGTATGAGGATGTCTTGGGCTGCTGTGCTATTTGAAAAGCAGCAAGCAACAGTGTATTTTTAAATGGACAAGGGTAAGGAGAAGGCAAAAAGAGAAGAGGGCAGAAGGAGGCAAAAAAGGGGAGGGGGGAGCAAAATCCTGGAAAAAAAGTAATCAGGATACATTTTAGCCATTCTTGGTTTAAGCATCAGTCATAGCAAACGAATGACTGCTCCTTCCCTCTTTCTATGTCGAGTTTGAGAGGGTTCCTTGAAGCACAGGCTGACCTTGTTTTGTAGCTGGTCAAAGCACACGATGCCCAACCCCACTGTTTCCATGAGTGGAGGACCTCCTTCCTCACAAATGTCACTCAGGAGTTCTCAGTTCTGGGTGTGGGTTATACAGATGGAGCTCTGATTTATTTGGAGGTGGCACAGCATATTGCACGGGCTCACCTTTCAGCCCAGCACGTTAAGAAGGATTTTGCAGCTGTGAGTTAATCACAGTTGTCAGATAATCTTCTGAACAGCCTCATGAATTAGGGACCTGCACTGGACTTTGGTAGGTGCTGGGGACAGGCATTAGATTAAGGTAGAGGTCTAGAGAAGAAATCATTTCTCCTTTTGGGTTCCACTTCCACTCTTCTTTTGTTATTTTCCGGCCAAGGGATGGAAAGGTGAGATCTTGGCTGTATGTCACGACTTGCTGTTTAAAATCCGTGGTTCTGCTATTTGGCAAATTTTTTTGCCTTCCAAACAGCAGCAAAAATACAGTTTGGAGAAATATGGCCTCCCCCTACTCTCTCCAGCCTCACACATCTGCTTCAAATTTGCAGTAAGAGGAGAAAGGAGACGTGTGATACAGGTTTATGGACACTGCAGATGTCCACACACACCGCATAAAGGAGACCTAAACAGTTTTGGATTCAGTGAAATGAGGCACAGAGGGAGGGAGAAGTAAATAATTATTTGTTATGATGGTTTCTAAATCACTTGGAAAGAATCTGAGTTGCTGAAGTCCCCCCCTAATTCTCTATTGGGTCTGGAATGAGCTGTGCCTTGTTGCTGAACATTGTTGCTCTGGACATTAAGACAAGAAGGGTGGGTCAGCACTCACTCTTGCATTGTCCTTTTTTTCCACAGATGAAATCTGTCAGAACGTGGATTTAGAATTTAACTGCCTGCAAGTGAAAGCCCACAGAACTGGGGATCTGTGTTAAAAGTTGCCAGAATTTTTTGCTGTCTTCAGAACAAGCAGTGGAAAAGCTACCATCTACTTAAGGCAAAGAGGGAAAAATGGAACAAGCCAATCTTTCCAGACAAAGAAAATGATGAGTATTAATGTACAGAGAGTTAAGATTTCTGACAGGGCTTCTCTCCCTAAAATATTGTATAGTTAAAACCAACAGTATTAATACATTGGTGCTCCAAGCCTCATCCAAGCTGGCCTTGGACACTTCCAGGGAATAAAGAAATTGAGAAGGAAGGAAATAGAATGTAGTGATTCTCTTCAGGTACAGATTCTGAAGTGTCTACATGATTAAGGTGTATAAATCACCCCCACTTCAAAAAAACAACAAAAAACAAAGCACAAAAAAACAAAAACAAAAACACAAACAAACAATCAAAACCAAAACCAAATCAAACAAGCAAACAAAAACCCAAACAAAAACCAACCAAGCAACCAACCAACCAAACAAAATTAGGAACTTTGAAAACTTCACTTTCTCAAAGGTCAAAGCTAAAGATTCCAAAACACCTTAACATCAGTGGAGGCAGGTGGGAGAAAGTTAATGTCTTTTTTTTATTTTTTTCATGAGACATCTGCCTTTGTTTTGCAGAAGTCTGGTGGGTTGGGGAGGAGGGGACCTAAGTCCACAGCACGTGGAGGAAGAGGTTTCACAAACCTCCAGGCTGAGCACATGTCCTGGTCCTGAACACTGAAACCTCCAGCAGGAACAGTTACAGAGAAAACAAAAAGAAATCAGTGACACAGAGTTCTGGGACAATGGGAGTCCACAGCTGTTTCCACAAAGCAGCTGAAACCAAATTTTTAATGTATTTCCCCGTGAAATAGTTTACAGTGGTATTTGTGTAGCCATTGACCAGAGAATAGTCAAACAAGTCAAAAAAAAGCCTTCTAAAACATACAGATCAAATACCAGAAACGTTGCAGCAGAGCACTGGCCAAAAGTCAGAGCATCCTCTGTGTCGTTCTCTAAGACATAATTTCTCTTCTTGGTTTCTGGCAGCTTTTTGATGATAAACTAGGAAACTATGACGAAGAGAAGTCTTGGAACACTGAGGGGGGATGAGGAAGCAGTGTGAACTGCCTGACAGAGTGTGAAAAAGCCAACGAGGAGGAAGGAAAGGAGAGAGAAAGTGGTTTGGCAATCAGCCCGTGAGAGGAGGATGTAGAAACGTGGTGATTAAGTGCTAACCCCTTAGAGCTTCCTCTTCTAGGAATTCTTAAACTCCTCAGGGTTTGTGCCCCTGTCTTTGGTGGGAGTTGGGACCACAGATTTTTATCTCCAAATAAAGGAGGGGGGGTGTTAATTCTCACACCAGAGCAAGAGAACACATCCCTGGAGCAAACATTCAGTCTCAGAGCTGCTATTGGAGACTGTGACAACCTGGGGTGGAGGAGCTGAGCACCTGCTGGCAGAGGCAGAGGTCGAGTCACCCCTCTCTGAACTCCCTGTGCTGCAGATACAGTGGACCTTCCGTGCAAAACATTCCCAGCTGGAGCAGAGACACCAAATCTGTCAGCTTTTTGTTGCCTCTGTGGAGGGCAGGGACATCCCTGGCACAGAGTTGTTGTCCCCTTACTACAGGGAGTAGCAAGAAGGCTGAAGGTGGTGTGATGGGACCATGGAGATGATCAGAGGGATGGAGCACCTCTCGTATGAGGAAAGGCTGGGAGAGCTGGGGGGGTTCACCTGGAGAAGAGAAGGCTCCAGGGAGACCTGAGAGTCCCTTGCAGGGCCTAAAGGGGCTCCCAGAGAGCTGGAGAGGGACTGGGGACAAGGGATGGATGGACAGGACAAGGGGGAATGGCTTCCCACTGCCAGCAGGGCAGGGTTAGATGGGATATTGGGAAGAAATTCTTCCCTGTGAGGGTGGGGCACAGGTTGCCCAGAGAAGCTGTGGCTGCCCCTGGATCCCTGGAAGTGTCCAAGGCCAGCTTGGATAGGGCTTGGAGCAACCTGGAATAGTGGAAGGTGTCCCTGCCCAGGGCAGGGGGTAGAAAAAGGTGAGTTTTAATGCCCCTTCCAACCCAAACCATGCTGGGATTCTGTGATTCTAAGTCGAGGATGCTTGGGATGATTCTGAACTGTAAAGAAAACTAATTGCCTGGTAACTCTTCATTAGCTAAACTGGGATTGCCTGGGAGCCTCCTGGAATGTAATGAGTGGTCACAGCTCGGGGATCTGAAAAACCTGGAGGTGTCCTGGGGCAGGAGGGGCTTTTGTACGGAAAGACTTTACCGGAGGAGGAGGATGCGGGGGATTCTCTGTCACCAGAACTTCCTACGCAAGCGAATGTGCAGGAGAGGGCGCCAGACGACAAGGAGTAACTTTTGGTAAGAAACATCTCAATTAAAAAGGAATTGAACAGCCACTTGAAAGTTTTGGCTGAGGTTATGTTTTGCATAACCTCAGAGAGTTAGAGTGGGTGGCTGAGCATCCGTGGGGTTTGGTGGCTGGTGCATTCCACGTTCATGGCAACAGGCAGGATATATGAATGTGGACTGAAAAATCTCATTCCTGCCACTCATGTCAGCATCTCCAGCCTCTGATCAGTCAGGAGCATAATCTTTGTCACGCCTCTGTAAGTAGATGTGCGAGAGCCAACTCGGTAGGAACTGCTCAGCTGCCTTTATTTTTATTGTGTGGCACCAGTACCTCAGTTACAGCCCTGGAGAGCAGTCCCTACAGTGAACCAGGCCCTTGTTAAACTGGAAAATTCCCCTACAAAGACTCTCCATTGATCCAGGGAGTGCTGGCTGCCTGCATTCCCAGAATATGGAATGAGGCAACACACCTCGAGGTTACAGCTTGGGCTGTGTTTGTTTCCAGGGCTTTCAGTGGCAGTGCAGGGCTGCTTGAAGACAGGAGAAACATTCAGGAGACACTGGAGCCCTGTCAGACAGCACCTCCTCACTGCTTTTGCCATTTGCATCAAGGGATGGAGGGACAGGACAAGGGGAATGTTTTTCCCACTGCCAGAGGGCAGGGTGAGATGGGAAGAAATTCTCCCCAACCCTGGTAGTGTACAAGGTGTTTCTGCCCATGGCAGGGGCTTGGAATGAGTTGAGCTTTAAGGTCTCTCCCAGCCAGAACTATTCTGGGATTCTAAGGATTCTACACGAATTTTGGTTTATTTTTCCTTGTTTTCTGGTTTATTTTTCCTTGTTTTCAGAGCATTTTCATTTTGCACAAGGCAAAACTCTGGAACAGCTCAAGCTACCACTGAGCCCTCCCCCCCAGATCTTTTTTGTGGTTTATTGTTTTTTTGTCCATGGCCTAACAATGCAAGCAGTGCCTTGAGCTGGGACCAGCAGCCAAGTGGCCACCAGCGATAAAGAGAAGGAAGGAGGAGCAAGGGAGAGTTTGACCTCACCACCTTTGTTTAGATTGCTGGTTCTTTTTAGAATTTCCTCTTGTTATTCTTTCAAATACTTGGGGAAGGAGAAGGGAACTGCAGCCAGACCATTATGTGTGTTTAGCCCATAATCTAAACATTTTTATCATCTCTCTCTCTCTCTTTTTTTTTTTCCCCTTCATTTTATTGGCAGGGGTTTAAATAGCTACAGAAATAGCAGAGATTAAAATTTTTGCAAGATTTTAATTCTGGGCAGTGTGCCAAGTAACAGGTAATTTTTTTTTTTTGGCAGGACTGCAAGGTTTGGTTTGCACACACCGCTTGCAGTCCTCAGCAGGGATGTGTGTGCTCAAAATGAGAGTCCAGGGGCTGGGACCTGCACAGCTCAATTATTTTATACAGACAAACTCCTCAAAAACCCTCATTTTAAAATGGGCTGTTATAGGTCACATAGGTTATGATTTCAGCCTGCTGCCCACTTCTGTGTTCCTGCATTCTCTGGGAAGGACAGAGCACTGGAAGCCCCCCAGTTCTATGCAGTAGTTACAGGGGCTGTGCAAAGAAACACCCAGTGTGACAGCAGAAATAAAACAAGGCCACTGCTGGTTCTTCTGTTGGTTCTTCAGATGGGCAAGAGCTAATTCGTGCATCCAAACACATCAGGGGAACCACGTTAAGGCTCACACAAACAACTCGCCTCAAGCAGAAGTTCTGTCTGGGTTTAAGTAAAAAAAATAAAACACCACTGTGAGAACAATTAAACAGTGGACTAAGTTGCCAGGGAAGTGGTAAAATTTCCCCTCACTGGAAATATTCAAGGCTTGGCTTGACAGAGCCCTGGACAGCCTGACTCAATGGCCCAGCTTCCAGCAGAAGTTTGGAGCAGATGGCCTCCAGAAGCCCCTTCCAAACTGGGTTTTCCTGTGATCTATCATAATGCTTCTAATCATCATGTTTCAAAGTTGGGATAACAGAAGAATGTTGTTATTTTCACTCATGTCAGGCAAATGAGGATTCCAGTGCCTACGGAAATATAAACTTTTTTATGGAATAGAAAAGGAAGGAAAAGCACTGGTTGCATTTCACTTGCAAACATTCGTGCAACCAACTGTGGTCAAAACCAACCTGGAAAAGCTGAACTGCACAGGTAACCAGGAGAATACAGGTCTCTGCTAAACATCATCAAAAAAGCAACAAAATAATCTTTTTTTGAGGGCCCTTTTAATGCAGTAAACGTGCCAGTGTGTTCAATACTGCACAGCAAAACAGCTGCACTTGCAGTGGTGGATCTGCCAGAAATCAAGCAGTTTTTAAAATACTATGCTTTCCTATAAAAGCCAAATAAACACTAACACCTAAATTGCTTTGAAAAGAAAACAGAATTACTAGTGATTCAAGAAAGTTTATCTACTTTATAAGTAGATCACTATTATATAAACAAGGCCAGTGCTCTTTCTTTTGTGGGATATTTAAAGAGGCAGGAGAGAACCCCAACCAGGTAACATGCTGAAAAAAGCAGATTATTGTTATCCAGGTTAGTAAATAGAGCAGCAAGGATGAGAAAATCGGCGCAGAGGTCATAATACACCGGTTAATTTGTTTGTCCTAAAGGACAGTGAGAAACCCTGTGCGCAGATGTTATCACCCAAATAATCACAGTGGCTGTTAATTGGTGAGATGCTTGTTGCCTGGACCGTGCTGGGGCTGCCCAGGAGGCGATGGCCTTCTTTTGTCCGGGGCAAATTCTTGTGTGAGTGCAGCTGATCTGGAGAGGGGAGCAGGATGCTAACAGGATTACGGGATCAGCAGGTACCTCGCCCGCTGACAGATTAGCACATCACGTCCTTTGCCGTGCGGCTTCCCCCCGCCCGTGCCAGAAGTCGGGCTCGGATGGATGGATGGATGGATGAATTTAACGTTCTCAACAGCCAAATTCAACGAACAGAAAAACTTGTGAACATTATGGGATCTATTTACTGCGAGTTCAAACCCTGGGAGTGCTAAGGTTTTTATAAAATTATCTGGAAGGATAATCTGAAAGCAGACCAGACAGTCACTTCAGAGAGGGGAAAATACATCAGAAATCCAAACTGCTCGGCTTTCCTTTGTGCATCTCCTTTTGAACTCTTGCAGCTCGTTCGGCGTGCAAGATGGCTCAGTAAATCCCATTTCATTTGCTACATATGCCTCCTTGGACCGGCTCCTGACGAGGAGAAGCTTCTCCACGGAAAATGGAGCCTTGGAACAGGAAGGCTGTGTTTAAACCCCGTGCTTAGTCTTAATGAACATCCTCGGAATAAAACAGCAACCCAAACCATCTGTGGCCAGAAGAAGCAAATCCAGATGTGGTGGGGATTTAGTCCTCCCCTTCATTAATCGTGTCTGCAGGATCACTCAGCTTCTGCAGCCTGTGCCTGCGGTCCTCCTGCAAGGGTAGTGAATAACGCAGGAACATCAGCTCACTGGGGGGGAAAGTTTCGGTCACATCTTTGTTAATCAAGCTGAAGTAGGATTTCTTACTCCTCTAAGAAGAGTCACTATGATTTCCTTAGTTAAGAAGGGAAAATAACAGGTCTAATTGCTAGATTTGATTTCCTGCTGCACTGAAATCTGTTCAGTGACAGTCTTAGCCTTCCTCTTACCAGGCTGCAAATCCCACCCCACAAACTCCTTTCCAGCACTTGGGAAGGTTTTTGTCTGCCCAGGCAGGTGTGCCTGCCTATTTGAAGCAGTAAAGAATCCACTGGATCTCCAACAGATGGATTTTCCTCCTGGGTTTTCTGCTGGGATCAATAGGCTGAGCTGTGCTTCTCGTTTGCTCTGGTGTGAGAACTGGGCAGTGGGAAGGGCCCTGAGCTGTGCTTTATTCACTGGTTCCTGTGCACCACCCCAATTTCTCCCTGAGGGAACAAATCAGTGTGTCCTGTTTGTCACTGAGGGCTCTTCACAGCGAATTTGTAAAGGCCTGTGCATTGGCTGCTTTGACAGGAGTGTCCCAACTAATTAAAATACAGCCTCTAATGGCAGCTGAGCAGGAACGGGCACCTCCAGCTGTGTCACCACATTTCGTAACTAGTGACTAAGCAGAGGAGGAAACAGCCTTTGAATTTACCAAATATGACTGGAGCATTTAGTAAACAAGAAAAGTTCAACACATGTATTTTATTTCAATTTGCATACATACAAACCCGTGTAATTTCTTGGCCACTGGGACAGGCAGATGGAGTGTGCAACAGCTGGAGGTGATTCTCAGCTCTAGGAATCCTCACTGTATAGGAAATAAAACCCAGAACCACATCTGAAAGTTCCTGATTTTTGCATCCCTATTCAGGATTCTCATTCCTGTCCCAAGTGCATGTCCTAACAACCAGAGTTTCCCCCTTTGCTGATTTCCACTGGTGTTGGGTTTTGCTACAACTCTTCTTTCCTGTTCTTCCAGACCCAGCATTGCCCCTCCAGCCTTCCAAAAGGAGACTCCAGCTTCAAAGAGCCACAGGACTGACATCAAAGGAGCAAACTTAAAGCAGTGTTCTCCTCAGGGTCCTGACACTGTGCAGGTGACAGGGCCAACAGCATTCCTGCAGGAAAACCAGGGAGAGGAAAAGTCCAGGGGAACTTTTCACCACAGGGCTTGAAGATCATGATTTCAAAGTTAAGGCAAAGTCTCTTGTTCTCGTGGAGTTACTGGTTTCAGAGGATTTTTTTATTTTTTTTTTGCTTAAGCACTCTAGGTGTGCAGAGCTCTTTCCCTTCTCCACAGCCACTTGCATCAATCTGTTTATTTGTAATAAATCACTTTTAGAATCTGTTTTAAAAGCAGCCCTGAGGTGCAACTTGGTAATATGGCCTAAGTACTAACAGCCTGTGTGTTTGATTGTAAACATTACAGCTTGCTCAAAATACACTTCCAAGGGTTTGGTTGCTCTCCATGTGAACTGGGAACCTAAGACACACTTGTGGATAGGAAAGAAAAGAGAAGAGCTCCTCTCCAGAGTTCTCCTAATTTTTAAGGAGGAATTCTGGGTAAGCAGCATTCTTAATGCTTACCTGGTGTCTTTAATCTCAGGTGTCAATAGAGAGAGAAGCTTCTGATCCTCATTAGAGGGAAGCTTTCATGACCTCACCTCGCCCTTTGGCCACGAAGAAAAGGGAGTTTTTACCTCGAGTTCTCAACCATTCCACTCAGAAGTATTTTTTTTTTTTGAGGGACAAGATGTGTCCTGTTTGGATATTGAGGATGGAAATTCTAGACTTGTAGCAAGGCTAATGCCTGGCTGAACCTTGCTATGGGATAAGTGTGTATATATATATGTATTTATATGTATATAAACACATACTTACAATGCAATGAGGAGATCTCCTGAACTTTGCCATGTCACCATTAATGCTTTATGAGAATGTTTTATTGCAGGAAAGTGCCTCAGATTATGTATCAGATTCAATTCTGTGAAAAAACCAGACACCTATACAAATGATTTGCAACCAAGCAGGGCAGGATGATGAATGTTACTTACAGTGTGGTGTTTTATGAGCACTGGAATTCAATGAGTATTCAAGTGAGTGTTGTTTACTTGTCGAGTGACAATAAAATATAATTGGGAAGAAAACAAGGAGTGAGGAAGGCAGCCAGCACAGCCTCCTCCTGCATTAGGTTGTGCACTCAGCAGCCTGATTGTATTTTGATTTTTAAAACCTTTGAAAGATAGAGTTAGAGATAAAATTGTATCATTTTACCAGCATCTCCTATTGAAATGTACCTTTGCCTCGCTTTTCTTCCTTCGTGAGCAGGTCAGACTGTCATCAATACTTTCTGCAGTTACAAAAATAAGAGGTTATATCTGATTTCTTTCTTTAATAAGTGACCACAAATGCCATTTTTATCTCTTCCCTAGAACATTCAGTCCATATATGAGGCAGCACTTCATATACTGTCTCCCCACCCCACCATACTTTTCATTTCATCTGGATATAGGGAGAATATTTTTTATAGCAAGAACAACCATTCACTGGAACAACCTCCCCAGGGGTGTGGTGGAGTCTCTGCTGCTGAAAGTTCTCAGGATGCCATGGCACGAGGTGTTAGATAATCTCATTAGACTCCCTCTCCCATGAGAGGTTGGATCAGGTGATCTTTTGAGGTCCCTTCCAACTTGACTCTCGTGATTAAGAGCCTGTTAAATTCCACTCTCCTGTTTGTGGGTTTTCAGTGCTTCTTGCCAGTCCCTCAGAATCAGGGCAGTAGCTAAAGCACAACCAACTCTAATTTTCTTTTTGGGGCTATTTTATCAATATGTCATTTTTGGGTCTGCAGCCTGAGCAGCTGTGATTCTCTGGGAGTATCTTCTGCAGCTCGATTTTAAGACCTCCTTCCAACCTTTTGGAAATAACTCTTAAGGATAACGTTTTTGTGTTACTTAGAAAGGATTCAGAAGATATTTCAGCTAACAGCCTGTCGTGAGAAAAGGGCTGTTCTTGTCTCTCTGAGGCAAAGGGGCCAGTCAAGTGCTGTTATGCACACGACAAAGAAACTGGTTCCTTGGCATGTCTCATGTGCAATCAGACAAGGAGAAGTAGCCAACAAGGTGGCAGAGATTTTATCAGTCCCCCTGATGATACGTTTGCACCCTGTCACCTCTGTGGTTAAGGACCCTGTGTTAGACTAACACCTAACTGGAGTTCATTACGTGGTGTGCCCATGGTGTTGAGAGTGGATCTCGTGTCTGGGGCACATCAGGGTTCCATCAGAGTCCCTCTGCAGGGAGATAATGAAGAAGTGATTGTGGAGACAACCTCCTTCTCCCTCCCTCCTGAACCAGAGCTGGGGGCCGACACAAAATAAGGCAGTGTAGTGGTTGTGGCTGCACTTTTTGGGTACTACAGCTCCCAGTGCTTTCACTGGCTGCCTCGTGGGTCCAGAGGAAGCTTGGACCTGTCTCCTGATGTCACACTGCCACAAATGAAGTCACAGAGGGAGTGGAGACAGATTTCATCCCTTTGGTGTGCAGGAGGAATTCACTTTCTCTGTGGGATGGCAGTGCTCCATCATGTTGCCCTTTAGTATACACATCCAACTTTTGGGATATAATACAGACCAGGTGTTTAAAGAAGGAACTTTTAGGGAGAGTAAAGGGAAAAAAACCCCTCAAAGATAAGGATTTCATAGGAGAAAATGTGGGGAAGGATTTTTCTTGGTTCTGGTGGTATTTTTGTTTTAATTTTATTCCTTTATCATTGATAGCTGCAGTGCAGATGTTACATCAGCCTAAAATCTAACATGGATTTCTTATCCTAGAGAGGATGGTTTTGTTTTTAAGCAGGATAGAAACAGGATCATTTATACCTGTTCGTGACTCGGTTCGTGTTTCTCATGGTATCTTTTTAAGATGCTTGGGGCACAAGCTTTGCCATTAAAACACAGCATTTCCCTATCTTGAAAGGGAAATTACAGCCTTTAATTAGCTAACGTTTGTGAGATGCTTGGGGATCTTGGGGATCAGGTAGTACCAAGTATAGAAAATTATAATCAAGTAAACTATTCAGTTCTCACTTTGTTTTTACCCCAGCTGTAATTAGACAGGGAGGTTTCCCTTTCAGTGCACACACCAACATCTGTTCTTGGCTATAAAGCTTCTGGGATTAGGCATATTTTCATCTGCTAAATGACAAGACAGGATAGCAATCCAGTTTATGGCTCATGAATTTTCCACTGTTTATCCTCCCGGACTCCTGGAGCTTGACTTGCATATTCCATGTGACCGTGCCTTATGAAAAGCTTCTCAGCCACATTTGATAAAAGATAACGCTACTCTGAGCAGAGCCTGAATACTCCTCTGAGATAACACCTTTCAAAAGCACAACAGTAAAGAGTGTTTCCTCCTCTGTGTCTGCTCGCACAGCTCACAGGTGTACCATGAGGAAACCACCACAACCTCCTCTGCGGGCTCTCGGGCAGAGCCGATTAAATACATCCAAAACAGAGCCCGATTCACGTGGGACCTCTACAGGTGCTGTGGATTGAGTGTTGTATCTCAGCTGGGAGATCTATAGACTTGTGAGACGCTGTTTCAGGGGTGCTCTGGGTGAGAGTGGTCTCCTCAAGGTAATTAGGCAATTGCTTAATTGCTCCATTGCTCTTCGAGATAACGATGGTGTGCCCGGTGAGTTTCGGAAGGAAGGAGGCTCTTTAGCAGAACACTGAACATGATGTTACAGAGCATCTTCAATACTTCAAACCTGAGCAAGTTTAGTGTTGGTTTAAAAGCTTCATCTTTAAAGCTTCATTCATCTTTAAAAAGCTTCATTTTTTTTTACCCATCCTGTGATCTGCCGAGTGGCAAAGCAACTGCCCCACAACCCACGTAAGCCAAACTTAACTCTACTGCAGCAATTTCACAGCCAGTGACGGACGTGCACAGGCTGAATGAAAAGTGTTTAAGGCTAAAATGCATAACTTCCCGTCACTGCGAGGCTCTAGTGTGTCATCACCATCCATATTCATTGCAGCTCATCAACTCCACGCAAAACACACGAGGCACAATGACCCGGCACCCCGTCCATCGTTGCATTAGCACTACAGAAACAGCAGAACAGAAGATTACAACTTAAAAAGTCACAGCTGGTCCAAAGCATCACTGAAATTATCATTCAGGGGCCGGAAAATTCGGGTATCTGTTCTTTGCTGCCCTGTGTGAGGATCTGCACACTGGTGCTCTTGCATGTTTTGGGAAGTTGGCTCAATCACTGGGCAGTATTTACAGTAATTTACTGATGTGTATTTTTTAGTGCCTGCTTGTGCAGGTTTATCCTTCATCCTGGAATCGTGCATTCTATAGCAACATTCGGCATTCCTGGGGAGAGTGGGAAGATACGGCCCTGAAGGCTGAGTCATGGAACAGTTTGGGTTGGAAAGGACCTTAAGGACCATCTCATTCCATCCCCTGCCCTGGGCCGTCACACCTTCCACTAGCCCAGGTTGCTCCAAGCCCCGTCCAAGCTGACTCTGGACACTTCCAGGGGTGGGGCAGCCACAGCTTCTCTGGAGAGCCCAGCGTTGTGACACCTCTAGCGTGGCACGGTGTTTAAAGCGGCCTCTATACGGAAACTTCGCGGGGTCCACGCGTGTCTCCGGTGGGAGGTGGGTTTCGCGGTGGAGGTGACGAAGTGGCGGTGGGAGCAAAGCAAACAGGACACGCGTGTCGGCAGGCAGAGGGCCGTGGGGCCGTGTCCCCGGCCGCGGCAGGAGCAGCCCGGGCCGGGCGGGGCTGGGGGCGGTGCCGGCACAGGGGGCGGTGCGGGCCGGGCCGGGCCGAGCGCGGGCGCTGCGGGGCCGCTGCTGCTCCCGCATCGCTCCCGCACCATGGGCGGCTCTGCCTCCACGCCGCTGGACGACAGCAAGTGCACCTACATCCGAGGTACGGGTGGGGGGCTCGGCAGGGATTGCGGGGCACCGGGAATGCCGGAGGGAGCGCTCCTGGGCATCCCCCGGGCATCCCCCGCGCCGGGCGGGCTCCGGGCACCGCGGGGTTTGCGCTGGCTCCCGGAGCCCGGCGGTGTTCGGAGCGCTTCTTTGAGCAAGCGGAGGTGCACTAAAAACCCCTTCTGAGGGAGTGTAAGGAAAGGTAAAAACTTCAGGGAGCGTGCGGGCGATGAGGCTCAGTCTGCCCGTGTGACAGCAGATCCCGGTCCCCCGGCACCGGCAGCTCCCACGGCTCCAGGGTCTGCCAGGGTGAGTCAGATCCCGGTCCCCCGGCACCGGCAGCTCCCACGGCTCCAGGGTCTGCCAGGGTAAATCAGATCCCGATCCCCCAGCACCGGCAGCTCCCACGGCTCCAGGGTCTGCCAGGGTAAGTCAGATCCCGATCCCCCAGCACTGGCATCTCCCGAGGCAGCAGAGCTTACCGGGGTAAATGAGATGCCGACCACACGCTCTCAGGCGATCGTGGTGTGGCTCTTGGGGTGCCCCGTGCAGGGCTAAGAGTTGGACTCCGTGATCCTTGTGGGCCCCTTCCAACTCAGCACGTTCTGGAATTCTGTGATTCATATGGCCTGAAGTTTTGCCAAGCTCGCTCCGGGGCAGTGGGACCGCTGTAGGTGAGTGTTTAGGTAAACTGTTCAGACTGTGTAAGGGCATTCTTTTATCCCATTAAAATGTTAGGAAAGAGAAAACAAACAAAAACCCCACTTTGAATTATGCTTATGGCTACTAAACTATGAAGGAAAAGAGCATAAATCCGTATTTTAGGGGGTATTTTTGTTACTTGACTAGTTGGATAAGAAATACATCTTACTCTTGCCTGTCTACCTGTTGTGCTGCTTATCGGTAAGGCAGCAGGCAGAGTATTTACAAAGCAAATTTTAAGGCTGGAGATTTACAAGAGAAGTAAAAGTTTGCATGAGAAAAGGAAGCCCAGTTCCAGCGCTTCATGTGTTATGCATGTGGAGCCTGCAGAGTCCTCTCTGTTGTGGACTGGGAGATCAAACTCCGTGGATTCAGGCCGGAGGGTGACTCCTGGGTGGTGCCCACAGCCCAGCCTGTCCTTGGATTCTGTTGCTTCGGGATTTGTTTGTGGTCTAGAGGGAGTGCAAATGTTGAACTGCTCCTCTGTCAGGACTCTTTTGAAATCACAGTGGGTCTTTCAGGAGATTCCCATAGTGGGAAAGATGTCCAGTTATTAAGTGGTTTCCACCCCAAAAGCAGTAAGCAAAGCTACCAGCCTCACATGCAGAGATTTTTCTATGGTGCCCTCTCAGTATTGTCGGTTTTTTCCTGCCAGGTTGAGTGTGGTTTTAAGTCCCATCAGAGCCACGAGGGTGGAATCCCCATGGATTTCTATTTTCCTTTACCCTCATCCTGATGCTGCAGCCAAAATTGCATTTCCATAGTTCAGCATTTCACGTTTCTGGTCCCTCCCTGAGTCGTGAGTTGTCACATCTCTGCCCAGGCAGGAGATAAAGCCAAATCACTGTGGAAAAAAAAGGAAATTAAAGCACTGTGCTCATCCCCTGGCATGTCTGCTGTGCTCACTGTAAGTGAGGATCCCCCACTCTAAGCTCCTGCTTGGAAAAATAATTAATGAGGCACTTTGTACAGAGACTGTCTGTGAATTAGCACTTCCAAGAAGGAAAAGGGACCAGGAAGAGCATCTTAAATCGAAACAGAGTGCAATGCAGCCAGCTCACCAAACCTGATGCTGATGCTGATGCTGGAGTCTGTGAGGCTCAGACCTCGCTGGTCTGTGTGACACTCTGGTGTGATGTATTTGCAGAGTGAGCTGGGCTGAGCTCCCCTTGGTGGAACAGGAAGCAGGCTGAAGCACTAAGGCTGTAGGTTGAATAAGCAGCACAATTTTTTTTTTTTTGCTGGCTTTGTAAAGCTTAGATGTGTCTTTCTGGTGGGCTGGGAGCTTTTGGGGGGTTCTTCTGCTCCAAAGATGATGCAGGGGTGTCCTCAGTAAAGAGGGAAGGGAGAGACCTGCTTTTTGTCAGAAGAACTGTCATTCCACAGTGCTCGGGAGGGGGACTGTGAGACAACAAGCCCAAGGACATGCCTCACACACCCTCCTCAGAGACAGCAGCCAGCAACACTCTCCAGACTTTGTGCATTTTGGGATGCTTGCTCAGACTGGCCCAAATATCAGTAGCCTCAAGACAGGAAATCCTGAGTGTTGCTTCAAGTGAGAGTTTGGTCTAGTCCATGGTTGTCATCATGATGGTGTAATTGAATTTCTTGTTGCTCTAATGGTAATTTATCTTGCCTGAAATTAAATGTGCTGTAAAGCCTGGTGGCTCATTTGGACAACATTTAAGCTAAAACACAATGTGATGAATGGAAATGAGGGGCTGAGGGTTAAAGGGGGATGTCCTATGCAGGGCCATGAGCTGGACTCGATGATCCCTGTGGGTCTCTTCCAACTCAGGATATTCCATGACTTTGTGTGAACACAGTTCAGTTCTACAGGTTTTCTAAGCTCCAGAAGTCTTTGAGAGATGAGAGGAGAACCAAAGGAGGACAGAAATCATGTGATGTGTAAAATGTTAAAATATGGAAAGCCATTCAAATAGGTGTCTGTGTAAGCCATCAAGAGCCTGGCCCTCAGCAGGGGCACCCCCAGGGAGAGCCTGGGAGATGCTTTGCTGGTTGCTGGTTGCCCTGTGGGTGAGTAAGTTGGAGCCTTGTCAGACCAGTTGGAGAAACGAATCCCAGGGAAAATCAGGAAGGCCTCCTACGCGGCGTCTCTGTTACCGAAACCAGAGGCTGTGATTTCCACCTAAAGCTACCTTCCACCTCTGTGCTCTTCAGGAAGAAGTGGTAGGACTGAACCAGCCAAACTGCAAAGCACTGAGAGCTGGGGCAATATCATGGGTAGTGTCATGAGCTGAAAGTCAGCAAATATAATTATTGACCTGATGATGTATGTTTCCTGCAGCAAATAGTGCCTGAGAAGAGAATACACAATGCCAGTGTGTGATTTTTTTCAAGTGGTCTCTGCAGGATGATACTTGTGAGGCTGTGCTTGGAGTGGCAAGTGAAGTCTGAATCAACTAAAGACTTATTTGGGCATGGAAATGCTTTGCAGAGCGGTTTTTATAGTCAGAAAATTAAGAAATTATATATATTCCTATCTCACTTCGCAAGCCATCACAGCACATTTTGTCTTTCTTGAGCAGACACGGGTGAAAATTGGTCATTGCTGTGGGATGAAATTGTGAATAAAATGTCAACGCTCGGTATTCGTTACTCCTACCTGAAGGAAATGACTGTCACAGCACAATAGTGGAAAAATGAGTCAGCAGGGACTCCTGTGAGCACTGGGGACAGTTTGTGTCCACGGGGGAGAAGGGGGGTGGAGGATATTTAGGGGAGAGTGGGAGGCCACGTAGTGCCAGCAAGGAGGAGTGGGGCAGAAAGCCAGACCACATGCACTGCAGCATTACTAGTCCTGAAAACCTTAGTTCCAAAGGTGTCCCCTGTGCTGGGCAGCACGAGCCTGTTTTTCTAACCATACCTCTGGAAAAAATAGGGTTTTTCCATTTATTTAAGATCCAAAAGATATTTTAAATATACACACATTGTAAGCAGTAAAATGATTTAAAGCCCTCTGAAACGAAAAGACAATTTTATAGCAATTCTTTTAGGCTTTTGGACTGAGGTCTTGAAAACAAGGGCTTCTGGCAGAGATAATCCTTCTTTGGGGTGGTTTTGGGGGGTGACACGGGGATTATTCAGGATATGAGTGAACTGGAGTTTAAAACATGGCAGGAATAATTAGGAGACTGGGAGCTGGTCATGTGAAGAGTTTGTTATAAAAATTCCTGCCTTCAGTTTGATGAGGCATGGGCTGAGCATATGATGGGAGGTGTTCCTTGGGTGAATTAGGCACCCAGTGATGCCTAATAAGTGCTACACCCAACAGGGAGCGGTCCAGGGTGGGAGAGGGTTGTTATGGACTCGGGGTGCGCTCGTGAAATGGGGGGGGGGGGGGGTAAGGTGGAAGTGCCTGTTAAAGCAGCTCAGTGTGCTCTGAGAGACTGTGCTGGAGCTTTCAACACTGCTGATGGAAAAATTTTTTGCTTTGGTTCTCTAATATTAGAAAAGGAACCATCAAGGAAGTGGATCTGACAGCAGGCAGAAGGTGGAAATGCCCTGAAGTCTTGATGATCTTCCATTTCTGCAACGTCAGCAGCAGTAGTGGGGGACCCAGCTCTGCCCTGTCACGTGGGGTGTGTTGGGAACAAATCTTTTCGAAATTTGGAGAAGTGGAGAGATTTCAAGCACCCAGCACCAGTAGTTTCAGCAGGTGCATCTTCAAAAGAGTTCAGTGTACGAAACAGGGACCTTCTCTGAAGGTTGTTTTTTTACTGCAGGTGCTCAGCCTGCCTGACCATATCCCATCCACCCATTCCTAACAAAACTACACCCGTGCAGGGAATGAGGCTCTGTAGTCACTGACTTTCGATTTGTTTGTTTAAATGCAGTTTTTCTTTCTTCCTTCCCTATTTTCCATCTCTTTCCTCACCCGGGCAGATGGGACAGCCCAGCAAAGGGGACACAGTGACAGCGCTGTGACCCTGCAGCACAAAGGGATGCACCCACTGGGTTTCCTCATTGTTTAGGATGCTCTTCCAAGCAGATTTCCAGCCCTTCTTATTCTCAGTCGACAGTGAAAGCTGTTACTTAATGTCTGTAAGAAATGTCTTTGTAGCCATTTGTTTTGCCAGTGAATGTCAGTGTGGTATTAATTAAGACAAGGGGGACTGGGAGGGAGATACCCCGAGTGCCTGACAGAGCTCTGGAGTCACATTCTCAGCCAGTGTTCACAGAGCTGTGAGGATGGAAGAATGACTTGGAATTAATTGTGGAAAAGTTGGCCTTTTTCTGGACAGGCACTCAGGCTGGATGTTGGATTTCCTGCTTTCAAGTGCCGGGTATCCCTTCTGGTTTTAATTTGGGGTGAGACTGCAAGTGTAACAGTTTTGTCAAGTCTGGCTGCAGTCATTGCCATTGCTCTCAGCCAGTTACAAGCTGAGCTGTGCTGTGTTTGGGAAATCCTGTCTGTTTTCCACTGGTGAGTGTGGCTGCAGCATCACACAGACCAGGAGCATTCCATCCCTGGAAGTGTCCAAGGCCAGGCTGGACAGGGCTTGGAGCATCCTGGGATAGTGGAAGGTGTCTTCCACAAGATGACCCTTAAGGTCCATTCCAATCCAGAGCTCTCCATGAATCTGTGAGTGTGCTGTCTCTCTGGACTTGCCCTTCGAAGCTGCTTTTCCTTTTCCTGTTCTGGGGTTTATGGTAAAAGCTGATAGGATTTATCTGTGACTCCCAAAATCTGTGGAAGAGGCACAGCAGGATTTTCTTTTACAAACATGTATTGAAGCCAGAATTCATGACAGTGCCATGCAGTCCAATCCAAACAGGCAAAAATACCCACGGAATGAAAAAGTGAAGTAAAACTCATAGGAAATTTGAAGTTCAATAAGTATATGACATTCTATTCTATGCACCTTGCAAACCTTCCAAGTTCCTGAAGGCCTTAAGAAATGAGATTTTGAAGGAAAATCCTTTTAGCTTTACTTGTTTTCTTGGAAGTTTTAGTGCTCAGAGAGGTTGTTGCTGTTGGAGTCAGCTGTGGCATATTTTCATCCCATAGTTTTGATAAATGGTGCCAGCCTATGCTGGAGAGGAGAGGAGAGGAGAGGCAGCTTCTCTTGGGTTTTTATAGTCTTTAATTCAGGGGGCAGGGCACTTTCTCTTAGGTTTCAATAGAATGTAAGCAAAAGGCATCCAGGGATGTGATTGATGGGAAAGTTATTTACTACCCAACTTGAACAGAATTTACTTTCCTTGGTACCTTCCCAGTCTCAGCTGTGGGAGATTAAGGCAGGATATACCTTCCCTGTTCAGCTTCCATTTCTCATTTAGTCCCATTTATGAACTCCCCTCAAAAGCACCATGAGCAATTTTGGGAGTTTACAGCCACGATGTCTTGCAATGGGCACTGCCAAGAACTTCCCTGATCAAAGCAGGAGGAGATTTTTGTTCTTCACTTTGTCAGTCGCCTGTGATCACGTCCCACTTACCTTCTGTAAATGGCTTGAGGTTTTCCTAAACCCAGAAATCCCTGTTAGCCATTTTGTGTCCCAGCTCTCCCTTCTACCAGAGCATGTGGGAAGTTGGGTTATTCTCCCTGCCTGTTCAGCAGGATCATCTCAAGCTCCCTTAAACCAAAGCAAACTCTAAACAAGAACTACCCTTAAAGATGATGTTCTGCATCACTGGGTTTGAAAACTGAAAGGCAGCCTCTTTCTGCTAAAGAAAGTCTTTTTCTGGGTAGTGTGAGGGAAGGGAAACTACGAGGAGTAGGGGAAGATGTGGCATTTTTCATAGTTTTTTACTGTTTCTGTAGAAGAAACTACGTGCAGTGTCGAACTGGGCACAGGTATCAGTGCAAAGAGCTTCTTCTCAATAGAAGAAGTGAGAAATAGGCTCATCTTTGCCAAAAAAATCTGTAGTTGAGAGGCACACTGTAAGTGTGGAGCCTGCTGCACTTCTGTACTTGATATTTTCCAAAATCCTGAAGACTGATTGTGCTTAAATTAATTCAGCTTGGCCACAAATTATAAGCCGATCTTTGCATCTGATAGAGATTTTATGGATATTAAAGGGAGGAGAAGCAAGCACTGGGGTGATGAAAGCAGCTTTGGTGGTGGTGCCTTTGGGCAGTGGCAGCTGCAAAGCCAGTGTCTAGGTGGGGAAGGATGATATCCTTAAGGAATGGGCTTTTAAAGCAGAGCTTTTTCCTTTGCATGGAAGAAACATGCTCTTCTCTTCACACTCACAGAACAATTCCAAGTGTTTCAAGTTTTGGAACATGCATGCAGGCATTTTTCCTTTCTTTTGTGGTTAAAGGACAGTAATGAAACGAGGCCAACTCTTAGATCAAAGCAGGATTAAAGCTCGTGTAAATGGCTCAAACTTGTGTGAAGAAAGGGTTTGCCTGCTCAGGTCTCCTAAAAACTTTATCCTGTGTCTTTTTACTCATCTTACACATAAAAAAAGTTTGCAGCTGATTCTGTACTGACGCTTATCTTGGTATGTATAGGCTAAGATTTTGGTGAATTAGTTTCTCTAGGTGTTTAATTAAGTGTTCATTCTTGAAACAATAAGCCTTTAATCTTCATGCATCATCTGTGAGGAGCTAACAGGTCTGACACGAGCAGTTGCTCTTACACTTTGGGAAGTACCGAAGCTTTAAGCTTAAATATTTAGGTCATTGCAGTGTTACTGTTATTTAGTTACTGAATCTTTTTTATTGGCTTTTTTTTTTTTTAAAGCTAAGTAGGAGGAAGTAGAAAACAAAAGCAACGCTGACTCTTGGGTTGTTCTGGTCAGGTGAGCAAGAAGTTAAAAGCAATATTTGGTTTTCACAAATATGTAGATTGGTTTTGTGTGCCGAAATCCCTCTGGGAAATAAATAAATGAAATCAGGAGTAGGGTAGTTATTTTCCAAATGAGTTTTCTAGTGCAGAGGCAATGATTAAAAATATCTTTTTGCTGTTGTTGGTGGCGGTGAGGTTGATTCTGTCCTGTGCTGCCGTGCCCTGAGCAGCGTGGTTCCTAAGGAAGTGGGCAGGTGCTACCAGGGGGTGACAACCATGTTGTGGGTGACACGTTCAGTGTTTCTGTGCAGTCCCTTGGTGGGCTCTCCACTGACACCATCAGCGCTGGTGGAGCCTTTTCAAGCCGTAGTGGACTTGTAAGGAGATCCCTGGTATTGGTGTAAGACAATCCACTCACAGCTCCCAAAAATGCTGCCGTTTTCCAGGTCCCTTCTGTATTGTGCAATGCAAAGAAAAGGCCATTTACGCCTGAATTTCATGTTGGTTGCTGTCTGGTGGACGTGCTGGTCCTCACAAAGGGTGTTTGTGGCACAAACAGGGTAAAGCAATCCTTGTACTTGGTTGTTTACTGTTTAAGCAAGAAAAACAGGCAGAGACAAAGCAGAGGTCCTATCATTATCTGCCCTCTCCTTCCTTTTTATAGCCCCCTTAAGGCAGTGAAAGGCTGCAATAAGGTTTCCCTCAAACCTTCTCTTCTCCAGGTTGAACAATCCGAGCTCTCTCAGCCTGTCACTAAACGTTTTCACATCCAACCTCAGGGAAAAAAAGTGCCTACAGCTTCTTTATATTATAAAAACATCTGGGATTTCCCCTGGAGGTTTATGTTCCAGGTGAGGGGAGCTGCAGGTTTTGAGGGGCTCAAAGCTGCCCCTGTCTGTGCACACCAGATCCCTGCTCGCTTCCTGGGATGGCCCAGTCCCTGGATGCCACCACCATCCCACCCCTTGGCATCCATCTCACCCCTCTTCTTCAGCCCCTCTCATCTCTCGTCTCAGGAAAGGGGTTTTTAAAGCTTCACATGATGTTTCCTTCCTCTGCATGAAACCACAGTTTGCTTGTGTTGGGATTCTCTGCAAGGGCTTTTGTCGTGACGTTGAAAACCAAAGACCTGATTCTTGAAGCAGCTCTGGGGATGTTAAACACCCTGTTTGAACGTTGTCTAAAGACCAGCTTGCTTTTATAGGACCTGATAATGAGAAGCCTTATGTATTTTCACTTGATATTCCACGTATTGTAGCGGTCACAGTAGAAGAAAGTCAAGTTTTCATCATCCCCAGGCAAAGATTTAATGGTAAGGTCTGTGCAAAATAAAGGAAAAAAAGGGTTTTTTTGCTCTGTAGGGGTATTCTGTAAAGCAGTATCACTGTAATTTAGTCTGCCAGACACTTTCCACTGTTTGCAGTTGCAGATGAGGCTTTGCCAGCCTTCAACTGTCCAGACTGAAGTTTCCATGCAGAGTGTCTGCTTTAAGTTTCCATTTTGAGAAAACTGCAGCTAAAATGGATGATCTCCCTTTTTCCTTTTTTTTTCTTTTTTTTTCCTTTTTTTTTTTTTTTGTGAATTAAGCTAAAGAAAACATGTTTTTCCTCTCTTTGGATATTCTGTTGAGCAGCTCAGGTGCATCCTGCAAGAGGAGGGAAGGGTTTGGGGGCCACGGAGATGGAATAAGGGAAACTGGAGGCAAGTGGGAATGGTTTCTAAGCACTGCCCATGTTCACCTGCTGAGCTAAACTTCGTTGTGTCCATGTTTGCCCTCTGTGCAGGCTAGAAAATAGCTGCAAAGCCCACAGCTACCAGCTGCTACCCCTGTAGGCAAAGCAAACACAACTTTGTACCCTCTAAGCTTATGTGTGAGCTGAGAAGGTTCATGGACCTGGAGCCCTGAGCTCATCCCTGATGTCTCCACCAGGTTGGAGAGGCAGCTTTCAGGTATATTTTCTATTGGCTTCATTCAGGAGGAAGCCCCAGATTTGTTGTTTGGGTTTTGTGTTTTTTTATTTTCCTTCTGAGATTTCCTGTACACCTGCCAAGCTCCACCGCTCAGCTGATCTTCCTGCTGAGATGCTGGGAGAGGTGCTGGTGTTTGCTTTCATGCATGAGGACTCATGGCTGCTAATCTGTGGCTTGACAAACCCAGTACTCGATTTTTCAGGGAACTGGCTGTTTTAGTGCTCTCCCCAAATTTCCAGGCTGTGCTCAGTTGTGCCTGCAGGCACTCAGCACTTCTGTATGTTGGAGAAGAAGGTGGCAGGAGCCATCTGGGAGCTTCTCCCATGAGTGGCACACATTTTACCCAGCTTCACATTTTGGAGCAGACACAGAGACTGGATCTGGTTCTTTGGGGTGGTATTTACCTGCTTTTAGATATAAATCAAGTCTCTGTTATTTCCAGCTCACTGTGACACACGCTTTTAGAAGAAGATGAGTAGAAGATGATATTTTTAGGTGTGATTGTAAAAAAAAAAAAAAGTAGTTTTAACCACTGCTGCTTGTGCTCCATCAGCCTTTGCTCTGAGCCTGGGAAGCAGCAGCAAAACTACTGAAACCAGGGGTGTTTGAGGTTAGTGACGGTTTGTGAGGAAGGCTGAGGGGGGTGTCCAGACGTCAGGGGTGCATTTGATGTGTCTGCGAGGAGGAGCCCCAGCATCTTCCAGATTGTCAGCTGATCGAAGCTGATGGTGGGTTTTGTGGTGCTTTTGGAAAAGACCAGAGCCACAGAACGGTGTGGGTGGGAAGGGACCTTAAAGCTCATCCAGTGCCACCCCCTGCCATGGACAGGGACACCTTCCACTAGCTCAGGTTGCTCCAAGGCCCATCTAACCTGGCCTTGGACACTTCCACTTGAACAAAGCTGTCCTTTCAGCAGGGCAAGCATCACCAAGTCGTGGTGACCCATCCCAAACTGAAGCAGCACTGAGGGAAGAAGCTGAGTTCGAAGTGAATGAAGGAGGGAGGCCCCATCTCGGTTTGTCACCAACTTCCCTCACACTCGGAAAAAAAATGTGAAGCTGCTCAGCACATCTTGTACCAGAAAGGGGGTGACTAAAGCTGATACCACACCGAGAGACAAGGGGGTTACCAACGTAAACAAACACCCAAATGCCATGTGCTGGTAGGAGCAGAAAACACCCTGTGGTAATCCGGAGCAAGAGCCTGTGGTTTGGTGGTTACTCATCTTGCCACACGGCTTTTCCTTCGCGTGCCTTAAATACTCAGGCAGCAGGAAGTGTGGTCAACTGAAAGGCTGCTGTGCTCTTTCCTGTAACACTTGGCCTTGGCAGGTGTTACTTTTGTGACCATAAACCGAATTCACGCTTAGGGGGTGCTCCCAAACCTGGGTCTCGCTGGGTGTCGGGGCTGAACGGAGCACTGCCCGGGGTTTATTGTTAACCATCTGCAAAGGAGTGATTTCTGAAATAAAACCCAGGCTCTCTGATGGCTCAGGGTCTGGAGTTCTGCTGCTGGAAGGGATGAGTGGGGTTTCTGGGAGGCTGACCCAGAATGCAGCTGAATTTTGGGATGATTCACAGAGTGTGGAGTTTCTGTGGCCATCATGTGCAGGCTGAACCGGTGCCAGGGGTGTGAGTGTGCACAGCCCTGGGAGGATGGGAAAGCTGTATTTCAGATGGGACCCATCTCTCTATTCATAGCTTTAACTTCTTTTTGGATGATGAGAGTGGAGACATCTGTAAAAAGTAATAAGTCCCCTTTCCTTCCAGAGTCAAGCTATTAGTTTTCCAGCTGTTGGCTAAGACAGGTTTTCCTGCTGGAATAGCTTTTGTCTGATGTAAGTCTAAAACAATATGGCTATGGTAACTGAAAAAATTTCTTTGTCAATTCTGGTTGTAAATCCAAGTGTTTCTATTCTATTCAGTGTTGCTTCTCATAGCAGCTGTTTGATTCTGAAAACCTCGTGGATTCCTCCAGTGAAGCGCACGCTGCTGATAAAATGCAGTTTTGCCTGTATTCTGCATTTTCTTTGCCCTGCTGCGTGGCTATTTTTCTTTTACCATCTCAGTGAAGTCTCAGAGTTCTGGAACACGCTCTTGCTTTCCTTCAGAGGTCCCGTGGTCTTGAATAATGCACAGGCAAACCCGTAACGTCCATTCATGTGGTTCCTGGTTGCAACCACAATAATATGGGCTGTACCTGTCAGCTGATGCCACTGTATATTCATAAAACACGCTTGGGATCTTATTTTTAGTTCTGCAGAGTTTAAAGATGAGCTTATTAGGCATCTCTCTGATGTGTGATTATTCCAGACTGAACAATATGTTAATCAGAAGATATGCAATTTATATACAGTAGACAGGCGAAGGGCATATGTTTAAAAAAGGAGTTTTCCAGAGCAGATTTGCAAGAAAGTTGGGCCTAATGCATTTAAGAGAGGTTTATTTTTATTGAAATGACTTTTTTTAAACAGCACACTGCGTTTGCTGGCTAATGAAGCAGCTTTACTTCTGTATCTTACCTGTTTCTTGACTGTAATTCTGTGTTTTCTTTCAGTTTTAAGATACTGTATCTTACAAATCAGAGAAGCCCTCGGAAATCAAGAGTTTAAAAAGCGTGTCGGGGTATCTGCTCAATCTGGGAGGCAGGGCTGCATTATCTCCTCTGACTTTCTTCCCGTGGCTCTGTACTCGTCATTCTCGAGTAAGATGCGATGCTGTCGTGTTTTTCTCACAGCGGGTTCTTCTGAAGCACACCAAGCAGATTAGAATTTCTGCTGGCGTTCAGACCTTCAGCTCAGCTTCAGGGGTGCTGAGCACCCACCTGGAGCTGGGGGTTGGCTTCCAGCAGTTCTGCAAACACGAGGAGTTGCCTCGCGCCGGTGGCAGCGAACATGATTTTCGGAAGTGCCTTTGAATCTCCAGCTTGTGCTGTCCTCTGAGTGCCAGAGGCACTTCTGAAAGGGAAGTCGTTACAACACAAGGACATAACCCTCATTGCTGGTTCTAAAGAGGCTGCAAGGAGGCTGTCACCTCCTGGGCTGTGGGGTTTGTGGCTCTTGGCCAAGGCCCGTGTCCCTCAGAGGATGTGCCTGCCAGCAGAATTGGAGAGCAGGGGTTGTAAAGGTGAGCCCTGGCTTTTGTTGTCCTGGCCTCAGAATTTCTCAGACTTGCAAAGAAAAAGCTGTGACTCCACTTAGACCCAAACTTTCAGAACTAGAAGGTTCAACCTGGCTGATTTGGTTTTGTAGGTTTGGTCCATCTCTACTGGTAGAGCTCAGAGCAGAGCAGAGACCATAAGATGCTCTTTTGCAGCGTTGTCTCTCCAAGTTTTATTTTTCACTGAAAAATAAAAATGATCCATGAATTATACTGGTGGTGTTTGTGAGCAGAGTTTGCAGAATTGGTGGCCTGTTCTTGTTCTTGTCATCCTTTTCACTGCTCTGCTTTTCCATTAACCAAGAGCCTGACAGTTTGTGTGAAGCTGCTGGGCTTATGCAAAACCTGTGGTGGAACTGTTGGTGAAACTCTTGGCTCAGAGATGCTTGAAAGGGTAAACAGCAAAGAAATAGTGTCCCAGGGTACCAAAAAGGTTTGCTGTTGAGTGAGTAGCATGTGGCCTAAAGTAGCATCTCATCAGAAGAGATGCACTGTGTATGTATAGCAAAGGTCTTTAGAAGTAATAATAAGGGTGGAAAAGTCTCTGAAAGGTTATTGTGGATTCAAAAGCTCTTGGGGGTATTTTGAGGCTACAATGGATGCTGTCAGGTGGGAAAATATTTTGTAGAAATTCTGGGCTCACCCCTCATTTCATCAGGCTGGTGAAGCCCATCAGCCCAAATGAAGATGATAGAAGATGGATTTACGTGGTTTTCCCTGCCTTTATTTCTCAAGAAACCACAGGTTGACTTGAAGCCACCCTCAAAGAATGCAAACATGGCTTGAAATGTGGTTGCAGTGAGGAAGTGCAGGCAGCCTTTTGGAGGGATTCAGATTTGGATGAGACTCCAGATGAGCTTTGCTGTGTTAATGGCAGGATGTGGATACTGGACATTTCCATGGGCTTATGGCAAAGTTTTGCAGAGCAGCCCTGCAGAGGCTGCAGCAAAACCCAAACCATCTCATACACTCTGCTTTAACCTCTGCTCTAAGAACCACTGAGGAGACAGGAACTAAATATGTTTGAAGTTGCATCACCAGTGATTACTTCTGCCTTCACAAAATGAAAATGTGATCTGATCTCATAGACATAGATTTGCCAGATAAAACTCCTATCACACAAAAGCTGTTTTGTTTTATTCTTGTCAGCTCTTGCACGTTGCACTCTGAGGGCTGGTTTGTTCTTGGTGCATTTCACAAAATCCAGAAAGATGAAGAATTTAAGTTTTACATGGACAAACAAAGCAGAGGACTATATTCTTCTCCAGAAGGAGAGGATATCTCAGTGTCCACATCAACAGCAACTCAGACTGGACTGAGGGAAGCCCTTTATGGAGACCCGTGATGGAAGAGACTTACAAAACCAGAGCTCCATAAGCAATCATACAAAGGCAAGAGTTATGAAAGCAAACTGTTAAATGCACTGATTAAACATTTGCCCCCATGGGCATAAAACCAAGCCTTAAATACCTTCTGGTTATGTGTTGTCACCAGTCAAGTTGGACGAGCAAGTCACGTTGGTGTGTCTGTTCACTGAGGTCCTGCTGAAGACCTTGAGAGGCATAGGGTTGTTGGGAACCTGCAGGAGAGCTCTCCCCAACCCATTTCCAAGTAAATTCTCAGGAACCAATTTCCTCTTCTTATTAATAACCTGCCCAGCTGCTTTTCTGGGCCCAGGGGCTCACGTGGCCCCGCTGTACAAACACAGCGCTGGAAGAAGAGGTGGTTTTGATTTGTTTTTTTTTTTTTCCTTTCAAGTCGTGTCATGTTTGTCACAAGTCCTTCTGAACACGAAAGATAAATGGAGAGGAAATGAGGCAACTTATATTTTTTTTTTTTTTTTTGTAAAAAGGAAGGAGCATTGAAACATTGAGGTGGAGGAGCCTCAAACACACGTTTAGTGAGAGGGCCAGTGACTGAGTGGTGCTTCTGGTGCTTCTTCCCGGGAAGTCTTCTCAGAAACGGAGCAAACAAACAGCAGCACTAACCCTATTGTCTTCTCAGTGATGCTTTCACGAGCATCTGAGGAACTGAAACTCCTCCAGGAGGGAAGGAGGATGAAGTGCAGCCCTTGGCAGACTGACAAGTGGCTGGATGTCACCCCTCGGGGTGGGATTGCACTGTCTGGGAGTGGGCCTTGGTAAAACGAGCTCTGTGGAGGAAACGAGGCAGCTCCACCTGCAGAGCTGTGTGTCACCCCCTTCCCCTCACAGCAGGGCATTCCGTGTCTGGGGATCCACGGGCAAACACTCAGTGGGGCTCCGGCCTTTCTCTGAATTAGGGGTTAAAAATAGAAGCCTGAGAAAGAAAATAAACGATTTCCAACAGTCTGCTGGAACAAAGAGACCTTCAAGCCCTCAGGAGTGACTGTAACATAAAGGTCTTCCTTTGCATGTGTCCTCTGTGCCATTTACATCAAATTATTTCTGAGCACAGTTCTTTTTTTTCCCCCTTTTCCTTAAATTCCTGTAACCTATGCTCTGGTGACCTGTGGAGTGTTTCTTGTGCCTTTAGTGATGTGGATTGCTGGCACTGGTGGGTTGCAGGAGAGCAGACCTGGGGAATGCAAAGATAATCCTTCATCTTCGATAGTGCTGAAGCTGCACAAAGTTAGGGCTTGTTTGGATTTTGACTTGACCCCTTTTTGGGATGAAATCTCTGCAATTATTCTTGACTTGCTAGAAGAAAGTTTACCTCTATTAGTTAGGTACCAGCTTTAGCCCAGAAGAACCAAAGGTTGAAACTCTGTTGAGTAAGGAACAAACAATTAACAGGTCCTTTTAGCTTGGGGGGGGTGGTGGTGGTGGTGAAACAACCTAAAAAAAATGTTTAAATCACTTTGTTTCCTTCTATAAAAGAAGTGCTTTGGAAATACTGGGATCTTGATTATGGCCTTGCTCAACTTTGGATGGGAGAAAAGAGGGAAAAGAAGGCCACAGGCAGGTGGCCCCTCCCATGTTGGGAGGTCCCAGGCATGCCAGACCTGCTTTGAAGTAGGAGGTGGTGGATGATCTGGTACCACTTTTTGGTGTTTCTCCACTACCTCGAGTTACAAAGCTGATCTGCTGCATCACAGAGCTGTAGTTTCCCTTCCCCATCCATAATATGCACCATAAAACAGATCTTTTTTTTTTTTCGGTTGTTTTACACAGGATTGGGTGAGCAGATTAATGTCAAAATTACACACTTGTCTTCTAAGCTCTTTACCTTAATTGATGCTTTTTAGCAGCCCTGTGAAGAAACCTTCCCCACAGGATGAGGCACCACCTCCTATCTCTTCTGCAGAATTAAAACCCCAGTGCACAGTGTGGTTCTTCTGGGAGACATCATCCATGGAGAAGTAGAGAGGGTGTTTTTTTTTCTAAGAGGAGAGACTTCTTGTTGCATTAATATAGACTCTTTAATGCTTGGCAGTATTTCCTGCAGGGTGGGAATGCAATCCTTTTTAAAATCCCCTTATTTCTAAAGATTTAGCAAATGTGTTTAAGGATATAATCTTTTTTTTTTTTTCTGATTGTGAAAGCAAACTATCAGCAAGGAGAAATTGTCTTGGTGAAAGATTACCCACGGTGTAGTGCTGTGGAGCATTTTTGTCTTGTGGGTTGTGTCAGCCTTGAACAATTCCTCCTGTAGCATCTTTATGGCCAACACAGTCCATGTGGCATCAGAAAGTGATCCCATTGTATCACCATGCCTTGTAACAACAAAATATAAGTGAGGTTAAAGAGATTTTTAAATGATGCTTTACTCAAACTTCTAAGTTTTATGAAGCAAGTCCTCCAATCCTCTCCCCAGGGTTTTGCTGTGACAACAGTTAACTTTTCTCGCAGTCCTATTCCAGTATTATAACATGAAATTAGTGAGAGCCTGAAATAGTGCATAAAAATGCAGTGTGAAGGAAATATTATTCCATTTTCGTTGTGCAAGCTCAGTGTAAAGTGGGAGGTGGGGTAAAAAAATTCCTTGGAGTGTGAACTGCATTTTACATATTCCTCTTCCTGTAATACAAAATTTTATCAAAAGCTTAATATTATATATATGTGTGTGTGTGTGTATATATACATATATATATTCCTTTTTAAAAGAGGGGGAAGAGGAATAAAATTGATTCTTGCTTTTTACAGAGGGTTGGCTCTTTGTCCCCCTCCAAACACCCTTCCACAGCTGCTGCCCTGGTGGTGTTGGCACGAGCAAAGAAAAACAGATGAGATTGGAAAACAACCCCAGCTGGCACACCTGGGCATGGCCTTGGCCTTCAAACATCTGAATGGTGCCAGTTGTTTGGGATAAAAATCTGTGTATTTATCCACTTGGTGCTTCGGGGTTCGGAGTGACGAGGGAGAGCTCTGAGGCTGAAAGGATTTCCTGGGATGAAGTGAAGCGAAGTGGTCGTGGTCTTGGAAAGCCATCAGAATAAACATCCATGCTTTGAGACCTCTGTTCACTTCAGTTCAGGGATGAATCTTGGGTTTACCCTTGTTTTGCACAGAAAATCCTTTGGAAGTCGTGATATTTATTCACTTTCAGTGCATATGGGAGCCAAAAGAGAACCAAAAACACCTTATGACTTGGGCAGAAAAATGGCAAGGAAAGGGGACCTGATGGTACCTTTATTCTCTTTTTGTTACCCACACGTAGCCCCCTTCCATTTTGTGGAGTTTGTGTGTTTGGTGATGAGAAAGGGAATAAAATCCTACCATGGGATAATGACCTGCTGCTACAGTGCTTAAAAAGTGATGCTTTGTGGGAAAGGTACTCTGAGGAGTCCATCAGGGCTGACCTACACCAGACTGGTGCTGAAAGGACTGAGAATGCAAAGGGAAAGAAACCTCAGCATAAATGAGGCACTGCATGGAAAGATATGTGTGTGTGTGTACTCATAGCAATGCCCAATGCCATATAATCCCGTGAGTAATTTTGCAATAGAGCCATGTGGTATGGCAAAATTTGGCAAAGTAATTAAGAAAAAGAAGAAATTAGTAAAAATCTCTCCTGAATCTCTATGAGCACCCACCAGGAATCGCACAGCATTAATCTTTTGAGGGGGTGTGTGTCTGTATAAATGCATATATAGATATATATATATATATAGTCAGGAAAACCTTCCACTAGTATCATGAAGATGTTTTTTCTGTTATCTGTGTCTCCAGTGTGACACTGTTTTATTGTTAGTTTGCCTTGGGGATGGTTGGGCAGTGAAGTAACTGGCTGCTGACACCAAAAGGGAGGGGAGAGGGAATACATCATCCCTGATTTAAAGGGTGATGCAGCATTGGCTTATGTTTTTTGGAAAACTGTTTAAGTGTTCCCAAGGAACATTTTTGTGTGACCTACTGTGATGTGTAATGTGATGCTGAGCTCTGGAGTGGAGAAAGCTGCTCAAGACAATGCCTGGTGTCTGTGTCCCCATTAGTGGCTCAGGGAGTTAAAAAAACAAACAAACTTGAAAATCGTTGACTGTCCCCAGATTTACTTACTACAGAACACAGTTTAGCTCCTTGAGAGCTCAAGGAACTAGATTAATTTGTTTTATTAAACCCCTAGTTCTTCCAGTGCTCTGAAAGAAGCTGGTAAAGAAAGTATTGTCAGACCATATTCGAGCTGGTAGCTGTTTGTAAACAGCGTTGCTGCTTCTCACCCCATTACCAATAAAGGGCTTGTTGGGCTTGTTTCAGCTTGATTAACCACAAGCCTTGGCCTTTATGTAATCCCTGGTTATCAGGATTTTTTGAACCTGACAGAAGTGCAAAGGCAACTCATGAAATCTTCCTTCTCCCCTAAATAAGGACTTGGCAGCAGGAGTGCTGCAGGGCTGGCGGCTGCTGCATCAGAGAGGAGGGTCTGATCTCAATGGTCACAGTTCAGGCACTCTGAGCTTAAAATTTCACACCATTGCTTTCCCTACCCCCTGCTCCAGACCCACTTGTTTAGAGGGGCCATAGCACTGCCAGTGGTGTTTTCTCTCCCCTCTGAGTGCCGGTGGAGCTGCTTGTGCAGGAGCTGTCTCCATCTGGAGAGGTTGTCCATCCTTTTCCCCCAGCATCAGAGGTGACTCATGTGGGAGGAGGGATGGAGAAGCTGGGGAGGTGCTGTCCCAGGGCTGGCATGAAGTGCAGGTGCTGAAGGAGTGGATGTACCTGCTGGAGGCAGCTCCTCCATTTCAGGTGGGCACGAGGTCTGTGCCACCCCAGCCTGTTGCTTGACAGCCGTGGGTTGATGCTAAATCCATTTCCCTGGGCATTTCCATCTCAACTGCAGCTGATCTTAAATGAAATTCCATGGCAACCTATAGCGCAGTGAGAGGGAATCACAGGCTTCTTGTGGAGGATGCAGCATGGAAATAGCATGGCTGAAGGGGAGATGTCCTCTAGAGAGTTCCAGGTTATAGCAGACCCAGGTGAAGCCTGATCTGACAGGAAAAGGAGAAAGGAAAAAGGAAAGCTGTCTGTAGGAATGAACCTCGACTTTGACCCAAGAGCCAGTCTGTGTAAACACCCTCTACATTTGGGTTTGCATATTTTAATATTCAGAATTAATTTAAAATAGCGAGTTCAATTGTTAAATCACAAGCTACTCTTTGGAAAACAAGCTTTTTTTTTTTTTTTTTTTTTTAGAATTTATGAGGTCTGTCTCACTCAGGGCTGTCTCCTTCCTCTGAAGCATGGATGCTCCTGAAGTTGCCTGAGAGGAACATTAAAAGTATATAACCTTCTGGAACCTATGGAATAATTGTCCATGTCAGTGTAAAAATCAGCCTCATTTAGCAGAGCGTTTGAGGAAGAGCAAAGCACTTGGGTACAGCTGTAGAAAGGGAGATCTACAAGGCTGGAATGGAGCCTGTTATTTCTGGCACCTCCTTTGCCGTGGATCAAGTTTACATGAACCTACCAATGTGTTTGTTTAGTTTGCTGTGAGAGAGAGGCTTCACTTCTGGTGGAGCACAGATTTCACACTCAAGGTCTCAGCTGACAAACTTGAGAAAAAATCTGGTTTGTTTTTTTCATGAGACAGCATCGATTTCTTCCTGTAGAGAAGATGGACTGAGCACCCAAGGAGTGCTTATATGCTGAGATTTAATCAGAGGATGATTAAAGAAAAAAAAGGTGATGAGTGTTATCCTATCCTGTGCACTGAGTTTGGGGTGAGTGACATGAATTGTACCGGTGTAACTCAGTGGTTGTGTTGCCACTTGATGATTTGGGCCTGGGCAGTTACAGCAATGTAAGTTTTTAATAAGAGCAGCTTCCAATAACAGAAAACAAGTTGAAAGTAATTAGGTATTTTATCAGGTGCAAAACATGCATTTCTTTCTGGGGAACAGGGGTGGTTCCACTTGTCTTGGCTGAGCACAGAGAAACCTGTGGAGAGGTGACCCAGACAAATCAGAGCCTGGGATTTGTGCCTGTCCTCCCTTTTTGTCAGAACAGGTATGAAGTCCTGACTCACAAATAATCAAAATACTGTTTTATAAATAAAGATCAAACTGAGCTCTGCTTCCAACTGCAAAGAGAGTAGTTTGTATTGCCTCCCTGGACGTGGAGGTAAACTCTGGGAGCACTTTTACTTTTAAACAGTTCCTGGGTGGTATTGTAAATACTCCACTGTAGGAAGATGGAACAAACTGCTGTTAATTCCTGGTGCACTATTCCCAGAGCACTGGGAGCTGGTGGGCACTGTCAGGATATGCCAAAGGGAATTGCTTTCACAGGGCTCAGGTGGAGCATCTGCAGTCTGAGATGTTTCCCTCGATCAAAGGTTGTGTTTGACTTGGACTTGGGATGAAGCTGGCCCGTGAGCTGAACACTGAAATTAGTTTGTTAACTCATTTCGCTGATGCCTTGAAGGGTCATGAGAATCAGACTGTGGATGTGGACAGAAGGATGGATGGATAGTAATTTCTGAGCTCTCAGTACTGAATTTGCTGTACAACATCAAGGCACACAGTAACGTTTAGAGTTTATCACTTAAAACATGTCCCCAGTTGTGGGTTCCATCCTGGCTGGGGAAGCACCACGTGGGTATGATCAGCTCATCATTTTACATTGATTTCTGATGGTGGCTTGGTGGATGAAAACAAAGACAAAGTGATTTGTTCCTGCTCTGTCTCCCCACTTCAGTTGTTAGAAGTGCTGGATGTTCTGACACTCATCACACACAATGTTTATTTCTTTGAGGTTTTATTTTGTCCAGGATTTGCTTCAACATGGCAAATAATCTACCTTTTCACAGCTCATGTCCCCTGGGGCACAAAGTGTGTTTTCCAAGGGGCATAATTAGTTTAAGAATATATATCCCCCAGCCCTCCAGATCTGTATCACTGGGCATGGTGCCTTTTTGAAAACCCCTTCCAAAAAGTGCTGAGTGCAAGCAACTGTGCTTTGAGGAGGAAGGGTCTTGATCATCTTGCTGCTCTTGGAAGCAAAGTTCACTGCCAAACACCAATATTTAAGTGAAATAATAACTTTTGTGGCAAGTCCTTGCTTCTTTCCATCCTTAACTTCCAAGTGGCTCGGGTGTGGTGAGCGTGAGCAATCCCTCTGCTCTATGCCAGCCAAGACATTATTGTTTTCTGGCCTTTTCTCCTGAATTTTCCTGACCTGTCTCTGTCCTGGCCACTTGGCAACGTGTTGTTGAGAGCAAACAAAGTGTGGCAGGGCAGGCTCTCCGGGCTGCACGTGGCTGTGCCACCAGGGTGGAAGCCAGTGGAAAGACCAGCAGGAATTCCTGAGAGCGCTTGCCAAAGGCTGCCCTTGCTTTTTGAAGTTGTATTTCAGTTTATTTCAGTAAAAGCAGGGAAACCCACATTAGAAAGTCGTGTATTTGAGGCCATGCTGGGGGTCTGATGGCTTGGGAGTTCCATACAAGTGTCCAGCAGGGTGTCACACAGTTAAGAAGGTCAAAGGCAGTGGGAAAGCAAGAGGAAACCAATCTGGGGGATGATTACTGATTTCCAGTGGGACAAGTGGTAGCTGTTTCTTGTTTCTCTAGCACAGTGACATTTGCTTTTAGCCTGGAAAGATGTATGGTAACTTGTGCTGCAGAACAGGGGATGTGTCGTGGAGCATCAGCAAGGTTTGTTCTGGAGCAGGCTCTAAACTCTCAACAGAGGGGGAATGGACCCCTCAGCACATTAATTTGACAGAGTTCCTTCCACCTCCACCACTGTTGTCTTCCCTGTTGGTGACTTTGGTTCATGGAATTGCAGAACACCCTGGGGTTGGAAGGGAACCACAAGGATGACTGAGTCCAACTCCCAGCCCTGCACGGGACCAGGAGGTTGCATGGAGGCTTCTCCTGGAGCATTCTCCTAGGATAAAGATCCCAGCTGCTGGGATTCACATCCCAGTTGTACAGGCTGGAGCTGTGCCGTTGCCAGACCGACCAAGTGGGAAAGTTGGCCTTGCTCCATATAAACAGCTCTGACTAAGCCAGCCACACTAAATTGGGAAAAGAATTAGGGGAACTCATTTTTCAACTGCCCTGGAGTATTTTATCTCTTAGTTGCCCCGTGTTGTCATTTTCATGGGAAGAGTCTCTGTTACTCATGACTGTTTCCATCATGTTTATTTTCAGATAGTGTATTTTTATCTTCTGTAAACCAAAAGAGTTTAAAGATCCATGGGTGAACAATGGCCCAAGGGTCCATCCACTTCTTTTCCCACCCCCAGGTAGTGCTGAGATTCCTGTTGAGCCAAGCACTGCCAGGTCCTCATGTGGTGCCACTCGCAGTCTCTTTAAATAAACTTTTCTTCTAATTTTAGGAGGGAGGAGTATTTTTAAGGCAGAAATTCTTTGCAACAAGCATGCAAAGATTGGAAGAAAAGGCCTGAAACGTTTGCTCCTCGATTCATGTTTTGATTGATTGTAAATAGAGTCTGCACATAAAAATGCCATCAGTGTCATGTATCTCGCATATATATTATGAATTGCATAGTTCCTTTCTCTTCAGTCATTGTCCTTCAAGCTGATCTAAGCAATGTTGACAGTGAAGGCTCACACTTCTGTAGGCCATTTAGCCACAATTGAAAGACTTTTGCAAAAATTACAGATATTTCCTGCGATTGTTGGAAGCTTTTTCCCAACACCAGAATTCTGTTCTTTGTCCTGCTTCCTCTACAAATTTTTACTACAGGATGCAGGCAGTAGTCAAATGAGGTCCAGTGTCCCAGGGCCCTCTGTAACAGATTAAGAGGCCACTACAAGCTGGAAAAGAAAAAGCCATGGTGGAAAATAGGGGCAAACCCTGAGCAGGAAACCCCACCGGGGCCGGGGCCAACAACATCCTACTGCTGGCTGGGACCAGAGGAAAAAAAAAGTGCTCTAAAGAAGGTTTTGGGAAGCTTTGTCCTTATTAGGAGAATAAGTTTATGCCTCTGCCCAGAGCAGGCTGGTTTTTAAAGGGCTGGGATTTTCTGCTCCAGTAGCACCATATCCTACTATTATACCCAAGCACATCCTGTAATCAGGAGGTCTCTGAAAATCTGTCTTAAAACTGAAGGTTTGGAGTCCAGATTGTCACCCTGTGCTGTCCCACCACTAAATCTGTGACAGACTTCCCTAACTTCCATGGTATGAACCATGGCTTTTCCGCTTTTTTTAACCATACTTAAAATTATTTAAGATGCAAAAAGGCACAAATGTTCTGGGAACTCTGATGGCATTTTAAAGCCCTTTTTTTTTTTTTTTTTTGTGAGAAATGGCAGTAAAACCAGCAGTAATACAGGAAGTTTTGAGTGGTTAATTTAGAAGGACTGTGCTTGAAACTGCAAATCTGTCAAGAGCTCTCCCTGATCTCGTTGGAGCTGCTGCAGACCCACAGCCCAGGGTGCAAAATAGAGAAACCTCATGGAAACTCCCAGTGAATCCCTTCTGGTGGCAGTGCTGGGAGGAGTTTGTCAGTAAGGGGAATATAAATCATTATAGGATGCAGGTGGTTCAGCTTTTCCAGAACTCTGGAGGTCACAGTTCCCCTCTTTGGCCCTTGAGTGCCATTCCTGGTTTAGGAGTCCGTAGAGAGACTTCATGGAACCTTATTTTGGGAACTACCCTTTTTTTTGGGTCTCATACAGAGAATGTGGTATTTTTTAACTCACGCAGAACAAAAGGAAAGTTTGAAAGCATCAGAACTGCTTGAGATGTGAAATGAGAGTTGTCTGTTGTATGCTCAGAAAAAGCCCTTTGGCATGGAGCTCCTTAATGCCAAGAAGAGAGGGATCTCCTGGGCATCCAGGATGTTTGGGATGCTCTCTAGACCATAGTCCAGGTGCTGTTTGCATTGCCACTGACTCAAAAGAGTCCCATATATGCACATGCCTTTAACTTTTAGCTTCACTTCCCTGTCTGCAAAGCATCATTATTTCTCTGGGAGGGTTAATGAGTTAATTACTTGCAAATTGCTTTTAAGATTCTCAGAAATGAGACTGTCAGTGTGTTCATTGCTGTTGCTGCTGCTGCTGCTGAGACCTTGATTACAGCGAGACAATACAAGGTTAGTGTTTAATGCAGGCTTCTCCTCTCCAAAGAGAAGAATTTTCGGTCTCCGGCGATAAGTGCTTTGGTTTTGCACTTCAGTTTGTGAAGCCACACACCTGAAATACACTTAAATCTCTATTTGTGCTCCAGGAAAAACAGAGGCCATCATCAAGAACTTCAGCCCACACTACCGACGCCAGTACGCCGTGGCCTTCTGCAGGCACGTGCAGGAGGAGCTGGAGCAGCACCAGCATTCCCAGTCCTGCTTCCTGAAAGCCAAGGTAGGAGAGCTCTCCTCCGTGGAATAATTAACACTTTAACTATTTAAATCACACATTTAGAAGTTGTGATGCGTGACAAACGTGAGCTGGGAGCTTATCAGGCACTGCCAGCACTCGGCTTTATTGTTCTTCCCCTTTAAGTGTGAAGAGGTGGCCCAGCTACTCAAAGCTTCTAAAAACCAACCCAGACCATATTTTTAAAGTTATCTAAAAGTTTCCACACAGACAAGCACAGTGTCCTTTCAGCTTCTCATGTTGGATAGCTGAAAACATAATAAACGTGCCTCTGTGGCATTTTACACACGTATTTTCTTATCTATAACTCAGGTTTACACAATAGTTTGCACAGAGAGATGTTTGGAATGGAGGTTTGAGGTGGAAAAGTTATGTTTGGTTGCAGGTTTCAAGTTTTTGCTTTCGAAAGTTCACCTCTGTTTTGGTCTTGTTTAGTTGTTTTATTCCAGTGCGAGGAAAACCGTGACACAAGTCTCTGGTACAGAGGGTTGGACACTTGGACAAAACTGTTTGCTCCCTGCTGATTGCAGGGTTCTGCAAAATCTAGGGACAGAGATCACACATTCAGGGAAGAGATTTTTGTAGGGAACATAATTAATCCTTTCATCCGTGGCTCGGGGTTCCATGAAGAAGATGGCAATAATTCCCTCTGCGGAATGAGCTACGGGAAGCTGGTTTTTAATTAGAGGAGAGACAAAAAGAGAGACAAAAGTCTCTTTATTAGAGGAAAACGCAGCCTTCAATGTTAAGAAGATACAAAAATCTAAATTTTCTGGCCATATGGGAAATCACGAATTTCCAGTGCTTTGGAAACGGGTCGGGTAAATGACTGAGGTGGGATAATGGAAGGGGTGGGATAAGAGAAGAGCTGTGTCTTTCAGGAAGAAGTGTATCAGTTACTAGGGCACAGATGCAAAAGTGCTACAAAGAAATGAGAAACAACTCACTATTTTATAATAGAACTCTCTGCTGCATCAAGGAAATGTTCTTAGGACACATTGGAAAATGGGAGGTTGTGAACTACAGGTCATCTTGCAGGGGTTTGGAACGAGGTGATCTTTTAGGTCCCTTTCCACCCAAACCATTCCAGGATTCTGTGGTCTCGCATTCAGCATGCCAGCTGAAAGAATCACACCTCTGCCTCAGGAATCTGGCAGTCTTCTTGGAAGGCAGAGCTCTTCTGCTGCCTCCTCAGCTCAGGCTACAAGAATTTGCTTGTGTATGAAGCGTCTGTCCAAATCAGAGGGATGTTTATGGCTCCAAAGTGCACTTGAAGACCCCAGAGCCCTCTCAGCAGCCTTCTGGAAATGTAGGAATAAAAGCTTCCAACTGGCCAGTGGTCCAGAGCAATCTCAGAGCTCACAGAGTGTCTTTGCAGCCCCCAGGGGAAGCGAGGACGGTCTTATACGAGGCAGAGGTGCTGCATTTCGTGGAGGATCTGAAGAAGTGGAAGGACAGATACGTCGTTGTCAGAAATGACTACACTGTGGATTGCTTTGAGACCAAGGAGGTAAGTGCTTCTTCCTTGGATGTTCTTTCCCATCCTTTTTCCCTCCCTTCTGTCCCTGACTCTTCCCCATGGCAGATAAGCACTAAGAGGGTATTTTCAAACATGTTTTTTATATTTCACCATATTTTAGATTTGACATGTCTAGGGAACATGTCCAAAATTCAGCCTGACAAAAAGATTTTCCCTTTTGGGAATACCCTCATGCATTAAAATCATAGAATATCCTGACTTGGAAGGGACCCACAAGGATCATCGAGAGCAACTCCTGGCTTTGTCAGCGAGTTGCGTATTTTATGTTTTCCCTCTCCTTAAATCTCTGTTTCATGATACTCCCTCTTTCTTGGTTTTCCAGGCCTACCAGAAAGGAGTCAGCCCAAAATATCACGTTGTTCCTGCAGGAGGCAAAGTGCTGACTTCAGAAGAAGATTACAATTTGCTGTCTGATAAACATTTTCCAGATCCTGTGGGTAAGCCCTGAGCTGCCAAAACCCGGGCTCTGTTCCTTACTCTGCTCCCTCTTCTGGGAAGGCTTTCAGGCTCCACATTAAAACAGGGAGGCAGAAGATGCCTACAGCCCTTTTCCCAAGTCAGAGAACATCTCCAGGATGGATGAGCACGGAAGGTGCTCTCAGCAGACATTCAGAGAATTGCAGGCTCCCTTTCCTCCCATCATCCCGGCACAGAGCCATGGAAGCTGTGCAGAAGCAGGGCAGGAACCACACCACCATTGTTCCCGGGCTTTGTTAATATTCCTGGTTTATTTGTTTCCATTTTTAGATGCCAGCTGCCTGTGTTGACTCACAGCTGATAATGAGTCCCACAGAGGGGGCAGGAAGGTTGCTGCTGCTGCTGAGTTTGTTGTTTCTGGGATGGGAACTGCTGTGGTCCTGCCTGCCCCCACTGCACAAAGACAGAGAAAATTCAGGCTTTCAGGGAGCAGATCTCATGTGGCAGAGTCAGATTTGGAAAATGGAATGCCACATAATGAAAGGGATAAGGGTCACATGAAGACAAGGATTTATTTTTTAAGCCCTGTCTCATCCTACTTAAAATTATGACTGCTGGGAGGTGCCCCCTTACTCCCTTTCCCAGGGCATGGGAACTGGAGGTACTTGGTGCTTTCTTTGCTTTGCCTGCAAGGCCTCAAAGTGACAGTTCTTAGGTGCAGGTGTGTTTGGGAACCCTGGAGCCAAGGGAAGTGCTGCTGTTCCCACATGGTTTAGTGCAGTTTGTTTCTGTATGGAAGTCCATGTGCTCCTCTGTGGTGTCTCTTTGGCAGACACCAGAGCTGTGCACACCGACTTCCTCACTTGCCAGGAAAACTGTTTCCCCAGCAGCTGCAATCCAGTGAAATAGCTTCCTTGAAATTTTACCAGGACTGTGCAGTTTTTGGGCCGCCTTGGGCACAAAGCAAGAGGCCACCAAGTCTTAGAAAAGAGCCAACCACCCCAAGAGACCGGCAGCTTTCAAACAGAGGTGTGTTTTTTGTGCAGGGTCGAGTGAGAAGGAGGTGTGTCCAGCCTTTGTGCCTCTCCCGAAGGAGTTCCCGGTGTACCTGTGGCAGCCCTTTGCCCAGCACAGCTACTTCTGCTTCCCGGAGCCCGCAGCTCAGAGGGAGTTCAGCGCCGTGCTGGGGGACTGTGTGAGACACTCCAACCACGGTGAGTGCCCCCTGGGGAATGAACAAACACAACCCCTGCTTCTTGCTTTGCTGGGAGCGAAGACAGGCGGGATTTGGGGTGCAGTGAAGTGAGCTTGGGTGGAGAACACGGGCACTGCTCTCTCTGTCAGTCCATCCAGGCCCAGTATGAGGATAAGAAATTGTAAGAGGTGTTTGTGAAATGTGGCACAGCAAACCCTCCCTGTGTTTGCCAGCTTGACAAATTCATCACAGATCCAGAATCACGCATCATGAAGTCACAGAATGCCCTGGGTTGGAAGGGACACACAAAGATCATCGAGTCCGTCTCATGGCCTTGGACAGGACACCCCAACAACCCCACCACGTGCCATGCAGGAGACCAGGCTGCACAGTGTGGAGGCAGTGTAGCCTCCCAGGACATTTCTGGGGTGTTGTATCACTTGTGATCCAACATCTGGCCTTTCTGCAGGTGTTTGGTGGCAGCTCAAGCCCCATCCATGATTAAACCTTGTAACTGGTCCGTGAATGGTGTGTAAGACACAGTATTGATTGTTTGCACAAAGATAAGTTTTAAATCTCATTTTTTTGAGTGTGTTAGACTAGAAAAATTTAAAAAACCAAACAAACACAAAACCACCACCAACAAAAAACCCACCAAAACAAAACAAAACCACAAACAAACAAAACAAAACAAGCAAACAAAAAACCCCAACCAAAAAACCAAACTAAACTTGTGACTTGCTAGGATTATAAAAACCTTGCTCTTCTAAGATTGGATGAGTTGGGGATCCTTCAGAAAAAGAAATGCTTTCCTGCTTTTCAGCTGCCCTGGTTCCCTCACTGGTATCCAGGCTCCTCCATGCCTTTAGTGTCACTTTTGAGCCTCATCTGGTCTTGCTGCCCTTGGTGGGAGATGGGAACACTCAGAAACTTGTCCAGCAATCTCGGCTCCTTGGGCCCAAAGCCTGTGCTTGTAGATAAATGAGCTGTGAGTGCAGTGTGTGAACAGCCCCTGGTACTTACAGAATTGGTACCCAGTGGATGTTTCTTAGCTGTCACTTTAGTGTCTTGGCCATCAGCTTCACCCCATTTCCCTCAGACAGCTGTCTCCCACTGTCCTCCACGGATCCTCCTCAGCTGCCATCTCTTTTCCCTTGTCTCCACTGCCAAAGTCGTTCCTGGTCTCCTTTAGGACTTCATTCCCACGATGAAAACACACAGGACTGCGTTTCTGGGTAGTTTCTTAAGATGTGTGTGGTCTCAGAGGTGGTTGGTGGCAGGTGCTTCTTCAGAGGATTCCTGGTCCCCACCCTGGCCCTCCGTGCTGCCCCTCCCCAGCTCCTTTCCATCACCTGCTGGAGGTGGTGAGACACTGAGTGTCCTCCTGGCTCTGAGAGCCTCCCAGAGCAAGCAGCTCCAGGGATGAACATTCCTGGCTGGATGAGCAGAGGCTGGAGGCAGCAGTTTAAAAGGAACAGGCCTTCACTTGGCACCTCCAAGTAGCTTGAGCCTCAGTGCATGAATATTGTCTGTGGAGCTGCTGGAGGAGCAGCCTGGCTCTGTGGCTCTCAGTTCTGGTGAGAGCCTGAACTGTGGCTGTTGTACAGGGTGAAAGCCCTCTGGACTTCGCTCCTCATCGAGGCTTGGTAAAGACATGGAGACACAATCAAGTTTTCCTGGCATTCCACGACTTGAAGCCTGTTCATTAGGTCTTTGATTGGGGTTTTTCATTTCTCTCCTGGAGCAAAGTGTAACAGGCTTGACAAAGCTTTTGGCAGCCTGGGTTTCTTCTGAAAGTTCAGCACATCACTCCAGGGGCCAATCCTGAATTGGCAGATGCTGGGTTTACATGACCTAATAGGTCTTTTCCATCTCCAAAACCTGCAAGTCTGCACTTTATTATATTTCATATGGCTCAGCTATTGCTCATTTACCCATCTGTTACAGGATTTATCCCTCTCAGCTTTTCCTGTGGTCAAGTTTTTATCTGACAGACGATGCTTAGTGACACCCCAGTGCCTTCCTCAAGGCTCATCCTCTCTGCCTCATTATTTCTGCCCAACAGGGTGATTAATAGATAAAGACAGTCTGGATTAGGACCTACTGTTACACCAGGAGAAAGGTTTTAACAGCTGACAAGGAAACAGGAGCCCATATTTTCTGGATTTCTTGGAGTTACATCATCTCCTGGAGACTTAGGTGCTGCAAGTGGAAAAATGATCACAGAAAAGCACCCCAAGTAACCTGAACTCTGCCCTGGGAGTGAACTTATTTTTCCAAGATCTTCATATTGATTTATATTCATTCTCACATGACTGAAAAACATGACTTTATTCATACTTTTTAAAGCTTTAATTGCAAAAAAAATGGGTGTCTGAACAATCTGACAAAGTTACAGCACCAGCCAAGGCAACACTCACCCCATCTCTTATTCTAAAAGAGAGTTCACTTTTGCCAGGGGAGATCTGGCAAGGGCAAGACAAAGACAGATGTAATGTATGAGCAGAAGTTGCCTTTCTGTCCTTGCTGTAATCTGCCACTCCTGGAAAGGAACGAATCTCCCTGGGCTTTAGGCAGGCACTTGGAGGAGTTTTTTGGCCCCAGGAAGCACAGTCAGCCCCACTGTCCTGCTGAGCAGAGCTGGAGTGACTCAGCAAGTGGTCCTGTGCTGGGAGCCGCCCTGGCATTCAGCTCTTCCCTCTCTTTGCAGTCCCCCTGGTATAAATAACCAGCCTAGCCTGTGTTTCTGCGATTCCTGGTCAGAACCAAAGCATTTGGAGTCACTGAGCACCCTCCCAATGCTCCTACTGTGTTTGTCCTTTGTACTCATTGATGGGGGCTTGGCAGTTTGAGGAGACAATGATTTCCTTTAGTAGCGATGGAATATGTGGATGAAAAGCTTTTAAATCTGTGATTAAGGGCTAATTAATGAAAATACAAGTGCCCAGGGAGCAGCAGAGGAACCCCAACCTCAGCTGCTCTGACCCTCAGAGGAGGGGGCTGGACAGAGGGGAACTGCTTCCAGGGAGCCTGTCCTTCCCAAATGTCCTCCATCAGTGTAGGATTTTATGTAGTGGTTAGTTTTAAAACTCCTCAGGGTTTTAAAGAGGCTGTGCTTGAGCTGAGGTGGAGTGTGGAGGGAATGAATTCCTCCCAGGTGAGATGTGGTGGCAGCATGGGATTCATTGCTTTGCCTTATCTCCATGATCCCTCCTCTTTCATCCACAGCCTGGACTTACATGGCTGCCTCTTGCTCCCCATTTTCTCAGTGAAATGTTGAGAACTGCTCTCCTCAAATTTGGGGGGAGAATTGGCTGCTGAAATGGCCACCTGACCTGCACTGGGGATGCTCTGGCAGTCCAGAAAGGCTCAAAATATTCACAGTGCCCTAATACTTCCCCTCCTCCAGGTTTTAATCCACTGTGTTTGTGTGCCCTGAAAATAAGACTGCAGTTTCTTCTGAGCCTTTATTTAATTATTTGGGGTTTTTTTAGGAAGTCTTCTCATTTCCTGCATGTGTTCCACTTAGTATTTGCTGCTAGAGGGGGAGAGGCCCAACCCCTTTGGTGCTGGGATAGAGGGAAGTCTGTGTGATGAGAAGGAAACTACAAGTGGCTCGTTCTGGGAGACACAGAGTTTCACTTCAGGATTTTATTTTCTTTCATCTGGTTTGATTTCACATCCGTATCTTGAGAATCACCCTCCTGGCACAGGAAGCTGAGGGACTTTCAAAAACCATATCCTGTCATCTCCAATTTCAACAGGAACAACACCAAAAGTTATTTTGAGCAATACATGCATGAAATAAGTACAAGAGAAAAAAAATACACGAGGTGAGAGACAAAGACAAAATGTAGTTTTAAGCTCAGAAGGGGCTTGGCTACATCAAGACAACTGGGACAGGGTCAGATTTTTTTCTCCATCTCTGACTTTTAGGGTTGCCATTCTGTGTGAACACATTTTCAACTCTACACTTATCTGGTAGTTGTTCTTCTCATAGTTATTTCTAACTTTCCCATGTTACATGTTCATAGTGCATGCAGAACTTACCAGCTCTTGGACTATAATTCAGAATAATTTACTGAAGTGTTGGTAAAGGCTGAGAAGCTGCCATGAAATACTTAACAAAAGGATATGTATGTCTTTATATTAATCTACATCTATATCTCCATATAAAAGCAAAGCAGCTGTCTTGAACTGGACTTTTCAAACTGCTGTGTGAAGTTCCATAGCAATATTAATGCTGTCATAACATTCAAAACCGTTTCACTGTAAACATCTTCGATGAGGCTTGTGGGGAGCTGCGAAACTCATGACATTTTTTAGGGCACAATATGGAATTTTTTTTGTCTAATGTAGAATATTTCGCTTCAGATAAGACTGTTTTTCCTCTTTCTGGGATGTTTTTACCCTACAACATCAGTTCCTTGCTGTTCCAGCCAGTCTGCTTGCCTACACTGTGGGGAGGATTTTCAGTCTGGACAAGAGACATTCATCCTGAAACACCCAAGGTGATGAATGTGCTAAAATCATAATTGCCATTACAGTCTTCCTGCCTCTCTCACCTTGGGCTGATTCTCTTTTTCCTACGTATTATCAAGCATGGGGTGGTGCAGAGGAGCCACTGCCCTGTGCCCAGCCACCTGATGTGTTTTAGGGGGGACACTCATTTGTGCAGGTGTGAGGTGGTGCTCAGGCTCCAGCTCCAAAATTCAGCAGGGAAATCACAGAATTCTGGAATGGTTTGGGTGGGAAGGGACATTAAAGCCCATCCAGTCCCACCCCCTGCCACAGGCAGGGACACCTCCCACCAGCCCAGGTTGTTCCAAGCCCTGTCCAACCTGGCCTTGGACACTTCCAGGGATTCAGGGGCAGCCACAGCTTCTCTGGGCACCCTGTGCCAGGGCCTGCCCACCCTCACAGGGAAGGATTCCTTCCCCATATCCCACCTAACTCTACCCTCCCTCAGCTTAAAGCCATTGCCCCTTGTCCTGTCACTCCAGGCCCTTGTCCCAGAGTGCCTCTCCAGCTCTCCTGTAGCTCCTTCAGGTACTGAGAGGCTGCAGGAAAAGTCACCCCGAGCCTTCTCTTCTCCAAATTCCCACCTGCTCCAGGAATACAGTAGCTGATTTGGAAGGTGCTTGGAAATTATCAGAGATAAGTGATGCTGTGATCCTTTAGGTGTGTTTGTGCAGTGTCCATCCTTGTTTAGATGACATCAGTTCCAGCGGTGCTGTGGCTGTTTTACAAAGCCCTGGGCAACCTGTTTTCCTGAGGTCTCCTCATCTCCCCAGGTTCAAGCAGGTGGATTCTCTCCTTTTTTTAGCTGTCATCTCTGTTGGGTTGGGACAGTTTGCTCATTTTTTGGAGGCAGAGAGATATTCCCACAATTTTATTTGGTCTGGACTCGATGGCCATGGCCTTTTAACAACTGTCTGTGATGCCTTACAAGCAACAGCTCTTAAAATGTGCTGGGAGCTCACGTGAGCTCTTAGGAAGGAAAATCATTCTTCATCATGCTCATTGTTTTTATTAATTGGGCAGCCCCCAATTGTGGTGTTGTGATGTTGGCAGTGACTCCCTAACTGCAGGAATGTCTCTTATTCCCTGATGCTCTCCAGCTGCCTTCACCCCAAAGCCTTTGGTGGCTGGCAGTGTGTAAGCACCATCTTTGAAGTACCAGTACAAAAGATGGCAATGTCCTGTCTATTTAGTTGGTTTTGGGGTTCTATTTTCTTTTTTACCAGATTTTGTTTGCAAAGAACTAAATTAAAAAAAAAAAAATCAGTAGAAATTGATTTTTTTTTTTTTAATTGAAGAGCTTGTGTAATGGAAAGCAGGAGAAAAGCAACAATTCAAATATATTTGGAAGAAACAGATGCCAAGGTGAGAGGGGAATGGCTTGGAAGGATGAGAAAATGGGAAAAAAAGTAATTTGCATTTTTTAGCATGAGGTCTATTCTGTTGAGGAAATGATAAGGGGTGGAAGCACTGCCTTTTGAGACTGGACCTAAAATTCCAAGTATTTTTTATCCACCTCCTACTGCGTATTTGTAGCATTAGAAGAAGGAAGGCCCTTCACCCAATACCTGCACAGAGATTTTTCCTGTCCCAGGAAAACGCTCTATGAGGTGACCAACAAGAAAGAGTTGTTACAAGAGGTGTTCTGGCACTGCCTTCACCTGAGCCAGCTCTCCACCAAACATCTGAAGAAGAGAGGAAAAACATAAACTGAAATGCAGTTTCTATTCCTTTATCATGTTCCAAAAATGAATAGTGACATTCTCCCCATCAGTGAAACAGCAGCAAACTCCACTCCTTGGTCACCTTCATCTCCTTGCAGTGACTGTCCTCCTGCCTTCCTCCCTCTTCATCCAAAGCCAGCCTTTGGTTTGGATGGTTTGAGGGGATATTCCTGTGCCCTGTAGGAGGGAATTAAAACACTGTGGGCTTTTTATTTGGGTTGTGAGTGGCTTGTGTTGGGAAGAGACATTTGAGCAGAGCTGGGAGGCAGAGCCAGGAAAGGCGTGCGGGCCTTGACACGATCAGCTCCTGTGAAAACATCTCTTGTTGGAGGCCAGAGTGCTTCCACAGCAATCAGTGACCTGCAGGAAGGATTCAGGGACTGCATGGAACAGAGGAAGCCAGGGTGGATTGCTTCTGAGCTCTGGTACTCCGTGATGGGTGTTGGGTCAGGGTCAGCGTTGCTGTAATTGAAACCCGTGCTCCGTGAGCTCAGACTTTTGGATTCTGGTTTAACACTTGTTCATCTGTGCCTTTTGTGAAATGTCAGCCAAAAAGCTGAGATTACTCTCCATGGTGTAGCTCAGTTCACTTTATTCACAGTCAATATGCCCCTGCACTATTATTAACAGTAAAAGGAATGAATTTATTGCACGGAAAGCCCACTTGGGAGGAAGACATTTACTGGATTGCAATAGGGGCACTTGGTTTGTTTTTGTCACTCCTGATGTTTGATGACCATTTTAGCCTCTTTCATGCTGCAGTAATGAGTTTGAATCTAAAATCATTAAGGTTGTGAAAGCCCTCCAAGATCATCAAATCCAACCATTAACCCAGCACTGCCAAGGCCACCACTAAACCGTGTCTCTAAGTGCCATTAATAACAGTTATTGTTCAGAGGGACACGGAGTTTAAACTGAATATTGAAACAATTACTTTTTAACAGACATTTAAATGTTATAGTGGCTCCTTCCTTTGACTGGAATTAAGAAAGATCATCATCTCAGTGATCAGACCTCATCAACAGCAGCCCTGTGCAGCAGTCTGCAGCACATATAGATCCACAGTTTGAACTGGAATGTCCAAAACCGGATTTCAGATTATCTGGATTTGCTGGAGGTCCAGCTGTAGCCAGAGGCAGGTGCAGCACTCACCCTCGCTGGTAACGGGGCCTGTTCCAAGGAGTTTGTGCATGGAGCTCTCCAGTGCTTTGATTAAGGTGAGACCAGTTGATTTATGGCCACGGACGAGACCAAATTGACCAGGGCAATAATTTCCTCTGCTGCCTTTGGACACACACAAGAAGTGTTGTTGGTGAGGCAGAAAAACTGCCCAGAGAACCTGTCCTGAGGGGCTTTAACCTTGGGCCACTGACAGCTCACCTCCAAACAGAGGTGCAGCTGCCCCACCCTGCTGGAAGAAAGAGCTCTCAGGAACCTGAGGCTGAAGAGTTTCTCTTTACTGACCAAACATTCACCTGCCAAGGGACAGAAGGAGCTGTAGTTCATACCCTGGAGCAGCTGGCTGGGAGATTGCAAGTCCCACAGCAGCCCCAACACCAGAAACAGCTGGAATGAGGAACAGGACCCTCGAAGTTAACTCTTGTGCACCAGCTGTGGATGCTCTCAGTGCGTGTCTGACACCCAGGCTGGGCCTCTGGGTATTGTTTTGATGAGTTAAGGTTTGAGATAATGTCCTTTCTGAAAGGGAGATTGAATCTGCGCACAGGCTGCAGGGAAGCTCATTCCTGCAGACAGCTTTCTGCAGTCCTGGACAAACTGAATGTGCCTCTGAGACGTGCAAATTTGGGGAAATTCATAAAATCACAGTGCTTCCAGATGTGCTTCCATCTTTTCAAAAGGGGCTTTAAGGCAGTTACTCTGTTGTGTTTAGGAAAGGAATCCATGGGTAGCTGTGTCTTAACCTGTTGTTAAAATTGGGCTCCGCATTTTGGTATGTTGAGTGTCTAGGTGGGTCTTCTTATTTTAAAATTAAAGAGAGCAAACAGAATTTCGTTTTAATCTCCACAAATAAGTGGATGTTACATTCATTGGGAGCTGGAGGAGGCACCTGGGTGATTTTCCAAGGGCAGAGTAGCCTGCATTAAGCACACAGCATCGGTCTGGGTACCTGTAAAGCCTCACCAGAGTTTTGCCCGAGGATATTCAGTAAACTTCATGGATTTGTGTGGGATTTGAGTAAGGAAGACCTACAACCACCACAGCACTAGGCTTCCCTAGCATGCTGCTCTCCCTCCAGACAGCAGGACAGATGGATCACTCCTGAGAGGTGCCCCATTTTTTGGGGGGAAGCCCCTGCGAGGGCATTCGGGAGAGGGGAGCACACTGCCGTCCTTTCTCCTGGAGAACAATCGTCCCTGACACCAACTGGGCTTTACCACCTGCCCCCTTTGCAGCTGCAGCATCTGCTTCCCTCTCCCACGCCCCGTCCTCTCTCTGTCACGCAGGCAGGGCTGCCCCAACAGCTTATTCCTTGTTCTCCTGGCTTTGCTGCCCCTTCGGGAACTGCTGGGTGTGCCGCACAGAGGGCCTGGCTCTTCCCTGCTGGAACGGTGGAGGATGTGCAGCACAGCTCCTTCCAGCTGGGGTACAATTCCCTTTTTCTTGAGCCCCATCCCATGAATGTGCCTCTGTCTCGTGTGCCTCGCCAGCAGCTTCTGCACGGCCCGACGCTGGCTGGGTCTGGTTGTTCAGTGCCTTATCCGTGATGCAATCTTTTCCTCCTATGGAAAGTGAGAGTGAAACTGCCTAAATTAAGCAGTAGCCTTGTAGGATAAAGCTTCCTTTCTACTTGGAGATGGTTTTGTATAGCAAGCCTGCCATAGTTGTGTTTGTCTCCCGTGTTTACTGGCATAGGAAAAAATGCGTGATTGGGATTTTAATGGCACTCACGGCCTAATGTTTTTCCCATGAACTATTCAAATGAATCACTCTTGGATTTTTAGCACCTTCTTCCCACTGCTCTGTGGGTTTGGGGGCAGTCAGAATGGAGAGGAAATACTCCCTTGAGCATGGAGTTTAAAACTTGATGATGTTGGAGGGCAGATTCTTGTCAGCCCTGGCACATCCCCCTCTCAGCAGGTCCAAGATCGAGCCCTTTGGGTTAGGAGGGAGCACAGCTGTGAAGAAGGAAAACATGTGAGTCACGACCAGAGCGCTGTGGGAGCTGCAGTTCTCCCTTCCTCCAGCCAAGCCCAGCCCTCTGCTCCTCAGAATATTCAGATTTTAAATCTGAGAGGACAAAAGCTTTCAGGTGCAGCGCTCCACCAGTTTCTCGGGTGGAATACTCCATGCTTTCATTAAAGCTGTGGTCAGAGGATGTTCCCTTGGCAGTGAACATCTTGACTTACAACTAATACTGATATTTGAGCATCCTGGTTTGTGACTTGGCATGAAAATCTGTATAAATTGTGGAGGTGGCAGTGAAGGCAGGGTTGGAATTTCACTTGGCTGATTTTTTTCTGGCTTGATCATCGCGTGAGCTTGGAGAACTTGTGCGATCTCTTTGGGTCTTCAGACATCTGCAAAACAAGAGCAGTATCTCGAGGGTGGCACTGGCAGGGTTCAGTGCCCCTCTGTGTGTGACAAACCTTCCTGCAGCCACTGCAGCCGGGGGGAAACTCTGAAAGGCCAAATTCTGGCATTTGGGCTCTCTCTCAGCAGATCTGAGGCCTCATTGCCCCACGCACATGAGATCTCTACAGGGCTGTTTTCCAGCAGTCATTTTCAAGCTTCAAGGGTGAAGTCCTGATGAAACTAATTGTGGGTTTCTGTAGCTGTTGTTTCTGTTAAAGCACACAGAGGAGACATTTCAGGCATTACCATAGTGTTAATCCTCCATGCTTCCCATAATTTGTATAATCCCTGCATTGCCTTTGGCACTTATGCAAACGTCCTGTAAAGCTGCTCTCTCCTTAGAAGCTCCAGGAGCAAGCCAAAGTAAAGCATGCTGGTTTGCAAGCAAGGCTTGAGGACTTAATCCCTGACTCTTCACATCACAAATGTTTATATGTATCAGGAACTTTTAAAGTAGCATAATTACCTCTGAGAGGATCAGCATCCTTGTTCTTCCCTCCTTTCTTCCTAAACACAACAGGACTTCAGCTGATCAGGGCTGCAGTAGATAACCTTGGAGAGGGGCAATAAACCCTTGTGGCTTTGTTTTTCCTGTAAAATAATACTCCTGGAGTTCTGTTTCGTGGTGAAGACACAGCACCTCAATCCCTGAGGTGTTTGGGTGCTGGTTTTGAACTCAGGTTTGTCAAGCATTTCTCCAGGCAGCTTTTCCACATTTTTGAGGCAAAGAGACTCATTTGTCCAGCAGGGCTCATTTAACCCCAGGCTACCACGTTGTTTTGGGAATTGCCACCACCCAGCAGCAGTGGCCTTGGACAATACCCAGCTACTCCAGAGCTGTGGCTGAACATTCCTGAAATATTTAGGGAAAGCAGCACTGATGCTGCCAGAAGTTTTTTGTGCTAACTGGTATGAGCACTGGTGCTTACCTTGTCTAGGTCTGTTTTGTTGGACGCCCACGAAAAATCATCTCCATCACCAGTTTTTAAGGAAAGCTCGAGGTCTTCAGTCGCTCAGGCAACGATTTAAAAACATTGCTGCTGGATGCACGTGGAATGGGAGAATGGATCAAAAAAAAAAAAGGAGGGTTGTTTTTAAAGGGTTATTAATGGGCAAATCCTTTTGTGTCCCTCTTTGTTTTCCCCTAGATTTCCTCAAGCAGACCACGTACGAAGTCGAGGCGTTCCTGGAAGCCATTCAGTTCTTCCGGCAGGAGAAAGGCCACTACGGCACGTGGGAAATGATAACTGGCAACGAGAAAGAGGTAAAAGAATATATTCCTGGCTTGTTTCTCTTGGTTTTGGCTTTGAATATGGCAGCTCTGAGCATAGTGACGGTTGTAAAGCCTCTTGGGGGAAAAAAGAAAAAAAAAAAAAAAAGGCATTTTTCAAAAGAAAAGTTCGTAGGTGGAAATACCTGAGATTTTAAGATACTTCCTACTCACATGAAAGTGAAAATTCTTTTTTAATAAAAAATTCTGAAACAGAGTCTTCCATAGCAACAGTCACATTTAAACACCAAAAATTTGCGTACTTCAGTTCTGCAGAAATGGTCTGGGGCCATATTTGGGCACCTGAGCGTGTGGCTTTGAAGCACTGATGGTATCTGAGGTAACTCCACCAACCCCTCTGGCATCACTCCACGTGTCCTTTAGGGCAGTTGAGACATTTGGGCCCTGATTTATAATTCCTTTTTCCAAAGCACTGAGCACTCAGCAGCAACTGTTTACTTCAGTACCAGCTGCTGGGTGTTTTCCTTGATGAAATCTGGCTTCCCTTTGGGAAAATGGAAAAAAACTGCTAGAGAAGGTTTTGTTTTAAGAAACTAGATTATTGTTTTAGGAGTTGAAATGCTGCAAAGGGTGCAAACCAGAGAAAAATCTGTAAACAGTGTCTTTCCCAGTGCCATCATGGCAGGGACTGAAGTTTCCTGCTATAACATCTGATAATAAATTCCTCACTCCAAGGAGCTCCATCCTCCTTGTGGAGGGAGTGAGAGTCTTCTCTTCTCCCCTCTCCCTCCAGTTATGGAGCTCTTATAGTGCTAGTTTCACTTCATGTTTTATTTTCCCTTTGCTTGCCAGCAACTTACTCATAGCCCAATATACCTCCAGAGAGCTGTAATCAGAAGACATCCAGCCTAGTTCCACTATCATCTCCCCAGCAATAACTCATTCTGTAAGTTTAGCGTGTTCTCATGCCTGCTTGGACCAAACACACTAATTATTTTAGGCAAATATCCAAGCTAAGTGAGTGGTTTGGAACACCACAGGCTGCAATTTGTCGCTGTAAAAAAAAAGTCCCTGCAGAATGCCAATAAATGTATTTGCTGAATCTGAAGTGCTGCTGTGCTTCAATAAGTAAATAAGTATTTCAGAAAATGAAGCTATGACAACAGTGTACTGCCTGTTGCAGGTATATCAGAGGGATATTAGAGTAGAGATCTGTGTGTTATATTTCTGTAGGGGCTGTTTGTGCTCTCACACACAGTCAGAGCCCATCCTTACTTCTCCTGAGTTCCTGCCATTCCCCCATGCTGGTGTTGGGACATCTTCCACTAGCCCAGGTTGCTCCAACCTGACCTTGGACACTTCCAGGCATCCAGGGGCAGCCACAGCTTCTCTGATCACATCCTTTACCCAGAGTGAGAAATGTGCAGCACCTTAAGATGCATTTTGCTGGCCCTTTCCTGGGCTTGCTCTGTCTCTCTGTGATTTGTTCCATCCCATATGCTGGAGTGGGCATTTGCCTTTGCTGAACTTGGTGAGGTTTTTTATCCACCCATTTCTTCAGCCCATCGAGGTCTCCCTGAATAGCAGTCTTGCTTGCCAGCCTGTGGACTACTCCCCAAATTGGTATCATCTGTATTCCCAGTCCAGTGTCTTTCCTTTCTGATTGGAACCATCTGCCAGAGCAGACTGCCAGTTAGAGGCTGGGATCAGAGAGGGTGATGGGTCTCCTCTGCAACCACTGAATCCAAAGTGAAAATGTGCTCGAGGGATAAAAGTGCTCAGTGTCAGTTTAGAAAATCAAAGAACGGGGCAGTGATACCTTTTCCTCAGTTTTCCTGCATTCCATCACGGACTCTTGTCGTGTAGAAGTCCCTTGGACTCTTTTCTTCCTCCTGCCTTTCTGCTGTGGTGCACCTTTGTCACCAAACACCTTCTTAGGTTACAGATTTCACATGGGTTTTGTTCAAAGATCTGGAGGTGTTGGGAGGAGATCTGAATGTATATGAACTCAACAGTGTAGAAGTTTTACTGGTTTTAGACCAGTATAGTTGTCTTTTCGTGACAAAAGTAGCTGCTTGGAAAATCTTTCACAAAATCCAACAGCTCTTTATTCCACCCCTTTTGCCTCAGGATTAGGTTGGAACTAATGAGTCTTTTGGATCATGTTACACATTTTTTGGAAACAAATGTTAATTAAAAAAAATCATGTAGAGTAGAATTATTTAATTCACAGATTACTCCAATTACTGGGTTCCACTTCTGTCCTCTATCCTGTTTTTCTTGGGATCTCCTGCTTTTCTTGTTTGAGCTGGGAAGTTGAACTGCTCACCCAGAAAAGTGCTGGAGATTCAAATTAGTTCAGTCTTATCTCCCTATTTTGGGCCAGTGATCTTCCTGTCAGAAATAACCTTTGTCTGGTGACTCCTCAGAACAATTTGTCTCTGGGAGGGTGGGAGCACCCCAGAGCGAGCTCAGTTTGAGGGAGCAGCAGCCAGCAAACCAAATTTTCAGTGATTTTGATTAGATTTCTCTCTTGAAGTCAATCATTTTAGCCCCACTGATTTGCACGTGGCAATTCCGTAACAGCATGCTGTGAATTCTAGCGGGCATCCTGGTTCATCCGCTGCCAGGTGTTGCACGGTCACTCAAAAGTCTTGCAGTGAAAACTGCTTTGGATGAAATGTTCACACGGAGCTTCCCTCAGGCTTCCCTGATGTTTTAAATCAGTTCTCTTGGTAGCCTGGGATAGCTCAGCCCCTGGATATCTGAGGCTGCCTGTGCACATCCCTGGGATGCAGGTGGGGAGCAGTGTGTGAACGTGTCATTCCGACCTCGCAGATCCTGAGCAACCTCGTGATGGAGGAACTCCTGCCTAACCTTCAGACGATGATCCTGCCCAAAATGAAGGGCAAGAGGAATGACAGGAAGCGGGCCTGGTTTGCTGTAAGTACTGAGACTTGCAGAGCAGCTGCTTCTCACAGCAGCTCCCTGGGGGCGCTGATCCTGACCTTTCCTTCTCAATTTCATTTGGGTTTAGATCGTAGAGGAAACTTACGGCTTAGTCCAGCAGCAAGTGGCAGAAGGATTAAATACCTTGAAAGAAGAATGCAGAGAATTTGCAAAAACTCTTGAAGGAACCATTCGTTCAGACATGGATCAGATTCTGAACTCCAAGAACTTCTTAGCTGGGAAAATCAAAGGTTAGTGGAGGAACAGCTGTGCTTTGGAGCAATTTTTTGAAGTTTCCCATTGTGTTGCTTAAATGACCAGATGTGATTGTTTTGAAATCCTCGTGTGTTTTGAAAAATCCAACTGGAGACACCAATTTTCAGCCAACAAATGCTTTGATCCTCCGCTGCCTCTGCTGGGAAGTGACACCTCTGGCCGCTGTGTCTGTGAAAATACCAGGTCTTGTCAGGCTGGAGCTGACAGGTTTTGAGTAGCCTGATTAGAGTTGTTCATTCTGCTTTCATTTCAGCTTGCACAGCCTTAGGTAGTGAAGATACAGGTCACATGAGCATAACCAAAAGAGGAGTGGTTTTGACCTGATTTCTAAGAATGCACCACAAAGCCAGGTTCTGGTTATGTGACAGATTCATAGGCTACCAAAGAGCTCTTAAACCCAAGGGCTTCCCAGGCAGTTTTAAACTGATGTGAAGTAGTCCTAATTTTGCTGTGAATATACAAGTGAGTTTACAAAGCAGGGAAAACATTTTTGGTGTTGCTTAAGCTGGCAAACAAATAAATGAATTACTGGTAATTGGTACCTAGGGCTGCCCTTTCCTCCACTCTCACAGTGCCCCCAGCTGCTGCTGTTTAGGTGAGGCAGGAGACGAGAGGTTTCTTTTGTCACCTATAAAACTGTGAGCTCTCCTTTCATCACCCTCAGCATCTTTGTGGAGTTGTAACTCCAGGGAAAGCTGCGGAACCATCGAATTCCCTGTGAATTAGATCAGTTACTTTGTCGCTGTGTCTCTAAAATGCAACCCCTTGTGTTGTGTGACCCTCCAGCCACCGTCTCTGAGCCTGCCCAGAAGTGCTGCACGGAAAACATCCAGCCATTCCTCACCTCCATCCTCGAGGAGCTCATGGGCCCCGTGAGCTCGGGATTCACGGACGTCCGCTCGCTTTTCGATAAAGAAGTCAACGACATCATCCAGGACTTCCAGAAGACCAGTGACACGGCAAAGCTCAAGGAGGTAAGACACAGCACGTTGGGAGCCTTTATATTAGAACAAGGGCCTCCTGGCTGGAACCTGGCAGAGAGCAGGATTTGCTTTCCCAGGCGGCAGCGAGTTAGCGCCTTGGCTTTATCGTTTAGAAAGTCAAGTGGTATTTGTGCAACTCGAGGGTAGATTCCAGGATTTGGGTTAAGGCCAGACTGTTAGCATTCTCTGTTAAAAATTCACTTCTGGTTGCTTTCCCTGGAAACCTGTTCTTCCCTCCCTGGAATGCAGAACGTGGATCAGCTTATGAACCTGCCCTTCAACTCCGTGAAAATGGAGCCCTGCTACCTGAAGGTGAACCTCCTCCAGGAGCTCCTGCAGGACCTCAAGAGTCGCTTCAAGGTCTACCACATTGATTTTGTGATTCAGAGGACACAGAACTTCATGCAAGAGGTACTGTAAGATCCAGTTTTTCCTCCTGGGGAGAACAGGTTAGGACTGTCCTGCTAATCTGCTTGGAAATGGTCTTGATAAAAGCCGTGCACGAGTCCCAGAGACTCTCTCAGCCAAAGCAGAGATCCCAGAACCTGAGGAGACCACCTGGGAGCTGCTTGGGATTTGTATCTGGGAGGCTGTGTGTGTGTAGAGAGTCGTTCAGCAAAGCACAAAATTTTGGATGGAGGATCATCTCTTCTTCCCTTGAACTTTCATGGTCTGAATTCCCAGTGTCTCAGCACCCAACAAAATTGTGCTTGTAACCAGTGGGGTGGCCAAAATGTACCTGATTCCCATTCCCAAGGGTGGATTTTTCAGGAAGAGTCCTAAATATATTTTTTTACCAAAATGGAACATCTCCTCCTTGGTAGTTTATTTTCTCATTTATATAAAAGAAAGCAATTTAATGTTAGAAACCGCTAATTACTTGGAGACAGATGACGTCTGAGGATGAGGTGCTTTATCCAGCTTCACTTTTCAGGGGGTTGGGGGAAGTGGTGACATCATTTCAGGTGAAAAATGGACTCCACCTCTTTGTCCCCCCCTTGTGTCTATTGGTATAGGCTGTAATTATGCCTGGCTTTCATTCCTTCTGGATGCCTGGCCAGAAATCTCTTAGGAGCTGGCCAGCAGACTCATCTCAGTTGCCAGATCACAAGACACACTTGCCCTTGCAGCTCTAAGTTGAATCCTGTGATTTTAATCCATGGTTGGGAAACTAAATCGTCTAGTCAGGAATCTTGTGAAGTGGAGTTGGTCCAGATCTATGGAGTGGGGGTTATGAATATGGAAAACAAGTGCCTAGCACAGTGCTGGGACAGGGTTTTCCTAAAAGCAGCGCTTCTAAGTGCAGCCATGACCAGCAGCCAAAGAATTACTCAAAAATAAAATTCTGATTTCATGTCTGGGTCTTTCAGGGAGACCATTCAGAAAAGCTGCCAAATAAAGTGTCTTTCGGGAAGTGAAGACCATGAGTCAAGAGAAAGAATTAGACAGAAAATAAATCCCATAAAACCAAGCAGGTTTTCTGTTTTCAACAGAAAAACAGTTTTTCTAAACAGTGCATGAGTCAAAATGAACAAGAAATAAGTTCAATGATAGCACGAAATGTTCTGAATGTTCTGAATGTTCTAAAAATGCTGTTACTGCATCTCTGTCTTTAAAAGGCTGGTGCTTTCCTCATAAAAATAGTGAGTAGTTGTCCTTTGTGTGACGTTTCTTTTATTAATGAGTTAAATCAGACATGCCTGTGTTCGTGTTGTCTTAATTAAAAGGAGAATTTGGCTTAGCCCTGACTCGGGCGGAGGTGAAGCAGCATTCCTTGCCTTGGGAATTTGGCATCCTCTAGTGGCCACTTCTAGGAAATTTGGGAGCACAGCGCTCGACTGGCATGAATGGTCAGCCCCGCGGGCATCTCCAATCAGAACATTTAAAATTTGAATGGAAACAGCTAAAAAAAAAAGGCAAAACCTCATTAAATAGACACAATTAACACCTACGGGACTGTTTGTCTGAAATTTATTTTCAGAGCAGGGGTTTAATGTTTTTAATGAATCTTTGGATAACCTGAAAATATGGTAAATGCCAGCTCAACGTAACTCTGTGAGAAATTACTGCACTCTGTGTGATTTTTGCCGATTATTATTTGTATCATAAGGAAAGCTAATGATTAATTACCTTAAAAATACCTGCAGACTTATTATTGTTTATTCATGATTAATGGTGGGAGTCAATGGGAGTCTTCTTACTAGGGATAATAAGTTTTGTGTGTGGTCTTTATATATGGATAATACATGGCTTTGTCACCATCACTTTGGGTGGCGACATGAGATCAAATCTATACAAGAAAGCTGTGACAGCGTGACAGTGATACCAAGGCTTGATTTTCTTTATTTATTGCAGCATTTTCAGTGCCCCTTGCCCTTCAGAGAACTGAATGGTTTCCCATTCCAAAACTGAGTGTTGCAGTCTAAACTAACCGAGGCTTTCCCACCCCTTCCACAATCGTTTAAAGTACTTGAAATACTTACCCATCTTAGGCCCTTTATTCTTTCTCTGTTTCACCTCCTCAAAAACACAAGTTGAATTAACTTTAAGTTCCATTTAGCATGTTTGCATGAATTTTATGTCACCTCGTCTTTAACAGATCTTTTCAATGGTTCTTTTTAGCTGATGGAAAACGCAGTTTACACTTTCGAGCAGCTGTTCTCTCCAAGTCACCAGGCAGACTCGGCCAAAGTGGCAACAACCCTTGAAAAAGTCAAGCTGAGGGTGCTGAAGGTAAACTTTGTGTAGCACTTCTGGACCAGAAGTCCTCGGGTTCTGCCTTTTTAGGAAAAGGGAATATATTTTATATGAATTTAGCTCTGTATTTGAAAGGAGATATCTCTCCTACCAACCAGCTGGAAATACTGATTCAGTGGCTTGTAGCAAACTACTCCTTTGAGGGTAACACCCAGTCCTGGGCAGACCCTTATAAAAGTACTTGCATGTGCAGTTATGATGCTGTGAATCCAGATTTAAAAGTTTTAATTAACTGCATAATTAGCCTGCCCCTACAATTCGTTCCTCTAGGAAAAGGCAGTGCTGAAATACCTGGGGGGTGGGGGGGCAATCAGGGGCTGTTTCTAGCCTAGGTATATTAAAAAAAAAATTAAAATTAAAAAAAAAATGGAAAGAGATGCCAGAAATCTAAATTTTAGAGTGGGTTTTGCAAAAGCTGGAATAACCTGCGTGGCAGTTCAAACCCCTGAGTGCACCTGTGATGCACCAGTTACAGGATAACAAGAACCAGTTCCTCCTGCGAGTGATTAATAACCCCAAGCACGCCTGGGCCTGTTTCTGCTCTGTGTTCTGACAGCAATATGACTATGACAGCAGCACTATCAGGAAGAAAATATTCCAAGAAGCGCTGGTACAGATTACCCTGCCCACAATGCAGAAGAGCCTGGCTTCAACATGCAAACCAGTAGGTTTCTGGGATTAAAAATACCCAATTATTATTTAATAATAAAAGGCAGGGAAGGAATAATGCCTTGTCAGTAAGTCCTTAACACTGTGGCTGTTTTCTCCCAGAGAGCTGTTCAGGTTGGCTGCCTGCTTGGCCAAAGGAGGCTTAGATTTGCCAGTTCATGGATTGGGCCATGCCCTTGCTTTCAGTGCTTTTAAACGGCAGTATTGAGTCAACAGACAAGAAATAATCACGCAGAGATGATGTCTGTTGCCCTGAATCATACAGGGTATGTTAGTAGTCAGCAGATGTGGCTGCCAGAGTCTGGGGGAGATGGTAGATGTTATCAGTGTGACAGTGTCAGGGGCCTGTTGGAGTGCTGTTCACCTTGGCTCAGAACAAATAGTCTGAACCCTCTGGAAGCCGGTGGGTGCCCTCTTGCATTGTCACTGTACCTGCCTAAGCCATCCCAGCCTCCCTGCCCTTCTGTTACCATTGATGTCCACCTATTCCTGGACGCTGGGAGCTCTCACCCACGTGTGCTGCTCTTGTTTCTGCTCTCCAGCTTGTTTCAGTTTCAAAACCAGGTATTTTGCCAAGTTGTGCTTGCAAGTCTTTGAACTATGGAATACTAAAACTTGAAACTTCCAAGCATATCTTTAAAACCACTCTTTTGATTTCCCACAAGCCTTTTGTGTTTTGTGCCTCTGCATAAATGAGCAGCCAGCTCTGGAAGTAAAAGTGAGGCACAGCTGACAGGCCCAGCCAAGTTCTGACCTTTCCCTTGAAAATCTCCAGGTGTTTTTATTGAGGTGCCTCTTCTGGAAGGTCACCTAATTCACTTTTTATAGACCACCAAGCAGCTGCTTTATAACAATGATTCAGCTGTTGTCCAGACAGCCTTTGTATACAAATCACTGAGCTAAAAGTGTTACACACCTACAAGAAAAACAAAACCAAACCCTTGTATCTCCCATGCACCGTGGATTTGCCTCCTTGGGCAAACAAGTTAGTGAGGCATTTCCTCAGCAGCTGTTTATTTCAGGTTGGCAGTGGTCTGTAGTGCTTTTACATGTGGTTGTACTGCAGGAATACTGTTTGATAAGCATGTGACAGACTGTGGACGTACGTAGGTGTTTAGTCAGAGCTCAAACGGAGCATCGCAAGACCTGCCAGGTGGATCTCCAGGGTGTTTGGTTGCTGCAGAGCTCTCAGAATCCCTGGGTTTTCTATATCTGTTCCTTTTCTTCTCCACCTGCACAGGAGCTGCAGAAATATGAGCAGTACATTTTCGCTGATTACACGAGTGTGATCCAAGTAGAGAATGTGTATGAAGAGATTTTATACCAGACACTGCTTGAAGAGGCCCTGAAAGGTGAGAACAGCCTTGAGGTGACAGTAATGACGTTGCAGCCCATGAGCTCTTCCTTCAGAGCTTCCCAGAGTCCTCCCCTGGCTGTTTCAGACCCTGGCCCCACTTACCCCAAGACACTATTTAGCTCACTAAATATGTGTGGCAAGCCCTGAAATCTGAATTATGGGGCAGCTCTACTAAACCTGGGAAACTCGAAGTGATAGCCTGGCACTTCTCTAACAAAATGTAATTGTGCCAACTTTATTTGCTCTCAGTTCCCTGGGCTGGGGGGGAAAAACTATGCCCTTATTTGCAAAGGCTTGGTGATGACTAAATGGCAAGGCTGGGCCAACTGCAAGACTAAGACTATTACGAAGAGCAATGGCAGCAAAACTCAATTTCCCCAAATGAAATGAGCTGCTGGATGCACTTTGCAGTAGCTCACTGATGCCAGTGCAGTACCCTCTGCTTTTGTGTCAGAAAACCAAACTATTCATAATAAATATTATATATGGAAATATAAATACGTACAAAATACTTGTATCTCTCTGGGTCTGCCTTCTGCCTATACCCTGGATAAAATAATTAATAATTACTGTAACAAGGACACACTTATTCACATGTTCAGTGTAAATCCTTCTGCACTGCAGCATCACCTTTGTACATTGTGGGTCCTCTGGTAGTTTTCCGTTTCAGAACTGCTTAGGCCAATATCGAAGCGCCATAAATTAAAACAGATAAAATCACCGCCCCCAGAAAAAGAAATGTGAGCTAAAACCAAGTTGAAAATGAAAATTACTGTTGTCTGTAATATCAAAATGGACAAACATAAGCTCGGGAAAACCCTGTGCCTTCTTCCGTGTCCCTCTGTGAGTCTTTCCAAAACAGTCTGCCTTTCTGTTTTCTCTAGTGATAAAAGAAGCTGCCATTCTGAAGAAGCACAACCTCTTTGAAGATAACCTGAATTTGCCCTGTGAGAGCGTGTCCAGCCTGGCAGAGCCGAAGACCCCTTCGGGCTCAGCACAGACCACCCCTGCCAAGAAACCTTCGGCCGCCCGAGGCGAGGTGTCGGACACGGAGAGCCAGGGGGACGAGACGCTCGTCGTGACGGGAAAGATTGCCTGGGAGAAGGATGCCTCAGACAAAGAGGCAGCTGGTAATGCAGCTGGTGGTCACAGCAGAAGTGAAGCACTGGTTGTTACAGATGTTGGTGAGAAAGAGGAGTGCCCTCCAGCTGACCGCACAAAATGGGGAGTTGCGGAGGAGAAAAGCGCCGTGGGGAATGAACCAGAGCGTGCGATGGATGCTGAGAGAGAAGTCCAGGCACCACAAGAAGCTGTGGAGGAAAAAGTAGCTTCTGGGACTGACACTGCAGTGAAAAATTCCGGATCCAGCCCTAAAAAAGAACCTAAGGTACCCGAAGGAGCAGCGGAGGAAAAGGCAACTTCGGAGAGTCGAATGGCGAGGGATGTCGCGTTTGTCAGTGCCACTGAGAAAGAAAGCAAAGCACGGGAAGAAGTTTTGGAGATAAAGCTGACTTCCCCAGAGGAAAGTGTAACAGAAGCAGAGATTCCAGGGAATGCTGAAAAGAAAAGCGAGGTAGAAAAAGAAATGATGGAAAAATTATCTCAGAGTGAAAATGCAGTAGGAAGAGCGTTTGAAGAGGATGGTAAAAAAGAAAGCAGTGAGCAAGGAGCGAGCACAGGGGAAAGGGTTGTTTCCCAGCATGGAAACACAGGGAAAGGAGGGTTGGGGGATAGTCCTGAAAAAGAAAGCAGGTTGGAAATAGAGAGTTGCAAATCCCCTGATGATGTGAACGAGATAAGGAGTTTGCTGATGGTGTCGGTTGAGATACCAGCAGATACGCCCGAGGAGAACATAAAGGAGATCTGTGAGGGGGAGATACTAAAGCTGCAAGAGGACAGTGGAGGCAACAGTGAATTGAGTAAAGTGGCTGTGGCAGAAATCCAGGTGAGCCAGACGATGAGGAGCGAAGATGCAGCAGAAGGTGTGGGACTCAAGGAGGAGAGACCATCCTCACGTCTGGGGACAGAGGGGACGCGTTTAGAGAGCGTGTCCAGGGGGGCACAAGCAGAGTGGCTGGTGGAAAGCTCGGACCCGCCTCAGGAGGCAAAAGCAGAGGCGGGGCTGAAGCAAAGCGTGTGGTACATGGGCGTGGGAAGCTGTGGGAGTGAGAGGCTGCAGCCGGAGGAACACGCGGGAAACGCGTGGGAAGGCAGAAGGTTGGCTGGGCAGGAAGGAGGAGCAGGGAGCAGCCACGCCATCCCCGTGGAGATGGGGCCACAGAGCTGCTCTCAGAGCGCTGCTGGACGTGCAGACCCCGCAGAAATGCCCATTTTGGATACGGAGAACCCAGGAACAGGACTGCTGGAGCCGGTCTCTTTGGTGCCACAGCAGCACGAGGTTAACGCTGCTTTAAAGGTCACGGGAGATAAAGTGGCTGGTGGGGGCGAGGGGGAGCCAGGAGATGAATCATCTTCACACACGGAAATCAAAAGCACAGAAGTGAAAGATGCCCTCACAGAAGAAAACAGAGAGGATAGCTGTGCACAGCAAAACTCGGAAGAGTAGGAAGTGTTTTTCAGCCCAGCCCTGCAGGATTTATTTACTCCAGTAATCCCTGTTTGATTGTGAATGCTCCTTAGGGTTGGAGCTAGAGGAAATGGGCTTTGTTGTGGGATCTCCAGCTCTTCCAGGTTTCCCACAGATCCCTTCCTGAGTGATGGGTGATGGGCTCCTTTTTGGTTTAAAACCACGTTACTGCTGAGAAACCTCATCTTTCACTTAAAATTTGCTCCCTTTTGTGGTTAAAGTCCGAAAATGTGACCACTGAATGCTTCAAAAGCGAGTCACTCCCAGCTATCATCAGTTTATTTTAACAACTTCACTGTTCTTAGTGTTGCTCATGATTTTCCAGTGCGTGGATTTGACAAGTACTGCTCTGATCCTGGTGGTTGGTACATACATACTCGAGGGTGCTTTTAGTATCTGCATGCAGTGTACAGGAAATAAATCGATCTTTTAGTAGTTAAACAGAAGCCAATGGTTAATTTAGTAGGTTGCTCAAAAGCCACACTCTAAGCAAACTCTGCAAACTGATTACTTAATTATTTTCAAGTTTTGATGGATGTTAAAGACAAGCAAACGTTCTGATTTTTTTTATATATATTTTTTTTTTCTCTTATTGCTGTATTTAAAATGGGGAAAGTATGGGAGCAGGTTTCTCAGTCCCACTGTGCACTTCTGGGTTTATTTAGCCTTCCAGAGCACTTTACTGCTATTTTATTTTGTTTTATCTTATGGAAGGAGGAGATGAGAACGTTTACAATAACCATTATCATCACCTGTCTGGTTTAATTCCCACCATAAAACAGATTCACTTACAGCTACCTAATCCACAACACTGAGTCCTGCCTTTCCCATTCCTACTGAGTTACCCAGTCCTGTAGGCCTTTTTAGGTGTGGAAATCATGTAATTAAGTTGCAATAATTGTGAAATATCATAATCATTGCACGTAATTTCTAAGTGAGAGGTTAACTGAAGTGAAAAGCAGCCAAAGTTTGTTACGTGTGCTTAGATTTTGGAGGGCAGAATCACATTAAAAAAGCAGTTATTAAAAGGAGACAGTTGTTTTCATACATACATACCATCCATATCAAACCATGATCTAGGCATGCATTTGCTTGTATGTGTTATTGCATTTAAGTTTATGGACTGTGCACAGAAAAGCTTGGAAATGAAACGCAGCCTTTTAATAAATTGAGCTTTAAAGTGCAAGACCTCACTTCAGAGGTCAATTTAAGGCACCTTAAAATTTTGGCCCTGTGTTTCAGGCTGTTTCTGAACATCACACAGTACAGGACAGCGAAGATTAATGATAAGTACAGGAAAGGACTGCAGGATTTATGCCCATAACGACATGGGAAGAAATAATAAAGTCCCGGGAGCATAATACGTGTTGGCATTTAACTTCAACCGACTGCAAAGCCTTTTAACGCTATCAAAATATTCTTAATACTAACAGAATTGACACTAGAGGAACAGGCAAATATTACTGTGTAAGAAAGGAACATTGTTGAGTAACTGGACTAACTTCTCTGTCACTATTGTAAAATAAATGCAATTCCTATTTATTCCAGAAGCCATACTGTGGTATGGAAGCACGAAGGTCACAGATGTTTTCCTTGCAGAAGGATTTTTGACTCGTTTCCTCCCTATATTTCATGCAAAAATACTAATTTGTAAGCACACAAACCACTGCCAGCCAAATTTTTTTTTTAACAAATCATTACTTACTTCACTGTCAGCTGCTTTTGTTTTTACAAATCATTAACTATTTTTAATTGGTACTGAGTGCTAAGCGACTTCAAATTCATACCATGTGCTATAGAGTTAAGCAGGAGCAGCCTCTTTTAGCTAAAATTAGGGTTTTTAATGGGTTCTCAATGCTCTTTTTGTGAAAAAGACAAGTAACATGATGGTGAAAAAGACTGCAGTGTCCTGCAAAAGGAAACTAATTCATTCTAGTGTGAATTAGACACATCTGTACAGAGAGCATTCAGACTAAATATTCCCATCGTGGTAATTTTGGAGTTATTTCTGTGGCAGGCTTAGATCTGGGTAATATTTTCCTGTAATGTGAATTGAGTTGCTGAAAGCAGGTGCTCGGAGCTTTTTCACAAGCAGGACAGGGAAGGACAGGGAAGATTCAGCCTGCACATTGCCTGGTTCTTGCAATTTAAATTGGAGTTCCTCATGGATAGGAGACTGGTTTGGGGTTTATTTTCCCTTTTTGGACATTTTCTGTCCATTTGCAGATGGATAAAGTAGCATTTTCTTGTCTTTACCAGACATGGGTAGAGGCAACAGCCGGTTCGAGCTCAGAGAAATCTGCAAGGTTGCATCGGACCACTGGTCAAAAATGATGATAACCCACCCATCCCATCCTTTTTTTTTTTTTTTGGTAGCGCTCTTGGAATTTCCTACACATCCCTGGAGTGAATGACTTCATTTGCACAATGAGAGCAGTGAAAAAATCGCCTCCCTGGGCAGGATGGGGTGAGGGTGCCCCGAGGGGAGCGGGGCTGAGGGGTGGGGATTTCCTTGGGGGACGCGAAACACCATCTGTATTTCGCTTGGAACTTTGCAAAGACGACGCTTGCCGTGGAAATAAAGGCGCTCTTCCCTTCCACTGCTGGGAGGCTGGTTTTGTGAGTGCGTGATAATTTGTTGGAGGCGTTATTAAACAAATACTTATTAAACAAAGGTACCCCAGGGGTGCGGGAGGAGTGTCCTTGCTTGTGAGGAAGGTGGAGAGGGGCTTTTTATAAGGGCAGGACAAGGGGGAATGGCTGCAAACAGGTTTAGATTAGACATTGGGAAGAAATTCTTCCCTGTGAGGGGGTGGTGAGGGACTGGGATGGAATTCCCTGAGAAGCTGTGGCTGCCCCATCCTTGGAAACGTCCAAGGCCAGGTTGGAGTGGAAGTGGAAGGTGTCCGTGTCCATGGCAGAGGGTGAAATTAGATGAGCTTTAAGGTCCCATCCCACCCAAGCCGTTCTGGGATTCTGTGATGATGTGATGATACAATTCTACGCCTCTTCCCCCTCGTTCTTTATCCCAACTCAGCGATTCCATCCCAGGCAGGGCATCCCCGGGACGCGTTTGTTTGTGAGCTGCCACACGGGTGGAAAGCGCAGCGCTGTAAACGCTTGTAATTCGCTATCAGCTTTAGCTCCTGAAGCTTGGAATTGCTATTCGGAGTTTTAACTTTGCATTAATTCGGCACCTTTAATGAACCGTCTGCTTGGCTATGACTGCGCTCTGCACGCGACGGTTAAACGCGCACAAAACGCTTGTAACGCCGGCGCTGTCGAAGCGTTGGGAGTCTCTCGCTTTTAACGGCGGCAGGAATTCACAGAGGGTTCCTTGGAATTCCGGCCATTCCCAGATTTCCCCGCACGCTCCGCGCCCGGGGGAGGGGGAGGGGGCGGGGCGCGGTGCACGCCGGGAGTTGTGGTCCGTGTCGTGGCGCGGTGCACGCCGGGAGTTGTGGTCCGCCCCTCCGCAGTGTCCACGTCGGCGCGCTCCCCCATTGGCCCGGCGGCCCCGGAAGCGGCGGCGGCGGCGCGCGGCGGTTTCCTTGGCTACGCCCCCGGGGCCGGGCCGGGCCCTGCGGGAGCGGCGGCCGCGCCATGGGCCGGGAGCGCCAGCGGCGCCGGGACGGGCAGCGGCACCGGCAGCGGCAGTAGCGGCACCGCCGCCACACGGGCCCCCATGGCCCCCAGCGCGCCGCCGCCCTGCCGCGCCGCGGAGCGCGCCGCCCGCTGCCGGCGGCCCTGGAGGCTCCTGGCGCTGGGCCTGCTCTCCGCCTCCTCCGTGCTGGCGGCCGCCCCGGGCGCCGGGGCCATGAGCAGGGAGGAGAAGCGCCGGCTGGGGTGAGCGGCGGGACGGGCCGAGGGGGGGGGACGGCGGGGCTGAGCGGGGCTGGGGCGGGCGCGGAGCCCCGGGACGTGTCCCCTGTGCCCGGGTCCGGGACGCGGCCCCGCCGGGCTCCCGGGGCTGCTCGGGGGTCGCTCCGTGTGCTCCGGGAACCCGCTGCTCGCAAGCGCTTGGCGCCTGGTCCGGGAGGAACTGGGGGTAAAAGCGATCAAAGGTAGCTCCAAATCCGCCCTCGGTTGGTTCAGTGCTGGCCCTGCCTCCCTGAGAGTGCGGGAGTCATAAAAAAGGTAAATGTTTATACGTGTTCCTGCCGAGTTTCCTGTGTGTGTGAGCTAAACTGCGCGTGTACACGTCAGAGCCCGATGCTCTCTTGGTGTAGTTTTTAGTGAGGGGTAAAGATTACGGCACAGCTGGAAATATATTTCCCTACCTTAAGTGCGACTTCTGTAAAAGAAGTTTGTAGTTAAGCGTATCTCGACCTTGGTATGTTACTGGGGCAGTTTCATCATCCTCTGGTCGCTGGCACAGAATAACCATGCAAAAATCCTGCTGGAGAAGCGCTCTGGATACTCTCCTGGCTGCTAATCATGGGATCCCTCAGGTTGGAAGAGGCCTCCAAGACCATTCAAGTCCAGGCATCAGACAGAAGTTGATATTTAACTCCAGTGTTTGCAGTCACTGGCGTTTCCCATTTTGTGTTCCCAGGGCGCTTTGTATGTATAATCTTTTTAGATTTTTCTTCACAAGGAGTTTTAATTCCTTTCTCTGATTGGTTTTGGAATTTTTGCGTTAACATCTTGCACTTTAAAATACCATCTGATGCCCCGGGGATGTGCAAGGTCACGTCCTGCCGTGGTTTGTGTTTGGGGTCGCTTCTGAATAAGGTAATCTGTGTATTTATTTAATGACAGGGTCATGTCAGCCCCAGAAAATGCCCAGTAAATGGAAGTTTTAAGCAGCTTCGTGTACTCAGTTCACCTGAGGCTTTGTCTGCTGCTGCAGATCCCAGACCCTGTGAAGCACCTGGAAAAAGCACCATCCTCTGCTCTGTTGATGACTTGATGAGTTAAAGCTGCTTCTCAAATTGAGCTAAATTGAATATTTACAGTATAATTGCAGTGTTCTTGGCTCTTTTATGTTGAGTCTTATCAGCGGAGATTTGTGAATTGTGTTGATGGTAGAATTAGCATGCTCTTTTGCTTGCAGGGCTCCTGAGTGAAACAGTTAGGAATGCCTGGGAGTAAAGCTATCTCTCAAAAAAAAAAAAAAACAACGTGCTTTTGGGATTTTTTTTTTAATTAGGAAAAATCACTGTGCCATATCACATTTACTTGAGTAGAGCATGTTTGTAAAGAACCTGTTACCGATATTCAGACAGATATTAAAGTGTGATACCTCTGAGATGGTGCATTAAAGGCTGTTGGGAGGCAGACCACTAATGCTTTTGCTTTTTCTTTTTTTTCAGGAATCAAGTGCTTGAAATGTTTGATCATGCATATAGCAATTATATGGTAAGTAAAATCTTTGTTTGATGTTGGTCAGAGGAGCTGTTTTTATTAGCCTACAGTACATGGCATTCTAGAGGAGTATCCTGGAGGGGGGGTGAAAACAAAGCTAAAATAAATAACAGCACCTGTACAGCCTTTAAAAAGACACGAACAAATGGTACTTTCAGGAAGAGCAGTGTCAGGAGGGTTGTGGTGGCTTTTGAGGGGGGGTAACTCAGAACTGACTGTGGTTAACTCTCCTAATCTGTGCCCTGATCTCTTGGGAAGGTCTCTGATCTTTCCCAGACCAGTTTATCTCATGTTTTCAACAGTTCTCATCTTCAGTAAAGTGTTTGGTTTGAAATTCCAGGCTCCTAAAACTGGTAGGAAAAGGAAGCTCAGGAAGAGCTGTTTGTAGCCATCAGATTGCATCTGATCTCACTTAGTTTGTAGGTGACAATGCCATATAATACTTTTTTGAGTGGCCAGCCGTGTCAGGTGCAGTTTGGTGACTCTTTTACAAACACCAGAAAGGGGATGTGGTGTCATATCCAGGCATTACAGGCTCTGCTGAGGATGTGAGTGTCATCTGACCCGAAGTCATGCTCACTCTGGTTTCTTTTGCTAGGACTGGTGGTTTTCTGTGCAGGTGTCCCCATGTGCTGGATCTGTGAGCTGTTCTAATCCACCCTGAAATACAGTCAGCCTGGTTTAGACCTTAAAGAATAAAGAATTACTGAGAGTGGACTTGCCTCAAGAAATAGTTAATATACTCTAAGTAACACACTCCTGAGGAGAAACTGCAGATGTGACTCAGATAAATATAAAAGATGCATTTTTACTGACTTTTACATTGACAATCTTGCACATTCTTTGTGAGTGTTGCAGAAGCCCCTCAAGTTGCACCAGTTCCTGCAACACAGACCTCTGTCTCCTGGCAGCATCTTGCCACATGTCCCAGTTTCTGTGTGGTGGTTTAACACTTTAATTTGTAATACCAGCTTAAAAGCTTGGGAGTTACAAGTTTGTGCAGCACAGGAGAGGTCCAGGGCCCTGGAATGGATAGAATGGATGTAGTTTTTGTTTGTGTCATTAGCTTTATACTTTTGCCACCTCTAGCAGTTTAACAAACTTTAGGCTTTTGGGGATAATTTGGTTACTTGGGACCTGATTCCATGAAAAACACTTGGCTTGGGTTTCCCTGAGGGGAAAAAAATTAATACAGTTGGCAAAACTGCTTAAAATACTACAAGGGTCTGTGCTCCTACTGTTCACTGTGTGATAAACAGGCGAAAAATTGGGGCTGAAAGAGAGGAATAACTTCAGCTATCCTGGAAACTTCAGAGCCAAAAGGATGTGGACTTGCCACGTATACTGGAGCACAAAACAAACAGAGAAATGTGACTTGTTTGTTTAAAGCTGAGGAAAAGATTAGGGTGTCAGACCCGACTCTGACAGCAAGAGAATTAAGTACTTTTGCAGGTGCTTTTGAAAGAGCCAGCTGAAAAAGTTTTGATTTTCTGTTTCTATTAATATGAATTTCAGACATGTGTGTTTAGAAGGCTGAAAATTCATGTTTGCTTGCAAGGGAAACTCCCTTCTTTTTTTTTTTTTTTTTTTTTTTTCTTTTTTTTTTCTTTTTTTTTTTTTTTGAACAGAAGCTTTGAGTAAAAAGCTGCTGTTTGGTTATTATTTTTTTTTCCCAGTCCTTCAACAATATTTGTAGTAATCATTCTTCTTGACTGTCAGAAAGAACATGTGAAAATGTCAGTTGTTTGAGGCCAGGGACAAGGTGGGAAATGATTTGATCCAGTAGCCTTTCTGACTCTATGCAGGGAATAAGTGAACTTTTATTTTTCTTTATTTTTTAAAATGCTTCCAGTTCCTTATGATTGTGTAAAACTAAGAGTCCATTTTCTCCAGAATTTTTATAACTCCTCTCTCCATAATTTAAACCAGAGGTCTCAGTTTTGACTTTGCTTTTGTCATTTACTTCTTTAATCTGTTTTTCTGAATACTTTGCAGGATATTCAGAAACATCTGAGCTGTGTTAAAATGATCTAGATTCTGGTTTTTGTAGTTGAACTGGTGGAGAACAAAGAGTTGTGCAAAGACCAAAACACTCAGGAGGGTGGTATACAGGGAAACAAACCATCAGTTTCAAAAGGAGTGGCTGTAAGAGCTGTTTATTTATAGAGGAATGTTCCTTTTTTCCCCTCTTTATTTCATGTTTGAATATAGATTATTTTTGTACCATATATTTGAAAATACTTTGAATGTGTTTGCTTGCAGTTTCAGTGCGGTAATTGGAGTTTTTTATCCTGCCACATGTTAGTTCTCCACTAAAATTCAAATTGGAGAGCACAGAATAGCAGCCAGTTCCCTGATGAAATCAAAGAGAAGCTCCATCCCAGATTGTTTGCATTGAGCCTGATGGAGAGGCAATTTCATGCACATTTGTTGGAATTAGATATCTTCAAAATTCATCTTTATTAATGCCAGTTTATATTTGTTATATTAGTGTCAGTTCTATTTGAAAAAGGCTCAGTTTTGTTAAGCTTCTTTTTTGGTGAGCGTTATGGTTTTTATGCCTTATGTTGTAATTCACTGATTTATTGCTTTAATTTCTGTGTTCTCTAACCTGTCACTGATTGTCACCCTGGGCCACTTTATGTTCATTGGGAAGTGTTTCCTAAGTGCCTTTTAAGTCTAATTCCCATTAAATCCTCCACCAGCCACTGGATAATGCCTGCATTAGTTTTAGGTTTTAAACTCATCTTTGAGGTGGTAGCTTTATAGGAAGTGTCACATGTGCCTCATTGCAGAAAGCACACCATTAACTGCTCTTACTTTTTTCCCTGGATGTGCCATTGGTTGTTCCAGACTGCTCTGGGAGGTCAGAGAAAAAAAGAGGTCCTGTTGGTTTGTTCCTGGTTTAGAAGCTGAGAGAGCTGGGGCTGTTCAGCCTGGGGGGAAGAGAAGGCTCTGGGGACCTTCCAGATTTAAGGAGTCTGTGAAGGTGACAGAGCCAGGCTCTTGTCAGTGGTGCTCAGAGGAAATGGGCACACACTGAAACATGGGAGGAAACACTTCTTCACTGTGCAGGTGACCAGGGGCTGGCACACGGTGCCCAGAGGAGTCTCCTTCCTTGGAGATGCTCAGAAGTTGTTTGGACACAGTCCTGGGCAGGCGGCTCTGGGTGGCCTGAGATCCAGAGGTCCCTTCCCACGTGAAAGGCTCTGTGACTGCCACGCAGCTTTTGTGAAGTACAACGTACTTAAGATCCCTTAACAGAAGGGTTAAGGCTGTGACCAGTGTAACTCCTTCCCTGGTTTTGTTCCCCACAGGAACACGCGTATCCCGCTGATGAACTCATGCCTTTAACGTGTCGTGGTCGAGTCCGGGGTCAGGAGCCGAGTCGAGGGGACGTGGATGATGCCTTGGGAAAGTTAGTGTTTGAAATGGTTACTGGCTCCTGTAAACATCTAATCTAAGTACAACTTGCAGCCCATAAAACTTGTTTGTTCGGTTGGCATGTCCAGAAACTTGCACTCGTAAGAAATACTTGGATTATTTCCTCCCGTGAAGTTAAATAATGTGACGTGAGAATTGACCAGTAAATGAGATCCAGAGAGAATTTCTTGGGATGTCCGGGACAGGAGTTGGACTTGATGATCCTAATGGGGCCCCTTCCAACTCAGCAGATTCTATAATAATTTTTTTTTTAACCATTTTCCAAGTATTTTCTGCAGGAAAGCCTTCCAAATGTGAGCTGACGTCAATGGTATTAATATTAGAGGTCAGACAGGTTAATGATCAGCTGAACAATAAGCTGCTATCCGTGATGCTGGCCTTATGAGTGGTATTTAAAATGCCTTTTTTTTGAGTAGAAAGTTCTCTGAAAACAAATAGTCAAATGATTATCATGTGTGTGGTACCCTGAGGCTTCTGCCAAAGCATAATACATTATTTCAGACATGAATATACTTCATGTTCTTAGGTGGCTTAGAATAGAAAGTACTGACCCTTTGACCAGAAAAATGTAAATTTAAGGACTTTTCCTCCATGTTAAATGGAACAAACAAAGAGTTGACTTAGTCTCAATGTGTTTTAATTGATTCCTTTGTGTGTGTGCAGTTTGTAGAGGAAATACTTAATTACAAATTTATATCAGAGCTGAAGTCCTTGTCTTAAATACTACTTTTAATTGTCTCAGTAATATTAAGCATGTTATTTTGGTTATTTTTGTTATGTACAAAAGTTCCTTAGTCTAGAAATTTCTGTATAAACCTGCTGCTTGAAGGTATTGAGAGATGAAAAAGAATTGTCAAGAAAATATATTTTTAGTCCCGATGACCATTTTTTACATCATAACATGCTATCATTTGAGTAAAATTCCCTTTCAGGCCCTTAGATGCAGCGAGTAGTCTACTTATTTATTATTTTCCTGTATACATGCTTTATTCTGTGCCTTATAATTATTTCTGTTATGATTTACCGGCTTTCTTATCTAACCCTTTCTCTTGCCAGCTGCCCCATGAGTCACGTTCTCTGCAAGCCTTTGCAGTCACAAGTGCCAGGGTGAGGCAGCTGGGTCAGCTCTGTCCCCCTGGAGAGCTCAGGAGGGGACTGGCACACCAGCTTTACAGCTGTGAAATGCACAATTTCCCTCCTTTTCCATACAAAAAGCTGTCAGACAGTTGTGTTTGACCACTTGTTAATCAATCACTGCCTCTTGTAGAACAACACTCACCCTCATGTTTTTGCAAATTAAAGAGAGTTGTAATATAGCAGCACTTAATTAGGATTTCAGTAGTCATGTGTTTGCCTGCAGGGTCTCAAACACGGGATACCTGCTTAAATTCTTGGTGCTCACTCTTTAACTGGCAGCTTTAACTGGTTCCAGAGTTTTCAGTTTTGACACCATCGAGCTCTGTAAATTCTGTGTAATGTGTGGTGTGTTCTTTAACATGAACATAGAGCAATTGTTGGAAGGAGATGTATGCAAGATACACTTATACATATAATTTCTGGGGTAGGGGAAAGGCCCACTCAGCTTGGGATGCACTAAGAATCCTATTGTGATGTCCCTGTTTGAAACCACGTGGATCTGACTTGATGTTCTCTTTTTATGGAATAACCATGGAATCCTAAATGGTTTGGGTTGGAAGAGACCTTAAAAGTTCATCACATTCCACCCCCTGCCATGGGCAGGGACACCTTCCACTAGCCCAGGTTGCTCCAAGCCCTGTCCAGCCTGGCCTTGGGCACTGCTAAAGTAGTTCTTTATTTAAAGACAATAAAGTAGTTCTTTATTTTAAGCCTACCACTTGCTACTGTTGGAATAGTTTCTGGTAGGAGAAATTTAGCTTGGATCTCAACAGTCTTTTAGTTTGATTCTCGATGTTCTTCCTTTTTTTGAAAAACTAAGTAAAACAGAGGTTGGAGGAAGACTTCAAACCATTTTCCTGGGTTTCTTACTAGATTTGATTTGAAACTATTAATAAAAATGAAATTTGCTTACAAGAAGTTAAAAAGCTTTGCAGTAAATGAAGGTCTCTCTAATCACAGCTTTCAGTGAGCTCCTACTCTGGTCACTAATCAACAGAAGAAACTTAAAATGGTCTTTTGATTAAACTTATTGTGTGTAACTAATTTTTTAGCACCCAGTGGTCTGTGAGAATTTAGTTTCTTCCTTGGTATCAGTTATTATTAAAAATTAATTTCAACACATACAAGTCTGTAGTAAATCTGTTTTAAATTTCCTTTCCTAGGTTTTCGCTGACCTTGATTGACACCTTGGACACTCTTGTGGTGAGTTTAATCTAAGTGGTTAAGTTGATAAACTTTTTGATAAAACAAAAAGGTTGTCTTGTGATGCTCAGACTGATTTTTAGATTTCTTTTTCTTGATCATTGATCTCTGGCTCTCTGTTTGAAGTGACTGTTGCTTGTAAGAACTTTCAGGTGCTGTGAGAGCCGTGTTTGGAGTTGGTTTGGAGTTGGTGAAAAAACTACAACAGTTCCTTCAAATGTCATTGATACTTTCTTATCTTGCTTTTTTGGGGCTTTAACTTAACAAAAAAGTATGTTGTAAGTCTCCTTCCCATTTCAGAGCAACATGCAGAGTTATTGTGGGACACCCCTTAATACCACTGGATTAATTTATGGGTTTAAATTTTATATGCATATTTCATGGATGACTTTATTGTGCACTTAAATGTACTGTACATTAATAGGCTGTGACTGTATTAGTTATGTTGGAACTTAACACCTGCTTCCACTTGTATTCCAGGTGTTAAATAAAACCAAGGAGTTTGAAGAGGCTGTAAAAAAAGTCATAAAGGATGTTAATTTAGATAACGACATAGTTGTGTCTGTCTTTGAAACCAACATCAGGGTCCTTGGGTGAGTAGCATTCATTTTCAAAACTCTTTGAAAGGTGGGCTTTATGTAAATGTCCTTCAGACATACATTCCTGTGCTGTTCCACATCATTTTAAGGAGTTGTGCCTTTCTCAGTTTGCCTGAGAGGGTTTAAAATGCGAGGCAGGACTCGCTGCAGTGGCACTGGATCAAACTGACCCTGCAGCTTCAGCTTTTCTCATTTCAAAAAAATTGTGCTTGCTGAGGTAACAGTGTTTTTTCTTACTGGAAACAGGCTTACAAATGACTTGGTTTAACAGATTTCAGTACTTGGGGTGGTAGATTATTTCAGGGTGGAGGGGACCTCTGGTGCTCAGTGCGGGATCACAGCATGTAACTTCAGTCATTATGTGCAGTTTTGGAGCTGTCGGTTGTTATTGCTGGCAAATATTGCTGAGTCAGTAATTCCTCTACAGTTCAGGACTGATAAACAGGAAGAATGGCTTCCAAAATACCAGCAACTAACCTTGATTAGAAAGGGAATTGCATCAGCCATCTGAAAACTAGGGCTGTGTGAATATAGCACAGTTATGCATAGAGTCATCCAAATGGCAGAGATCTTTGTCCTGCCCTTCAGATGAACATCCCTTTTGAGGTGGGCATGATTTTTCTTTATGTTCAGAGGTCTCCTAGGTGGGCATTCAGTGGCAATTATGCTGAAAGAAAAAGGTGAATACATGCAGTGGTACAACGGTGAACTCCTGCACATGGCAAAGGAGCTGGGCTACAAGCTTTTACCTGCCTTCAACACCACTAGTGGTCTCCCTTACCCAAGGGTAAGTTCTCTGCTTTCTGCCATGCAGCATTTCTTCTGCTCTTCTGGTTTTATCTCTGTTTCCAAAACTGGTTTTGTATTGGTTATATGGACAGAAAATCAAAAGCTGAGAAATTACAGGTGTACTCTGGAGCCAGAACAGTGAGATGTTTACAAAGCTTGATTCCCAAGAGCACTTGTGGCATTCTGAGTTCCTGATTTGCTGGTAAATATTAATTGCTAGAATTAGGTTTTCAGGGTGCACTGTGTTGTTCAAATGTTTCCTTGAATCAGGTCCTTGTTTGGGAGGGTTGAGTGTTTTGGGTACTTCTGGATAATATTCTGTGCATTTGAGTTGACAGTAGGTGGTAAAAGCAAAGCAAAACTGAAGAGGGCTGTGTGGTTGTTTTGGGTTTTTTTCTTGTCTTTAGAAGAAGAGTGAAAATTCTTAAGAGTTACAAGAGTAAAAATAAAGATGATAACCTCTACTTTTCTCTAGGTTAACTTAAAATTTGGGGTAAGACATCCAGAAGCACGAACAGGAACAGAAACTGATACCTGTACAGCTTGTGCTGGTACCTTGATCCTTGAGTTTGCAGCTTTAAGCAGATTCACAGGAACATCTATATTTGAGGTTTGCTTTCCGTGATATCTTATTTTTTGATTAGGTGTTCATTAGTGTTCTATTATATTTCTGTAATTTTGAGTTCATGGATCTGTGTCTTAGCTGTTCTGCACAAAAAAATTGTATCTATTCAGATTTCTTGTGTTTGTGGGCTTTGGTCTAAGGTTTGATTGTTTTAATTTTTTTTTTAAATCACAGGAAATAATTTTGGCTAAAAGTACTTACAGTAATGCAGCACTAAATGAGATAAATATACTGAAGAATAGCTTAAGGGTAATGCTTGCATAGTTTTTGGGGTAAAGAGATCAGGACTAGTAAAAAAAGTGAGATGCTTGATCCTTAAAATGCACTTAAAACTAAAATAAATAAACCCCACAGTTGTGTGGTGTCACTGAACATGTGCAGGACCTGCCTAAGGGTGTATTATCAGAAATACACCTTATCAGCAAGGTAAATGAAAATACTTGTAGTGTGTATCTGATAAAACCTCCATCTGATTAAAAAAAAAAAAAAAAAAAAGGCAAGCTTTTTTCCAGTTTCATGATGTGCCTGATATTTTATTTCCTGTCGTGGAAGCAAAACTGGGCCCCTGAAAATCCCATGCTTGTGTTTGCTGTTTGAAGTCACCTAAGTTGAGTAGATGTTAAATTCAAGTTAATATGGGGCATATAAAGAACAGGATGTTAGTGAACAGGGGTTGCTACTCCACCTTGAGATGCCTGAAAGAACAGAGAGACTTTGATTCTAAGGCTATTACATTTCTTGAAATATTTATTAATTAGGTTGCTCTATCCCATCATTATTTTAGAGTGGGGAACCCGTGCAGAAGGGTGTTTGATTCGTGTATTGGCAAACATTTGTGGAGCCAAGCACCAGCCTTGCTGATCAACCCTTGAATAACTCCATAAAATGTGGGCTGAATATTGTACTAATAAAGTGTGTGTAGTACTGAAGTTTATAATTGCTGGATACAAAACAATCCTTCCCCGCATCTGAATTTCAGGAGACAAAAGAATAACAGTCTTTATTATCTATGTTTCTCTCTTTTTTTTTTCTTTTTTTTTTTTTTCCATTTTTCCCTGTCTTTTGTTGCAGGAATATGCCAGGAAAGCTCTGGATTTTATCTGGGAGAAGAGGCAGCGCAGCAGCAACTTAGTGGGTGTCACTATCAACATCCACACTGGAGACTGGGTCCGAAAAGGTGAGTGGTGTCCTGGCTCGGGATCAGGGACCACAGGGGATTTGGAGCCAGGGAAGAAACTCCTGACACAGCCCCCACACCCTTATCTAGGTTATATAAAAGTATTACATCAGTTAAACCTGCTACTCCAAGGGCCTGGCTTTGCTCTGAAAGGGTGTTTTGGTAGAGAAACCAGTTTTGTTCATTGCAAAGTGCTCTCTGATTCGCTTTAATACTGAGAGGGGAATGCCTTGGGATAAACTTTCAGAGATTTCGCTGTAAATACATGGGAAAAATATAAACAGGACTGTGGAAGTGATTTCCTCTGAGGAAAGTGAAACAACTGGCTTCAGTGCATGTCTCTCCCTGTTATTATGTGCACTGGCATTGCAAAGCCTTTGGCTTAGACACACACAGTGTTGTGTCTCTGCATCCGTCTGGACCTTAATTGTAGTGATAGGAGGCTTTTCCTTTTTACTGGAAAAGCCTTTGAAATCAGAGTGGAAAAATATGGAAAACACCCATGAGTCTACTTCAAGTAAACCCAACCTTTTCATTTCCTCCTGTTTCCAGATAGTGGCGTTGGAGCAGGAATAGATTCATATTATGAATATTTATTAAAAGCCTATGTCTTGCTGGGAGATGACAGTTTCCTGGAGAGGTTTAACACGGTAAGTTAACACCTTGCTCAGGCTTCTGCCTTCTGTGAGACACATTTGAGATGAATTGTGTTGTCAGCTGTTGGCCTGAGCAGCCTGTGAAGAGATCTTTAGCAGAATTTCTGTGACTTCTGCTGTGTTTAGTGCCAGCTCTTTTTACTGGGGGGTTTTGCTAATCTTGGGTGACTAACTGTCACCTGAGCAGTATTTTAACCCCAGAATCTTCTATGCTTTTCTCCATGATTCCAGTACAGGAGAAACTGTATTTCAGGATCACCTTGGACAGTGTAATGCTGGAAATGTTTCTGTAAAACAGTGTAAGGGCCTCTTGTTACAAGCCAGGGTACAACTTCTGTCCTGGAGCAGCAAAAAAGATCTGAAAATCAAAGTCTGGATCTTGCTTTGCACTGCAGATCCTCAGACCCAGGACACACTTGGATTACTAAATTCATATGATTTCTGTGCAGCTGTCAGCATCTTTATTCTTTCCTAAGAGTATTATTTCTTTTGAAAATAACAACATCCCTTAAAAACATTTTAGATGGTAGCATGATTTTATATCATACAGCATGATTTTCCATTAAAATGAAAGCATTTTCAGCTTTCTTCAGTGTGTGCTTAAAACTTCAGCCCAAACAAATGTGTCTTAGCTGTGATAGTTCTTTGTTTATCACATGGCTGCTGAATATACTTTTGTGCATGTGTGTGACTTGGAAAATGTGACCAGTTTTGCATGTGGAGATTTTTCAGTATTTACTTCTTTTTAGTTTGCAAAACTAGAACCTGCTGGCCTTGCCAAATGTAGTAATGATTGGGAATGTTCTTCCACTGAAATAAAATGCCAGTCTGGTGAGCTCTATCTGTTTTTGGAATGGTATTGATAACACAAACTGATGTTTTTTCTGCTGTTTGGCAGCACTACGATGCCATAATGAGATACATCAGCCAACCACCTCTTCTTCTTGATGTTCATATTCACAAACCAATGCTAAATGCTCGGACCTGGATGGATTCTCTGCTGGCTTTCTTCCCTGGGTTGCAGGTAAGGTTTAAAACCCAGGAGCAGATGGTTTTAATAACAAGTGAATTATTAACTGGACTGGATATATAACATTCAGGTCAAGCTTAGTAATTTGATTTTCAGAAATACTGGGTGAGGATCCCTGGAAGTGTCCAAGGCCAGGTTGGACGGGGCTTGGAGCAACCTGGGCTGGTGGAAGGTGTCCCTGCCCGTGGCAGGGGCTGGGACTGGATGAGCTTTAAGGTCCCTTCCAACCCAATCCAGTCTGGGATTCCATGATTTCTGTACTCACTCCTTGTCACTTCATTGCTCTGATGCTTTTCTGGCCATGTTGACTATCAAGAGAAGGATGTCCATATAATTTGCTTCCTTCTCCTAGTCATGAAAACACTCAAATTAATCTGCCTTTTTAGTAGTCTAGTGACAAATTTTCTAGTTTGTATGTCGTTTATATCTTCACAACAAACTAAATCACATTTCCACCCCAGCTCTGTGTAAATGACAGAGATCTTTGTTCTACAAAGACAATAATCTTAATGAGTTCACTGATTTGGAATATTTGTGGCTTACACAATGAAAGGGAGTAATAATTACAGGATGAAGTGATTGGTCTGTAGCTTTGACATGAACACAATGAGTGTGCCTAACTTTGAGTATTATTGCTATGCTTGGTGAATTCGTGTTAACTTTATTATTTCATTTTAGGTGTTGAAGGGCGACATTAGACCTGCAATTGAAACTCATGAGATGCTGTATCAGGTTATAAAAAAGCATAACTTCCTTCCAGAGGTAAGGTGGTGGTTTTTTTGATTGTGTAGACTCGATTTTTTACCTCAATTTGAGCAGTCTCAGATACACCTTTGAAAAAACCAGTAGGTAAATGTGTTATTAAAATGAAAAGGCTGATTTCCACAGCATTCTTCTGTGATTTGCAGTTATGCATGTATGACAGCTGTGTTCTGGGTATGAAATACTTTTCCTTCAGTCCTGCTGTAATTAACACAATAATGGGAAGCTGCTGCCATTAACAATTGCTTAGACTTCATATTTCAGTCTTTCAAAATCGACCTTGACTCATTTCATTATGCAGAACTTGCATAATCACATTTCAGTAGTAGCTGCTTAGTGACATAATAGTGTTAATGCTAAAGATCACAGTCCTCTTAATTAACCCAAGGAGGGTTAAACCAAACCTAAAGACTGAGGGCATGTTCAGAAATTCTGCATCATGTCCTTGGAAGTCAGTACACAGACTCACTGCAGGTGCTGCAAGTCTTTGAGCGAGTGAATTCTGCCCAGAAAAGCTTGTTTACCTGCTGAAGTGTGTGTTTCTTTAAGCTGTGATGACCCAGAATATATGAGAAGGCTTCTGACTCCAGGTTTAATTTTGACTTTTCTCTGGTGTAAGCTTTTTTCTGCTAGAGAACATTTTAATTAAACATCCCATTCACCTAATGTGGTTACTGAGACCAAAGAATGCTCCCTAAGTGCTGGAATGATTCTTTTTTTTGGGGGGGGTTGTTTTTTGATGTTGAAGAAAACTTTGAAAGGTCACTTAGTTGTATTTAAGCCAGCAGACCATCCCTTTTAGGAAAGACATAGTTTAAACCTTTGTATGAAGTAGCAAATATAGGCCAGAAATGGCTTTTCCCAATGCAAAAATGGTGTGGTGGTTGTACCGTTTACCATTAAATTCAGAATAAACCCGTGTTTGGTTTTTTCATTCTTGCCTTAATTTCTGTCTGTCCTTTTTCATCCTCAGGCATTCACAACAGACTTCAGAGTTCACTGGGCACAGCACCCTCTAAGGCCTGAATTTGCTGAAAGCACTTACTTCTTGTATAAGGTACAATCACACTCAATCTTCAGACTTCTGGTCACTTTTTCTAGCACCTCGAATCTTGTTGCTCTTTTATTTCAATCCACAACTGAGTAGCACATCTCCATCTTATTTTACCTCCTGGAGCCAGTTGTGTAGATAACCAGGATGTAAGTGCTGATTATCCACAGCTGTTCTAGGAGTTGTGTTTTATATCTCTAGCATTAGAAAGTGACAAAGAACCATTTTGAAAAGATATTTTAAAATAGGCTGATCTCTTAAAGAAATCTTTAGAGACCAAGAGCAAAAGCCTTTTGTACTTCACCGAGAAGAAAGTGCTGATTGTACAGTAGGTGTACCTCCCCTGTGCTTAGTTTTGCTTTTTCATTCGTTTTTCTCTTACAGGCTACTGGAGACCCTTACTATCTAGAAGTAGGAAAAACCCTCATTGAAAACTTGAACAAGTATGCAAGAGTTCCTTGTGGGTTTGCTGCAATGAAGGATGTCCGAACGGGAAGTCACGAAGACAGGTAAAAGTTTTCACCAAAAAATTAAATTACCTTGTTTATGTAATTGAATTAATTGAATTTTGAGTAGCTGTCTGTCTTCAGTTTGATAGCCAAGCCTCAAATTACCCATTTGTCAGAGTCTGTAAACTGTTTCAATAGCTTTATAGTTTGTTCCATAAGATTTTTAGTTTAACAATGTTTCATTTGTCTCAGAGCAATAGATGAATTACCTTCAAACAAAATATACCTCAAATCTGTAATTTTGTAAGGAAGTTTATCTGGTTTTTCTGTAATTCTGTTTTGAACTGAACATGCTGAATCATTGCTCTCCAAACAGAGTTTCTTCCAAGTGGAAGGAATTCTAATGGAATTACACTCAGCAATAACAGTCATGAAGTCTTCAGAGTTGGAGCAATAGGAGTATTTATTTTACTGATGTTTTAGAACAAAGGAGGTTTCCCTAAAGGACATCCACTTTTTTTTTTCTTTTCCCATAGAATGGACTCGTTCTTTCTGGCTGAGATGTTTAAATACCTGTACCTGCTGTTTGCTGATAAGGAGGACATGATTTTCGACATTGAAGATTACATCTTCACTACAGAAGCTCATCTATTGCCACTTTGGCTTTCCACTACAAACCAAACCACCTCCAAAAAAAACACAGTATGTAACACCTCAAATCTAAATCAGGTTGTGGTGCATTGAATCAGTTCCCTTTTTTTTTTTTTTTTTTTTTTGAGGGGAAATGGAAGAAAAATCAGGGAATAATCATAATTTGAGGCAGAGCACCAGTTTGAACATATATGCAGTATTTCATCATATTAACAGTGCCAATCACAGGAGTGAGTAATGTTTCCATGACTGGATTCTGCACTGCTGAACCTTGAGAAATTGGGATACTAGCAAGATTTAACAAGAGAATAATTCCCTACCTCTCTCAATTTGAAAATAACGCACTAGGATGTTTTTATCTCCGTTTTCTACTGTTTTTCCTAAAGCAAATATTTACAATAACATGTTCAAGTTTTTGTTGTCTGTTTTACTTCATGAACCCTGGGCAAATTTTGAGAAGTTTTTTGACAAGATACAGCTATAATTTTTGGTATATTTAATTGTTTTAATCCACATAATTAGGCATTTATTGTGTATATGTGAGACTGCTGATGGGTTTATAAATTATTTAACCTTCCAAAATAACCTGTAGCAATACAACTGTGCCACGAAGCATCACAAATACTCATCTTTTATAGTTTTGTGGTCAATAAGGTGACACAATTTATCTTTAAGGCAATAGTACTACTGGCAAGCAGAAGAAATGCATGAGGAAGTGGAGTGTCTGAGACATCAAGGACATAAATTCCCTTTTTTGTGCCTCTATTTTTAACCTTTACTAAGAGTTTTACAGTAATGCCTGGCTCAGAGGAAAAGGCTTGTGTTGTGTCCTGGAGAAATCTTATAACTGAGGAGAAATCACCCTATTTTATTCACTCTAGCATTAGACAGTGAACAGATGTTTAATTATTTGATGTTAATGTCTAACACTGGTAATATGTTTAATGTATTTAATGGGTCATGGGGGTTGCTTTTTAATGTTCATGGGCATAATACAGGTCAAAAAATCCATTGAAAACGGTGTCAAATGGGTAAAAGGCTGTGATGTTGGGTGTGTTACTCTTCTATGGAATTTTATCTGAATGAATGGAATGTGTAAATTATTTTTAACACGAACACACTGCTGTGAAGACAAACTGCATGTGAGGAGGTAGTTTGTAGTATGAGCCCAACATCCTGTTTGTATTTGTTCTCATAAACAGGAAAGGTCATGTCTTAGTATTCCTGTGAACTAGTAGCCCTTTAGGTCTTGAGTTTTAGGGAGCCTTTAAATAGTTGATTTTTAATTAGCTAGTAGTTGCAAACAGGAGGGGTGGTTTGTTTTTTTTTTTTCCAAGTAGATAAATACTACAATAATTTTTATGAGTGAGAAAATGAACTTGCTGGTTACCTAACCAGTTAGTTGCAAAGCTAAGACCAGGCTAAATATGGCTCCAAACCACCAGCCACATTCCACGTGGTTCCACGTGTCACAAACCAGCAGTTTAGTGCAAATGTTAACTCTGTCAGCCTTCCCGAAAATAGAAATTGTTTGACTTACAAATAGATTCAGTCTTGCGAGTCTGTGTGGCTCCTGAGGAGGAGAACCTTTTGTTCCTAGGAAAAGATGTGAGATTTTTGGTAACACGAAGCAAGAGTGCCCCAAGGCCTTGCAGCTGGTCACTGGGTGGAAAGGCAGTACCAAATGAAACCGTAACTACTCCCTAGTGCAGGGTCATGAGCAGGCTTGAGAAGTATTGCCTGCCCTGCCAGCAGAGGTTTAACTGTCTCTGCAAAAAAAAACCCCAAAAAAACCCTGGAAACTGTGTCTAAATTTATGAAATTACAAATTAGAATTGGTGTTGTATTTATCAATCCCTAGAAAGGGGTCCTAGGGCACCGATTCCCCTCTCTTGCACTCAGCTGCTGCGTGTCCTGAGCACAGATATCGGTCTAATGAGGTTTAGCTGTTGATTTGCTCGATAGGAAAATCTAACCTGCATTTTATTAATGTGTGTCTTCTGTTTTAGACCACGGAGTACACAGAGCTGGACGACAGCAACTTCGACTGGACCTGTCCCAACACCCAGATCCTTTTCCCCAATGACCCCATGTTTGCCCAGAGCATCCGGGAACCTCTGAAAAATGTGGTGGATAAGAGCTGTCCCAGGGGCATTTCCAGAGCGTGAGAGGAACATTTTCTGTCTTTTGTTTGAGCATAGGACTGAGTGGAGTAGGATCTGTTAGGCATGGAAGGAGAAATATGAGGGGTACTGGATGTACTCCTCGAGCTTGCAGGTCCTTTGGGAAGGGATTCCCAGTTAGAGGAAAAATCAGTCGTGGTTTCTCTGGCACCATCAGCAAGACTTAAGTTAATTTCCAGCAGGAATTAGCAAGTCTTTTCTGAGCAAAAGGAGCTTAATGAGCCACATACCTGGGCTGCAATTCCCACTTGGAGCATTGCAGGAAGTGCATCTCTGTGATTTTCTAAAATTCATTTCTGTAGTCTCGTGAACAGTTCTGCAACCCTTCTTTGTAGTGAGCAAATCATGCTGCCATACATAACTACACCTGTTCTGAGGGATTTAGGGCAGTGTTAAAGCCCAGGAAGTTTGTCTTTCTGACCAGCTCTTTTATTTTTATACTTCATGAGTAAAACTTGAGTAGCAACTGCATGAGGAAAACTGGATTTAGTCAGTCTTACAGTAATGCAGACTACTTAGAAATGAGAGAGAGCGTATGGCAGTATTGTTATCAATACTGAAGGGGTGTTTTGCACTATAAAATTGTTGATAATATTGACAGCTTTTTTCAAAAAGATATCTTGATTGAGAAGTTGCATTCTATGAAGCTTGTACTCAGTGTTACTGCAAAGAATTCTGACCTTGTGCTGGTGGGGATAACGTGAGAGTTCTGTTTCAAGAATAGCCCGTTTTTTAAAGCTTTGATCTCTGATATCTTTTGGCAGAGAAGAGAGTTTGGGAAGTGGACCAAAACCACCGTTGAGAGCCAGAGATTTCATGGCCAGTAATCCTGAGCACTTGGAAATACTGAAGAAGATGGGAGTCAGTTTGATCCATCTGAAGGATGGACGAGTGCAATTAGTGCAGCATGCAGTGCAAGTAAGGCCTGACACAGTATATTTTTTTTTTTTTTTTTTTAGAAATTTCATCAAAATCCTGCTAGCAATGATATTTGACACTTGGAGCTTGAGGAGGGACAGCCAGACTCTGGAAAGGAGGCACATGAGCTGGATATGCTGCTATATTTAGCAGGCTGATGCTTGTTAATATTTTACCTCAGCAAGACTTTTAACTAAACTTGCATTAAATTAGATGGAGGCTGTTCATGTTGAACGTGATGCAGCTCACAACATCCTGTCTGAAAACACTGCTTTCAGCGTGAGATGCTTCCATTTCCTCTGGAGTTCTGTGTATTTGTGTATTTTCAGCCTTCTGGGTGGTTCAGGTGCTAAAAAACCTGATTTGAAACGATGAGTGAGCAGCAGCGAGCATCCGCTCTGCGTTTCAAAAATCTTTGTAGCAAAAATAACTTCCATTTCTTCCCCCTCCCCAAGTTTCTCAAACATTTCAGCTAAAACTGATGGTTGGTTCTTTCCTCTGCAGGCAGCGAGTTCCCTGGATGCCGAGGACGGCTTACGGTTCATGCAGGAGATGATTGAACTCTCCAGTCAGCAGCAGAAGGAGCAGCAGCTCCCTCCTCGTGCTGTGCAGATCGTTTCCCATCCCTTCTTTGGCAGGGTGGTCTTGACTGCTGGCCCAGCACAGTTTGGGATGGACTTATCCAAACACAAAGCCGGGGTGTGTAAGATGTGTGTGAGATCTGTCCTTTGCTTTCTCTTCTTTTCCTCCTTGCTAAAGCCTTATTTTCCCTGTCCTGGAAGTATTTCAAGGCAGCCAGGTGGAGGGTGATCAATTAATTACAGTTGTTAAAATGACAGGGCCCAGCAGTGACAGAATGACAGCAGTGACAGTCATTTAGATGAGTGGCTTATCCCTGTGCTCTGCCCCTGAGTCATCAGTCATGGTTTAGGATTTAAAATACGTACACAGGAGGATTTCTGAAACAAATTCATCCCACCTGCAGCATGACATGGCTAAAGAGATGTTGATTTAAGGGAAGGTTTTCCTCCCATGTCAGCCACGAGTTGCAGAAGCCCTTTTAGAGCTAAACTAAGCTGTTCTTGTGCAAAAAAAGAAAACACCACAGAGGCAGTGATCCCTTTTGGAAGCAGTAATAAACCTCCATGGCTTTGGTGGGGCAATTTGGAGCCCCAAAGAGGAGTTTTCCAGACTAGCAGTGCACAGAAGAAAAACTTCCAGAGACAACAATTCACAGGTGTAGACAAAATACCCTGAATATGAGAATTAGGTTTTCAGCCAGGCATTCATCCTTTGGATCTCAGAACTCCAGGTTCAGGGTACAGGTTGCCTGCACTGACAGATGACAACACTAAATGCTTTAGATTAAGTGAAGAAACAGAAATACTTTGGAATCTTCTACAAGCTTGAACCTGCTGCTCTAATTCTCTCTTTATTTTTTTCCAAACAGACAAGAGGATTTGTTGCAACCATTAAGCCATATAATGGATGCTCTGAGATCACTAATCCTGAGGCAGTGAAAGACAAAATTGCTCTGATGCAGAGAGGCCAATGTATGTTTGCTGAAAAAGCACGAAACATTCAGAAAGCTGGAGCCATAGGAGGCATTGTTATTGGTAAATAAAATTCTGAGTTCTTCATTTGTGTGAGCTGAACCTAATTGTACAGATTTGAAGATGCAGGAAAGCTGACAAGCTTAGTTAAGGCCGAGATGCCAGTACTCCAGCACAGGAGCTGTGCTTTCAGAAGATGAAGAGATGTTTGGGGTTTGGCTCTGTGCAGGAAGTGCAGCAAAACAAACTGGGATGGGGGGGTTGTCTCTGCCTCTGCAGATCAAAAGTTGCTATTTTAAGGATGACAAAGTGCTGAGGAAAAACGGGGGTACAAAGGAAAACTGGGAAGGAAAACAAGTGCACGAGTTGGGGTTTTGCCTTGCACAGTGAATGCTGTGCCTGGGACCCTCTGGGCAGGGAAAGCTCCCAGTGTGCCAAAGCTCAGAGCTGCAGTTTGAGCTAACAGCAAGTTTGCCTTTCCCTTTGTGTGCCCTGCCTAGATGACAACGAGGGCAGCAGCAGTGACACAGCTCCTCTTTTCCAAATGGCCGGGGATGGAAAGAACACAGATGATATCACAATTCCCATGCTCTTCCTCTTCAACAAGGAAGGAAACATTATCCTGGATGCAATCCGGGAGTACGAGGCTGTGGAGGTGCTCCTGTCTGATAAAGCAAAAGACAGAGGTAAGGTTGGAGGGGAGTTCTGTAAATGTTACTTCCATCTGTGCTGTGGCACAGTGCAAAATGTGCAATATTTTGTGCTTCTGCCCAAGGGTGCCATAGTTTTGTTTGACATTGGAATGAGTTTTTAATTAGGAAAGCCATTATTGACGTGGATCCTTGTCCTCTCCCCCTGCAAGTTAACATCCAGAAATGCTGTTCCTCACTTAAATGTCACTTTGACTAATGAGAAAAATACAGCATTTTGGATTCCTTCTGAGCCCTTTGTGTCGTCATGTGCTTTGAAGTAGCGTCAGGAAACAGTCTTAAGTGTTTCCAGTGCCCTACATTGACAATGCCCCTCCCTTACCAAACTCCCCAGTGACATTCCTGCTGCCCAAAAGGAGAGAGACAAGTGTTAGAACTCTATTTTGCCTGTCTAAGGAGAAGTGGTTATCATGAGAAACGAGGCTGCTGACCTCAGATGTTTCCTGGGTTTGTCTTGTATAATACAAGAAAATTGCAAGCCAATACATTCCCAGTTGAAATGTTTCAAGTAGGGCAGAAAATTCCAGATTTTCCCCTTGAAAGCCTTCCTCATAACACTGCTGTGTCCAAGCAGAGTAGAGAAGAAAAGTATCTCTAGAAAATCAGTGACAGCATTTATCTTGTGCTCCCTTGCAAAGGTGATGTGCCCAAATCTAGTGTTGTTTCTTCCTACCTTACAAATCCCTCCTGTTTGTAACTGTGCTTAAATGCTCTAACAAAATGCTCAATACAAGATAGCTGTGCCTTTGAGAATTTGTAATCCATGTCTGCTTCTTCCCCCCCCCTCCCTCCTCGTGCTTCCCTTTGGAATCCCAGCAACAATCTTTAAAGGTAAAATGATTCCAAACTACATTATTGATAGCAGTAAGTATCCCAAATATCCACTGGCATGTGCAGTTAAATTCCCTGCAGGTCCTGAAATATCAGTGTCCTGTATTCTGGCCATAAAGATCCAGCTCCAGAGAAATCTCCATGGTTAAACTGGGCAGCTGTTGGAGATCTAAAGTGGGATTTGGGCTGTGTGTGTTGGCAGTTTGAGTGGGGGTGTGATGGGGGAGGCTCAGCCCTAGGCTCTCTTAAATTCACAGTTCAGTGAACTTATAAAACTGCCCAGCTCTCCCTTGTAGGCTCCTGGTGGGCCTGGGAGTGCTTTAAAATCCAGTACTGAAGTTCAGTGCACACAGTGGGTATTTGTTCAGACTGAAGGAGGGTAACTAGCACTGACCCACAAGTCACTTCTGACGTTTGAGGAACCAAAACAAGCCTCACTGTATTGTTTGCCATCATTTAAAATGTGTTTAAAAGTCTTCCCTGCCCTCTCTTTGTAAAAATGTGTTCCTTAGTAACATTAAATTTTCATATCACTGGAAAGTCTGCATTTTCTTGAATTAATAAGGCCAGGGGAAGTGACCTTGCTTTTTTGAAATGCATAATAAAATGCTGCATTCCTACACGGTTGTTTTAACTCTTTTTTTTTTTGTTTTTCCTTTTTTTTCTTTTCCTTCCCTCTCAAAGACTTGGAAATGGAGAATATGGACCAGAAATTAACTGAAAACGATTCCCATAAACAGAACTCAGAGGAAGCTGCTTCAGGACCTCAGGATGTTGGTGCAGCCAGCGAGGAGCCCGAGGAAGGAGAGAGCTCAGATGTTGCTGACCCTGGTTCTTTATCTCCTGCTAACGCAGACAGTGCCAGTGTTCCCACTTCCCATCAGGATTCCTACGTCCCTGGAACCGAGGAGGCCGGTGCTCCAGAGCCAGCATGTACATCAGGGGATAACCAGCCTCAGGAACAAAAGACTGAGACGGAGGCAGATTCCAAAGTTAACTGGGATAATAAAGTCACACCTATGGAATCCATATTAGCAGACTGGAACGAAGATATAGAAGCATTTGAAATGATGGAAAAGGATGAGCTATGACTTGTAATAGAGTAACTTATTTGTTAATAAACAAATGGAGACCTCTTTGGGTAGGAGTGAGGCCCTGATAATCCAAGCAAACATATTCAGTATTGTGATGAGCAGCCAGGTGTCCCCCCAGGGGGGACACCACGGAGATCCCGCACGCAAAACTTTGTATTGTTTTAATTCCTCCTGGTTACAAATGGCAACGGTGCAATCCAAGCCTCTGGGTGGCCCCACAGCTGGGGCTGGAGCCCAGGCAGGGAAGGAGCCCGATTCCTGCGTCCCAGGCTCCGGGAGGACGCGCTCCCTCGGGGCCCTGGGAAGCAGGAGCCGAGCAGGGTGGGGTGAGAAACCACCGAGGGTTATCGATGGCAGCCCCGAGAGCCCCCCCGGTGTCCTGCTGGAGCCCTTCCCAGTTGAAACCCCGGGGTGACAGCAGCAGGGGAATTGTTGCCAGTTGTCCTGTCTTTAAGGCACAGCTGGGAGCGGTTTGGTTTTGTCCTGACATATCAGACCCGCTAGAGTTGCTCATCACCTCGTTCCACCAGGAACCGGAACGATGACGTGGGGAGTTTTCCCCCCTGCTCCCGTCCAGACCAAAGGCACTGTGTGAGCAGGTTCCACCAGCCGTGGGGCCCACCAGGAAGAGATGAGGGAAGGTCATGCTCGAGGCTGAGGTGAAGTTGAGTCCCAGGTATTTCCTTTGGCCTCCCAGACTGAAAAACTCCAGTCTGCCCTGAGCTAAGGCGCTGACATGGAGAGGGCACAGAGCTACATCAGCCGTAACAAATCCTTCCTTTTTCTACCAGTTTGACTTCTAACAGCTTGACTTTGTTGTCGTTCTTTTTATATGCAACTTCTGTATGTGTGATGTTTGAGGCAGGGAGGCCAGTGCCAGTAGGGAAGTGCAACAATTTGTGCTGTTGGGTCGATAGTTCAGAGCCCAGGGATGTTACTCTGGGCTCTGGAGTTTGTTACAGGTAAGTGTGAGTCCTGATTTGTTATCCCCCATTGTGAAAAACTATTTAAATAAAAATGGGGAAGTTTAAACAACCTAGAGACATTTTTTGACTGTGTCCAAAGAAACTGCCAAAAACTAATTAACTTGATTTATATAAACTGCTTTTAGTGACTTGTGGTTTAAGGAATTGTTTTATATTAAAGACTAAATGAACACTGCCTATATGCTGCACCAGGCTAAAAAATGAAGGGTTACATTCGTGGTTACAATGGAATAAACAAAAAAAAAGAAAGCCCCACTCTGAACTGCACCTTTGATTTTAGCTGGTGAAATTACATGTGCTGAATATGCAACTGTTAATTAGCACAGCCATACTGTATGTATTTATACTCCTGTACAGTGAGCAGAGCAATCCCAGGCAATGTTGTATCCATGTATCCAAGCCACACTTGCTTTCAAGGAGTCTCCCAATGCACAGGCACCTTCTGGGAGCACGGCAGCCCATCCAGGTATCATCCATAACTTCACGTCTCTAGGGCAGGAGGGAGCTGAGGAGGAGCAGTGAATAAGTGGCCTTTGAAATTTTAAATGTAGTTCTAATTCCTTTTTGCACAAAAAACTGGAGGTTTGGACTGGTGAGCAGGGCTTGAAGCGGCTGGGGTTTGTTTTTATTTATGTTTTTAGTTACAGCAGTTTCTTCATGTGAAGCATTTGACCAGGGGAGCCTTGTAAGTGTCCTTGGTTCCCTGGAGCCCTGCAAGTGCCTGGGCTCGAAGGGACCTGACCACAATCAAACCCATCAGGTGTTCTCCCCTCGGATAATTCCTCTGATCTGTCAGTGCTCAGTGCCACAAAGGAGCATTTCTGTTCCCATGCTCTTTGACATGGGCATCATCTTCATTCTTTTGGTAGCTCTTTTGGTGACAATAGTTATTTTTATATCTCAGAGGCCTCTGGTCAATACAGCAGCTCAAGCTTTTCTTTTTTTTGACTTGCTGATTTAGCTGTAGATGTCAAATTTGATGAAAATATTAACTTCCCTTGCCATCACCAGCTCCTTTTTATTTAACTGCTTTCTCCACACCTATTGCTGAAGCAGCAGACATTACCTTTTGAGGGATTTCCAGTGATCCCAGAGCTCCATGTGGATTTGATGCAGCGTTTTGGGGGTGGCCTACCTCAGATATAACTGTTGCCTCCTTCCTTGTGGGTTGGTGTTTTCCTTGTTTCAGTTTCTACTTTCCCGTTGAAACCATCATGAGAGCCATAGCTTTGTTTACAGAACTGAATCAGGGAAGGTTGACCTTTTGGGAAAGAGGATGAAATTTGGAAAGAGTTTTATTCAGGTTATTTTTCACTTTGTATTTCCTTACAAGGACACAGGCTTTAGTTTAAATTGTTCATATCAGCCTGGAAATAAGTCAGCTTTCTGTTACTGTCATCTTAAAAAGCAAAAAGAATGTATTCATTAAAAAAAAAAAACACAACCTTTTGGAGAGGGGAGCAGATACTCTTCCCAAAATCTTGGAAGCCTGCTCCCTTCCAAAGGAATGTTGCTAGTACATCATTAATCAGTAACTGCCCTTGTGTATAGCACTGTACATTTATTTGTATGGGATTGAACACTGAAGAATTCAGGAATCACAGCTGAAACTAGCACTTATTTTCCATGCCATGTGATTCAGATCAGCCAATTAATTTCTTATTTGATCTTAAAGGAATCTTAATTGTTTACATTTATTTTTTTTTTCTTAATGAAGTTTCGGAACGAGCCCAGCTTTGGTTCTCCTCCTCCTGCCAGTGCACCTGAACAGGCACCAGTGAGTGTGTGTTGAGAGGTTGAAAAAATGGGACATCTTATGCAACAGGCATCAGTCAGACCACAGGAAACAAACCATTCTGTGAATGAAGCATTGTACGTTTAGATTTTATAAGATTTTTCGGTTTCTTCTTTTTTTTTTTTTCTTCTTTTTAAGCCAGCCCAATTTACAGCCGTATATTTTCTTATGAAAGATGTCTAATAACAGGTGCTGTAACACTGTTGTTGGGTTTTACTCTCTGGTGATAAAAGTGTACACAATATTTCTAAGGGCAACTATGTACTGTGATGTAAAAGCCTGGGCTAAAATGTACATAATCCGTGTACATAATTGTGTACTTGATTATAACTGCTGATTGTAAAGATTTAATAAAATGTAAATATTCTGGCCAAGCTGTGCTCAACTGGTGCTCCTTTGGGAATTGCTGGGATTTTTTTGGGGGGGCACATCAGATTCTTCGTAATAAAACCCCACCTTTTCAACCCAAAATTCAAAGTGGAATGGAAGACCTCTCGGCAGCCTGAGCTAATTGTACTATTCCAACATCTCTGTGACTTGGGCATTATTATTTTACTTTTTAAATCCAGAATACACATCCTCAAAAGTTCATCTGAGCTCCTGTTTTCACTAGAATTGAAAAAAAATCCCAGGTAAGTCTTGGAGGAGGGTGTATTCCATCATCCTTCCTCTTATCAGCTGTCCTCCAACACCTCTACTCCTTTGAGTTCTTCCTCTGTGGGAGTTAGGATTAATAAAATTAATTAGCATCATTAAATGGGGACTAAGAAAATCAGGATTAAGATGCAGGAGCCCTAAATTCAGGTCCTGGTTACTGCTGAGCAACGTTTATGATTCCTGATCCTCCCCTGGGACACTCTCAGTGGATGCCCCTGGGGTGGTAAGGAAGGCATGGTGACATCAGGTCATCACCCCTCCTATCAAAACTATATTTATGAATTTATTCCAGTAATTGTATCGATGGCCTGTTACTCAGCTGCCACGTTTCCACCTCCCAGTCCGGTCACCTGAAGGACTTCAGCGGCTCTGACCGAAATTCAGCCTCAGCTGCTGCTCATCCCACCCTTCCCATCAACCCAAAGCTGCTGAATGGCAGGAGTCCCCCATTTTCTTCCCAAGTGCTACATAAAAAGGTAACGTTAATGAATGTTTCCAGCTGGAATGGGGCCTATAAAACACGTTTGCCTGGGGAACGTTCACCCAAGCTGTGAAACTCCATCCAAAATTCATCTTTATCAACCCTTGAGTGGAGAGCACGATGTGATGTCACGGCACCAGGGCATTGCAGCAGCAATTCAGGCCGAAATGGTGCCAAAAAAAAAAGCCTGTGGTGCTCCCTGGTACCCAGAAGTGGCTTTCGGGGAGCAGTGGGACCACCTCGGGATGGTTCGGGCGCTCCACTGGCTGCCACACCAGGACAGACCTGATGGCAGCAGTGCAGGGCAGAGAATGAGAAAACATCCAGGAAAACAGCTTCATCCTTAAAAAAAAACCCACACAAACCTTCACCCAGTGTCTCCCTGCCCACCCCCACTTTGCCAGGGACACTGGGATGGGAAGGAGTGTCTGGGTTTTGGGCACAGGCCTTGGCCCAGGGGGGATGCTCGGAGATTTGAGGGGGACACAGGGAGCAGGAGCGTGGATGAGAGGAATTCTGAGCTGGCTCTGTTGAATTTGCTGCATTTTAGGCTTTCCCTACAGACCTCTTCTCCTGGCAGGCAGGTAGCTGATCGTCAGAGATGTGCTTTTATCCTCCCCTCTGCAGCAAAAGCCGCTTTCCCCATCCCTGCTCCAGCCCAGCGCTCCTCATAGGCGAAGAAAAATCAGCAGAGGCGTCTTTAAAAAGGCACAAAGGGGGCAAAAATCCCGGGAAAAGCTGTGCAGGTGGGGGCATTTCCACCACGTGCCGGCTCTCAGGGCCGCTTTATGTAACGGGGCACGTGGATTCCCACGTTTATTTCGGGCTTGGCACGGGTGAGCTGATGGTGCCAGGCCCCGAGCATCGCCCTCAAACGATGTCAATCTTCGCCGCGCTGGCATCACAGCATCATAAAAAATTACAGAGCTGCTATTTCGGGTAGCATCTCTCTCTCTCTCTCTCTCTCTCCGACTCAGTGAATAAATGCAGCTCCGTCTGACTCACTCCGGGGGATTATTAATAGACACAAAAGCAGAATGCCAAACCCCCAGGAACATCGCTCGGTTCCCACACGGAGCTTTCGAGTTCCTCGCAGCAATTTGCTCTCTCCGAGAACTTTTTGTCTCAAAATGCCTTTTTTTTTTTAATATGTGTATTGAAAAAAAATTAAGTATGTGCAGAGGGGGGAGCAAATTTTCTGTTCAGCTCGCCCCCCGTGGAGGTTTGAGGGGGGATGTTCTGCAGGGATGGAGGATGATCGCTCCAGCCCCGATCCAGCCCGGCATCACTCGCCCATCCTGGGCAACACCTCCTGCTGACAGAGCCTCAGGGTGAGGCTGCCGATGGTAACAAAGCTTGGAATAAAAGCTCGGGTGTCCTGATTGAAACAGAAACCATCCAGGATGGCAGAGCAGTGAGGAGGGAGGGAGCCATTCCGAGAGGGAAGGAATCACAGGCTTCTCCTTTGGCTGCCGTGGGTGCAGGGAATAGGTGTCCATGAGGCTGCTCTTACAGCTGGCTTTTATGGAGGAGGTTCACAGTCCCACACGTGTTTATGGCGATGAAGAAGCAGCAGATGATCACGATGAGGAGGATGATGATGATGATGATGGCTTTGCCACCTTCAAGCTCAAAGTGAGTGTTTACCTGGATGTCATGGGTAGAGATGTGCAGCTAAATTAAAAGAAATTTTTTTTATTTTTTTAATAGCAAAGACATGAAGGTTTTTGAATTCTACCCATGTTCCCATCTTGCAGTTCCCCTGAGCTGGGGCTTCTTTCCCTTTGCCCCAAAAGCACAGTAACAATAATAGGAATTTTCACTTGTTGCTTACCCAGTTTTCTGGATGTTGAAGGCTTCCTTCCCAACCAATAAAGCAAATAATGTGCCCCTCCAAAACCATCCCGGCATTCCTTGTCTCCTCTTCCCCAAACATCTACAGAATTCCACTACATAGAGAAGCATTTCAGCATTGGAAAAGCAGAGTTTCCCAGCGGTACCAGGACCCAGAGCAGGGTCTTCTGATGTCCTTCCACCAGCCCAGGTTGCTCCAAGCCCCATCCAACCTGACCTTGGACACTCCCAGGGATCCAGGGGCAGCCACAGCTTCTCTGGGCACCCTGTGCCAGTGTCCCACCCCTGTGGACCCCTCATGGTGTCATGCACTGTCACCTGTGAAGCAGCAATGTTGGTCAAGGCTGTTGATGGGACAGCAGTGCCAACAGCAACTGGAAATCCTGTTAAAAGCTCACCTTGAATTCATTCCTGGGTAGGCACACACACCTACCCAGCTGGAGGCCTCTCCTGTTCTGAAGGTCTGACGTGTCAGCCAAGCCGATGTGGAGTTGAGTGACTGCTAATTCCAAAGTGGAAGTGGCAGGAAATTATTGTTTTATGGACCTGATAAAGCCAAAACAGCCGACAACCATCTGTCTTCAGCCTGATTTTCACACGAGGACGGCGACGGGTCCGGAGTTCCGACACATCTCCCAGTGCTTCACCGGCCCCTTGGCTCTTGTCCCATCATTCAGGCTTTAAAATGCTGTCATCAACCTGGATGCTCTTGCAGCAACAAAAAGGCACGCTGCAAAAAGAAGAGAACACCCCATGGAATGCCACAGGGACCCCTGGCTCCTCTCTGTTCCAGGCGTGGGCAGCACCGAGCACAGCTCCAGCCTCAGGATGCACGCGGGGACGGTGGGATGAGGCAGCTCCTGGGGGTGAGGACTTCGCCTGCCTGAAAAAATTGCTGCTCCTGCTGTGCACAAAGGGATGGGAAGGAGCACTGAGCCAACCCAGGGTCTGTGGCAGGGGAGGAGACAGAGCTGGGGCTTCTGGCAGCGAGACTTAATTCAAAAAACCCCAAACTTCTGACTGAAAGCAAAGGAAGAAACGAATGTTAATGGGGGGTGGAAGGGTTTGGGAGGGGGCACAGGTGAAGGGGAACTCACAATAATTCAGTAAAATAAAGGCATCATCGTTTTAGGATGAAGATCACAGATAAAACACGGCACAGGGCTGGATCTGGGGATGGTCAGCAGCCTCTTGGGCAACTCCAGCACTGCTCCAAGGGCTCTGGACAAGGCAAAAAAAGCACAGCAAGGGAAGAAGGTTGATTGCAAAACCCCTTCACCCCAATCTCCTCTGAGATCCCAGGATCTGGCTTGGAGCTCATTAGACAGTGAGTCAGCCTCCTGAAGAGAAGTTTGGGCCCTAAATCACTTGAGACTTCTTTTAAAGGAAACCTTGAAATCCCATTTGAACTAAGCACACTGTATCAGAGATAAGCAATTTTCCTTCCCTTCCCACCCCTCCTCCTTCCCACCCTGCTGAACAGATTGGAGCAGACTGCAGCAATGTGGAGGGAGGGCTGCAAGGAGAGGTGCATTTTAAGCCCCCAGTAATCTACTTATATTATTAGGGATCCTCAGCAACTGTATATATTTAGACCTGTAACAAAATTTGCTAGGATTTTTGCAGAGGTGGAAGAATTAAAGCAGGTTCAAAAGTGACATTCATTTGAGCAATATCATAGGGCTCCCTGGAGGATTTGATCTCTGTTTCTCCATATCCAAAACTGCTCAAGAGCAAGAGTCCTGCCTGACCAAGAGCTCCAGTTGGCTGAAAACCATCAAGAAGCTCCTGGGACCTGCCTGGTACAGGGTGATGGCAGCAAGACACGTCATGGCCGAGGATTTGCTGAGTTGGTATGAACAGGCAGCACCTGCTCTCCCTCCCCAAACCCTCAGTTCTGTTCGTGTCTCACAGAATCACAGAATATCCTGAGCTGGAAGGGACCCACAAGGATCATCCAGGCACAGATACTGTCACCTAAAGGTCCATCAGTGAGGTTTGTAATTCACAGGGAGACTAAAGCACTTGCTGCTGCTCAGAATAAGAGCACAGCTAAGGTGGGAGTTGTCTGTCCTCCCTCATAAAGCTTCCACCACAGCCCAGGCCCTCGGTGCCATCATCACTGGGATGGAAAACACGAAATAAAAGAATTATTGAAACTAAGACCCCCCAGGGTTTGTGAGGGGAAATTTATATATGAGATGTTCAGCATCTGGACAACGAAATATGTTTCAGAAGAACAGACACAACCCCACCACTCCTGCACCACTTCCAAAAGCTTTATGAAGCACTTTGGAGAGAAGGGTTTGCAGGATCAAGCCCCAGGACTCTTTATTAATTGAAGTCTTTTAAATAATTGAAATGCGTGGTCCCTTGACTCCCCCTCAGCGTGGCTACCTGCTGGAGAGCTGGCATAAATTATGGAGGAAAAAAAATCACATCCAAGAGGATGGAGTTAATCACCTTGAGGAATTCATCACGGATCAGACAGCTCCGTGGCACTGAGAGATGCCAGCAGCTCCAACCAGGAGGATGGGATGGGATGGGATGGGATGGGATGGAATGGAATGGAATGGAATGGAATGGGATGGAATGGAATGGAATGGAATGGAATGGAATGGAATGGAATGGAATGGAATGGAATGGAATGGAAGGGGAGGAAAGGGAAGGAAATCCCCTGTCGTGGACTGTCCAACCCCGCTCAGAGCAAACACCAGAGGAAACCTGGTTAGCCAAGAAATTCCCCCCAAAAAATCTAGAGATTCTCAGAAGACACAGGTGACCTTTGAGGGACTTAGAACCCTTTAAAGGAATCTGATTTTCCAGAAGGTTCAGAGAAAAATGGCAGGCAATAAACTTGGGGCTCAAAGGCCCCCTTGAGCCACATCATAAGAGATGCTGCTAAAGCAGTCCCATGTTGTATTCCACACCCATCACACACATCAGAGCAACAAAACCAACACAGCACAGAAACTTATGTCCTGACAAAATTTCTCCATGGGATGAGAGTGTAAATCTTGCCCTCATACAGTATTTGAAGCAGGAAGAAATACCAGCACAGGTAACAATCTCCTTTGAAACAATAAATACAAAAGCTGTATTTTTTTTTCCTTGATTTTTTTTTCTTTTTTTTTTAACTCATGACAGCATTTGTTAAAAATATTACATCTGCTTTTGAGAAGGTAATATCCTCTCCATTTAATATGGAAAAATAAACTCTACAGGACACACAACAGATCCCCCCCCCAGTTGGCACAGAGCTGCTTTAAGAGATTAGATCCATGGGACTCATCGAGGCGGAGGGCTGGGTTTGTCTTCCTCGTCCCCAGACTCTGAAAACATCGCGTTGTAGGAATGGTAAAAGACAAGAATACATAAAAACAGTAAAATGTTTATTTTCTTAGAAAAAAAGAGATTCAAAATGATTGTGATCACACTCCCATTCGTGCTCAGCAAAGCCAATACTGCAAGCTTAGTCCTCGATTAAGATACCTATTAAATGAAACTCTTTCTCCTCTTAGAATACAAATTCCTGCTCCTGCATCACTTCCAGTATTTCAGTGATAACATGCTTTTAAATGGATAATAATTTCCTCAGCTTCTTCTCAGCAGAGAAAACAAGGCCTGCCATGGCAAAAACATCCCATCTCCAAAGCTTGGAATCACCAGCATTAACGAGCCCTCCGGCCTGGGCGCGGACTGACAGGCAGCTTAAGGGTGTTTCTTAGATGCTTGAATGTTCACTTATGGAAGCTTGGTGTAACACTACCTCATCTGATAGAAAACAGGCCAGAGGCCTCAGTAAAATCAACAACGTCTTTTGGATTAACTTTTTAAGGATTTGCTGCGTATCTGGACACAGGAAAAAAGTGAGAAGTTGCAACGAGTTTTAACTAGCAGCAACAAAAACAGTTCCTTACGAGTTCTTAGCAATATTCCTCATCTGTTCATTAGGAAACACTGTAACTGAATGGAGCATATAATGTGGAAATTATCTTCTTCTGTTATGTAGTGCTGTTCGCTCTAGAAGACTTCCAGAAGGTCTCGACTGGGTTGTAATCTATTTACACAGTAGTACTCCCGGGGCGAGCGGCAGAGTTGGCACTATGTGACATCCTCCTCTTCTGAACAATAATCACGACCCTGCAAGGACAAAAAAAGAGCCAGACCGTTTGTACATGGCTGCAGTTTGACAGGAACGAGCTCGCCAGGAATGCAGATCAGTTCCCTGAACGTGGGGCGGGTTTTGGTTTTCAGGGTTGGGTGTTTTTGGTTCAGGGCTCGCACGACTCCTCCAGCCACGAAACCAGGCTAGGAGACCCTTCCCTTTCCCTCACTAACAACCTCCTAAGCGCCACTGAATTCCAGGGGGAGTCCCAACAAACTGATTTACAAACCTATTTCATGTAAAGATCCGCCTTGGCGGGCACAGCCCTGCACATTTGTCCGGAAAAGATAAATCTCTGAGGCAAAAGCAACCAAGCACATAATCCCATGGGCAACACCAGGCAGCTGCTGTGAACAAGGACACCCCCTGTGATAACCCCAGCAAGAGTTTAACATAAGAGCAGAAGATACCATTTGTATTGAAATTATGCTCGCACAGCGGGGGATACGGGCTAAGCTTCACAAAACATGGATTTCTTATCAGAGCAGTCATGTTAAGCCTTCCATCCCACCCCAGCCACAAGACTGGCAGCAGCATCTCTCTAGGTATTCCCCTGGGATGGTCTGGAGAAGGAATGCCCCCTCCCTCACCACCTGTTTTGCTCAAAGCAGCAAGAAGAAAGGACCTGACAGGACCCACCGTCCTTGTTTCCCCATGCAGACCCGGCTTTTTGACGCAAACCCCCTGAGATACCCCGTGTCAAACAAGTCCCTCAAATGCAGGGCCCCAAATCTTAACCTCTTTACTATTTCCCACTGTTCCCATATGCTGGATGCATCACCCAAGAGCTTGCATGGACAATCCCAGCAGTCGAGCAAAGCACTGCCATGGAAGAAGAAGAAGTAGAAGAAGAAGAGGAGAAAAATGAGTGTCCAACCTCCAACAGAGCATAAAAACTCAACACCACCCTGTAAGCAGAAGACACCAACGCAGCAGTGCTAAAACAGGGGTACCCAGCTGCCCCACAGATCAAAACCAGTCACTGTCCTGTCAGGAAAGGGAAGGGAGGAGAGATAAAAGTGGGGAGGAAAAAAAGAGAGCTGTTTCTTGACGCAGAGATCAGTTTATTTGGGACACACAGCAGGGGTGCACGTCAGGAACAAAGGCTCCAAAATGCCTCTGCAGTTACAATCCCAGTGCCAGTGGTGGGACTGCAGAGCTGGCTTTGCTGGAGAGGCCTCACCCAGCTCCAGCAGCTCCCCAGGGCCCAGCACTGTTAGCAAAAGGGTTTTCTCAGTAAGTTAAAATAAACCCCAAGAGACTAATAGGCCCGAAATTCCAACTCAGCAATCACTGACCCAGAAAGAAAGGGAAAAAAATACATTTTTTTAAACTAAAAGCTACGACTCAAAAAAGAAGGGACGCTGAAACACTTGGCAGTGAAGCCCAAAGCCACCAGTTTTCTCCTGTCCATCTGGACCAAACCAGGAGACCAAGCTGGTGGTGATGAAAGCTTTGTCCAACATGCTCCAGTGGTATCTAAGTTCAGACTGAAGGAATGATGGGGTTTTTTTTTTCGAGGAGTAGACATGTGCCAGGAAGGAAAGGAACCAGAGGAGGTAACAACTTCCCTCAAACAGCATCACTGTGCCTGGAAAAGGAGTCTGCAGGAGAAGAGAAGGCTCCAGTGTGACCTTACTGTGGCCTTTCAGTACCTCAAGGGGCTACAAGAAAGATGGAGAGAGGTGTTTACAAGGGCATGGAGGGACATGGGACAAGGGGGAACGGCTTTAAACTGACAGAGGACAGGTGTGGATTGGGTATTAGGAAGAAATTCCTCGCTGTGAGGGTGGGCAGGCCCTGGCACAGGTTGCCCAGAGGAGCTGTGGCTGCCCCTGGATCTCTGGAAGTGTCCAAGGCCAGGCTGGACAGGGCTTGGAGCAACCTGGGCTGGTGGAAGGTGTGGAATGCGATGATCTTTAAGGTCCCTTTCCAACCCGAACCATTCTAGGAGCCTATGATTCCACAACTGCCAGTCAAATCCTGCCCAGGGGAGCAGGCTCCTGCACCCAGAGGAGCCAGTGCAACAGAGCAGGTGGCTACTTAAACAGGAATGGATGGGCCATCCCTCAATAGCCCTTAACAGCACAGGCTATTAAATGAGCTGTAATGATTGAGAGTGAACTGTGCTAAGAAAGATGAAAATGGTAACACATGCCTCCAAGTTCAGCTAACTCCTGAGGAATCCCATCTCCCTCCCCCTGCAGTTTCAAAAAATCCAACTTTTAGCCGTTGTAGATGTCCCCAGAAACACCCTGAACGCCTCCCTTCCTGCACCCAAACCAGAAGGGCTCACGCCCCCTGCTCTCTCTAGAAATCGCATCACGGCTGATACGGTCCTTTCAGTGAGCAACAAGAGGAAAAATGGGAGGAGAAGGGGCTTTTCCCCGCCGTGTGGGTGACAGGGCAGCCAGCATCCCGGCGGGCTGAATGGCCCGTTGTGCGGCCGGGGCAGAGGAGGCAGCGCCGGGGATGCTTCCGCAGCTTGGCACCAGCATCCCTCCCACCCACGGCCCCGGGAGAGGGAGGGACGGAGAGGGGAACGAGCTGCACCAAGCAGCCCTTTCTTCTGCCCGGGCTGGAAGAGCCGGGGGGACACAGTGGCCCCTTTCACGGAGGAGGCGGCGCTGGGGATGGCGAGCCCCCCTCTTCATCAGCCTGGTTTTGTTTCACAGCCCCGCGCAGAAAGGAGGGTGGGGAGAGAACGGCACTAAATCATTGTGCACGCCGCACTGATTTCTGTCCGTTTCTCATTTTGTTAGGGGGAAAATCAAAAAAAAAAAATCAATGGAGTCATTAAGAGCAATCCACTTTGCTAATGAGTTTCAGCCTAATCACTCTGCCCCTCGCACAGGTTTCGTTAGCAACCCCCGCTCCTCTTCGAACCCCACACAAGGAGCTGCATTGTGTGCCCTCCCCGCGCCCCATGCCCGGCTTTCCTAACGAGGGGATGCAGCCACTCTGATGCCGGAGCCTCTCCCATGGCCTGCGGGCTTCTCTGGGAAACCTGTGCCAGGGCCTGCCCACCCTCCCAGGGAAGGATTTCCTCCTAATACCCAATCCAAACCTGCCCTCTGGCAGTTTGAAGCCATTCCCCCTTGTCCTGTTACTCCAGGCCCTTGTCCCAGGTCCCTCTCCAGCTCTCCTGGAGCCTCCTAGGTATGAAAGGCCACAACAAGGTCTCCCGAGCCTTCTCCAGGCTGAACAATCCCAACTCTCTCAGCCTTTCCTCACAGCAGAGCTGCTCCATCTCTCTTCTCATTTCGGTGCCTCTTTTGGACTCTCTCCAACAGATCCATATCCTTCCTGTGCTGGGATTTCTTCCTGGTGCTTGTCATGGGACTCGCATGGGGTCCTGTGGAATCAGGGTCCGAATAAATTTGAGATGTAGAAGGAAAAATCACCCTGAAGACTGGAGAAACTTCAGGAGAAAGGTGCTAGTTCTTCACTGTGTGCTTCACAGTGACTCATTTTGAATGCAAATGCAACACTGCACTAAATTAGTCCTTGCACTATTGGATTAGAGAGAACCCAGATAATTAATTTATTTGCCTGAATACCAATACCAGTGGCCTCATACCAGGACATGTTCCTATCTTCCTAATCAGAGATGGAGTTTCAAAACCAGATTTTTCCCCCCGTGAGAGTGCAGTGACTGCCCCAGCCCTGGCTGCAGCCAGTGGAGCCCCTTTTCTCCTCTGCTGGGCACAGCAGGTCTCAGATTTACCCAGCAGCTGCCAGGTTTGCTTCAGGAGGAACCTTCAGTCACTCTCTGCTTCCTTCTCAGGTTTCCAAAGCTGTATTTCTGTGTACTTCTGCCCTCATCTCTCAGGTCAAGCAAATCAGTTGTACTCCTGACCCACATCTTTCTAATTTACTCTGGGGGAACACTCTCCTCAAGTTTAATTGCTGCTATTACCTGCTGCCCATCCTCCACTGGAATATATTTCTGTGATTTCAGGCAGGCCTAATTTTCAGTAATGATGATCACACTGACACCAGGTGAGCTGCCTCCTTTCCACTGCCTGTTTCTGCTCCGTTTTCCTCCTGAACTCTGGGTGCACACGCGTCTTTTTGTGTCTTTTTGTGTCTTTTTGTGCCTTTTTGTCTCCAAAAGCCAAGCCTGTGACAAACAGCATTTGGACAACGCTCTCAGACACAGGGAGGGATCCTTGGGGTTGTCCTGTGCAGGGCCAGCAGTTGGACTTGATGGTCCTTGTGGGACTCTTCCAGACCAGGATGTTCTCTGATATCACCTCTAACTACTGTTTCCTGTGCTTAACTCTACCCAGCTATTCCCAGTCTCCCACAGAACTTTGTATCTCTGGCTTCCCGTCAGGTTTTTCAGTATTTTTAGCTCCAGTTCTGGTGCCTCTGAAGCGACTGGGTTGACTCCAGCAGAGCCAACATCTAACCCCATGTGCAAGGCTGACTTCCACATTCTCAGCCAGCGCCACCTCGGCCTTCATTCCAGCATTTCCTTCCTTCCCAACAAACCCTCCGTGAATTGAATTACCACCATCACACGCCGTTCAGCTCCAGCTCTCCAGGCAGGGACACGCACGCAGAGGCAGGAACAGATGTCTCCCTCTGAATGCCTCACAGTGTTTTTTGGCACTGAATTTTGGTAGGCAGGAGCTCCAAAGCAATGGGGTTGACGTTCTGGTTGTTACCTTTGGGTGGCATTTGCAGGAGAGGGCTGAGCTCCGTAGGGGCAGCCAGAGAGAGATCCCGCAGGCTGTCTCATGGCAGCTTTTCTTCTTTTGATCTGCAGGCTTCATAAATACTTCAGCTGGTGAAATGCCAGCCTGTGTTCTTTCCATTTCACACTCTGACTGCAGAAGTTTTTATTTCAGCTGACCTTCCCGCCCGTTTAATCGCTGCGAGGAGCCCGAAACACCCGTTTCGCTTCCCCGCCTAATGCGTAGCTCACACGTAAGAGTTGTTGTTACTCACTCGCATGAAGTGACCCAACACCCCCCCTGGGATCCCAACACAACGCTGAGGGATGTTTTTGCTCCTGACTGACTGCAGAGTTCCTGCAGGCACAGCCCACGGGAGCCGGTGACAGACTCCGTGTCTCCATTACACATCCAAGGCTGCTCGCGGCCACGGTTACCACGGGAACGTCGCGACTTGTTTTGGGACCTCATCAACCTCACCAACAGGCAACACCCCCCCACTTCTGCAAACTATTTCAGCTGCAACTGGTGAGCTGCTCACTGATAGAACCCGTTCAATTGTTTGACAGTGTCCTCAGAACGCTATTTAGGGATCAAACCGAACCCCTCACGTTTTCCAACCTTTCCGGCATTTGTGGTAATACCTAGGAAAAAATGCGTTGTGGGCAAAGATTTAATTAAAAGACCCAAACCCTCCCTTAGGAAGACTATTTCCTCAGGCACAGGAGGTCCCCAGAGAACACAAATCCCACGTTCAGCTGCACATTAACTCCTGCCAGTCAGTCCCATCAGCTGTCAGCAGCCTGAAAAGCAGGAGAGCCCTCTCCCTCTTTCTGACAGATGAACTGTGTATTCCCTCTAAGCAAACTCCTGATCTAGAAGATAAATTAGCACAGGTGCCCTGGAGATCACCTGTAACACATCTGAGGGCATGATCCAACCAGCCAGAGACGTGGGCAGCTGCACTCAGTGTGGCATGAATGGCATTGGTGCCCTGAAACAAAAACCTAACCAGGACTCATAATCAAATACAGCCTCAGCTGCTCTGGGCTGCAGACAACACAGACCTCTGGAAAATCCATTTCACTGCAGACTGTGCATTTGACATTATGGAAGGGGATGAGTGTCCAGGAAAGGCATCTGAATATTCATAGGGTGAGAGCACTTATTCAAAGGAGATGTAGCTATATTATGGACACGTAGAAATTCTACTTTTAAATGCACTTTGGTTACATAAAACCTTACCCCTGCGAAATACTGGTACAGAAATATTCTTCTCAGGAATCTACAAACTTCTCCTCACTTATACTCTTTCCCTTTATCTCATTTTTTGCTTTCCCAATTTATATTCTTTTTAGAGTAGAGTCACAAATTCGTTGCTTGGGACAAATAAGACTGAGATCTAGACTGGATCCACATAGCCCATTTAATCCCTCAAGTTTCCCATCTGCACTGTGGTACAATTATTCCCAGGATCACTGGGGATCATTTAGGTTGGAAAAGCCGTCTGAGATCAAGTCTGACTGTTCTCCCAGCGCTGCCAAGGCCACCTGTGTCCCCAAGCTTTGAAATCCACCCAGGGAAGGATTCTCATTTAAATGACTTGTGAAACACGTGAAAGCTGCTCTCAAGACAATGAGATATGCAAGGAACTATTCACCCTCTTCTTCAAAACATCTCCAGCATCATCATTTCAGTCCACAGAGCCCTGAGGCAGAGCTACAGCCACACAGCCCCTGGAGCCCGGAGCTATTTTGAAGACGTTCAGCAAGAAATCACCCAGGTATCCCAGATATTTTACCAGCATCAAGGCTCCAGTTGTCTCCCACAGAGATTCAATGAAAGATCAGAACAGTAATGACATAAAATCTCACTTTGCTCTTCTCCTTTATGCCCTCCATCCTAGACTGGTGATGTTCCCACAAGACAAAGGATTCTCTCTGGTACCTCCTGCCACCTCTTTTACTTTTCTGGTCTTCTTTGTACTTGAACCATCTAACCAAGGAGCAGTGAAGGGGATCTTGGGCCAGATCCCCCCCAAATCATGGAGAATGTGGAGCACTGCAGCGGGCAGGTCCAGGTGTCCTCCCCATGGAGCAGGGAAACCTGCATGTCCTCCCCTGAGAACATCCATTTACATCACCGTGCCTTACCTTTTCAATTTTTTCATCGAGCATTCTGAAGAATTCTTGTTGGCTTTCAGAGATGTGCATGCTGGAAGGCAAAAGGAACAGTATCAGCACAAGAGAAATTTTTCCACTGCAGAACACTGATGCTGCAGCCCAGGGTTTGCTGAGGGACCCAGCTGTCAGCTTTTCACCATTGTGAAAAATAAATCACTTTACACTTTCATCTACAGTCTCAATTTTTTTAATCTTTTTTTTTTTTTCTTTCCTCTTTCCTATTTTTGGTTTGCCCACAAAAAAAAAAACCAAAAAACCCCTCACTGCATTTAGCTCTGTACACGTGTGCTACGCTTGGGATGGTAACTGGGACACGTGTGCATCCATGGAGGAGAATGAATGGAGGAGGCCATTCCCTTTTCCAGGCAGGCTGCCCGGGCCAGTGGCAGCCCCCTCTGTGTCCAGACAAGTTTTCCAAGGCTGCCAATTCCACCACCACCAAGTGAGACACCGCTGAGGTTAAAGCCATGCACGGGAGGATCTGCACAATCCTGCTGCAGGTGGGCCCTGACACGTTCTACGAGCCCAGGCTGGTCCTTCCCTCCCAGAGGGGTGGTCCTCACTGCCCCCTGAGCAGACCTAACAGGTTATTCATGGCATCATTTAGGTTGGAAAAGCCCTCTGAGATCATCAAGCCTGACCATTCCTCCCACTGCCAAGGCCACCCCTTACCCCTGTCCCCAAGTGCCTCATCTACACACCCTGTAAATCCCCCCAGGGATGGGGACTCTGGACCCACAGCAGGGAGCAGCACCTGGGCCCACAGGGGGGCTGGGGAAACGTGCCAGGGACTCAGTGTGCACAAAAAAAAAGCTGCAGAAAGAAAGGAAGGATGGGGACTGGTGCCAGTGTTGACAGCGATGCCAAACGGTCAGAGGGACACACAGCTCTGGGAGATTTTCTCCAGCACAAAAAGCTGGCTTGGTTTGCTTGCATTCCCACCCTCTTCCTCGGAATGATCCTTTCAGCTGTCATGAGTTAATGGTCTCCCTAAGTGCCCAACAACAGGCTGCACTTCCCCACAAAGCTCAGCATTCACACCGCCCTCGCTATCAGGATGAACATATACAATGATTTGCTTATGTTGGACATAAATGAGGGCTCAGTTCTGAAGGGAAGGTTTCAGAAATGGCATTAAAACCTAAAGCTGGTGATTCAGGAGCAGGAACAATTCACCTTTCAGGGGCTGTGGGAGTTTTTTTGTCCCCAGCTGTCTGCCCAGTCCCTCAGGTTCCCCCACCTCCACCTCAGATGGGGAAAAGATGCTTGTTTGGGACAGCTGACCCAGTCACCTGCATGTTCAGGTGTCCTGGAGAGGGTTTTAGGGCAGTGCAGCCCTTTCTTGGTAGGTAAGTGCTTGAAAAACAGTTTTGCCTTCGCAGCACTGCTTCTAATAAAATGACATTGGAGTGACTCACCCCAGCCATAAATTGTTGAGAAAACTAAAAGAAAGCAGGAAAAAAAAAAAAAAAAAAAAAAAGAGCATTGCCATATCCATGAGAATTCCCACAGGAGGTTCTACAGACCTGACAGTCCAGGATCTTCACACAAGTTTGTCTGGGCAGGAAAACTGCCCTACTATTCGGAGATGAAAGACACCCCAATGCTGACAACTGGGGAGCTGTGTACAGTTGTAAAATCCACTGCAGGGCAGGGAACTGACAGATTTAGTGAACACTGGAAGAGTCAGAAAACCACCAAATCGAAGCTGAGTTCTTGGAGAACAGAACAGAACAGGAAAAAAAAAAAAAGATTTCCCCAAAATCGAAATGTGGATTTAATTTTCCTTGTAAGAAGCACATCAGAAGGCATGAGAACACACCTTTAAATGTTTCATGGCAGGCTGATGAAACACGTTCTGCCAAAAGCCGGGATATTTATCCCCAGTATCAGCACTGTCTGAGTGATGAATGGATTCAGAGAAGCTCTGCCAAGAAGGAGTGAGTAAAATCTTCCCTGGGAACTTAATCAGCAGAATTTTGGAACACCTGCATCCATCCCCAGAATAAGTCATGGACTTGTTAGAGAAAGTCCAGAACATGCCATGGAAACAGTCAGAGGGCTGGAGCAGCTCTGCTATGGACACAGGGTGGGACAGCTGGGGGTGCTCAGTGTGGACAGGAGAAGGCTCTGGAGTGACCTTATTGCAGCCTTTCAAAATACCAATATTTAACATGGAGAGGGACCTTTCAGCAAGCCTGTAGTGACAGAACAAGGAGCAACAGTTTTAAAGAGACAAGAGGGCAGGGTTAGATGGGATGTGGGGAAGGAATTGTTCCCTGTGAGGGTGGGGAGGCCCTGGCACAGGTTGCCCACAGGAGCTGTGGCTGCCCCATCCCTGGAAGTGATTTATCTCCTCATTTCTGCTCGTACAGCTGAGCAGCCCTTTCCCCCCCAGTGCTACCCCTCCCAGCAGCCAGAATTGTCATGGTTTTTAGAAGACAAACCTTTAAAAAAATAACTGTGCATGATAACAGCTATTTGCTGACTTGGCATTTAGCAACTCAAACACATGTAGCCACTTTTTATAGACAGAAATGCAATGGTAAGTTGGGCAAACAGTGGAGCTTCCACCCAACAACCTGCTGTGACATCCTTCACCTCTCTCAGAAGTTCACTTGTTTTGGCAGGACTGGCACGGAAATATTTACCTCTGCCAATGCAATTTTAAAAAAACAGGCTTTTTGGCTATTCAATGTCAGTTCTGATTTCTGCAGGGACCTTTAAAACGATGGGTTTGATGAAAGAATGGAAACCCTGACCCCACACTGTTCCCTCTGCCTTGGATGTACCAAAAGATGACCCTTTTCTACCCCAGAGTAATTAGCCTTGTGACAGAACATCTTAAATACATCTCTGACCCTGCTGGGAAGGGCAGAGCCACAATAATGAAGCACAGCTTTGCTAAAGAGTGATTTTACCTCCACCTTCCTCCTGTGAATTTCTTTGCAATTACAACCAAAGCACTTATTTTTTTCCCTTTGAAAGGAGGCTGAATTACACTGTCAGTTGATTAGGAAATTACTAAAGTTTCCAGTCTTGAAACCAAGTTCAAAGCAGTTGATATTCAGCAAGTTAAAGTTAATAAGTGCCCCGAGGGCAGGGCATAAAGAACAGCATTTCCATAGTGTTCAAAATCCAACAGCAAAGCCTCCTCACTTGTTCGTTATGAACCTGATACACAGCTCCATGTAATCTGTTATTTTCAAGCCAATTAGTGATTAAAACGTAATGATGATTTAGGTAAGAAATGAGTTACTAATATCAAGCACCAGCTCTGTCACAAGAGTCAAATATTTCATGTCATATGTAAGGCTGACTGACCTCAGCCAGGGTAGGGGCACAGAACTGCCAGCCAAGGGTGGAAAAACTCTCAGCTACAAAACAACCCCCACTTTAACATGACCATTGTAAATGGAAGGAGTTTACCAATCCCAATCCCAGGCAGTACAGCTGCTAAAGAAAACCAGGAGCAAAAACCTTCCCAGGAACTTAACCAATAGTACTTATGAACACGAGTAGAGAAGTAATTTTAGTTATGTGTAAGTTGTATAGAAAGCTGAGAAACAACACAGGATGGGTCTCCTGCCAGCCATAACAACGTGCATCTCAGCTGTTTTTAGGTCCTGCATCTTTGCTGATGCTGCCCAGTGTTCTGCAGGTCTTGGGACACAAGTGACCTTTTCTACTGCACTTAAACTGAGTGTGGTTTTAGGGCTGCTGGAGCCACCAGCTGGGCTGCACTAGGCAGCAACCCTGAATCTCAGGGACACTGCTTAACCCTGTGTTTATTTGTATTACGACTCAAACAACAAAAATGGAACTTACTTTGCTCTGGGTTGATGTACTAATCCTGGGATCTCTTTATTAGATTTAAGTCTTACGTTTGAACTGGCACTTTTTTCCTGAAACACACACAAAAAAACACACAAGAGAGATACCATCAGTATTCATTTAAGCACACACAGAGGCTGACAGGCACTTGTCATCACACTGCGCTGGGTTCAGGCCCAGCCCGCAGAACCCGACAAGAAAAGCTCGGCGAAAATGAAATTACAAGGCAACACAACTGATGCAGGGATCCCACGTGGGCAATTCTTAAATGCCACGAGCTTGGTGGGGTGGGGGAATTGCCTCTGGGTCACCCAGCAAAATCCACAGAAAATGATCGATGTGCATCTCCGGCCTGGCCCCTCACAGAGTTGCATCGATAAAAACATCAGCTGGCACCTCTGACCCCCAGAGTCACCCAGGCTTGCTCAGAACGGAGCTGAGAAACAGAAACATCGTGGAAAACCCTGTGTGGGAGGAAGCACATGTTAAACGTGGCAGGGAGAAGAGCAGCAAGGGCAGACTTGACCTGCTCAGCCGGAAAACTGGGCACAAGGAAGGAAACCAGCTCTGGAGAGCCCATGGTAAGAAGGATGTGGACAAGAACACCACCATGTCCCCACCATGCAGAGGAACAGAACCACTAAAAAACATCTTAAGAAAGGCATGGGGAGGGAAAAGAGATGAGAGACAGAGCACTTCAAGGTAACACCTTGTCATCATGTCACGAGCTTCTGCGAACCAAAACTCAGCGCACACACACGTATCTGTGATCTCCAAAATCCTTGGAAAGGATACAGCCCCTTCAGATCTTCCCAGTGCTGTGTGTTAGGGAAAGCTGCTGGTGCAGATGGGAGAGGTCTGAGTCAAATCTTGCAGCTCACCCGCTCCGCAAATCCCTCCGAGTTTCTTCGCCGTGACAATTTAAGAAACATCAACCCAAAAATTAGTGGGGTTTTGGGGGTAATTTTGGTGGGTTTGTTAAGTCTTCGAGTGTCTGAATCACAAAAGGTGATTTTGGAGTGGGTTACTAAATCACTGAATAAAAAAACCCCAAAAAAACCCAAAACAAACAAAACAAAAAAACAAAGCAAACAAAAAAGAGGCTGTCTAGCAGTTAATATTTCAATGAATAATTCCACAAGGGACGTAAACATCAACTGCCTCAGCATCTTTAGCACTGTTTAATGCATATCTCCTAATCCTCCTAAGCAGAAAACAGTGCCTTGCATGGAAATAACAGTGAGAGGGAAACAAGCCCTTCTTCCAAGCTCTAAAACAGGAGTGTCTGTGTGTTTGCCACATCCCACCAGCCACTGCCTGCCTGTGATCCCGTGATGCCAAGTCAAATAAGAGCAACAGAAGATAAAATCACTCGTTTCAGAACATCTTCTAGCAGTGTGGGGTGGGGATGGCTGTGTACATGCTGTGTGTGATGAATGCACGAACCTCTCATGAGCTGAGGTCAAGGGAGGGAGGGGTGAAGACACCAACACCAGAAATCAGCTGTAGCCCAGCCTCCTGCACCAGGGGAGCTTTTACCATCAGATTCACTCCAGGGGAAGGGAGAAGGGGGAAAAGAAGTCTGATGCACAGCTCCTGTGTTGGGAGCTTTGATAAATCCCAGCAGGGCACATCCCCAGCTTTCCACACCTCTGCTCATGGTTTGGTGTCAGTGCAGCTCCACCAGGAGTTGGAATCAGCCCAAATCCCAGCCCAGAGAGACTTCTGCCACTTGGGAATGAATAGAAAGACGCAGGAAAAATATATGCTGCCTTCTCTCTGCGGGTCCCAGAGCAATATTCAGAATATTAACAGACTGACATAGGAAAAGGGAAATAAAACACCAGTTTACTTGGCTTCAAGATTCCCCAGTTTATTCTTTCCCTCCTATCGCTCCTGATAATTAACACACCTCAATCACCTATTACAGTTCTCCTGTTTAAGCAGAGATTATGTTACCTTCTCCATCTGTTGCTCAGCAGGAGCAAAGAGAAAAAGGGGAGTTAAGAGAAAAATAAACCCCGAGCAGGTCTCAAGCTGGCTCATTGCTTTGTTTCTGGCTATAATTTCTGGCAGTGATATATTTCACTGCACCCATCGAAATATTGGCTTTGATAAAAATAGATACTCAAAAATAATTCTTCCAAATGCAAACAAATAGACTATTTTTTCCTCGTCACTTTGAAAACAAACTGACTCATCAGAAATTAATGGTCTGGCTTCTAATATTCTGCTAACCAAAAAAAAAAACAAACCAAAACAAAAACACTTTAATGCAGTTCAATTGTTCTTTCAGGCTGACCTGACTCTGATGGAAGGGTCACATCTTGCAGTCCAACCTCATTTTCTCCCCTATTTAACAATAAATAAGTTACCATGCATCAACAGACCCACACCTGGTCTTAAAGCCCAAATCTGTTGCAAATGGAAAGGCATATGCAGAAGTTTGTTTTTAACCTAGCTCTGCTTACAAGGATTATTTAAAGTAAGTGCAGTAAATGCTGCCTCACACCACGGGCTTAAAAGGAAACCCTCCAGGATGCTGCACTAGGAGAGCAGCATTAGCAAAATAAAAGGGGAATAGTGGACATTTTACTCCCTGTTATTTTGCAATTCACCATTATCAAGGCAAAGCTGTCACCCAGTCGAGGTGATTCCATTTGATAGATTTGTTAATTATTGTTAATTCCTCCACAAAGGACGCACCATACCCAGAATCTCAGGGCACTAACAGATGGCAGCGACTCTGCTGCCAGATGCTATTAACACAGCAACAGCCACTACTGCCACTATAATTAAATATCTGTCAACATTCCCCGTGATGCTTCCCCTCTTACGAACCCCTTTCCACAGACACGGGGACTTCACTGGAAGGATTCTGCTTTTCTTCCCAGGATTGCCACAGATGGACTCAGGTGAGCTGCTGATGGTCCTTCCTCTCGACTGATTTTTAACACTCAGCTTATTAGAGAAGGGCTGGTTTTTAAGAGATGCTTCCATAAGAGCTGCCATATTTTTATGAAGAGACTGTATTTTATTTTAAGCATCTATAAATTCATTAAACTGGCCAAGGACTCAGTTAAAAAGATGACAGCAGCAATACCCCTATGTAATCTAATGGCTAACTTGATTAACTTAATCACATCCTGGTGTTTTAATTGTTTTCCCTCTAAATTTACAAGAATTAAACAAATGCACAAAGACATTAAGGGGCTTAGAGGTCTTTTCAAAACAATTTTACATTTCTAAGTCAGTAAAACTCAGTGTAACAGGGTTCTTAGTTTCAAGTTTCTGAACCAGGTCTAGTGCAGCCACGAGTGGGGTGGGAAATGAACCTCAGCAGGCTGGGAATGAGTCCCACCAACTGGTTACAATGGGATGGACTCTTCCCAAGTGTCTGAAAAGCTTTGCTTTAGTTTGGCTTTCTAAACTGCTAACTGCAGTGATTGTTGAGGTGTTGGCCCTTGCTGTCCTGTGTCTTTGGGGGGGTGTTGAGTCAGTACCTTTACTGGAGCTGCTGTTGGATGTCCCTAATTGACCTGAAAGGTCCTGGCTTTCCCCCTGCTTGTCCATGCAGGAGATGGAATTCCATTGCTGCAGCAGAGATGGCTCGTGGTGCTCCCAAAAGGAGTCTTTTGAGGCATGTCTCAAGACCAGACAAAATCCTCCAGCAGTGAGCTTGGCAGAAAAGGCCCTGTGAAGCAAAGCAGCATGAAAACCCAGAGCTGCTTGTGGATGGCAGGTGGAGCCCTCCCAGGTAAAGGTGTCTGATCCCCACAATCCTCTTTGTGTCCTCTGCCAGCAGCTGCCCTTGGTCATTCTTGTGGTTTGCAGGTTGTAAAAAAGAGCCTTGGGATTTGCTTCTGGGAACAGGGATCTGTTTCCTGATGGGAGTCCTTGAAATAGAAGGGAGTCTGTGGGAAATGAGGAGGCTTCAGGAATGCAGGGGCTGGAGAGTCCACAGTGAGGATGGTTTGAGTGTCCTGATGTCCCTGACCCAATGCTGTGCTGTCACCAAGTCCTCTCATTCTGATTTAAATTGTCTTTAAATGTGCTGGAAGTCCAAATTGATGTAGAAAATGCTTGTGGAAAGCTTGGTGTTCCCAAGGGAATGCTTTAGGGATGTGCAGCTTCTGAACTGCAGAAATAATTTGCATTCCCCTAGAAACCTGCTGGGCTGTGGTGGGGATTTTTCCCTTTTTTAACTTTTTTTTTCCCTTTTTTTTTCCTTTTTTTTCCCTATTTTTCCCTCCTTTTTTCCCTCCTTTTTCCCCTTTTTCCCTTTTTTTAACCTTTTTTTTTCCTTTTTTCCCTTTTTTCCTTTTTTTTTCCCTTCCCTCCCTTTTTTCTTTTTTTTTTGAAATCCCATTCCGTACTCTGTCCGAAATCCAGTCCGGGTTTTCCCCATTCCGCACTCCGGGAAAAATCCAGTCCGGGTTTTCCCCCATTCCGTACTCCGGGAAAAGTTTTTTCTGGTTTTTGTTTAATTTGCAAAAGGCTGAAGTATCCGATTTGTAACCTGCAATCACCAATGTTGAAGGTGGCACCTTCCTCCAGATCGGTATCACTTTAAAAATTAAATTGTCTCTGTAAATTTGCTACTAAAATATATTTGAAGTGAACAGAAACAACAAAGGTCTCTCCAGAGAGTGATCACGTTTTTCCTCAATACTGGTAGTTTACAGCTACTCAAATATTAATAAAATAATATTCCTGATTTATATCAAGATGACATTTTGCTCCACAGGAGCCCACAGCACCTTCAAACTGCTTTCTGGAGCCAGGTTAAAATAATTTATGGGGGAAAAATGAAGCATTTGTTTTCTTTTTATACCATAAACTGCTCTTTAAAATAATTGCATTTGAAGAGGAGGAAACCTAATGCATCAGCTAGAAAGAGAATGAAAGATGAGATGTGAGATTTGAATATGCCAGCCCAGGCACTTTTTACCTCGCTCAGTCGTGAGGACAAGCCCCAGGTAATAATATTTCATACGGACTGTCCTGATGCATCAGGATGAACAAGGGAGAAATACTGACCTGTAAGAAGATTTTACTCAAGTTTTCCTTGCTTTATTCACATGTAAGTATTTATTTTTTGTGAACTTCCTTGGCAGGAAGAGAGCCTCTCTTTTTTTCTCTATATCTACCTGGAAGCAAAACCACCTGAAAATGTTATTTAGGGTAACTTTATAACCAAGGGGCAAATCAAGCATTGAAAAATCTCAGGTGCTGGTCAAAAGTGATTACTCCTGGATGCAGTTTCATCATTATCCCTGCCCTAATAATGTGTACATGCACCTAATTCCAGGAGGGGTCCTAGGCACACTCGGTGATGAGGCAGAGCCACAGGTTCATACAATATCCTGACTTGGAAGGGACCCATGAGGAAAACTGGATTCAGCTCCTGGCTCTGCACAGGACAGCCCAAGAATAGGTTTGTTGAGTTTTACCCCCAGGCAGTAGTGGGAGAGACCAGAGCCATTCAGGCATGCTCAGGGAAGGCAGCAGCAGACACAGTGCCTGGCATTTATTCTGGAGAAAAATCTGATTTTTCAAACCCAGCCAACACCACGCAGTGAGCCTGCACTGACACAGGGAGTGTAACCCAGGATTGGCAGAGAAAAACCCTGTGCTTTCACCAGAGACCCAAAACGTGTTCCAGACCTCCTCCTGAAACAAGCTCCTCTAATGGAGCTCCTCCTTCCCAGGGTAATTACTGGGAAATTCTGCTGTAGCAACTCCAGCTCCTGAAATGCAATATGGAAGAGCAGGATCCGGAAAGCACACAAAACACCCCCGAAATTCACTCAAAATGGGATAAAAACAGGTAAAAAAGGAGAAAGGTGTAAACCCTGAGCAGCTCTCTACAGCCCAACAGAAAGGCACCTGTTGCTGCAGTCTGAGAAATTAGAGAATGCTGCTTTTAGTGGTTATAATAATAATAACAATAATAATAAATAAATAAATAAATATTTACATACATACATACAACTTACATGGAGATCCTTCTCCAGACTTGTATCACCCACTAAAAGAAGCCAACACAGAAATTCAGGGCAAGTGTGAGCGGAAGAACAAAATGAGTATTGGATTACAGGGCAACTGGGTGGATTTGGAGACCAAGGAAAAAACAGACAATGAGCTCTAGCTGAGAACACGCCACAAATGAGAATGGTTTAAATGAAGCTTAATTTACCCCTCCAAGGGAGGAAGGAAAGCTCCTCCTCGGAGAGCACTGGCTGGAGGCAGGGCCACAAATCTGCTTTGTCCCTGACCCTGGCTCTGCTGCTCCTCCAATATTGAGCTCCCTCTCCAAGGACATCCAACCTGAGGTTACCCGCTCGCTGCTCAGGTTTCCTGGATCAGCTCTTGGTGCATTTGGCTGAAGCTGGTGCAATAACTGGTTTCTAGCTGCTTTTGAAAATGCTTTTGAGATGTTAAAAATTACGGTGCAGGGGTTATTAGCAGAACATCTGACACGCCCATTACACCCAGCTCGTGCTGCAGGAGCTCAGAAATCAGAAAAATCCAACCGTGAGTGTAAAGCTGGGGAAAAAAAGGAAGAAAAATAAAGGAAGAAGAAGGAAAATGCTCCATCTGGAGGGAGTTGCAGGACTTCTCTTGCAGTATCTAAATACAGTTCACCCTCAGCTGAAGCTACTGGCCTTTGAGCTTTGATGGAGAACATCATTAAAGGGCAGGGGAAAAAACATGAAGGGCAATTCCCATCACTAAGGGGTTTTCACAGAGCATTAATATTTACTAAATCTAATAGCTACAGCTTTCTAAACATTCTCATCAGCTTTTCAACTCCTCCTCCTCCCCAGTCAATGTTAGAAAGTCTGGACTAATTGGTTACAGTAATTCCAATTAATTCTGTCGAGTAACCAGACACCAGGAAGGGTGTAGACAAACAGAAAGTAGACATGGAAGCAGCTGGTCTGAGGACAGGAAATTAAGGCAGGTAAACAGATGAAATTACTACTACCTGCACCTTGGCATCCTGCTTCCTTTCACAGCTCTGAGGTTTTATCACCCCACCAGTCAGAACTCTCTCAGTTCTATAAGGCTTGGGACACTAAGGCCCAGAAAGACAAAATCTGGGTTTCTACCTCAGAGTTCTTTTCTGCAGACAGACTGATAAAAATCAAGGTGTCCCCTACAGAAAACGAGGGGGGTGATGACTGGGAAAATGCCTCTGTTGTGAAATATGAGGATTACACTGCCCCGAAAATCAGGGTTTTCTGGCTCCCTCAGCATCTGCGGTGCTCCAAAGGGTCAGCCAGGACAGGAAAATGAGCAAAACAGAGATGAACAAAGCCAGAACATCTGCCTCCAAGTGCATGAAGTCTGAGGTCAAACAGGGAATTCTCTTGCTCCTGCAGCAGGATCCTCACCCATCCGTGTAGCAAACCCAGGGAATGGGAACAGGGGCAGGAAGGGGACACATCTGCCAGTGGGAAGGGATTTGCAAGGGGAAGCTGAGGAGCATCCCCTCTACAAACAACTTTGTAAGAGGCTGAAAACTATCCCTCACAGCTCTACACCCAGGACACCGAGGTGACAAGGTGCTTTAGAGCATGGAGAATAACTCGCTCACATCAAAAGAGATCCAAAACACTGCAAATAAAGTGCTGTGGGCAGGAAGGCGACCTGCTCTCCTACTCTCATTAACACACCAGATCTTTAATGGCTTTGGTACGTCCAGGTGCTTGAAAGTTTTATCCAGCAAATAAAAAATACATGGTTGGAAGTTAAAAACTGCCCTGCTGATGGCTTAGAAGACTAGACAGGCCCTTGAGGAAACTTCAGAGGGTTCAGGGCACTCGGCAACAAAAAGCACAACTAACCTTGCAGGTATGTTGCTCTCCTGGGTTGTAGAACCACCCTGGGTAACAAAACCTGGCTCAAAAAATGAACTTCCTGCTTATTAAACCCGTGTCATCAACTATTCTCTCTTTTGCTCAACCAGCTTTTACCAAAATACAGTTATTTATAGTAAATGTATATATATATTACTCACGCTCCCAGTTTTTCGTGCGTGTCTCCTGAAGGCAGTTTTCCACCCAGTGCAATAGCATGGAAAGAGCTGGCATTAGGCTGGGAACAACAGCACTGAGTGAGGTCTGTAAAACATCTACAGCCAGGAACAAATGCTGCAGACAGTCTTGGGAGTGATTTTGGGTGTCACGGCGTTCCTGCTCCATGAAGGAGCACTGCTGGGAATGGCAAGGGGGTTCTTGCCACCGCGATTTTTGCACAGCTTTTTACTTGAGGTGGTTTTGAAGAGCTTTATGCCCTTCAAATATTTATGAGGAACACGAGTAGAGAACGAGACGTGTGCTGTTTAAATAAGCTGGGCCTAAATTTCTGCAGCAATTTCTCAAGCTGGTCTTCTAAAGGCAAAACTGACCTTTTTCAGCCTGTTCTTAGAAATTTAAAGTTCTACACCTTTGTAAAATCAGATGTCTCTCCTGAGATCTTCCTGTGCCGTCAAAACCCACCAAGATCGATGCTCCTCATGTGCACATGTCCTACCTCACTGCCTTAGTATGAACTTTAGGGTGTGAATTTTAGGATGGGGCCATGGAAAAGATGGTGACCACCAAACATCCACTTTGAAGAGTTCCATTAAACCAGTCTTAATGGGGAATTTTGCAGGATACCCGTAAGATGGAGCACTTCTCCTCTAAGGAAAGGCTGGGAGAATTGGGATTGCTCAGTCAGGAGAAGAGAAGGCTTTGGGGTGACCTAACTGTGGCCTTCCAGGACCTGAAGGGAGCCCACAAGAAAGATGGAGAGAGACCATTTCCAAGAGCCTGGAGGGACAGGACGAGGGGGAACGGCTTCAAACTGCCAGAGGGCAGGGTTAGACGGGATACTGGGGGGAAATTCTTGGCTGGGAAGGTGGGTAGGTCCTAGCACAGGTTTGCCCAGAGAAGCTGTGGCTGCCCCTGGATCCCTGCAAGTGTCCAATGCCAGGCTGGATGGGGCTTGGAGCAAGCTGGGCTGGTGGAAGGTGTCCCTGCCCATGGCAGGGGGTGGCACTGGATGATCTTTAAGGTCCCTTCCATCCCAAACCACTCTGGGATTCTGTGAAGATACTTTTCCCCCTCTTATCCAAACCTGGGATTTACAAAGGATGGAACAACAAGGGAAACCCAGAAAGAAAAAGTCCTTCTGGGTTTTCTGCCTGCAATTAAGAGGAAAGCCAAAACTAATTGGAAGATACGGTGCAAATGAAGAGACACCATGGAATCATATGTAAACAGAATAAAAGGGTAGTAAGAAGTTACAAATTAGATGACAAAACCAAGAGTGGTGCTTCTCTTCAATACAAACACATTTGCAACAGGAAGGGTTTGTGTGTTCCAAACCAGCAAGAATTCCCTACAATGAGCTCTCATTCTCCCAGCACTGTCCAAGGCTCTAATTTTGGAATTTTCAGTAATTGCAATTATGCAAATGCCACTGTTGGCACATATTCTCGATGTCTGTATTTTGCTCCTCTCAACGTCTGTTTTATTTGCATTAATTCTCAAATTTGCACCAGGCGTAAGATTTAAGACCCTGGAGGATGAAGTAACAGCTCCTGCTACGTGGCAAGTTTCAGGGAGCACGGGTAAAATGTGCATTTTAAAGGACTGAATTGTTTGAATATTATTAATTATGACATCTGTGCCACGACACACGAGAAGCATTAGGGCTGCAGGAGAAGCCTTACATCTGATTTATGTATTTTGTACCACCTTTTCATTGTTTTTTAGGTTAGCCATTACTTTGGAATAATTATTATTTCACACAGACTGTGGTAGCCAGACCTCTTACTGAGTTTCCAGTCCTCAGATGTGTAAGGCATGGATTTTATCTGGATTCTCCCAACACTTTTACCTGAGAGCAATACTGAGAATAGAAACCATACACATCAGAACGAAAGACAACCATACACAGTTTAAAAATTTTATAAGCCATTTAAAATAGTAATGGAGGCTGGGTTTTAAGTGTTCATCTCTTCTAAGTTTCCTCGGATAAAGAGCAGATAAATAGGAATAACTCCTAAGTGCTTGCAAAATGAGGGCCCAACATATTCCACTGAGGATGTACAAATATAGCTTTGATGCTCAGGATGCTGCAGGTTAGAAGAAGATACCCAAACCAACAGTGGGAGGAGAATTAGCCTAAAATACAATGACAGGCCTGGAAATACTCATGTCCAACATTTAGGACACTGATGGTTGGAATCAATGATCTTAGAAGTCCTTTGCAACCTTAACAATTCTAGGATTCTATAATCCTAAAATGACCAATATTTCAGAGTCCCAAAATTACCGTTTGCCTGTCACGGCTTTAAATGTCCACCCTTGATTTTCCATCCTCTCACCCTCTGAAACCAAATTTCCCCAAAACCACCCCTTTGCAGGTGGCTCGAAATGAGCTCTGCCCTCCTCTTCCAGAAAGCAGCAAATCTTTTCTTCCAGGGAAGTGTCAGAGCCAGCCGAGCGTGGCTGCTGTGCCTCCATCCCAGCAGTGGCAGGGGCCATGAGCCCAGCCAGGGTTGGCACGTGGTGTCTGCTCCCTTGGGAGGCACAGGCCAGGGAAAGAGGAGGAATCACGCACTGTGCAAGATCGGGCAAGCTGGGAATGGATCCTTCGCCCACCTGCAAAATCTCAGTGTCTCCTTGATCAGAATGTGAAACAGCACTGGGAAACTCTACAAGATTAGTCTCCTGAGACCTTCTCATGGTATCAACCACCACAAAAGGAAGATATTTCGAAATATCACCCAACTGCATCACCTGGGGGCACGTATCCAAACCACATCACAACAGCTTTCCGCCTAATCTGTTCTCCAAACTCCTATCCCGCAGGTTTTCTCAGCAGTCTGCCTTTCATTTTTTGCCCCTTCCCTGGAAGTTCAAACATTTATCCTACTACCCAGCTTTAATCCTTGCCTGATGCCTTCCTGCCTCTCTCAGTAGTCACGGAGAAAAAAACAACTGTCCTGCCTTTTAAAGCAACCTCTTATACATCAGCTGACTCACGTTTCCCTCTGTATTTTTAGGCTAAACAAATCAATTCCTTCCATCTTCCATTACAGCTTACGTTTGCTAAACCTCCTGTTCTTGTCACTCCCCTCTGGGCCCTTTCCCATCTGCCTGCATCTTCCCTCCAGAGCACATTTCCAATTCCGGCCACAGTATTTAAAGCCTTGCTGAGGTCAGGATGTGTCACATGCATTGCTGTATTTGTAGTTTTTTTATTCCTGCTTTTAAGGGGTTTACCTCAAAGGAGGGAGGGCTGACCCACCACAGATACAGGGTGCATGTGTAAGCCAGCAACTCGTACTTTAAAAAAACCCCCAATGTAAATCAATGCTGAAAGAGAAATTAGCTGAGCACAACCTCTCTAATAAAAAAGTTGTGGTACAGTGTTCAAGATCTCCCTCAAGCCAAAAAAGCTGGTGGGTATGGTGTCTGTCTTCCTACCTCAATCCCGGGAATATCTAAAAAACCAGAAATATGGGAAAGTAAAATATCCGCGTGTTCCATGACTCACAGTCCGTCAGGTCTTCCTAAAATTAAAGCAAATCACAAGCAACAAGCAAAACAGGTGTTCTTAAACCATTTCAGCCTTGCCATTTCCAATCAAAACTAGTTTCTAAGTCTCCAAGTTGATTCCCAGCCATTTGCAGACACCAAGTTTTAACGCACATTCTGTTTTCTTTTCAAGTCAGGTGACAGCAAACACAAGCACCTCTAAAATTTACCAGGGTGGTCCCATCACAGGGATATTCAGAAAGTGATGGATCAACGTGTACTACCAAGAGGTGCAGCATTCCCAAGCATGAAATCTTTCTGCCTGAGCCAGAAGTGCACTCCCAGGCACGGTCATAGCCACGGTACTTACAAAAAAGGGGAAAATCAGAGTTTAGTATGGAAATAGTGCCGCATTTTTTTCTCTGCAGTGTTGTACCATTAGCATTCAATTACTTCCCAAAATTTAATTAACTCCTTGTTGAATCTTAATGTGATAACGAGAGCTTTAATTCAAACCATATACCATGTCAATGCTATGATCCTAACAGCAAAAATAGATTTTATTAAAGTCACCCAAGCCCCATAATCCCCCTGCCTTTTTATAACACTGTGAGCCACACAAAAGCACAGCAGCTGCAACAGGCCAAGAATCTTCCCTGATTGCTACTAGGAACATTAACAAATAAAATCTATATGGAAATCAAAATCAGTTGGCTCTGATCAACAGTTCTCACGTGTTCATCTCTCTGGCAAAACAAAAAGCAGCAGAGATGGTGAGCAAGGCTCCCTGCAGATCCTATACCTCTGTTCCACCAAAGACCACGTTAGGTCATTTATCATGTCAAAACTTTCAGTTTCTGAACCACCCACAGCAGAGCCCCACGGTATGAATTCCTCCCTTGGCCTTTCTCTGCCTCACACTTTGTAAACTCCTAAAACCTGAGCAGAGACCTACCAAGACTCCAAACATCAAGACCTCATGAGGAGCACACCTGACCTTCCAGCAGGCTCATCAACTCCATTAGAAATACCAACAAATAGATGATGTAACTTTACAAAGACAACTATAAGCCAAATCTGACAACGCTCCTCCAAAACTTCTCAACACGAAGGACTGCAAAAGCAGTTTTGAAAACAACTGAGGCGTGAAATGTGTCAGGATCGTGTTTTTCCCTTGCCAGTAAAATGCAGGACTGCTCCCATTTCCTGACTCTTCACACAGAGCACAGCCTGCCACCTGACCGAGGCTACGGGGCACGATGGAGCACGTCCCTGAAGAACCACGTCCTTAAATTCACAGTGAAGAGTTTTCCTGGGGTAAACCTCAACCTGGGCACAGTTTGCTCTTGGGTCTGCAAAGCACTTAAGGACCCATTTCACATCACAGAGGTGCCTGAATCCCCCTTAAGGGACCATTTCATATCACACAGGTGCCTAAATCCCCCTTAGGTGAATGGTGCCGGTGCCCATCCTGCTCTCCCGAATCACGGCCCACACGGATCATCCAGCACATGTGCTGAGACCAGTTCTGCAGTCATTAAACACAACAATGACACGAGCAACTCCGCTCTGGGAGGACTCTCTGTGACACTGCCCTGTGTGTTTGGAGCAGCTGGGTAAGGCAGTGCAGGCAGGGAAAGCTGAAGGGGAAGATGGGCAAACAACCTGCCAGGGGAGCAGCACGGGGGCCAGCCCAAGGAGCCTGTGCTGGAGGCTAGAATTGCTAAAACAACCTTCAGCAGAGGAAGGAAGGGCAAACAGCAGATGGGGACCACGAGATGAGGACACATTTTACGATGTTTACACTTCACTTAAACAGCAGTGATGGCCTGGGTGCAATGAGCAAGAAGGAAATACACTCCTTTCAGCCAAGGCTCCCCTACTTGTTTCTTGCAGATGAAGAGTCACACGTGGCCTAAACTTATAGCTCTAAATAAGCAGGTAGTAACACAGCACTGTCCCAAGGAAGTTCTAGGACCATTAAAGCCTTTTTTGTGACTAAGGATGGGGCTTGGTCCTTGGCTTCAGTGATCCCAACAGCCTTGCTGTGAGCTGCTCACGGGGTGTACTTGCCTCAAACCTGTGAGCTCCTGTTCCCATGGACTGCCTTCTGCCATCCTTCTAAGGACTTTCCTGCTGCTCAGCACCAAGGGAGCTGTCTGTGATTACCCCAGGCCAGACTGAGATAGTTCTCTGTGATGCCCTCTCAGTCGCCAAAGGCCACCCTGAGCCGCTCGCTATCCTGCCGGCGGGTGCACCGAGGGCTCAGGGTGTTGTCAAGCCTTATCTGGGAAGACAAACACTTTAGATGATTAGGTGATCTGCTCATAATCCTCTGATTTAGAGTTCAGTTTAAGCCCTGAATTCCTGGAGCTTAAAATCACTTTCAATTAATACTCGTATTAGCAGGGACCCAGGGGAGCTGCACAGCCAGTGGGGACACTCAGCACACGCCCTCCTGAACTCACCAGAAACTCTGGTCAACACTAACAACACCACACATGCTAAGAGACTATTTTTCAATATCTAAAGGTATTTATTTTCCCCTCTCTCTCAAGAGTGCGGCTTCGCAGTCAGTTTGGAATCATGGAGTGGTCCGGGTTGGAAGGGACCTTAAAGCTCATCCATTTCCACCCCTGCCACGGGCAGGGACATTTCCACTGGACCAGGTTGCTCCAAGAAGCCCTGTCCAACCTGGCCTTGGACACTTCCAGGGATGGGGCAGCCACAACTCATGTCCATTTGACTGAGGTCTGCCACTTAAAGAAAAAAAGATTCAGAGGAGAAACCACAGATGTATCAGGACTAAATCCTTCATCCCAAACAACCAATAAGCTGGACTTCCCAAATAGATTATGAAAGCAAATTTTGCAGCATAATTATCCTGCTGAAAGATCTTTCCATGTTTTGTTTCAAATTATTTAGCATCTATGTATTAATTAAAACATTGTAGAATGACTGTTTATCACAAAACCCAGAGCACAGTGAGTAATTTCGAGACAAGAAAAAATAATATAATAACTAGTAACATGATTTAATTCTGCATGCTGTACTCTGCTCTTGTTATATTTGGTTTCAGCTATCAGCCTAGTGCAAAAACCAGCCAAGAATTCTTCAAGCCTGCCAGAGCTACAAATACTGGCCAGAAATATTTGTCATATCACAGCTCAGGTTCCAAAAAAGTAAGATGCTGGACTTTTACAGCCAGGAAAATACAAGGTGCAGGGGACAATAAAAAATGGACTTATTTAATATTGTTGGAATGCATCAGATCAAATGAATCCAAGTGCTCTTAATCCTGTAGGGCTGCAGCATGACAAATACACTTCATTTAGATACTCAGGTCCCCGTGAGTCAAATCAGTCTGGAAGATTCAGCCACGCAACTGCTGGATGTTATTCAATTAGCATGAGGCAATGCTTTCCAGCCCTCAGCAACCCAGGCAGCCTTTTCCTTTAGAGAGCCAGACAGCTTTACCTTGGATTAAATTTATCGATTTTTCCACTGTGTGTGTGTAACAGCCTCGTCAGGCAATTTCACAGGAGCTCGCCCACCACTGCATTAATGGGCTTTGCTAATTTTTTCACTCATAAAGTACAAAACAGTGGTGTCTTATAATTAGGTGTAACTGCAGACAGAGGCAGCCTCTGCAACACATGCATCTCTGAGAAAAAGGTGTTGACACAGACATGCCCATAAGAAGTTTGGGGTTTATATTTACTTACTTTAGGGTAAACTATCTTCAGCCACAGCCAGTCCTAACCATTTCAGTGAGCCTAATTCTTCGTCTTGGATCAGGAAAAAATCAGGAGCAAACCCCAGTTCTGCATCTTGGCTCAGTCACAGGTGGTGCAGGGGCTCAGCCTCGAAGCCAGGATAGCTGCTGTAAGATGATGTTTTCACCCACCCCACTTTCCAGCAGCAGCAAAGCTCACCCATCCAAACAGAATATTCACCTATTTCCAGTGAAAACACTCCCTGACAGCTGTCTCTGACTGGAACCAGGAAAGCTCAAGAGTAAATATACTGGAGGTACTGACTCTGAAAGAAAGGTAAAGCAGGGTTTGCATACTATTTGAAAGAAGAAGATGAGAAAACCCTTTTCCAAGCTCACTTTGACATCATATGATGTGAAAAGTTCACTGCTTACACATCTGTGCTAATTGATCAGACTGACTGGATCTGAGCTTTGATTAATACCAATGTGCAAAGCTGGCTGGGGAGAAGGCACTAGACAATGGAACACTGTTAAAATGGAGGAATAGATTAAGCAGGATTTTGCTGGTATCCCTCATGGAGCTGGATTTTCACTAGGGACTGGGATGATGAATAATAACCAACTGGAAACTGGGACTGCTTTCCAAAACCACAGAGAGCACCGAGCCAGGAAAGACTCTGCTCTGCAGGGTTCAAAGTTCTCCTGACAACTTGGAGAGATATCCTGAAAAATTCAGGAGATGATTTAAACAGGACCCAAGTCCTAGGCATTGCACTTTGGCAGGAATCACCAGTGGGATACATACAACATGGAAACACCAGCTTAGGTGGGAATTCTGCTGAACAGGATCTGGAAGCTCGCTGGACACAAGCCATCAGCATCATGCTCCTGCAGCAAAGCCAGACATCGTCCTGATGGATGTGAGAGCTGGGCTGGGCTGCAGAATACGAGACCTTCTTCAGCTCCAGGCACCAAGAAGGCCTCAGAGGACAAGAACAAGCACGTGAAGCGGACAAAACACGACCTGGAGCTGCTCAACCTCAAAGGTGACGGAAGTGAGACACGATAAACATCGGTTCTCCATACCCACAGCAACCCCAACAACCACACAAATCAACCATTAACCTGGAAATCTGGATGGCAATGCTGTTAAACTATTTCACCCCCAACATTCTGAAGGCAGCACTCAAGTCCTTGTACTGTTCCCTTCACACAGTCCCCAAATGCCTCCCCTTTCCCACTGATCCTATTCCAGCTATCGATCCTAGTCCACCCCCACGGCTTTGTTCCTAACAACTTCTTTACTCATGTAAGGCAAGGAGCTTGAAGCAAGAACAGAATAATTATTTGGTAGGTCCCACCCTGGTGCTAAGTTCCTCTAAACTCAATTAATCACGAAGAACCACCGGCAGCTCACTACTTGCCAGCAAGATACACCAAAGTAATAAGCGATTTTACATTCTGCTTTTGAAGACAAGCTATTAAATTCACATACGGTACTACTTTAATCAAGAATAGTTAATTAAGCTGTTCCCTTGATATGAATTTTTATCATTCTGCACCAGCCATTCATCACTTTTTTCCAGGCCTCAGACCGGGCCCATGATGCATGTTTGCAATCTGTCTTGCCAAATTAATCTGTCACCATTTGTAAACTCGAAGTGGATCCAATACATTTCGTCTGGCTGGTGACTGGGCCGGGTCTGGGGACACTGAGGACTGCAGGGCAAGTGCTGCTGGAGCACCAAAGGGTTTCACTGGAAAGCTGAATTACAAATCCTGCCATGTTTCCTCCCCCAGCATGACACAAAACACTTTCTTAATATTTTTAGTGTGTTTGCCTTGCTTTGTTTCCTTAACAGAACTCGGCTTCATGCTCTATGACACCCTCATAAAATCGATTTAATAACTTATATTCTCACAGTAATCCTCAGCACACAGAATGCAGGAGTCATAAGTATAGACCACAAAGCTGGGGAGATCTGTAGTGTCAGATTATTAAAAATGTTAACATGGGATAAGAATCTAAGTCTGAATTTATTGCAAGCAAAAGTCCCCAACAATTTTCTAGTACCTGAGCTCAAGGGCAGGTTCAGGCAATGTTTTTCTAGAAAAAAGACTTCAAACACAGCAGCCACAGGAGCTAGATTTGAATTTCTTCTGTTTTAAAGCACTCACAGGAGTAGGATAGAAAAAGAAACTTGACATCACTATCTGGTTATGCGATTTAAAAGTAATAAAATAGGTTTTATGAAGTAAAAAAGTGAACAAAATGAAAACTTGGACAAGTTTTCCAAACATTAACTAGGAACACACTTGTTATCATGCTGTGAGAATCTGCTGGAATTTACCCCCAGGAAAATAAGGAACACAGAATACAGAGGAGATGTGTCACCTCATCCAGCCTATGGTGAATGTACACCATTTCTAAAAGGCAAACTGATGAGGTTGAGGTGAACTGGCTGTTTTCACGCTCTCATAATTTTATGGACAATTTTAAGGTCATACAACCAACAGAGGAGCTTTAACATGAGACTACTGGATTCCCATCTCCCATCAAGACTCCGCTGAGCTGGGCCAGGAAAAGCCCCTGTCTATGGAGACAAAAGGAGAAGCACATAAGGCCACTTAGTTAGGTCACTTATCTTTTAATGAAGATAGCAAAACACCCTACAGTTTGATTATTTAAGTGAGAAATCAAGTGCAGCCAGAAGAACAACTTCCAAAACACAGCCAGGCCCACAGGGAATATGCAAGTCCACCCGAGGAGGCTTTGAATCGGCTCTTGGCGTTTGGGCCTTTCATGTGTTTTTTTCCCCATTTAACAGATTTGTTTAGATAAACTCATAAATATGGGTATTTCCATAGCAGGATAGAATGGAGTATTAAGAGTAGAGGGACATTCTTTCATGCTAGTGGTGAAACGAAAGCATGCCAGACTTTTAACTAAAGAAACATGTTCTAACACCGAGAAACTTTTATAATTAATCCTCGCCTCAGATCATCTCGAGGAGAGTTATGAGTCTAATTACCATCAGTTGAGAGATTGCTCATGTTTCTGAAATCGCTGAAACCAGACACTGGGTAACAGACAATCTGTATCCTTTCTATCCCATGACCAATTTACGGCTAAGCCCTGACTCACCGCATTAAGTCCGAAAATATTTCTCGGCATTAGCGATCGCTCACTGCAGGCACCAGTGAAACAAAACTGGGAGGGGGGGGAGGAAAATCCCCTCCAAACTCCACTGCTTTGCAAGAGGGATGAAGACAATGCACTGCTAAAAAACTTTATTTGGTGGTGGGGGATTTTTTAAAAGAGCACCAGGGCTATTCTTGGAGGCGCTCTGCGCCGCGCAGGTTGCGGCGAGCGGAGGTTTGGCCGGTGGCCAGCCCTGGCCGGGTTTGCTGCAAGGCTGAGCGAGGCTTTTAGCTCGGGAAGAAATTCCTGCTTGCTTTTCTAATAAAGAGAAGGAAAAGAGGATGCAGAAAACTCCATACACGACCAGCCAGGAACAGGCTGTGCTCCGCGAAGACGTGCCACCGTCTCCTCGCATCTGCCACCGCCAAAGTCCTGCTCCGCTGCTGGATGTTTTCCCCAGGAAGGAGATGAGTGTAAACACAGCTCCAGAGGCAGCGTTCCCACACGGATGTTAGCCTTTGGAAAAGCTGGGCAGGACGCAGAGACTTAAGAGAGACGGGAGATCTCCAGAAGCAACAAATCCCACAAATATACAAGCTGCTAAACTTGTGCGTCCAGCCAAGCCCTCACAAAGAAACAGTGAGGCACGTTTTGACCTTGACTCACTCTTAGAGTCTGTGAAGCAACTTGAAGCCGGTTATTTCAGAGCTCCACCAGTCACCTTGAAGGGCTGAGGATTCCCTGTGCCCACCTCAGGGGTGCTTGCTAAGGGAACGTGCTCTCCAAGTCTAGAAAGAAGTTGTTGATGCCAGGGAGGTTGCTGATGTCCCATCCCTGGATGTGTTCAAAGGCCAGGCTGGATGGAGCTTTGAGCAACCTGGCCTGCTGAAAGGTGTCCCTGCCCATGGCAGGGGGTTGGAACTGCATGGTCCCTAAGGTCCCTTTCAACCCAAACCATTCTGTGATTCCATGATGCTATAAAAAAGCGAGGGTGGTCTGGCAAACCCGTGTTATTTCACTGGCAGAAGTACAACACTACCAGCACCTCTTCAACTCTGAGATCACCCCCTGGTGAGGTCCCACTCCCTCTCTATTGTAGGCCCATACTGGGGGAAGAGGACAGAACATCCCTCTCTGCTGCATCCGATGCCTTGCCAGGGTTTGCCTTTTGATCAACAGCCTGGGCTGTGGAAACTTAGCCCTAGGTCACTCTTAAATGGATTTTTGAATAAAAGTGCTAGTTTGGATGAAATTTTGGGAAAAACTGTTACTGTAAGAGCCCATTCTTGCTGGTTTTGCAAGCAGAGCAACCGCTTCTGACTCCCAACTACTGCCTTCAGGTGCTGCTGTAATACAAGCTACATTTAAATATATATATATATATACACGCACAATAATTATAATACGATTACCTTATTAAGAAGCATTGGGTTTGTGTTCCCATGCAGAGTCTATCCGTTGGCTTGATTATTTTACTTAAAGCTGCCTGTCTTTGAAGGCATCCCGTGGTAAAGATTCCACATTAGATAGAGCAGCACACGGTCCACACGGATCAAGTGTGGGAGATGAAAGCCAAACACCAAGAGCTCTGTTTGAACTCTAACACTGCTTCTTGCAGGAGCAAGGAGCAAACAGTTTAAAGCCAAAGAAAGGGTTTTCTTCCCAGTGAGAACAAACATAAAGCTGCGTGCTAACTTAGTTCGGTATTACTTTGGTATCAGTGCAAACTAGTGCTGCATATTAAAAATTATTCATGTATGCTGGAGATTTATTTTATAACATACTCACATGTAATTCCAAGCTCTGTATGCACATGAGCCTTAATTATCTGCTCAGCTTTTTCAGAATATCAAAGTGCTTCCATTTACAGGCATACATTTATTTTTACTGGGTTTTTTCCCTCCCTGACTTTTTCTTTTCACTTAAAAAAATCCTGAACACTTGCAGATTATAATTTTATATTGATTCCCCTTCTCCCAATCCAATTTTCTCCTCCTCTTTCCACCAGCTGAAATGCAGCAATCCCTTCCACCACACCCTTGAGTCTCTCAGCTGCCTGCTGAGAGCAGCTCATCTTGGCTATCCACAAAATCGAAGGGGAACAATTGAAGCCAAAAAGCTAAATTATAGTAAAAAAAAAAAAGCTGAGACCGAGCCCTTCCAGCCCTGATGTAAGAATACATAGTGCAGGCAAGCAGATACACTCATTGTTTTATCCTTGGAGGCAGTCTAGCTCCCTTTTTTGGGGGAACTTGCACAGGACGCCACCAACACCCCAAGACCACCAGGGATGTTTCCAGTCCCCTCCGTCCACAGAGGTCACACCATCCTGCTTTAATCCACCACCAGGAATAAATCCCCCTCTCTTGGTTCACTCACCTCCTCCCTGAGGATCATCCCATGGCTTCACACCACCTTGGAGACCCCTGTGGTGGCCACCCCAGTCACCCCTGGCAAGCAGGAGGGACACAGGCAGAGGAATGTCGCGACCTTCCCAACAGTCCCGGAGAGCCTTCCCAGGTCACGCCGGGTCTTGAGGAGACCCGGATTTGCCAGGCCTGTCACCCTGAGCACGCAGCAATTAAGGCTAAAGAGCTAAAGGAGCCTGTTAATGAGCTTCCCCAGCAGCCATTCTCCCTCCCTTTCTCCGGAGAAGACACCATTAAATCAGGACGCCTTCTGCCCCCACGTGCCCTCACATCCCAAAAACCCTGAGCTGACACAGGCCTGGGTAGCCCAGCCCCTTCTGAGACCCCCTCATTTCCCTGGAAGAATTAAACAAAAAAAAAAAAAGAATTATTAAAAAAATCCCCTTAAAAATGTTCCCCGCAGATTCAAACAATTCTGTGCAAAACACCAGCGATTTCTTGGCGGCGAATTTGAAACGTTTCCCGACTTTGCTCACGTAATTGCAACGAAAATCGAAATATCAAACAAGGAAACACAAAACAACATCTGCAGCGGTGGAAAACCTTCCTGCTCAATAATGATGTGGGCACACAATTGCCTCACAGGTGGAAAATCTAACAAAAACGGTGACTATTGAAACAGAAAAATAACATTTTGTGCTCATTCAGTACAACAGACACTGTCTATCTGAAAGTTTGTTAGTGCTCTCCTATTACAATTTCTATTCCTGGGAGTACTCCTCACTCTTGGATCTTCCAGTGTAAATTGCTTGTAAAAGTAGTTTTTAATGTTTCTAACCAAATAACCAAGATGAATGAGGAATAAACATGCTAAAAATAATTTAGGTGATCGAGAAAGTCTCATACGGATTGGGTAGTGGAAAAAAAAGGCGTTGTTTGTGTAAAAAAAGGAGACAAAATCCAAGTAGTTCAAAACAATGATGGTACTAAATGGACTGGGAGCTTCTGGTTTTCTAATCCCAGAACAGAGGAGCAACAGGGCTTTTAGGAGACTAGTGGTAAATTCAAAGCTGAAAACGTTCATTTGAGAAAATAAGTAAGAAAACTCTGTTTTTCAAGCAATGACAACTCTAGATTATGCAACATGCTGCTAGCACATGCTGTTCATGGCAAGCAGGGAAGTTCAGGCTTGCAGAGAACCCTCTGGATCTCTTCTTACCTCTCCCTGTAGTGCTTCTGCTCATTTTCCCATTTTCTTCTTTAAAGATATTAGTTAGGGAAGTTCGCAAAATAAAATACTTTCCACTGAAAAAAAAATCCCTGCAGTGTAAACAGAGTACAGCCAAAACACACTGACTGTATGAAGGATTTGCCTGAAACCAACCCTGAATGCCCCACCCCTCTGAGGGCTTCACCTCAGCTTCAAGCAATCAGAATTAATAAAGTCACAGAACCATAAAGGTTGGAAAAGCCCTCTAACATCGTCGAGTCCAACCACTAACCTGACACTGCCAAGGCCACCACTCAACCGTGTCCCTGTGCACTTACACATCTGTACTGGTTTGGGGTCTAAAATGGCACATCTCACCTCTCTTTTCCAGGTGCAATAGTGTATTCAGACTAAGACTGAGAGATCATTAGGGCTGCATGGTTAAATATCTAATGAAATATCTACAGATAAATTTGCCTGTTATTACTCTGTGCACTTCAGCAATCTCCAATTACAGAATCACAGACTATGCCGAGTTGGAAGGGACCCTCAAGGATCACTGAGCCCAACTCCTGGCCCTGCACAGGACCATCCCCAGGAGTCACACCCTGTGCCTGAGAGGATCATTCAAATGCTTCTGGAGCTCTGGCAGCCTTGGGGCTGTGCCCACTGCCCTGGGGAGCCTGTTCAGTGCCAACCACCCTCTGGGGGAAGAACCTTTTCCCAAGATCCAACCTGACCCTGCCCTGACACAACCCCAGGCCCTTCCCTCGGGTCCTGTCACCGGTCCCCACAGAGCAGAGATCCTGTCCCTGAAAAGAAAGCTTGAGCAGACCCATAAAACACCCATAATTCAATGTGAACAGATGAAAGACTGAACTTCTTCTCTGCTGCTATCACAAGGCAGGAGGACAGCAGAGCACAGCTCACCAGTGGCCAGTGCTGCTCCAGACTGGGACCCCGAGCAGTCTGCCCAGCTGTCTGCATTTACCAGCTCTAGCCCCTATCAGTGCCTTCTGATGATTTTAGGTATTTCTGCATGTTCATTTCTGCCTGTATCTCGCCTTACCCTCTGTTCCAAAAGAGCAGAATTAATAATTAACACCTACCAGGCAACTGCTGAATAGCAAGTACCAAAACAGAGGATACAGAGAGCTTCTCCTGGTGACAGCTCACAAAATCCTACAGCTCATCTTTCTTAAAGCTTCAGTTCCTCAAGTGTGGAGATGCTCAAGTTCTTAAAAAAAAAATAATTAAAAGAATAAAAAAGTATCTCAGTTATTAAAAAAAAAAAAAAAAAAAAAGGAGTGGAAGGTTGCCAGTCCTTACAATGATGGAATAAACTTCTAAAGAAAAAGCTTGCTGCCTTGCCATGACTGCTGACTTCTGCAGAAACTCCCCTGTTAAAATGATACAGGCATGGGAAAACCACAATTCCTGCCTCCACAAGTGATGGGAACATCTCTGCAGGTTTTGGAAGAACCCCTCACACCAAAGATGTAAACTGGTCCTGAAAACATGTTCCTGAGAGCTGCCCTGGGCTCCTGCCCATCACACCTTCACTACCACATTTTTCCACCATCAGCACTGCAATCACACGTTGCCTCTGGACACTGTTATTTTAATATGCTTAGAAAGAAATGTAATTATGTATGTTTTAAGCTTTCTACTTAAAAGTCACATTCATCAAGAGCATGATAAATCTTATCACCCTACCTCTCCACAGGGCACTGTGGAGGTTTTATTCAACAAAGGGGGAAGAAGGAAACAAGGTCTGGTCTGAAGAAATGAAGCTGGAGGACAAAAATTTTTATATTATTTTCTGACTTGCTAAAAATATTTATTAATAGTATACACTTATCATTTAGATTTTCATAATGAAATGGAGAAAAAATGAATGCTTCTTCACCAAAACCATTTTAATAGAATCCAGAGGAAAAAGAATATTAATAGTGCAATCATTTACTTTGATGTCTATATAATATGCAGTGACCCATAAGGGGAATGAGCTAAAACTGTCATAAATTCATTATGAGAAGCCATTCTTTGAAGAATATCACTGCAAATTTGAAATGAACCAGGCAATATGGAAATCAGCTAATTGCACAGCATTTAAAATGACTGGCTCTGGTAACAACGTCCTTTCCTTGCACTTATATTTCAGCTGCAAATGCATTTCTTCCAAAAAACACTGGAAAAGTTGACTTGTGAAAATTGAAATGCTGTAATTACTTAGCAGTGACAGCGACAGGGCAGCGTTCATTTAGGATATCACACTTTGAGGGGAAAAAAAAGAAACCAGAGAATGATTTTATAATTTTCATTTCTCTGGGAAAGGGAATCTGGGATGACACACACCATCAAAAGTGCCAATCCTGACCCTGTCAATGAAGACTGGAGGAAAATACTATATGATCCCAGGGGAATTTCTTAGGTATCATCTTACAAAAATAAAAAGCAAAATTCCTCTTAAAATCCTACAATGATTTGGGTTAGAAGGCACTTTAAAGCTCATCCAGTTCCACCCCCTGCCATGGACAGGGACACCTTCCACCAGCCGAGGCTGCTCCAAGCCCCGTCCAACCTGCTCTTGGACACTCCCAGGGATCCAGGGGCATCCAGAATTAGAAAGACTCCACTGAGTTACTTTTTCAGTTTTAATCCCTGCCTTTCCTTTGCTCACTTACTCTGCGGCTTCAGTTCTGTGGGTTTGTTCTTGAACTGAAGACGGGGAGCAGCTCCACGAGGAACCTGTGGGACCTGTTCCCACAGAGCTCCCTCGGGGCCCCGGGATTTGGCTGACACAGCACCCAGGCAGAGTGGATGCCTGTCCTTGTGGGAAAACGTGTGGGGGAGCAGCCCGGCTTCGGAGCCCTCCGTTCCCTGCTCTCTCTGTCAGTGCAGGAGCTGCCATGGCTGGGTGGCACAGGAACCTCCTGGGCATTATCCCACCCCCATGCTCACCTGGTGATGCTCACGGTGTCCTTTAATTACTCCTATGCCCCCAGAACCAAAGAAAACGGCGTCTGGATTTCTTTTTTCCCCTCACGGAGTGACCCAAGCCGTAATTTTCCATGTGTTTTTGCATTTTACTCCCTGCTCCCTCCAAGAACCAACAGCATCTTCAAGTATTTTGTTGAGCTTAGGCTTTTTATCTTCTATATACAGATCTTACATCTCTATGTACTGGTACTGCAGTGCCTAAAGGGGCTCCCAGAGAGCTGGAGAGGGACTTTGGGCAAGAGCCTGGAGTGACAGGATAACTGGGAATGGCTTCACACTGACAGAGGCAGGGTTAGATGGGGCATTGGGATGAAATTCTTCCCTGTCAGGGTGGGCAGGCCCTGGCACAGGTTACCCAGAGAAGCTGTGGCTGCCCCTGGATCCCTGGAAGTGTCCCAGGCCAGGTTGGATGGGGCCTGGAGCAGCCTGGGCTGGTGGAAGGTGTCCCTGCCCAGGGCAGGAGGTGGGACTGGATGAGCTTTCAGGTCCCTTCCAACCCAAACCAGTCTGTGATTCCATGATCTGAAAACAGGAGCAGGGAAAACAGCAGGGCAAGAGGCAGAGAAATTAATAGCCTATCCTTTATATATAGAAAATTTCTAGGTATCCATCTCTGACTGGATAATGAACATGATGAAGCTGTCCCAGTGCTCATCCCTGCAGCTGACCCCATGCTGGAGTGGGACAGGGCCTCCTGCATCATGTTGAATGCAGCAGTGAAAGGAAACAAGGGGTCAACACAAGATTTAACAGGCACAAACTCTTCAGGGCAGACAAAACCCGAGAAAACCCCTTCTTTCTAAAGGCTTGGGCATTTCTAGTTTCTTTCCTCCTACAAGCAGAGCATGGAGGAAGTTCGATCCTGAAATGGTGTGTTCTGAAACACCATCACTGCAAAACAATTTTAAAATAAATAATTAGGAAACTCGAGCCTGGATTCTTAGCACTGAGTACACATTAATATGTACTAATTTTCTTTTTTACAAAGCTCTTCACCAATGTACTACAACAGTGCTGTGATAAATACAGAATTACACATTCAAAGCACAGCAATTCAGAGCTTACCTAGCAGCACTGGGTTTAAGCACCTTGAAGCCTCAAATTAATTATATTTCCGTGTTTAAATTTGCCCTTATGGGCCACAGCAAGGAAAACACCACAAATATCCCCAATAAATTTAGTGGCGGCCACCCTAATTTTTTTTCAACTGGTTTATTTCTTCATATTTTTTTAGCAACTAGATTGGGCAGCTTGGCCATAGAATTAAAAAGGTGTTTTCCTAAACTGATGTGGAACTCAGGCATATGCCAACCTTTCCACTGCACATCAGGAATGTTTACAACTGATGCACCCACAATATGCATTCTGCACACTCTAATATATCTATTTAAATAGGGATCTTCCCTCTCACATATTACATTTTATCCAGCTATTAAGGTGTCTCATTCTGCATTTTCATGCCAGGTTTCTAATTTCACACACTTTATCTATCAGATATTACTGTCTGCTTTTAACACATTGCTGCAGAAAATGGTAACTGGTGTTGAATACAGAGCCACGGAGGAGGAGGGTTTGCAATACCAAGTAACACAGAGCTGGGTGATAAATGAAGAACAGCAGCTGGGCTGAGCAGCTCAGGAGAGAGTCAGGAAATAACAGCACACACAAGGCTGACAAAAATTGCATTTGCAGGTAAGTGGAGTGGAAATTTGTACTTATTGGGGAAAACAAAAGGCAAAACGTTGTTATTAAAGGTGGAGTGAGAGAGAGCAAGAGCAGCAGAGAGGCAATTTTCTTCCCAGCTCCAGCAGGAATTCATCTCAAGCTCTAACTTGCAATTTCACTACAGAGCTTCAGGATGAAACAGAGGATTATACCTAATTGTTTGGGGGTTGGATAACAAAGCATAAAAAATCCCAATAAGCGGCCTTTTGTGCCAATGCAGCCCAGAAAAACATGAATAAAAGTTATAAAAACATCCAGACCCTGAAGTGCAGTAAATATGAAGATAGCCACCTAATGCAAAAGAAATGCAGTTTCAGGGATTTGATATTTTCAGGGAAATCTTGTACAACTGCAGCTCCATTTGGAGCAAAACTAATACAGCTCATCGAGTTTGCCAAAGCAATGCTAAAGCTGCAGGAATACCACACACCTTCTCATTTCACCTCTTCTGGCAGTCAAATTCGACAAAGGAAAGCCCTGTGAGAGCATGGAAATGAGCACAATTAAATTTGTCCTATTATGAATGTTAAATAGGCTGTTATGTAATTGTACTGTATGTATTTAACGTGGTGGTGGAGAGATAAACAGTCCTTCCCAAACCAAGAATGAACTGATCTTTAGAAATGGGGAAATGTGTTGTTTATTCTGGTCACAGCTCCTCACAGCAGGTAGGTTTCAGAATGGATTTTACCTTTTAAAATCTTAATAACTGCCTGAATTTTAGCGTTTTAGCTTTCCAAGGGTATGAGACACACGATCAGCCATCATTACCCTTTGCTAATGTTCAGGGCCAAAAAAACCTCATCAAGTGAGAGTGGCAAACTCAACGTTGGGAAAACTCCCTTTGTTTTGGAGAAGGCTGATCATAAACCCCTTAAACAACATACAGTCCCCCCCAAAAAGATGGGAAAATGCAGGAGAGGTCCCTTCTGCTCCAGTGGGGTTTTGCAGAGCCCCTGTGGATCCACAGAGAGTTGAGGTTTAGTTTTAACACGGGGGGTGGATCCATCACCTCACGTGGCATGCTGGCACCAAGCAATGCATGGAGACAAAGCCCAGGAACCCCAAAAAAACCACCCCAGCCAGCCCTCCTGCTTCTGAACTCACAAATAACCATCACAGCTGCTCACTTACCTCCAGGAATAATAACACACACAGGACCTCCTATGCACCATCACATCTCATGTGAAAATTAGCACACCTTCCATATATTTTCTTACACACACACACACATATATATATATTTACATATAATATACATATATATGTGTCCCACCACTTGTTATTTAAAAATGTATACAGCACAAATTACTTCTTTCTTTCACCTATCTACCAGTTCTTCAGAGATCTGACTCCAAATGTCCCTGGTTTAGCTGAGCAGCTATCACAGCACATGGTGCAGAGTGACAGCATGCAGTGTAACCCCAGCTCTCCAGCACTTAATCCTGCTACATCCCATTCCCATCCTCAGGGTGTGGGACTGTCAGCTCGACTGCAACACGCCTGTCTTCATTTTGAGGATGGAGACGCTCAGGAAGGTGTCAGAGGTACCAAGAACGAAACCAGGACAGGACTGATCCCAGCAGCAAGTGGAGAACTGGAGAAACAACCTGAGTAAAGAAGTGAATCAGGCCGATGGATAGAAAGGCAGGCAGGAAAACAAGAGACTTTGACAGTCTGAAACAAGCTTGACTTTTTTATCCTTTCTTATTTTCTTTTTTTTACCCCCTTGTCAAGAGCCTACGATTTAAGTCAAGGAGGCCTTCGATTCTGCCAGAAAACGTCTTCCCATGGAGCATCTTCTGCTTCACCTGGCACAGCCATTCCCGTTGTCAGTGCATCTGAGGAGTATTTCTGCTCTACCACGTCAGACTTGCTCAAGTTCTGAGCTCTGCTTAAGCCTCAGGTTGGAGCCGAGAAGCTGGTGATTCACTGACAGAGCCTCATCTCTCCCACGGATTCCCACGCTCGTACCAGCCCTTCTCCGGCTCTCTCCTCAAGCAAAATAAAAGCCTGGGGCTCTGACCACAGGACCCCAGGATGAAATGACAATTTCCCTGGTGCCTGCCACATCCTCCTATTCTCTATATCTTACGTATGTGACCTTTTTTTCCCCCCCTCCGACTCAGAAATATTGCAACACCAAAGGCAGAGATGGCAGCACATCAAAGAGCCCCTAAGTCGTAAAGGGAGAGGTTTTTATTTTCACTTGAGCTGAGATTTTTTTTTAATTTTTTTTTTTTAAGCAAGACTTCAAAATACCATAAAAAAGGGAACAAGAGATGATAATGGGATCCAAAAAATTCAATGGCATCTGAATAACATAATTCAAGCATCACTATCAGGGGACAAGATAACCCACAGCAGAGCCGTTCCCAGGCACAGACTGTAAGGACACTGAGGTCATACATCTCATCTGGGCCGTTGTTTCTGCAAAGGATGCGAATTTGCAGCCCTGTGACAATAAAGAAACGTGGGATTAAGGAACGAGAAAAGGGGAAATCGAGGGCCGGTCGATTCTCCCACCGCCTTTCCTTGTTCCTAAAATTTCTGTTGCCTGGAAATGGCTGATGAGAAGCCGGGATTACGTAAGCGCTTGCCAACTTTTCACCCGTTAAGAAAATCAAAGCCTGAGTGATGGGTAGCTTAACCCATCCTCTAAGCACTGAACTAAAACATGTTTACTGAGGACAACTTGGAACAGTGAAACCCGCCTGAAAAAATCCAGGAGTGACGAGGACTTGACAATTCCCAGGATTAAGAAGCTGCATGCATTACAGACAAGGTAATCTCCTTATAGTGAGATGAGGAAAAGGAAAATAAAGCCTTTTTGGTGTGCAAGACAGTTTTTGTTTTAAAGTATATACATCCTGACTGAAGGCTTTCTTGTGTTACTGTCTTTTTATTTCCCTTCTGATAAGCATGAGAGAGAAGAGCTATACCAGCCCTCAGAATCCATATGAAGTTCCATTTTCCAACAAACCCACTGCTCCCATCAAACAGGGCCCATCAATAATAAAATACCAAGCACTGCGCTGTAGAAATGGCTCTTCCTAAATTTAATCAGGCCAGCACTTAGATGCTGCAGGACAGCAGGAACTAACCAAAGTGCAAAATATCTTGAGCTAGTTTGGGATACAACTTCAGCCACTGTGTCACCCCAGCAGACCTGAGCTTTCCTGAGCCTTCCCTTGCTGTCCTTCAAGTGGCACGTTACCTTCTGCAAATACTCCAATTTAACTGCAGCTGAAGGATAGTCTAAAATCTAGACAGAATATCCTGAGCTGGAAGGGACCCACAAGGATCATCCAGTCCAACCCCTGGCCCTGCACAGACACCCCAACAATCCCACTCTGTCCCTCAGAGCGTTGTCCAAACCCTCCTGGAGCTCTGGCAGCCTTGGGGCTGTGCCCACTGCCCTGGGGAGCCTGTTCAGTGCCAACCACCCTCTGGGGGAAGAACCTTTTCCCAGTATCCCTCCTACTAAAGCTGGATGTACCGGGGATGCTGCTGGAAAAGGGGATATTCTCAGCAACGTTTCTGAGGCTCTAAAAAAAAAAAAAAAAAGACCCTAAAATCCTGCTACAAACTGATGTTGCACTGTCCTCTGGAGCATTAGCAATGCAAAACTGCAGGTGGCAAATACCTAACCTGGAGATCTGAGGAGGAAACTGTGTCACCTGCTGCTCAACCACTGCTTGAGCAATGGGGTTAGGACAGCAAAATAAACTCTGTTTCCTGCAGGAATGCTCGTGGAGCCCTGTTAGACAAGTGTGTGGGTCTAGAAGAGCGACTATGAAGCATCCAATTGCCTGGAGATCACTTACATCTCCAGGAAAAGAAAAAAAAAATCCCAAACAGTGGCTTTTTGTACAATTACTGCCAAAGGGAAATAAATCCTCAGCTGGTGATAATGGTTACAGTTCCACTGAAGGCTGATGATGATGATGTTCCCCCCTCTGCTCCTACTGATGGAGTGTGGGGGGAAAACCAACCATCCAAGCTGCAGTGAATGAGTGGGACCAGATGTGAGATTTTGCACCCAGCTATGAGAACTGTGGGATGTCTTGGGAAATTTCAACTGGGCAAAGCCCCAGCCAGCCAATCACAAAACCCAAGTTCCTCCAGCCTTAGAAGAGAAGAAACGACTTCTCAGAAATGCCAGAAGTGACTCAACTGACATTTTTAAGCTGCTTCAACAGCATCCTATTGATTTCAAGTAGTCCTAAGGCTTCACCTGTGACTGCCTTCCTGTAAGTGGAACTACGAGCTGGCAAAGTGCTCAAATCAGGGCAAAAGCAACACACGCGCCACGACTTTTGTGACCCCTTTGTTATGAATATATTGGTTTTCTTCCAGTCCTAACTTCCTTCCCTGTGAATTTTAAAGCATGGAAAACCAGCAGTAATGGTTTACTATCTAGATGAGTAGGTAATACCTACACAAGCAGGTCGTTTCCTTAATGGCAGCGCCCTTGCTGGTTTACCACCCCACACATCTCAAAACAAAGCGTTTGTTCCGGTCTGCAAAGGAGGGGAGGGAGTTATGACCGTGGGAGCGCTCCCTCCAAGACCAAGCAGAGCCCGATTCAGAAAGGCAAGCAGGAAAACGTCACGTTTTGCACCTTCTGTGAGAGCTTTGCTGGGAAGTTGGGACGATTCTGGAGCAGATCCCGTAGCCGTGCGCGAGCCGGGGGTTCGAGGGTGTCACTCCTTATTCACACACATTTCAGGACAAAAGCAGAGCCACGTTATATGCCATTAGATAAGCGATAAGTTCAATCCTTACCAAGTTTTCTTGGTTCCTGGCTGCTATTTTCTGATCATCTTCTCCCCCATTTTTCATGTATTTGACCTCTTCCACTGGTTTGATCCTATACTCATCTGAGCACCAAGGGAAAAAAACAAAAAAAGAAAAAAAAAAAGGTTTTGAACCGGTGTAGTTCAGCAGCTGGGATAGAAATCAAACTAAAACCAAAACAGCTGACTAGAAAAGACCCTAGTTAAGCAAAGCAACTAAAAATTACACGTATATAGTTTCAAAGGCTTAAATGGGATTGATACCAAGGGAGATACTTCTGACTGAAGCTTCAGTAAGAATGTTCAGTTCTGGTTTCCAGAAGTTGTTCAGCAGCTCTCTGGTGTAGCACAGCCATGGCACCACGAAACAGGGATGTTTGGTGTGTACTCTCTCTCAAATCCCTGGTTTTCTCTATAACATGTTCAGTGCAAACAAGTTCTTTGCTCCTGCATCCTCCCTGGATTTTTATTCTCAGTGGGCAAGCAGCAGTTACTACAGAGAGGAGTCTGCTCACAGATATTCCTTGCACTGAAAAAAAGACTCTTTGGAAAAGCAAAGCTGATGGAGGCTACTGAAAATTTAAGTTAAAAGCTGGTAAAAACAGCTCACACCAAACCCCACTGCTTTTTCTTTTTCCTTTTTTTTTTTTTTCTTTTTTTAATTTTGTTTTTCCTTAGGACACAATGTACAGTCATGGAATTATTTCTGGAGAAAAGGCCCCATGCCAACCATCTTCCTCTCCCCATTTCCCACCCAGCAACCGTTTTTTCCTGCACGTGAACATTACCCAGACAGAAATCCAGCCTGAAAATGAGGAAGAAAAAAACCACTAAGATTCTTGCTTTGCCCTTAACATTTATCAGCTTGGCATTTCAGCTCTTCAAATAATAAATTCCCAGCTCCCATATGGAAATATTATCTATCCCACAGGAAGGTTCAATAAAGAGATTTTTTTTTTTCTTTGGTAGGACAAGATTGGATTTGGGGAGAAGTGATTTTTCTCTCCAGCCTAAAAACCCAGTGCCTGTAGTACCAACATTGCCTTTTCTCAGCCTCTTTGTGCTTTGGTTCTCTTTGTTAGACATGAATCTACTGGAAAAAATACCCAGAGTTTTGCACCCACACTCCTCCAGCCAGGATACACGATGCAGAAGAGAAACTTTATCCCACAAAAGTGGCAAATATTAATACAGAGTGAAATGAGACACAGTGCACTGGGAATGAAAGGCAAAACCTTGGCAAATTAAAAGAAACCACATAAAATTTCCTATTTCTGTGTGCGTTTTCAAGCAATTTCTCTCATTTGATGAGGGAAAAATGGATTTTTCTGGATTACTGCACTGCTAAAAAAGTAATCAACATTATTTAGAAGGAAAGCTGTTTTCTGGAAACTGTGAACCCCAGAACCTGTAAGTTAAATAAGCCTTACTTTGAAAAGTAAGGCTTATTTATAAAAGGTTCTTTTTAAAAATAAGACTGCTTGAAAAACAATCCAATTTTAAAAAGTACAACATGGCTTTGCATTTGCTTTAGTCTGTATCTATATGGGTTTTTTTATTATAGGGTTTAAATAAAACTGTGGTTTTATCAAATGGCAGCATCTCAGATGCAAAGTCTCAAAAAACAGATGGAAGAATTTCAGGCAATATTATTAGATGGGTAAATGTGAACAACAACTCTGAGAGGGTTTTGTTTGTTTGTTTGTTTGTTTGTTTCAGTGTAATTTAGCCAGTCTGGAGGTGACAATTCATAAACCCAAAAGGGCTGAACACAACAAAGCCTGGGAGTTCGAAGTACTTGATTGACTGCAATTATCTAACTTCCATTTCGCTCCCAGCTCCAGTGATCTCTGCTGTGATTAGCAATAAAACCCACATGCAGAAAAGGCATAAAACTCCCACGGTGGCACGCAGGGATTGGAAGGGGAAAACAGATGAGCAAGAGAAAATAGCACAGGGGAAGTCTGCAGAACCCTCAGCTCGCCCATGGTAACTGGAAAGAGGGAGGCACGGCCCACCCAGCCCGGTGGAAAACGAGGAAGGGATGGAGGTCCTGATGTTCAGCAGGCAAAAATAACCTCTGGAACGTGTCTCCTGTTTATTCCAAGAGATTAATTGTGCCTGAACACCGACTGCATGGCAGCCCTGTGGGGACTGTGTGTGAGGGATGCTTCCTTGAAAAACAGCAAGTCAAACAGGGGCACTGATGAGCCCATGGCTGATAACCGGTATAATCAGATTTAGATGTGAAATTTGGATACAGCTGGAGAGGCTTTTAGAGATCACCATCAACAAAATCCCTCAAAAATGCAATTTTAAGTTCACGTTGAAGATGGGCACAGATCCTTCCAACGCCGCATCATTTGTCAGATGCACCAAGTAGCCCTAAAATGGTGGCAAAGAACTTTTGCAAAGACTTCTTGTGTGATTTTCACAAGAGTGTTAGTAAACTTCAGTACTTTACTCGTGAATATAGTAACTACTCAGTTATCTGCAGCACAGTTGGCATTCCCTTCCCCATCCTACCAACTGTAGGAGTGCAGATACCTGGGTAATTCATGTTCAATTCATGCATCAGCAAGAAAGCTTCCAAAAATAAACCAGTCATTTTTCACTGCATTTCTGGGGCAAGCTGAACCCACCACACCAAACAGCAACTCTTACTTTGGAGAAATCCACCTTCCCCTTAGGGGAATGGCTTCCCACTGCCAGAGGGTAGGGATAGATGGGATACTGGGAAGAAATTCTTCCCTGAGAGGGTGGGGAGGCCCTGGCACAGGTTGCCCAGAGAAGCCCCTGGATCCCTGGAAGTGTCCAAGGCCAGGTTGGATGGGGTTTGGAGCAACCCGGGCTAGTGGAAGGTGTCCCTGGTGGAAAAGATGGCCTTTAAAGTCCCTTCCAACCCAAACTAGTCTGTGATTCTATGGATACAGATTTTAAAAAATCATGAGGCCAAAGCAGAAGACCCCTGCTCCTGCAGATGTTAGCAGAAATCAGTCTTGTAATAGCGTCTTACAAAATTAATTTAAATGTCACAGTTCGAACACACAGCGCGTGTTTGAGCGGAAGAAATCTCTGTTTGTTATCTCAAAAACCAATATAACTGTGACACAATCTGAAGCTGAGGAGCTGCCTTAAAGGCCAAGACCATCTCCTGGGATGGCAACATTCATCATTAAAATACACTAAATATAGCAATTAAATTCAAATAATTAATTGCAGAAGATGGGTCTTGCTACATTAGGTTATTATTGGGAGAACACAACTATATACAGACTTTTTTTCACTAGGTGAAGACAATATTTATCTTCTATAGATATGATATGCATAAGACAAGGTGTTCAGAAACTACAGATTCTGAAATATTTGAAGAGATTGTTCTTGTTCTGAAGTTCCTGTCAGGATGAAAGAACTGGAAGCCCAAGAGAATGGGTGTTTAAGCAACAGGCAGACCTTGAAGACCTCATGGTCATTAATGGCTTTAGGTGAATATGAAAATTGTATTTAAGACATGCTGGATGAATGGGCCTTTACTGCCTTTCCTGAAAATATTTGCAAAATCTGCTAACTGGGTTTTGCTCAATAAAGTAAGAGTGACCTGGAGCTGAAGAAGTAAAGGATGATAAAAATCACCTTTTGATTTTTATCTTCTGATTTCTACTAAAGGAAATACAACACTTTGAGGTATTTTGGTCTGAGTGATCAGAAATGAACCCAGAGAAATCCTGAAATGCTGACTGAGATCCAGTAGGACCTAACTAAGCCTGGCAGTTAACAAGACCTTTAAAACTGTAAGAAGCTTGGAATAAAGGAAATTATATAAAGTTCTGTGGATCTTTACCTTGCTCTTCTTCCTTAATAAAGTTTTATACATATTAAAAAAAAAAAAAGTGAAACATCTTGCTTATTTCTTGGACAGAACTAAAAACCAAGCAGTGAATATGAGAAAAAAATTATGACACTATAACTCAGAGTGTGGTATGTCATATATAAAGAGAAATACATCTCTGTGGTCCTTTTAGGAGTAAAAGTAAAAATCAAGTCCTGTCTTCTATTGTGTGGTATATTACGTAAAAAGAGAAGCTTTCCAATAACTCATATGGGGGAGGAATGGGTTTACAGCACTGGCACAGCAAATCCTAAAGCAACTCAATTAAATCAAAAGAAAAACAACATAAATGAACCACAAACAAAAGACAGAAATACTGCAAGCATAACACCCACCACAAAATCCCAGGATATAAAGCAGGAACGCCTCTAGCTCCAAACTCTGGGGGAAAGGCAAGGGAGGAAGAATTCTGAAGTTGAATATGCTGCAAAAATTCTCAGCAGGCAAATCTTATGAATGAAGATCTCCATCTGGAAACAGATAGTTCCACTCAAACATGTCACCCGGTTGCCATGGCGACGTGACAGAGAAAACCAGCACTCATTAATAATGATTGCAGTGATAAATGAGCATATCAACTTATAATATTGAAACAATTACTGGATGGGGGGAGAGGGGGGAAGCTATGGTTGTTCTTATGAGAAAAATTTCTTCAGCACTTCCAGCCATGGCTGTAAGTGCCTTCACCACAGAAACATCAGTAATGACGCTAATTCTGGCTCAGAGTGAAAAAAAGAAAAAAAAAAGCCACCTGGTAAAAAAGCATAACTTCATCAAATACATCTGAACTCACTGTCAGGCTCGGAGAGGTCTTTTGTAAAAACATCTAGCCTTTAAAAAAATAAATAAACAAACAAAATGTTGATTTACACTGCATTCCCATTTCAGACATCTAAGGACAAACAGATTTGGCTCTGCTGTCATCAAGAGGGATGATGGGTGAGCCTCTCCTCTCTATTTTTAGTGAGGTATCAAGTATCAGGCAGGAGGTAAAAGTGGTACTTCACTCACAACGCCAAGAAGAAAGTTTCGAAACACACCTTCATTTTCCTGTGCTTCGTATCTTTCCATAGTCACTCTTGCCTTCCTGTCACAGGACATGCCAAGATTTATCCTTTGTGCATAATAAGACACATTTCTATTCTGTGAAACACGAACTTTCTGTCTAACAGCTTCCTCTGTGCCATACTTATTTCTGCCAGGTGCAGAAAGTACTCCTAGTGCTGAGAGTGCCACGGATCAAAGCTTCACGTGCTCTCCTCTCCTCTCCTCTCCTCTCCCAAAGGCTTGGAAGCTGACAGCTATATTTAGATAAAGGGCTGAGCTGCTCTTTCTAAAAATGTTTGTTAAAAACCATAAGGCATTTTGATGCAATTTAACTGAAACATGGAGCAGCAGGTGAGCCCACTTGGATGCTGAGCACCAAACATTCCAAACATCATAAAATCACAAAATGGTTTGGGTGGGAAGGGACCTGAAAGCTCCTCTTGTTCCAACCCCTGCCATGGGCAGGGACACCTTCCACCAGCTCAGGTTGCTCCAAGCCCCATCCAGCCTGGCCTGGGACACTTCCAGGGATACAGGGGCAGCCACAGCTTCTCTGGGCAGCCTGTGCCAGGGCCTGCCCACCCTCACAGGGAAGAATTCCTTCCCAATATCCCACCTAACCCTGCCCTCTGGCAGTTTGAAGCCATTCCCCCTTGTCCTGTCACTCCAGGCCTTTTTAAATAGTCTCTCTCCATCTTTCTTCTCAGTTTCTTCAGGCACTGAAAGGTCACAATCAGGTCACCCCAAAGCTTCTCTTCTCCAGGCTGAATAATCCCAGCTCTCTCAGAGCAGAGCTGCTCCAAGCCCTCTGATCATCTTGGTGCTTCCTCTGGACTCTTTCCAACAAGGTTCATGCCCTTCCACTGCTGGGCTGAGCTGGAGGCAGCTCTGCTGGAGCTCATCTGTGAAGGAGGAGTACTCTGAGCTCCACACTCTACACTGGGAGGACACGAGCAATAGAAAGGGCCAGGCCAGACATCAGGGAAAAAAATAAACTCCTTAACCACAGGGACAGTCAAGGAGCAGAATTAAGACTGCTTGGGTGGCTGCAGTTTCCACTCCCTGAGTCCTCAGCCTTGAGTGCCCCAGGTTAAAGTGCACCCTGTTTGGAGCACTGGAGGGGTGAGATGAGCTGCTAAGTTCATCCCAGAACTGTTACTGTATGTGTGTATCAACGGCACAGATACCAGCACAAGCTGGTCAACAGTTAGAGAAAGTAGTTGCAAAACCCCTGTAAATTAATTATTTCTCAAACTAAACACTATGAAATGGAGGATATCTAAGTTATCTTCTCAGCTGCAGCTTCAAGCACTCAAATAGAGCAGCACCTCCATGTTCATTTGATCCTACATGGATGTTTTGATTCTGACTTAAATGCAGAGATTCACAGCTGTGGGGGTGGGTTTCCGATCCACTGGATGTGGGCTGGGAGTGAAATTTCACCGGAGATCAACCAGCACTGGGAGAGAAGCCCATTGTCTTCCTCTGTCACCAACCCCCAAAGCTATCAATTCACGGGCAATTCTAGATCCCAGTGATCACGTTGTTTTCAGAGCCATGAATAGAATAATAAAAACAGCTCAGGAAATAAGCCAACCCATTTTTCTCGAAGGATTATCTGAAAACACTCGTCCAGATTTCCCAAGTCAAGTTATCTTGCCCTAATCCAATCTAAAAACACAGCCACTGCTGGGAGCTGAGGCACTGGACACCACTGGATATTAAACAGAGAATAGATGCACGGACAACACACCAATCCTGCCAACAAAATACGAATCACCTGACAGAAAAACCTCTTTAAAAATCAACAGACTACACAGATGGCAGCACATCTGGAAAGACCACCCTCAAGTATTTTTTTTTTCTTCTTCCTACACAACCCTAACATGTGCCCAAGGAACGCCAACAACTGCTTCTGCACAAGGCAGATGTGACTGCTGGGGTTCTTTTTTGGGGAGGAAAAAAAGAGATTGAGACATTCAGTGTAACAAAAATCAGACCCTACATGCAGGATTTCTGCAGAGTTGGAAGGACACTTGTCCTAAAGCTCAGCAAGGCAGGGAGAACTCTCTTCTAAGCTCTCAAGCAGTCCCACGGCACATCCAGCTCCTCATGAAACATTAACTCCCTCAAGGGTGATGGCTACCTGAGAAATTTTGCCAAATTCCCTTCTACTTCATCAAACTAGCCCTTTGCAGGCCCAAATCATGAAGCCCTCACAGAGACACTCCACTGAACATCGACTGACACATCAGGAGATGTGCAGCTGAATCAAGGAGATCATGACTTGGTTCCTTCTTCTATTTGGTTTCCTCTCGACCAAAAGGTTCCCAAGGCTACTCTACATTTTTGACTGTCATACAGTGCAAGAACTGTGAAAACCAGAGTTGTACATCAATTTCCTATCACATCATGCACAAAGGCTTGTGTTAACTAACCTTGCACCAGGGGCATCAGGCCCATTGCTGTGTCTACCTTGGTGGTAGGTAGGTCAGAGGAGTACTTTGGCAGGGAAAAACAAGCCAACACATAAACAGAAAGCACACTGAGGGAGGTGATTCTGCCCCTCTGGCCCTCTCAGGTGAGACCCCTCCTGCAGAGCTGCCTCCATCCCTGGGGTCCCTGCACAGGCAGGACGTGGAGCTGCTTGAGCAAGTCCAGGGGAGGCACCAAGATGATCAGAGGGCTGGAGCAGCTCTGCTGGGAGGAAAGGCTGGGAGAACTGGGATGGTTCAGGCTGGAGAAGAGAAGGCTCTGATTGTGGCCTTCCAGGACCTGAAAGATGGAAAGAGACTTTTCACAAAAAGACCTTGTAGTGCCAGGGCAAGGAGGAATGGCTTCTCACTGCCACAGGGCAGGGTTAGATGGGATATTGGGAAGGAATCCTTCCCTGTGAGGGCAGGGAGGTCCTGGCACAGGCTGCCCAGAGATGCTGTGGCTGCCCCATCCCTAGAAGCATCCAAGGCCAGGTTGGATGGGGCTTGGAGCAACCTGAGCTGGTGGAAGGTGTCCCTGCCCATGGCAGGGGGTGGCACTGGATGGTGTTGAAGGTCTCTTTCAACCCAGGCCACTCTATGACTTTACAACATACACACTGATGTGCAAGCAACAGTTGCCCAACTTATGGAAAGTATTTTTTTCCATAAAGATTTCTGCTTCATATGCACACACAGGTCTGCAGACCAAGGAGGGAAGAGAGTTTTCCAGTCAGGATAACACCTCAGATTTTTCCTGCTCTGGCTCAGACTTCCTCCATGCTCCTCAGGGCTACACACTTCTCTTTATGCAATGAAAAGTATGGAAAGATGCAAGAATGAGAGGAATCACAGCTCCTGACAAGATCAGGGACCCCCTGGCCAACAACCCCATTGAACTCCTCTGGCCAGGACACGCTGCCAGCAGCTGCTTCAAGGGTGGGGAGAATGCACCACAACCTTCATTACCTCAGAAAAAGGCTTAAAAATGCAGCCTCGACATCCCTGAAATCCAGTTACCGCTAAACACGCAATTTCTGCCTGGCTTGCACCGTCTTTGTATTTAAGATCTGAGGAAACAGCAGATATAAGATGGTATGAAAAAAAATACAGCCATGTGATCATATAATTAAAGACTTTTGTGCACTCCTCTGCAATTACAAAGCCAAAAAACCAGTGCTGGTGGTGTGCATTCATAACTACCTTTCAGCTACACAGACTTTTGCTTGCTGAAACTCTATAATTCACATATATATGTATGTGTTTATACATACAGACACACTTTTTTTTACCTTTTTTATTATTATTATTATTTAATTAACACATAACTTTGAGGCAGACGCCAGGTTGTTCAAAGGGAACCATTTCTCAGGTGGAGGAGATTACAGCCACGATGCTTGACAGGAAGGATGCTCAGTAAATGCAATTATCTAGCCCACTAAAAAGATCAAATTGAGAAATGAAAGCAGGAGAGGAAACAAGCAGCAGATTAATTAAAGGAACAGTGAGGAGGAAAACAAAGGGTCTGTGCCTTTAAAATACTGCTGTTCATATGAAGCCACCGGGTAGGTTTCTGGATTTAGGATGCCCCAACATTCCCCCACCATAACAGGGGATCAGGAAGGGCCTCCCTGCACCTTGAACACAGCACAGCATGGCCAGGCTGGAAAGGCCACTTCAACTCCACTTCACTGCTCTGTTTTCAAATTGTCCCTTGGAAAGTTAAAAAAACCCCACCAAGTGCAAAATATTTAACTCTTTCCAGATTTTTCAATGTCATAATGAAACTCTCGGTGTCTGCTGCCCCAGCCAGCGTCCGTCTCTGTACTCCACTGCAGGACAGTTATCATTTTAGCACTGAACCTGTCAGGGACTATTCAGATTCCACAAAAAAACCTAACTGAGCATTACTCTGAGCACCCCTCGCGCAGCACTGCAGGTCCTGCCCCTTTATAGCCCCACTAATGTACCCAGAAATTGCTCCAGGCACCAAAAACCCGTCCCACACTGAGCCACCCCAAGAGTTCCCTGGAAAATAAGTCATTACTGCTCCACACCCTCAAAATTACACATATCCTATTACTGCACATACAGGATGAGGTGTCTTCAGTTTCCTTGTCAATAAAAAAGCCGATTCCTCTTTACTTAACAAGCAATGCCATTCTCAATCAGTCAACTATTAAATGAGATTGCTGCCCTGCAAAGTAGGACTTGAAATGGATTTTTATATCCTTTCTGGCACAGTGGCTTTCTTCTATTAGCCTATCAAATTTTCACTGCTCATGTACCTCAAAGAATATTTATAAATCAACAGCTATTTCATTTTTATTAATTCCATTATGAAAGGGACAGTAATTATCCAGGAGCAGCAAAGTACTGCAGATCCATGATGAGCACAAACGTCTCCTCACTGCCAGTGTTCCTTTAAACCAGGAGGGGAGGGGAGGACCTAACGAAAACCTGATTTACAAAAATACAGCACATATTTCCAGATGCAAAAGATACCAAAAGTTAATTACATTACTTTCCTTACAGACCATCCAAACAGCTCCCAAAATTAACCTGTCGGGAAGATTTAATATTTTACTGTGGTTACAATGCCCAGAGTTAATCTGTTATCTCTGGAAGTGCCTACCTCCCTCAGCAGCATCCATGTTTTGCAGAAGCTTTACCTAAATCCCAAAAAGCCAATATGTGCCACCCACAGAGGCATTTTGTTGAGGCAGGGATGGGTAATGATGGGAACACCCTAAGGAATTCCCGGACTGGAGAGCGAGGGACTGCCTGGCTCCCAGCCCCGGCCAGTTCGCTGGGGACGTCTGGTTTAACATCTCCATTTACCACATGTGCTAAGCCACAAATTATCTCCCAACTCTCTGCAGGATGCAGCCGGTTGAGAACGACCTCCTCCCCTGTCCCCACTGTCACCACTAACAGAACCTGCCTGTGGGACTCCCAAGAACTCGTCCCCGCTCGCTGCTGGCTGTGTGTGACCACATCAAAGCCAATTACACATCAACACACATATTTAAGAAGTGTAAAAATCACCAGGTGGAAAAGAAAAGAAAATCTTAAAAAGTCAGTGATTTTCCACGCCTTCTCCCCTTCCCTTTGTGCGGCGATTTTTAAAAGAAAGCCAAGGTATTAATGGGTGAGAAAAGGCAGTTTTTAATTGTAGCTAAAAAGAAAAAAATCAAAACAAGAAATGTGTGCTCAGAGCACTTGTTATGAGACTTCCAGCCTAAAAAGACCTCAAGATGCACCCAGTTTCTACAGGTAGAAATACAATATATCATGGAATGACAGAATATGCTGAGTTGGAAGGGACCCATCAGGATCATCCAGTCCAACTCCTGGTCCTGCACAGACACCCAACAATCCCAATCTGTGCCTGACAGCGTTGTCCAAACGTTCCTTGAGCTCTGGCAACCTTGGGGCCATGACCACTTGACAACAAAATACAGGGGATAAAACTCAGGTAATGATAATAAATAGAACCATTAATACAATTTAGAAGACTTCCATAACAAAAAACAATATATATATATATACAAAATAATAAAAAAAATTACATCCCCTTTTTTTCCCATTGAGTAGATCAAGATCATTCCTGAAATCATAAATCCTGAAACAAAGGTGACTTGGTGCTTCTCCCCAGTACCACAGCACACGGAGTGCTCTGAGCCTCTGTCACCTGAACAGCCCCTTGCAGCGCTCCCATTGTAAGAGCAAAAAGGAAATCTACTATTTAAAAGCACCCTAAACCTGATCCTTTCTGCCAGAACCCCCACCTCGTACAGGTAAGAAGAAGAGGCACGTGGCAGGGCACGATTACACCCTCTCAGCAGAAGCCAGGCTTTGTTTTTCACAAGTCCATGAGGCAGAAATCTTCACATTTCCGATTTTCCCCCAGTTTTTACAATTTTTTTCTGGTTCTAGCTCAAGACAGAGAGCACCAGCAATCTTGGGCCTCGGACCAGGGACAACATGACAGTGGGTTGTAAGATTTATTTAAAATACCCACCATGGCACAGTGTTTTGGAGAATTCCCTAATGGAAAAACGCCTTCTATGTTTGCTGCTTCTAACCTGTAAAGGCACCTTCGGCTGCGTATGGGAAGGTACACAAATACTTACTGGTCATGTCCCTTTCCCTTGTATTTAACAGGTATTTATTCCAGTAGATATTCCTACTATAAAATTACAGCCTAATGTTGCCAAAATGAATACACACCCGTGCAGCCACACAGGGCTTACCCGGGGAACTGGAGAATTATCCCCCCAGAGCGAGGTTTTCCTGGACAAATTTCAGGCTTTGGATTTCTGCTGGGCTTTCTTCAGCTTTGTGGCCCAGTAACAAAACACCCGGAAAATGTCAAAAACACTGCAATAATTGAAAGTATAGGGCATTTTAACCATGATTTTTCCTCTTTTACACCTACGGGTAGGCAAAGGACACCGAGGATTTTTAAGCCAAAAAGTAAGTGTGTCTGTACCATAAAACAAACGGATTTCCTTAAGCACCAAGGCTGCCAGAAAATACATCCTGGCTCCTTTCTAGCCAGCCCCAAAGGCGGATGTATGGCCCTATTTATAGCCCACTAATGCAACTGTGAAATGCACACCCCATGCACTTTATTTGTGTTTAGCTCAGACTTTACTCTTCCCATCAAGCTAAGCTTGCAGGAAAGGTCACTCCCAAGAATAACAGCACATTAACTCTGGTCACATATCACCTGCTTGCAGAGACTCAGGGGTGCCCTCAGAGGCCCCCCAGCCACGGGTCAAACTCCTTGGGGTGCTCAGGCACCAGCAGGTAGATTGTAAAAGGTGAAAGCTCACAGGAAAACAAGCAGCAAGGAAGGTATGACCCGCCTGGGATTAATTTCTGCTCCCAAACTGGGGGTAACAACTATTTCTCCACCTTGGCTCACCTTCTCTTTTTAGACTGTAAATCCCCACTGAGGGTGATGAGTCCGACCATGTGTGTTATCACCCCAAACCCAGCCTGGAAACCCGGATAGCACGGCAAAGATCTGCAAAAAAACACTTCCCACACACAAAGGAGAAGGACTCTGCAGAATAATTCCCTCATCCAACACCGTGACAAGGGTTTGTAAACACACTGCTAAGAAGATTAACCACCAGAAGAAAGGAACTACAGAGTCTGAGGGCTGCCTACCTAATTTATGGACACACGCTCTGCTTAAAGTCAAACTCTCTCTCAGGTAGGAAAACCTCAGCAAACCTCTCTGTGGCAAAGGTCTCCTATCCATTTGGGAAAGTCATCTTATTTGAGGTCTTTCTGGGGTTTTTTTCCAAAGGAAAAACTCCAAATATGCATCAAGGAATGTCTTCTACCACTCTTGTTTTACTGCCCTGAAACAATTTAAAACTCAGTATGTTTCCAGCACCCAGGTATCCTAAAAAGCTACTCTCCCATCACTTCTGAACTGGTTTTCTTCCCTGCTGGATCAAGGAAACTACAAAACCAATCTTCTTAAAAGTGGCAAGGTATCTTCTTGCAGCCTACAGGAACCTTCCCGTGGGCTCGGATCTCTCCCCTAGGGACCATCAGATCATTGTTTCTCCACTTGTTAGGGGAAAAAAAAACAAAAAGGGAAAGGAGTAGGGGAAGGGAAAGCTAGTTCAATCACCATCATTACATACAGGCCACAATTAATGGACAGATTAATTCTGTCCCACCTCTTCTCTCCCTGTCTCCAGCCTTGTCTCCTGGTGCTCCCTCACTGCACTCCCTGGATGGACCCTGGACCTGCTTCGTTACCACGAGTGGGGCTGCTCTTTCTGTATTCTTTATATACCTCTCTATGTATTTCCCTGCTGGAGTAGGAGGAAGAGTTTGTTTTGCTCAGCACAAAAGGTGAAAACATAGGTTTAGTTCACTTAGAAAACTCTTCGCACAAATTGATCATAAACTCACAAAACCTGAGGGTGGGGTTTGGTTTTGTTTTGATTTTTTTTTTTTTAAACTCTGTTGCTTCTGTATGGTAATAAAATAGTAAATTATTGATTTACCAAGGGTGTTCTCAGAGTTACACAAATACCTCATAAACCTAGACAGCACATGTGACTTTATTATGAACATAACACCAAAGCAGGGTTTGGTTCTATTTTTCTCTCTCACTTCCTGAAACACATGTTTAGGACTGACCCATGTTTACTTAAATAAGGAGAAGGTTATCAACAAGTTGTTCAAAAAAGCACAGAAAGAGAGAATCACAGAATGGTTTGGGTTGAAGGGACCTTAAAGACCACTCAGTTCCAACACCCCTGCCATGGGCAGGGACACCTTCCACCAGCCCAGGTTGCTCCAAGCCCCGTCCAACCTGGCCTGGGACACTTCCAGGGATCCAGGGGCAGCCACAGCATCTCTGGGCAACCTGTGCCAGGGCCTCAGCACCCTCACAGGGAAGAATTTCTTCCTGATATCTAATTTAAACATGCCCTCTGTCAGTTAAAAAAGCCCAGAGTTCAGTATAATTCTGGAAGATGCTCATGCACTTCAACCCTACGTTGCAATGCCCTCGCTCATCTGCTGTGCTTCAGCTCTCAAACACTGCAGCAAGATCTGCTTCATAACCTGAGCTGCTGAAACCACGAACAGCATGAAACCTTTCCTTTAAGGAGCTCAGGCACAGTTTGTATTTGAGAAAGGCAAATCTTCTCCTTTGAAACTCACTGTGATAGTTGGCGTTGCACCCCCGAGGCTGGGTTTTCAGAAAGTGGGTGCCTACGTGTCCCTCACTTCCTCAGAAATCTAAGAACAAGTGCTGGGGTTGTACCAGAAGTATTCATTTGTGATTGAAATGTCTTTTAAAAAGGTTATAGTCTCAAAATATCCAGTATGGAATTCGGACACTGCATGGTGCTGTTCCCCTCGTGCATCTGTCCCGAAAGGAGTTAAGATCTGACACTGCAGAAGCACATCAGGACAGTCGAATGAGCTGGGGCAATTAGCATCTGAGTGCTAATCAGCTGATCAACAGAGTCAATAAAATAAAGGCTGCCAGGCAAAGGGAGCTCTGTGTGTGTGTTTGTGGGCAGCAAGTGCTTCTGATCACGGCACGAGTTGTATTCCCTGAGCTACAGCTTTCCAGACAGTTTCAGTTCAGTGAGGATGGCCTTCCAGAAAACAAAACAAAAAAAAAACAATTGAATTTCCCATTTTCAATTTTAGCTTTTTTTTTTTTTCTGACCATTATTAACGGTCCAACAACAGGAAGGGGGGTTATTTGCAGAAAACGTTTTTTTTAAGATGTTTTGCTCACTACAAGTTTTATCTGAAAACTTCACAACTTTGAAAGGCCAGAAGATGGATCTCCGGAATTTTGTGCATAGGAACAAGGCAGGTTCAGGAAGTATGCCTCATATTAATTAAGGACATCTGAACAGTCTTGCCAAGCCTACAGATGTTTTGAAGTGCCCTGGGCAACATCCATCCTGAGACTGAACTCTTCAGTAAGATGATACTTCTAGGCCTGTCTATTAAGGAAAAATCCTTCAGAACAGACTAAACCCTACAAAGGTTTGGGCATAATATTTTTGAGAGATGACCATGCATATTTAGGAAAGGTAAATCACAGTCCCAAATGCCCCTTGCTATTCTATTCCTGCATATACTGGCTATGTTTTAAAGGTTTCAATTATTTTAGCATCTTTTTGCATTTACTTCAAACTAAGTCAGAGCTCTGCTGCCTTTGACAGTGGACTGAGGTGCCCACATGGATGAGACACAGCAAACAGCAAGGAAAGGAACTGACTGTCACAAGGTGGGGATTAGCAGAAGTGAGACAAACCTATAAAACACACAAGAACAAAGCAAACATCAACACGAGAAAACCAGGAAAGAAAAACTACCCTAGAGCTTGTGAAGCAATCAGATGTTATCACAGAATCACTGAATGGTTTGGGTTGGAAGGGACCTTAAAAAGTCATCTCATCCCACTGTCCATGGGCAGGGACACCTTCCATTAACCAGCTTTCTCCAAGCCCTGTCCAACCTGGCCTTGTGCATCAATGGGTTTTTCAATCTCATTATACAATACCCCAACACTAAAGATTTCCTTTCCTAGCCTTCTCCCAGCTGCTCTGAGATAAACTGGTTTATAAACTACTGTGCTTTGCATTCAGCTTTATTTACACTGGTTTAGCAGCTGGAGCTGCTCTTAATAACAGAAATCCTATCTTTGTCAGAATATTCTTACATGCCATGTTTGCTCTCCCTTTTGCAAAGCAGCCAAGAGCTCCATAGAAACATCTGGATTAATGAACAGATCCTAAAATATTTTTTTTTTTTTTGCAAATCATATTACCACTTACTTTCTTACAGCAAGAGTGACGTCAACAATCTCCTCCCCAAATGAACACCCCATGATTTTTTATAAAGACACAAATAAAATTAGTCTACAAGGGAGGTTACATTATTAAAACATATGCTGCACTCAACAACGCTCAAGGCTCTATCATGGCATTTTGTTCTTCACTGGTATTTACATATTACAGTTCTTATGTACTGCCCTGGAAATCAGCTTTGAAGTGGAATGAGGAATAAGTGAAGATTTATTATTACTATCCTTATTAGAGGGATTTTAAAGTCATTAGAGACCAACAAGACACAATAATCATATTATATCCAATCTTCTCTAGAACATCTCCTTTGATAGGTCTGCTAACTCAATTATTTAAATATATATTACAGTAAGATGCAGCGTGACTTCCACAGTTCGGGATAAGATGGAAATTTTTATGTTTTCTTTGCAGCTAACCAGAACCTGTCCTTACAGAATTCATGGGTTGCAAGGTGGGTTCCTCAGTTTTAAGCACCAAATTCACAGTGATCACCTGGATCAGTGTGCCTGCTCAAGCAAAAAAAAAAAAAAAGGTTAAAAGCTGGGGAAGAAATAAAGTACTCTCAAACAGTCAATAGGTTTGGCTTCAACCACTCCCACCAGGAAAAGAAGGAATAAAGACCTAGAGGCTCTGAGGAAGAGCCAAAGCAGGACTGCACCGCTCCGAAAAGCTCAGAAAATTCTCTCCGGATTCAAAGTGACACCTGGAGTCGAGCAAAAAAAGTACTGATGACAAAACAAAAATATCCCAGCACTGTTTAACTGGAAAGCACGACCCTTACTATTGACTCTTTCTGCCTGCAGCTGGTGTGGGGATGCTGCTGAAGGAAGGAACTGTTGTCCCCTCGGGTGTGTCACTCAGCACGGGGCAATATCCTGTCAGCTACAGCACAGGTAGCACCAGCACTGTGCTCTTCTCCTTTATTTCTGTCAGGGCTGTTCCAAGTCCTTCAGGATTTCCTCTGCCTGTGAAACATCTGAGGCAGTCTGGGCTGCTACAACCACGCAGCTCCTGCCTGCTACTTCTGCACACTGACACTCTCAGGATGTTATTGATGCTATCACTGCATCAGCCCCCTTCCAACCCCACTTGACACATTTCCTTTACTCTGCTGCCTCCTCCCCAAAAACTAAAAAAAGCTGTGGCTGCCCCTGGATCCCTGGAAGTGTCCAAGGTCAGGTTGGATGGGGCATGGAGCAACCTGGGCTGGTGGAAGGTGTCCCTGCCCATGGCAGGGGATGGAATGAGATCATCTCTAAAGCCAGGTACACTGCAGCTCAACTTCTTCATGCACCCAACTCCCCCCCTAGGAGCTGTCTTCCAGCAGCAAGGGAAAAATGGGACTTCTGTGGTTACCACTCAACAAGTTGCTGAAGTCACAGACTCCAACTCTTCGCTAAAAGAGGATCAGCCACAAAATCTGATCTTTAGCAATGATGACCTGCACACCTAAAGTAAAGCATGTGCCAGAAAATGGTTACCAGCAGGCAGTACTCCTGCCAGTAAAACAGGGGACGATTAACAGCCCTCAAATGGATCCCAGAATAGCTAAATGATGATCCTGCTGACACCAGCCCAGCTCTGTAAATGGGAGCCTTTTAAAATCGCTTCGATCTCCTTGATCCTCTGCCTCCAAAAGCTACATTAAGTTTCTTGTGTTAAAGTTATGATCTTTGGCCTGCAGGATGTGGTTAAACAACCACCACAAGAAAACCCAAGAAGCTGAGACAAACACATTTCGCCAAAAACTGCTCCCTCACCAAATATCAGCTAAAATCTCTGAGAAATTGATAGAATTTTCTGTTCATGACAAGCCTTAAAGCCTGTTTTAAATAAAAGCAATATACTGAATTCACAGTTCCAAAGCCAGCATCTCCCTGGTTAGTGGAGGAGCACTGAACAGTCCTGAGGTTTGCTCAGTAAGTGCTTTCTCTTCAGATTACCCCTCTGGGTATTCTTACTCTGGGGTCCATTGTGAGAGCAAGCTAGCCCTCAGAAAGGCTGAAAAAGTGAAATATCATTGCTTTTGGAATGAAAGGGAGAGGTTATTTGATGCCAGGCATGTCATTCTCACTACTGCACAAACAATTGCTGGAAAAGCCACCAGAGAAGAGAAGTTTGGTGTATTCAGTACCAGTGAACCTATTTTAAGAATAACAGCAACAAGATATCTATCTGAAAGTTAAGTCAGCTGTGAATAAGCTATCAGGGCAGATGCAGAAGTTTCATTTCTGAACAGTCTTTTGAATAATTCCTATCATTTAAAAAACTGTGTTGTGATTTACATCATTATCTAAAAAACACTTGGCATATATTAACAGAATCTGGGGTGAAAAGAATCATGAGGCTGACTGTGCATTTTATCTTCTATTACTTTACCTGATGCACAAGATACGGATCAGACCAGTCTTCCCACACAGGGTAGCAGATGTTTTCATCCTACTTCCCTGTACTATTGAATCCCTCCCAGTTTCTGGTTTCATTGCACCTCCCAACCCTCTTTGCTGTAGGATTTCAGAACTAATGTTTCGTTGCTTTACGGGGCCACAGCAGTGAGGAATTCTTTTTCTAACTGAAAAGGTTTTTATTTTTAGGAAATGAGTCAACCATTTTGGTACCCAGTGACAAATACCTAAGAGAGACACATACATAAATATGTGAGGGGGTCCTGTAGCTCGTTGCCTTTGAACTATTCCGGGATTTGTGACGTTATCACTTAAAATATTAATTTTTTCCGCTTCCAAACCTGGGGGGAGAAAGACGAAACCCCGCAGCACTTACCCCCAAACACATCTCCGTTCTGGTAGTTTTTCCCCTTCTGAGTTTCCTCTTCGTTTTGAACAGTAGAAACATGCTTGGCGGAGGCACAGCCCATCGCTTCATTCAGACAGCTCCAGCTGCACCGAACCACAGAGCATCTCTAGGGACGCCCGCTCATCGCTGCCAAAATAATCCACCTCCCCTGCCGGGCTGTCAAGCGGCGCTTCTACCTGAAGGCGGCAAAAGAGAGAGAAAAAACATTGGCAAAAAAGGTATAACCTCTAAACGGGGAGCTTCAAGGAGATAAATAAGGAGGTTGGTGAAGAGGAGGAGGAGGACAAAGCACAGGTGGCCTCCGTCGTGTGAGGTCGCTAAAATCTCACTCAACGACATCTGGTACGGGCAGATGACAGGACAGGTAGATGGTGATAAAGGCACATCAATCCTGCCTCAGAGCAGGAGCACAGTAGTTGAACTCTTAAGTCTCTTCCAGCCCCGTTCTTTAATCCATGGCTTGAAGAAAGGAACGCACAGAGATCTATTTCCCACCCAGCCAGACATTCCCACAGAAGGCAGAGGTTTTGGGGGAGAGAAGATAAGAAACCATCAATATCTGCTCCTCCTGTTCTTTTCACCAACCTACCCATCAAGCCAGATTTCTTACAAAGCACGTTACTGATTAAGAGCTGCTAACTGCAAGTGTTCAGACAAAATAACCCCCCCAAATCAATTAAAGACCTTCTGTTCATAGATGTGAGAGGCGATAGTCAGCTGTATTATCTTTTTTTCTACGTGTTCATTACTCTGCTGAATCCACGAAACCTCCACCGCTCAAAAAGGCAACAAAAATCCCCACTTTGAGATGGAACAACACTCCCTGAACAATCCAGATGTCACATAAAAAAAAAGAAGGAAGAAAAAGCTAATTCATAGCTGTGATACTTTAGGTTAAAAATAAAATTAAATTTAAAACCATGAACTGTTTGATTGGTGTTCCTCACTTGAACAAAAACAACTTCAGAGTTTGGTAAGATGACCTGGCGATTCTGCTTCTGCTATTGCAGGGAGTGGCTTTCACCAAGAAAAGGGAAGGGCTTTGGAGGCAGAACCACCTCTAACTCCTACTCACAGACCTGCTTGTCTTGCTCTGCACAGAAAAGTCTTTTCCCCCGCTTGACAAGAGCATTCCAGAGCTGCTCAGTCCCTGTTCTGAGCGGCCAACCCTGCCTGTCACACCTGTACATGCACTTTTATGTTCAGTTTATCCTCCAACACACTTACTCCTTTTTTTTTTCTTCCTCCTATACATGCACACCTGAGCATAAATTTCTCATTACCCCTTCCCTTCCTCCCTTAGTCATAAGCTACTCACCTGAAGACACAGGATTTTATAGGATTGGGTTGGAAGAGACCTTAAAGCTCATCCAGTCCCAGCCTCCCCAGCGACACCTTCCACTATCCCCAGGTTGCTCCAAGCCTCATCCAGCCTGGCCTTGGACACTTCCAGGGATGGGGCAGCCACAGCTTCTCTGGGCAATTTAACACCAGGCCTTCCTGCTGTCAGTGAGAGGGAGTGAGCACAGACCCTTGAGCTATTTTTTAACCCTTAATGGCTACGTTCTATTTGTAAAGAAAACCCAGGTTTTGCATCGAATTCCAGTATTAAGTCAGGGAAGTTTTCCGCTTCCTCAAGCAATCTTCAGAGCCATTCTTCAAACTGCTTTTAATCTGCCTCCTTGTCAGGCACACAGACAAAGCTACAGCCTTGCCAAGGCACAAATCCCCCTGGAGATGCTTCTGTGCACACCCAGCCGCCGATACCCCGAGCAGCCCACCCTAATTACACTGCCACGTGCCGCAAATACCGACCCGCTCGTTCCACCTACACCGGGGGAGCTGTTCCTCAGCTTTTTTGCGGTGCCAGTGAGGGCCACAGCTGGCAATTCATCTTCACACGTGTCCCAGAGACAGCCTGCACTAAGGTCTCCGTCTGGGGTGGGAAGCGAGGATTGAAAAGGATTTAAAGCACGTGCTTGCTCAGGAGACAGGTAAAGACTCACACACTGGGGAGAGAAACTGCTCACTGGACTGGAAATTAAACGTGGACCTATTTTCCCAGAGGATGTAAATTTGGTTAAAGGCAATAGCTTTTAACAGACCTGCTGAAACAGAAGAGGGGGTGAACGTGACCAACAGAGTCCCTGTTTCAGATTTCAGATAGAAGCAGGAGCCTCGAGGTGAACAGAGCCTGGAAACACTAGCTCTGATTTCTGATTTAAAATACAACCAGTTGTATCATTCCAGGGAAAAGGCTGTGGCCAGCTATGGGAAAAGGAGCGAGGGGAGGCCGGATGTAAGCCCAGGAAAGACAAGGAGGTGTTGTAGGTGGGACCACTAAGAGGTTGTACATGGGGGGCAATCACTGCCCACCCCAGGCTCAGCATCTCTGCCCCTGAAGCAGCAGAAGTGCACACACAGAACTACCTGTTCAATGAATTATGCTCGTGCCTCATTCAATTATTTTTCTTCTTTCTTTTTTTGTCTCTCAGCAAGGGACCATTTACAAAAGGGAAACAGCTGCTTCGTAATAAAACCCACACGCATTTCACAACAGAGCAGTGGGATGGGTTTTGGGAGGGGATGTTTTGTGAAGCCTTATACAGCCAACATGCAGCACAATAAACTGCAAAATAACCCAGGAGGGTGATGGTCCCAGGGCCATCGAGCTGTAGGAGCAATCAGGAGCAAGGAGATGCAGAACATGAATGCAGAAGGGTAAAGCTTCTTCAGGCGAGGGAAGGAAAAAACATCCACAGTCAAACCTCTTCTGCAGCATTTTGGTAGCACACACCAACCCCTAAAAACATGGTCATGTTCAAAGGCATGCTGGGATTAAAGGAAACAAATGGGATACAAGAACCGGACGTTTCACCTTTCACATTAAACAACAGTAATCACAGCAGCACCTGAAAAAGCTACACATGTAATAGTCAGATTATGAAGGCAACTTCTCCCAGTGCCAATAAACTGGGCTGAGAAAGCTACTGCAAAATGACCTCCAGTATAAGTCAAATGCACATTTCCAGGCGTGTTCCTCCAACTACTGCTGACAGAATGCTGTGAGACACTGCCAGGGACACCTGAACACAAGGCGGGAGTAGCCGAGGGTTTAAACACAAACAAACAAACAGACAGACAGAGCGTGAGAAAAGCGGGCATTCACTTCACAAGCCACGAAATTCGAGATCCAGGGCAAGCGTGATGCTCCCCAGCCTTGCACTGCTCCCAGCCCTGGGGGGAACCTCCCTGCCTGAGCATCCAAGGATCAGAGCTGAGGCTGGGGATCACTCAGAACCGAGGTGCTGGTCCTCACTCAGTGGGGTGTCTGTTTAAGGTTCTGAGGATGTGAAACGCAGCACTTCACACAGCAGCAGAATAACACATCCCTTCCTCCTCCTCCTCCCCACTTCTGCACAAATATAATTTTCCCTTTTGTCTTCCAGAGCGTTTTGGGGGCACACAGATATTCAGAAGCCAAAAATAAAAAGAAGAAGAAAAACCTCAAACCATTTTGCAGTTCATGTTCACCACCCACCATCACTAATTATCGAGATTTGAGAGAGGCAATTTGCAGGCTCCAATCTGCAAAATGCTAGTGAGAAAAATCTCTCAGGCACATCAAAAGTGTCTACACCACCCCCAAATGAAATGCAGCAGGTTTAAGATTAACATCTTACATGCGGGTCAGGAGAAGACTAGAGGCACCCTCAGATGCTGCACTTCATACCCCCAAGTTTCTTCTGAGGTAAAGCCAGGGGAACTCAATTCTTAGAATGGAAATTACCTTCGGAAACCTTCAGCAATTCCTTTTTTTTCTTTCTTCTGAAGCACGTCTATGATGTGCTTTTCTTTCATCAGCTCTTTCAGCACTTTGTTAATTCACTCATCATCCCCTTGCCCCCTTTTTTCTGATGGTCACCACCTCAACAAAACACATTCTGCTTCCACAAACACTTCATAGCAAACGGAGGACCTCCAGTGTCTTACAACAAATGCAAGTTAATTCTTCTATTACCACAGCTGTATTTGTTTTCATCTTTATTGCACTGAGATAACCAATCTTTCATCGTCTTCGGGCTGCAGATACATCTAGAAATTTCCTCCTGTGTTGACCACACAGGAAATCAGGTTAAAATTTCACAAAGCTGAAGAGATCAAAGCAATGAGTTTTGTGCAACCATGAAAAACTCTGAGCTACAAAGAAAAACCACACTGGCTTTTCCTACGAAACAACCTGGTCCAGGCAGAACTCAAGGATTTAACTTACTGCTAGTAATTACATTTATTTCCTATAAGAAATAGCTCTGTTTGACTTCCATTTGGGGTTTTTTTCTCCGAAAAAGAAGACAACAGCAATGAATTCTGAATTTGTCCTGCACAAGGGCTGCTGGTAGTTCGCACCTGGGACTTCCCCACTGCGACATCCCTCTTCCTCAGCTACCCTCCACCAAAAAAGGTGGCTTTTTACCTTTTACTCAACAGCCAAAAGGCATTTTTCGAGCCAAAAAAGATATAATTTTTGCCTTTGCACCAATGGCCCGAGGAGGGAAGGAAAGGTTTAAAAATAATGTGTCACATAAGCTCTCTTTCTCCCTCCTCGAATTATTCAAATAGACATAAATAGCACAGTTTACATTGAAAATTAACCCACAAACCTGCTAAATGAGCAATATCTTGTAGCAGCAGAAGGGGAAAAGGGCTCTTACTCAGGGGAAAAGCATCTTACTCAGGCTGCCCCAATAACACCACTGACAAACTAAACCAGCCCAGTCACCCAGTGGGATGGTGGAAGTGCCATTTGCATGCATCCCCCCTCCTCCTTGGGAAGTCGTGCTCAGCAGAAACCACTTCTCAAAGACCAAACAAGAATATTGCAACCTGACAGCTAAAAAGACCTGACATTAAAAACAGAGAAGCTCATCCACCCAGTTTTTCCCAGCAGGGAGGGCCTGGTTTGAATTAATTCTACTAATTCATATCATCAGCTTAATACAGGCCAGGGTTGGCCCCTCTGAGGCTTAGCTTACCTTTTTTTTTTATCAGCAAAATTAGCTGCTTATTTTATTTCCTTTTGTTTGCAACCAGCATTTCTGCTGGGGTTTTGATGTACTGAAGCAACAAGTGATTTCCAAACAGGGAAGCTCTCAACAGCAACGTGATACTTCCTAGGGAGCATTTTCTCCTTCCTCAGACTCATGAAGAGACTTCACACATCGTGGAGTAAAATACAAATGAGGAAGGGAACGGGAATCGCGTTGCAATCGTCCTCTTCATTCACACAGGGTGGAGTTAAAGCAACAGTGGGGTGAAAAGCCCAAGCAACACAGGAGATGTCACTCATAGGACTCATAATTTTTGCTGTTTCCAAAGAAAATTAACTACATTTTATTCTTTTACTTTAAACCTCAAATACTTCAGGAGCTGTGATAGGTAGATCGCCACCACCGTCACAGAATGCAGTTCTGACATCTAAGTATTTTTTTCCCCTCTTTCTATGAGAATTAATAGGCAAAATATTGAAGACAGATGAGACTTCAGGGGCTGGCAACACCGTAGGACTTTCTTTTAATTGTTTAGTGATTTATTTCCAAAGAGGTTTTGAAAATGCAGTGCTGGTCATGGCAGCCCAGGTTGATGGGATGTGAGACACTAGACAGGGCTGCAGAAAAGCCAAGTTCAGTTCTCCTTAGGACATGGCTTTCCTGTGTATCTAAGAATGATCTCCAGCACTTATCGTAATGGGAAGGGAGTCCAAGTACCTCTAAAGTAGAAAAAAACCCCAACAATAAGCTCTCCTATTTAATTTTATTTCTGTCCTCATGGTTTAAGAGCAAGATATAGTTTACTGAGCAGGGCACAGTAAAAGGCCCTAAGGTATAGGACCAGTCATTTATACAATGTTTTGCAGACGTCTAAGCACTGGTCTGAGCATCATTTTCCTTCTCAGAACTCACTCCCCCGCTGCTCTGCTTTAATAAAATAATTTAAAGCTGCAACTATTCCACCTGCCGTGGGCAGGGAGACCTCCCACTATCCAAGGCTTCTCCAAGCCCCGTCCAACCTGGCCTTGGGACACTTGCAGGGATGGGGCAGCCTGGGCAACTTGTGCTCACTTCTGAGGCGTTTTTTTCATCCAAAAAGCTGTGGCAGGACCTACTTCATGTGCCACTAGGGCTGAAAATAAAACAAAACAACGGAGCTATGCAGAAGCCAAAGGCAGGGGAGATGCCGGGGACCTGCTGCTAATGTGTCAGTGAGGAAACATTTGCCATATGCACCTCTGTGCAATTACAGGATGGAACAGTTTAAAGAGGCCTCCTCTTTTTGGAAATGAGCTGGAGAAAGAAGAAAGCTTTCTTCACTGATAACAAGGCAGAGAGGCTGCTCAAAACTAGAGGTGGCTCATCTGGGCTGCTGAGGAGCTGCCTCTGTGGTAAAATTGATGATAAAAGCTAACAAAGCAGCTCATTTCACTCTTAGCCTCTGTGAATAACTAGATAGGGTTAGCATTTCTATCAGGGATTTTTTTTTTTTTTACGATTCCCTGAGTGCAGTCCTATGGAAATGGCACAAGTAGGAACGAAAGGGAAGCCACACTGCAACCTGCATCCCCAAAATGACACTACTTACTGCTCCCTCCTGCTTAGCAGGGTCACTCCTCAGCATCAAGGAGAGCACAGGATTTTTGGTGAAGGCCACAGTGCCCAAATGTTTGCACTGGTATGGTTTGACCCAAGAGCCCTATGCAATATCCTGCCTGACATGGTATCCTATCACACAGATGATCCTTTGAATCCCAAGCTGGGAGTGCAGGCTGTGCTGAGGAGCAGCAGAGCTTCAGAAACCTCCAGCCCAGAACAGGCAGCTGGAAAAACACAGGTTAGAGAGGAACAAGGCTCTGGGGAGGAAAAGCAACTCCTGTAAAACCTGCTGTGGTCCAGCCCCTGCATTGATTCCACCTCCCCAACCAGTGCTCAGGCACAGGAGCCTCTGGATGTCCCTGCTGGAGGCTCAGCACTTTGAAAAACATTTCCTTACTCCATTCCCTCGACACAGATTTAGGAGGTTACCCCAGTCACACCTTTGGGCAGTGGCTTTTAACCAAGTAAGTTATAGTTTCATACTCTCTATTAATTAACAGTGCAAATAATGGACAGTTTTCCTTTCGATAGTGAGATGTTGAATGGATACAACCAAGCCTGGATAGTCAAAAAAATAAGATGTTCCAGCCTATGCTGAAACAAATGAGCAGCAGACCAGCCAAAATCAACTGAAGTATTTTCAGTTCATCTTAACACAGTTATAACAAACACAAGCAGCACGTGCAGAGCTGGATTGATGGCACAAGAGCAGGGAGATCTCTCCTCCCACTGATGACAAGGAGCAGTCAAGTCAGAAACAGAGTACATCAGGATTTAAAACACAGAAAGCAGCTTCTATCTTTAAATTATCTATATCTTATTCCAGCTGGTAGCATCCTGCCCCTGTACTTTCATTTAATGGCTTCAAACTGCCAGAGGGCAGGGTTAGATGGGATACTGGGAAGGAATTCTCCCCTGTGAGGGTGGGCAGGCCCTGGCACAGGTTTGCCAGAGAAGCTGTGGCTGCCCCTGGATCCCTGGAAGTGTCCAATGCCAGGCTGGACAGGGCTTGGAGCAACCTGGGATCATGGAAGGTGTCCCTGCCCATGGCAGGGGCTGGGATGAGATGATCTTTAAGGTTTCTTGCAACCCAAACCGTTCCATGATTCAGCACAAAGATCAGCCAGCTGAGCAAGAGCTCCAACTCACGGTCCACATCTGCAGAGGGTGCAGCTCCCAGCTGCCTGGGCTGTCCCCCTCTAAGGGTCACTTGCTCCCAGCAGAGTGAGCAGAACTCCTGCTGCTCCACCTGGGAGGGACATCAAGGTCACACCAGAGCGAGCCCCGACTCCTCTCTGCAAGCAGCTGAACCCAAAGCCATTTGCAGTTGATTAAATCAAGACTTAGGAGTGACTGCTCCAGCTGCTGTCCCGAAACGCACCCGAGCAAGGTGGGGACGTTTAGACTCGTGCAGTTCACGCAAAGCTGGTCTGAGACCACTCCTGCAGATCAGCTGCTGCGGCTCTCCAGGGCAGCAGATCTTCAGTGCATCAGGGGGTGGTCACACAGCAGTCCAGCGGCGGGACTGGGAAGTTTCTGAACTCGGGGAGATGAATTGTTGGCTCGTGGTCCTGCAGTGGTGAAAGGTGACAAACTGAGCACCAGCAAGCCTGGAGGAAATAATCCTGATGGAAAACAGCACATGGAGCGTTCTCCCACGCCCCCTCACAGCCGCCTGGCCACGCAGCTGAGCTCGCACTGGGGTTTTTCTGCCAAATCAATACATGAATAGAAGGGGAAGGGGGGAGGAAAACCCAGCTGAAAACATTACAGCCTCACAGGAGTCAAAGCAAGGAGAGAAACCTACCCAGAGCAAGAAAAAATATACATTCTGCTTAGCTGCAGGAGCAGAGAAGAAATGTGTCATAAATAATTGAAAAGGGTTCCAAAGATCACTGAATACAATTGGTAGGAATTGAAATGCAATAGGATTTTTTTCTTTTTTTTTTTTTTATTTTAAGGATTGTGCTTCCAGAACAATACAAATGGCTCCGTGATTATAATTCCTGTGGATAATTCAGGTCAAAACAGGCCAGCACAGACATCCAAACACACCAAAGCTCTGCAGGTGTTCACACAGGAAGAGAAAACCTACGGGGGAAAAAAAAAATCAACGCAACACTGTTCGATTTGTGAGAGGGGAACAAAATAACACAGGTCCCCTGGAGAAACAAGCAATGTGGATTACAAAAGTTTGAGAAGCAAGAAGGCTGTGAGAACGTGGGCTATTTGGCTGGCTTTGAGGAGGGGCTGAGCAGGTGATGAGAATCCATCACCCAGGCTGTCTCCACCACTCCACCCTGGGCCTCTCAGTCACACCCAAGGGCAGAGGACTACAGCCATAGACAGGTGGAAATTTCTCCCCCTGCACTGTTTTCAGAATCTTGAGGACAACCCCGATTCAAAACTATTTTCCAGGCTCTTCTGCTACGCTCCAAGCAGGTCTCCTTTCTTATGGGGATGAATTGAGCTCGGCCCTCTTCTAGGAGCTATTTTGACTCTTTCTGCCCACAAAGAATTATCCTTGCAATTACTTTATTATTCGGTTGTTCAAATACTGCTCCTTTTTCTATTTAATGTCTCCTGTACTAAGACCTTCAGAGCCTTAGTTACTCTATAGTGTCACTAGACAAGGGGTCAAGGAACAACCCAGACCTCTTCTTAATCTCCACACAGACACACTGGATTGCTAAAGCCATCTCAGCAGCCTTCAAACTTCAAATATTTTCACCCATTGCTGATATTTGTGCAGAAAGTACTTGAAAACCATCACATTTCCACAGTACTTATAGTCAGGTGTTCAAGGGCAGGTTGGATGGGGTTTGGAACAACCTGGTCTGGTGGAAGGTGTCCCTACCCATGGCAGGAGGGGGAATGAGATGAACTTTAAAGTCCCTTCCAACCCAAACCATTTTGGGATTCAACAGCACAGCATCTGTTTGGGTTTCTTCATAACCTTTCTACAAGGATGGCATAGTGTTTTATCATCTTTCCCAGGGACTCATCCAAAGTTTTTAAGCCTGGCATGTTTAATTACTACAAGGAGTAACGTGGTGCTGCTTAAATTCCATTTATATATTTGTCCCCTCTGTTATTTTGTTGTTACCTCCCTCCTAATGTCCAGCAAGGACTAACTGCAACAACTGGTTGAGTTGAGTGGTCTCCATCCCCAGCTCTGCAGGTTCAGCCCCCTCCCCAGCCAGGCCAGGTCCAGCAGGGCCATTTCACTGCCCAGGGTCCACAATTCCCTCTAACTCAGACACCTGGGTGCAGCTGCATCTGATGTTAAAAGGCAGCCAACCCACAGCTGTACAACTGGCCCCCTTTACTCCCACACTGAGCTTTCTGCACATGAAAATAGCAGCTGCTTTCCTGAGAGTAAAATCTGCAATAGCTTCTGCAGGCTTTCTCTCCCCCCTCTTTGAGGTTCAAGTGTGAGGAGGATTTCTTTTTAAAATTAGAAAAAGAGATACGTTTATGAAGTCTAAAGGAGGCTGGCTCTCCTAGATACACATTTATTATGTTAGGAAAGCAATATTGAGACTATATTCAAAAAACACTGAATTGGATATTAATTAAGAAGAAGAAAACAAAAGGCAAATGGAGGAGTGGAGCTATTGCAAGTTGTAGTACTTCTCCCAGAGCTAACACTCAAAATTAGAGTTTAGCAGAAGCTCCTCAAAGACACAAACCCATTCCCATCAGAGCCCAGCAGGGCAACACCAAGAAAATTTTTAAATAGCACACACACACACACAAGTCCCACCCAGCTCTTAAATCTTGGCTGTTCCCCTTTGGAACACTTAAAAAAAAAAAACAAACCACACAATAAAAACACTCCTTTTTATTTCTTTTTTTTTTTTTTTTTCTCCTGAACAACGTGATTGCACCACACAAATCCAGTTTTGGAAGGAGTGCAATTATATGGCCTCAGAGCTGTGCAAGGTCCTGTGCAACTCCCTCCCAAGCCCATGACTGGGGATGGTCACTGCTGAGCAAAGAGCCTTTAAGTGGAGGCTGATTCAATGGTATTCCTAAGAAAAGCCACATATAACTGAGTCCAGATTCCCTAGGACAGCATTTAACTCAAAACAACACAACTGCAGACGCTGGCGTCATTTACAGCACCTGTAAATCATCCCCTGCCAGGCAACTGATAAACCCAGCCTCAGGAAAAGCAGCTCCCAGAGCAATGTGCACCAAAACACCATAAATCCTTCAGGCAGCATTACTGTATTTTTCCATCCCTGTGTTACATGCAAATTCTGCACAACTGAATTCTGATACTGTAGCTGAGCACTCACCAATTATATTTTAAACAGGCTATTTAAAGGTGCCTTCATCCCACTGCAAGAATCGTCATCAGGGTAGCGACAGCAAGAGAAGCATCCGCCCCAGAAGCTAATAACAGGATTCTTCTCTCTCCACCTTGTTTCTCTTCAGTTGCATTTTTTTTTTTATAATTAAAAAATTACATGATGAAGAGCCACCGTTTCGTCATCCATGGTGAATCATTCAATACGTATGTCAGTGCTCACAAACAAACCCTGCTGCACCAAGGTGAAGCTGAGATCCTCGAAACTCCAAACACTAAACCCAGAGCACCAGTGTGAGAGCTTGAAGCTAAAAAAGAGCAAGGCCAGAAACTGTACATCTGGTTCATCAAGAGGGACAAGTTTCTGGTTCAACATCAGGTTGGACGGGGCTTGGAGCAACCTGGGATAGTGGGAGGTGTCCCTGCCCATGGCAGGGGGGTGGAACTGGATGACCTTGAAGTCCCTTCCAACCCACTCTATGACAAGTTTTCAAATATACTGAAATAAAAACTAAAAATCGCCCGTTTTCCTTAATTTTTTTCCCCTCATTTTCCCTTTGCTGAAAGAGAGGCAAAGTCTTAAGTGCTCAGGTTTAGCAAAAATGCTGTAGAGATTAAAACAAAAAATTAAATAATATGGACATTCTGCTTGGAAATCATTTCGCTCTCCCTCCTGACAAGCCACAGTGCATCACCCCCTCATCTCCTTACTTTCCTGTATGATAACATCTGAGTTCTTCCTATTTATAACATCACCATCATCACCCCTGGAAGAGCTTTTTCAACACAGTCAGTCCCAAGGCTTGGTTTCAAAACTGCCACACAAAACTCCCAAGGAAACCAGGCAGCACAAGAAGCAAATTTTGATAAGGAATTGGGTGAAATCAGCTTTGTGTTACCAACACCATCCTGCCTCCTCACAGTGAGATCACGGGAAGTATCAACTGCTTGATGGAAGAGTCGGATGGAAGAGACCCTCTGAAGTCCCCCAAAACACCAGGGAAGGAAGAGAAGTGCCATGACAATAAGGGAAGAAGTTGCTTAGCAACTCACTAAGTCTGACAGCTGGTTGGGTGAATGAAATTAAAAGTATAAAGGTAAAAGAATTAAACATAGAAACTTTGTCTTCTACAAGGTCCTCAGCTGACATGAATCACATAATTCAGATGGTTCTTGAAGGGCTAAGTCAGTCTGTTCCCACTCAGGATGCAGGGAAAAAGTACCAGCTATCAACAGCTACCCAAGGGAAAAATAAAGCAGCAAAAACCTTGGGAAGGCAGCCTTGATTACCTTCAGAATCTGCACAAAGCAGCCACTTGATATTTCAAAACCCAAATGCCAACAGACTCCTCTCACAAGCATCTCAAAAAGTGAGATTCTGAGCAAGAACCAGAGATCAAACTTTAAAAACAGCCGAGATGCAAAACCAGAATCGGCAATTCCTCGGCGCCTGCCACCCGGCACCAGCTGCAATGGAAGCTGGAACCCCAAAGCTTGGGCACTCCTCTCTTTTTGGGCAATAAAAAGATCTTCTACAGGCCCCTCAACTCAAAAAATAAATGATAACGAGCTGAAATGTGACAGGAGGAACGATGTGGGTGCTCACAGAGCCCCAGGTTTAAAGCTGGGCTTGCCAAGAGCTTCACATCTCCACCCTAGTCCTCCACTGTCCTGAAACACACATCTCCAGACAGAGATCCAATAAAACAGGGGAGTTACTTGATGCAGACAAGCACTTCTGTAGATATAGTGGTTAAAAAAAACCAAAACCAACAAAAGTATTGATTTTTGCTATTATTTGCCACAGAAGATCAATCTGCACGTGACCAGAGCATTTCAGTCTATAACGCAACTGATAAAAGTGTAATGGAACATTAATCTTCATTTAAGGCTGCTTAAGTGCCTTATTAGGGGGGACAAAAAGGATCTGATTTTATATGAGGCAAAGTACAACCTCAGAGAGGAACATTAACAGATCCTTTATTGGTATAAAACCCCAGACTGGTATTTCAGAGCACAGCAGACCTTTTCAGAAGGAGGGGAGCAGGTAATCCAATTTTACATGATAAAATCCCACAGTTTTGTATTTTCCCCATGGCACTCAGCTTCCCTGAATGGTCTGAGAGTGAAAAGCCAGCCCAGGCTGGTGATCTCCCCCCAGGAGCCCCGAGGATTTTGCTCCCTGCGAGTGGCCACGCACCCTCCCAGAATACCAATGACACGGGATGGCACGACTGGGAATCAAAACAAGGGGCTCCAAAACAGGCCAGCAGATTGCAGGCAGGAACCTCACTTTCAGCAGGAATAGATTCTGTTTATTTTAGCACACTGAGCTAAAGGTATAAAATAAATACATAAAATAAATACAAAATGATCGCCTCTCACCCGCCACAGTGAGGAGGGAACGAGTGTCTTACAGGCAGGGTTTGAGGTGTGCAGCGTGCCCTGTGACACTGCCCTACCCCCCAGAACACTAAATGATTGATTTACTCAAAATTTACCAGGAAAAAAAATACTCCATTTGCCATCCAAGCCAGCTAGAGGAAAGAGTGGCGAACACTCTGGAATAATCTGGAATACTACAGATCGATCGGCCTCACAAGTGGTTTGAAATGAGAATTAATGAATGGTAAGTGTCTGAAAACAACTAGAGAAAGTTGTTAAATCAAAAAATTTCAAGCTTCAGTCAGGAAAGTCAACGTGCTTGGTTTTTTTGCATAAAGAAAATGTCACTGTTACTCGAATGTTCAAAAGCCAGCGACAGCATCTTGGAGGGGTTTTCTTGGAGAAACCCAGCAAGTGGCTTGGAAGGAACCTCAATCAGTCACCTGGTCTGCCAGAGGGAAAAGAAGAGCAAGTTTGCCCTCAAAAGGCTTCAATAAATTTCAGCACAAGGAAACAACTCCTCCAGGAACACTCCAGAGCAAGAGCCCGACCCAGGATTGGTGAGTGTTCCTCACCCTCGGTTAGTTCTCATTAATCCCTCTCCAATCACAGAGTAATAAACTTCATCAATGAATAAAAAAACCCCACACACAAACCTCCACACCAGCATTATTCCTGAAATACAGAGATGAGCCAAATAAACCACATCACCAAGAAAGAGTGGCCAGGGAGGAGCTTTACATGTTGGGTGGCACCAACTGTGCAAATTAATCAAGACTAGAGAAAACTGCATAATCCCAAGGGACCAGAGAAAAGCCAGACAATTAAGCTGCCTGAATTTGAAATAAACTTATCTTGACAAGCACAAGGTAACACAGATTAGAAGGAATAATGCACAACTGTGACCTGGGCTTTACTGCAGACGGCTCAATGACAATGTTTCACTGGGATTCAGAAAATTCAGTGAAAATATGACACAACACATAAAGCTACATCAGCACTGTGATATTTTATTTTTTGCCCTGATTTCATTATTCACCTTAGGACATTCTGCATGCTGAATTAAAATATTATAAAAAACCTAAATCAAAACAGCCCAAAGGGTTCATTTGTACCGATTTGTGCAGCAGGATGAGCTACAACAGATACTCAAATTTTATTCTGATGATCAGGATTATCTCTTGCAATCATCCTCACACACACTTTGTTCATACATATCAACAGTCAACTGGTCTTACAACCAGCAGGCTTCACCCTGATAGGCTGCAATTCAACAAAACTCTCGCAAATGCTAAAAATTCCTCTTGAAGGCACAGCACCATTTCATAGCAAGATCCAGTCAGTGGAAAACACTCCGAGGAGCTGTCACGATGTGGCATCATAACATGCAAGAGCTGTCTTGCACGTTATGCCTGTCTCATTTAATAATCTCTGCTGAAAACCCCACGAGCACCTTGCACTATCAGTAGACCCACGAGCTGCTGCTCCTCCTCTTCCCCGTTTCCTGCAGACCGGGGGATCTCTTGTTTACCCGGATTAATTTTTTTATGCTTAGCACGAGAGATTCCATATGCCCATCCCAGTGCATTCCTTAGGAAGGAAGAATTTATCTTCTTCAACAGCATCACAGTCAGCTTATGCTACCAGACAGCTCCTTGCTAACAGCCCTTCATTAAGCCTTCAGCTCAGTGCTAAACTCCCCGTTCCATGAGCTGCCCTGTCAATGGATGTTCCTCCTGTAAATAAGCATCGCAATTTGTACAAGGAGGCTCAATCAAAATAACAGAGCAAGAAGAACTGAAAAACAATCCTGACTGATACATGTTTACTCCCACTTCCCTGCACTGAAGGCAACAGACTCTTCCCCCTCTGATCACTTTCTGTTGGTTCTAGTCCACACATCTTCACTTACCTCACAGTAAAAGACTTCAATTTCCTTTTTTTTTTTTTTTTGGACTGGTCTTTTGGCCTAGAAAACCTTCAGAGCAAAACTCTACACGAGTTTTGGGTGGGGTTTTTTTGACATTTTATGGAAGTCCATTAGATGTTTCATAGAAATTACCTCTTGCTGGAGGCAAAAGCCCAGCCATCTTCAACTCCTCCAGACATCCCTACACTTGGTTCAAAGAGAAAAACTTGTATCTTCCAACCCTCCAAGGTAAATGGGGCAAATTTAGTACAAGTCATGAATGGGTAACTGAGCAGAAGCTGTGGGTGTCTCTGAATGCATGTTCGTGTTCTCCTCTACCCCCTTCCCTTTGGCATGAAAGTGTCACAAAGGTGCAAGTGCCTGTACATGTATATGTGTCTATATAATTTATAATGCCAGTCCTTACCTCCTCCTCCTCCTCCTCCTGTGGTGCCAGGCTCTCCCAGCTCAGATTTAACAACACTCTGTGCTGGAGCTTCTGCCGGCTCATTTCCAGGGCAGAAAACATCCCTCATCCTCTTAAACATCAAAATTGCTTTCCACAGAGGCTGGAAGGCAAAGCTTTAAAACTGCTTTTCTGTTAATTATCCTAACAGTGTTTTCTAAAATAATTTTCAAAACTCGTCACAAAGACTTCTCACAGTTATAAAAGCTACACTTATTTATTGCCTTTCACTTAAACCTCAAGCGAGCTTGATTAATATTAACCCAAATGAGACCTCCCCTAAATAACACCACTGCGTGGCACTTCTAAATTAAAGCAGGATATTCTGTTATCCTGCAGCTTTCCTCTGAGGAGATGGGAAGGAATGTTTGCAGGATAGGAAGGATGGGGTGGGGGAGGAAGAGCCCATAACCTCTGCAACACGTGCACGTCAAGCTCCCTAAGCCGAGGGACTCGCCACGACTCGAGATGAATTTTCAGTAATCCTGGGGAAACTTCACTTCTGACAGAAGCAACCCAAGCCTTCAGATTTATGTAATTTCTCCTTGATGCCAAGCAACAGCCAGCAGCCTCTCCTGAGTTGTGTTCTGGTGGTTCAGGTTAAGGGAAAAAAGCGTGAAATCACGGCTGAATTCCAGATGCCAAGCGAAGACATTGCCGCACAAACCTGTCAGGGTTATGCTGCTTTCGAGCCTGAGATTAAAAATATAAAGCATTGCCAATGCATTTAATGTCTGGCTGAGCATCAGATTCAAGAGTCAAAGAAATATCTTGCAGCAGAGCCAGCACCTCTGTTGCAACAAATAATAACAAGGGTTTTAATTAAAATACTGCTCTTCAGGACACCCATTTGGTATCTGCTACGAAAGCGCTACTTTTAGCACTGTATCGCTTGGAAGGTGTTTTGTTTGTTTGTTACTTTTTTCCCATTAAAACAAAGTATTTGTTATGCACTGACAATGTCCTTATTATGCAAAACAGAACTTTTCACACTGTAAATTACCAAAGATGTTAAAGCAGGAGACATGCACCAAGTCTGAATGCTGAGAAACCTGTGGTAGAGAACAGTTTCAGAAACCTTCAGATACTACTAATAACCTTTCTGAATTGTAGCCTGCTATTGCTAGAGCTTCACATTATGGTGGATGAAAAAGCATATATGAAAACTAAAATAAAAGAACTTGCTCGTGCCATTCATAGAATCCCAGGATGGTCTGGGCTAGAAGGGATTTTAAAGCTCATCCTGTTCCACACCCTGCCATGGGCAGGGACACCTCCCACTAACCCAGGTTGCTCCAAACCCTATCCAACCTGGCCTTGAATGTGATATATCCTATCCCTTGCAGCAAATAAACTAACAGACAATCCTATCAAAACAGCAGAATAATAGTACAGTTTGAAATCACAAAAAAAAAAAGTGTTAAAGGGTTTTCCTTGGTTTTACCCTGCTTTAAATTTTGCTGAGCATTTTGTTTTCCCGTCTTAGACAACAAAAGAACACGTAGAGTTTGATGGGAAGCTCTCACACAGCTTCTCTCTGCACCCACAAATATTTGTCTCTGAGTGCACATACCTTGGATTTCTTTGCTTTAGTTCCTGGCAACACCAGCCCCTCCAAAAGATGGACCTCCTCGATTCGTACCTGCTCAGACTGTAAGGCCTTGCTGCAGGTAAATTATTTACAAAACTGGGTTTGAACAACCACAAATGTCAAAGTAACTTGTCTCGTTTCAGCAGTTCGGCACCGAGAGCTGTCTGACAGAGAATGCTGATGTGGGGAAGCACAATGAAGATGGAAGAGAGTGGCTGTAGCACTGAATGAGAGCAAATCAAAACACTGACCTCCTGTACCATCCAAACCCACCCCAGCTTATCCCCCAGCCACCCCAGGAAAGGGAGGTCACCCCGGGATCACGCCCTGCTCCCGCCGACCACATCCACGCCGCTTCCGAAGCTCCTGAAGGACACGTGCAAACAGCAGATGCCATTTTTTATAATCCTTTGAGACAGTTCCTATTCTTTATTTGAGCATTTTATCGTTTGGGTTTAAATTTATACCAGCTCTGGCCTGGGAGAAAGCTTCTCCAAAGCCATCAGCTCACCCGGCAGCTGAACCCTGACTCCATTAAACACGATTCCTGCATCGCTCATGATTGTCACCTGAAGAGATGCTGGTGAAGCAGATTACAGAGAAGCAGATTACAGTATTTATACTGTAAATACCAATTCAAGTGTGTAAACAGCCGATACAAATCAGTCCTTCTCTTACACACAGATGTTGTTGGCCTACAAAACATCTATCTTCTAAATACCACTAATGTCTTATCTCTTATTCACCTTTTTCTCCTTGCACCCGAAAATCTCCTTCTTGGTGTCTCTTCAGCCTTGTTCACCATAGCTTTCATCATGAGCAACCTGTTCTCCTTGAAATATCCTCACAGGTACCTGATTGAAAGACCAACCACACTTACCCTAGCATGAGTTATATGGTGGAATTTATCTATAAAAAACTGCAACCCTGTAAAAATCACCCTCTTCTAACACACCATGGTCAAGAGAACAACTCCAGTAGGAATTAAGGATCCCCTTTTGCAAAGAATTGTATTATATCACCCAAGGTGAAGAAAAACTTTGCCATCATCAGAGAGCCTCCACTCCAACCCTGTGACACGAGACAGGTCTCCTGGCAATGCCACCTGAACGAGTCTATCACTGACCCCATCAACAGCTGCATCATAAATCCTCAGCATTCATTAAATTCCAGGTGGAATGTCCAAACCTACTTGGGACTGCTTGGGCAAACCAGTGGAGGAAGACTGGGAGCAGTGTTATTCCTACCTGGCTCATCTCCCGTGAAAACACAGCTCCTCTGCGCATCCTTAACAGCCCCAAAATTTTCCATGCAAAAATGGAAATCTCCACTAATCCCTTGGATCAAAGAGGAGCTTAAAGCTTTAGGGATTTGGCTATCCTAGGAATGATGTTCTTAGAGGACTGTATGTATGTTGGACCCCTTCGCTTCTGACGGGTTTTTTTTAATGCCATTTAAAAAAAAAAAAAAAAATAGTACCCCAGGTTTATCCTTTAAAATGGTGATATGCTGCATTGGAAGCCTGAGGTTTTCATACAAATTATATCATTAGTGCTTGAACAAAAAGATCAAGAAAAATTTGTAGCTTTTATTTTTCATTGTGTAAGTAAGTGCAGATGTGATTTTAAAGAAAAAGCTGGGTTTCTGTCAAGAAAAAAAGCCTGTAGTAGAAATTCTTTGGGGTGGGAAACATCATGCCCTGTTCAGTTTGTAGAATCCTGAGTATTCCTGAAGGTGAGCAAAGAGCTGGGGAGCACACCAGTTAAAGGTCTGAATGCTACTGCAATGCAATCCAGGAAGCAGCAATAGGAAGAAATTTTAGCAGACCTGGTAAAATGCATTTTAACACGGCACCTTAAAAAAATGATACCTTCCAGGCATCACGATAGCACCATCCATTCATTCTGCCTTATAAATAACCTCTCATAAGCCAAAAGGCATGAAATGAGTATAATGATCAGATGGGTGATCACTGCTGACACGTGAGGGGCAGAACCCCTTAATGCAATAAAAAAAAGCACTTCTACAGGAAAAACCAGCGTTTGCAGAGCTGACGTAGTAAGCTGTGATTCTGCAAAGATCACAGATGTAATTGTAGGTGAGACATACGAGCATTTTCCAGCACATTATCCATTTTCTAAGGTAATTTGTGCTTCAGGAAAAAAACCCAAAACAAACCCGACTCCTCCCCCTTCCTTTATCAAACAGCCTGAACCCCAACTGCAGAGCCAGCAGAGCTCAGGTCGTGAAAAGTAAACATGTAACAGGAAGGCAGAGCAAAGTATAAAAGCTCTGCGCGGACAATGATAAATTGAAATTGCAAATTAAACGTCCTCTCAAATTCCCGAAGCTCCCTCAAAAGGAGGGGGTCTGAGCCCATTCAGGAACCATGACGGTGGCATTTGGATTCCAGGCACAAGCAAGACAGTGCTCACTGCCAGCAGTAACGGGCTGGGTGAACAAAAGGAGAGGGTGGAAAATACTGCTAACTTGTTAAAAAATAAATAAATAACCAAAACAACAGTATTTTGGGGTTCACTATTTCCTGTATCTCAGAATCTCAGAGAAGCACAAGCCTCAGGTTCACTGGAAAATGTGCCTAAAGGGGCTCCAAGAGGGACTTCAGGCCTGATCAAGGATTACCTTCCTTGTCTGCCTCACCCAAAACTTTACTGTGACAGCGAACCCGCACGCAGAAAATTCAAATACACACAACTCTCAACATCCCCGCTCAGCACGACATCCCACAGGGCTTCCCTTGTGAGAGAAGTGTTTTAGCTCTTACTGAAGAGTCAACCAACACGCTCACTGGAGTGGCGCTCCCTGGGGAAAACATTCAAATGAGCTCTCCTATTAAATTAAAAAATAGATCTGCCTGCAGTTGTTTAACATGCACTTGAGTTTCTCTTACAACAGGGCACCCTTCAGTATTCACAAGGAGCATGTACTCATATACTACTCAATTATTTTCTTGCTTAAGAAACACCAGGCCCCTGAAAAGAAGGTTAACCATTTTTTGATGTGCAAACACGGTGTATGAAGATATTTAGGGCACCACTCACATCATTAATGAAAATACTGCATTCATATCTAGTGCACAAGCACGAAATTCAGTGAAGAAAACTGACTGCAAGCTGCAAAAGCAGGTTTAAAAATGGGTGCTATTATAGCTCAGCAACACTGAAAATCCAAGTGAGGAGAAAAACCCACCAATCTTAACTCCATACACGCATTTTACTGCACGGCAGTCCTGTTAAAGAGGATGATCTGGAACAGAGGGAGGTTTGTGCATCCTTAGGCAGGACTTTCTGTCTAGAAAGCTTTGGCTTTTTCAAGACTATGAAGATGTCCTCCCTGGAGAGAGGTGGGGAATCACCTTGTTGGATCCCTTGCCCTTTTTATATATATATATGTATGTATGTATTTATTTATATATTTATATATATTTACTTTAACCTTTTACATATATATATACATATATATATTTATTTTTTTAAAACAAACAGGGAGGAGTTCAGTTTCATGAGCTGTAAGTGCCTCCAGATGAAGATGCAGAGTTATGCTTCCACAATGGCACATTTCTCAGTCTGCTCCGGGAAATCCTAACACCAGGATAGCTGGGATCATGGATTTGTGCTCCAACCATCCTGTCCCTTGTATAAACAAGCATGGTTACCACAAGCTACCACAAGAATCAGGACCCTGCAGGAAAACATTCAGCAACAGAAGTATCTGCTCTCTCATGGGTCAGGAAGAGAAAGGCCGTGTAATTTTCACAGAGCACAGTTTGAACACAGTTGGAGAGCAAAAAAATAATTGTGTTGCTTCAAATCAATTGGAAAGAAATGTCAGTGAGGCCAATTATCACTGCTTTGGGAGGCTTCCAATCCCCCAAAAATAAAAGAAATAAAATCTTCCCCTTTTGTGTGCATGTGTTTTGTTTGTAAGTAGTGGAAGGAAAACACTTCTGCTAAAAAGAGAAAATTAACAGTTATAGTTCTCACTATAACCTTTGCTTTCTGCCACTCACAAAAAAACCAGGTTTTTGTGTACTGCACCACTGGAGTGCCCTGGAAATAAGAGATTTCATTTCCCTGCTCCAGACTGAGCAGCACTGCCAGGCAGGCCAGTGCCATGGGAAACACAAGGAGCTCCTTCCCAAGGCTCTGGGCAGATGAGGACAAGACACCCCATTCCTCAGCACCCTCCCCAGGAGGACAAACACTCCCACAATTATTAAAACAGCGTGTGCAGTTTGTTCTGCCTTTTGCTGCTGGGAAAGCTGCATTCACAAATGTCTGCAGACACAGCACCTCCAGTGCTTCCCAATTCTTGCACTTGAAAGGAAGACTTTCAGGTGACAGCAGCAGAAGAGATCGATAATGGGAAGCAAAAATTTAGTGGGGGAATAATTCATATGTGAAGCTGTTAATTAATTAAATGTGCGAAGTACTTCCAGAAGCAGCAGGGGATAGAGGGGGAAAAAAACCAAGTGCTGCTTCTCTTGTAAACAAGTGTGAACACAGAGAATAAATACATCTACCTTCCAAACTGAGATTTGACTTTCTAATCCCTTCTCTACAGATTTCAGATTTGCTTTTTAAACACACATTCTGTGAAGGATGTCTCTGCAAAACTGAGACAAGAAGTAAATATTTCAGCATTTAGAAAAGAAACAGGGAAAAACTGTTTGTTGTTCAAGATTCCTTGAAGTCCTCAGAACACAGCAAACAGCTTTCTGCTCCTGTTTAATATAAAGGATTTACCAGCATGTAAGTAAACAGCGTTCCTTGTTACCAAACAGGCAGCAGAGAGCTCCGACAAGCTCAGAACAATTGCAGGCACAATTCGTAGGGTTTCAGATAAGAAAGGAGGAGTTGAACTTTTTAAATCAGCTCGTGGAGGAGAGAGCAGCATTCAATTGTATTATCACTTAAATATCTGTAGCACGTAGGAGTAGCATGGGAAAGAATCCCACTGTGCTGGACACTGTGTAGACACGGAGCAAGAGCAGCCTCCTCCAAAGAGCCTGCCACCAAAGCATAAAACAGAAAATAAACAAACACCAGCACAAGATCACACAGAAGACAATCTGCAGCTCCCATTCAAACTGATTTTGCTTCTACAGAACACACCCAAAAACTGAAACCAGGTTTAACAACGAACGCTGTGACTGCTTCATCCAGACCTCACAAAATGCTGCCTGTTCCAGGCATCAGGACCAGTTTCCAGAAGATGGAGGGAACCACGATTCCCATCCTTACACAGGGGCAAAACCAGACAACTAAAAATAACTGCAGCAGGTTCCAGATCAAAATAGATCAGCCCTCAGGCCCTGAACACAATGAATCACCCCCAGCTCGAATGAATGGTGCCCTGGTTTAGGCTGGGAGAGAGTTGCTTTTCCTCCTAGTAGCAGGTACAGAGCTGAGCTTTGGATTCAGCAGGAGAACAATGCTGGTGTTTTAGCTGTTGCTGAGCAGTGCTTGCCCCAAGTCAAGGACTTCCCAGTGTCCCAGGCTCTGCCAGTGAGGAACTGCACTCCAGGAGGGAGCATGGCCAGGACAGCTGATCCCAACCGGCCAGGGGGATATTCCAGACCATGGAATGTTATGCCCAGTGTACAAACTGGGGGGAGCTGGCCAGGAGGGGCTGATCACTGCTGGGGCTCAGGACACTGCCAGGCCCCTGGCACAAGCTGTTTCGTGGGGAAAAAGGGAGTTTTTGGGGAGAGGTTTACGGGGAAAAGGGAGACGTGGAGAGATCAGGGTAAGTGTTACATACCCAAACTGACAAGGAGAGGCACGCAGTGATTGACGCTGTGTATAATAAACACAACTGGTAAGAGTCTAGACAGGCTTTCAGTGTGTAAATACCAAATCATATGAAACATGCTGGAGGGGACTCGCAGCAACCTCTAATTTTAAGATTCTACCTGAAGTTTAAAAAAAAAAAAAGTAGCAATACCCTCCCTGGCTCCTTCCCCAAACAGATTCTGCTGATTTGCCTAACCAGACAAATCAGATAAAGCCTGTGGTTTACAAATACCTTTCAAGTTTATTCTCAATAGGTAAACTGAGAAAAACTACGGGTTTGGGGCTTTTTCCCCCGAAGAAAAAGTGGGTGAAGGAGCAGAGTCTCCTTTCCCTTGATCCCTCACCTTTCCCCTTCTTCCTTCTTCATTCTCCCAGTGAGCTACAAAACTGCGTTGTGCCAGCAGCATCACTGTCCTGCCCAATGCACAGAGGATGGCTGTTATTTTCCCCCTGAGAACAGCATGAAAATAGTTTCCCACTGCGTTGTTCCCAAACATTTTTGCCTAAATTATTAAAACACGACGTTAACTGCTCCTGCCACAACCCTTCTGCTCTGTAAACACTTCCCACAAAGGACAACTGAACCATCAAATCAATCCTTTACAGTCTCTCCCATTTCAGAAGTACCCTGCAAGTATCAGTCTTGCACTTAAAACTCCTCACGGCCTTTTGTGATGGGCAGCAACACCAGAAGACGCCTAAATCACATAAACTGCTGATTAAAGTTAAATGGGAGGATTTAGGGGTTTGATCTTCCACTCAATGAAGTGACCCCACAACATGACCCAGCTGAACACAGGGAGGAAAGAGAACTGCACAGGGGTGAGCAGAACTGCACCAAGAAAACTCAAATGGTAAGAGGGACAGATGGTTCCTTTCAAATCATTCCTCCTGGGGGAGAAAATAAAACCACTGTTTTTCTGCTGGATGCAAAGCCATCAGGTGCAACTCACCTGTTCTCCCAAGACTGACCTCTCTGTGCCTACACATCTGTGATGCTCCACCACAGAACACAACAGAATATGGAAGAAACTGGATACTTCCCCACACAGCCCGCTCTTTTGGGTTGATTCCTTCTGAGAAGTTGCTTTTTTAGGCCTTCTCTCCTTTTGAAGAAAAAACTCAGACAATGCAGATTTTTGCAGACCTGCGTGGAGAAGCTGAAATTGCTTCAGGAGGCTCCCTGATGAAGAAACATCAGCACAGCAGCGTGTTTTTAACAACAAACCGGAACGCCACGAAGAAAGTTACTATTTCGGGCAACTTAATCCTTTCCACCTCCTTATCAGAATAGTGCTGCCTTTCTTTTCAGCCAAAGCACTTCAAACACACACATCCTTCCACCACAACAGCTTGAGGGCTCCAAGTCACACACGTGCCAAGAGGCTCTGGTGAAAGATGATCAAAACTACCAGCAAAGGCTTTTGGACCAGCAGAGAAGTGGCCAGTTGGTCTAAAAAGGTCCACTATGGACCAAAAGCAGCACTACGTGTTTATTTTATTAACAACAAGTTCATTTATCTTCAATATGTCTGACATCACCATCATTCAACATCAGATGCCATTCTCCAGCTCCGGTCTCCTCCCCTCCTTCGGGCTTCCAGTAAAATTAGACCTTGAATTAAACTTCCAGTAAAATAATTACAGTTGGCAGGTATTTTTCAACACTGATTTGGAAGCCAAGAAACCAAAGCAAAACAAAATAAAATCAAGTCAAGCATTACTCAACTCTTCTCAGAAACAACATGTTCTGTAGATCAAGTATTTTCACTGGTGGGTGGTTTTGCTCTACCAATATTTCATGTGCCCTATGAACTTCACAAAAGCACTGGCCGGGTAACTTAAAAAATTTTCCTATGATAAAAGAGGCAAAAAAGTCTGAAGTCCTTCAAAACAACAACAACAACAAAAGTGACAACGGAGAGCAAAGGATCTCCCCAAAACCAATGGACATTTTTTGTGGAGAAAACAACGGAAAGAAAATCAAAAAGTACCAACAACCCTTTCCAAAGCACATCCTCCACTGGCCTCTGTGTGGAAAGGACTGGCTTTGGAAGCTTTCCTGAAATCCACAGTTTAAGAAGAGAAGGCACCGTCTCAGTCTCCTGCCCAAGAGATGGACAGCCGTGGCTGGACAGGAAAATACTGAATTTACCTCCTCAATCTCCTCCACAACTGATAAGGACACGGCACAAATCGTTACTCACAGTTTCTGCACTAAGTGGGATACTTTTACTTAAATGCAAGCGATGTCAACTCTCAGTGAGGCAACCCAAATCTGCTGCTCCATTTTTACTGGCAGCTATTTTATTACAGAAAGCTCCCTTGCCCTGTTGATCTTCATGGAAATACAGCATTCCCTTGCTAAAATTTTTGTGAACCTAGAGGATACACCATTTCTAGCAAATAATTTCACAGCTTCGTTTGCTATCATTCTCAATGGTTCATTTCAAATTTGCTAGAAAAGGTTTATTGCAGTACAAGACTTCACCCTAATTTCTACCATAAAATCACCACAGAATCATGGAATCCTAGAATAGTTTGGGTTGGAAGAGACCTTAAAGTCCACCTCGTTCCAATCCCCTGCCACAGGCAGGGACATTTTCCACCAGACCAGGTTGATCGTGCTGCTTCCAAAAAGAGCCCCACATGTATCTGTGGAGCATCTTTAGGAAATCCTTCTACATGGGACCAGACCAACACCAAAAAACAGAAGGGACAAGCCTGGAGCAGGATCCCCCAATGACACTTCACTTTAGGAAGGAATTGCCACAGCAAAGCTGCTTCTCACCCAGACAGACTTTTCCAAAAGCTCTGGAGTTTTGCGCTCAAGGGGTTGGGTTTGTTTTCTTTTCCAGCTGAAATGTGAAAACAGAAAACAGCAAACAAAAAATTATATAATGGCCCTGTCTCAGAGTCCTTAGATGCAGAACCAAGGCTGGCACTGTTGTCAGCATTCACAGGTCCTCCTTCCCCCCCACAAACCTTCCCAGTGGACTCACTAACCATGGCTGACTCATTTGAACACGGAGAAAGGACAGTGCTCCTTCTTGGCATTATTGAAGAGGGAAATGTTAGTGCCACATAGAAGAATCAAGAAAAAAGTGCACCCCTGTTGACCCCCCAGCATCCACCCCAAAAAGGAACATGGCAACATCTGATGAATCAAGAGAGTTCCCCCAAACCCTCTGTGGTTCTGGCCAGGCAGTAAAGCAGCACCAGCTTTTCACATCCCATGCAACATCTGGCCACGTTCTATTTTTCTAGCAATTCCTCAGGGGAATATTGTGAAAAAAAAATAAATATCACTCTAACAATTTGCACAATATCTGGGGAATGATACAAGTTAAAAAAAAAAAAAAAAAAAAAAAAAAAAACAGGTTTGAAAGAAAAAGCAGCAGCCTTCACATGCAGAAGCACCACACACACAGGAGCCAGTTCTTCACATCGTTTCTAAGCAGCCTCCATCACCACCATCACCTTCTTTTGCATGCAGATGATATGCTAACAAGCCCTTTAGATAATTTAGTCCACATATACTGTGTAGGTGTTTGCTAAAACACTAATGCCAGTATCCAGTCAACACAAGGGGCAGGCTTTCTACTTCATTGCTTTAAAACACTGTTAGAAAGGGTCACAGAAAAATCTGACAAGGGAGAGGACTCCATCTTCAGAAGTATTTTAAGTCAGTTCACCTCCAGTTTATTCTTCAGCAGAAGCAAGGCTGCCATCAGAGAGACGTTTTCCTCCTGGCATTGCTAACTCAGCACTCACTTCATTCCCACACTTTATCATTCCCCTTTCCTGTTTTTGTACTCACTGCTGCCTTGGGAGGACAATGATTAGGGGCAGGAGGAAAATCGAGGTGGGAGCCCTTGGCTTGCTGAGTGGCCACCTCAGGAAGTGAAGCATTTAACACTGAAACGCTGATCTTTAATTTTCAGGTCATTTAGCCAAAGATGTGACGTGCAGAAAGGAAAAAGTGATGTCCTAACAGCCCCTGAGGTTTCAAAAACAACAATCCCGTCCATCCAGAGAATCATACTTAGCACTTCTTTCTCTGTCTATACCTACACTGCTTCTTTCTCATCCCACACACTCTTCAAAAAATTCAGGACTTTTAACAAAAAGTGAACAAGGTTTGACTGCAAACATCTTTTGCCAGGTTAACTCTCAAAATTGCCTAAGGGCTTGCGATACTCAGGTGCTTTAACTAATAATTGAACAGGACATTGCATTTTGTAGGTGGCTCTGAGACCTTTGTCAGTGCTTTTTTTTCCCCTCCACATATACACAGTGAAGATGATTCTGGAGATGAGTCACTACTGAAACAACAGAATAAACTCCCATGAAATGCTGTGGGGTTTGTGTTTAACATTCTCCGGCTCCTTTTTTGGAGCATTTGGCAAGGCTCTGGCAAACGCTCCTCCCACGGAAACCAAGCCGTGATTTTACTTGTCAGTGCAATCCATCTAGAAGTGCTTAAATATTCATTTCAGTCTCCACTTATCTTCTGCTTCAAGCCTGCTCCCTCACAAAGCTGACAAAGGAGAACCAAGGGGAGCAGGGGAACTGCTGACATGGAAAATGCAACCAAGACAGGTTTCCAGAGCTCCAGCCCGCAGGAGATGCTCAAGCAGATTTGCTGCTGGAGCTGCATCCTGCTTCTGAAGATCACCTCAGACAAAATGCCTGAACATGCACAACGCTAGAAAATGTGGTTTAGGTTGGCTTTCACTTCTCACAAGTTCAGCTGCAACATCTTCTGGCTACAGGCCAATTAACACTTTTACAATGGAGGGCGAAGGTGGAAGTTAAAGGTCAGCGAGGCTTTGGTGCTAAGCAGCCAGCAGAAACCAAGCCTAAGCCCAGCCCCACTGTTGCCATGGCCTGTCTGCACCACACCCCACCTGCTCTCCAAAAATCCTTACAGACCTGTACACGTTTCCTTGGACACCATCACCATAATGAATTGTAACGATCCAATTCAATCTGCACATAAATCACTGATTAACTCAGAACATGCAAAAGGCACCTAACCTGGAACCAGAGCAGTGTCCCTGTCTGTCACCAACACTAATCTCAGGGTCATCAGGGGACACTGGTGCTTACCTGGACAGCTGTCCTGCACTGCAATCTGCCCTACTGCACCTGCATAGGTCCTACAACTTACTTAATTATCCTTATTACCTTTTCTCTCTCCACAACTCCGACAGGAGGGTGCAGCCAGGCAAGGATTGGTCTCTTCTTCCTCGTAACAACTGACAGGACAAGAGGTTCAAGAAGCCTCAAGTTGCACCAAGGGAGGTTCAGGTTGGATGTCAGGGACAATTTCTTCACAGAAAGGGTGATCAGACATCAGCACAGCTGCCCAGGGCAGTGGTGGAGTCCCCAACCCTTGGAGGGATTTACAAGACCTGTAGATGTGGCACGTGGGGACGTGGGTTAGTGGTGGCCTTGGCAGTGCTGGGGGAATGGCTGGGCTTGATCTCAGAGGGCTTTCTAAACCTTAATGATTCTATTTAATAAACATCATTATTATTAATGTTACAAACACACCTGGACACTTGTACCTTTGATTAGGGTCACTTTTCAGAGGTGTGGGCATTTACACCGTTCCTGCTCCCCACCTGCCCAGGGTTTATCATTTCCCTTGAGGCAGCAGGGGCCATGACTAAGCAGCATTAAGAGTGACACAGGCATGCCAGCAGCCAGTGCTTTGTGCAAGTCATCTTACCCAGAGGATTTAGCACAGCCCCCTGGTAACAGGGGAGCAGCACAAACAGGTGGGAGCTGCAGATGGGCAGCCACAAACCCCACAAACCCACGTGGTGCGCAGCAGATGGCCGTCCACCACCGACTCTGACTCCCAAACACCATTTCCTAGCACTACCAAGGGAGAGCAGCAGTTTCTGTGATCAAAAAAAAAAAAAAACTTTTATACACACATGCACACAAATAATCAGTGCTTCCCATTCACATCAAACAGAATTCACATAAGCAGGACCTCTATTAAAGGTCTTTTCTCATATGCTTGCATCTGTCTTTCTTGTTTTGTATCTTTGCTCGTGTTCACATCAAAAATACATTGCAGTTGGCTTACAAAGCATTCTCTTACAGAAAAAGCTGATGTGGACCCTCAGATTAGCTCAGTTGGTTAGAGCACGGTGCTAATAACCATGATAATAAACCCACAAGGTTATATTTGGACTAAAAAAATAACATTCTGATTGGCTGTGCATGGATAAGTAGAAAACATGAGGAAAAAATGCTATTTGCAGACTTCTGGGGGAAAGAAGTGCAGTCTCAAAAAAAGTGACCCACTCTAAAAGTAAATTGATTTTTCTGCTGGCTTGAAAGAGACTAAAAATAAGGGTGTTTCACCAAAACAAATTATTAAGTGTATAAACATGAAAATGAGTTTTCCCTCCAGCAAGCCCTCGTACACCACAGACACTGAGTAACAACACTCAAGGAGCAAGGGCACTCACAGCCTGCTCAAAATTCACTATTTCAATTAGACAGTCAGTCCCTTAACAGATGATAATCCATCATTCCTCGGAGACTGCAGAAATACCAGCATTTCTTTTAGCACTCATCTGAGAGGAAGATGAGAAAACAATGTAAAAGAAATATGAAGGACAGGCAACCACCCCCCCAACCCAACACAGAACAGTTGTTCCTTTTTAAGAATGGGGAAACACTCTGCAATTTCACTGAGCTTTTACTCCTTCACCCCCATGTGCTGAGCAGAGGTGGTTGGCATTTTTTATACCATTTCACAGACAGGAAAGCAAAGGACAAGTAGCACAGCAGAGGCAAAGGAAAGCCCTGCTATTCCAGCCCTCTGCTCTTACATACATGGCAGAAACAGGCCTTTTTTTTTTTTTTTTTTTTGAAATTTGACATCAAACTTTCATTATATTCCTCTGCTTTCCAGAACTGTTGTCCAATAAGCTCAGCTGAGGACACAAGAAACAAATTAAAGCAACTCCTGCAGTGGAATCCCCCAAGCCATCCTATGCAGACCCCACAAGGCCACACAAGACTTTAAAGATGAGCTGAAAACGCAGAATTATTCCCAACAACTGCACTGGGTCAGACGAAAAGTCCATTTCATCCTGCACTCAAGAGAAGCCAAGGATACTTGGGAAGGGGTGCAGGAATACAGATCAGGTCAAGGTGAAACCACTACGTAACACCCTCTACTACACCAACCCAAATTCAGGGGCAACTTTTTCCTCTTCAGTTCAAGATGTCACTAAAGTTGTACTTAAGTGCAACACAGCAAGTCAACAAGGACTGATCATCACTGCACAGGGTTACTTATTGGGCTGCCCTGTCCATTTCCCTGCTCCCCACTCACCCCTGGCTGCTCCTCCATCCCTTGAGAGCTTTGGGGAGCCAATCCCCTCACCGAAAGACGAGACTGTACTTTCCAGAACAACACCTGATCTCATCAGGAGTTTCCCTGCACCAGCACAACACAATTAGTAATGTGCTGAGGGGAAATGTAAGAAGAAGAGCAAACCAAAACAGGAAACGGTGTTGGTGCTGGCAAAGAGGGAGCTCCACAGCAAATCATTTCGATTCTTAAGTGAAGTTAACCAAGGAATTCCTTAAGAACTTTTTAGAAACTCTTCAAAATAATAAGCCAATAAAGAGGAGACCCCCATGAAACAACTTTCTGTTGCCTAAGACCTTGCAGATACTACACGCATGACCTTCCCCTCCGAAAACCAGCACTAAAAAGCACTTCCTCCTGGATAACGAGGCCCTGCTGCAGCAGGCACAGCGCTCCATTACCTCTGCTGGCCTACAAGCCAGCTCCTGTCCCTCTGGTGTCCTGCCAGGACTTCTCCTGTCAAACACAGCCGTGTGCCAACGCAAGCGGCAACACGAAACCCCATGGAAATTCGCGCCGGTTTGGCTCTCGGGGGTCGCCGCGCAACACGAGACAGCATGGCTGGTGGACACGGAGCACAAACACTGCACAAAGCAGGACCTTTAACCAGGAAAAGCTACTGGAATATGGCTTTTAATCAAATGCAATGTCTTTTTTTTTTTTTCCCCCCTCTTGTTGTTGCTTTGCTTTTTACGTACTTTAGCTGCTTGTCTGGCTTGCAATCAGACACCAGAACACAAACCAGTACAGCTGAGAACTGGGCAACCAACACAAGCAGTGATTATTTTGCCATAACACCAGTTATCTAAGTGCTTTGTAGTAGAAAGAGACGTGGTTTAGGGGACAAACAGGGGGTACAGCCAGAGATCAAAATAAATACTGCTCTAAAGTGGAGTATTAACATACCCACCTGGAAAAGATGACAGGGTTATCATTAAAGCACATTACACAAAATCACTGCAATTCACAACTGGAATATTTACAAGCTTTTTGGCTGATCTTTAGTATTTCAGAGTTGTAGAAAAACTCTTAACTGGAGACCAAATTCTCTCTTTCCTGTTCTGCCTTGCCCATAGCTTGTGCTGCTGCTCAGCATGGTTCAACTGATCAATCCCCTGGCTGAATCCAGCCCAACTATATGCCACTCATTAAAAGAGAAGGGTGCACAAAGAGGAAAAGCAACACAAAGCCTCCATCACGGCCTACAGAAACCAGCTCTGGCCCTCAGCTCTCCCTCAGAAAGCTTTTATCCATAATACACGCCACATGAAGACCAGGAGGAGGAAGCACTTGATCATTTCTGCCCCTCTGACCACCCACCTCGAGACAGCAATGCAAAGCACACATGTGCCCTTACACAACTTCCTTTTCAACAGCAAGTGCCTTTTGGTTTCATTAGTCCATGTCTCATTCTCTCCTGCTCATGTTTCCAGCCTCGTGCCATCAGCTGTTGAGCTCCTCCCGTTTCATCTCCAGCCCTCCACCTCGCCACCTCCCTGTTCAATACACACTTAAGAACATACTGTTCCCACTTCCCATGTCATTTTTCTTCTTCTTGATATCAGCTCTGGATAGTGACGACCAAGGTACCACATGCCCAGGCCCTGCTCCTACCCCCAAACTGCAAAGAATCAGCCAGCATGGAATACCGACAGCCAAGCTGGACAGGGCTTGGAGCAACCTGGCCGAGTGGAAGGTGTCCCTTTCCATGGCAGGGAGTTGGAATGAAATGAGCTTCGAGGTCCCTTCCAACCCAAACCATCCCATGATTCTATGATTACCTCCTTTGCCAGGCATCACGGTGGCCAACTATTATTCTCAGTTTCTTTTTCAACACTAATTTTCAGGCCATGCTAAACCCGAGGAGCCTGCAAGCTCCAGTCTGTATGAGGTAGGTAGGGATGGCAGGAGGGGAGGGAGGAGTTGAATCTGGGAGACAACCAAAAGCCAGATGTGCAGGGGAGCTGCACATCTTCTAAAGAGGGCAACCAGAAAGATGTGTTACCAGCTTATTTCTTCCCTCCTCGCATCTGTGATCATGGAAATGCAAAGCCACAACGACCCTTCTTCTACGGCATTGAACAGTATCAAAAACCACTGTGCCTCCAAACTTTCAGAAGCTGAATCCTAGACTTGCTAAGCTCAACAGAAAAATTCTCTGTGACCTCAGGAGTACCCAGTTTCAGCCCCAGAGAACTGAACACAAGTGCACACATGGGCTAAACTAATCTCTGCTGATATATACATAAATTTCCCCATATATAAACAAATAAACACAGCCACAATATTTGATTGTACTTCAGTCTTCCACGACCAGTGAGTCAGAACTGCTGTTTACAGTTATTAGCAATACAACCCTGCAGTCAATCAGCACTGGCTTGACCCTGTGGAGGCGGTAGAAGCTCCAAAAAACCATCAGCAAATTGGGGTGCACACCCCAGCCCCAGGACTGAACTGGGAGCATCAGTACTTGTCACAGGCAGCAATAGGAAACACTCCTCTTCAGAACCCTGAACTTAAAAATAGTATTTGAAAAGCAAATCTGTTATGAGAACAGAATTTAAGCTACTGAGGTTCCAGTTGATCAAAGGGTTTCTAATCCAGATTTCACTGTTTAAAAAAAAAAAAAAAAAAAAAAAAAAACCAAAAAACACTTCAAAGCTGAGAAGAGGAACCTGTTTTTTCTTCTCTGATAGCAAGGCACAGATTGAGCTCAGAGCTCCACCACAAAGATATTGTACCAGCTGCAAACAGCCTGGATGGGCAACTCCAGCTGCAACAGCTCCACAGCCCCTTGGGAAAAGGTCTCCCAACTCCCATCCCAGTACAATTTCATGACCCCATGCCATTTTTCTCCCACCCCAGCACTATCTGGAACCATGCACATTTTTCCCTCCTTATCACATGCTTTGAAGCCATTTTTTCCAGTGCAAGTTTGTTCTCTTTTTCCCAATATTCCCTGAGACTTTCCCTGCAGGCACTCATTTCATCCAAGCCTTTCCACTAGAAATCTACAACAAAGCAGCAAACAGGACAGAACCCAGGGGAACTGCCAAGGATAGATACACCAAGGGTTCACTCCCTCATTTCCAGGTAAGGAACAACTTCAGGTATGAGGTGCCGCACCTCAGACTGCTGTAATTTCCATCAGGTTTAAACTCTGTCCTAGAGTACCCCTGTTGACTAACCCAACACTCCAACCTACTAGACCTGGTGGCTAATGACCAGGTAGGAATGATGAGCTAGAAACTGGAGAGCCAGCCTGCCATCCCTACCACCAAGAGGCACACGCTACCTCAAGGGAGAAAATCATTCCCATCTTCTGTTTTCCATCTCTTCTCGGACATTCAAATGGAGACACAAAACCAGTTCCTGTGGTCTGGTGATACAGAAAGATCCTTGCATCTCCTCCAACGCTTTTTTTTTTCCTCCCCCTCAACAGGTCAACCTGAGACCAGGTCAGCATTCCCACAGACAGGACCTCAGCTCAGTTTGCACTTGGAAGAGACCTTACAAATAGGGAGCTTAACTCACAGAGCTTGACTTTACTGCCACAGAAGCAGCAGACTGAAGCGCACACGCTACTTTAATTTTTACACCCAGCCACGGTCAGTATTTTGAAAGCAATAAAACTGTTTCAACACAAAACACAACTCAGGCACGTTCAGGAGATGCTGTGGGAGCTGGTAGCTGGTAAGGAACGGAAAACTATACACAAGGAAGAGACAAATGGGAAATTGGACACCTAAAAAAGCACAGAGGTCACCAATTTACTCGTTAAAAGAATCCATCAGCAAACAGAACAGTGCTTTTCCCCAGGGAGCAGCCATAAAGGAGAAATCAAGAAGTCTTCGGGGCTGCCTCCATTCTTACTTGTGTTTTTTATTCCTGAGGACATTCAGCCCCAGCCAAGATCAAAAGTGGAGTTGATCTGACATGCTTAGAAAACCCACAGATTTTGGGGGAATAACTTCCTTGGCATGGTTAATTCACCTGGAATCTTCCAGCTCACCTCTGCCTCTGACAAGGGCTGCATCACAATTTGCCTCCTGCTTGGCGAGACATCACCTTGGGAAGCAGCTAACCCTGATTATGGCCAACAACAGCCTGTTTGTGCCTTTTCAAAGCAGAACTCGATACAAAAATGCCCCAAGAAAAGAGAGTTGCTTATTCTACATTTGGCTTAAGGCAAAAAAAACACAGGAACACAATTACCCTGGTATTCACTCTCCACTAAAAAGATAGGGGCTCTGACAACAAGAAAGAGCAAGTGGGTTCTTCATGTACTTTCCCAGGATAGCAGTAGCTCTTGGAAAAGCAGAGTGGAAGAGAAGGGAGGAGGAGGTATTGCTGTCAGGATGCTGTTCTCCATCATGGTCCTTTGATCAACGGTAGGAGCATTCCTGCATCTGAAAGAAAGTGCTTTATTTCAAAATCAGGTGTTCAGACTGGTGGATGTACTTTAGGGTTTCTTTTGGAGTGCAGGCAGGAAGCAAAAGCCAGCAGTTAAACAACAACTTGCTTTACTCCTCACAACAGCAAGCAAAGAAATCCCTCCTCGTGCACTGCAGCCAACACAAACCCCGGAGAAACAAAGAGCCCTTGACCCATCACGCTTCCCGAACGTCCTCGCCTTGTTCCCTGCAGTCTCCTCTTGTCCTGTGCTGCTGCCCAACCTGTTCTGCCTACCAGACAAGGCCAGGGCAGGGCCTGGAAGGGTTTGGAGCAACTTTTCAACCCAGCAGCAACATCGCTATGCGCTGATTCTGCCGCCTTCGCTGTTGCTTCAACCTCAGCACCCGCGGAAGGCCAAAACCCCGGGGGCTCTGCCCGGCCACTCTTCCCTGACTCCAGAGGAACGCCACCCAAATCCCAACGCTGGTGAGGGTGCCTGGCCAGCAGTCAACGCCGGGGGAGGAAAGGAAAGGTTCTGCCGACACCCTCTGATGGGTGGGGAGGGCGTGGGAGGGCCCGCTCGGGCAGAGCTGGGGTGGCACATCCTCCACCACCCCTGCCGGGGCGGCTGAATCAGCGCAGGCTGTTCCTGCTGACACAGACCTGCAGTAAATCACCACCTCTCCGGAGCAACGAGGAAGTTGCAGGGGTGACTGAGTCATCCTCCCATCCTGACGCCATTCCAGGAGCGGAGCCACGTTACATCCCCCAGCTTTGGGCTGTGCCCGCGGCCCAAAAATAGCTTTTAAGCCAAATCCTGCAGTCATCACTCAAAGCTGAAATGCTTTTATTTACACTCAGCCAGAGCCTGCGTATGTTTTTGACAATGCTAAGAGAAACCAGTGCTTAAATTATTTGCCTAGCAAAGGAGTTTATTTAACTACAAGAATTACACCATGTATGCCGTGTTTTCTGACCCACATAGAAACCAATAATTTGCATTTTATGGAACCACTTTGCATAGACAACCCATCTTAATGGCCAACAACTTGCTGTACAAAAATTAATAATTGAAAAGCAACTCGTCAGCACTGTTATTTGTGTTACAGGTAACTCGCAAACCTCATTAAACTGTAGTATTAAATTTCTAACGACCTTCTGGAAAGCTGCTCACTCAGAGAGTTGTTTTTTGTTGGTTTTTTTTTTTTAAGGCACGAGTTCTCAGAATGCCAAGCAATTGCGGAGAAAGTATGTGACAGCTACCCAGAGCGGGAGAGGCCAGGCAAAAACCTCATCAGAAAGATGTCAGTTTGATCCCCCTTTGGCTGAAGAAGTGACTTTGACTTCATGAATCCCCCCTCTCTCCAGCCAGTCACTTGACCAAGTTTCTCTCACAAATTTCTGCCTTAATGCCAGATTAATCCTACTTCATCCAGTCCCCAGACATCTAAGAAGCTCCAGCTCTTTTTCTCTCAAATCATTGGCTTTTAAACTATTTCTGTTGCAGCACCCAAGCATTTGCTGTGGATGAAAAAAAGGCTCAAAGACTAGCACAGGAGTGTAATGGCAAACAAAACTTACATTGCAAAGCCCGGGATTTTCACAGTCTTAGGGAAATTAGGTCCCCTGAATCCCACGGCAACTCAGAGAAGAGCTGAGTGCATAATTTTCCATTATGCTTGTAAAAAAAAAATCCCCAAATAAACGTACAACTAAACGCAGCTTCACAAGGCTGAGCATCTATTATTCTCCTAAAACGCTGTTACTAAGCCTGAGGCCTCTTATCCCATCTTTTAATGTTTTATTTTTCAGAAGACAGTCTCTCTCTTGCCAAAACGTCCAAGAGTGGCAGCTACAGGAAAATCCACCTCAGGGCGCTGTCGCTGGGGAAGAACAACAAACCAACCCCCCTGTTCCGGGCTCGCAACCACCCCCGACCTGCCGTGGGTGCTGCGTCGCTCCGGCCCCTCGGTCCCTGTCTGTGCTGGGATGACAGTCCCTCCTCACTGCTGACGTTGCCATCTCAAAAGCTTGCCTTGGTGTAATTCCTGCAGCCTGAACGGGAGGGTTCGGGGCAGCCAGGGGCTGGGTTTTTATCCCGCTGTGAAACGCCCGTGGGTGTCGTTCGCGCAGCTCTTCCAAACGGAACGTTTGCACCGCCACAGCCAACTTCCCCAAACCCAATTTGTTTGGTGGGTAATTAGTATCCTCTGCTGCAACCTTGGAGACAAAAGGAAGAAGCGCTCCCCTCCTCCCAAGAGCATCAGGACTTTTTAATCTCAAAGATACACCTTATCCGACGCACCCAACGCAGAACAGACACAGCTCCCTCTTATTATTTTCTTAAACGGAGGAAAACCAAGAGAAATTATCTCAGGAGCTTGTTCACTGGGAGGTTTTGATTTTCATTTCAGTAGCACTGGCTGATAAGACTCCCACACTTGAAAACCAGGGAGTAATTTAAAAACATATATCACAAGAAAAAACAATTACATCCATTAGAACTTTGGGTGGTAAAAAACAATAGAGACAGTATCAGAAAATTCTGGTTGGCTTTTCTTTCACCCACCAATAAAGCAAGTCCCTGGAGTACTCATAGGAGTTTCTCCTCTCTGCGTTTCTGTGGCAGGCAAAGGGGAGAGCCAGATCTGCTCCCCTGGATTCAGTCCGGCTTACTCAGCAGCTTCAGCTCTGCTGTTTCAGATTCCTGCAAAAATAAAGGCTCGGAAGAGAAAGCTGAGGCCTCTGGGCACCCACCAGACTGCAGCCACTGCGCGGACATCAGAGGCACAACTGCGCTGGAAGGAGAGGAGCGGTGCCTCGTCCTTCAGCCTCACACGGCTGGCCACGCTCAGCAGCCCAAACCACAGCTTTGAACATCCCACTTCAGAGGACACCCCGACGCCCAGGGCGGCTTCCCGGGGACGGGAGCGCTGGGCAACTCCACCGGCGGCAAAAGCCCGAACTCCTGCACGCTCTGCCGGTACGCTTACTGCACATCAGCTGCGCTCCCTTCGAGACGCAGCTGCGATGAGCGGGCCTGGAGACAGAATTAAGCTGCGGGATCCAAACTGGCTGTTGCCAGATCAGAGAAACGTCTTAGTCATCCCTCAAAAGTTGAAGCCGAAATGGGCTTAGAGCCCGCTACCGGCGCTTAAAAAGACAGCACTTGTTTTGGTTTACAAGCCAGTTCTTCCCTCAGACTGTTTTCCACTGGAGATGTGCAAATATCCAATGTTCAGAGCTTCACTGAATAGCAACTTAAAAGGAATTCTCCAAACACAAAGTTCAACAAGCCTGCTTTCCCAGGAACAGCACACCAACATCACAAACCTGCAAAGGGCACAGAAAATGGTGCTGCCATCCTAAGGAAGGGAATGAGAACAAGCTGTTCCTTGCTCTGTCTTCCTGCAAAAACAACATCCCTGCCCAGTATCCAGAACTGCTGCACAGGCTCCACAAATCTAATTAGCCACGACTCCAAAGTGCAGAGCTCTGTCTGCCAAACATACAGAAACATTAAAGTTGTTCTGCTTTTATTAATAAAATCTCAGGATGGGATGAGATAAAAATCCTAAGGAGGAAAGTCTAAGGGGTAGGTCCCTCCCCCTACCCAAATAAAGAGCTGTCTTTGTGTGGATAAACTGGGCAACCTGGATAAACTTTTCTCTGTTTACTATAAAAGCACAAGTTCACCAAGGTCCTTTTATGTCCTGATGTATGAAATTATTCCAGCTACATATCGTTTCACAGGGCCAAAGGCTTGTGAGGCTATGTATGGTATTTATAGACACGTTCAGAGCTAGAATTTTGGTTTAGCAACAACGTAGTTACGGCCTCAACACCTAACACACACTTTTGGGAAAATGCCCACCTGTATATATAGATCCTGGAACATTTTCCCTATTTAATACACGTTTCAAGTGAACTCGCCTTTTATCTTTGTCCAAACTTCATGGATAAAAAGTCTGTTCTTTTCAGTTACAAATACAGAGACAGAAGGAAAACAAACTTTCACAGTAAGAGGAAAAAAACTCTGATGCCATCCTGATGCTCTCAGACATGTTCACTGCTCTGTTTTGGGTTTTTTTTATCAGCAATAACACTCCATTCTCAAAAACAGGGCCTCAGATTTACTAAGCACACGCCACACATTAAGAGATGAATCCCTGCAAACAACTCAAACCACAGACAACAGTGCTCTCCAAAAAAAAAAAAAAAAAAACCAGAAAGAATAGTTTTCCTTTATTCAGATAAAAAATTAGGAGCTCACAATGGTTTAAAAATCTGTTTCTCCAAACCTCTAATCCAGAGCCCTGCCTAAAGGCTGTTCAGGACTGGACCAACGCAATACTCCAGTTAAATCACTGGGCACTGGCATCTCTTCACTCCAGAATTACCCTCCTTTGAAGCAAGTGACAGCAGACACACAGGCAAGGGATGCTGTTGGATTGACACTGTTGCAGAGATCTTCTCCATATGCATATACTGTTTTGTGTATAGCATTGTTACGTAAGTGCCTCTATTTTTAAAACAAAAAAAACATCATTTGTCTGGTCACCCTCTGCTATTATCCCACCCATAAACCAGTAAGCTGAAATTCCACCCACTTTAATGATAAGTTTACAGGCTTAAGGGTGGAATAACAAGAGAAATGACAAGATTAAGATTTTCTGTTTGCTTTAAAAACATGAAAATTCTACCCATTTTTATCAACGGGATTTCAGCAGCACTGGAACAGACTCTCCAGGGAAGTGGTCACAGCCCCAAGCCTGCCAGAGCTTAGGGAGCATTTGGAAAATGCTCTCAGGAATGGTGGGACTGTTGGGGTGTCCCGTGCAGGGCCAGGAGTTGGACGTGATAATCCTGGTGGGTGTCTTCCAGTTTAGGATATTCTATCATTCTATGATTCCAGTAATAAATTAGCAACCTTTGAAGGGCTTCTTTTGACATACCAAACAGGACTGTCATTACCACCAGTACAGAAGTCTAGTACAACACCATCTGTGACCCAGAGGGCTCCTGTAACCCAGACAGACCTCTGGACCACCAGGACAAGAGCAAATACTGTAGGTCAATTCACAGGCACAGGATTCTGCTTCCCTGCCACATGAAGGAAAAGAGGAATTTAAACCAAAACTTTGTTAACACCCATCTATTCCTGAAATGGTTGAGGATGGAAGCCAACATACAGGACAGTTCAGGGATTCAGCCACTTTTCACTGCATGATGCTGCACTTATTGGAATCCGTATTTCTTAACTTCAAAGTCTTTAATACAGTTTTTAAATTCTGTTCTCCACATCCTTCCACGTTCCCTAAAATGTTGCACAGATTTACTTCAGTAAATCTTCAAACAACATTGCTGAAGTTGCTCCTTGGTAAGTAGGAACCCTTTTGATGTCTTGAGTGGCTCCCAATCAAGATTTACCACAACGTGTGTGCAGGATGAACAGCTGCAGAAATCACATAATATCTTGTACTTTAACTTTTTTTTTTTTTTGCATGCAATCATTTAAATATGACAGCCATAATGGTACCTATTTATGAAAGGTGACTGTAAATGGGGCTGAAAGCACGCCTGACTGCAAACATACAGCAGTTATCTCTATATATGTTCTAAGATCTGTTAATATCCCCACATATAGTCTGTTTCTGTGTGAAAACCTAAAAAGAAAGATATTCTTCCACAATTCAGATAAAATTACAGGCACTTGAAAATGGCAAGCTGTAAAATGAATAAAATCAAGTCCTTCTCAGAGTGCCCAATTATACCAGGAGTTCACCAACACAGGAGGCTGTGAATACTAAAGTCATAAAGTTTTTCAAAGCAAATCAAGACATTTTTAAGAGAAGACAATCCATCAGCAGCTGTTAAACACAACAGCCTCATTGGAACTGCCAGCCCGAAGATTTCCTAATGACCACTGGAAGGGTTTACCAGGAGGACAACTCTGGAGTTCCAGTTTTCCTGTGCACCAGAAAAGTGGCCCCAACATCAGAGCTACTGAGCTAGTCAGGCCAAGAATAACTCCTCTTACTCCATTCACAAAATTGAAGGTGACAAGATCCCAACCTGTTAATAAATTGGAGCTGAAGTAAACTAATACCAGTAATAGTCTTAACATTACTGAGTGCGTATCCCATCCCACACCGCCTCCTCTGAACATCCAACAATACCAGAGCCTTTATAATATTAGCTATTCCCCAAAATCCCTCTTTTTAGATTCCAGCGCACCCTAAACGTGCCTGTGTACGTTTATCACAAATATGTCACACAGCACACACACAGAGCAGTCAGTAGCACAGTGATGGACATTTGCAAGTGCCTGTGAAATCCCTTTGCAATTCGATGTCTGCTTATGTAGAATCAAACACAGTCAGCAAGGAAATAATAATAATAACAATAATAACAATAATAAATAATAATAACAACAATAATAATAATAAACTCCTTCTCAGAATATTTTTGAATGTGTAGCCAAAATGTAGCCCTGTTTCACCATCTCCTGAAGGATGGAAAAGCAGCACCCTTAAGGGTACCTTACCTTCCCCTGAATGAGAGGAAGGCTGGAAGGGCTCGCACTCCACACCAACACAAAGGCCTCTGGAAAACTGACTGCAGGAGTCAGCTATTCCTCCTTTCTCCCAACCCCTCGATGCCATCACAGAGTGTATTTTTAGAGCAAGGTCCACTTCCAGAGCACCAGAGCCCACGCCAGGGCACTGTGGTACAACCACAGAGCAGGGTCTGAGCGAGCACAGACAGGGAGAGTCTCTGCTGACAAATACCTCCCTCTCCTCCCTGCGCTCCAGATACTTCCCCATCCCAGGCTTCCACCTTCCCCTTTCAGCTCTTCTCTCTCCCAGCAGGGTCTCACCTCTGGCACAGCAGCGATGCCTGCGCCCATCATCACCTCCTCTGTGAGCACACTCCGGGAGACAAGCCTCAAAAGCCCTCCTGCAGCAGTGCTGCTCCCACAACAACCAGGGGAAACAGCCAAATAATAATGGACCGGTTGAGGGGCTGCCAGCTTCAGAAAACGTGGCTGGAATTGAGGTTTTTTTTTTTTTTTTTTTTTTTTTTTTTAGTTTAGAAAGCTTCCAGTTGAGCATCGGGTCATCTTCCTTGACCCAACACCTGGGCTGCCACAGCACAGAGCCTGCACAGCACCCCAGGCATCCCAGGCCGTGCACGAAGATGTTCACCCAGGCCTTCGCCTGCCAACTAAATGAAGCTGAAAGTAAGTTTGCCCATGCGTGCGAGCAGCACCTAAGGCACTGCAGAAGCTCCTGGAGCACAGACAATCGATAGTAAGCACGTTATAACCCCAAGGAGTTTACTGAACACTTATTTAGTACATTACTGTGTCCACTCATTGTGTTTTCATCCAGTATTTGCAAGACGCCGACTGCAGCAGATCTGCCCGATGTAAACAATCGCCCTAATCCACACTGTTAGATGGATCGTGTTTACCCAAAGCTGAATGATCATTTCAACCTTTGTTAATCTGATTGCATAACAAACCACAGCAGCCTTAAATAACCAAGCTGCTCTCTCCAGAGCGGGTTAATTGAAATCAGTCATTTCAGCACCCTGTTTCTTTTTAAAAAGAAAACAAACAAACAAACAAACAAAACAAACCAGACCAGAGAGCAAGCAGAAGATAAAAGCACCTGGCAGATCATGGAGAAATAAGAAAATAAGAGCACCTGGTCACTGCTTTCACAGCCAACTCCCGTACACATCACAGCGTGCAGATGCCATGTGGTAACTTCTCACCTGGTGTAGGCTGTGAGCACAAGGTAAAGCGGAATGTTTTCAACCACTGAACAATATTGTGCAATCGAAGCACATTCTGCTGGATCTTATTCACGGCTCCAGCACAGGCTCGTAAGCAAACTCTCCAGCGTGGATTTCCAAAACAAGTAATTGCACGTATATAAACAAAGGCCGTAATTTACACGGCAGATCCTCTAAAAGCTTATCTAGCTCCTGACGTCACACCCATAAATTACAACCTAAAGCACCAGTGCCAAAGTGCTCACGCCCTCCCACCCCAAAATGAGGGTGATTAATACCAAACCCTGCTCATCTGTGCCTGCGCCTCTTGGGAATAAACACACATGAAGCACCTCCCGACACAGAGCAGTATTTAAAGATTCTCCAGACAATGAGAAGATTTATAATTATTATGGCGTTGCATCATCACAAAGCCTTAAACAAATCGAGCTGCCTCATCACACGACGCCTAACATAATGTAAGGTTCAACAACACCAAGCAGTATCGGCGCACTCCACTTGCACCAAATGGCAAACACCCCCAGCCCCCCGTGCACAGGGATCTCCAGGAACGTGGAGCCTCAGGGCCATTATCAAACAGCAAGTTAAGAGAGGCAAAACCAAAACACGCAGATCTCTTTCGACAGACCCGGCACCGGAATTTTTCCATCTGAAATCCAACCAGCCAGGGCAGCACGGGGAATGTGAAGGGCAGGGACACGGGAAACTGAATTCAGCATTTCTCAGTTTTAGTTCACCGGTCTAGGAGCAGCTTGGGAGAAATCGTGGTCGTGTCGGGGGCTGATACGGAACCACCTATTGATGACAGCCAGCTTTCCACAGCGCACGACAGAATTCCTCCTCGGGAGCGGTACCCACGGAGGCTCCCTCCCCGCAGAACTTGAGACAAGACGGGCATCAGCAAACGACTCCCTAACCAACACACGCCTGAATACCTCTGTAAGGGAAAGCAAGCCAAGTATCTCTGCTCCAGGCGTAAATATCTGCTCCTCCGAGGCCGCAGCTACCCACAAATAATTGCTAATTATCCCAGTGCCCCTCCGATCCGCCTGCGCCAGGGGAACTACCCACACAGCAGGCCCTGCACCAGGGAAGAAAGAGGCTCCACCGCTGGGTCTGTGCCGTCTCCATCACGCTCTGCCCGCACCGAATTCACCATTTCTGCGCGGCATTACCAATCTGACATCACGCCAGGGCAAGCACAGCCTGACATCTACAGTTAACTCGGCGATGGTGTAAGTGCCGCCCGGCTCGCCAGGCGTTCCGTGTGTGGCAATACGCGGCTGCTCAACAGCCAAAAAGAAGACAGATATATATATGTAGATGTAGACAGATACAGACACACAGACACACACATAAAGCCTGCCACAGAGCGGCTGGCAGGGGCCGGCTCGCTCCCCCCGCCCGCAGCGCGGCCCCCGCGCTGTGCCCGGCCCGGGGGGCTCCGCCGCCCCCCGCAGCCATCCATCCGTCCATCCATCCGTCCATCCATCCGTCCATCCATCCATCCCCCCCACCCACCGCCGGAGGGTCCGGGGCCGCCCCGCCAACCCGCTCCGCGTACAAAGCCCGGCGGGCCATGAATAAAACATCGCCCCGAGGAGGCGGCGGGGTGGATGGAGTGGGGGTCGGCGGGGAGGCGTCGGGATACGAAGAAATAAGGGATAAAGAACGGAAAGGCTGCGCGGGGACGCGGCGGCGGGAACGGCCCCGCGGGTGGGGAGGAGAGAAGAGGAGAGTTCCCCCGACCCTCGGCTCGGCCCCCGCGGGTCTCACCTCGCTCGGAGCGGCTCCCCCGGGCTGGAGCGGGCGGGGGACCGGCGGCTCCAACTCGCTGTGCGGCGGCGGCGGGCGCGGAGCGGCCTCTCCGGGCAGCGGGGCGGGCCGGGGCGGGGCGGGGCGGGGGCGAGCCCGGCCGTCACCGCGGAGGAGGAGCCGCCGCCCGGCAGAGCCCCGCGGGGCGAGGGGGGGTGCGGGGGCAGAGCCTGCATCCTGCATCCCGCATCCTGCATCCCGCATCCTGCATCCCGCATCCCCCCCCGCGCTAAGGTGGGAGAGCGCCGGGCGTCCAGGGTCAGGTCAGAGAGACGCTCTGAATACAGAACCACAGAATTGTCAGGGACCTCTTGGGAGATCGTCCGGTGCGACCCCACAGCCGAGGCGGGCAGGGTCACTTGGAACAGGTGACGCAGGGATGCGTCCAGGTGGGTTTGGGATGTCTGCGGAGAGGGAGACTCCACGCCCTCCCCGGGCAGCTGTTCCGGTGATCTGCCACCCCCGTGGAAATAAGTTCTCCCCATGGAAGCAAAAGGGCAGGCAGTGATCTCTTCGCTCTCATGACCAGTCACAGGACTCGAGTAAACAGCAAGAAGCTGTGTCAGGAGAGACTGAGGTTGCATATCAGGAAAAGGTTGTTCCCCCAGAGGGTGGCTGGGCACTGAACAGGCTCCCCAGGGCAGTTATTACAATCCCAAGGCTGCCAGAGCTCGAGGAGCATTTGGGCAACGCTCTCAGGGACAGGGTGTGATTGTTGAGGTGTCCTGTGCACGGCTGAGATGATCCTTGTGGTCCTTTCCAACTCAGCATGTTCTGTGATTCTGTGTTGAGATGGAGCTTGTTCTGGTTTAGTTTATGGTCATTGCTCCTTGTCCTGTCACTGGGCACCATCAAAAAGGCACCATCCTCTTGGCACCCACCTGTGAGCTATTTATATACATCTCAAATGCATGGACCCCCATGCCTTTGGTGTCCTTCTCCCACTCGGCAAGCGGACAGTGGAATGCTTCTGCACCTTCTTGTGGAAGTTGTTTTCCCAGGAACATAATGCCTATCAGCTTTGTGGCACCACACACCCAGATTTTCGCTGGCAAAACTGTATTTTTCTGTTCACAGAGGCAGAGTTTTTAATCAGAATGACTTGACTGACAAACCTGGAGATGGAGGTGAAGCTTCTTTAAAGACTGGGTTATAAAAGCTGTCTCAGACTGTTCCTGCCAGGAAGAGCTACCATGTGAACTAGAAAGACTCCAGCAAGCCTATATCCTTTTCATCACTTAAAGTTTTAGTATTGTCCCATAATCCAGGCAGATAGGTTTTCATCTAAGGAAATTTTTCCTTCACCATGATGAAAACACTGAAATAAAGAACAGTTTGTTTGCCAGATCATTGGCAAGATTCTATTTGAAGTAATTTCTCTCTTCGAGTTTCTAGCAATTAATTATTTTCTGCTGCATTGGAAATCACTACCAGAAAGGTGCACGTAAACAACATCAAGACATCCCAAAAGAGGGAATATTTTCAACTCTAGGTTGACAGCTACAAAGTTGACCAACTTTGGTTTTTCTCTGGAGAGAGCCTGATGCTGTTTCCAAAGACAGATGGTGCTTTTACAGTGAAAAATATATGATTGCTGTGCCTCTATATACTGTGCTTCCAGTAAAAATGATCATAAAAGAACAGCATGAAGCAAACATATTTTGTTTAGCCTCCACAAGCAAACCTCCCTGATGTTTTCCTTGTGATGTGTGCAGCTAGTTAACATGCATAATAATTATTTACACATAAATCCATTTCCTTATGCAGAAATTTAATGATCGAGCCTTTGCCTACCACTCTCATGTAGTCAAAGAGATGTCTAAATGCAGAAAATAGTTATTTCACTGATTTCTCATGTTTGTTTTACTCATTTTTGAGATGAGACAGTGCAGGGTTATTTTTAGAAGCTGAAGAATTATAAACAGAGTAAACAATTTCTGATATCTCGAACATATTTGGTACTAAGCGTAGCTCACATCAACTCTGCCTCTTGCTCTGTCCCTGCCTAGTGGTGCCTGAACTGAGTATTAATTCATTAACCCAAGAATAAATTATGGGTTTAATATCAAAACCAAAGGCTGGGGTTTTTCCTGCAAAAGGAGGACAAATTTCATCCTGACTTTTTGTACAGTAGAAATTGGCTTTCTCAATTCAGTTCTGCTGCTGCTGTGGGAATGAATTGACTTGGATCTGAGGGAGCCATGGACTAAAGAGTAGCCAGCAACAAATATTTAATATTTGCAAAGACAAAAATATTGTTGTTGTTGTTATCATAAGAAAAAGAAAGAAACGCACAAGCTCCTCAATTTCTTGGAAAGGAGAAGGATGAGCTTAGAAATGAGTGTGGAAAGTCAGTGGCTGCACAGGTTGCACCTGGTTGTCTTCTTTTTTGACCAATACTGCCACACTACAATTTTTTGGTTGGCTTTATCTATGCATTGGTTCTATTCTGATGAATCCCCTTTATTGCAGCGTGCTTTTTACCCAGGATGATGGATATTATTTCCAATGCAATCAGAGTGGGAATATGGACTTGTTTCTCACTCTGGGGCTCACCTTATACTGTCAGAGTGCCCTGATAATCACAGAAGAGCATTTGCACTAAATAACACTAACTACACAGGCAGAGTGAAAGTGTTGCAGATGTGTAGAACAAGCCTTGAAGATGCAAAATGCAAATGGGAATGCTGGAGAGAGCAAACCTCTTAAGAGAGCAGTTAAAACAGTGGGGGGAAAAACACCAATTTGGCCTATTTATGAAAAAAAAAAAAAAGTTATTTGGCTTTCATCACACTGCTGCAGTGAAATGAAATGTCTGTGCACGTGTGCCACACATGTTGCCTAGGTTATGATAATGCAGCAATGCTAACAGGACTCTATCTGCCTTCTTTTCTCCCAAAATGGGAATGCAATTCACTTGTCTATGCCAAAGGTATACATGTTGTACCTGTGTGCTACTTGTTCTGGGTAAAAAAATAGACCATTACTTCAATCAGGGGGTTGTTAGCAGCACAACTGTCTACCTTTCAAGCTGAAAACTGTTGCAAATGCCTAAATTAGCCTGTTTTATTTTCTGAAAGACACCGGTGACCTCCTGGTACTTCAGTGAAGCTCTTCACTTCAGAAAGGGGAGAAATGAGAGCAGTCATGTCTCAGCTCATAGATAAATAGGTGAAATTGCTGCCCATTTATCCCAAAGAACAGGAATTCAGAAAAAAACAAAACAAAACAAAACAAACTTAAAAATTAAGGATTCTGATTAATTAGTATCACCTTGATCCTGAAAAGGCACGAGCTTTGCAAATGCACTTTCTTCCCACGGATTTTCCATGTCCTGTAAAGTTTGAAGGTGTCAGGTACCGAAAGTTTTTACAAGATACCAAACTTGCTGAGGTGGGTTTGATGCTGCAAACCAACGAGCTGCTCTTTGAGCTGTTCTGCTGCTTGACAAGCAACACAGGAGCAGACGTGTGAGCTTCCCAGCTCCTTTTTAATGGTGCATTAACATCAAAGACTAGCTTTACATATTTAAATGACTACAAATTAGTGGATGTTTGTTTTGCACAGCCTGGCCCTGCTTGTTGCATTCACTGTCGTTATTAAAATGGAAATGGGTGTCAATCTGCAGTAAAGAAAAACTTGGACTGCAAATTCTGGGTGTCTCAGAGAATGCATTTTAACCAATAAAAGAGTCCTGAGCTCTGCTCTGGGGGGACCAGGGACAGCCCCCAGGGAATGGCTGGAGCTGTGCCAGGGCAGGCTCAGGTTGGATCTCAGGCAAAGGTTCTTCCCCCAGAGGGTGGTTGGCACTGAACAGGCTCCCCAGGGCAGTGGGCACAGCCCCGAGGCTGCCAGAGCTCCAGGAGGGTTTGGATGATCCTCTGGGGCACAGGGTGGGACTCCTGGGGATGGGCCTGTGCATAACTAAGAGCAGGACTCGATGATTCTGGTGGGTCCCTTCCAAGTGAGCATATTCTGTGATTCTGTGATCTCTGAATAAATAATGCCCTTGGAAGCATGAACTGCTCTCATTCACCTCACCCAGCAGAACACCTGTTCAGAGGGTGAAAAGCAGTCAGAAATATTTTTTTAAAAGTCAAAGATTAATCTGCATCACTACAGCTGCATAATTCTCCAGAAATTTCTTTTTCACGTTTTCATCATCACAGAACAGGGCCTACACTAAAGACCTGGGTCAGGAAAGCTGTAGGAAAAAAAGAAAGGAGAAACCTATAGATACCCACGGGGATTTTCAGACAACCTTTGCTTATTTCAGTTCTGTGTGTGATGTTTGTTTATTTACTCTACAGATTCAAGTATTCTCTTTATACCTGAGCTTGCAATTAGGCGAGATAAGACAAAATAGGTAGATAAGCCCTCTGATAAACCACCCACATTTTGCATGCTATATAAACAAGAACAAAGCATCTGTGTCAGAGCATCCAATTGTGAGGTCCTCATTCCAGATTAACAATTTAGCAAAGCTGTCTTTTAATTTCAGGCAAAGGCAGAGAGAGGAAAAAACAAGCAGGAACTTTAGTTTTCAGTTGTTCAGTATTTGGATACTTCTGAAGTTAATACATTGGGGGGGTTTAGCCTAAATTATGTTATGTTCTGGGACTGGAGTCACAGGCTGTGTGATTAGTCTACCAAGATCATAGAATCACAGAATCATAGGATACCCTGAGTTGGAAGGGACCCACAAGGATCAACAAATCCAGCCCCTGGCCCTGCACAGGGCAGGATCAACTTTGATTTGTGTGCTTGGTGGCCCAGTTTGTTAGAAACCCCCATCCTTTGGTATGCTACTTCTTTAAACAGGCAATATATGGTGTGAAAACCCAGGATATGAGTGGCAAGTGAGGATTGGGTACTGTGTTCCCGTTCAGGACACCAGGAAATGATCCCTCTTACTTTGGTTGTGCAGAATTGCATCCAAAGCACACGCTGAGTTGTGCTCATTACTGAGCTAGCACCAAAAAAGCCAAGAACATTTTCTTCTAGCCTACACATTTGTTTCTCAGCACCACTTAGGCGAGCACGGCCTTCTCTTTAAGCCTCTTAAGCTTTAACACAGCTCATTTTGACACTAAATTACCCAGAGAACCCTTATGTGGGCAGCTCTACCTCCCCTGGATGGGTGGGCATCTCCTGGTGGGAGCACTGAGGGACACTGCTCACTAGTGATTTTTTTCTCCTGGCATAGACCCACTTCCACTCCTGACCTCATCAGGAGTATACAAAGCATTAAGTTAGAGCCCAGCTTTAAGTTAGAAATTTAAGTTAGAAAAAGGGCACTCATCTGACCCAGAGACCCTCCATACACCAATATTTTGGGACCTGCACCAGCAGCTCACACAGGCTCCTGCTGACCACAAACCACATCCATTGGGATGTGCCGCTGTGGCCAATGCCCCAGGGAATCTGCCAAGGCCTGGGATCAAACGAACAGGGTTACTGGGGAGCAATCCTTCATACAGGGAAGGATTTCATGTGTGTTGGATTTTGCTGTCTGGGTATTTGGGAAAGGGCTGGGTTGGTGTGATGGTTCCTTGGCAGGATGGCCAGAATGCACTAAGAGCAGTTTAGTTGTGATAAGATCTCAACTGCTGATGTTGAGTATTGAGATGACTACACCAGGAGATAAACACTGTTAAATTGTGTGTAAATCAGTCCTTCAGAGGCCCATAAAAATACTGCTTGCAAGATACATAAAGCAAAAACTGGTGGCTATAACAGTAATGGAGGATTTGGGCATTTTAGACGTGTTTTGTGCACACACACAGAAAAAAAACAAAGGCAAACAAAACAAAAACCCAAAACAAACAAAACAAACAAACAAAAAACACACAAAAAACCCACAACAACATTCCAAGATCATAACTAGTTGAAGGATGGCTTTGAACAGTAAAACTGGAGTGGGTGAAGTCATCATTTCTTCTCTACCCAAGCCATTTATCAGCATCTCAGTAAGGGACTGTGCACCATGTGCAAAGTTAAACCTGCACACAGTTTTTGTTAGATGAAGTCTCAGGTCTCAGCATCTCAGACAAGCAAACAGGGGTTCAGTAACTACCCTAAAGCCCGGAGCAGGCCTGTGAAACAAAGGTACATGGCTAACAGGTCATGTTCTAACTGCTGGCACAACTTCCTCCTTTTCATGCACTGGAAGTGGGCATCAAAGAGAAATACATAGATGGATTTTCCTGCATCACTTTTCATACCAGAAAGGAGAACAAGCTACCTTGAGAAACCCTGCTGTCCGTATGGAATTGAAGGTCTATTTCCTCGTGCACCATTGTGTGTTATTCCCTTTTAATTTCCAAGCTGAGGAAACAAAGAAAAAATATTCTTGTCATTATGCTGCTATTATGGCAGAGAGTTTAATTGCATTCAAATCAAGGCAAAGTTATGATTCCCTCAGAAATTGTAACGTGGTCCAAAACGCTGAGCTCTTCTGGAGCGATGGTTGCTGCGCACCTTTACAGAAAACATTAAGCTGACAGAAAGTGTGTATTATGGTCCATGAGGGAACTATTACATGGAATTTCACAACTTGTAAGGATATGTGATTAATCACAAGTGCATTTTTATTGTAGCTTTTATATATAGGTTATGACACAGAGCTGTAGGGTAGGATTTGCCTGCCTTAACCGAGGCACCTCAGAATTAGATGTCCATGCTACAGCTAATCCTCCATGGATCCTTTTAAAGTCAAATAAAGGCAAATAAGGACCTCCAAAGGCTGATTTGTCTCAAGTGAAGTGAATGACCTTCCAGAGGCTTGTGCTCTGCTGGGATAACTGGCACAATCACAGGTACCTACGTTGTGTTGTTTAATCCACAACGTTGTGAGGTGAATCCACCCTTGGGGGCAACTCAATGGTGTTTAGGAAGACAATAATTCCATCATCACTTTGGGGAGCTTTCTCTCAATAAACCTGTCAAAAGTTTTGCCCACCTTGCTCTCCCACTTTGTTGGTGCCTATTTGTCCTTCTTCCTCCTTGTAATTTTCAACTCAGAGATTCGTGGAAATGCCACCTCTTTCTGAAACAAACAAACAAAAAAACACAGAAAGACAGTTTCAGTTCGTTATCAAAACTCCCTTTCTCCCTAGGCTGCTCAAAAGATTCTTTCTTGGAGTAGGAAAGAAAAAAAAAGTTAGTAGAAAGAAGGATGTGCCTTAAAAAAGGCAGAGAGGATATTGCCAGTGGTTGTGTCTTAATCATCTCTGCAGCTTAGAGGCAGAGAGAGGAATTGGAGTGGCAATAGGAGGCATTAAAAGGCAGGTATCTGGGACCACATTTTGGAAAAATCTACATGAAAGTCAGAATAGACACTCATGGTGATTAAAAGCTGCAGATTCCTTAGGAGTTCACTCTTGGTAAGTTTAGTTGGTTTGAGGCCAAATCAGAATTAGCGTTTCCATTGAACTGTGCTAAAATACGACACATGGTTTGGGTGTTATTTATGCATGTTTAAGCAGAATGAAAAAATGGGCTCTCCATCATAATGTCTGGACAATGGGGACTATTATGGACCTAGAAGTTCAGATTCAATGTCCAGCTCAAAAATTTATACATCCCTGTGAGAGGCTGTGGAGAGGCTGTTTGGTTAAAAATGGCATGAAAGCATTCTGGCCACTCTCAAACCAGTGAAGGGCAGTAGCAAAATGTAGTTCTGTGTTATTTGTTTTCACAGAATTCAACTATATTCTTTGGTTTTAGAAGTCCAAAGACCTCTGTGAAGTGGGGTCTTCTAATCAGCTTGTTCTGTTGCTAAACAACAAAGAAAGGTCAGGGGAAAGACAAGATAGGTCCACAGGATGACGTGGGAAAGGCTGAATGTATTGCCCAGCCCTCCCTGAGTCTTTTTTGTGATAACTTCTCTGGAGGACTACACAGAAAATCTCCTGGTGTCCTTATACTCATGCAGGATGCCCAAAGGATTGAGTAGGGTGCCCAGCTCCTGTCTTCTCCATCAGAAAACAAGTCCAAATTTGGACCTCTGAAAGGAGGAGAGATGCAAGTCTGCATGTGGGTCAAACTGCACTTTTCATGGCAAAAAGATAGTAGATCCCCAGAGGAATGTCTGTCACCAGTGGACACGGGGAATGGAAGGGAATCTGACCTTAGGAAAAAGAGGGAGGGTCATTTCTTCTGCGGTCTGAGCCTGTGACAGTCCACGTTAACTGTAGTTTTACAAAACCAGCTGAGGGTCACTCACAGCTTCCCTAAACTGCTGAGCCACAGCAGAGGCAGGAGTTGGGCACATGACTAGGTATTAATACACAGCCACCTTGACCCAGGTGATCAAGCTGAGTATGGAGATAATCCATCCTTTTCTGAGTGGGGGTACAGGAGAAGAAAGGAAAGCTGCAACATTTCTGCATCGGCTCCAACAACATCTGCAGCCTTGCTGCTGGTGGGATGAGGTGCCCCAGGCTTCAAAAAATATGGAGGCATCTCCCCCAAGGTTACTATTGCCCCGGGAGTCTGAAGAAACCATAAGCCAAACTAAATATTAACCCACCTCCAAGGACTGCAGCAGTGTAATTTTTTACAGTGTATACTACGCCTGAGACCATGCAAACATCTGTTCCTGGGTTTGGTTGTTTGTTTTGTGTCTGTGCCTGTGTGTGCATGTGCTTTTTGGAGAGGGAAAGAACTCTCCAGTCTCTGAAGTTCGCTGTGACTCAGAGGTCCAGGTGCGAAGCTAAAGAAAAGTTGAATCGAAGCAGATTGAAAGAAGACACTTTAAGGAGCCTTAAACAAGCCTCTGTTAATGTGCAGAGGTGGCACACTTCATCTGGTGTTTAAAAAACCTTGGTTTAAATTGTCTGTGCAGCGTTGAAGGTTTCCCAGTTCTGCACAACTGTGGTAAAGAAGTACAGTGCTATTTCCTGCCTTGGTTGCCGTGGGGTTGTGCTTGTCCCCGTGGCTGTTGGCCTTTCAAAGGTGTGGAGCAAACCTGAACCTCCAGCTCACACTATTCATGACTTCTGCTCCTGGGCAGCAAGGGGAAGGCAGTTCCCAGCACCCAGGGTCCATCCAGCAGAGCCTTTCAAAAATGAGAGAACACTGGTGTGTTGTGTGGTCTGAACGGAGGTCACACCGTCCCCAGCTGTCTCCTTTAGGCTGACCTACTCCACATCAAGCCTTGAGGTGTCTTGATGAGCAGGACCTGATATTTCATTAGTTCATTTAATGTGCTGAAGGTGGAGGGAAAAGCCTGACTGGTTTGTACCCTTTAGCAGACACCACCGCTTGTGACTTCAGCCGTAGGTGCAGCACTTAAGTGAGTGAAAAACAGAGTAACTAGGAGACTGAGCACCATCCCAGTTATCAAGAAGCAGAGGATAAGTGCTTCTCTGCTTTTTGTTTCAATGAGGACCAAATCAGGCTCTTAAATGACTTAATATAATAATTGGGGAACGAGGCGACCCAACTCGTCCCTGTGGCCACCTGAGCTCCTGTACTTCCTTTCAGAAAATAGCTGCCTCCATTAACCTTATTCCATTTAACTGGCTTAAGTGCTGTCTGTATTTTCTATACTGTGACCAGAAGGGAGAATGAATGCCCTACACAATCTCACATATTTATGTGTACAACTAAAAACATACTGGAGGAGGTTCACCCTTGCCCAGCTTCTTGGTGTTGGACGGGGAGAAATTTAGCCAAGTAAGTTCTGAGACTGCGTGGGAACACACCAAAGGCTGTGTTTCTAGGGTTCAAAATAATCTCAGGGCTTCTTCAAACGTGACTAAGCATTTCCAAAATCAAAAGAGCCTGCTCTTCGCTCAGGGGTGGTGGGGATCAGTGCTGGGGTCCCACCAGGGCTGGGTGCTGGTTTCACTGGGGCACGGTGTCCACTCCAGCCACCGGCTATCTGGTGAAACAGGAGCAAATACTTCTCAGCTCCTCACCCCAATGGTGCAAAGTTTCATTTGGCTGCATTTGAAGAGCACTTTGAAGGCACAAATCCCAAGCATTACGATTTGTTTCAACATGCGTGTCCTGCTAGCAAAGCGCCGTGTAAGAGCCCAGCACTCCTCTCAGCCACAAGGGTATTAAGAATGATGCAAATGATTCAGAAATGCGAGTGGTGCAGAGCCCATAAAAGGTAGCAGATGTAAGCCAAGCCAACAAAAAAAAGGTCTGCATGCTCCAAAGGTGTGTTACAAGAGACTCATAACAATAGATGCAGAATAGAATTTGTATTGTAGAAGAGCTCTGGGGAAAAAAAAAAAAAAGCATGTAAATCAAAAAATCTTTTCCAAGATATTCTATAAATACATGAACCTTGCAGGCTAAGAGATGGGTTGGAGGCTGTTACCCAATCTGCCCTGCAGCAGGCCAGGAAACTGGACCTGTTGCTGAAAGAGAAACAATTTTCCAAGATTTATAGACTGTAAATATTTTATTTGCCCTGCAAAGAAGGAGTCCATACTCGTGGCAAAGAATGTGTACAAAGAGCGAGGAGGGTTGGGTCCTCTTTGGTTTGGTGTGACTGAAAATAAATTAAAGCCTCCCTAGGAAGCCAAGAGAGTTCAGGTGCCCTTTAGCCCCGTCCCATTCATCACAGGGAGGGATGAGGAGGTTCCTCAGGCACATCTGTCCTGGGAGCACCACAATGTCCTTACATGCCTGAGACTGCACGGAGAGTTTTTCAGACTTTACCCTGGGCTGTAAAAATACAGATGAACAGTGAATACAGAGCATTTTGGTGTCGTTTCCTATTCACAAGCTCGTGTCCAGCACAAACTGCAAGGTCCTTCTGCTTTTAGCTCTCTTACAGTTGGGTCTAAATTAGCTGAGACACAGCACATCTTTCCACCCCTCTGTACCCTCCAAGCAGTGCCTGAGGGTAATGAACAGGGGGGTTGGTGTGTGCATTCTCCAAGTCTCATTAGAGGTAGCACCAATATTTACCTGTTTGCACTTCAAATGAAAGGGAGTCTATGTAATACCATCAGCGATTCGGTCAATATTGGCGCAGCCCAAGTGCCAAGTGGAGAGCTGGAGGATGTTTTCATTCACCTCAGCACTCTCTATAATGCTGCAGATTTCCCCAGGAGACTGCTTTCTGTCACCACAGTGTGACAAAGGCTGCAGAGGAAGGGCAGTTGGTAGGGCTGTCTGCTAAATTCTCAGGTTGGCTCCTGAATGAGGTGCTAAAAGCGCCTCCAAGCTTTACTCTCATCAGGGTTGTCTCTGTCTCAGAAACCAGCTTGTCTGTGCTTGGTATGTTAAGCATCTTCTCTTCCTTCTTCTGTTCTACCTACCCCACAAACCTTCAACTCCATGTGGGAGACCTCAAAGTTTTTCCCCTTACCTGCCACACCACCCTTACCAGTGGTGCAGCTGATACCTGTTCATCAGCATTTGCTGATTGTAGTTGCCAGCATAACTTTCCATTCCTAAGATGTGGCTGGCTGGGAAGAGGGATGAAATACATGTATTTGTTCATGGATACCCTTGTGAGAGAACATTAAGGATTATTGTTGCTTGCTTATTTTTCTGTGGCAGCCATCGCAGTACTTTGCAGATAGAAGTGGGTTTGTTCTTCAAATCGATCCAAGGAAGGGAAGTTCACTGATTCCCACGTTAGAGATGGAAAAGCTGAGGCAGAAAAGCAAGATGACTTGCTCCAGAAGTCTGTGGAGGAAGAGTGGGAGGGGAAATCCCATCTGCCAAAGAAGGAATTAATCCAGACTACAGGAAACATGGGAGATGACTCAGCTGCAGATGATAAGGAGGTTGAAAGGCAAGTGAAAGCTGGCCTGAAATCTGGATGGATGAAAGGGAGAGGAACTACATTTTTTGAAAAGACTCGGAAGAAAGTACCTGTAAATAGGCAGCTGAAAGGGAAACCAGTACCTTGGGACTTATCTGTCAGAAAATACAGAGCCTGAAAATTCCAAGGTCTTCTCTATTTGGCTGCAGCACACTGCTGGACAGCAGGCTTGGAGCAGCTCCTGCACACAGGCAGTCTGAATTCAAGTCTGAGCAAAACACCCACTCTCAGATCAATAGTTCTGTTCACAGCAGAGGTTGCTAGACAGGGTCACCAGAAAGAAGTTGTTATTTTGCTACTGAAAATTCTCAGTCTCTGGCTTGTAACCACTGCTGTTTTCTGCCTGTTGTATGTTACCGGGCTTAAGCTCGTGTTACTTTATATACTTTAATATTTTTCACCTTTGAAAAACGATGGTGAATTAGTCCTCCATCATGCTAATAAGAGTTTTTGTCATTCAGGTTTTTTGCACAGTGATATGATGGCAGAGATTTAGCTGAAATCTGAAACTACAGATTATTCATATGAATTTAGTAAGGATAATCTACACTGGACCAAGTCCATAATTCATGTAAGGTAGTTTTTCACGAGTCAGATACTCCCCAGGCAACCCATTCCCAAGATGATTTCTCTTAGTCTTAACTCCAAGCTTTGTATTCAATCACCAAAACACACTTCTACCTCTGCATCATCTGATGGTCCTGCTCAGTTCTCTACTAATATGCAAGCTGATGTCAGTAGTGAAAAAACTGCGCCTGAAATAGAGCGTGTCTTAGGGAAAGGAAGGAGAATGAATTACTTCAGCCATGAATTAGTTCAACAACTGTTATCTTGCTGGGATCAGGATTTCACAGTGCTCTCAGCGAAGAAATATTGCACTGTATGAGTAAAGCTCCGGGCTCGTATCTCCCAGCATCAGAGGAACTTACCCGTGCCTTCCCCTCGGCTGCTGTCGGTGCAGAGCAGTACCCAAAGGAGCAGTGACTCAACAGCAACGAGTCCAGCCCGCTGAAATGTGAGCCGGGATGTTTTCCCTGGGGACGTTTCAGATAGCTCCTGTTTCTACGTGGGCTACAGATGGGGAGCAGAGATAGCTTCACAGGAGCCCTTCTGAATCACAGAGGGCAAGAGGGGAGGCAAGTGTAAATCATCGGGCCGAGGCAGCTCAGTCACCTGAGTCTAGAAAGCGTCTACGGCTCGTTTGTAGGTCGAGGTTTGCAGGGAAGGTTGTTGGATTGACTCGAAGGACTCCCTTGCCAGTCTTCCAGTAGATCCATTCTTGGTGGTTTCTGCTCTGTATGGTGGCTACCTGTGTTCCTAGAGCTGATATCTGTGCATACCTCGGTGCTGCAACGTGCTGCTGTTACCTTATCTTCAGCTAAAAGAGAAAATGAGGAAGTCTTGCCCCCTGGGACCTCTTCTGGGCCAGCCCAGACGTATCCTGAGTGTTCCCCATTATTGACGCCTGGCATCTCTTGTGGCCGCTGCCCGTGGACTGAAATGTGCTGTGTGAATAAACACAGTATTCCTACTTGATGAGAAGCAACTGTCCTTCCTGGTATTCACAGCTTCCTGACAGTGGCAGTTGCTGACTTTATTAACAAGCACAGCCCTGCCCTTCTGGAGTTGGTTTTAATTTACCTCAGCTCTGCCACAAGATATCCTTTGGATGCTGGCAGGAGGCAAAACAAACTTCTGGAAATAAAGACCCAATAAAAGATAAGTAAAATGTAGCTCCAAAGGATGTAATATTTTAGATGAAAGGCGTCCTTCAAAGCAGTCCAGGGGATGGCAAAAATGATGCCTTCAAAACTGGCAAGCGCCCAAACCAGCTTCAGTGTTTAGATAACTGAACATCCTTCTCTGAAACCTGATGGTGGGAGAAATTGATGCAAAGATAAAAATTTAATTTGCAAAGGAAAAAAGGACTGGCAGAGGCATACACATTTTGAGACCTGATGAAAAAAAATCTCTTCATAAAATTACATTATGGATTAGATTTATTGCTGCAACGTGCAAAACAAGTCCTGAATGATGTTGTAAACGTCCTGGTGTACTTGCAGTCCCTCACTGGTTGGACACTGGAACAGGATCCCCAGGGCAGTGGTCACAGCCCCAAGACTGCCAGAGCTCAAGGACAACGCTCTGAGGGACAGGGTGGGATTGTTGGGGTGTCTGTGCAGGGCCAGGAGTTGGACTGGATGGTCCTCGTGGGTCCCTCCCAGCTCAGGATATTCCATGACTCTATCACTAAACTACATTCACCAGAGTGATGGAGCAGGCAGCAATCCCATTGCCTAATTTAAACATCCACACTGGAAATCTGCTTTGCCTTGGCTCTGCTTACAGTCAGTGGAGCCTAATTCACGTTAGGTCCAGCCCAGCCATGCTGTGCTCTCTGGTGAACACATTTTTTTTTTATTTTTTTTTTTTTTAGCATTTCCCAAGGCCCCCAGTGCTGGATGGATCTGTGTGGTACCACACACATGCACTGAGGTGGGCTCCAGGCTGACCCTCCAGCCACTGCTTTTTAATCCAATGCTGCAGCATCTGTAACCTTGTAGGAAGCTGAGTGAAAACAGACCAAGTCAGCAAGAAGAAACTCCAGTTTGGGAAGGAAGTGTGCTGAAGGTCACAACAGAAGGACACTAAATTCAAAATACACACAGTTTAACTATAAAGGTGTAAAAGGACAAATGAGAGGAGATTTATAAATCTGCTCTTGAAGGAAATCTTCTCTTGAAGGAAATCTTCTCTTCCCAGGAAACAGCTGGTGTATTAGGAGGAATATATTTGAAGTAGCTTAATGTTACTTAAGGATGTGCCAGCTTAATCATATTCATTAACAACTCTTCTTAATGTACAAAGTCAAATAGACAGAGAACCAGGGAAGAGACCAGATTTTGTGCTCAGCCCTGAAAAAAAAAAAAGGGAAGAATAATAAAACAACCGTGGAAAGAGAAAGAACTGTTTGCAGATTGCACATAAGCAGAACCTTGTATCAGGTATGTTCATCTTTGGTCTGGTTTATGTGTATTTTATTGTTCCATTTTCAAACTTCCTACCCAATAATGTGTAAAAAAAAATATGTATTCTAGACAAGCACCTCATTAAAGTAGAGATTTGTTTTGTCAAAAACCGGATGTTTTCAATGACATGTAAGAATGCTGAAGCTAAAAAGCATTAAAATAGCTACAGCTGGTGATGCATGTTAACACAGAGGGAGCCTGCTCCAGTATACTGTGCAAATAGCTGCACTTCTTCCAGTGGGCTGGAAATTATTGCCTGGTTTTCCTTGCTAAATGAAAGATGCTCTGGTAAAGTTATGCCTTTGCATTGTACACAACTTTATTTTCCCCATTGAGAAGGTGGAGAATAAGCTCTTCAATTTTCAATGACATTTGCAGATGTTTTCTGAAATGTGAATCCTCCTCATTACTCCACGTCACTTTGGAAGGTGCCATTGGGAATTTGGGGTGGGGAAGGGATTGCTCAAAGCTCTTCCACAGTCATGAGTAAATAAAAAATAATCCTTCTAAAATCTCATCAAAATAATATGTATTCCTGATTTAACTCCCAAATTTGAAATAACAGTTCGTTTACAAATTTCCCAGTGCCTCCCATCAGCTCAGCTGGTTAGAGCATGGTGCTAATAATGCCAGGATTGTGGCATTATTAATGACATCGATCCCTGTATGGATAATTCACATAAGAGCTGGACTTGATGATCCTTGTGGGTCCCTTCCAACTCAGAATATTTTTTGATACGAAATGTGGAGGCAGCATCTCTTTAACATCACGGAGCACTGTTTCAGAATCGTTAGAGGAAGAATCTTTCCATATTTTGTGTTCTCTGAGGATATCAAAGACAACACAATATTGTGGCAAAGAGCAGCTCGTTGAGCGTATGTGCCGACCGGGGCCTGGCCAAAAGCCTCTCGGAGACGCGTTTAGTGTTGCTAATTCTTGTGATCACATCAAGTTATTCATCCTTTATCAGCTCAGATGGCTTTCCTTCTGGGGACAGCCCCTGTCCCTGCCGACATCTGATGCGTGCAGTGTGAGCGCTGCTGCATCTCCAGCAGCCACGGGAGGTACAGGAGATAAAGTGGAGCTTCAGCAAGGTGTTCCTGCGGTGCCACCTGGACCAGCGGGGGCCACTCCGGTGGTCACAGCCGACAAAATCAAAGGCACGGAGGGGAGAAGAGAGAAGCAAGCCCTGAGCATCGGTGTGGGCTGGGACTGCCTTTCACTCCGCAGCTCAGTGCTGGCACGCTGGGCCAGCAAGGCCCGCAGTCCCTCTAAAGAAAGGAGATGTGTGTGTCCGGATGAAAGACTCTGCGGAGCGTGCTCTGTCCCTGCCAGCGAGCAGGGGCACGAACCGAGGGGGGCATTTCCCCCTCCCTGTCCGGGGGAGCAGCAGGGACTGCCCGCCCCGGGAGGGCGCATCCTCGGGGCGCGGGGCAGGGCTGGCTCGGGATCCCGCGGGGGATGTTTGCATCCCGCGCATCAACTCGCATTACTCTCTTGCTCTGTGCCTTGACCCTTGAGCAGACAGCCCTGCTGACTGCTCCTGCCGCAGTGCTTTAACTCTTTCGTGCTGGGCGGCCAGAAGCCGTCTGGAATTCGCCTGTGGCCGTGTCATTCTCCAGAAGTGATTTTCCAAGCGTGCCGGATTTCAGTGGCTGCAGCCCTTCGAGCAAGGCCAGCAAGGAACTGAAACGAGGCACAGCCTTGGCAGCTTCCAGGGCACAAATGGCTTATGTAGACAATTGAGATGATTAGAGAAATGTAATTTTGTTTGCAGAGGGAAGATGCTAAGGAAGAAGCGGAGATTTTTGAGGAGAGGGGGAGCAAACCACGCCAGAAAGGAGTGTAGCTTCTGGATCCAGCTAGGGCTGAGGTTTTTAACTTTTGTTTTATGTGTCCGATGAAAATTCCAGCTTTATAGAAGACAAGAATTTTCTACCATAGGAATAGGGGAAAACTGATGTCCATTGCCCAGAGAGGTTGTAAAACTTCCTCTTTGGAGATGTCCAGATTTTGACTGGATGTGGTTCCAAGAAATCTGCTGTACCTGGGCCTGCCCTGATGAGGATTTGAGAGCAGAGGACCTCTGGAGTCCTTCCCAACCCATGTGATTCTATCCCAACAGTAATGTGGTCTTTTTCACGTGCATATCAGATACCAGTAGAGGTGGATCCATGCAATATTTAGTGATATTACCTGTTAATATAAGTTTAAAAGCTCTCATCCTTTTCCTTATTGTCTTTAATACAATCTTGGAATAAGAGAAAACAACACTTTCCTGGTTCAATGACAGCCAGGTGAGTGGGGACACGGACACGCCCTGATCAGAGCAGTTGGATGTGGAAGCACAGCCCAAGGAACAACGACTCCAGTAAAATCCTGCAACACAGACCTGCCAGGAGACAACACTCACTTGTTTAGGGGGATGTCATTGTGTCACAGGGAGCAAACACGTGAATGCACCGTGTCAGAGGGACCCTGAGGGCCTGGCACATGATGCACACCTACAGTCGCAGGAGGGAAGGCCATGAGCATTTAGCCTTACTCAGCACTGCCACGCAGGACAGGATGTGGAGAAGGATGTGTCCCTCACTCAAAACAATGTGAAGCTTTTTTTTTTTTTTTTTTTTTAATCCAGTCAAAACACAGAGATTGGAATTTGGCTGCAAAACCTGGGCCAGCCTGCCTACTTCACAAAGGTGAAGTGAACCAAGGTTATTGAACCTTGGTCCTCGGAAATGTCTTCGGGTTTTTAGACTACGAGATTCTGAGGCTGCCCCATCCCTTTTTAAAGATGCTTTACAATTAACTTGAAAAATCATGTGAATTTTTTAAAACTTTATCTACTTATACCTACATTCCTGTTAATCCTGAAGTCAAACTGCTTCTATGGGAGTGACAGCTCAGATGGGAGTGAAGGGCCAAATGAAAATTATGTGGAGATCTCATTTGACAAGGCCACTTCAGACAAAAGAAATGTTAAACAAATAGCCTTACACAATGGGAAATGGTGAACTCCAGCTGAACCTCACTGGTGGCTGGGTGCCAAAGGAAAGTTTGAAGCTACCCACATGTTCTCTTCTGGAAAGCTCTCTGGTTTTAATGTCCGGCGTTTGTATACCATTGAAAATGGAAAATGAAGAGTGCCTAATTATCTTGCCAGGGTATGACAGCTGATGGAAATTAAAATGTCTGCCCAGGACTCCTCTGCTTCGCTGAGTGAAATGCTGGTAATTACTCAGGAGGTAGAAACCTGGGTCATGTTGAGTTCTAAACAGCACATAGATAAAACCAGGTGTTGCACCATAACCATAGTAACAGAGAAAATGGAAACATGCAGGTGTATCACCCTGGCTGAGTGTTGCTTTCAGGATGCAATCTGCTGCCACAAGCACTGTAAAAGGTCATGGTCTGGGTAACTTCAGATTTGTCTGCAGGGCCTGGTAATGAAAAGTAAGGCCTATGGTTAGAATTTCTGTGGGTAAATGGATTTAGAAGAAGTTTTTCAGCTTTCAGGACCACAGGTTCCATCAAATTTTAAAATAAACCTCCGTTTTCTCCACCTAACATAAACCAAATAATGGCCAGGAATATGAACCCTGCCTATAAAACACTGTAAGCGTTTAACATCCAACCACCTTGTTATTACCTTCTGATATTCCAGATTTACCTTTTTTTTTTGGCCATTACAGAAAAGCTGCAGCCTAATACTGTAAATTCTGTGTTCATTGCTGTCTGTAATGACTGCAGAGAACAAATTGCTAAAGGGTTTGATCTCATAAAGTAGAACTAACTGTTTGGGACGGAGAGCTGCCACCACAACCTGATGGCACCAATTACACTTGCAGCTCAGTGTTTGAGAGACACATCCTGGGCCAAGTTGTTTTAAGGTTTGTGCTCAAAGTGAATCTGAGGTCCAAATGCAAGTGTCCTGAGAGGCTGCAAGGTGCTTGGGGGCCATTTGGGGAGTGTTGGTCACTTCTGTCAAGTAACGAGCAGTAGGACAAGAGGAAACGGCCTCAAGTTGCACCAGGAGAGGTTTAGTTGGATATTGGGACATTTTTTTTCATCCAGAAGGTTTTCAAGCCCTGGCACAGCTGCCCAGGCCAGGAGTGGAGTCATCATCCCTGGAGGGATTTAAAATGCATACAGATGTGGCACTTGGGGACATGGGTTAGTTGTGGCTTTGGCAGTTCTTGGTTAATGGTTGGACTTGATGACCTGAGAGGGCTTTTGCAACCTAAATGATTCCATGATTTTGTGATTTTGTGGTTCCTTCCCCAGCCCCATTTACTGGGTTTGACCTGTTTTGCTCAGGGAAGTGTTTCTGCTCTTCTCACCTGGCACAGGCTCCTGAAGTCAAGAAAGGTGGCTGATGACCAGTGGCTTTGGGGGATGCCATTCCATTATGGGACAGGGCTTGCTAGTCAGGGAACACAAATATCAGGCAAATCCAATGGAAGCACCAATTATACAAAATTGCCCTGATGAGTAGTTTGTCTTCTGAGGAGATGCTGGTTAAAATTTCACTGTCAAACAGCAAGAAGAGCAGGATGGGTCAGTCCCTCTCATTAAATCCTCCTTCTCAGACATGATTTGATCCCAGGCAGTTGTAAAAACAAATCACAGAGCAGCTCATCCTTTCACATGGGCCAGACTGCAGTGAGTGGTGGGTGTTTTAATACAAGACACACCTGAATCCCCAGACTCCTTGAGAGATAATTGCCCAGCTCCCTTCCTTCAGCTGATACCAGCTGAACACTTTCCAGTGTGATGACATACCCAGTGCTCTGTGCAGGAACAAATTACAGACACTAAAACAAATTATAAACACTAAAACAAATTATAAACACTTCTAGCTACGGGCTAAACACAACTTGGTTTGCCAAGTGAGGCTGAATGTGAGATATATTTCTGCTGATGCAGGAAGACCCACAAACAGCTCACCCAGCCTTCTGATCTTTTTCTCTGCCAAAACATTAATATATGGCACAAAAATTACTGCAGGGCCCACCAAGATAATAATTTAAAAAATCCACAAAGCCCTGGCTTCTTGCAGACTGACTTCTTGCTACAGCTCTTGCACTGTCATAGCCCATAGTCCAGCAAACCTCCTGTGATCACATGGCTATGCTCCCTTCAAAAGAGCTTCAGCTCTCCTCTCCTCATCTCCTGGACCTTTCCTTTCATCAGTTCTTCTCTCATGCCACCTGTGGCCACCACAGAAAATATCTCTCTCTTTTCCTTTAGTGTCACCCAGCCAAAAGACCACACAAGCTTCATTCCTGTGGGTTAGTTGGTGAGTACATCCATGGCCAGAGGTGGTGATGTCTAGGAGGAAAGTCATCCTTGCCCTTCCCTCTGTGACAGCATCAGTGACATCACTTCTCTCTCTGGGCTTCTCCATTCTTATGATACTTAGAGGACTTCAATTTTTTAAGGATCTTTTCTGCACCTTGCTTGCTAGCTTGGGTTAAAGCTGGTCACGGCCTGACAGTGGCAGCCTCCTTTCCACAGGAAACCAGGAGAAAAGCCTTCTCCTCACCTGCACTTGGAAGCTGCCAGTTTGACAGGCTGCCAGAGCCTGCCTGACAAAAGCAGACCTCTTCACACTTCCTTCTGCAGTTACTTTCCCATGGAGCCTTAAAGGTGAACTGCCAGGCCATTGATCTCACTGCAAACAAGGCACTGGCAGGAGATCTCCGTGGGGATGAGGTGTCTGGGAATGGCACATGCTGGCTGCTCATTACTAACTGGCCCCTAAATGAGGAGGAGTCACTGAAAGTGAGCCACAGGCCATTTGACTTATTGTCATTAGTAACTCCAAAAAAAGTCCCCCCTTCGAAAGGTAGGCAAGGCCAGGGCATATCACAACTTTATTTCAGCTTCAGCTCCCTTGCAAGTTCCCCCAGTTTTTGAGTGGAACCCGCACTTCAACCTTCAGAGGAGCATTAAGTGCCAAATCAACAGCACAGGCTGCTTCTTCCTCGTTATGCAGTGACTGATCCTGTTTTGTTTCAGCACAGATTGAAAGGCCGATGGGAAATGGAGTTGTTCATTCTTGCATGTGCTGGTGCTCACCACCCTGCCAGGCTGGGGACTGGCACTGTGACTGTCCTCTGGATAGGACAGGGTTAGATTAGGTATTAGGGAGAAATTCTTCCCTGTGAGGCCCTGGCACAGGTTACACAGAGAAGCTGTGGCTGTCCCATCCCTGGAAGTGTCAGGTTGGATGGGGCTTGGAGCAACCTGGTTTAGTGGAAGGGATTCCTGCCCATGGCAGGAGGGAGGTGGAAATGGCTGATCTTTAAGGTCCCTTCCAACCCAAACCATTCTGTGATTTGATGACAGGGAACTAAAGCTCCTGAAGTTAAAGCCAAAGCTCTCTTAGTTTTGAGTATTCATCAATCTGCCCAGGCTCTGGCTCTCCAGAGAGACCCTTCAGCCCTTGCAACTCTAGTTGCAGCTGTGAATGATGGACATTTCTGCAAATCAGACGAGCAGGACCTCAAGCCAGTCAGCAGAAATCTGGGGAGCCATCAGCCAGCAGCTGTCTCTGGGAAATGTGTTGTGCAAAACCCGAGTGATGCTGGCACTGGTGGCAGCTGTGGACTTTCCATCGTCTGGTTCATACTCCTTGCCTCGCTGTGGGCTCTGTCTCGCTCTGCTGCAAAGAGGAAGGGGTCCCACAGGGCAGTTTCCATCCTCACAGGGACCTTTTCACCCGCAGGCTGGCACAGGGCACATCCGTCCCATGCACCGCACGAAATGCAGCGTTCCGAGGCAAAGCCACTCCTTTTCAGGCTGGGTGATGTCCACAGCTGAGCTGACAGCCTGGCCCCACAAAGAGCTGTCCTGGCACCCCTTGGGAACCAGAAACTGTGGAACACAGGAAGCCCGTGGGTAGCTGGTGAGAGCAGGCTTTAGGCCCATTCCCAGTTTTGCAGATGAAGCCAGTGCCATGTCAAACCACGCGTTAACCACACATTCCTGAGCTCTGTCTGCTCGGGGGGAGAGCATGGGTGAGCCAGTGAACAACAGCTCAGACAACTGATTTAAGCTGGATATGAAACTTTAATGCTGGCGCTTCTGAAGTGCTTGTACTTGCAAATCCAACAGCCCCAGCTGAACACTGATGTTTGTAGGTGCTCAGGCTTTCGGAAAGGAAGAAGAAGCTCCTGACTGCATCCAGAAATCCCACCCCGTGGGATGCATCAGGACCACCAAGAAGGCTGAAATCTTTCATTATGCTCACCAGACCTCTGCCTTAATAATATGAGTGATGGATGATGGGGAAGAGAGCACCCTCAGCCAGTTTGCAGGTGACACAACGCTGGGAGGAGTGGCTGATGGACGTGGATGGGTGGGTTGCCATCCAAGGGGGCCTCAACAAGCCTGGAGAAATGGGTTGGCAGGAACAGCATAAACAAAGTTCCACAAGCAGAAGTGCAAAGTCCTGCCCTTCTGGAGGAACAACCCCAGACACAAGTATGTGCTGGGCACCAACCACCTGGAAAACACCTTGGCAAAATTCCTCCCCTGGCTTCCATATCCCGTCCGAGGTGTCCCACTGAGGGGAGCAGGTGGGGGACCTGCCTGCCAGCAGCTCTGACTGCATGGATGTGTGGAGATAACCATGTAGAGAGCTTAGATGTTAAAACAGCCATTTCAACGGCCTGGCATGAGATTTCTTACGCTGTGGAAGGGCTTGCAAATGGAAACCAACAGAAGCGTGTGCATGATCTGATTCGCTGCCTTCTGCTCTTACCTTGTACCTCCACATCTATTTTAACCCATCAAGAGACGAGGTCAGGGCCATGCACCATTTTTTCCATGATGTCTGTCTGGGACAGTGAAGTCACAACAAAGTTTCTTAACATCAGAAACAGAACAAGTTAATTATGGTGCCCAAAACCCCGGGGAGATCGATTTCTCAACACTTACAGATGCCTGAAAATATTTTTTATCAAAAGCTGGGACAATGTGTGAGAGCAGGATGAAATGGCTGGTAAACCTGACTGTTATCAGGCACCAGTAAAAAATGGGACTGAAAATATTTCAGTGTCTCCCAGAATGCTCTTGCAACTCTGTTTGCAGAAAACTTTGTCAGAAGAGGTGCTCAAGGAGTAGGATGGGGCTAGAGAATGTCCTGCTATTGATTTGCACAAATTTGTATAATGTGTCATGTTAATCAAAACCTCGCTCAGTAGGAGTGATTTTTAACTGCAGCAATTAATTTATTAAAGCTATGCATCACATTAACCAACAACATATATTCCTAATGGAATAAGAAGAGCTGGGTTTTACCATTTCCCTTCATCACACGGAAAAGTCTAACCAACACAGAAGGCAGAAATCTCTTTTTCACATGACAGTTCCCCCCTTCCCAAGGTAGGAGCAAAGAGCCAGGGTTGTGCACGCTGAAGGGGCGGGTGGTGATGGGAACTGTCTGCAGCAGTAATTGGCAGGAGTCAGGCTTTCTCCTGAATTATTCAGAGCTGTTAACTAGCAGCCAGTCGAGGGCGAGATGAGTCCGTGGCATTAATTTCGGTTTAGTTTAGAGCAGGACCAAATTAGTGGCCAATTAATTTTCACTGTTTGCGCACAAACACAGCCCCTCTGTCATCTGCTGATACCTTCTATCAAAAAAAAACAACCACCTTTTCAAATCTCATCATACCATAACACAGGTATTCCAGTTGCTGAAGTTTTTGTGCACAAAGGTGCTTTGCAATTTACATCCTACTCCTTCCTGCTTCACTGGGGTTTGAGTCTCTTCGGGCGGGACAAATAACATGGTCAAAAATTACAGTTGGTGGGTTTCATGGCTTAGCCAGAAAGGTCTGCACTCCAAACATGGCACTTAGTCCATGTGGCTATCTCAGAAAGCAATAATCATAAAAAAATAAAAGCTCTGGGGGAAGCAGCTGGCCTGACTTTTTATCTTGGTTTTCTAAATTACGCCTCCTAAATCATGTTTCTAAGTTTATGCTCCGTAGAGAAAGGCAGAACTTCAGCTGGCTTTTCCCCTTCTAACTGCTTCAGCCACAAAACTTTCCGCTGGTGGAACAAATTCCTTCCAAATGCCAACAAGCAGCCTCAAACTCAACATCCTCATCTGGCAGCCCCACGGGGGAATCTTGCCCTACAGTGGGACCTTCGGCCGATGTTTTTTAGCCCAGTGGTACTCAGGGGAAGGACTATTTATTTCCCATTCCCCCTGGGCTCCTGAGAGCCATCACTGCAATTTAAGGGCTGATGAAGCTCTGCACGATGTGGGCACGTCCTTCTTGGGTTTTTCCACTTGATGAGAATAAAAGGGTGGGGGGAAGAAATGTCCTTAAGTTTCACAGTCCTTGGGACAGATCCGAGCTGCATGACTATAACTTCAGCCATCAAAATGGGGCAGATCAAAGAGCACAGCTGATGTTTCTTGTTGGTGAGATTGTTCTCAGGTCTTGTCAGCTTCCCCCTTGCTGTGATGCTGCTGAGCTCAGCAGGTGAGAAGACCAGACTGCTGGCTTTACTCTGGGGTTTTCACAGTCCTCACACATGGATGCAGACAAGAGCAGGATGACCACGGGCTCCTGTGGAACCTGGGGTGCTTCTGCAAAATTCCCACTGTGCAACTTGCCAGCAAGGGATGCAAGGCTTGTGTTTGGGGTCCCTGCTGCTTCCAGCTCCTCTCAGGGAGGAGATTGATGTCAAAGTCAACAGCTTCCATTTTTTCCTTCACTTGTGTTTGGTGTCAGAGTCTCCCCAGTCTGTGTAGGGATATCTCTTTCCCTTAACTGTTTTCACAGTGACACTCATGATCTGCCACCTTGGGTTTGAAACTGAGGCCCTGTCCAGTCAAGGTTGGCAGGTGAAGAAGGATTTTAACACCAAACCCAGGTTTATCAAACCAGGACCCGTTTTCTAGTAATTAAATTGTCAGTTGCTCCAGCATTTGGGATACTTCAGTGTCCAAACGTGTCATAGAATCATGGAATGGTTTGGGTTGGAAGGGACCTTAAACCTCATCCTGTTCCACCCCCTACCTTGGGCAGGGACACCTTCCACCAGCCCAGGCTGCTCCAAGCCCCGTCCAACCTGGCCTGGGACACTTCCAGGGATCCAGGGGCAGCCACAGCTTCTCTGGGCAACCTGTGCCAGGGCCTGCCCACCCAGTTAAGAGACAAAAAGAGCCCTTTGTGGAGACTTAGATGCATCATTTAGAAAAGCAAGATAAAGCATTGGCTTGGGGTGGCATCTGAGGCTCTGCCTGTCCTCCAGCTCACAGTAGGTTCAGTTCAGCATCCCTGTGTTCTCGGAGGTTTTTTGCCAGTCCATCCTCAGCCTGGCTGGAGCTGAGCAGGGTCACCAGAAGAGCAGAGGAGAACAGGAACACCCCTTCTAGGAGAGACTCTGAGCACTCCCAGATTTCACGTCTCTGCTCCCCAGGGCTTCTGGAAACAATTGTCACGTATTTTTCTCTTGGTGTTTTTTAGCGATCACATGCCAGGAACTGACAGGAAGGACCCAAGCATATTATTTTTAATTTTTTTTTTTTTTTTAACATGTCATGGATGTAAAATCACAGGGCAATGACTCAAGAGGACACAAGAGGAATATCATTTCCTGCTGGACACAGAGCATCAGAGCCCAGGGCCCTGCCAGCATGTTGATGATGATGACTCCAGCTATGAGGAGCCTTGGACATGACCAGACTCCCCCAGCCCTGCCAGTGCCACTTGTCATCCTGACCTTATGTTCCAGTTTGAGGGCAAAAGGGGCCTATTTTTTCCTTTCTGTTAATTTTGAAGAGATAAATATAGTCAGCGAAGTGACCTCCTACCTCCGTGGAAATCTTTGAGTTTGAGGCTGAACATGTGAAATTTAGCAGTGGTTCTCTGTTATTTATAGGCTGCTCATTGTTTTGCTTAGCATGAGGTTGTGCTGTGTGCCTTCAAGCCTGGTTAATTAGCACAAGGTCGGCAAGCTTTGCAGAACAATGACATGAGCTTTTATTTTGCTAAAATAAAATATCTTCTGAGGAAAAAACATGTTTAGCAGCAGCAAATAGAGTCCAGTGTTGAAACATGATTAAATAGTCTTGAATAAAGTTTTCCAAATACATATTTTTGTTTGAACAGTCGTCTGCTCAAAGGTAATTCTGGCCCCACTGAATTTGCCAGGGCTTGGGTCTGGATTCCACCCTTCCTCTGATATAACTCCCAGACCTGCACTTTTATCACCCAGCACATGTGCTACAGTCAGCAAGAGATGGACATCTACAAGGGAGAAATTATGTTCCCGTAACAGCAGCTCCGAGGAGGACCCAAAAGAGCAGCACTGACCAAAAATAGGCTGTGATAAAAAAAAAAAAAAAATTGGCTTGAAGTTGAGACCCTTCCTAGAACTGTCCAAAGCTTTTTATTTTCCCCGTGGTGACTGCAGGACTAATGGGACACACGTCCATTAGTCTGACAGAGGTTATTGTAATGAATAATAATGGATTTGACAGCAACCCCGAGGTAACTCAGTGACTCTGACGCTGCTTCCCTGTTCTCCCATGGCTGGCTTTTATCCTCCCTGATTTCTGCCTTCTGCCACACACAGCAAAGAAAAAATTATATGAAAAAAATAATAGCAATTAAACAGTGAACAAGATTTCTGTTTGGGAAAGACTTTGCTTAGGGTCAGGGAGAGGAGCATGGTTATGGTGAGTCCTCGGAGAGACAAGCTTTTTCCCAGACCTCAGCCAAAAAGGCTGTGGAAGCACATCCATGTGCTACAGGAAGGTGTGTGCAACTCCTTTCAAAACGGAGCAGCTGAGACTGGGGATGTCTCCAGGAGCTCTGAACATATCTAGTCCAGCTCTCCTCAAAGATGGACCAGCCAGAGTAGCTTGTCCAGGACTGCATCCAGGAAGTGCTCGAGTGTCTCCAAGGACAGATAATGCACAGCCTCTCCTGACAATCTGCTGCCTTGTTCATCCACCTTCACAGCAAAGAAGCTTTTCTTGCTTTGAGGTGGAATTTCATATGTTTCAGTTTGTGCCTGTTGCCTCCTGTCCTGGAACCACTGAGAAAACCTGGCTCCATCTTTACCCCTTTCCACCTATTTTTAGGATGGAGACAAGTGAGGTATCCTCACTGAAGGTGAACATGGAGAAGGATTTATGTGGAGAACTAAAGTGCAGTTTGCGAAAATGGGAGCTCTAACTGTGCTTTGGATCTCATCTGTGACTCCCCAAGAGTATCATCTTTTATGTCAGAGGGAAGCACAAAAGCCTGTTTGGCAGATCACTGGAAATAACTGTACTGGAGAACCAAAATCTGCTCCTGTTTCCCCTGGAAAAAAAAGCAAGAGCTGCTTTACCTGAGTTTGGATTCACCCCAAAGCTGCTGCAGATGGAGGTGATTCCAGGCTGTGGTTGGAGACAGGAGGTTCCTGCCACCACTCCAAGGGCAGGAGGGGCATTTTTTTCAGCCAGAAAAATGGGATTTGAGGGAATGGATGCTCTCAGTGCCATGTGGAGCTGCCAGCACAGCCCTGGGGAGGTGCAGGGATGTGTGAGGAGAGACAGCAGAAAGCAGAGCTCTGCAGGGACTCCTGCCAGAGACTGGGTGGAAGCAGTAGGGGCTGCTGGCTCTTCCCAGGCTGAGCCTATAGAGGGATGGCACAGCTTGGTAGATGCCTGCAGAGACACCACAAGCGTGGGCAGCAGTGTGGGAGGGGAATGAGAGCCTTTTTGAGCTGATGGTAGGCTGCAATAGCTGGTCAGGCAGAGCTCAGAGCAAATGCCTGCTTGCACAGTGTCCTGCTGCCTCCAGAGAGGGACAGTGTCTCCAGGCATCACTTTCTGAGTTCTGCAGGATTAAGGGATTGGACCAGCTGGGTGCTGTGATGCTTTTACTCAGGATGCCAGGGTGAGAAAGAAGAAAAGAGACCCAGGAAACTCAATTTCTATGAATTTTGCGTGGACCTCTGTGTTCAGGTGAGCAGTCCTAATCATTCTGGATTTCCATTTCACTGGGAAGAAAAATGCTTGGTCCTGAGGTAGCTCTGGGTATTGTTTTGTCTCCTGGGGGGTTGTTTCCTCTTTGACATGGGGGGAAGTTCTGCACTCTTCAGTGACATTCCTCATTATAAACATATAGATTGAAGCTCCATATGTTCTGGAAAATGTTCCCTCAGCTAGGACACACAGAAAGCATGGTGTGCAGTTCCTGCTAGACCACCAACAGGAATGCTCATTTGAGTTTGTCACAACAACATCAAGCTTTGAGAAAAGGCTGGAGTGTTTGAAGCACAGGGATCCCGTCTTCCAGCTGGCTGTAGCAAGGAACACCTTCCCAGAGATGATCAGCAGCCTCATGTCTTCCAGATCCACCTTCTCAGCAGGCTCATCTTTGAAAGAGCCTCCACAGTGAACCATCACCAGTAAACAGATGAGGAAAACACGAGCAGGTGGATGCTCAGGGTGGCACTGGGTGGAAGGCACTCAGTGTGACACAGCTCCTCCAGAAGGGCTCTTTGGTGACGAGTTCAAAGCCATGACCTCCATGCAGGTAGCTCTCCTGGTGGAATTAAGGAGTGATGGGGGTCCCCTGGGGGGGCACACCCTCGATGGAGGGTGACTGAAGCACAGCTCGAGCTCAGGGACTTGGTGTTCAAGCGCCCGGCTTTGAATTCCGGTTCTGTTGGGATCACTGAGCGCCATAAATGTGAGCAAACTGGTTACAGGACACGGGAATTAAATGGATTTAAATCACTTTGATTTCCATGAGGGGAAAAAGATTTCAGCGCTGCACCCTGGTTTTTTGTAATTTTTGAACCTTTACATGAGGAAATAAATTCTAAGCATGGAGTGGGGCTTGTTCAGCTTTTTCATTTGAGTCAAATTCCACATCAGGTTTAGCCCTGAAAAGTCTTTCCCCCTATCTACATTGAAGACTACAAATAATTTCTAAAACTGTTGGTATTTTCACAAAAATGAATTGTTTACCTTTTGCATTAACAGGCAAAAACCATCAAGCAGAGTCACTGTCTGGTACAACCACTCACCCCCTGCCATTTCAATCTGTTGACTCAAGCTGGGTACCACAGGTCCTTTGAAAACACACAGCATGCTACAGCATCCTCCAAGTTCAGATAGGTCTGAGATGGCTGTTCTTGCCCTCTGGAGGAAGAAACAGAGCACAGAATGTACCAGCCTGGGATGTACCAGAGTAGGTCTGTACCAGAAAAATGTGTTACTTGCTTCTGTGACAGCACTGGGGACATGCAAGAAATAAGGCACTGCACATCCCACACATGATAGAGATGGAACCACCTGCAGCGACCACAAAGCCCTCTCATCAATTAATGTTCATGTTTATTCTCATGTTTGCATGACTCAGGTGCCTCAGAGCAGGGCACCACTGAGTCTGACATCTCCCACCCTCAGCAGCAGGTCTGGAGTTGACTGCGGCTCAGCTGCCTCTGACTGAAATTTTGGGAGCCCTGAGGTGTAGGGAGGCTGGGAGGAGCGAGCTGGTGGCTGAGGAAGGCTGCTGGCAACCCTGTCTTCTGCTTCTCCCACTCTGCATATGGGATTATCTGTTCATGGTCCGGTGCTTCCAAGTTTAAATACTATTCCTGCCAAAGGTGGTCCTAAAAGCAAGGTCCACGTTCTGGGCATTCCCAATTGGAATACAGGGTGTGGAGTTTGGTGGTTTTCCCTTTTCCTTCTCTGTCAGGGTGCTTGGAAGACAAAATGACTCACTTGAACCTCATGTACTGCAAGAACAGCATAAGGGTGGGATTTTTTTGCCCGTGGAAAGTTTTCTGGGCCTGGCTTTGAGCAAAAAATATCCACAGTTTTCCTGAGCTACTCAGGCGATCTCAGCATCAGGCCAGGGAGGCAAAACACCACTTTTACCTCAACATCGTGGATCCCAGGCCCCACAAATGCCCCTCAAAGTCACCAGACAGCTTGGGGTTTCCCACCTTGAGGGTCTTGCAGCAGACACAACCAGTTTAGCTGGCAGGAGATGGAGTTCCCAGGCTGCCTGGACCAGGGGACTGAGCAGGGGTGCCAAGGGCAGACTAAACTTGAGGACTGGTCTGGAACCACACATTCCCTTGCCCACATGTCTGGGTGCCCCTGAAAGCCCACAGAGCTTCGTGGGAGCCACAGGTTTCAGAGTGCTCGGCTCAGAGCTTGAGACAGCTCAGCTGATGCCAGGGAGCAGCAGGAGACTGCCCTGGCCAGGAGAGGACACGAGGCAAGAGCCAAGGATACCACACAGACCACCTGTACCTGAGAGAGGTGACCACACAGGTGACACACCTGTGGCCTGGGGGCTCCTGGGCAGACAGGGGCGAGGCCCAGGGCAGAGTGATCAGGGCAATCAAGGTCCAGTAATGTCCTCACCTGTGGAGGAGTGAGGGAATGATGACTCCAGGTGTGTCTCCAGGCGTAACTGAAGCCTTCACCTCCACACCTGCACACAGGAGGTGTCAGTAGGAATTCAAGCTGGCGTCTCACAAGGAACACTCTGCTTTCCTGACCGGGGCCTGTCTCGTCAGTTCAAAGGACTAGAAGCTGCCTGCTGCCCTGAAGGGGAGCGAGTGTCTCCCTTGGGCTGACTCATCAGCTCTGCTGCAGCCCTCCAGGAGCTCTCAGGACGGGGAGGTTTGAAGGTAATGTGCTTAACCAGCTTTCTGCTTAGTCAGTGTTACAAGGGGAGGGTTTGTTTGCTGTCATTGTAGACCTTCCCCTTAGTTCTCTTCTTCCAGCTTCACCTGAGCCAGCGGGAGCGGCGGGAGAAGCTCCCTTAATAATGTCAGCTCGTAATTGCGAGCTCGGCATCTGGTGGATCAGAGGGGATGAAATCATTTGTGTTGCCGCCTGCACGAGGCTGGAAGCGGTGCAGAGGAGGCAGCTTTAATTAAAAGCAGCCGCCACAGATCATGAAGCAGCCTTATCAGCTCGCAGGGCGCAGCACACCGCGCTCCGGAGAGCACCGGCCCCTGGGAAACAGGGATGGCCCCCAGCAGGAGCTGGAATAACAAGCAAGGAGCAGTGCTATCCTGCTGCAGAGCAAACCCTATCAACCCTGCTCCTGGCTTTCTTTTCTGAGGAAGAGACCCCCTAAAGCCACCCTGCCCCACTGTGGGGATGTTGGCACTGTCTGAGCTTCTGGGACCACGTTGTGAGGCTGCTCTGCCCCGTGGACCATCATGTGCTGGGTACCAGAGGTCCTGGGGGCTCAGCTTCTCCCACCCAGTTTGTAGGGCATCTGAAAGTCCTCTAGACTCCTGGGTATTTGAAGTGGTGCGGCAGTGGATATAAAAGTATTATGTATATGTATTAAAAAAAAATACTTACTTCCTATGCCTGGAAGTGTTCAAAGGTCAGGTTGGATGGGGCTTGGAGCAACCAGTCACTGGGAAGTTTCTTTGTCCATGGCAGGGAGTGGAATTAGATGATCTTTAAGACCCCTTCCAACCCAAACCTTTCTGTGGTTCTGTGATTCTCTGATTTTTCTAGTGCATAAAAAATACTCATGCAGCAGCACACACAAAAAAATCTCTGTGCTGATTGTGCTGAAAGAGAACACATCCAATAGTGTAAGCCAATACCCATAAATCACTGTTCTAATAGGTGAAGCAGCACATTTAAAGCAAAACTTTGGCTTTCTGTGTGCTCCAGGCTGTGCCAGGCTGAAGGTCTGCATCCTGCTCCTGACCGTGGATTTGCATCACTGGGATCTGACCTGGTGCTCAGCAAAGCTCAGACTGGGAATATGCCTTTGCTTTTCATAAAAAGGTTTGGGTTTGCTGAAAACAGCTAGATGTATTATTCATGAGTATCTCCTGCAGGAGTCACAGACCTGTTTTCCTGGACTGCATTCAGTGGAACAGATTTCCATGGAACACAGCAGTGGGGTTGAAAGGCTCGTGTGAAACTTCTGTTAGCTGTGAGCAAAGAAACCCATGAAAGTCTCAGTCCAGAAGAGACTACAGAATTAATTAGTTCACTGCCTCCAAGAATTTGAAAATCATGAGTCAGGCCTCAGTCATCACTTTTGTTTGTTTGTTTGTTTGGGGTTTTTTTGTTTTGTTTTGTGTTGTTTGCTTTTAAATACAAAAAAAACCAAACCTCGGGGTCTTTATTTGCTTACTGGCTTATGAACTTTGAGGTCTTGATCCCAAACACTCAGGCCCTCAGAGTTTGGAAGGACATCTATTTCTAAATGAAAAGCCAGATTCTCTTGCAGCAGCAATCCTAGAGAAGCTAACTGCATGTTTCATAACTTTTTTGGGGTGAACTGAACGCTCCTACAGGCTAATGCTACCACCTAACGTGGACCTTCTTCACATGGACTTGTGTGTAGGGCAGGTTGTCACCTCCAAGGTTAGGAACTGGTAGCTGGCTTTAAAAATCTCACAGACTGAGCTTTCCAAACCAAGCAAGGCATGTCTGAGGGAAGAGCTCCATGAACCTGTGGACACCTCATCCCTGGAAGTGTTCAGAGCCAGGTTGGATGGGCCTTGGAGCAACACGGTCTGGTGGAAGGAGTCCTTTCCCATGACAAGGGGTGGGACTGGATGAGCTTTAAGGTTCCTTCCAAGCACAGCCATTCTGGGATTTTATGGTTCTATGAATGCCTCCAAATAATGGCTGTGAAAAAGGATGTTTCTTGCCTCCTGCTTGTTGAGGAGGAGCCAAAGCTTGCATGGTCCATGCTGGCAGCAGGGGCAGAGCAGCTGACAAAGCGCAGAGGTGCCCTCTGCTCTTGCTTTGGGATGACACAAAGAGATTATTTTAATCTCAGGTCTGAACTCCTGCCAAGCTTTATTTAAAATTACATATATATATATAAAGGCAGGCAGGCATTGCAAGCATGGGAAACTTCCGGGTACGTTTTAGCCACGCAAATAAAGCTACATCTGTTTCCATTCACCCTTCCCTCCTCCAGCGCCCAAATCTGATCCTTTGGACTGATCTCTTCTCTCTGTCACAAGTGTGGTGGTAGGTACATCACCCACCAGTGCCCAGGGGCTGTGTTTTGCTGGGGTGTTGAGGTGTTGGATCAGCTGTAGCAGGGAAAAGCCAGCACACAAAAAAAGGGACCCAAAACTTCAGATCTAGTAAAGTTTCATGACAGGAACCAAGAGCATAATCAAAACAAGTCTTTCAAAATTCAACCCTTTCTGTGAAATGCTGCCCTTAAATGTCCCTAATTGTGGACAATTTTGGTTTGCAAAGTACCTTCTTGAAGCAGGTGTGTTGCACTCGTCTAGACCTGATGTTGGATCAAGTTCATCAGCTGCCACAGTTGTGTTTAACCATCCAACACTTTGCCTGTTTTAATACGAATCTCACTTGCTGCTAAGCATTTTATTTCAGAAAGCATTTTATTTCAAAGCTGATCTCTCGATGGGAGTCCCTGTTTGTGAGGAAACACCTCCAAACCAACCTGGGCCATGCTTCTTCCCGTGCTCACCCGGGCTTGGAGGTCAGTGTCTGAGTGCCAGGTTCCACTGAAAACATCCAGCTGGCAGCTTTACTGTCAACCTTTTCACCTTAGCAGTTAATCTCTCCTACTGGCAACCGTTGCTGTTTATCCATCCAAATCGAATGTCCCTTTCTGGAGTGTGTCCCTGCGAGGAGAACCTGGTGGGATGGCGGTGGCTGACCCTGATAAACCGAGTTAGAGCTAAATCTCTGCACCAAAAGCTCACTGGGCCAAGAAAAGCCAGTGCCACAGTCATGCTGTCAAAGACCAGGACCTGCATTTGCCTGCTGAGCTATTCACCTTCTCCCAGAGGGAAAGCTTCCCAACACATTCCTCAGTGCTGAAATAGCTTTCGGAAGAGGATTGGGGTGTGAAGATCAGGGTGTGCCATCCCTTTCAGAGCTGCCCCGAGTGCTGCAGCTCAAGCTTTGTACGAACTCCCCGTGGTGTCAGCTTGCAGAGATTCGTGCAGCTTTCAGGGAGGACTAGGCATGGCTTGGCTGTGAGTAGCTGGGCCAGGAAGAGCAGGATTAGTGCCTGCAGGAAGCACTGACTGGAGCAGCAGTAAGGCCTTTGTGCAGTGACCTCCTGCTGCTGCTGAGTGCAGGCTGCAAATGCTCCCTCAAACGGGACATGTTCCCGTCCTGCCCAGGGTGAGCCTCGGGGGACACAGAGGGAGGACAAGGAAGGGAGGAAAAAGCATAAAATTGTACGAGCTTTCCGAGAACTCGGGAGGTTCTGGCATAGGGCACACCCGAGCCGCACCATCTGGGATGGGAGCTCGCTCAGCTCTCGTCTGGTGCTGTGGAGGTTGGACTGTTGGGTGTCACAGTTTGGCTGCTGTCATCTGACAGAAGGCTGAGTCATCGACTGTTGAGCCTCTGAAGTGCCCTGCCTTTCCTCACCCCCTCTGCTCGTGGGCCTGGCTCGGGTGCTCACTCTGAGGTCAGCAGGGATGCTTGGTCCCCTCGGGTTCTCCTCAGAGCTCAGTCACAGGTGATTTCTGGATCAGAGGTGGCATTGGGTTTTTGTTCTCTGGATTTTGGGGAGTTGTTCGTTTGTTTGTTTTTTTCCTTAGCGAAGGAGCCAAACTTGTGATTTCTCAAGGAAAACAAATTCTCCAAGAACAGAATCCCACCATTTAGGTGGTTTTAGTGGTGCTGAGGGTCCTTGCTCGCTTCTGGTGGCTCCTCTGGCCATTGTTTGACCTGTGGTGCTGGAGACTCCTGCTCGAGCATCAGCAGGAGTCACTTCTATGCAACTTGGCATAAAGAATAGTTTTGGTACTACTCCAGAGGTGGGTGGGGTTTTTCTCTCGACACTTGTACAACACCCCGTGTTCTGGGGGCATCTGAAAAGGCAGAAATCTATGTATGCAACGCGCTTCTTAAAACGTGAGCACTCTGAGCTCTGGTATTGCTTTTATTCAGGCTTTTTAAATATCTGCACATCTCTAAGTCTGGCGTGCAAATTGTTCTGGGTACATATATTTTTATTTTCGCTTTGCAACCTCTTTGTGGCTTTGACCTCTAAAGGACAGTAAAATGAATCTGTTTATAGGAGTGCTGAGCCAATGTGGAGACACCTGGGTTTTGTTACCTTTTCCTTTCTGTCAGGGCCCCTCAGCAAATTTCTTAGTTTCTTTTGACCTTCCTTTCTTCCTTGGCTTAAACACTTGGTGAACCAAAGAAAAATATGCTGTAAGAGACTTAATAGTACTGTAAATTGTGAATGAAAAATGGGAATTACTTAGAGATAATAGATTATTAGCATAGTGGGAATGTCTCCTGGAAACTTAATGCAGGATATCAAACGTACAGTATATTTTTAAATGTTCATAAAAATGGATTTTTATTCTTGCAGAACTTTTAAATGGCTCCTAAGATTGATGAGGCCTGGCTGGCTGTGTGGGAGGGGGTGCATGGAGCCTTGCCTGGAATTGCTCTTACATTTCCTTGGAGATCATGTGACGTTCATGAGGCCAAGAGTCCCGAATCAAATATTTTTTTGTGGCGATCCCCACGTTTGTCTCGATGCATTTGTGAACAGATGCAACCACGCTGTTCTTCTGCTAAAGAAGAGCAGGGCAAAGCAGTGATGTCATACTCGGATTAAGGACCTGGATAACAGGCTGGGAAGGGCAGAGGACGGCCTGTCCTGCTGAGCAGGACTTGCTGCCTCCCCGCTCTTGGCCAGCTCTCATGTAGCCTGGTGACACACAATTCTAAATGTCCCAACAGGTCTGACTGGACTGCTGGGCTTGTGAGCTGTAAACAAGTCTCCAAATACACGTAACGTGAGCCTGGGTGTCCTGTGAGCAGATCTTTCAGACTGGGAAACAGAACGTGTCCTGTGAGCCACAGGAACTCATCTCTGCGTGCAGGAGGACATTCTGGGGACAGGGACCCCCAGCCCTGGTGTGGCCTGCCTGACACTAAATTTTAAGGGAGAATAGCAAGAGCTTTCAGGCTCGGTTACAGAAATAGAGGATGCCCTCAGACGCTGAGCATTCATTACTGGGAGCTTTGCTGGTGTAGAAATTGGAGATGCCCAGGAGCAATCTCAGCTTTATTTCTACCTGCTGGGCACAAATCATTGCAGGAGGAGCTCCCACCCTTGTTTGTGCCATGAAACACCACCCCAGTCTGGTGTGAAACCACGCTGGGTGTCCCACCTGCGCAGCGGTGTCACCCTGGAGGGACTGCAAGACACAATCCACCCCTTACCTCGGGTAGAATAGATGGTTTCAAGTACTAAAGGTACTCCAGATTAATAACTAATACATGGAAAGCTGTCTAGGTGTCAGTATAGGCTCCAAAGAGCTGTTTGAGGCAGATGTTTTTATTCCTGGTAGAATTTATTCAGTTATTATTTCCCCTGCAGACATTTGGAGAAAGGTCCCTGCTCGTTCAGAGGCTCCCAGTGAGTTTTTTGAAGTCAGTATTGATTAAGGACATAGAAGGCATATTTGGTGAAGAGATGCTTTAACTGTGATATCCTCTGAAGGGTCAAACAAAACACTGGAGCAACACAACAATAAAATCTTCATATGACCTCAGTGCTTAATTACATTTTCTTCAAATGGATGCTGAATTACAAAGGTGCCTTTTCATGGACCAGAAGGAATGACTGTTGCATTATGTTAGCCTAAGTCATTGATACCTGTCTTGTGGTCTGTTGCTTTCTGTGCAAAAAAGGTCCCCTCTGGTGCAAAATTCTCACTTGTAAGCAAATAAGTGAAAGGACCATTAACAGCAAACCGTCCCCTGGGTGTTTAGTTAAAGAACATTTGAAATATTCAACTGAAAGCAGCAAATGGCTTGGAAAATCCTCTGAAAACTGGATGACTTTCCTGGTATCACTCAGCTCTTGAGTTAATAAAACAAAGCCTTGCCAGCTAAAGTGTCTCATCAGGAGTGTCAGTAGCGAAGGTACGAGGCAGTCCTTTGTCAGAGGATTGATGTGTGTGCGTGGTAGGAATGGACTGATGGCTCTGGACTTCTTAGGCACCAGAAATCCCCTCCGGAGAGCCAGATCCATCTGTTTTCCCAGTCTCTGCCTGGGTTCTCTACTGGGTTACGTGACTTCCCCTTGACAACATTTCCTCTGAATGTTGGTCATAAATATTTCCAAGAAACCAACAAACTATTGTTTGGCCTCTGTCTCTATTTTTTTTTTTTTTTCTTCTGGGTAGTTTTTCAGCAGGGAACATTGGTCTTTTCAGCAGGTTGGGAGGGAGGGGGTTATTGTTCCTAGGTTTGGGCAGCTTGTTTGGATGGCTCTTAACTTTGTTGTTGTTGACTTTCCCCTCCATTTTTGGCAGTCTGGGGAAGTGGGTGGTTCCCTGCTTTGTTTTTTTGACCGTTTGTGAATTATTTACACAGGCAGAGCGAGGTTTTCTTTGGGGCTTGGTGTTTGCTTCGAGGGTTTGTTATATCTTGGGGCACTTTTTGTCGTTGTTCAGCATTTGTTTTTCCGAAGTTCAGATTGCTCTTGGTAACTTCCAAGTGGCTCCTGTGGCTGGGAGCTTCTGTAGCTATTTCTTGACAGTCTGGTTTGCAACCTAAAAGTGCTTTTCCCTTTGCTCCCAGGTTGCCACTACTCAGGGAGAATGAGGCTCTGAGAAAAGGCATGGAGCAAGTCCATGTTCCTGAGCAGTGGAAAAAGGAGGTGGTGAGTGGCAGTAGCCAACATGCACTTACAAGGGTTAATTCTGCCTGTCCAACCTGATTGCCTTCTGAGAAGAAATGACTGGTGTGATTCTTGGAGTTGTCCTGTGCAGGGGCAGGTGCTGGACTTTGATGATCCCTGTGGGTCCCTTTCAGCTCAGGGCATTCCATGATTCTCTGACTGAACCTGTGGATGAGGGAAAGCAGTGGATGCCACCTTGCCTTGTGTCCAGCCAGGCTTTCAATCTGGTCTTCCTCAGTTTTCTTGCATCCAAGTTGGGATGTCTCTGTCTGGATGTGTGGACTCCTAGAGGTGTGGGAAAACTGTCCAGATCATCAGGTCAAAGTGCAGTGGTTGGTGGTTTGTACTCAGTCTGGTGGCTGGTTATGAGTGGGGTTGCTCAGGAATCCCTCCTGGCACCTGTCCTGCTCCTGCCTTGGGAAGGAGGTTGACTAGAGACATTCAGAAAAGCTTAGGAATAGAGTTTGGATCAGCTCCAAGAGGGAAATTGCTCCTTTGAAGAAAATTGGTTTGGGAGGGATGAGTAGTGATCCCACAGCCGTGTCATCTGAGACTTGCATTGGGGCTGTTCCTTGATTTTTAGGCTCTACAAAAACTTTTTGCACAGCTCCATGGTATCCAAATAGCACCTCTGAGTTATTTCCTCAGGTGCTGACCCTATAAATCGTTAGAAAAACCCAAGAAACAGAACAAAAAACCCAAAAACACATCCCTCCATTTGCTCTAGAGATCTATAGGTACCTGGTCGTCACACTGGACATTTTGATGACCACCTACCTTTAGCCAATTCCCAAAAAAGGCCACCCTCAGAAGATGTTTTATCCCTAAAACATCCCTTCCGATAGGTTATGAGGTCTCCAGTGTAATGAGCAACTTAAAAAGACTCAACAAAGTTTACGCCTGTTTACACAAATGGTGAAAACTTGAGTTTTCTGGGTTTTAAGTTGATCAAAATCAAAATTTGGAAGCTAAAGTATTAGAGTGGTGGGGTGTGTGTTTCCTCATTCCTGTTCACTGCTCCTGCATTCACCAAGGGCTGTGAGATGGAGGATGTTTTCTCCTGCCTTACTTTCCTCCCCTCCTCTTATCCTCTCTGAAGGCTGGTAGTTGAAGATCTGGACTAACAGAGAAGGGCTCCTGCAAGTCTGAAAGAGGCAGTGCCACCTCTCGCTGCACCTTCATCCTTGAACTTCCAAGTACAGGGAAACTGGCCTTACCCCTCTCAACAAAACCCCTGACCTGGGAGCACTAGGTTTATTTAAACCCGAGCTGGTTCATCAACCCTGCATTACCCCACTGAATTCTCCTGTCAGGGAACCTGCTGGGAGAAGAGACTGTGGGCTCACGTGGATGAGGACCCTGAGCCCTGTTGCTGCCCTGGGCCTCTTCCCTTACCCCCACTGACATCACCCAGCTGGGAAGAAACTCTAAGTTTTTATTCATTTGGGATCTGTCATTTCCTTTCTTCGCTGCCCTAAAACACATTTTCAAAAAAAAGCCAAAATGAGCAGGCAGTTCCTTCAACACCTTCATCAAAAGATGTAGAAATATTATCAGCTGATTTCACTCCTGTCTCCTTAAAGGGAAAGAAATAGCCTGCGGTATAAATCCGCAATTAAAAATAGCAGCAATTAGTGTGTCTCAAGAATGAAACAGGAGCCTGCTGTGAGGTAGAGCTGCTTTCCCTTTTGCCTGCCCTTCTAATTCAAAACTCTCTGACGTCGGGATCCAGTGCTGTCAGTCGATGCTCAGGTCCTGGTTCTGCCACGCGAGTTAAATGTCACGATGCAAACTCAGAGCCGCTTCCGAGCTTTGCTGCGTGTCAGCGCTGCGAGGAGATCCACGTGAACCCCTCTTTGCCCACGGCAGGGGATGCTTTGGCATGAATCAGCTTTCATCCGGCCATGAACGAAGGGTAAATGTGCCTCTTACACCTCATTTTGGTTTTGTCACTTTCTAGGAAAGATTTGTGGGGCTGGTGGGGCTGGTGCCTGGCTGTTTCTTGGCCAAGGCTGGCCAGCTCAGCCATGCACCTGCAGAAAGCCCTTCTCCAGCCTCGGGGGGATCTGCAGCTTCTCTGGGAACACCTGCACTGCTCAGTGGCACAAGCCAGGGACAGGAGGCCAAGCCTGAACACAAGTGCAGGCTGCATCTGTAGGACTGCGCTTCCCCACTTCTCCCCAAAAACTGGGAGGCTTTGTCCTGCTGCCTTCTGGGGTGGGCCTGGGGCTCATGCTCTCCCCAGTAACCAGGTGCTGCTTGGAAGAGCGATATTTGATGCAAGCTGAGACCTCACCATCACTGAAGATCAAACAGACCCCTGCCATGGCCCTCTTTGCTAGAATCAGAGAATGGTTTGGGTTGGAAGGGAACTTAAAGATCATTTAACTCCAACCTCGTGCCCTGGACCGGGTTGCTCAGAGCTATTTCACTAAAGCTAATTGGTCTAGTGCAGACTTGGGAGCCTGTGGAGCTTCAGCTCCATTTCTGCAGCGTCCTTAAGGCTGTTTTGAACTCTGAGGCACTTCAGTGAATGCAAACAGTTCTCAAATGAACTCCCCAGTCCAGACACATGGATACACTCCACTTGCTCAGGGCTGGCACTCATGGCTGACCTGCTGTTTGCCCACCACTGCCTCTCTCTGTCGTGCTTTCCTAGCTGATGTTTCAGGGCATGCAAACACAGAAGTCACCACAAAGGATATATTTCCATTGATTCTTCTCGTGCCATGCTTTTGGAGCCTGCTGCTCCTTCTGCACCAGTCCATGTCCTGGAGGTGCAGACATTTAGGGTGGGCAGAAGCAACAGCAAATGGAGGTTTCAAGCCCCTGTGTTCCTTGTGCCCACAGCTGGCTTCAGTCACAAAACCAGAGTGTTTGAAGACAAGTGCATTTTCTCCCTGCTCTCCATTATTTTTGACTATATTCTAGTGGTATTTCTATTCTGCTTTTGACATACTGTCAGTAAAACCTAGAAGGCTGAAGGCTGGCTAGGGAGGCAGCAAGGCTCTGCCTCAAGGAGTGCTCTCCATTTGGGGATCAAAGCCTGGTGCAGAGCATGGAGGTGCCCGGAATTTTTTAAGCAACTGCCTCCCATCTGCAGTAAGGAATTATATTGGGCACAAAGCAGCATCTTGTGCTCCTGACACATCTTCCACAGCAGAGTCTTGAGCATGACTAAAGAACTGCTGTCACCACACTTGTGTCTAGACACTATTGGCTTTTTTTTCTCTCTAGTTGTCACGCCCTTAGAAAGAATAATAACCTTTGATGCGTGCTTGAGGTGCTCGGCTGCATGAGGGTGACCCTGGACATGTGCACAGCTCTGCACACAAGTGGGTGGATGAATAGGACAGCCTGGATTCCCTCCTTACCTGGGAAAACCCGGCATGAATTCACTTACCTCTGAGCAGTGCAAATGAGGTTGAGCTTAAAAGGGCTCAGGCACTGCAGAGCTGTTGGCTTCGCAAGCAGCTATTTCAGAGCACCCACCCCCTGGGCTGCGGGCAGAGGGGATGCTGACTCAGCCCTCTGAGCAACCCATGTGTCCGTGCCTGTTACCATCATCCTCCTTGGCTTTTGCTGTGACATCTGTGCCCGTCCCCAGATGAGCTGGCAAACTCCTTGGGGCAGGGAGCACAACTCACCCAGAGGAGTTTAATTACCCCGAACACCCTTCTCACGGCTCTCAAAGGGATTTTGGCTTCCGTGGCTCGTGTTGGACGAAGCTCAGGGAAATGTCTCTACCAGCAGTGCCAGGGTTGAAGGCGGTGCCAGCAGCGTCAGGCTCTGATGGTTCTCCTCACTGGCAGGTATGTCCTGCACCCTTTTGGAAGGAGGAGCGGATGGAGAGGATACAGCAGAGCAAGCCAACAGCAAACAGGTCACTGCAACACTCGTGGTTGCCAGCAGAGCTGAGGTGGGTCTCCAGAGCACTGTGGCCACCAAGTCTGTTTGAGTACTGACACTGCGAGTGCTGCAGCTCCTTCTGCGCACACAGAGCAGACACGGTAACAACCCGGCCTTATGTGCTCCTGTTCTTCCTGCTTGTCTTTATTTTGCCTCTAGAGCCTTTGCAAACAAACACAGGAGGCAGGCCCCCCAGGCTGGGTCGTGCAGGGTGACCACGAGCAGGGGCAATGACCCTGTGAGGACACGTCTGTCCCCGGCTCCTGCCGGGCGCTGGGAACAAGCCCGTTCCCAGGGCTGCAGCCTGGGTGGGGGTGACAGGAGACAGCAGGAAGCCTCTGCCCCCAGCAAACCCCAGGGCAGCACGCTGACTGATCTCACAGACCCAGTTAAACCAGGGCTTCTGGGCACATCAGTGGTCCCTCCAGTCAGATCCCTTCTGACTCGAGCCCTGCCTCTTCCCCGGCGCTCCTGGCGGCTTTGCTCATAGCCTCGGAGCTCTCATAAGATGCAGACTCCTGTTTAGGAGCTTAGAAGAAGCGTTCACATCTTTTGTTGTCTTGCTCTCTAGAAGGTTGTATTTAACTGGCTACGTGGTGGGAGGTTTTTCCTACTATAGGTCAGAAGGCAATTGGGAAGAACTGAATTTTTATTTAAGGCAGTGACCTACCTTCTTTGTGGCATCAGACCAGCACATATGAAAAAGCAGCACAGCCTGAGATGTGAGAGATGTTTAGAAGCGGGGATCCAATCCTTGATGCTACCACCCATCTGCTTTTTGCTTGAAGCCTCCTGTGTCTCCACTTTGCAGTCTGGGAAGAGCAGAACTGCCCCAAACACAGCGTTCACCCGTGCTGGCACAATCCCTAATGCTGCTCACCCCAAGAGCGCTTGGACTTTTTTCCCTAACTCTTTGCAATCCCCATGCTCCTCCTGTGTGCTTCTGCTCCAGGCCTTTAGCTGAAAGCACAGCAACATCTCCTGGAACAGGGTGGCTATTGCAAGTTCAGTTGTCAAAGAAGTGCCATCCTTAAATCCCCATAAATTCACTCTCAATTCGAGAGACTCTGGGTTTGTTCTCATAGTGCAGGCACCAGGGATGGCACAGGGATAGTGTGTATCCTGCATGTTTCCTCACCTCTGTGAGGAGGAGGAAGAGACCAGCTTCTGGAAACAGCCTGTTTGTTATCCAGGTGTCCCTCAGGAAAGTTTACCACACCTAATGATGCAGACACCATGGCAGGTGGAGCACTTAGAGGGAAACCAGGGAGAAAGAACCGGACTGGTGATACCACACCAAAGGAGACAGGAGGGATTCACCCCAACAACAAGTGCATGAGCTGCTAAATGTCTGGATTTAATTACCAAGGAGATGGCCTCCTGTAAAGAAAAGCAAGTGGGGACATGAACCGTGGGTATCCTTGACACTGGAACAAGAAGTCACCAGTTGCTGTCCTTGCTGACCTCCTTTATAAGAAAGAGGCAAATGCAGAAGGGCAACAACTGGCACCTCTGAGGAGATGCAAGAGATGACAGCAGCAAGGTTGGGTAGGATTTGTCTCTCAGCTGCACCATCCCTGTTTTCAGTGACTGCGTATCATGGTACCACCTCGGAACACAAAAGCCCTCAGGGCAGAACTGAGCTGGACAGCAGCCCAAGCCCACCTGCAGGTTCCCTCCCTCCTCCTTCTTGCATAAAAAGGATGGGAATACTGGAAGGGAACTGTTGCTCCCATGGCTTAGAGGAAGCTGGAAGGAGAGGGAGGATGGACGTGAATGTAGATTTCTTGTCTGGTGCCAGACAAAGGCACTGCTTGTACAACAGCAACCCCGGCAGAGTTAGCAGCCAAATTATTTGCTTAATGTTAACTGCTGTCCTCCTTGCATCTCGACTTGCTAATTAGTATTTTAAGTGTTTGTAAAAGAGTTTGGATGTATTCCTTCAGCTTTCACACACGTCTCTATCGCTGTTGCTATTCCTTCCTCCTGCCCTGTGCCATCACCTAAGTAACATCCTTTCTGCTTCCAGATGGGTTGAATTCTCCAAAGAGGCAGGGAAACACAACCTTCTTTGCTTATTCATGCACGGAGCGCTCTTATTTGCATGAGAAGAGATGAGGCTGTGGAGCAGCACTCCCTAAAGGCTGGGGAGAAGGGAATCTGTGCTCACAGGCGGGGAATAATGAGGCACAAATGTGGATAAGCTGGGGTTTTTTAGGGTTTTTTGTTGGTTTTTTTTTTTGTTCTGCAGCTATGCTGGGTTTTGATATCCCATTTTCATCACTCAGACTGCTCTGTGCAGCTGATATGTGGGAAATGGTGGGCTGGGAACACCACTGGCAGCCTCGGTCGGGTTGCACCGGGCAACTGCCTTGGCTCGGCATGCAAAGGATGCAGGGGAGGAGGACGTTCAAAAAACAGGCACGGATTTCTGAATGAACACAGGCACTGGTGTGTCCTGGCGTGTCAGGCTGCTAAATCTGGTTCAGCAGTAACGCTGGCAGGCGTGGACAAAGGTGCAGCAACAGTGCGGGGGACCTGTTGGATCTGGACAATAGCTGAGGAATTTGTTAAATTGCCCCCACAAGTTGATGAACTTCCAATCACCCTGACAGGAAACCTCAAACGATGCCCTTTTCTTTTTTTTTTTTTTTTCCAAGTAATATCTGGCAGCTGAACAAAAAACCACAACCCTTATTTCACAATTTCCTCTTACTCTTTGGAACGTTCCTTTCTGTAAGTGTGAAGGTAGGAACCATTACAAGCCATTTTCATCAGATTTCCAAGCACACAGTCGTGCCAGCTGCTATTTATGAATGATGCTTGGGAGGTTCTGCAAATGGAAGAACAAATAGATTTTTGCACATGCACAATTCTGGATATTTAGCATGCAGAGGCACTTCCCAAATGTATTGTGAGAACAAAAAGCTCTTTCCCTGGCTGTTTACAGGTGACTTGCAAAGAATAGGCGAGAGGTTCGAGCGTGGCTGAGTAGCTGCTGAGAATTCAAACAAATGGTTTCAAACCCTGTTTCTTCCACAAGCTCCACTTTGGAGGGTGCAGAAATGAGACACATCACAGGTTACTGCTGTCCATCAAAGCAGTGGTGAGAAGGAAACTTTGCCTCATTTCCACTCTCCCCAGTTGCTCTTTGGAAGTTGGTTTTTTTAAGCGTGATCATTGCTGAAAGGTTTTTAGTGTTTAGACTCCAGCCGTGATCTCCTGGGCTTTGATGAGCTTTTTTTTTTTTTGAGTTGAAAGGAGCTTGTGTGAACAAGGAAATGATCACTGGAACATCACTTGTGTGTTGTGTGCACTGGGATGTGTCGATCCACAGGATGAACATTGCCCCTTTGGTTTTCCCAGCATTGATTTTCAACTGTTGTGTATCTTCAGTGAGGCAAAGTCTGGCTTCCCAAATTTCCAGGGCCCTCCAAGGATGCACCTTCTGTGGCAACAGTGCTGTGATGAAGACCACAGGATTTCTTCCAAAGCCAGGTTGGCCCCTAATCCCTGTGTTGCCAACACCTGTGTCCAAAAAAGCTGCAAACAAAGTCCCCTGTAAGGTGTCCTGTGCCCCCTCCATCACCAGAGCTGATAACATAATCCCCCATTAGGCCGTTCAATGACATAAAAAGAGGTTTTAAATCACGAAAACATTTTGCCTCGATAGAAGCAGGGGTTTTTTTTTGTTTTTTGTTTTACTTTTCCTTGTTTGTCCATGAACTGGGAATCTCTCACATCCTATCCTGAACTGCTTAGGACATTTCTTCCTTTGTGGGTGGGGTTACTGAGCCCACAGGAATACTTGGCTCAGACTTTACAGCAGGCAAACTGAGGACTCAGGTGCTATTTAAACCCAAACAAAATCAAAGTAAAAATGAGCCTCCTGTGAAGGTGTTTCTGCACAGATGGTGTAGGTGTAGTGCAGGTGGAGCCCTCAGTGGTGCCACAAAGCTTTCCCAGGGCTCGTTAGACTCGACCTACCTCTCTTCTGTGTTTGAAATCTGTGCAGAGCAGCTCCTTCAGGCTCACATCAGCATGGCAGAGATGCCTTCCCACTGCTGAAATACAGGCTTCAGCCTGGCTATGGTAGCAGTGGCATGCTGGAGGGAGGGTGAATCGGTGGTGACTGCTTTCTCTAACAGCATAGCTGTGCATCAGTCTGTAATGTAAAATAAATATCTTCATTGTCAGGTGTAGGACATCGTTTAATTTCTCCCTGTAGCATGCTCTGGGGTGTCAGAGTTCCCACTGGAACTGCCTTGACATAAAAAGGGAGTGGAATAACTCAAATCCTAAATTTGCACCCTTTCTGTACGGGGTAACAAGACTCTATATCAATGTCCTACGTTCACCCACAAATTTCTTAGGCTGCAGAAGTTGACTAAATTTGATCCAAGCTGATGTTTCTTGAGTGAGAATGGGTGTCACAACCTCTGTCCTGCCCAGAACAGGGACACGTTAGGGGGCAGATCCAGAGTGGGTGTTGCTCTTCCTTTTGTGGATGGCTTTGGGGATGTGTCTCCGTTTTGGTTCCCAGACACAGTAAATAACCACACATGAGGTTGTTATGAAAACCCTCACGAGGATGAGACAAGGGAAGCAACATTCTAGAATGAAAGGTCAGAGCATCATAGACTCATTTAGGTTGGAAAAGAACTCTTCAGGAAGGTGTGCACGCATTCCATGGGATTTCTGAGCTGACAGAGAATGGCTGGGACAGACTTCACTAAAACCTGCTCATGAGATGAGCACTAATGTCATCCATTCTTTGGATCAAATGATTGATGGCAAAAGTGCATGATAATGAATTAACAGAGACCTAGGGGGACTCAGAAGTCAAGTGCTTGACAGCAGTGGTCTGCTTTGCCTGCTTTTCTGACAGTTTCCTTGTCAGCCCCTATCACACAGTCACTTCCAAGTCTGAGGGATGACAAAACGGATTAGCATATCCAAGCTAGATGACATGGAAAACAAACATCTTTCATCTGCTAAATATTCCCTCTTGGAGCCATTCCCATCCTGATGGCTGCAAGGGCCTGTCAGAGGCCACACACTTTCTGCTTCCTCCTTCTGCAAAAGGATCAACATCCAGTGATGGCATCTCAGAGCTGGGACAGGTACGTGCCAGCTGGAGCTCTTATCCCATCATTGCTGGGTTCCTGCCCGTGACCTTTCAGCCCACAGGCTGCACAGCTGGAGATAAGCAGATTGGAAGGGCTCTGGGGCTCACACACACCCAACCATGAAGACATGAATAACTCATAATGCACTGCAGTGCATTAATCAGCAAAAGATGTAGAGGCTCTTGGAATCAGAGGGAAGGTTCTCTTCGGGCTTCAAACAGTCGGATTGCATCCATGCTTCCTCTGAAGTCAGCAGGAGCTGGCTTGTTATACTATTAGATCTTTATTGTATTTATCTTGGATGAACTCTAAAAAAATTGGTTTTAGATATCCATGCTGAGAGCATCGATACTGAGGTGTGAAAACTCCATCTTGGAAAACACTCACACTTAGTGCCAGCCCTCTGGGTTTGTTATAACATCAGAGCAGATCCACTCTATGTGTTGGTGGTGTCTCCCAGACCTGCCCTTTTTACATTTTTGGAGGGAAAACCTTTCAAGGCACTGGAGAGTCTGCCAGGCTGAAGGAGGAGAATATTGAGTAGACTGAACTGGTTTCTGCTTTTCAACTGGGATTGCATTTCTTCTGTTCAAACAGGTTGAGATTAGCACTTTGGGTGAGCACCCAAAAGGTGTATGTCAAAGGAAAGAGTAACCCAGCAAGTATTCAGTGTTTACTGCTTGCAAAACATCAGCACAACTGCAGGGAGTGACTGAGGGAAGGACCAGCACCACCTACATCAGCAGATGGTTCACCAGGTGAAGTTTCCCCACCCCAGGCTGGTGTACTGACTAGATCAGTCATGCTGGAACCTGAATTAATTAATCAAAAATCAATTTCTGTTAATGAACACAACTGTAAATGTCTATGAAACACAAACCCACCTACAGGGTCCAAAGATGAGGCCCCAATTAGAAGACAAGCTCGTCCAAAATGAGCTTGTCTAACATGACTGTCAGTCGGGGTGCCACCTCTGTGTGAGGTCCCACCTTTGTGCCAGCAAAGGACCCTGTGCAAGTGGAGCTCAGACCCTCACCCACCATAACTCACTGTAGGTCAGCAAGAGCTCAGCACCCACAGGTCTATTAATAGATTGGGAGCAGGAGGCCAGTGTGCATTCATGCTGGCCAGCGCAACCCCTCCACTGACTGCCACCACATCTCACGTTTCTGCTGTGACCTGATGTTTATTTAAACCCTCGTGAGCCACAGCATGAGTAACTCACTGCAGGGTGCTCAGGATGTCTCTGACACCCAGCTCTGTGTGTCTGATGCTGCACTGGCATCCATTGGGGTGGAAGTTTGGCGTGTGGGAAAAAGCCTGGATTTGGCTCTCCTGTCAAGGCCTCACAGGAGATGCGTTTCACCCACTTGAGCAATCAGGCTTGCTCCAGCACCAACAGCAGTAGTCATTTTTCTAGACAGAATTGACATTATACATGAGTTGTTGGTTAATTTGCTGCTTTCTTAACACCAGTGATCCTACAGCTACGTCCTTAAGCAGCAGTGCCTGAATATAAACTAGCCAGCAGTAAAATCATAACTCCATTTGGATGCGGAACACAACCTCCTTATCGCCAGACTTTCAATCCCATCAAGGGTTTCGGGGTTACTCGTGCAAAAATAGCTTGTCTGCTTGAGTGACTGTAGCAGGGCTGTTCATCAGCACCATACACAGAAGTGTAAGGATTTTACCATCATGAGCTGGGGAGCAGGTTAGGAAAATCTGTGTTTTCACAGATACACAAACCCATCTCCCAGAGAACTCCCCGTGGAGCTCAGCCACATCTCCCACCAGCAGCACTGGCTCAGCTTGGTCAGACCCTCACCCTGCTGCAGAGATTTGCTGTTTTTCATAAGGCCATCCACCAGATTTACATCTAGTTTAGCAATTTGGGAAGGACATTGAAATAGGGCAAGTTTTAATGCTTGTAGAAGCAGAACCGCCCAGGTGAACATGAAGATGCCGGTTCTCACCTCAAGGAGTTTCTGTCTTTATTGGGAAAACTGTGTGGAAGTCTAATGGGAGGTGTCCCTGCCCGTGGCAGGGTGGGTGGAACTGGATGACCTTTAAGGTCCCTTCCAACCCAAACTGTTCCATGGTTCTAAGATTCTCTCTTCCAAAAGCTCTCCTCCAAAATTTGGGCAGCTGTGTTCTGATTATAGCTGCTGCCTTTCCCACCCCAACCTTCCCAAAATGTGACCTGCTCCGAGGCAGACGCTGTAGAGAGAGCTACTCTTGACAAAATTTCCAGGCAAAAAAATTAGGGAGAGTGGGTAAAAAGCACAGGAATATCCCCCAGAGGGGGAGCAACGCTGCAAAAAACAGGGATCATGGATAGTAAAACTGAATGGTGAGGAACAAACCAGAGCCTGTGTCGTGCAGCTTCTGGAGCAGAAAGCAGAGCTCTAGCAGAGGGATGGGATATTTTTTCCTGGAAGAGTTTGCCTTACTCTCCATGGAAGTGCACAAAGACCTCTGCTCACCTCGCTGTGACAAGTTACAAACAGAGGTTAAGAAGAAGATTATTAAACTCGGCCACTCGTGTCCACCAGAGGAATAAAAAAACCCCCTTTAAACACAAATTATTTGATATAAGTAGGACAATCCAACCTTTATTCTTTGCCAGGGGCTTGGTTAAATAAATGCTTTTCTCTGGGTGAGAAAAAAGAACTTTTTCAGTAAAATCTGCCTGCCAGAAATAACTTCCAGTAGACAAGGCACTGAGAGCTATAGTGAAACATCCCCAGATACTCAGGAATAACTTTTTTTTCCATATTAAATCTGCTTTTGATATAAACAGCCCCCTCTCTCACCTATACTTGTGTGTTTTTATGCACACCCACACACAGATATATATATATATATATATGAATACAGAACTATTTATTCCTGAAACTTAAAGTAGCTCTCAAATCACGTGATGAGATGTAAATGCTCATCTCACAGGCTCATGCCCATGGCTGAAATGTCAGGCCTGCTCCCAGCAGCATGGATGGGAATACTCAACCACACCTGGCTTGGAGTCGGGGCTGGACCCATCAGATGGCAAGCGAGGGATGTGCAGATCTTGATCCTATACATTTTCCAACTCACTCTGTCTAAGTCATGTTTCCTTGGGAGCTGAGAAGCGGGAGAATAAGATTTCTACTCCCAAGGTACGTGCCCAGAGCACCAGGCCTTTAATTATGCAAGGGACTGGAGCCAGCTTCCTCCTGCCTTTGCAGATAAGTGGTTTCACCCAGAGATTACAGCCAGCAGAGTTTGGCACCTGGCTCTGCTGGCACAAAGGGGGCTTTTGTTCTTTGCCCACACAGTCTCCTGCCACGGAAATTTGTGCTAATCCAAGGATCCACCCGAGTGGATCCAGTTGTCACGTCAGCAGATTAGTGCCTACAAAAGACCAGCAGCCCTGGGCAGGCATTTAGCATCTCCCAGAGCCTGTGAGCTGAATCTAGAGATGCTCATTTGCCCTCTTCATCCCCATGTGGGAAAAGCTGGCTCCAGCCCCATCCTGCTCCAGTCCCTCCGGCTCTGGGAGCTGGAAAAGCAGCGAGCAAACCCCCCTCCTGCTGGGCTGGGTGCTGCTGGAGGCTGTTTTAGCGAAGCACAAACTGGTTATCTGTGTGTGTGAGGGATACCAGGGCCGTGGTGAATTGCAGAAATGGTCAGAAATTCAGTCATCTCACCAATACCGGCTTGGTAGGCTCGGAATGACTTTCACTGTCTGATAATCAGACACAAAACCAGCCTCGTTTTCCTCCTTTGCAGCCTCGCAGTGGCTGGGCAGGGCAGCTGGTCACCAAGGCAAGGGAACTTTTTTACCCAGGGAGAAGCAGGACAGGGTGGCCTCCAGACTGGGGTAGTTCCTGCTATCAAACGCTTTCATATCCAGAAATTAGCTGAAATCAGATCTATAAAAGTGTCTTTTAAGTTCCTACGGATTCAGCGAATTGCTGCACTCACATGAAATGCTCAGAACATGCCTTGGGAAGCTTTGGGAGACGCAAACCTTGGTAGCAGAGACTTGGGTGGAGGCTTTGGAAATTGCCTCGGTGCTGGGTGAATACTTCTAATTGAAGTGAATGCTGAAGCTGATGCAAAGACTTCAAGGGGAGAAGTCACCCCAAGGGTAAATCTTGGAGATAACTGGGATACTTTCTCTACATTCCAGTGTTTACATGGAGGAAAGACTTCATAGCTGTGTATTTACTGTGGCTCTACTGAAGGCAGAGTGACATCTGAAGAAACATATGCAGGCTTCCTTCCCCGAAGAGAAAATTGGATCCAGACAAAAATGACCTAAATAAACACTGGAAGATCATAGGAAAACTATTCCTGGGAGGCAGAGAGAAGGAATATATACATGCAGATAAGGATTGTGTGCGAAACTTGAGCATTGTTCTTTGGGGAATTTCAGTGCATCAAAGGAGCCTGGTATCAGCCCTGGAATAACATCAGAAGAATCGTGTGAGGAGAAGTAGAGGGGCTGAAATAAATTTGTCTGGGCACAGGAAGGTACAGTGGACCCTCCAGTGTTAAATACTGAGGGGGCTTCTGGCTTTTCCATTGTTCTCACAGGGCTTGAGGGTGCTTCTCTGAGCTCAGATGCTTGTGGTGATGGAGAGATGGATGAGCAGAGTTTGTGTTGAGGCCAGGAAATGACAGGAACTCATTTGGTCAGTTTATATGACAAATATTATCATTTATGGGCTCAGTTCTCTATTACAAGCTGTGTTTGTACCTGCTCTGTCCCCATGTTGGACACAGTTTTATCAGCCCACTGTGTCATAAACCCACAGGATAATTTAGAAGGGAAAAAAGCATCGAAGCAAATATGATGGAATTCAGGAACACTTCCACAGTATGTACGCTATGGAGCACTGCCCTCAGGGTACAATTGAAAAGGATATCACAACACATCAGGTTTAGGGCAGAATTTACTGCTACGAACAGATTAAAATCCTGGGGCAGAATTTGCTTCCTCCTCCCCACCTCCATTTTTCACTGCAGGTAAACCAGACTAGAAGAGGGAGTGTGCAGCTCCTGAAACTGTTGTGAGCATTGAATGAGCAAACTTCTGGGCCTCATGAGCACCTTTCCTGTGTGAAAACAGTGTAAAAACTAAACACAGCTCCAAGACAGTGCTGGGTTGAATCTATCATCCTCAGGGGCACCAGTGTGCTGTCTGTGTGAATGAATTGACACCGCCAGTGGCAGAGAGAGAATGAGCTTTTAAAAATAGACCTGTGGGCTTGAATCCAGCTCAGTGGCTTCTCCCCTTCGGCTTGGCTGGATGCTAATGGGCATCAGGTGGGTGGCTTGTCATTGTGCCCTGTCCCCATGAGTCCAGGAGGGCTTGGAGTAATCACTGAGCTGGATTTTTAGCTTCAGGTTCCTACAGTTCTTGTGCCGTGTTCACCTACTTTGGGTGAGTTACTCAGTCATGGGACTATTTATGTACTATCTATCATGCTATTTATATGCTATATTTATAAATATATTGGTTTTACATTTATATAGTTATGCATCTACCTCCATGCAACCCCACATGGGCAGAAAGAAAAGGCTGCAACAATGCAGGACCCACGTGGGATGGAGCCCCTGGCCACGGCAGAACCTTTGCTCTGGGGCCCCTACCCGTGAGCAGGAGCTGCACAAGCAGGGGATTTGCTCAGAGATGAAACCCCGTGGAAAAAATGAGCTACAAAATGTCCCAGCTTTCCGTTAAAATCATGTTTTCTTCCCTAATGCTTGTATGATGTGATTAGGAGCACTGGGGATTTTTATTTTTTTCCCCCAAAACTGATGACAGTAGGAAAATAGCAACTTTTGCTGAGTCAGAGTCAGACATTTTCTGGTGTTTTTTTTTCTTCTTTTTCTTTTTTTTTTTTTTTTGTTGCCAGCCCTGATTTGAGGGTTTCTCTGGTTCACACAGTAAATGCTGGTTCATGCTGGCAGCTGGGAGCACAGCGGGATTTTCCAGGGCCAGGACACTGCCACAGCCACCTCTGCTGAGCAGGAAAACAGGACACACACATAGAATCATGAAAACATGGGCGGACAGAATGCCTTGAGTTGGAAAGGATGCACAAAGACCATCCAGCCCAACCCCTGGCCCTGCACAGACACCCCAACAATCCCACCCTGTCCCCGAGAGCGTTGTCCAAACACTCTCTGAGCTCTGGCAGCCTTGGGGCTGTGCCCACTGCCCTGGGGAGCCTGTTCAGTGCCAACCACCCTCTGGGGGAAGAACCTTTTCCTGAGATCCCACCTGAGCCTGCCCTGACACAGCTCCAGCCATTCCCTGGGTGCTGTCCCTGCTCCCAGAGAGCAGAGATCAGTGCCTGCCCCTCCACTGCTCCTCACGAGGGGGCTGTAGAATGCATAATTGAGCTGCTCTTCTAGAGGGCTGATAATTTTGCCATCCTTGGAGATGCTCAGCATTTCCCCCCCCCCCCCAAAAAAAACCCATCTTGATTACAGTTGTACATTTGCCAAATGCTGATTTGGGGGCTAATTCCCCAAAGGCACTGAAGCAGAGGAGGATGAATGGAGTGTGACCCTTCCAAAGGTGCTGGTGGTGGAGCTGGGCCTGGGGCTCAGCACGAGATCAGTGGTTCTCTTTTTTAATTTTTAATAGCCAAGTCTCCTCAGAAAGCTTGGTCTGGATCCAGCAGAGAGGTAAGCAAACAACAGATCAAAACCCAGAGGAAATTGCAAATTTATTTTGGGAAGGGGGAAAAAAACAGCAGAGATTTAGAAAATGAACTTCAGCATCAACACTAACAATAAACCAAGACGATTCATCCCAGGCCTGCTTGGGAAGGGGGCTGTCAGCGAGGACAAAAACCGAGCTAAAAAGTGAGATTGTTTGGTAAATGGAAAAAGGCTGAGGCATCCTGATATGAGGGCCCAAGTGTGTGAAGTTATCTAAAAATAAACAAACAAACAAACCCCCAAGGCTCTGAAGATTTCAGCACCATCTGGAGACTCTGCTGCTGTAGGAGGCATTCAAGAGCAGGGTTTATATATACCCAGGTGGGTATATGAAGATGTGTATTAAAGCAAAGCACATCACATTCAGAGGGGAGTCCAAGGCTCAGAAGTCGAATCCAGTTGGCAATATCTGAAGTGACAGTGGGATATGTCCCTGTTCATGGCATGGGGTTGGACTGGGTGACCTTTAAAGGTTCCTTCCAACCCCAACCCTCCTGTGATTCTGTGGTTCTAGAACTGAACAGCAATCCTGGAGCAGCCACTGCCTGGTAAGGGTACAGTAAATCCAACAGGAAACCACCTGAGCTGCAAAGGTGTTGAAAAGCCCATTAAAATTTGGATATACTGGCAGAAAAAATAATTTTGTGAAGAAAAAAAAAAAAAGAGATGTTTTTGCCAGTTTGCTGGGCTGAGGTGCCAAGGGCTGAGACAGGCAACAAACACTCAGCCAGAGCCCAGCTCCCCACCCCAGAAACACCAAGTACCAGGAGCTGTGCCAAGCCCCAGCCAGGGGACCAGGACTAGTAGTTATCTTAACACTGCTTAACCCACAGCATTATCCCTGAGATAAAATTTAAAAAAAAAAAAAAAAACAAAAACACAACAACCCCACACCCAAAAAACAAACAAACAAACAACCACCAAAAACAAAAACAAACAAAAACCAACACAAAACAAACAAAAAAAACACCAAACAAATTAATAAGCTTTACTGCTGTGATGAGTTTATTTCAAGGTGGGCTTGAGGACTCTCGAGTCTTCAGGAGAAGAACCGTGCTGCATACCAAAGTGGTGGGAGCACACACGAGCCCTGCAGAAGTGCCTTCTTCTCTTTCTATCCCAATTTGCAACCCCCTGAAACGAAGTTTACTTCAAGGTGTGAAGAGTTTTTGGTTTAGCTATTGCTTCCACAGCAGGTTAAACCAGTGAAGTGAAGTGAATTGCTAGGCACAAGCAATTAAATTAAGTTAAATTAAAAAGTTAAGCACCCATTATCTGAGACTCAGCAGTGGAAATTAATAGACACTTATGGCCTTAATCTCTGTTCTTCAGATCTCTGGCTGCAAAAGGAAGCAGCATCACCCTTGCCTAATTTCCTCATCTAATTATATAGGATTACAATGCTCAGAGCTCACTAATATTTGTGCTTTGTTTTGATATTCTGGTGGAACACCCCAAAGGCAGGACTTCTGTATTCAGGGCCACATCCAGACACCCTCTGATTAATAACTTATTAAGTAACATGTTGATGAGAAGGATAAGAAGGACTTTTGAGCGGCCCCACATTCACTGAATGGAAAAATAAGTATTGAATCCTATAATGAAAGACTTATCCACAAGAAGATCAAGCCCAGGGTGACAAGAAGATCAAGTTCAGGATGCACAAGCAGCCTAAATTCTGGGATGTCCTAGTGCCAGGCTTCACAACCCTAAATCTTCCCACGGCAGACCCAAATTCCCTCTTGTTCTCTGATGTACCAACAAAATTCACCTCCCTGAAGTATCCTAGAAATACCCTGGACAGCACAACACAAACACCCTTCCTCCATCCCAGCTCTCCCTTTCAGCAAGCCACTGGAACAAAATGATTTAACCAAATGATAAATGTTGGAAAGGACAGTCCCTGCAGGCTCACAGCAATGGCAAGAAAAGTGCTCAGCTAATTATTATCTTCCTTTCCTCACCAGGGCTCCAGCAATTAAAGATGCTACTGGGGAACAAGCTAGATGGGAATTGGTCTGACTTGGGGAAATTACCACCCACAGGTTTTTGATTTTTTTTTTTTGTGTGTGCTGCTGTGTAAACCCCCTTTGCTCTGCTAAAACTCTTTTAACTGAATGCATTACTTTGACAACACATTGTAATAGCTGGACTCAAAAAAATACCCTTAAAAACTGTTTCCAGCTAGCTCTGATCCTAGTCTGTATTTCTCCTGGTGGTCTCAAAACCAAATTCCTGGATGCAACACAGAATCGGGGTTGATCATGTGGGGAAGAAGCCTCTGAGTGTGTGCAGATGCCTCTCTAAGGGCTCATTTGTGCTTTCTGGCCCCTGTGGCAGGTCCTTCACACTCTGTTTGTTCTAGGAGGGGTTCACCATTCCCGGTCTGGCTGATGGAACCTGAATGCCCAGCCTTGCAGGCTGGCAGGAACCTTGTTCAGTGCTGGTACCTACTGGGCTACGTGTCTCTACTGGGAATATTCTGCCTGAGAAGTCCTAGAAATCGCATTTGTCTTCTGACAGCCTTGTCATTTGGGTGACACTTTGCTGAGAGTGACCAAATGTGCTGGGTTTGCCTGGCCAGGCTTTGCTCCAGAGGTGCTACGGGGGTGGCTTCTGTGAGAAGCTGCCAAAAAGCTTCCTCCACGCATTCAAAGCCTGGTTTCCATCCATCCTCATCTGGAAACTGAAGTTTACAGCACAGAATTTCTGTATTTTTCCATATTTTTCTCTGCCTTGACACTTCACTGACTTTGTGCTTGTGTTTAGTCCAACACCGTCAATTAAAACACTGAACCACACCAGACCTGAGATCAACCCTTGAACAAGTCCATGAGCAACCTCCTTCCACCCTGATACTTCCCTTGATACCTACAACTCATGATTTCTTTCCTGAACACTGTCTCACCATCACACTATCTCATCTCCAAACCCATTTTGCTGGTAATTATGATCACCCTGTTTTGGTAATTTCGTTTCAGCTCAGCCCGTCCCTTCTCAATACAGGGATGATTATAAATTCCTGACTAGTAGCAACCTGCTTCTCAGGAAAATAATCAATATATTTTAAATGCTGGAGCTCAAGTGATTTAATACTCTCCTTCTACTTTTCAGTTTTGGGGTTTTTTTTCAGTAAATTAAATTTTCCTGGGAGAATGACCAATTCCTCTTTAGCTCTACAATTTCCTGCAGAATGTAACATATTTTTAGGCACAGCAAGTAATTTCTGTCTCTCTCAGCCACTTATTTTGTGCAATACTGTATTACTTACGTCACCTTTATGTTCTTTTATATTGAATACCATCTTTTATGGCTGGTTTCAAGCTGCAGTTTTCCCCCTGGATATTTATTCTAGGCTTTCAAAAGGTGCATGTATGAATCTAGGAGGTGGACTGCAAGGTTCTGGGCAGGAGCTGTGTGGGCAGCTGGGATCACCATCGTGCTGGGGTCAAAACTCCTATTACAGAGGATATAATTTTATATCATATGAGGGGGCATTAAAAGGTAAAGGGGTCTTGAGAAACCTCTTGGCTGTTTAGTTAGAGGCTACCCCAGTGTCTAAACACGTGCAGACAGCAGGGGTGAAGAACTGGACAACCAAAAGACTCTTCTGGGGTGTTTTGCTGTAACTTTTGGCAAGGTTGCCCTTGCTTCACACCCTGCCTGAGGCTCTGGGCTGGAAAAATCAGCTGCGGGGATCCAGACAGTCAGGAGGGATTTAAACACCCCAAAGTCCTGTGTTTCTGCTAATAGATGGAAAAGTGGACGTCAATCAGTGTCCTGAACCCTCTACCATTCAACCTTAAGCTTTTAGGCTGAGCCACTGTTCCTTCAGTCTCAATCCAGGCTGGCATTTCAGGGAATCATAAAATCCTAGAATATTTGGAGGGGACCTTAAAGATCACCTCATGCCAACCTCCCTGCCCTGGGCAGGGACACCTTCCACCAGCCCAGGTTGCTCCAAGCCCTGTCCAGCCTGGCCTTGGAAACTCCCAGGGATCCAGGGGCAGCCACAGCTTCTCTGGGCAACCTGTGCCAGGGCCTGCCCACCCTCCCAGGGAACAATTCCTCCCTAATATCTAACCTAAGCCTGTTCTTTCACTTTGAAACCATTCCTCCTTGTCCTGTCACTACATTCCCGTGTCCCAAGCCCCTCTTCAGCTAGGTCTCAGTATTACCATTCCAGCATTAAAGAAGGGAGAATCTCCATGGCAGGGGTTGCTGCTGACCGGTTTTTTCCCTCCTCCTTTTGTTTACGGGAACCGGGAGCAGAGTGCGAGGGGAGCTTTGCAGAGCTCCAGCTTCCCCAGCGCAGAAGGCTCGGGCTCGGCAGTGCCCAAGCGCCCTCTGGTGCAGACACCCCCGGCTGGCTCCTGCCAGCTCCTCCTGCGGATCCACCCCCAGCAGCCGTGCTGCACCGGTGTTAATCGAGGTGTTGGGGATGGTGGAGAGGCGGGGGACAGCCACCCTGCACCACGAAGGCAGCGCTTTCCAGGAGCCTCTTGATCTCCCTGTAAGCAGTGACAGCACCCAGGGCACGGCTGGGGCTGTGTCAGGGCAGGCTCAGGGTGGATCTCAGGACAAAAGCTCTTCCCCCAGAGGGTGGTTGGCACTGAACAGGCTCCCCAGGGCAGTGGGCACAGCCCCAAGGCTGCCAGAGCTCCAGAGAGGGTTTGGACAACGCTCTGAGGGACAGGGGGGATTGTTGGGGTGTCTGTGCAGGGCCAAGGGTTGGATTGGATGATCCTTGTGGGTCCTTTCCAGCTCAGGATATTCTATGATTCTGTGCAGGCTGGACATTGGCACAGGGCTCACAAGACCTCGCTTTCAGATTTTACCCAAATTTTTGGTGGTAAATGGGATTGGCCTGGTGAAATTAAGAGGACCAGTTGGTACCTGGATTAGGGCAGAGAAAGATGTAGATGGCTCTTCATGGATCATCCAGGCACTTCAGTTGAAGATAGGAAGGTTGGAAAGAAAGGAGACCTCCCAGGTAGCATGAAAAGATAAATTTGAGGGTAATGAAGGGATGCAGAGCTATGTATGAAACACAGGCCAAGAGGGCAGCAAGCAATAGTAAAAAATTTGCTGATGAGATGACTAGAGAAGGGAGTTAAAAAAACAAACATGAAAAAGATGAGCAGAGCCATTCTGGATTGGCCTTCCAGACAAGTAACATGAGGAGAAGCTTGTAGCCAGGTGGGGATGCAAAGAATGATTAATGAGACAATAAATTGTCAGGGCAATAAATTATGTCAGTCAGGTGCTTTGAAAACAGCACACAGTGTGTAACTAATCAGGAGTTGGAGTGCTCATTAATTCTGCTGGCAAATGGGCTGTCACTCGGGTTTGCTGAAGGCAGTGAGTCGGGGTTCCTCGGCCTTATGGTGCCAACCTGGGTGGGAGCTTCTGAGAAATGAGGGAAAGAAACGGAAAAGCCATCAGCTCCCTGGGGTAATCTGAAATATGAGGTGCAGCTGCAGCTATTTTTAGAATGATAGAATGGATTATATCCTGAGAATCTCGTGGAAGACACCCACGAGGATCATCCACTCCAACTCCTGGCCCTGCACAGACACCCCAACAATCCCCCCTGTCCCTCAGAGCGTTGTCCAAACACTCTCTGAGCTCTGGCAGCCTTGGGGCTGTGCCCACTGCCCTGGGGAGCCTGTTCAGTGCCAACCACCCTCTGGGGGAAGAACTTTCTCCTGAGATCCAACCCAAACCTCCCCTGGCAGTCTCATGACATTCCATTGGGTCCTATCACTGGTCCCTGGAAGATTAGAGGAGGTTAACAATGAGCCCATTTATATAAAACAGTTGATAGCATTTAGATTCCTGAAAACTACTGGGACAACCTGTGATACATCTGATTCCTACGGATCTGCAGTACTAGTAGGATGATCAATAAATTCACCTGGATTCTTTATTAGAAAAAAAAAGTTTTAAATTAAACAAATAAACTTTGGTGGTTTGCTGACCCAGAAAAAAAGATGAGGATTGCTTGGCTTTAGTAATGTTATTGATATTTCAATGTTGTGCCCAAGCAAAAGATCCTGTGGAAAACCTTGTCCAGCTTGAGAAGGGGTTGCAAGAGCCCATTATATTTCTTCTAGCAATTTCTGAGTAACAGGAGTGTTTTGTAGGGATGCTGAGGGCCATTTTTTAGGGGATGGGATCCTGCTTGGGATGGGATCCTGCTTAGGATGTGGAAGCCACACACCATCACTGCTTGCCGTCTGTGCCACCCTCGCGTGCCCTGGGAAGCAGGGATGGATGACGGGCCAAAACATCACTTTGCTTTTCTGTCATTCTTAACTCCGTGGGGAGGCTTCAATGCAAACATCCTTCTGAAAGAGAGAAAAGGCTTGAAACAATAATCTACTGGAAAATGACACTCTCGAGATTTTAAAACGCCTTCTGTTGGTCAAGGGGGGTCGGTAAAACAAATCAAGCTGTGCTTGGCAAATAAAACTTTAAAAAAAACACAAACCTTTAAAAGGTGGCAGGATGTAGCCTGCAAAATCTTCTGGGCTGAAATAAGAGCTACCTTTGCAGTGGTGTCAAGGCCAGCTGTCATGGCTCGTGCTCCCATGGATGTCTCACAAACACTTCAAGCAGAGTTATGCCTGAATGCTCCAGGCACAGCACCAAACGCTGCGGATTCAGGAACGTTAATGCACCGCTGCTCTGAACTGATACGCTTCTAAGGGAAGTCTCTTCCCATCTTTATTCAGTGCCTGCAAGACCAGAGGCTCCAGTCTGTGTGTTGTTGACTTGACACAGAGAAATACTTCAGTGGCATGGAAAGGAACAGCACAGCTGGCTCCGAGCTCATTTAACATCCCCATGTTTACATTGTAATACCTACGGGACAAACAGTGCTGTGATGTTATTTTTTCTTCTGTGCTTTTTTTCCCTCAGAAATAAAGAACCACCACGATCTAGAGAGGCTGGAAAAAGGCCCATGTAATCATCTCTCAGTGGGACACAAGAAGAAACAGAAATCAAAGCCTCTGGACACAGTTTCCCCAACTCGGCTTCTGCAGTTTTCAGCGGATAGAAGAGCAGGCTCAAGTTATGCTCCTCTTTCTGTGCATGGAAACAATAAAATGAAGGGTAAAGCCAAGCATCAGTCATACAGCAAACTGTAGACTGGCAGTGTTTCCCAGAAACTGAAGCAAATGCAAAATAGTTTGCTTCTGGGGTTAAGTACATGTTGCTCGGATATAAATTCTGCCACGTGCCCCATTTGTTAAAGCCTCTGTCACACAAACCCAGCTCTTTTCCAGCACATGCTCACAGCAGGGCTGAGGTATTTATCTCACAGCTTATAACAAAGGCAGTTTACCTGGTGGGATGTAGCCCAGCAAACTGCAAGACCTACTTTATGGAATAGGCTGCAGAGCACATGAAATATTGATGTTAAGGTCACACGCAGCACGTCTGGAGTCAGCCACACAGGGACCCTTTTTAAGGCAGTATGGCACTGGACCAAAATAAAATGATGGTTTTCCTCCATGAGAGGAGCAGCAGAGAGAGAGGAAGAATTTTTTCTTTGCCTTCCTCCATGACTGATGCCCTCAGACCCACGGTCCTCCCCTTGCTGTATGGGGAAAAGGTGTCATGTAGAGCTCCAGGTGACAGCGACCCTTCCTTCTCCTCCAAGGGTGCTCCTGCCCCAGGCTCTGCCTGTGGGATCATTCTGCCTCTCAGCATATTTGGCCAAAGCAGGTTCAAACTCCACAGCTATAGAAACATCCACCCTAGTCACAGGGATATAGTAAATGGCCTTTCATTTCCAGCTTGGTTTTTTGGATTCCCTCCCATTCTTATACCCACGCAGAAAAAGGGCTCTTGTGCTTCGCATTCTGAATGTGTGATCCTTGGCTCCACAGCTGTCACAGGGACATTTCTGTGCTCAAGAAGCTGCTTCTGGGATGCCATTTGATTGCCAAGGAACTCTTTTAAGTTTGACCTGAAGAAGATCTCTACGTGAAAGACGTGGAAAATTCCTGTAGAAGAAACTAAGAGTAATTTTTTTTTCCCTCTTAACTGACTCCTAGCTGAAGCACCTCTTGGGCAGCCAGTTCCAAAATGCAAAGCTATGTCCAAAATAAATAAATAAATAAACCCTAGGAATGACAATGGGTTTAGAAACCTGCTTGGTGCATGAAGCAGGTAACTAGTGTTCACTCATACCATAGAAGGTGACATACTTTGGTGTTTCAGTTGCCTCTGGTATTGCTATAATCAGTTTTCCCTCTGCAGGGGAAAAAAAAAAAAGTATTTCTGCAGAAAAGCTTTTTCTCCAAAAGCAGAGGAAAGCAAGCAAGCGTTCAGAAATGTAGCCTGGGGGGCAGCACGAGTGCTTCTGACAGTGCTAAGAACAAAGACACTCTGTAAACTACAAAGCTCCTCACTTGGTATCAGTATTCCTGCCAGAAACCCTTCAGATTTACCTGTAAGCAATAATTACAGTATGGGTAAGGATGTGTTTATTCTGTTGTGTACCTGACCAGATAGAAAGGAGCCCAGCTCTGAAAACATCTCACAAATATATTTATTAGTCAGGATCAATCTGTCTCCAAGCATGACCTATTTCATACCCCAAATGGCATTTCATCAGAGTGCAGCTGCACAAACCCCTGTTCTCTCTGAAGAGATCCTTGATATGCCAAGGCAGAGTGTATTTACACACACCGCTTCCTGGATTTGTTTAGGTTTGAGCACAGGAGCTCGAGAAAAGTCTTCGTTTTTGTCCTGATCATTTGAAAGGCTTCTTTCTTTTCTTTCTCCACTGTTTATTGTCCCCATCTTCATTATCATCAGGAGGGTCTGGCATCACAAAGCCATCAGTCATTTTATAATAGACTATTGTGGAATCTGTCTCAACTATGGCCAAGGTAACAGACAGCGGGGTGTCGGGATCCTCTGGTGGGAGGGAGGCTTCTTTCAGTATTTCCCTTAACCTAGAAAAAGAAAAAAAAAGAAAAAAATCAGTTAGAAAGGAGTCCACAACCACCTGTGATGGCACAAAGGCAGAAGTGCACAACTGCTATTTTTATTCAGCCTGGTTTTACCCTGCAAACTTGCCTCCACTAAAGAAAGTATCACATCTGCTCTAATGAAATGCCAAAGTCACATAATCAAGCAACAAAAGAGAACAGCAGGGAATCTTATACCTATATACCAGTCACACACAGCTCTGCTGGAAATGGAGCTTTCCTTTGGTGCATTCCTGTGCACGTGTCTCAGTCATCCTGAGCATGGCAATCTCTAATGGCCCTGCCTTCATTAGGCTGAAATAAAAAAACCTAATTAAATAACACCCCGTGTTCAATTAGAGAGCTAAATAATTAAGACTTGATCCATCTGCAGAGGCAAGTCTTCCAGTCTCTGTGCCACAGCTCTCTGCCAGACTGTGGAAGACCCAGGAGCCCAAGCCAGGTTTCTTTACCTCCCTGTCTAGACTAGAAGCCACAAGACTAATGCTCCTCGGGACGGTCAGCATAAATAATGCCTTCTTTAAAAATGCAAGACAAAGTTATGCAATTTTTCCTGTTTAGCTTATTTGAAGAGTAACATGCCAGCTACTTTTCAGTTCAGAGCTGAGGACAACACTGATCCTTGGATTCCTGGCACGACTGGGGAACTAGTACTGAAAGAGAGCAGTGCCCAGGGGCAGAACAATAAGAACCCCCCCACCAAGATGTCCATAAGGAGCTTTCCCTTCATCCAGAGGGCTTGTCTGGGATTGCTGGGACAGGTTATGCCCTGGGAACAGGTCAGCTATGCGCTAGGAAAAACCACCCCTCATTTCACATGCCTTGGAGATCTCACCCACCCTCCATGCCTGAAGCTGGACACTGCAGCTGAAAATAAGGCTCTTTCTAAGTGCATCAGCTTTCAAACTTTAATCATCATCTTCCTTCGAAACCTCTTTGATCCCTTAATAAAAGCCAAATGGAAGGCAGCAGAGAATAAGCAGCAGCCTGGAAAGCCTACACTGTTAAACCCATGACCTTCTTAAGTACCCATCTGTGTTCTGAACTGTGCATAATTCAGCCTGGCTCAATCCAGGACGGGCTGCCTTGCCTTCTGCTTTCACCACTGGCCCACACATAAAGCAGGGCAATACAATATAGTCAGTGATTGCAGGCAACAGAGACACTGTGGCTGTGGAAAGCTCTCCTACAACAGCACACTTCATAACAACTGAACAAGTAAGGTAAGAGATACCACTGAGGAAAGAACTATCCACGGCTTTTAGGAAGCAGTGGATATTAATCTCTCTCCTCTCCTGGGAATGTGATAGGGAATTAACAATAAAAGACCAAATAAAAGGGCACAGCTACCCAGGAAAGATATTTTGGGAGCCAAAGAAACCAAACTGGTGTTGAGTGTGGACAGCCCCATATCTGGGAGCAGACTCAGGCTGTGGTCTGGATTCACCTGTCAGCCAAGGCAGAAGTTCCTTCCTATTTTCTTTAGTACTTATCAACATTTCTCCTCATAGTCTATCAGGGGATGGATGAAACAGTGAGGCCTTAGATCCAGATTTCTGATCATTCATGATTTCTCCTTACACTGCAAGATAAACTCCTTATACCAAGCACCAACATCTGCCCCTTTATTTCCCCCCCTTTAGCACTTAGGACTTAGAAGACACACCAGGATCCCAAAAGTGGCCAGGTCCTGACAACAGATTAACCCCATTTCTTTGCATCCCTGACTGACTTTTCAGCAGACCAAGTTCCAGGGTTTATGTAAAGGGTACGAAGCCATGCCACTGCCTCAGGATGATCTGCTAACTGCTGTCCACAGAGCCCAGTGCTTTCCACTGTACACGGGGAATCAGCTGCTGTCACCACCAGGAATTACAACTGCAAATGCAGCTTTCCTCTTCCCCATTCTCTTTTAAACAGGCAACCCAAACCAACAGCTCTCACTTGTGCATACCACAACCAGCCATAATGCAGTGCAGCACATCTGCAGACTGGTGAGAGGGTATCTTCTAGAAGAATAAGCTTTGGAATTCAGGAAGTCTGCATCAGACGCCGCCGTCCCTTCCTCTCCTCCCCTGAAGGCATCACCGTCAGCCTCTGTGTCCAGCGTGTTCACAACGTTTCCCTGCACCAGCAGGCATTTCAAAGGGGTCAGAGAACATCTGGGTTCTGATCTCACTGCACTTGCTACCTGCCATAAACAGGAAGATGAAATATTGCAGGAATGGTATAGCTTTTTGATGTATCCAACACCGTTTATGGGGAAAACAAAAAGGCAAGAAGTGTTGCTGGCCTCCTGAAACTCAGAGTGCAAGTCTGACCTCCTAAACAAGGCAAGAAGCCTTTAATTCAAGAGAGACAGCTCTCAAGGCTGCCCATCTCACACAACAGCTGAATTCAGTGACTGCAGTGAAGCCCTAGACAAGAAGCCCGTGAAAGGAAAATAACATATATAAGCTAGGGGGATACAGGCACCAAAAGAATCACTGGAAAAGTCTTAAATTTAAGTGCCATAAGTAGAATATGACTAAGTAATTTTTTATGAGTATTCTCATCTGTTACAGATCATGCAGTCCAAGGCTTCCAGCATAGCCTGAAAACCCATTTCTAAAGACTGATGGTGCCTGCATGTTCACTACAATCCAGGATCTGCTCCCAAAAAGCCAAATGCAAGCAGGACAAAGCCCTCACTTTTCACCCAGGGCTCACATTCACCACACATTGTAGGAGATGCAAAGGAGCTCACCTTACGCTGCTACTCAAAGTAAAAAGAGCTGGCATTTCTAAAGCACTTTGCACCATGAGAAGGGCTTAGAAAAGGTTTTCTAGAAAACTACAAACTCCTGTCACTAGAGATTGCTTTTTTTCTACCCAAGGATTAGTCTTAGGAGCAAGTGTAGCTTAACATCATGCTAGGACCACTCAAGGGAATGTAGCAGCACTGTGTTACCTGATCTGCCTTCACTGTTGGCTTCAAACTAAATGGCAACAGTGAGCTTACCTGGTCTCCTAGGACTGCTGTAATTCACAGCTTAAAACCAAACCAAAACCCAGCATCAAAACAAAGCAATCCATACCAATCCATCCAAAGGGATGAGGGGAATTTTCCATCTTTCCCCCCATCTTAATTTGGTACTAAAGTAAGCCTTCAACACCCATCAGCAACCTGTGCTGTCTCTCCTAACAAAGCAACGCTGCCCTTTTCTCCCCAGGGAAAGAACCAGGTGTAGAGCTGGGGACTCTGAGGCAGCTGTAGCCTGAGGTTTCAAATGACTGTCCAAAAACGAAGAACAGAATCGTGAGGAACAAAAGAGCATTTCACTGCCACATCCCATGCAAGTGCCTCTGAGAAGCAGCGTAACACTGCAGGCTCAGAGCAGTTTTATGGAGGTTGCATAGTGCTCCATTGAGCTGAAATGGAACTACTGCCTTCCATCCCATAAAAGCCAAAGGCTTTCAATCTGCCCTTTATACTTGGATGAATAATTCATTGCAGGCTCGGCCAGCCCCAACAGCTCCCTCCCCTCCACCCAAGGCAGAGTCAACACAAGTTGGTCTGTGTGCCACTAGCAGAGATCATTACTCCGTGCACTGGAGCGTGCCATTGTACCACACTGGGTCAGTACCAAGCAGGGGAAACCTCCCAGGAAGCACAATTCCTTAAATTTAGCCAGCACAGCTCCCCACCAGGAACGCTGCCCCAGTCCCAGCTGCAGGGCAGGCAGCGAGATTAACCCAGAGCCTTGAAAGATGGGGGAAGGAGCACACGGCGGTGGGAGAAGGTGGAGAAGGACCCCACTATTCCTTGGGGTTTGTTTCCAAGTTACAGGAATGGGGAATGCTGGAAGAAGCTCAGCTGTTTGTAACAGGAAAAAAACCCAACTCTAAAAGCAAAGAAAACACCACGTGCCAGAGTGATCAGCAAAAGGAGTTGAAACACCCTGAGGAATATAAAGACTTTTTTGCCACAGAGGTTGAAGACAAACCACACAAAAGAGAGGAATCAGAATTCAGCAAAGTCCTACAAGACACACCAACTACAGCACATTCTTTCATAACACTGTATAACCAACTGTGCTGTAGGAGGCACATCAATCCCATTTAAAATATTAACAGAGAGAATGCATTTAGGAGCCTTTAATTACACTTTCCATGTGTGATTTACTGTATCAATAAACTCAAATGATGCTTATAGCAGGAGAGTTACTGACAAAACCACTAAGAGGATGCAAGATGAGAAGCACATCACATTTCCTGTGCATTTAAAATATCAGGACTTTTTCAGATTAGATCTTTATTTCACAATCTACAGATTTTGAACAGAGTAAATCACTTCCAGTCCTCAGATTTCCTTCTCGGGATGCTGATCAGCTTTAAAATGAAACATTTAAATTAGGTTGGCATTTTAACAACAGAAGTCTTTCCCTCTTAGCCTAAACCAAATTCTGTAGGTCTCCATGACCTCAGGCAACCAGCTACATCCTTCATTTCCAACACTTGCACACAGAAAACAAACAGGGCAGGGATGTATCATTTAATCTGACAGTTTATCAGTAACATTTTGCTCAGACAGTGTTATTTGTCTAGGACAGACAGTGCCTAATTCTATCAGATCTGGAATCTGAACTCCCTGGTCCCTGAAGGACCAAGGCTTTCAAGGCTATCTGAAAAATCCAGCTGTCAACACTGAGCTCTCCTACCTTTGCCACGGTTCTGGAATGCACCGACAATTAGGTACGTCCTAGTGAGCAGCAAACACATCCCAGCCAATGGACCCACAAATTCCTCCTGCAAGCCTGAATCCCTGCTGAATTCAGAGTGGACAAGCCTGAATCCCTGCTGAATTCAGAGTGGACAAGCCTGAATCCCTGCTGAATTCAGAGGTGGACAAGCCTGAATCCCTGCTGAATTCAGAGGTGGACAAACACACGGCTCTCCAAACCTCAGCCAGCTGTGCGTGGCTGAGACAGTGGGCCAAGACAGACAGAAGCTGCACCGTGTCCCCCAGGTCTCTGCTCACGGAAGGTTCAACCTTCACTTGAAGAAGAAGCACGCACAGCACGAAGCAGACTGTAAGACACCATTTATACTGGTGGTCCTACTTGGCTTCAGAGCCCATAATTTTGTGATTCAGCAAGTTCCTAGGCTGTCAGGGCAGGATGATCAGCCTCCAGCGAGCTGTTTCAGAAGTAGACAGTGCATGTCGTAAGCAGAACAGCTTTTGCCTTCAGCAATCACCTTGTCATGCACAGACTGGACACTGAAATCCCATAACAGGCTAAAAAACATCGAGCAGGTTATTTTTCTTGCAGGGCACTCGTATCTGTAATTTGCTTAGGTGTCTTGCTGGTGATTTCCACAACAACTTTACTGTGGCCTTTTAAGGACTCACTTCTCAGTGGCAGCCAAGCAGGAAATCTTCACGAGACACCTGGGAAGGCAGAGCTCGCCTGACGTGGCTTTGAAGAGGAAAACCAGCCTTTATGTCTCTGGAAGACCAAGCCCACAAGAGTGATTGACCCCTATTTGCAAATGTGAGATTGTTTCAGCACACACATAGTACTAAAATCCATCAACGCTTAGTAAATTATTTTTCTTCCCCTTCATCAATAAGCTCTTAGAAAAACACAGAGCAGAACGAAGATGGAAGTCTGATTGCAAGGGACTGATCTGTCACATCCAGGCCTTCCCAGGCCTTACTGTTAAGCAAGGAAATGCTGCTCATAAACGCTGCCATTTACTGGCTGCTTTTGCAGTTAGCACAGTTCCAGGCCCAGAAACGGGGACAGAAAGTTTTCACCTTCCCAAGTGCCTCCCAGGGCTCATTTTCAACATTGAGGTGCACTCACTTGTACTCATACCTCCTCCTCTACTTCTAGCAGTGGAGGCACTGCTTTGAACAAAATGCAGATGCACGTTTCAACAACACAAACACAAGTGCAGACGATCTTCCAGTCTGACAACATCCACGGATATTGAACACATAGAGGCTGTTACAGACTCACCTGGCATTACAGCCTGGGATTCAGCTCATTTTAGTGACAACATGCCCTATGTAGCTGCTCTGCAGCAAAACCTAGTCACAAACTGTACTCTTAATCAATGTGATGCATTCACTCTTTGCCTCCCTAACACACATCCTTCCAGCAAGGGATTCCAGACACTCCGGTGCCAGCGGGCAGAGCAAACAGCATCACCACAGAACAAACAAGGTCAGAGGCTCCCAATGAAAAGCTCCAATGAGACAGTGAAAGATAGGACATGCATGCAGTGGAATATCTGCCATTAAAAGTCGATCAGAACATACTTCTGGCCTTGACCCAATGCCAGGAATCGAAGTTTCCAGCCCAGGGGGAAGCGTACTACGTTAAACAAGCACAGCGACTCAGCGCGTAGGTGGAATTCCTCAAAGATCCCACCCCGTCATTTGCTGCCTTCTTTTCCCACCCAAAATCTCGTCTGGGATGAGAACTGCAGCGCATCCATTTCATCCTGCAAGACCCTCTTAGCAGCTTTCCTCTGGTGTGGAGGTCACACCGTATTTCTCTTGCAAGACCAAGCCCACAAAAGTGACCGAACAGTACTTCCAAATATGAGATTTTCTGGACATAAATAGTACTAAAATCCATCAGTATCTAGTAAATCATCTTCGTCCCCCTCACCCAACGCACAGCAAAACGAAGACAGAAGTCTGCTGGCAAGACAGCAATCTGTCACTTTTAAACCCCAGCATTAAAAAAGCAAAAACATCATTCCTACAGTGCACACACACACACATCTACTGAGTGTAACTCATCAGCTACCTACTACTGTGTCAGGCTGCTGCCCACAGAGCAAGAGGAGACAGCAAAAACCAACAAGATCTGTAAAACCAGCCCTGAGCCACCTCCTGCCAAGAGCAGGAACAGAAGAAACTGAAAAATGGTACAATCGTAGGATGCTGCTGAAGTAAGTCCAGGTCTGCAGAGACATCACAGGGAAGACTGGCAAATACCAGCAAGAGAAAGAAGCCTTTATCAGGGTGTAAATCCCATTAAGTGTCTGAGCTGCTCTGAGGGCCAGTTAAAACACACTGTAAAATTACTGAAGTGGAAGTTCTCTCGGCTGCAAATATCTGCAATAACACAAATTCATAGCTGTCTTGTCCTCTGCTTGAGAATTGCTCTGCCATGCATAAGGAAAGTAAGTCAAAAATCACAGACACATTAAACTCGAGATAAGTAAGAGGAATTTCCTGTTGAAAGTACCAGAAGTACAGTTTCAAAACAAAAGCAAACCAAACCACATAAGGCTTATCCACAGACTTGACAATAAAAAAAAAAAAAAAAAGCTTGTTCCTAGACAGCTCCAAGTGGATTTCTTTCCTCTTAGGTACTTTTAAGTCCAGCAACTCGAAAAGCATCACTGGATTTCCCAGACTACAAAATCAGCACAAGAATGTCCAAAACATAAGATGTGAAGGCCTTTTACTCTAACCTTGCCTCTCAAACACGTGCTTTGGTCTCCATGGATATCTCCTGGAGCACATGCAGCTCTAAGCAACGAGAAGTTGCTGTGGGAAGCTGACATCCAAGCACCACTTCCAGAGAGGGAGAGGCAGAAACTGATGCAAAGCTGAGGTTTCTTTAGTGTTCCAAGCTGCCTGTGTGTTTGCAGCACCCAAAGTAACTCTGCCCATAGGCTGAGATGTTGCTTTCCTACGACCCTCCTTTGCTTCCCCCCTTCCCTTCCACTCCTGACAAAGCCAGCAGCAGGGTTTGTAAATTATATCTGTGCTTCATTTTACGTGACTGGTAACGTGGGACAAGCACTGACCACGTCCTCACCTCTCATGGCTTATCAGGACGTGGGCAGGCACCGGCACCATCACCTGGAGACCCTCCTGCTCTCTTGCACGGGCATGTAAACACACCAGCTGCAGTTCTGCTACTCCAACGGGCTTCACCTCGTGCCAGTTTCTCCCTGGAAAGGTTCATCAGTGATGAGAAGGACCAGAACACAAAACACAGCTTTTAATCATTCAAATTTAATATTTAAGGTGACACCTAAGGTTCTGCTTTCCCCTCCCTCTCCTCACAGGAAAACTCCCTGTTCATCTGCCAAACTGCCCTTTTGAGACAATTCTGTTAAAGAAATCCACGGAGCAGCACCAGCCTGCTGGCTCCAGAGCTCCACTGATGGATGCTGAGCAGGCTCTGACAAAGCTTTTCCTCCAGAAAGGCAAAAAGAAGATAAAACCACACACAGCTTTAGTCACCTGCAGCACTGCAATCCAAATCTGGACTTTACCAGTATCCTGAGCTGTGAAAGAGCAGGTGCTGAGAACACGATTCTTGATAAAGCACAGCCCTCCCCTTCTGCTTGAGGGGACGAGGCTGAAGTTTGTGCTGCAGAACTGCAGAAACCTCCTCTTAAAGCCTATTAAGGCATTTTCTTCAGAGGTGTAACAATAACAGACACAGCACTTTCTGGCCTGTAAAATCCCTCCCTTCCCTGACCTTGAGAACCACCAGGCTCCAAGCAAAACTGAAATATTTTTATTAGGCTGGCAGGCTGCCTACTCACAGTCCCTGTTCAAAAAAGCCAACTTGGAAGGATCCAGGCAGAAGTTTATGTATCACATAGCTCTGTTCCACTCCTAGCAGACACCAGAGGACTGCACTGGATTTCACAGAATCATTCAGGCTGGAAAAGCCCTCTAAGATCAAGTCCAGCCATTGACCTGACACCGCCAGGTCCCTCACTAAACTGCACCCCTAAGCACAACCTCTACCATTTGTTATAAATTACTGTGTTATTCTGTGCACAACTACTGAACTTGTAACTTCACCTCTCTACGTTCCTTTTCCTTCCCCTGCTCCTCTTTTGCTATTTTTTTTTTGCCACTCTGCCTGCCTCTGCCCTGGAACCCTGCACCTCTGAGAGCTGGATAAGACCTTTTCGCCAAGGCTCCAGGTAGGCACAGGATAAAAACCTGCAGCCACAGAACTTTCAGAAAGAGCACCAAGGCCTTCCTAGGAAAGGTCCTGCCAGTGCACAAACAATTCATTCAACAGCTCCTGAAGGCAAGGACATTTGTCGAGGTGTCCACCCAGCCAATTCCCTGATTTACCTTCTAGGAGGTCCAGGTACACCAGGAATGCAGTGTAGACTTGAGTGCTGTCAGACACATCAAGTGACATCATCTCTGTGAACTGAGACCCAAAAAGCAATGTTGGTGAAGGAAAACACAAGCTATATTAAGTATGCACAGACCAGCCCCAGAACCTGTACAGCCCTCAGAGCCACTGAAGCCTGAAAACAGCTTTTTAAGGCAATCAAAAAGCAGGACTTGTTTTCTGATGATATCTTAAAAGCTCCTTTTTCCACATTCCCCTTGCACTTTGAAAAAGCAGGCAAAATAAACAAACAAATGAGGGATCACGTCTATTCCTGGAACAGCTCTAGCTTTGTGCAATACCTATTTTCGGGTAAATCATCCTGCCTATTTTTGCTACGGCACACCAGCATACCATGACGGCCAAAATGAAAGCCAAAGCGCTAAAAATCGAGACGGAGTTAAAGGTTTGAGGCATTTACCTTTCCCGGCTGTGGCTCCGTGATTTACAGCCCCCCTCGCCCGCTGACAGGGGGGCATTCCCCGAGCACCCCACGGCGGCCGGAGACACCCACTATGTGTTATACTGACAATACGTGTTATACAGCACGCCTCCCTGGGGGAAAACGGGGGAAAGGAGATGTCCCTCGGAGCCAGGAGGGAGGAATCCCGTCGGGATGCAGGAGGCGATGCGGGTTCCTACCGTGGGGTGAGCCGTCATCCAGTTGCCTCCGGCCGCCCCCGCCCAGCCGCCCTGGGCCCGTCCGCTCTCGGAGGTGCCCTGGCCCGGGTCGGTGCGTCCCTGGGCAGGGTCTGTGTCCCCCTGGCCCCCCTGGTCGGGGTCGGAGCCCCCCTGGCCCCCCATGGCCGGGCACAGGCCCCCAGTGCCCGCAGTGCCCGCAGTGCCCGCGGGCTCCATGCCCTGCCTGGGCTGCGCAACGCGGCTTCGCTCCGGGCGGCGCCACGCGCGGCCCGGCTCTCCCCGGAAACCGCGGCGCCGCTCCCATGGTTCCGCCCCAACTCCGTTCCGACCCCCTCGACCCCCTCCCTCCACCTCCCCAGCCCAGCGCTGCTTTAAACCCTATAAGTTTTACATATATATATATATTCCTTATCACAAAGTGTTCTTTCCCGATCTCATTTTCTAATGGCTAATTTTTCTTATTTGTTTGTTTGTTTATTCATTCATTCATTCATTCATTCATTCATTCATTTAGTGCCCAGGGAATGGAAGTGCTGGCTAAAATAAGGAATTATTATTATTATTATTATTATTATTATTATTATTATTATTATTATTATTATTATTATTATTATATGACTTTTCTTTTTTTAAACAAAGGCCAACGTGCTCGGAATTGCTTAAGGTCACCCCCAACGTGACTTCCTGCGGTTACAACCCACACACAGATTAATGTATTAAATATATATATAGATAGATTAATTTTCAGTTATGCTTTAGTATATGTTTATCATTGAGCCTATGAGGAAGAAAGGTTAAATGTTTAAAGAACATTTAATTAATATATGGTGGCTGAGAATCTGCTTTGCCTAATGCAAAGTGTCCCAGGTCTGGCTCACCAGCTCCATCTGCCTTAGTGCCTCTTTGGATGAATTTCAAACACTGGTTTGAATGAAGTTGAAGGTTCAAGCCTGTCTCTGTCTCTGAAGAGCTTCAAGCTGGTGTCCATCCCCCCCCAAGAAAAAAGCTGTGCACTGTCTGTAGCATCAGGTGAGAGATTGCAAAGACATCTTTTGTACACTGGGGCTTGTACTTGGTCAGGCTACACCAAGAAAAATCTGGCTGAGTTTGGAAAATGTCAAACATCTGCACTGATTGGAGGAAACACCAAGTAGGATCTTGAGAAGGTCGGTTTGACACAGGGCCTACTGAAAAATGAACTGTCCTGTCTTTAACCTTTCTTCTTTATAGGTTTAATGGTTATTCTGTAATAGAGGATCAATGAAAATTAATCTATACATATTTAATACATAAATTGGTGCGTAGGTTGTATCCACAGAAAGTGATACTGGAGACAATCTTAACCAATTCTGACGAGGTTGACCTGATTAAAACCCACTATTTTAGCTAGCACTTCAACTCCCTGGGTACTAAATAAATAAATAAATAAACAAACAAGAAAAGTAATCCAGTCTCTGAGACGTTCATGGAAGAGCTGGCAACAGTGGTTTACTCAACTGTTGGGAAAATAATTGGATGGATTTGAGCCCTCAGAGGTGAAGAAGTAAATGAAAGGAAATAGACTTGTCTGTAAATATCAGCAGGATAGATCCTCTGTTTTCCACTGTGTGGGAAACAAGCCTAAATTAGAGGAAAGCTGCCTCGGAGAAAATTTGTCACCTGTCAAACTGAGATAGTGAGCCACTGCCAGAGACAGTTCTCACAGCTGGAATCTTCGTGTTTGGGTGTTTGGATGTTTAGAGGAGGCTGAAACAACTGGCTCAAATTAATTTCTGCGGGACTTGGGCCTGCAAAAAGCTGCTTCTTCCTCAAAGCTAAAATGTTTCACCACACAGTGGCTCATTGTCCTGTCACAGCAGGATTGAGTATGGGCTTAAAAAAAAAAACAAAACAAAACAAAACAACAAACAGGATAGAATTTTGGCCACTAATAAAGAAGTCAGAATGTGTGCAGGTTTCTTTGTACATGCACATAAAGCAACACTCATTTAGAGATGTTGGAGTGGCATGCATTGTCAGGGTAACTGTTTACCTGAACTCTCCAGCCTTTCCCCCTGTGCTGCGTGGCTGGGAGTGAGAGATTAAGCTGAGCTGACTCCTTTCTCTTATGCATGGAAGAACATCTCATGTTTCAGGCATCTGCTGCTCTCTCTCTTTTGAGCCAGCACAGTGAGTGGTGTGAGCGAGGGGAAGGTCACTTGGAGGAGCAAATTACTGGTTTTAGGATGCTGCTCAGCAAACTGCTATGGCTCTGATGCTGTTCTCAAAATAGAAAATAAAGGAGAAGTGTGAAGAGAACTGAAAGTACTTTAGATTTCACTGGTGGCATCAAGAGCTGCACAGGATGAGAGGCACAGTCGGCCTTCTGCAAACACTGACTGCAACACCACCAAACTGGATTGCACCTTTGCACTTTGCAGGCAGAACAAAGGCTTTGCAGCTGCTTCCTTCCAAACCTTCCTTTCTTTCTGGGGGGAAATAATCTCTGCTTGGCCCTGATCCTGACCCTGCATTCCCTCCCATGAGAAGTGCCCATCCACAGGAGAGGCCTGGCCAAGGGGAGTCACAGGAGATGCACATTTCTCCTGAAGTCTCCTAAAATCGGGATTGTGACCCAGCCTGAATGTCCAGTGGATAGAAAATGCCAGCTTACACCCCTCCACATCAAGTATAATTAGTCCCCATCCTCCAAACTGGAGCAGTCCTGTGGGCAACAGCAGAACCCTGTGTGTGGATTCAGCTGGCTCCTGTGAAACCCTAATCACTTCACACAGGCTACAAAGCTGCTCCTTCTATTTGGTTAATGAATCCAAGCATAAAAGCAACATGTGGCAAACTAACCATGAAAGAAAAGCCTCATTAATGTATCATTCTAGAAGGACAATTATAAAGGTGTCGTGAGGGGCGAACAGGAGGAATATATTTGCAGTAATTGTTCAGGAAGATGCTTACAAATTGAGGGGGTCTCTCAAATTTTAGCGCAGATGACTCCGTGACCTCTGGAGATTCTTTATTGAAGTTTCCTAGGATGTTTCTTTTTGTGTTTTAGTTTTTTGGGGAGTCATCTGATCAGGAAACTGAGACAATATAATTCGGTGTGGGTGATAAGTTTTATGAACAAAGAATGGCAGACATGAACTTGCTCTCTTTTCTGTATATATATATATATGTATATATATACTATCTGGGCTGCAAGCAATTCACAGTGACATCATAGATCACTAGACAATTGTTTGCTTGTTAAAAGTTTCCCTATATTTGAGTTTTGCAAGCACACAGCCAAGAGCGCTGCCTGCTTAAAGTGGATCTGTCTGCCTTGGAGAAACCACCTACCCACAGTAAAACCCAAATATGCCGTGATGGGGCCCTTAGAGTTAATTAGAGATTTCATCTTGAAAAGGGTTTAGCATGCCCAAATCCTATTAACTTCTAAGAGAGCTGTGATTACTACGGCCCTTCTAAGATCATGACCCAGTAATTTTAATTGCTGGGACATGCTTTATTTATTTTGGTGGTAAATCGTCGTTGGCCCATTCATATGAACGTTTCCATGGCAGAAGAGTCAATGAAATACAGGGAGTATCCCCTTGTATTCCCTTTCTTTGGAGGAGAGCTGCTGAGATCTGGGGTTGTAAAGCCTGGAGAGGAGAAAGCTCCAGGCAGACCTTAAAAGACCCTTCCAGTACTTGAGCAGGGCTTATAAAAAAAAGAGAGAGGGACTTTTTAAGTGGGCAGACAGTGACAGGACAAGGGTAAACATCTTTAAACTGAACCAGGGTAGGTTTAGATGGGATATTTGGGAAGAAATCCTTCCCTGCGAGGGTGGGCAGGCCCTGGCACAGGGTTCCCAGAGAAGCTGTGGCTGCCCCTGGATCCCTGCAAGTGCCCAAGGCCAGGTAGGAGCAACCTGGGCTCGTGGAAGGTGTCCGTGCCCATGGCAGGGTGATGGAACTGGATGAGCTTTAAGGCCTCTTCCAACCCAAGCCATTCTATGACTCCACGCTACTAATTTTCCCTCCGTGCTCCAGGGGCCGTGGCGATCCCACCTGTGCTCCCACCTGGGCCGGGGGCCGGGGCGGGGCCGGGGGAGGTGCGGCGAGCCGGGCTCGGGCAGGCGGCGCTGCTCCGCTCCTCCTTCTCCTCCTCAACCTCCTCCCTCTCCCTCCTCCTCCCTTGTCCTGTCTCCCTCCTCCTCCTCCTGCTGCCGCCGCTCCCCCCCGCGGCGCTGCCGCCCCTCACAGCCGGCGCGGCTCCCGCGGCCGCCCCGCGCCCATCATGGCTGCGAGCGCCGGCTGCCCCCCGCTCCTCCTCCTCCTCCTCTGCCTCCTCTTCCTCCCCCTCCCGCCGCTGCTGGGCGGCTGCGGGGCCAGCCCGTCACCCCCGGAGCCGCCGGAGCCGCCGAGCCCCGAGCCCCCGGCGCTGCCCGAGTCGCCTGTGCAGCAGCCCACGGTGCTGCTCGCCATCCTCGCCCGCAACGCCGCGCACACCCTGCCGCACGTCCTGGGCTGCATCGAGAGGCTCAGCTACCCCAAGAGCCGCATCGCGCTCTGGTAAGGGCCGGGGCAAGAAAGGGGAGCGATGTGCGGGGCCCTGCCGGGGGTCCCACCCCGGCAAGGAGCGGGGGCCCGGGCCAGCTCTGCTCGGAGGGGCTTTTGGCTCGCCCACCCGTCCCGAGGGTCCCCCGGGTCCCGCCGTGAGTCCGGAGGGAGATGAGTTATCCCAGCAGAGCTGGCCTGGAGCCTGGGAACATTCACCGCCCGAGCATGTGTCCAAATCCACAGACCGGGAGAGCTCCGTGGGGCTGGCTCCCGGCTGGTAAATCCCGGGCTTTGTGGGGAGCTGCGTGGGTTGTGCCAGGGCTGGAGAGCGGGCGGGCTGGGTAGGTGCCGGTGGGCATTGAAAGGAGCATTGTTGCCAGGCTGTAGGCTGGAAGATGGATTCAGAGATGCATTCAGAAATCGCAGCATGGGGGCAGCTGTGGCGGTCAAACGGGGGTCGGGATGGAGGAATTAGAGCGGTCCGGGAACTGGTCAGTCTGCCTTTGCAAGGGGACAAAGCAAAAATTAATCTTTTAACCTGAGATAAGTGTGGGGAGGAGCAGGAGTTGCTTGCAGGGCCCCCAAACTGGTTTTCTTTGGAAGTGTGGGAACGGTGTAAAATAAGAAATAGTGCCACAGGGCCTGATCCGAAGTTCACTGAAGTGTGGAGGGAGGCTCCTGTTAACTTAAAAAGTCAATAAAGTTTAATTTTACTTTGTATAAAGGGGTGCGGGGAGGACCTTTCCCCCGGTCACGTCACTGAAGTGTCATTAAACAGATCCTTCTGTGTGTGGGTAAATCCACACTCAGATGAGTGCAGATCCGTGACTCTGCATTCGTTTGTGCCGGTAGGAATTTTGCCAGTTTGGTTTTCATTGTAGCAGACGTGTATAAGAGCAAATATTATCAGTCCCCGTATGGCCTGTGATTCAGCTAAGCTCAGTGTTTATAAAACACTTGTGGGAGTTGTATGTGCATTCCTGATCACCAAAACAGAGTGGATCCTGACATGCCTTTCTCGCTGTACAAGTGTAAAATAAGTTCAGGGCTTTTTCTTTTTTAAGTCCTGCAGATAATTGGTTGGCTCTACAACTTCTTCTGTAAATTACTTGCATTATCCTCGCTGTGCTTAAGGACTCTGCAGCGTTGTGTGAAAGGATTCATGGGGACTTATTTTAAGGTAACTTAAAATATGCTAAGATTCTTATAAGAACATCACTCTCTTTTTAAGGGGATGGCACAGAGAAACAAGGCATGGTTAAGCTGGAAAATCTGCTGTTGCAAATGTCAAGCTTTTTAAAATGAGAATGACTAAAATGTCACAGCCACTGGAAGGGAAGTTCTGAGGATGCTCTGAGTTGCCACAGAGAGTGTGAGAGGTACCTGTAGGGTGGCAGTGATTCCTTGGAGAGGTTTAGTCCAGTTCACTTCAGCTCACCCATAAGACTTTTCAGAGCTGGAGATGTTCAGGACACAAAGTACCCACCCAGAGGAAGCTCACATATGGTATCCATCAAGTCTCCTGAGAACAAACAAAACCATACAACCCATTTCTGGAAGCATCTTGTGTTTCAGGCAGAGTCCTTTCAGTGGATGAATTCCAGGGTTTACCTGTGTCCCTGTGTTACTGGGATAGCTTGGTGAGAAGGGCAGGGCAGTGGTGTTTGTCAAGGACTCTTATTCCTCCACTGCCACTTATATTCTACTTCAAAATTGTCTTAAGTCAGCATTTAAAAATGCCCAAATGTAGGTCTTGAGAATGAAAATTAAAAGCATATATCATCTCTCAAGCTCCCCATATGCTCTCTTTGCATAGCTTGAGGGCTGAAGTTCAACGGTGGATTCCTCAAATGGATTTCTAGGGGCAAGCTCTGTGAGTGACAGTAAAGATGGGTTAAGAGATAATGAGTTTGAAGCAGGCATTGAATTTTCTTTGTGCAGTCTGTATCAATTAATCTCAACCTTTGTTGCCCTGATACTGAGCAAAATATGTACGCTGGGCAGCCCTGTGCTCCCTTCTTCCCGTTGGTCTTAATTATGACTTAATTCTGAAGACAGTTGCTGTCCTGGTGAGCAACCTCGGAAGGACTTGCTGGCTACTAATGAGTCGAGCAGGATATTTTGGCCTGGGGCCAGCTGGCACCGTAGTGACCCGTGGCCTTTCAGTTAAACCCTTCCTTCCTTTCTTACTTCCCTCGGCAGGAATTGGGAAGTTGCATCTGAACTGCCTCCTGGGCTGCTCCCTGGCCTGTCTTAACCCCAGCTGCCCTTGTCTTGGAGGATTGTAGGTCATCCCAGGGTTGCACTGATGACTTAGCAGTGGGAATTTCTGTGGAAAGGCGCTCAGGTCTCTGTCCCAGCCCTGCTGAGCTTGTTGGGATGGACTTGAGCACAGGCAGTCTGTGAGCCTTTGGAGCTGCCCATCCAGGTGGGAACAGCAAAGGCTCCCAGCTTTAGCCACAGAACCCAGCTTCCCTCTCTGGGTTCTGGTTCTGGCGTTGCCGTGGAGGAGCAGTGCTGGAGGTGACAGCCACCCCTTCTTGTGAAGGAGGAAGGTCCCGGCTGTCCCCTGGGAGCAGTCAGCTCAAACATACACCAAGCTGTGAGAAACACCCTGGTGCCCAGCAGCAGTGGGGAGCCTTAAGGAGACGTGGCTGTTGGACCCAAGACAAGCTAATCTGTAGCCAGGGAGGGTTCTTCTGATGGGCTCCTTGTGGGACTTGGCACGATCAGCAGGGTGGGCTGAGCCCAGCCCAGCCAGGCTGGGAATCTTGGGCATGTAGGGAAGGCCTATGGCATTGTTGGTGCCAGGGTTGGAGAGCTGTTAAGGGAGGGAAAACGATCTCTATCTTGGACAAAAATGACCCAGAAGTTACACAGTCAGCATGTCCCAATCCTCTTTTCTGTAGGTTGAGGTTGGGATTTCTTTTTGTTCTGTACTTTATCAATGCTGGGTGTGTCTGAGATCCGTGTACAGGGTATTTGCTTGTTGGACAGGTTCATCTTGTCTATAGTGGAAACCTCTTTATTTGTATTTATATATTTATATTAAGTCTGTTTATTCAGCAGTTTATCACATTGCTTTACACTTTCCTTAGTCTTGGATTAAGTGATGGTATAGCAAAGAAAGTTGTCTGTAATTTCATCTTTAAATACCTGCTACTTCATCATTGTGGGGCATCTACTCTCTCATCTTTTACTAACCTGAGGATTGAATGCCTGCATAAATGAGTTGGTGCTTGAGAACAGTAATTGGGTTCTTTTGTGCTTGAAAATCTCTGCTTGCTTTGGGGATCACAGTATGCTGTGGAATAAATCCCAGTTGAGAGATCAGTGGATATACTGTAACACAGCTCCAGGGAGTGAATGGTTTCAACTTAAAAGAGCTGGTCCTAGCCTAGAATAGAAGCTGATGAGATCAGTATAATAATTACGCTTCACAATTATATATTATTAGTCTAGAACTAGCTGATGATACTCTGAGCATTTTCTTATTCCTCAACAGTTTATTTTTCAAATGTGAAAAATTCCACCTGGAGGACAAACTTCAATGAGATGCAGGGATCATTTAAATCTTGAACGGCTGTTATTGCTCACAGGGAAGAGTTTGCTTTCAAACGCCCTGTGCTTTCTGTCCTTGTTTCCACTTGGGCAACCAGGTCACTTTAATCTTCATGGTCACTATTAATCACTTAGGAATGCTGCAGTTCCAGTCTGCTGGCTCTGCCTCTCCTGCTTCTGTCCACTGGTGTTTTGCATCTGTTTCAAATGTGCTCACCTGCGCTGTGACTCCCACGTGGCAGTATTAAAACGTAGGTTTTAGAAATTCAGTGGACTTTTCATTTGGCTTGTTGTTTAAACCTGTGGGATTCAGTTTCTCATTAGTATTTGTTTGTATTTTAAATGTATTTATTGTGTAGTTTTAATAACAGTCATAGACTAAGTTGTGCTAAGAGAGGTTAGACTTGCATGGCCTTGGAGTTGCAATTAAGGTGACGTTCCTGTTGTCCAGGATGCTGCAAAGAGTCTTTCTACCAGAGAACTTGCATTTAAATGACTACATCAAAAGAAAGAATGGGAGTAAATACTTCCAATTTCTACCTGGGAAAGAAAGGTTAAGTAACCTATGCAAGATTCTTGAGTTTATCAAGACCAGAGATAGTATTCATAACTGACATTGCTTGCTGCTTCTTACTTGTTGAGGTCGCTTTTACGCTCAAGTGCAGTAAATTTGGGTAAGAAATGGAAAACCAGAGAATGCCAAAGATCTGTTCCCATCCCAACATCCCCAATCACTGGGGTTTTTTTATCCTTTGGGACTCTCTCCCTCATCTAACTCTTGGCAAACTGAAACAACTGACATCATGAAGTTGTTCAGTAGAAACATTTGAAGGGAAACCAGAAATTACTGCTGTGCCTTGCTGAGGTCTGCATGGCAAGACATAACCTACACTTCAGCTAAAAACTTTGCAGTTCTGCAGAGAAATGTTAAAAGAGGCATCAGCTCTGTGATGGCTACCGCAGGAGTTCTTTTGTTTTTTCCTACTGTGCTCACAAATTCACAGATTCTGATGCCTTTTGGATGCCATTAAAGAGCATCTTGTCCCACACTTTGTATTAGGGTCTACCAGACACCAAGGTGAATATTTGGATATTTCATGAAATTAATAAATAGCCCCTCAGAGGTGCAGGGGTTATACTGTAAAACCTATGTCTTGAAATGTGCAGGAGTTCAGTGAGATTATCGACTCTAACACACTGTGTGTGTTGGATTTTTTTTTATGCCTGAATTCTGCGTGCTCTTTATCTCTGAAAACACAAGCATTTATTTGGTCTGCTGTCCTTTGGCAGCCACGTTTTGAGACGAGTCTGTCCCTTGTGTCATTGTCTTCCTGGTGCCTTGTAGGTGTGTTTGGAGTTTGGAATCCCAATAAAAGAATATGTTGCTACAAAGAAGCAGCAGGACAGAGTTTGATAGCAGAATATGTTTATGATAAGCCTTTGGATGCTTTCAAAGCTCAAGGAGAACTAGTTTTAAAGATTTTTTTTTTAATGTGTACAAAGTAGGGGTGAAAAGACTTCAAGGGGTCATCTAGTTTATTCCTACCCAGGGAGAATCCTACTTCATCCCCTATGTAATGATTCCTCATCCAGTTCAGGCTGCAGATTGTCCAGGCTGTGTGCTGGTGTGTCCTCTGAAGAATCTCCAGGTGTGGGGGACGTGGAGGCAGCTGTGGGAACGTCAGCCAATATTGGCTGTTAAGTGGTGGTGTTAATTTGTCCCTTAAAAAAAAAAAAAAAAAAAAAAAGGCAATTTCACTTGTATGGTCCTGGCATACAAGCTATTGCAGCTCCTTATTTCTGGAAGCAGAGATCAGTTAGGTCTGATCCAGGGAAGCAATTCCTGCTGTGTTCTCTTACTAGAGGGTGGGGGGGGGAAAGTCTCTCCCCTTCCTCAGTGCTTGTCCAACTGGACTAATGCACGGACCTCCCAGAACAGTTAACACTGAAAGGCACCTCCAAAGGTTGTCTGGTCCCTGCTCAAAGCAGGCTCAGGTGAAGGCTGCCCAGAACCATTTCAGTTCAAGTTTTTAATATCTTGGGGATGGAGACTCCACAGTCCCTGGGCAGCCCCGCTCCAGTGAGGTTGTTGCTGTCAAGGAGTGTCTTGGAATTTTGTGTTGGCTGAGGGTGGCAGACGTTTGGGATGAAGACTGTTGTTCCACCAACTTTTTTTTCATTTCTCTTTTGCATCTTTCTGTTAAATGGAGCATGTCTTCTGCCTGATGACTGCTTATCAAATTCCTGAGGAAGAGACCCCAGGTGGTGTCTTTGAGTGCAGCTGGAGAGGGGTCAGTCCCTGGGAGGTGTGGCAGGGGCCTTCCTGAGGAGAGAAGAGCAGGGCTTTGCGCTGAAACAGAGACTGAAGGGCTTTTTTGATCCTCTGTGTAAATTATCACACACCTGCAGTTACTTATCTGAGTCCCCTGGGACTGAAAGTCTTCACGTACTGGGTCGGAATTCTCTGCAAAGGGGTCTGTGACACACATGGTGTGCAGAACATCACCCACCACCGGCGCTCGCTGTGGGTCCTGGGAGACACCCAGAAAGACCATATGGGCTACAGGGGCAGAGAGGGCTGAGGTGATGTGGGGTGCTGTCTGTCAGAACCTGGAATTTCCTTCCTGTGGGACGATGTCTCAGACTCAGATATTAATTCAGTCTCTTTCTGTGCATCTCATTTCCTTTATTCTAGTGGAGCCCAGCGTACCCTGATGGTGCTCATGGCCAGGGGTGGATTACAGCTAAATGGGGCCCACATGCACCAAGGTTTCAGGGTAAAGAAAGACAGGAATAAAAAAAAAAAATTTGGTGTTGTCTACAAGGTGGACTTTTGGCCCTCCTCTGCCAAAATGCCCAGCTCCTTCATATGAACACGTGGCACTGCTGACAGGCCAATGAGTAAAGACAAAAGGGATTTCTTTTCCTTTTTTTTTTTTTTTTTTGTGTGTGTGTAGAATTTGCTTCATTCAGTGCCTGAATCTACTTTTTAAACATGAAATGATTGGTTTTGGTTATGTGTGCAAGCACATGCATTTGTCTATATATCTGTATCTGGTGTCCTCAGATCAGAGCGCTTTTGTTACTGTAAAATGACTTCACTTTTCTTTCTGGAGAATTAACAGGGAACCTACTAACTACGTGGTGATTTTGAACTTTTTCCAGCTGACTGTGCATCTGGTGTATGCTTTCAAATGGAGTTTAGTTGCCAGAGCTTTCTGCAAACTACTTTGGTTGTGATACTGTTCTGTAATGTAATGTGTCGATCCTCTTCCTCACAGATGAAAAATGGCTTAATTTTGTGCCAGAGGCTGAATTCACTGCAGAAGACTGGAATTATGTTCATACTCCTGCATATCTTTCTTGTTTCTCGTTGGGAGAGGTGGTCACTTATTTGAGGTAGCCATAGAACATGCTAGAAAATGAAATCTTGTTCAGAAGTGAAGGCCAGTGTCTCTTCTGCTTTCGTTCTGACCAACTATTTACATGGTCAATATGTTTTTCCCCCTTAACTGACATGTAACTGTACCATCAGGTAAAACAGAGTGAGTTGTTTGGGATGGGAATTTGTTTTTGCCATGATCTGTCCTTGCTCCTTTTCCAGGGACTGTTAAAAACATGGAACACAGCTGAGGATCCCTGCCTCAGTGTCATCCCTGATGCCTAAAGTGGTTGCAATACATGGAATTAATAGTTTTCCAGCTGCTTGCCTTTCATTCTGTCCAGATGCACTGATAGGAGTAATACAGCCCTTCTGAAGATAAACAGGTCTTGATCTGGACCAGAACACGGGTTAAGTTTGAGCCTGTCACCTCTGGGGCTCGTGAGGATCTAAATTCGTGCTGAAGCAGAACGTGGTGGGTGTCCATGTAAACTACAGTGCCATGGTGGGGCTCGTTTAAGCTCTTTCACATTAGTTTTGTAAAGCTTAAGCTCCAATAGGGAATTGCTTATTTTTACTATTCTTTCAAGCTTTTTTTCCTGTAAGGAGGAGGAAAATTATTTTTATTTATGCCTTTTTTTTTTTTTCCCCCAGGCAGGGTACAGGCTTCCCTTGATTCTAAAAGGATTGTTTGCTTAGTTTTGCTCTTTGATCTCTCTGCAGGGGAAAGGTTATGCATGGCTGCAGCCTGGTTTGAAATTTCACCCAGTGGCAAAACGAGGTTGCATTAACTGTGAAGTGTTAGTTTACATCCTGAAGCTGATAGCAGGTGCTTATCTGTTCAGTTAGAAGGTCAGAATCTTGGGTTTGCTGGTGGCTCGACAGCTGCTCTTAAAACGGATGCTGCACTGTACCTTTGGGGGTAGAATGAGAATTGAAGGCTGTCGTTCGAGTTGTTTCCTCGGTATTTTCAATCATTCTTGTCCTTACAAGGTTCTTGGGAAAATCAAGGTCAGGTTGTGGGGGGCAACCTGGTCTGGTTGAAGATGTCCCTGCTCATTGCAGGGTGGGAGGGGGGATTGGACTGGGTGACCTTCAAAGGTCCCTTCTCACCCAAACCATTCTAGGTTTGGAGGAAAAGGCTTTTTTCCAGCAGTCCCACTTTAAACTGCTAATCATGATGTGGAAGTTCATATTCAAACTCTGACAAATGATTTTGTTTGTTTGTTTGTTTTTCCTTCTGTTTGTTAGCTCAAATCCCTGAGTTATTCTCCACCAGACTTCAGCCAAGTGAAATTAAGCAAGTTCCTGTAGTTGGACTACTGTGTCATGAGATAATCAAAAGCCTGCTTGTGGCAAATCCTAGAAAGATGCTAACTAGGAAGTGTGAGCTTTAGACAGCCAGGAAAAGCTGTGAGAAACCTGTCCTGTTCCTACAGTTTGTATCTAGGAGGCAAAGGGGAACACGACCTATGAAGCTTTGCAGCGAGGCTCTTTTCTCTCCACCAGTCATCAGCACTTCCCAGTTTATGTGAGGATGCAGGAATGTTATGTTGATATTGCATAAAAAAAAAACAACCCCAGAGTGTTTAAGTGAGATTAAAACCTCGTTGGAGAGGAGCCAGCGTGGTTTGATGTTTGCTGCAGAGAGGGGAGCAGGTGCACAGCACTGACCTTGGCTGTCCTCCCTTTTTCCTGATGTGCTGCAGTGTGGTCCTTGGCTGCTCCATCCCGCTGCCTGCCAGCAGGGAAGGGACGTTTTTAGGGTAGTTCTGTCTCCCAGCTGCAGCTCTGTGTGAGAATATAAACAAATGGTTGCATCAGTGACCCAGCCCGTGGAGAGGAGAGGTGGGAGGGCAGGCTGGGATGCTGATTTTGTCCTTGTCCCAAGGTGTTTATTTGCAGCACTGGCTTAGGTGTGAAATCCCAGCATCCTGAGATTTAGCTGCAGATTTCCTACTCAGTGGAGTCACAGCACTGGAATACTTTTATTAATGTTCTGAACTCCCCTTGAGGTTTATTGAGGGTGTGTTTTCACTCTTGAAAATTCTTCTTCTGAAATGAAGTCAACAACTGCATTCCTGTAGTCTAACCAGATCTTGTAATTAACACCATAACCCATAAAAGACAATGACAGAAGTATTTAAAGCTCAGTGAAAAGCACAGCAGTTACATGCACAAGTTGCTACCCTAGACCTGCAAAAATCAAAAAAAAAAAAAAAAGATATACTGAAAGATGTGTCAGCACAGCCAACTGTATGATTAGGATAAAGACTCCTGGTTTTATTTTGGAAAACAGCAAAAACCATGTTATTTCTCTTTTCTGCAAACTGAGGGATTAAAAGGACTTCTGGTATCTTCAGGAACTGCTGGCCTGCATTTTATTTTCTCCTTAATTCTTGGCTAGAATTGGCTAGAGTTACCAGTGGGAGGAATAGCTGGAATAGCTTGGAGGTTAACTTTAAGGCTTTGAAATTTAAATGTTCAAGGGCCTGTTTTACTGACAGGCATAAAAAGTTAGGAGAAGGAATGGTGTGAGCAGGGAGGGGGGTTCAAGATCAGATAATCTCTCGTATTATGGAAATGATCCCTTGCTGCATGAGGGATTGAAGTGAAGTTGGGTCTTGGGAATGGTAAGACTGACAACTCCAGTTACTTCTGACCTTTGCAGATCCCACAGATGGAGAAAAGGGGCTGAAAATGGTAGAGTGTGTGTATTATGGCCTTCTGTTTTAGTGTGATGCCCCTGCATTAAGCTGGTGTTCCTCAGTGGTTTGGGATTAGGAGTGATATTTGGAAATCTGATTTTGTTACTGGATTCTGCATGGCTGGCAGGGTTGGGAAGAAGTTGATGTTGACTCGGGGGAATGGCATTTTTTTCTCAGTGTGTGTAGGGAGTTTCTGGCAGTACTTTTACAGAGCACTATCCTTTTAGTGCCTGGAACTCTATACTGTCTCTATTTTGGCTTGGTTTCAGCCTCTTCAGCACCTTCAGAGGGAGGTGGGATGTCGGTAGAGTTTAATTCCATCTGTTCTGTTTTGCTGTGTGGAACAGCTTAGTTGGGGGTTGGGGTTTGGGAGTTTCAAGCTGCTGCAGACTGAGAGATGAGCAGGTTATTTGTGTCCTGGAGGTTTAGAAAAGCCAGTTGCTGGTAGGGACCAAGCACTGCATGTGCCCTGTGCTGTTGGTGTCTGGTTTAACATAACCAGTTCTTGTAAGCAAGTGAGGAACAGCAGAGCAGTAGCCCAGCACTGTGCTCGTTTTTCCCAGTTTTGTGCCTTTGGATTTACTTGACTCATGCCCATAAATCAGCTTCTGGATGCTGCTGGTGTTTGCTCCCAGTGATACGTGCTGCTGCTTCAGTGGGAAGCTCTGGATGGGAGTTTCCATTTAGTTGTCTCTAAGATGGGCTCCAGGGTTCTGGAGGAGCCTACCCAGACTCTACTAAATAGGTTAGCAGAGAATAATAATAATTGCTTTTGGGTCTTTTGCCTCTTCAAATATTTTCTTCCTCCGGCTCTTGGCTGTCAGAGACTTTGGTTAGACTCATTTTTCAAAACACTACTCTGAAATAAGTTCAGCGTGTGTGACTGGAATATGAAAATGTCACTGCTGCTAAATACCTTCTCTTAATTTATGGTTTATTATAGAATTGGGCTTTTTCTCTCCTTGAAGCAGCATTTAAATGCAAATTATCATCGTTAAGTCACCTAGTGGGCTTATGATAACATGTTTTATCACTCCTAACACACCCTCACTTCCCCTTCCCCTTTATTTCTCACACAAACAAGTTGTTGCTTCCACAAAAGCTCTTGTCAATGAAATATTATTTCAGACTAGTGAGCTCATGGCTGTCTGCTGGCAGAGCTCTGCTCTGACTTCATACAAACGGGGGCTGCTGCCAGGATTTTTTGCCTAATACCTGAGCCTCGAAAGAAGCTCTGTTCCACAGAGCAAGGATGGAGCTGCTATCAGGGGTGCTTCCAGCATCACATCTGGCTTTTTGGACAAGCCTCTCTTTATCTAAGTGATGCAGATATAAGGGGAAGGAATACATGTTCAGGGCTAAGCTGGGAGTTTCTTTCTGCTCTGAACAAATCACAGTGCAACGTTGTTGGTTGATTCTACCCGTGGAGAGCTTCAGTCACCTTCAGGTTTGCTCCCTTGCTCTACTGCAAGGTGCAATCCTTTGTTGCTGCATGTGGAGCACGTGGAAATAGTAGATGATTGACAGAATAAACTCAGCATACCACAGAGACCTGCTGAGGAGAAATGTGGTTCAGGTCTCTCTATTTTTTTACCTCTCCAACAGGGTGAGATCTCTCAGGAAAAATAACTGTGTGTTACATCTACAAGCAGTAATCACCTACCTGGCAAACCTGGCCAGCTCCTGTTGCTCCTGCAGCTGTGTGGCCTGTTGGTTACCACATATACACCTTTGGGACGGTCCAGAGATTAAGCAAAACATCTGGTTCTAGCAGTTTGGGCATGTAGGTGGACCAAACCTCCAGCCCTTCCTGCTCAGGAGGATGTATTTCTTCCAGGCCTCTTGAACCAACAATGCAGATAGAGATAGACAGCTGCTGTCATAAAAGTTAAGAATATGCTTGGAAGCAACCAAATAAAGAGGTAACCCCCTAGATTTCAGCTCAGTAGATCTCTTATTGGGTTACATGACCTGAAGAGGTTAATGAAACTCCTCAAAGCAAAAGTTGTGCCCAGCTACATCCACTGAGAAACTGGCAGATGTTTAAGAGCAGAATGATTTCTCAAAGGAGACAGACCCAGTCTCTTGAGTTTTTCCATGAATTATCTTTCTTTCATGTGTTTAAGAAATCCCTCTAGTGGCCTGGTACTTCCATGACATACCAGCTGTTTGCTTGCAGCTGATCCTGCACATCAGTTGCTGCTGTTGAGTGGATTTCAGATGGAGCTCTTGAGGGATTATTTTAAAGGCTTCACAAGAAGGGTCTGAGACAGTTCCGGTTGAAAATCAGGAAAGAAAAAAAAAAGAGAGGTGGTGAGGTTTTGGGGTTTATTTATGAGTGGCAAGCAGGTGATGCTAAAAATCTTTGAATTAGGTACGGGCACATTAAGTGATGCTTTAGATCAGATTAAGTGATCTATTGGACACCTTGGAATATAACTCCTAAGAAACTCAATAGCTTCAGCAAATAAATTAAAATAAGCAATTAGATTTCAGTTTGTCTCTCTGTAAAACCCAGAGTCTCCAAAGACAGCCTATGTTGTTTCATGTGGAGCGGGTGCATATTTTGTAATAATAAATAAACAGGATTCCTGCACGCTCAGCTGAGGGTTCTTTGAAGGTGAACTGTCACTTTTCTTCTCTGCTCTTTCAGCCTTGAGGTGAGGTATTCCAAAAATTCAGTGCTCCAGCCTTTGAAATTGCCCCAAAGCCTCAGGGGGCTGAAATGTCCGGGCGTGGGAATGCTGCTGGACGAGTGCTGTGATGCGTGAGGGCTGTGGGGGTGGGAGCATGACCCCGAGGGGACAGGCAAGTCTAGCACCTGCAGCTTTGTTTGGGTTGGAAAGCCCTTTATCTCAGGCACTTCATCCACTGGCAGTGGAGATAGCTAAGCTGGGACTCTTTCCCAGTGGAAAATGACATCGTTGGGAACCACCAAATAAAGGCATGTATTTTGTGGGGCTTCCAACTACCCAATTAACTACTGAAAGACCTAAATGCCTGTTTCCTCTAGATGCCATGACATCCAGGCAGGCAGTTATGGGGGGAAAAAGCTGCCTATCCTCGAAGTATGCATTTGTGGTAGGATTAAACCTAAAAGAGTTAAAATAGATTGTGCCTTTACATCCCTCTCCACACCACACTTGCTGGTGCAGCCCTCAGTGCTCGACTCTCCCTGAGATCTGCAGCTTCCCAGTGATGCTCCCTGAGATTTATCCCTCCTAATTGATGCTCCCTGAAACCTCCACGAAGAGGACAGACCAGCAGAAGGGGAGGATTGTGATGCTGTGTACTGCAGTGGAAGCAATCCCATGGTTTGCTTTGTCCCTTTGTTTCCATGATCTCACTTCCTTACGTGGGGATGAGACATACACAGCATTACTTCCAGAAGACCGCAGAGCTTTTAAGCATACAAGATTAGAGGAATGTTAAGAACTCACTGTTTTTCTTTCTCTTCCCTTTAGAGTTAAGTCAGCCATCAGCAGAGCACCAGTTTTCCATCACTCTTGAATCCAGATTCAGTGTTTTCCAAGAGAAAATGCGTTCCGACTCTGGCATCCGCAGTGTGTCCCGTGTGTTCACCCCACAGTAGCCATGTGTGCAGCACATGTGCCTTCCCTCACTGCACAGGCCAAGTGTGTTCCTGTATCTGTGAGTGAAACTTGAGATCACAAATGGGAGAGATTCAGCTCCAGAAATCTTAGCTAGCCCAGAGTGTTTGTAATTTGAAGTAGAAATGCTTTGCTTTTAATTTTTGTTGTTCTCTCTGGTACTAGTGCTTCACTGCTTTGAAACCCTAAACACAGGAAATCTAGAACCCCACCTCCAAAAACCCAGAGGGTTTTTTTCAGTGCTGAAGGCAAAATGCTTGGAGGGGAAGAGAGACTTTTACCAGTGAGCTTGTGAGAGCTCCTGAACAGCAACACAGAGGAAAAGTTGTTCTTGAGATTGCCACAGCCACAAATTTACCACTAGTCTGACAAATACTCTGTGAATGTGCTAAGTAAACTCATCTACAAAAGCTGAATATCTGCAGTTTATTTCAGTCTATATTTTGGAAGGAGTGTTGGCTTGTTTTGTCATTCGCTGCCCTGACACCCCCACTCCCTTTTTGGGGACTTGTGAAAATCCATTGATCTCTTTGCTTTTGTTTCCCTCTGGGGAAAATGAAGTTGTAATGCTGCCTCAGTGCAAACTGAGACCTTTGCCTTGGGTTTTGGGGGCCTCTGGCCATGCCCTCTGACCTCTCTGATTCCTATCACCGAATTCCCAGAGGTACATTGAAGACAAGTACACTTTGCATTTCAAGGCAAGAACACTAAAATCTGGTAGGAATTCAGATGCTAATTAATAAATCATTTCATGCTAGCAAAGCGGTGTTTGTCGTGTTTTTCCCCCCATGTTCAGAATCCTCTCAGCATATGAGGTGGTGTCACCTTTTCAGCTGATTCTTCATCAGAAATGTGATGGACAAAATTACATCCAGGAAAACTCTCTACTTGTATCTCTGAAGGTTGAATATTTTTTTCCCTGCTTGGCTGCAGTGGTTGTTTTTCTATTCTCTTAATTATGTATAAAACATTTTCAGCCTTTTGCCAGCAACTATGACATAATCCATTTATTTTGAGGCACTGTACCATTCCATGCAATTCAGAGGACCTCTGTTTTCCGATGCTGCTGGCTACTTGAGGAAAATTAGGCCAAAATTATGAAGTCTCAAGTTCCGTGCTGGCTTCGGCAAAGTCTCAAATAACTCACCAGTGACTGTAAGATTTAGTTTGGTGTCGGTGAAAGCAAAGTTTGGCATAAACACCTTTATGAAAGGTGAAACCTGTGCCAGTGAGAGGGTGATGGAACCTGCTGTGTTTGTGTGTTGTGAATGTGCAGCAGATCAGGAGAAATGTATGATGTGATGCTGTTAAATAGCATGTGCTGTAGGTGTATATTGTAGGTTCACAGAGATGATGCTTTGGTTGGGTTACTAAACTGCCTATTCTGAGAGGGAAGGGCTGGTTGTATCTCCAGCATTAACACTTTGGGTTTGCTTTTTTTTTTGTTGCTGATTCCTTCATCCCAGAATACGGGAGGTGAAATGACTCTGAGGAAGAGGAGGTGCTGTGACAGCAGGAGGAAGGCCAGCTTGCCTGCAGATTTGCTTGTGACCTAGGTCAGTGCCTGGATCTCTCGAGAAGTACAAGACGAAAAATGTGGCAGCTCTCCTCCTTGTGAGGGATTTGTTACAGGCCCCTGGTTGACTTTTCTTGCTGTACCTCCTGGCTGTATTTTAAAAGTAGATTCTGTGTTACCGCTTTTCATCCCAAAGGTCACTGACACTTGGTTGTATAGAGGCTGTAGAAGAAGGAGTCAAGAAATTTACTTCTGTTCCTACTCCTCAGCGTCTGTACTAAATGTTATAAACACCTGGGATTTTAGTTCCCACACTTGCCCAGTTTTCCTGTGAGCACCCAGTAATTCCCAGCCCGCCCAGGAGAGCAGGAGTGTTTATTATGTGCCCGTGCCAGCCTTGACTCTGTTATCTCACACTGTAAGAGTAAACTCCAGATATTTTTAGTGTCAAAAGTTCTGTGAGTTTCTAGGTGCACAGATGGCTTATTGTGCTGCCTGCTGAGTTGGTGCTGGGGATCCCAAAATGAGGTTTTAGCTGGGGTTGTTGGTTCTGGGGAGGGTGTTGGTACTGACCTTTCCAGCATGAGTGAAAGGGCAGTGATATTCTGTCAGATGAGCATAAACCCAGCATGTTTTTCCTGTGCTGCATAGCAAACTTTGGCTTAGGTATGATAGTGTTGGGTTGTTTTAAGTTACCTTTCACAAGCAAACTCAAAATAACCCACAGACATCTGCTGATCGCAATTTGAAATCTGCTCTTCTCAAGCCGCTCTGAAGTTAAATTCCTTTGAAAAAGATTTGCTGGTTTTGTCTGCTTCTGTAATCATAAAATCCCAGAATGGTTTGGGTTGGAAGGGACCTTAAAAATCATCTCATCCCACCCCCTGCCACGGGCAGGGACACCTTCCACTAGCCCAGGTTGCTCCAAGCCCCGTCCAACCTTGGCCTTGGACACTTCCAGGGATGGGGCAGCCACAGCTTCTCTGGGCAACACTGGTAAGTCTGGTACCTGGTACAACTCAACCATGTACCTGAGGGTGATCTTCTCCAGAAACAGGGATGGAATTACCCTTCCTGTCTGGGCTTAGATTTGTCCGTGTTCTTGTGTCATCCGCTCCTGGTGGGAGCACTGCAGATCATCGGGGTGGAAAGTTTCTCACGTGCATAAGCAAGGAGGAAAAACGTAATTAAATTGCTGTGACTGCTTTTGCCTGTTCAAGGCAAGCCTGGAGCTCTCTCTCAGGGTCTAAACCCTTAAAACTTGGCAAAAGCTCCCGTGTGAGCTGTCGGTTTGACAACAATGCTCTGCGCTTTGACGGCGGCGCTGGGGTTTCTCCGTGTGTCTGTAATGATCCATTCATCGGGTACATGCTCCTGCCACAGCCCTCTCCGTGCCCAGACAGTGAGCCCTTTCATGGAGGAGAAGTGCAGAGTCATATTTCTGCGTGCAAATTAGCCAGGGGATTTATTTGCAGTGTGGGCTGGGCCAAGCTAATTTCTCTCGGCAGCTCTGCCGTGAGCGAGCCGCACGGAGCTGGGGCAGGGAAGGTGTAAGTGGACACCCGTGTGTGTGCTGCCAGCAGACAGGAGCAGAGCTGGCCCTCCTGTCTCGGGGGACAGGTTACACAGAGGGCCAGGAGTCCTTCAGCTGAACGCTGAGCGTCTTTGTGTCAGTGTCTTTCGTGATTGCACGCTCCCATAGGGTGGTGCAGCACAAATATAACACTTTGCACCAGGCCCATCATCCTGCGTGCCTCAGGAGTTTAAGGAACATCCCAACCCCCTGGGAGTTGTTGGGATGCTCCTTGTTGTTGATGGTATTGCACTGGGAGACTCTGTGGTGAGGCTGCTCCACTTGGGCAGTCCTGAGCTTGGGACGGTGGCCAAGTCCAGACCTTCTGCCTGCCTCTGACTCCCCTTTTCCAAGCCTCTGCAGGCAGGGACAGATTGCTCCTGCTGGTGGAATGGACATCTACCCACAGGGCATGTGTGTGTCTCAGCTTTTCTCTAACTCTGTACAGCTCATGAGGAACAGGCACTGATCTCTGCCCTCTGTGACCAGTGGCAGGACCAAGGGAATGGCTGGGGCTGTGTCAGGGCAGGCTCAGGTTGGATATCAGGACAAAGTTCTTCCCCCAGAGGGTGGTTGGCACTGAACAGGCTCCCCAGGGCAGTGGGCACAGCCCCAAGGCTGCCAGAGCTCCAGGAGGGTTTGGACAACACTCTCAGGGACAGGGTGGGATTGTTGGGGTGTCTGGACAGGGCCAAGGGTTGGATTGGATGATCCTTGTGGGTCCTTTCCAGCTCAGGATATGCTATGATTTTAGGTGTTGATCAAAGGCGCCTCCTTGGAGGTGGGCACAGAAAAGCACAAGGTCCTGCATTCAGCTGCACAGGTTTAGTGTGGAACACTGCAACGTGCCTGCTGTCCAAAAGCCTACAGAGGTGGAATTTTTCAAGCTTTAATTCAGTGAATGTGTACCTGGATCCTCAAAATCCAGACCTGCTGAGCTGGAAGACATCTCCCAGCACTGGTGCTGCATTTTTTCAGAAGAAATCGCCGCGCACACACCAAATGTTTTACTTTTGAGGTTTTCATCGTGATGTCTGCGTGCACCTGAGTATGTGGGCAGGTAGCAGCCTGCTGGAGACAGGTCTGGAGGGCTTGCTGGTGTTGTCCTGATGACAATCCTATTCAGCCTGCAGCGACAACAAAGGAATTCCTGGTCCATCGGAGAGGTGCAGGGTGTGGATGGAAATCAGCCCTAAATGTGGAGCTGACCTCAAACAGATGGGTTGGGGTGGCAGTCCTGTTGCAGGGTCTGCATGGGGGGCTTGTTGAAAGCCTTCTAACGAAAACTGTGAACCCTTGAACAGAGTGAAGGGCTTTCCTCAACCATCAGGAGGTTGAGCTGTGATCTGAAGGTCACTGCAGGCGAAAGAAATCTGCGTGTTTTGGTCATCTTTGCATTAGGCTGCACATAAAGGTTAGAAGTTCCAGGGAATCTGTTGTGAAAATATGAAATACTCTTGATTTTCAGTGACTGTTTAACTTTGAGCATCTCCTACCCTTCTACACATATCCTTTTTTTCACTATCCAGAGGCAAAATCTTTCTGTATAGCCAAGCATCCTTTGTCACTTTGCTTGTAGGAAGAACAGTTTGTGGCTGGTTCTTACATTTCTTTTGCAATTCTGTCCTGTTTTGAAGAAGAACTCTCCTTCAAATGCTAAATTTGAGTTTCATCTCAGAAAACACTGGTACTGTCACACTCATTGAGTTGTTCTTCTGGCATATTCTGGTTTGAGATGCAAATTATTTTAGATTTCTGATGGCCTCAGAGAAAAACTGGCTGAAAACCTTTGGGAAGGATGGCTTTGTTGTTGTACATCAGCAAAGTTTTCACATGAAAGGGTCAATTATTGTATAAAACTCACTCTGGGGGATTAAATCTTTTAAGATGTGTTTACAATGCAAATCAATTCCTAATGAAAAGGAAGTCGTATTTCATATTTTAAGTCGAGTTCCTAGAAATGTCTTGCCTGGGAGAGTACATTCTTAAACACTTTGCAAGAATGGAGCATACCAGTTCTCAACCACAAAACTTGGTTATGTTCAGCTCATCCTGTTCTCTCCAGGTTGCTGTCATCTGAAATAAGCGTTCCTTTATTTTGTGCCTGCTTCAGAGGAAAGGAAATCTGTCAGTCCTTTAGTAGAACTACAGTTAATCAGCAAAAGACAGGGAAAGGAGCTGAGGTTCAGGAAAAGGTGGGGTGCTTTTTGGTGCTTGTAAGGCATGGTTCTAACTTTTTTGGGGAAAAAAAATAAATTATAAGTTAAAAAAGAAAGCTAATGAGTGGAAGGACTGGGATCTGTCTTGCTCTCCCCACAGTGTGTCTGGTGGATCAATCATCTGGGTCTTCTTACCAGGCACGAGGCAGGCTGTGGAGCCTTGCACTCTTCTTTCTTGGTACAGAGACTGAGAGCTTTTCAGATATTTCTATTTTGGGGGACCTTTGGTAACGTGGTGTGGGCCCATGTTCAATGTACCCATTCAAAAATCAGTGGTACTGAGCACCTAAATGTGAGCAAATTCTGCCCTTTAAAACCTATCCATTTTTTGTTACCACAGCCAAGAATATTTCTAAACATTAGTGTTCCTTCCCAGTGGCTTACACACTCCCATTAATCTGGAACAGCTGCATCAGCTGGTGTCTGAGTTAGCAGTGGTGGGAACAAACTATCCCTTCAGAAATTACAGAACTGTTGCAGTTAATTCCTCCTTTGAACAAATGGATTTCAGAGGCTCGTCACAGCCCTGATCCTGCACGGATGGGATTTCCTGAGCTTTCCTTAGGGGACTTGTTCCCTTGAACCTAAGTCTGCGTGGAAATACAAGAGGCAGATTTTTTTGTTTGTTTGTTTCTTTTAAAGCTTTGCAGCAGGGTGGCCATGGGGTAAACTAAAACAAGGCAAAAAGAACTTGGGATTGAAGCAGCGGGGACCTTCCCCTTGCACAAATGCCAGAGGAGCTGCCACACAGGTTTTTGACTGTTGGCAGGAGGGAGCCATTAAGGGTCAATTTAGATTAGATGCAAGGAAGAAGTTTTTTACAGCTGGGGTGTTCAAACACTGGCACAGGTTGCCCAGAGAAGCTGTGGCTGCCCCTGGATCCCTGCAAGTGTCCCAGGCCAGGTTGGACAGGGCTTGGAGCAACCTGGGATAGTGGAAGGTGTCCCTGCCCATGGCAGGGGGTGGGATTGAATGAGCTTTAAGGTCCCTTCCAACCCAAACCATTCCATGATTCCATAATTCTGTCTGGGATTTCTTGAGGTAGCATGGAAAGAGCAAAGATCCTGGTGTGTATCCACACTTACATCTGTGAATCATTCTCTCTCGCTTGGACTTGGAGGATCATTGAAAGTTTTAGAATCAAGTGCTGCTGCCAGAGAAATCCATTATCCACAGCTGCTGAAGGGCAGGGGGAAAGAGTTAGGGGGGAGCCCTATGTGTTGCATTCCTGTGCTGTGAGGTCCTGTTCTTGTACAGCTGCCCAGCCCGGAGAGTATCTCTGCTCCTGTTACTGGTTCCATGCTCCCACGCAGCTCCCTGCCACTGGTCTGGGCTCAGATATCTTGGGGACCAAGTTAAAATAATCAAAAACTGAAGAAAAGGTACTTCCAAAAGTCTGCCTTTAATTAAGGAAACCCTAGAAAAAATGCCAGGTCCCTGTGAAGCCAAAAAGTCTTATACATATGTTAGGATTTTGGCAGCTTGTTTAAATGCTTAAACAGTTTCTTTAAACTTGGGCTGTAATGTTCAGGCTCTGTTAATGAAGTGTGCAAGCAAAATTGTGATTTTTGTGACATTGTGTGATTTAGAGGGTTTAGATCTGCCCAGAGTGTCTCTGGACTACGTTCCTGGGAGCTGGCTCAGTGGTGTCTCATGATGTGGTATCCCTGGTGCCATTGATACCTGGGAGATTTGAGGTATCAACTCATGGATTAATAGATGCAAGATAGGGCTGGCAGAGCAGGAAAAGAAAATTGTTTATTAGCTGAGTCTCCTCGGTGCTGGATGAACAAGAGCCATATCTGCCTGTTGGTGGGGGAGTGCTTGGAAAGATCCAGGGAACCTTGCTTGGTTTGCTGCTTTTTTGGAAAAATCCTGAGCAAGAGAATATGAAGTAGTTGACAGCAACAATTCCATTTGGAGTCACGTAATAGACTCCTCAAATGGTTTGGGTTGGAAGGGACCTTAAAGATCAACCTGTTCCAACCCCTTGCCATGGGCAGGGACGCTGTCCACTAGACCAGGTTGCTCCAAGTCCTGTCCAGCCTGGCCTTGAACATTTCCAGGGACTTCATCACTTGCTCCTCTGTGGTAAAGACAGACGTTTTCACAGCTGAAATGAAATCCCTCTCACTGGGCTTCAGAAGTGTTTTGCCTCTGTCTTGTTTTGAGCTTTTTCCCTGCCCTTTAGGGTCCATCCCTCCTCCTAGCTGCACTGTTTTCTAGTCAAGGTAGTTGGTCTCTGGTACACAGTGGAAACTGCCACTTCAGTGAGTTTTATTATTTTGAGTTGGTTTTCTAAGCCTGGCAGCATTCAGACAAAAAAAGGCAGGGAGAAATTACTCCCTGTTACTTTATTTACCACTTGTTTTGGGGAAATCTAAATCCAAATTTGTGTTTGACTCATATTGGGACTCCATCGCCGGGCTCTGCTTTTTCAGTTGTTCTTGGCAGGGCTGAGCTCACACCCAGAATGAGCACAGCCATCACCAGCCAGGGCAGCCTGGGTGACACACCTCAGCTCTCCTCAGACCCTGGAGCTCTCAGGGCTGTCTGAAAGGACTTCTGCCTGAAGGGCAATTCTTCTGCTGCAGGATCTGAGCAATTCTAAAGGTTAAAATTCACATCCCGTGCTCCATTCAACTCGTGTCATTAGTGCTGTGGTAAAAACCACGCAACCTTTGGAGTAACTTGTCAGTTATGGCTAGGGCTGCATGAAGTGGGGTGGATTTTCTAATGCTGTTGGCTGGGGGGTGTTTGAAATCCTTGGTGTTTTCCCAGAGCATCAAGGAACCACCCCCATTCAGTGCCTGGTTGCTGCTGGCTCGAGGCTGAAAGTGGTCAGGAAGATACCGAGTCCTGCTCTGAGGGCTGAACTTTGTTCCTGAATATTTGGGCACCTCTGTTAGCACCAGTTCTGGAACACAGCACACAGAAATGTGCTTCCTCCATCACTTTGCTTTGAGCCTCTTCTCTGAACGCTTTTATTACTGTTCAGCTCTGTGGAAAATGGCCAAGGGGACCTACTGGTGCTTTTGTCACCAGTTTCTGTGTTACAGTCGTTAGGAGTGATCTACTAATAGGCTTTCCATTGACTTTGGGCTTTGCTTTGGATGAGACCCTGTGGGTTTAGGGCATGTGGCCAACCTATGGCTCTTGCTTCAATGAAACTCAGTATTGGACTACATCCCATAGCAAGCCTCGTGGGTGAGTTGGATCCCTGGCTGCAGGCAGAGAGGAACCAAGGGAGACGGCTAAAATGAATATCCCTGGGGTTTCCTGGGACTTGGTTACGTGCTCAACTCAGTTCTGCAGTGTGTGGAAGCAGCAGGAGCCCTGGAAAGCCACAGGCAGCCTCTGCATGTGAGCCATTTTCAATGCAACCCCAGCCACCAGCAGCATCCTGAGCATTGTCATCCTCGGTGTGTTCCAAATGGGAAGGGCCTTTTTGAACCTGGGAGTCTGAGTTTGGCTCTCACAGCCACAAAGGGTGATCCCAACACCTTCCTCAAGCCCAGCAGTCTTCAAAACACTGTCAGAAAGGGAAAGGATCCTCCTGAGAGCTTTTGTTTTTGGCATTTGGCTGCCTCCAGTCCTGACTTTGCAGCACACGCGTCTTGAACGTGAGGTACTGACCCCTGTTTGAAGCTCTCCCTCCCACCCCGTTTGCTGAAGAGAAGAGGTGGTAAATGTTAAATTCAGTAGGAAAATTACTGCAGGGCCCTCTGGCCATGGAGCTTCCCACAACTTGTGTCTCAGAATGACCCATATTCTGATGAGCTGGCAGCACACAGGGTGGGTTTTGTCCTCTAGTGTTTTTCCTAAACGGAGGGTGAAGGTAAAAATTTTCTTCTCTGACCCAGTGCCTGAGGTAAATAAACTGCAAATAGCTTGGGAGAGCAGGCTGGAGTGTGAAGAAGTGAGAAGGGGGGGGATTGTTACTTTTATTTGTATGTTTAGGTCCTTTTTTTGGAGAGGAAAACAGAACAACCGTCAAAGCTTAAATTAACTCCTCCTTGCAAGTATAGTTTGAGGAGACATTATCAAACTAAAATTAGGAGCAGTTTGTAAAAGGAGCTATTTTCCTCATATGCTGCTGCTCACGTTACTAAATTAAAACAGTAGGTGCTTAATGTCGTGGTTTACTCTTTCCCTGTTCATGATCCATGAGTTTTTTTGGGAGGGGGTGCTTTTGCTGAGCATGGACAATGAGGGCTTGTGTCCATGGTATGACTCCTGGTTAAAGCCAAAGTAAATACTGAAGTGGTGATAGTTACGCTGACAAAAGCCCCTACATGAACATTCTCACTCAAACTTTTCAAAAATTTAACTTGTGTTTATGGTAAGTGGGTTTAAATCCGAGTGGAAAAAGCTGCCACGTTACAGGAATAGGGGTGTCCATCTGGAGGTGTGTTCCGGTTTATTTATTAAACTCTCTTTTAGAGAAGAGTGGCAGGAATTTGAATTTTTTTCCCCCTTGTCACTCCATTTTTTTCCAGGTTGTGTTGCACAGGCTTTAGATTGTAAATCCTGCAGGGGACCTTTTGTCTTTAATTAAATTCTGGATGTTGTTACTCGGCTCTTGAAAATGAAGTTGCCTCCTCTTTTAGTGCAACCATCATGGATGTAACCTGCCCCTGTTGAGAAAAAACAACTGTTTGAGTCTCAGAGTGTGTTGGCTTTGAGAGGTGCCTGCAGGGAAACTCTTGAACTTCACCATGTCCTGCACCTGGGAAGGAGAGAGCAGAGGACGTGCAGAGGAGACACATTGAGGTCCCACAGTCTGTCCATTATAGAAGTGTTTATAATGTTGGAGTGTCCTGATGTGCCTCTCATGGCTTGAGGAGCTCTGGCTGCCAGTGGGAAGTCCTGCTCGCATTTTTATTTGCCTGTTTTTCTTGTGCAGGGGTTGTCATTTAAAAAAAAAAAAAAATTAAAAAAGGAGGAAAATAAGTATGTGCCTGTTTTTCCACACAGTGCCACTGCAGGCACCAAACGTGCTGTTTTTTTCCTGAGAGGAAAGGTATGGCTGGTTCAGATACTACAATAGGAGTCAGTGCTGATTCTGTTTGACCTTAAATTAATTATTCTGGAACTAATAGTGGTGATTGCTTTGGGAACGGCTCGCATTGTTTGTTTGGGTTTGGTGTGGTGTTTTGTTTTTTTTTTTTCTTTTGGTTGGGTTGGTTTTTCAGGCTTAAAGCTGGAAAAACAAAGGTTTGCCAAATTGCTAGTCATAGGGCTTGTTTCATCCAGGGCAGAACAAACTTTGTTGCCTTTGAGGACTTCTGGGCTTAGAAGTGCTGCTGGGTGGATAGTTCTGGAGAGAGCAGTGTGTGCTTTGTGCCAGAGCCTCGTCTCACCAGTGTCTTCAAAAAGTCTACTGGGATGTGAATTTACCTGCCATGTATCACCATTGCAGCCTGGGCAGTAAAATCGTGGAGTCATGGAACAGTTGGGGTTGGAAAATGCCGTTTTTCTTCTAGCAGATTCCCTGTGGGTAGATCTAGAGGTTGGTTCAGCCTCCCATTCACGTGTTTCACTTCTGGCTGGAGGATCTTGGCTGGTGGGGTCTTCCAGGGGGAATTTTGTCGAGGGGCTGTTGCCTTACCAGGAGCAGGATGGAGAACTCCAGGTGTGATGGGAAGAGCAACCTTTAGTCCCCTTGTTTTGCCTGGGGAAGCAAAGAAGGTCTTGCTGTAACTTTGCCAACCACTGTCTTTCAACTTTAAAGCTTCTTCTGCCAGTCAAAGTTTTGGGTTTCATGAAGCAGCTCCGAGCAATTGAGGAGCTGCCTTCCATCATGTTAATAATTTTCTCTGAGGTTGAATGACTCTACATTTTTACGTTGTCAAAGAAATTTGTATTTTGTTTGTGAGCTCTGGGTTTGCTGTGCACATCCCTGCAAACAACTCCCCATCTGACACGTTTTGGGCTTGTGTGTGCACAAAAGTTGAATGGAGAGGGATCTCCTGGCTGAGATGGGAGCAGCCAACATAAAACTGAGATCAATTTGACGTGTTGGCAGCTGGAGCTTCCCCTTTCCCTCCCCAGACTGTAGCAAATCCCTTCATGTGTCCCCAGTGATCTCATGTGAACTTAGAAGGACTGGGATGAGGTTTGCTGAGGGGGAAGAGGCACGTGGGCCTGACTCTGTGGGGAGCTCTGTGCTTACTTTAAGGGTTTGCAGGATCCTCAAGGTCAGTCTGGACCTGGCAAAGAGTATGTTGTGGGATGGACTACGACATTCATCAGGGTGGCCACCACCATCTTTGCTTTGTTTGTGTGCTGCCTAATTGCAGTGTGGTACCACTGTATAGCAAGACCTTCTTGGTGCCACTGCAGCTCCAGTGATGACCGTGAACATAAAGCCATTTTCACAGTTCTCTGGTATTTTAGGAATTCCGGAGCTGTTGTTTGCTGACTGTGCAGCTGGAGCGTGGGAGGAAAGCAGAACACTATGGTGGGTGTGGGAGGCCAAGGAAATATGTGAAAATGGGCTCGAGGGGATGAACTTCATCCATAAAATACATGCAGCAAGTTGGACTTACACCCAGTCAGCACTACGACTGTTTAAGTCCAGTTTAAACATCATTGCAGACTAGATCTACAGTGCAGTCTTGGTCAAAAGCAATGACTAAGCTTAGCTTTGCTCTGTCACAGGAGGGGAGTTAATGACACAGGAACCAGCCTCTCTTCATTTGCTGAACTCCAATTATTTATTGTTTCAATAGACAGGACTAACATTCAACAAATAGCCTTCCTGACCTTAAGTGATTGTAAATAAACTGAAAATCTGAATTCTTGGTTCCTTTTTTAATTTAAAGCAGGCTAAACTCCATGGGAATTATGTCTTCCAGTGGCTTGAACTAAAAAGGGTTCATGCCCTGGTTTTCATCTGTAGGATAATAACACTGACTTGGGGTGGAATTTGGTGGGGAATTTGTTGCCGTGGCCATGTGAGCCACCAGGTGTTGGGTGTGCAAAGCCCTGGTCCCAGGGAAAGCCGTGCTGGGGAGGAGCAGCTGGGATAGGACTTGGCCCTGGGACCTGAAGGCTTGAGGATCCCAGGCAGAGAGGAGCCTGTGGCTCCTTCCAGAACGTTTCCACGTGGTTGCCGTCAGAGTTGTGGATCTGTGCCTCCTGTTCTGCTCCGTGCAGCTCTGCTACTCATCCCTGAGGAATAAACACTCCCTCCTCTATCAGCACGTTTCAGTTATTAACCTGTTCTCATCTCAACCCACAGGTTTTTTCCCTTCCCTGATTCTCCTGCCCCATCCCACAGGGGAGGGGACACTGAGGGAGCGGCTCAGTTGTCAGCTGGGCTTAAAGCACAGCAGCCTGTCCTGTCTTTTCCAGTGATAAAGCAGGGATTTAGGCCAAGGACCTAAATCTTGTGTCAACACGCTTCCTTTTCCCCCTGCTTTCCCAGGGCAGCCACTGACCACAACATTGACAACACCACAGCGATCCTCAGGGAGTGGCTGAAGAACGTGCAGCACCTCTACCACGATGTGGAGTGGAGACCAATGGAGGAACCCCGGTGAGTGTCACAGCGAGGGGCTCACCTGGTTTGCTGCTTCCAAACCAGGAGCTGTGCTAAATGTCCAAGCATTAAAATGTGGACTATTTTTTTTGTGGGGTCTGTCTGTCCCATTAAAATTGCGTTTTTATGATAAAAAGGTAAGGGAAGGTCTCTGTGAAGAGGTCTCTTGACTATCAGGAAAGCAACTCATGCAGATCTTCGAAGAAAGCATTTTCCATTCAGTTACTGAGCATCTGCAGCTGCTCTCTTTGCATGGTAAACAAACCACATCAAGAGCTACAGGGAATTAAAACTATCATGCTTTATTTGCAAGGAAGCAGAGAAATCGTAGCCCATTCCCTTAATATGTATGAAAGCTCTGAGACATCAAATATTCAGTAAGTACTGAGCCAGAGAACTAGATTTAATTCAGTATATTATGCCTTTGCATGACTTGCAGGACCATTGCTTTGAAATATGATGTGTTGGGTTTTTATTGCTTTAATTTTTATTTATTTTTAAGATCAGCTGTTCCTGGTTTTGTTCTGTTTTCTATTTCTTCCATCAAGGAAAATTACATCAGTTTCCCCTTCCTTTGGGCTTGCTTTTATTTTCAAGGTCCTCAGTGCACTGGTTGGATATTTGTGGTACAAATCCACAGGGAACGCTGGGTTTATTGACATTTTTAATCCTTTCATTGGAATTGAGTTTTCTTCCTGTCAAACTTGGCTTTTTTAATTTCTGCCAAAAGCTTTTGCAATTCTTAGCTCCTTCCCTGGCTTGTGCAGGCGCTGGTTCAAAGTCCTGCGTTTTTATTCCACACAGGGATCTATTCCTGAGTTTCCTTACATCTTTGTAACAAAGCCCTTGCTTTTGGACCTGACTCTGAGAACAGAGACGTGCACACAGCTGTTGGGGACGCATTGTGGGGTCGGGAGGTCGAGTGTTGGGGTGTTTGGAGACTTAAGAGCTGTTCCTGGGATGTGTTGACAGTTCCTAAGAATGCCCTAAGATCCCGGTAGAATCCGGATTGCCTTCGTCTTCACATCCCAGCTTTGCTGATCCTGCAGGGCTGAAGGGAGCAGGATTTGCAGCCCAGAGGGCAGATGAGTTTCTGCCAGGGGGTCAGACAGGGTAAATCAGCTGCAGTTCATTTTGGGGGGTACCCTCTGCCGAAGGAGTTCCTGGGTTGGACGGTGCCGCTTCGCTGGGTCGTCAGGAAGCACTGTGGCACTGCTTGTTCCCTGGTGCCCTCTGTGCTTATGCCAAGCACAGAACTTGGAATCATTCTCCCTCAAAACCTCTCCTGGGTTGCCTGAGGTGACTCTTAACACTGTTTTCCTTTTCAGAATGAAGGCAGCAAGGGAACTCTCTCTCTTTTTTTTTCTCTTTTTTTATTGACTGGTGTAATAAGGCCCAGACATGTTTTGCAGGTTTTTTTTTTCCCTTTCCTAGGTCTTACCCAGAAGAAATTGGTCCAAAACATTGGCCAAGCTCCCGATTCACGCACGTGATGAAGCTGCGCCAGGCTGCCCTGCGTGCTGCACGGGAGAAGTGGTCAGACTACATCCTGGTAAATACAGCCTTTGACTGACTAACTGCCCTCAGGCAAAAGCTTTTCAGGTGGTCACTTGGATAACCAGGGACTGTCAAAAAAAGTTTTCTCTGCGTCTAAAGACAAACTGAGATGTTGTGGGAGTCAGGGAAGCTCCCCATCTTTGCCCATCTCACTGCTGTGTCCCAGGGGCAGCTGCCTCTGGGCTTGCTGGTAACAGCAATGTGCCCTATGAAACCAAACCCACCAGTTCAGTGTTTTGGGGTTCTTTTTGCCAACTGTTGACTTATAGAATTATTTAGGTTGGAAAATACCTCTAAGGTCATTGAATCCAACCATTAACCCAGCACTGCCAAGGCCACATCCACATGGCTTTTTAAATTCCTCCAGGGACGGTGACTCCCCTTGGGCAGCCTTTTCCAATGCTGGACAACCCTTTCAGGGAAGAAATTTTCCTCAGTATCAAACCTAAACCTCCCCTGGTGCAAATTGAGGCTGTTTCCTCTCATCCTGTCCCTTGTTCCCTGGGAGCCCAACTCCCACCTGGCTCCCTGCTCCTGTCAGGGAGTTGTGGAGAGCGGGAAGGTCCCCCCTGAGCATCCTTTTCTCCAGACTGAGCCCTCCTAGCTCCCTCAGCTGCTCCAGACTCTTGCCCAGCTTCATTTTCTTCCCTGGACATGCTCTAGCCCCTCAATGTCTTTTCATGAGGGGTCCAAAACTGATCCCAGGATTTGAGGTGCCTCCCTAGTGCCCTGTGCAGGGGGACAGCCACTGCCCTGGGCCATGTGCTTCTGGCTCCCTCCTTCCCAGGGAAGTGTCAGGGGAAGCATATCATTGCATCTATTAACAAATTTCTTCTTCTCTTCCTCCTCTAGTTTGTTGATGCAGATAATTTACTGACCAACCCCCAAACCCTGAACCTGTTGATAGCAGAAAACAAGACGCTGGTGGCACCGATGCTCGAGTCTCGCTCCCTCTACTCCAACTTCTGGTGTGGCATCACCCCCCAGGCAAGTGACCTCGGGAAGGGTGTTAGGGGACTGTGTGAGCTGCATTCTCAAAGGCTTCCTACTCTGTATCTGTGGAGAAATGGTTTTTTGGTTTTTTTTCCTATTCCAGGGGCTTTCCCATCTGCTTCTGTAATGTCCTCCTGAACAGAAGCTGCTGCAGCTCTGAGGTGTGCAGGGGTGGAGTAACCTGTGTGTTAACATGTGATGCAGTCCCACTAACTACACAAAAAATACTGATAAGCAGACCAGAATTTTTTTAAGGTGGTTCCGTGTGTTTCTGTAATGGCCTTAAAAGTCTTGGTGCATAATTTTAGCTTAATTTTCCTGTATGGTGATGCTAACCCAAGAGGAGTTTGCTTTTCTTTTCACAGCTCTCCATGGTGTGTTATTTTTCTCACTTATAAACAGATATAGTTTAAAAACACCCTTTACCTTATAGGGAGGTGTGTGTATGTAAAACTGGTACTGGTGCTGAGCCTAAAAGAAATAATTTTCATGTTACCTTTTCAAAACACAGAAAGTATCAGGCACAAAAATATTGTATGGTAGAAATAGCGTTATTTTAAAGCCAGCATGAGGCTGAGCTGACCTACATCACTGTGATGTGTACCTTGCTGGTGGGTAAGTCCCAACCCAGTCACTTGCTGGATCCTGCCCAGTGGGATGAGGGAGCACACTGGAAAGGCAGAAACAGGAAAAAACCCAAACGAACCCAAGAGTAACCCTCATGGGTAGAGAAAAAGATCATTTAATAAGTGAAGAGGGGAAAAAAACCCCAAACAAATGATATAAAATCAGCACTATCCAGGCTGCTTTAAAGAAAATCACTGTGTACAACCAAACCCAGTACAGTCACCTTGTCCATGAAAGGGCTTTGCCATAGAAGGCAGATCTGTTGTCACAGTGTTTCTTTGCCTTTTTTTCCCTTGATATGTTCTTGATAGAGCTCTGGATGGGCTTTCCAAGACATTCAGGCTGGAATAGGGACTGTAGTCAGTGCCTTTTCTCCCAGGTAAGCCTCAGTGATGAGATCAGCTTTTTGACCTGTTCTCCAGTCTGCTGCTGACCTGTGTACTGTCATCCTTTGAGGAGTCAGGATCCTAAGCTGTGTGTCTTCTGGAATAGCAGAAGGGTGTGTATTCTCTTGAAATTTTTTCCCTGATTGCCTTGGAAAAGCTTAAGGATTTCCTTCTTAATTCCATGCCTGAGTCTTACTTCCTTACTCATAAAGCTGCTGCACAGACAAATGTGTTTAATCCTGAGCTTCCCTGGGGCAAGCTCCACATTCCTGCCCTTCCCTACCCTCCTGTTATTCCAGAGACCTAATCTGACATTAATTGTTATTATTGCTGGAGTGAAATAAAGAGCAAACTCAATTTTCCCATTTCCTCTATTTATCTGGCACAAAACATCATCATTACTTCCCAGTGTTACCAGGGACACAAGTAGGGACCAGAAGCAGGATGAAAACATAACAACTGTACTGGGTCAGAGGAAAGGTCCATCTGATAGTGACAGTTCCCTGCAGATGCAAAAAAAGTGAGTGATACTTCCCCAAATTACTTCTCTGTCCTCTGGCAATCCCCTTCTGATTTTTTGAGGTATATACTTGTCTTTAAATCTCTCAGGTTTTTTTTTCTTCTCAAAAAAATCACCGTCTTAATCTATTTTTTGGCACCTACACCATCTTATGGCAAGGAGTCCCACAGTTCAAACTAAGTGATTGTATAAAAACAGCAGAAAAAGGTCCTGAACTTTCCAAATTCTTGGGAAGTAAATATGGAGATTAGAAAAGGGGAGTGGGGAGGTGTGTTTCCTTGTTTCAATTTTTGTTTTAAAGGGGAGATACACATTTCCTAGCGAAGGTATTGAGAGTTTTTAAGGTTTTTGAGGCTAAGTCCTGGGTCAGCCTTGTTTTCCACTGATGTAAGTCAGCACTGCTCCACAGGCTGAAGTGGATCTCTGCCACATGCACTCCCTCAGCCCTACCTCCCCAGTGGGAAGTTTCCATCATTTACCAGCATTAGCTGAGAAAACGAGCGGGAAAAACCTCGCAGCAAATGCATCTTGTAGAATTGGGTGGGGAAGAAAAAAAAAAACCGCTCAAGTGAACAACAAAGTTGCTCTTCTTTAACTTTTCGTTTCCTCTTAGCTGCTGCTCTTTGTTTCTGTGCACAGTCCCAGGGCTTGGTGTGCTCAGCCTTGCTCTCCCAGGGGACCTGGGGAGGGAATAACAGCTGGAGCATGCCCTGAAACGCGGCCTCCCTCCGGCACTGAGCCATGGCAGGCCAAACCCAGCTCCAGACAGCCTGACACTGAGCTGTCACGGAGCAAACCTCGGGAGAGAGAGCACGGCAGCAGCGCGGACGAGCTGGAATCTTTCTTGATTACCGTGATTTATGAGCAGTGAACAGCCCCAACACTCCAGGGCGAGTGAGTGGGGGAGGAAGGTTTAGTTTCCACAGCATTTCACCTGTGGGTGTTCTTGGATGCCTGTTAAAGGTTGGATGTGTTAACCCTTCCTTTGGCTGGTCAGGTCTCTACCCACACGCGTCTTTCCGTGGCAGGTTGGGATTTCTGGTCCTCACAGTGTGGTCAGAAAGTGTCTGAAGGGCATGGGGGGAGGGTGACAGATACATAAACAGGCAAATGCATCACACCACTCTTCTGCACAGCTCAGAGCAGAGTGACTCTGCCATGATTTGCTCAACCATTGCCTGGATGCTCGTGGAAAATATAACATAAACAGAGCTTTGACTTCTTTAAGTGACTCATAAGGCCTGGAAGCTGCTCTGGATTCAACCATGCAGATGTCAGATTGGTGTTTCAGGATTTTCTTTCTGGAGGAATTCAGTGTCTTTATTTCCAAATCTGATATGGCTTTAGCCATGTGAGCTGCACACTGTGGGTACAGGGAATTACCCATGAGCTGACCAAAGCCTGTCCCCCTGACAGCCTCAGGAGTGAATATTAAACCTGCTTGCCCCAGGATGGAGGAAGCAGGGATTCTTATACAGCTGATGGAAACTGAGATGTTGCCTTTGCTGCAGTGACACAAATGATTTTTTTAAGGCCTTGGCCAGAATTAGTTTGCAGCTCCTGTTCTGTGAGACACTGGATGGCCTTTGAGCCTGATGAACGTGGAGGATGTCGTGGATGCTCAGGCTCAGTGGCTGTGGGCAAAAAAGAGGTTTTTGAAGAGCCAGGAGAACACAGTCCATTGCAGGGGAATTTTGCAGTGGAATGTTTTGGGTCTCCAAGAACTGCTAAAAAGGAAAGAGAAGGTCAATCTTTAACTTTTGGGATGGAGACTTGACTGAACCCTTTTCAAATGGAAGATGCTGAGAAAGCTGATAGTTGAGCCTAGGGTGAGAACTTTTGCCAAGGAGCACCTCTGAGTCAGGAATCTCTCAAGCAGCTCCCTCTTTGTGATTTCAGGGCTATTACAAAAGGACCTTGGAGTATCCCCTGATTCGGGAATGGAAGAGGATGGGCTGTTTTGCTGTCCCCATGATCCATTCCACGTTCCTCATTGACCTGAGGAAGGAGGCCTCCACCAAGCTGATGTTCTACCCCCCCCATCAGGATTACACCTGGAGCTTCGATGATATCATGGTCTTTGCCTTCTCCAGTCGCCAGGCAGGTATGTCTGGAGCTTTACTGGGCAGGCTTCACTTGTAGAGACACACAGACCTCTACTGTAAGTTCACAGGCCAAAAGTCCTGTCTTGACTTCAGTGGGGGGGGTTCAGACACTGCTCCCTTTCCTCTTTGGAATCTGGCCAGGGATAACCAGCACAAGAGACTGGAAAAGCAGTGTTGGGTAGCAGCTGGCTTCAGAGGACGTGGGAGCTGTTCTTGGTACGGGGGGCAATGTTTCAGAGACAAAATGTGTGGCTTCCACCCACGGTTTGTGTCACAGCAGGGAAACACAGGTGAGAGTGGAAGGTGGTGTGAAGTCTGTAGGGGAGGTGTCTAAAGTCGCCGCTTCCAGAAGATCCATGAGGAAAGGGGTGAGGGCAAGAGGCTCTTCTTAAATTACAGAGTGGTTTGTGTTGGAAGGGACCTTAAAGCTCATCTCATTCCAACCCCCTGCCATGGGCAGGGACACCTTCCACTAGACCAGGTTGTTCCAAGCCCCATCCAGCTTGGATTGGAACACTTGCAGGGAGAAGAAATCTTTTTCAGGCAAGAGCCTGTTAGAGCTGGTGTGAGAGCAGTAAAATCTCATGTTGTGTGTCAGGGGTACTTTGTGGGAACACAGAGCACTGAGGACCCTGGGGCACAGCAGGGACACCACTCTGGCCAGTACTGGGATCAGTTTGTACTGGGCAGCAGGAGGGTTTCAGTTAGCCCTGAAATGCAGGGGTCCCTTCAGCCAAGTCACAACCTCCATGTCCTCTTCCTTTGACTGGAGTGGCTGTTGGTGTTTGCAGAGAGCTCCAGGTGTCTCTGAGACATCACTGTCCCTTAAGTGCCTGGTGCTGCTGCTGTTTGTGCTTGTGGTGAGGATGTTTAGTCCCATTTATTTTTGGAGAGTGGATCTCGTGACTATTCTGTCCAGGCTGGCAGACGTGTGTGCAGCAGTGTTGCAGCTGAAAGGAACTCCCAGGAAGGACATTAATGTGATGGCCAACTGTGTTGGAAAAGGAACAGTTGCTGAGGTGAATTAGCAGGGAAAAGTTGTGTATGGGTCCCCTGAGTGATGTGCAGTTGGTGCTACCTGTCCTCTGTAAAAGATGTTATGGTAAGCAAGAAGAGCTGCCCTTTGGGGGACAGCCAGGCAGGGAGAAAGCCAAGGGAAGAAGGATTATTGTTGTTGTTGTTGTTGGCAGTTGTTCTGCAGGGAAGGCAGGCTGAGGCTGCCTTCCCACCATTCCCAGACCAGCGCAGCAGCCACCAGCTGTCTGTACCTTCCCTTTTAGGGCTGTTTCTGATTGGAAGGTCCTGACAGCACCAAAAAAGAGGGTGTTTTCTTGGCAGACCGAGCAGGGCATTTTTAAAATCAGCTTTGAGAGGATGAGGAGCATCAAATAAGACAAAGTATGGAGGAGAGGCAGCAAGAGTTGAAAGAGAGGAGCCCTTGGGAGGCAGAGGTGAGATGTGAACTTGCAGAGCCGTTTCATGGTCCTGACTTTCAGAGTCAGAACACTGGTATAGAATCACAGCATCAAGACCTCCAAGATCACCAAGTCCAGCCACTCCCCCAGCACTGCCAAGCTCGCCACTAACCCGTGTCCCCAAGTGCCATGTCTTGGCTCCAGAGGAGAGTTGAGGTTTGAGGCTGGAGGGCAAAGCAGGCTGCTTCAAATCTGTCCCCCCACGTCTTCCCTGTGGCTGCTCTCCCAGAAATGCAGCATCCCACCAGTGTGGTAAGGGCAGTGCTTTAGCTCCAGCTGCTTCAGAAATATTTCAGGGATTCAAATCCATCATTTTTTTTCCTTCCATCCTGGAGCACTTTAGCTTTTTCCAGGGCTGACCCATGACATGAAAGGCTTTGCTTCAGCTGTCTGGCCCGTTGATCTGCTCAGATTGTTGGCCTGTGTCCTGGTCTGAGTTCTGTCACCCAGGACAAAAGGATGGCAAAATCTTTCAGAAATGTGAAAAATGTGTAGGCTTTGAGGTAAACTTCTCTTTGGAGTAATTTCAGTTCCCTGAAGTCATAAATAATGTTGGCTTTTGTTGAGGGCAAGTACTGGGCTTAATGCCTCAGATCAAACCATTGATTTCCAACAGGGAATCTACTGCTGGAAGCAGCTGTTTTGTGATGCTGCAGAGAGATGGTCCCACTTCTGCTGAGAGAACGTGGCCTGTGGTGGAAGTCCTGACTCTGAATAAAATAAAACTCAGTGTGGATGTGGTTTTGCCAGCACTGGACTCTGCAGAGCCCCTTGCACTGCCAGGAGAGCATTTGAGCCAGGCTGATCAGCCTTCCAGTGCCCAAAGGGGCTTCAAGAAAGCTGGAGAGGATTTTGGAAAGAAGATTTTGGAAAAGGACCTGGAGTAAGAGGACAAGGGGGAATGGCTTCAGACTGACAGAGGGCAGGGTTAGATGGGATATTGGGAAGAAATCCTTCCCTGGGAGGGTGGGCAGGCCCTGGCACAGGTTACCCAGAGAAGCTGTGGCTGCCCCTGGATCCCTGGAAGTGTCCCAGGCCAGGTTGGACGGGGCTTGGAGCAGCCTGGGCTGGTGGAAGGTGTCCCTGCCCATGGCAGGGTGTGGAAAGAGATGAGCTTTAAGGTCCCTTCCAACCCAGACCATTCTGGGATCTCCTGAGCTGCCTTTCAGCCTGAGGCTCTGAAGCCCTTGAGCAGCCAGCAGGAAGGTCCAGTCACAGGGATGTGGAGGAAATTTAGGTTTAGGGCATGGCTGTGAATCCTGGGCACTGCTTATAAAACATGATAATAATGCAAATACCCGTAGTTTCTCTGTATTGGTCATCCAATTTTATTATAAAAACAGAGCAGGAGAGCGAGTCCCCCTCCCAATTTTATGGGAGCTTTACCCATATGGGAACTTCCTGGTAGCTTTTATCCCAGAAAGAACAGGAACACTGGCGTGAATCTGCACAGATTAAGTGTGTTTAAGCCAGCGGAAGGTAAGAACAGAGATCAGTGAGCCAGATAAGATTAGTTGATTAGATCAGTGCCAAATCCATTAATGTCAGCAGGTAGTGTTTTTTTATTCTGCCATTCACCTAAATTGCAGCTGACAGCTGAATGTGTTTTGGCAAGTAGCATAGCCAGCAATTTACTTGCAGAACTTAAAATGAGAGAAACACTGGGGTCGTTAGTGCCGACAATTCCACTCTGCTAAAAATACCAGGGATTAGGGAAACTAATAGATGAAAGCATCAGCACACCAGGTAGTGTCTGCTTTTCATTTATTTCCTAGAGGGAAGGGGGATGGTTGTCCTTATTCCATTAAAAAATAAAAAGAAAAAAGAAAAAGGCATTTTTTTTGTCCAGTTGAGTGGGTTCTAACAGCTCTGATTGGGGTTTGATAATAAAGGACCTTAGCAGAACTCAGTGAGAAACAACGGAAATAAATACTTGCCTTGGCTTCTCTCTATGTGGCGTTTGAGTGTGTTGCCTGATGTGACATCAGGCCCAGTGCTGCCACAGTTACAGCCAGTGGTGAGCAAATCCTTGTCATCCCAGATGCTGGGATACTCCCAGGGAACAGCAGTAGGTGGGTCTCTTCCTTGCAAAGGAACCCGCTCCTAGGAGAGGCTTTGCAGCTTCTCTTTGTTTCCTCCTTCCACAAAGCAGATGGAAAAGCTTTTGAGTAGAAGAATGTTATGGTACCACCTCTGTTGGAAAGCATCTGTTCTCCTTCCTGGAGTCTCTCCCTGTGATTGTCCTCTAACCCTTCAGGGCACAGTAAGAAATAGCCTTGGAGAGTTAAGGACCATATTTGGTGGTAGACTGAGCAGTTCCAAGATGGTTGTCATACATATTCCTCAAAGTCCTTTGCCAGCACAGGTGAAAATGTTACCTTTATTTTCTAGCTGAAGCAAAAGGAAGCAGTGATAAAGAATAGAATGGTTTGGTTCAGAAGGGACCTTAAAGCTCATCTCATTCTACTTCCTGCCACGGATAGAGACACCTTCCACCAGCCCAGGTTGCTCCAAGCCCCATCCAACCTGGTCTTGGGCACTCCCAGGGATCCAGGGGCAGCCACAGCTTCTCTGGGCAACCTGTGCCAGGGCCTGCCCACCCTCACAGGGCAGTTTCCTCCTAATCCCTAACCTACCCCTGCCCTCTGACAGCAGGAAGCCATCCCCTTGCCCTGTCAGTTCATATCTTTGAAGGGTTAGTTAGGGAGCAAGCTGGGATTGGTTTTGTGGGAGAGGCTGATTGCTGCCAGCCAGGCAGAACAGCAGATGGCACTGGAATGGTTTTGAATTGTTGGCTTAGGAGGCAGAACTTTTTGGGACCGAGGTCCTGGCACAGGTTTGATTGTGGCTACATAGCCACAGAGCGATGAGATCTGCTGGTGACAGAGCTGATTCTAGTTTCTGCTCTTCTGTGATCCCCAGGAATACAGATGTTCATCTGCAACCGTGAACACTACGGATTCCTTCCCATGCCCCTGAAACCACACCAGTCTCTGCAGGAAGAAGCTGAGAACTTTGTGCACACACTGATCGAGGCCATGAGTGAGTTGCTGTGCCCTTGCCATGAGTCTGCATCATGGGGGGATCCATCCCAGCTCCCTGGGGTCCGTGATGGAAACGCTGATGCAGGATGTACATGGAGGTGATGTTTGGGATCTCTGCTCTCTTTCAGTCGACCGCCCTCCTGTTGAACCCTCTCAGTACATCTCTGTTCCTCCAAAGCACCCTGACAAGATGGGATTTGATGAAGTAAGGACCCTCTTTGCTGTTCATTGTCTTGCCTTCCCACTCATCACCCGGAGGGACCTGGGTTCTCCCTGTAGCTCAACTCCCAGCCGTTCCCTTGGAGTATATTATCTTTGCTTAGCTACCTTTTTCCTGATTACTCATCTTTTGGGTTGACACCTTTTGCAAGGAAAAAATAGCCACTGTTATGTGGGGAGAAGTGCTGAGCTCAGGGCAGCCGAAGGGAAAGGGCTCAAGGAATGGTGTGATGTTTGCTGTGGGGAAAGGAGGGCACTCAGGTCTGTGGGCACTTGGTACCTACTGCAAAACCCATGTTTGGAAGTGCAGATTTGGGTGCAGGGGCAGTGCCCAGCAAACCTTTGGTCTTCCTCACTTGGTGCTATGGATGTGGGGCTTGGAACAACCTGATCTAGTAGAAGATGTTCCTGCCCATGGCAGGGGATTGGAACTAGATGGTCTTTAAGGTCCCTCCTGACCCAAACCATTCAGTGATTCTGTGTTTTCATCCAGCCAGGAGGAGATGGCACAAGTGAGGCTGAAAAACCAGGTTATTTAATTCCCCAGTTCTTGTGCTGTCTCCTCTGTGTCTGACTCCTCAGAGCAGCTTGGCCATCCTTCCAGCTGGGACAGACACTGGTCTTTTGGGAAAGCTCCCCTGCTTTCCAGTGGCAGGAGGGAAGGATTTCTCTCACCTGAGAGAGGCACTGGAGAGCCTGGGGCAGATCCAAGCTCACAGCTGGGTGATCCAGGCCCACAGCTGGGTACCCCCAAGAGGGGTGCAAACCATGCAGGGGGAGAAGGGTGGAGAGGGATCTGCCATGCTTCAATGAACTGGTGTCTGTGTTATTCCCAGAGCCAGCAGCCCCTGTGTGTGCAGCTGCCAGGGAGCCGTGGGGATCAGGGGGGCCTTTGTCTTCTTGGTGTGTTCTGCTCCATCTGTTTGTGTGTCTCGTGAAGCTGAACCCGATCCGGCCGTGTGTGTTTGAGCATCTGTGTTTAGGGCACAGCTGGTCCAGGTTTTTTCCATGTTTTCCTTTGTGGCTGCACTTTATTTATCCAATTTATTATTTTTGCATTTGTCCTGAGCTGGAATTCGTTCCGCTTCTTACTGGGATGAGGTTTTGCTCCACGGGCTACAACGCTGCACTTGTCTTTCTGGGACTGAAAAGTATCCTTGAGCCTCTGAGGTTTACCTGCAACGAGGGCTTCAGTCCTCAGCCCTCCAGAGTCTCTTTGAGGCTTGGATGGAGCCCTGCCCAGACATCTCTGTTCCCAGCCTTGGCTCTGAGCAGCAGCTTCTCAGTGCCTCAGAAGTAATTACAAAAAATCCTCTCTGTACTGTGACCTTGTGCTGGGATGGTGGCCCTGCTGATAGTCCTCAATCCAGGCAGTGGCAGCACTGTTGGGACTGAGGCTGCAGGTGGCTGCATTACTCTGTGTTTAATATAAACCTAAACATCCTGCGTCTTTGGAAATTATCTCTCTTCTGTTCACCCTCAAAGAGCAAGTTTCCCCCCATGAACATCCATCAAAAGTAGTTGTCAGGAAGGGAGCGAGCCTCCAGGCTTTCAACTCAAAACCAGCTCCAGTTTTTTGACAAATTCTAAGCAACCCCGAATGAAAAAACACCTGGTATTTTCACAAGACCTGCTTTTCCAGAGGGGCTGCTAGAGAAGAGTGGATCAAGACTTCTCTCTTCTGCCTCCCTCCCTCCCCAGCCAGGAGGCTGATGATGTCCTTCTCTTCCTCCCCAGATTTTCATGATCAACCTGAAGCGTCGGAAGGACAGGCGGGACCGGATGCTGCGGACTCTCTATGAGCAGGAGATTGCAGTCAAGATAGTGGAGGCTGTGGATGGAAAGTGAGTTTTGGCTGGGGTTGATGAGGTTTTCATGTGCTTAACTGCTTCACAGCATCTCCTTGGATGCCCTGACCTCCTTCAGGTGGGCTGAGAGGGGAGGTGAACACCACTTTTATCTCCCTGACACCTCCTTTTATCTCCACCCAAAGCTGTTTGGGGCAGTTCTGCTCTGTTTCTTGCTTCTTTTGCAATTAGTCAGTCCCTGTGAGAGAACCAGGGCAGTGGGGTTCAGACTAAGGTGAAAATCAGGTTCAAATCATACTAATTTCTGTGAATTGAGCAGTTATCTCCTGAGAACATTGTCCATCCCGGTGCTGCAGAGCTGTTGTGCTACAGCATTAGCCCTGAGCCAGCCCTTCTCAAGCTTACTCTAAGGTTTGGAGCACAACTCTGAGGGGAAGCAGCTGGGGGGGCTCAGCCTGGAGAAAAGGAGGCTCAGGGGGGACCTTCTTGCTCTCTGCAACTCCCTGACAAGAGGAGGGAGCCTGGGGAGGTCAGGCTCTGCTCCCAGGGAACAAGGGACAGGAGGAGAGGAAAACAGCCTCAAGTTGGGCCAGGGGAGGTTCAGGTTTGATACTGGGAAAAATTTCTTCCCAGAAAGAGTTGTCAAGCCCTGGCACAGCTGCCCAGGGCAGTGGTGGAGTCCCCATCCCTGAAGCGTTCAAAAAATCTGTACATGTGGCACTTGGGGACATGGTTTATGGTGGGGTTGGCAGTGCTGGGTTAATGGTTGGACTTGATCTTGGAGGGTTTTTCCAACCTAAATGATTCATGATTCCAAGGTGTGTTAAGATCATTTTATAATGAAAAATCAAGGGCTGCCGAAATTTTGGGTCTGTGAGTTGCAAAAAAGGCCTCAGAGAGACAGGAGCCCACATGCCATCTAGTGGTCTTGGAGACTTGGGATCCCATCGAGGATGGGAAAATAATCTTAGCCAAGGAAAATAGGAAAACTTAGGCTAAATAATCAAAGGAAAATAATGGAAACCAAGCACCTGACGTGCTGATGGTCCCACAAGAAGTACTTGGCAGAGTTAATGAAAAGTGATGGTGTCACGAGAAGTCTTTGGCCAGAGTTAAGGATAGGATTTATCAGCTTGATTTAGAAATGTATTTTCCTCCGTGTTTTTGAGCAAAACAAGTGCAGGAGTTTCTCGAGGTGTGACTTTTCCCTGAATATGAGCAGCATTCCCTGTGTTGTGCCTGTGTTGGCTTGTGTTTTTGAAATGGTGATTGAATAATTCTGTCCTTCCCCAGAGCACTGAACACGAGTCAGCTCAAAGCTCTCAGCATCGAAATGCTCCCGGGATACCAGGACCCGTATTCCTCCAGGCCACTGACCAGAGGAGAGATCGGCTGCTTCCTTAGCCACTATTACATCTGGAAGGAGGTATGGACTTTGGGTGCCCTGGTATTCCTGCAGGAAGGGGCTGTGTCCAAGTTCACAGCCAGTCCTGGGACAGAGCATGAAATCCAGTGTGGTTTTTGGAAGTGTAGGATGGAACCGATTCCTTGGATTGCAGGGGTTTTCTTCAGCACAGCATTCGGCTTTCACATCTCCCCTTTCCCCTTCCGCTGCCTCGAGGGGCTCCAAGAGAGATGGAGAGGGACCTGGAGTGACAGGACAAGGGGAATGGCTTCCCACTGCCAGAGGGCAGGGTTAGATGGGATATTGGGAAGAAATTGCTCCCTGTGAGAGTAGGCAGGCCCTGGCACAGGTTGCCCAGAGAAGCTGTGGCTGCCCCTGGATCCCTGGAAGTGTCCAAGGCCAGGTTGGACAGGGCTTGGAGCAACCTGGGCTGGTGGAAGGTGTCCCTACCAGGTCAGGGTGGACCCCATCAACTTCAGGTTGCCCTTGTGGGTCACTGTGCTCACTTGTGAACCCCCTGTTTCAGGTGGTGAACAGAGGACTGGAGAAGACGCTGGTCATTGAGGATGATGTGCGCTTTGAGCACCAGTTTAAGAGGAAGCTCATGAAGCTGATGGATGACATCGAACAAGCCCAGCTAGACTGGGAGCTTATGTAAGTTACTGGTCCTCAGCCATCTGGGAGCTCCTGGGCATGTGGGGAGGTTGGCAGCACTGCTGGGTCATGGCAGAGGGGAGCTGCAGGTTGATGCTGGAGGGCAGGGGACAGTGGCAGACACTTCAGTGGCTCTTCCCATCGGGGCAGATCTGCCTTCTGGAGCAGGCTGGGGCTGGATGCCCAGTGGGCACCATCACTGCCCTTTGTGGGCAGCATTGGCTGATCTCAGCAACGTAGGAGAGGCTGCTGTGACAGAGGAACTGGCACAGCTCAGCCCTGAGCCTTGGACCGTGTCATCTTAGTTCCTTATGGAGCTGAGCCTTTCACAGCTGTACCACCCACTGGGTTAAGACTTGGATGTCTGGGAGTGGTGCAGGACAGAAATCTGTGAGCCAAGTCAGGGATTGCTTCTTGCACTGACCCTTTGCCCTGCCCTGGCTGACGCAGTCTTGTGATCCTGATGGCTGCAAATTCACTTCAGTTCCCATCTCTTGATCTTTTCACCCTTTAAGCTACATTGGCCGGAAAAGGATGCAGGTACAGGAGCCTGAGAAAGCCGTTCCCAATGTCAGGAACCTGGTGGAAGCTGATTACTCCTACTGGACCCTGGGCTATGCAATCTCCTTCCACGGGGCTCAGAAGCTCATCGGAGCCGAGCCCTTTGGCAAGATGCTGCCCGTGGATGAGTTCCTGCCAGTCATGTACAACAAGCACCCTGTGTAAGTTGGATGCCTCCACGGCTCAGGGACATGAGCTGGGTCCTGCTGGCTGGTCTTGAGCTGGTTGGTGGCCTGTTTAGTGGGGACTCCTTGTGCTTGGTGCTTGTTGCAGATCAAAGAAGGTGACAGTGGAGTGGGGGTGTCACTGCTCAGGGCAGGGACTGTGGGCTGGTTCTGAGGGGCTTGGCTGTCTCTGGGAACAGGCTTTGGTTGTTACAGGTGTGTGTGGTTGTGAGGCAGGTGGTTCTGTCTGCAGAGAGCCAGGCTGTACCCCAGCACCTACCCCCGCTCTCTGGGACCCCTGCTCGGTGGATTGACCTGTCTCCCAGGCCTGGTGCCGGTGAAGGTCTGCTCTGTTTCTGATGGTTTCTCTCCTCTGCAGCACCAAGTACATGGAGTACTACGAGTCCAGAAACTTGAAAGCCTTCTCGGCAGAACCCCTGCTTGTTTACCCCACCCACTACACGGGGCAGCCGGGCTACCTCAGCGACACAGAGACCTCCACCATCTGGGACAACGAGACCGTGTCAACGGACTGGGACAGAACGCACTCCTGGAAATCCCGGCAGCAGGGCCAGATCCACAGCGACGCCCAGAACAAGGACGCCCTGCCTTCCCAGTCGTCCCTCAACGCGCCGGCGTCCAGGGATGAGCTATGACTGCCCCCTTCCCTGGAACTCTGTGACAGCTGAACCTGCCTCACACTTTAGCTTTTCACCCTGGGAAGTTGTAGAGCGGCTCTTCGTGTGGTCTCTTCCTTTCCCGCTGCTTCCAATGGGCCGAGTGCAGTGGTTGGACCAGATGCCTGCCCGGGCCATTTGAGGACAGGGTGGGGGATGAAGGAGGAACAAGAATAAGTGTTCCAGACTGGCAGAGAGAGATGAACAAAAGCCCTGGAAAGCTTTTGTTAAAAAAAAAACAAAACAAAACAAAAATACCAGCCTGGAATGGCGTCTTTCTACAGTTCTTCATGTAGAACACTGTATTTATAAAGATTAATATATAGAGGTGTACAGCTGTTAATGCCTTTTGGGATGGCTGTACCTGGGCTGCTGCCTCACTCCTTGTAGGTCTGTAGGCTTTTACCACCCTCTTGCTGAGTGTTTGGGGGGATTTGGATTTGTTTTCCAAAGGGATTTCTGTCAGAATTGAGGTGTTTCCCAAAAATGTTCAGTGCAGGGGAGCAGCGCTCCTCTGTCGTCCTCCCCCATCACAACCAGTGCTGGCTTCCCCCAGCTCATTTCTAATCTTGCTGCATCCCATATAAACAGGCCTCCCAATCCAGAAGGGATGTCTTGGCATGTCTAAAATCATGGGAGTGGAGGTGGTTGGTTTTATTTGTCTCCCTGAAGGGAACACAGGGGGAGTTGGTCGGTGTCGTGTTCACTGCTTCACCCCCTGCCTCACTTTATTCCTTCAGGAAAACAAAGCCCCACAACCTATTTGCAGGCCTGCTCACTTAGGCCATAAAAGCAAGTGTTGGAGTTTTGGGAACTTAAAATCTAAAAAGGGAGGTTGCAAACTCTCCTTATTAAGCTGAAACAATCTGCAGCAATGTTACTGTCTCGACAGCCCAATGGAATTGTGTGTTACAGGACGGAAAGGCGACTTGCCTGGATACTTTTTCACGTGAGGTGCAAACTTGTCTGTTTTTCAGATGAGTTCTGATGTACTTGCTGTTGGCTCACGTGCCAGCAGGGTATGGTGTTTATTTTTTTAGGAAAAAAAAAAACCTTTCTCAGAGGCCAGGTGATCACGGACTACCCTGCTTAGAGCAGACCCCGAGCTGCTGGGCAGTGGGGAGGATTCCCTCCTGGAATTGCCATCTAGGGACTCACCTGCTGGCAGAGCTGTGCCTGAGTATGTGTGGCTGGGGTTTTGTTTTTAATTTGTGTTTGTTTGTTTTTAATAATTACGGATCAACGTTGTGCTTTCTGCTAAGAGAAGACATGTTATTACCTGTCAGCCGGTCTGATAATACATAGAACCTGGTGCAAGATGAGCAGCTGTTTGTGTTCTTCATTGAGTGAGAGAATCATGGAATGGTTTGGGATGGAAAGGCACCTTTAAAGGTCACCCAGTCCAACCCTTGCCATGGGCGGGGACACCTTCCACTAGACCAGGTTGCTCAGAGCCTTGTTCAAGCTGGCCTTGGGTGTTAAATGTTGACTGAAGGCCATCCCAAGGGATTGTAAGCTGTGTCCCTCTCCCCTGGAGTCGCTGGAGGTTCAAATGTGCCCGTTCTGCAGCTCCCACCTGGAAGCTGCGTTCCTCGTGCTGTCCAGCTGGGAGCAGGTGCCCGCAGGCTGGTGAGTATGGATGTGCCCTGTGGGTCCCACGCACAGCCTGGGGCCTTCCTCCCTCACCATCCCTGTCTCTCCCTTCCTCTGCAGGTCTCTCTGTACCAGCCCGAGTCTGGCCTGTTTGAAGGACCCTGGAAACCCCCGTGGTGGTTGTTTGGATGTTTGGTGTGGCCTGCAGCGGGACTTCCACGACCAGGTGAGCGTCCAGCGTGGTGGCAGGTGGATATGAGAGCCACCTCTCTTCCACCCTCATGTGCTGCTTGTTCTGCAGTAGCAGCTTATGAAGAACAGGGCTAGGATTTTGAGCTTGGGGTTTTTTTGTGTTGTTTTTCTCTTTTAGTTGACTCAGGAAGTGGGTGGTTCGGAGGGGGTTGATGGTGCTTTCAGGGAAAGGGAACAAATTAGGAATACACAACTTAAATGACTGTGCCTGTTTCAGAGCAGACAAGGCCTCAGTCTTGCTGATCATTCCTTTACCTTGTGTGTTTATATATACAAAAATTATTTATTGACATATGCAAGACCTGGGGTTGCCTGTGGTTCTGCCCTTGTGACAAGTGCTGTTCCCTGTCTGTGTTTTCAGTTCCTTGGCAGGTGCTGGCCAGGCTTTGCCCTACTCAAAAATAACTGTGTTTTGGAAAAGTAGGAGCCAGTTGAAACACTTCTGGATTTTTCTGGTATTTTTCCAGTTTCCATGTACTTAACTTTGTATTTTTTTTTTGACTCATCTGAAAAAAAGGGCTTCAAAGCTGAGGAGGAGCACCAGCTTTGAACCAGCCTTCTGGCAGCTTCTTTGCATGAAAGGTTGTGGTGACAGGCCCTAAAAATTATTAATTGCAATAAGACTGCTTGGACCCAGGAGCTCTGTCTGTGCTTTGAGTTAAGGATGGAGGAGTGCTGCTGTGTTCTCAGTGGCTTTGGCTTTGCTGTTTAGAAGTTAAAACACTAAAAGAAGTGAAGGAGTTGAACAGAATGACAGTGAGGGAAGTGCTGTGAGGTGTAAAAACCCCACAAACTGACACGCAGTAATAAAAGGAAATCAACTGACTCCAGGCAAATATTAATGAAAAACAATTTATATACTTATCATATAAAGATTACAGGTAAGCAATTAAAAACCTCTTATATATAAACATTTGGAGAGTGTAATTTTAAAATCCAGAACATTCACTTTTCAGCTTGACACAGACATACAACCTCTGAGTGAACAGTACTATTTACATTAGGAACTATGCTGTATGTACATGGGAAACTGCTCTGTACAGACACTGACACTGAACCAAAATGCAGAGAAAACTTAACTTCTAGTCTTGCCCTAAATCTGGGCAAAAGTTAAGGCTCAGTAACAACCCCCTCCTCTACCACCCTCTAAACCAAGATACAACTGGAATTCATGAACTGTTCAGACCAGGACCTACAAGAGGATGTACAACAGGCCTGTTGGACCTACAATAGGGTCTGTTTTACCCACTTGTAAACAGAAGTGATAAATCCAAATGTAGTGTACAACTTCAGGAACCTGAGCCCAGTTTTGAAAATTAGTGCGACAGAATTGAGGGGGGGAAAAAAAGGCCCAGGCATGGCTAAAATTCTGTTTTAACTGGTGATCCTTAACAATCCTAAGTTTATCTATTTGGATAATAACTAACTGCTAGATTTGCACAATGCTATCTACAGAAACAGAAATACTGTATCTATTTAGTGTTATCTCACATAAGGGCTGTTGACAATCCAGCGTCTCGCTTATGGCTTTTAAAAAAAAAAATAAATTTAAAAGTTCTGCTCATGAAGAGTAATTGCACATGAGGGAGAGGTACATCCATCATCACACGAGAAAGGCATCGAGTTCTGCTCCCTGGGTTAACAAAGTCCAAGGCAAACCACCCTGTCGTGGCATTAAGACCTCAATCCAACACAAGCAGCGCGTGTTTGTCCCGTTCACGAACAACTCGTGACGATCATCCAAAGGCAAGTGCGGTTCATTCATCTCGAAGTTCTTTGGAAACAGGATCCAAAACGGGTGATTCTCTTGGCGCAAGAGCAAGTGCAAAAAGGCCTTCAGGTGGTTCAGGCAGACGTGCACTCAGAACTTCCTTCAGCTGTGTCAAAATAAATCCAGCTGCTCTTCTGGTCTAATACTGGCACAACGGAGACCGTTTCCTCACGAGGAGAGTTGGCTCGTGGGGCGTCCGTGAGACACCAAAGGTGGCAGCTCCCTCTTGCACCAGGGCTGCCCAGTCCTCCGATTGCACGTTTTCAACAGGTAAATACTGACACATCCACCCGCACCGCTGGTGAAGTCTCAGCCCACCAGCTCCGCTTTTTTCCGCAGGATGAAGTCGAAGTTGACGTGGCTGTTCATGCCGTAGAACACGTTGGCGTCGCGTGGGAACACCAGCTCTGCAAAACAGGGCCCGGAGCAGCGTCAGCGTGGCGGAAAACTGGGACAGGACAGGGAGCAGGGAACGACGGAGCGTGGGGGGCCTGTTGGGCCAGAGGGGCATCGGGAGCTGCCCACACCCAGCAGCTCTGCCACAGGGCAGGGGCAGCAGGGCAGCAGATGGAGGCCAAGCCCAGGCTGTGTCCAGGCTGGCAGAGGCCCTGGCAGCCTCTCCCAGAGGAGGCTGTGTGGGAAACGAGTGATTCAAGGGATCTGCATGCTCTGCTCCCAGGGAGGCAGAGCCCCACCACCCAGACCTCACGCTTGCCCTGCAGCCACAGTGCCTGTGGGAAGGCTGGCCTGGCAGCCCAGGAGCTGGCTCTGCCCACGGGATGTGCTGACAGGCCATGAGAAATCATCCCTGAGCATCCAGGGGGTTGTTCTCCCTGGCAGCTGGGACCTGTCCGTGGCATTTCTAGTGCTTCACATTTTACTCTTTCCTTCGAAATCCAACAGAACTTCTCAGGCAGCAGCAGAGTTCAGCTTCCCTACCTTTGTCCTCAGAGATGACCTGCACAAGCTCGTAATCTTCCACTGCATCAGGCTCCAGGTTGTGCTTCAGCAAGGCTCTCTGGGTGACGTCAGGAATTCTGTCTTGGTTTGTTATCTGGAAAGGTAAGAGTTGCAATGAGAGATTCTGCTTACTCACAAGAGTAATGACTTAGGAATTAGTAAAAACCTGTTTGGTTTTGGAAAAGGTGTCACAGAACTGAAAAAAACACAGTGGGTCAGTAACAGAGTGGTAGGTGCTGACAGATACTAAAATCTGGTATTTGTGACAGTGGGAGGTGGTGGCTTTTTAGTTCAAGATGACAGATGCAGCACTAGGTGAGACAGCAGTAAATCACAGTGCACTGGCCAGGCACTGCTGGGATCCCTCCATGGAACCAGCACAGGGGGAATGAATGCTTGGGGCTGCTGCTCTGGCAATCACCACCACACAGAGAGGCTGCAGAATTAAAGGCTTGTCAGCTTCCTGTTGCCAGAAACCAGCCCTTGGGGAAGCTCCTCCAGGGAGAGCTTGGCATGTGGCATCTTATGTCAAAATCTGCACACCAGTTTCGAGCTGGAGGAAAAGCAGCTGGTGCAGCAGGAGGGCAGGAGCAGCAGGGCCTGCACATGATCCCAATGCTTCACTTGGAGCTTTTGGATAAAACACAAACTCTGATTTCCAGACCAGAAGCTTCCCCAAAGCTGCTGGTTTTTTCAAACCTCTCATTTCTACCCCGCTCCACGTATTCTGAATGGTAGCATTTGTCATTTTCCCTTTCCAACCAGGTTTGATGAGTTGGCTCAGTGAAGTGTTCTCAAAAGAAGGGTGCATTAGGTGCCACATCTGCAGGCAGTTAATGCTTTAATACAGTTTAGAGAGGTGTCACTCACAGCTTTTCTACAGTATTCATTTGCAAAACACATTCAGAGTGCAGATCTTTTGGTTTCAGTCTTTTGAGCTCTGCTTTATTCCATGCAGCTTTCCCTGAATTCCTGCTAGTCTCTTGTTTCCCATGTCTAGCTGCATGTCCCTGTTCTCTACCCACCTCCTGTTTGAATTTTTGTGGTATTCCACCAAATTGGGCCACGTCCCCATGACTTTTTTTTCCTTCTCCAGCATGAAGGCAGATTGCTCCCCCTTTGCTAACCTTCATTTTCATATTAAAATCCTGCAAGGGATTTTTGCGTGTCTGTAACAATTTAGACTAATAATAGCCCAGACTTTATCCTCACTTCCTCTGTTTTGCTGCTGCATTCAGGGAAGTCATTACACAATAGATCCTGAATTTCTAATCCAGCACTGAAACTGTTCCTTTTCCCGACGCCTTAGGAAGGGTTGTTTCTGATCTCTTTTGGCATTAATAACCCTCATGATTGTTTCAGTCACCCTGGACGAGAACATCACCCACTCCCAGCTCTGTGCCACTCACCAGGATGCTCTTGTACACGCTGTCGTTGATGCCGTCCATGCTGACCCGGATGATGCAGGCGCCGCCGTTCTGCCGGTTGTAAACGGGGAGCACTTTGGAAGTGCTGCTGCAGGTCGTGGAGCCAGAGCTCTTGTCAGAGACAGGGCCACTGTCAGGGCCAGAAGCCTTGTCGAAGGTGGAGCACTTGTCAGAGCCTGAGCCCTTGTCAAAGGTGGAGCACTTGTTGAAGCCAGAGCCCTTGTCGGAGCCGATGGAGCCTTTGTCGGAGTCATAGCCCTTGTCGGAGCCAACGGAGCTCTTGTCATCACTGGAGGGCAGCAAAGTAGGGAATGAGGGTAAAGGTGACCCCCCCGAGGAAGGTGTGTTCGTGGAAGAGTCAGGAGAACAGGAGGGTAAGTGGTATCCAGGGATCTGCACAACGGAAAGAAAAGCACTGTCACAAACAGGGGGTTTTGTCTGCCTGCCTGTGTCGCTCTGCAGGAAGAACAGGAGAAGGCAGAAGGCACAGACATAACCTCAGTCACACACACACTCTGCCCAGCAGGCTGGCAGTGGGGTTCCTTGCCTCCAGAAAAGCTGAACTTGACTTATTTCACCATTTTAATGACAATTTATGTCCCACGGTGTGTGCTGGGCACTGGGTGCTGCTCTGGGCTTGCAGTAAGAGCGGCCCAGGAGGTGGCAGCAGATCCAAGGAACAACATCAGGCTGTGGGCAAGCAGCCAGGAGCTGGGACTGGCTGGGAAGGGACAGAGGGAGTCACAGGCAGCCCTGCTCCAGGTGGGAGGGAGCCTTCACACGAGTGGATGTACACACACCCCTCCCTCTCTGCCATTCTGCCCCCTTCCTTCCCCTGCTGCTCAGGGCTTTCCTTTCTCTCCATCTGCCTTGCTCAGAAGCTTCCTGGTAGGATCAAACCCCCTGTAACAGGCAACACAGAAGGGATTGTGCAAGAACCTGACTGGATCACTTCCATTTTTACACATTTATCACTTCCATTTTTACACATTTATCTCTAGTCCTTCTCCATTCACACTGAAAGCCATGCTCTAGTCAAGCCTTGGGCAAGGGTCATGGGGGCTGCAGCATCCAGAGCCTCTCCCAGCTGTTCGTGGTGGCCCCAGGTGTACCTTTTTCAAAGGATCCTCAGGACTGGAGATGGGGGTCACACAGACATCCTCACTTTCGGAGTGATTAAACTCACAGGATGAAACACTGGCCGAATCTGTGCTTTCTCCAGAGCTCCCTCCGAGGGGAGAGCTCTTTGGGGGGTGCTCTTTGGGTGGGGTGATCACATCAGTGCCCAGAAAAAGTCTGGTAGAGGGAGAAAAAACAAACAAACAAAAAAAGCATAAAAGCCAGTAAGTGAGAGCAGAACAGAGCAAGGCTTGTCACTTGGTTCAGAACTCTTACGTGTTGTTTTGTTTTCCTATCTGCAGTGGCCTATTGTTTTCATTTCCTCTGTGTTGTTTATACAGTTTGTCCAGAGAGTTTGTTAACACACCAACAAACACAATGCCTTCCTGACCCATGTGCCCACCAGCTGCAGTGCCAAGAGGGGAGCTGGTGCCCCACTATCACGAGACTCCCCTTTGGTCTGTTAAAATTTGCAGGCTCACCTGCTTGGAAAAAGGGCTTCAAAAATGGCAAATTCACCCTGCTGCCAATTCCTGCCCTCAGTCAAGGTGCCACAGATACCAGTTCCTGTCTTAAGAGGCTGGAGATGTACACACAAGAAAGGGTAAATTAAAGGCTCTCCCTCTCCGAAACTCATTCCTAAATGCAGGTCAAGTGAACTGAAAGGAGTGTCAAAGAAAACAAACTGCTACAATACACCAGGTGGAGAAGCAGGGTGCATTAGATGCCACGTCAGGATGCAATTAGTGATTTAATACAGTTTAGAGAGGTTGTCACTCGCTGCCTTTCTACAGCGTTCATTTGCAAAACACATTCAGAGTGCAGATATTTTGGCTTAAGTCTTCAAGCTCTGCTTTATTCCATGCAGCTTTCCCTGAATTCCTGCTAGTCTCCTGTTTCCTGTGCCTGCTCACCTTCATGTCCCTGTTCTCTTACCCACCTCCTGTTTGAATCTTTGTGGTGTTCCACCAAATTGGGCCACGTCCCCATGATTTTTAACTCTCTTCAGCTTCAAGGCAGATTGCTTCCACTATCAGTGCCTTTTTGCTAACCTGAATGTTCATATTAAAATCCTGCAAGGGATTTTTGCGTGTCTGTAACAATTTAGACTAATAATAGTCCAGACTTTATCCTCACTTCCTCTGTTTTGCTGCTGCATTCAGGGAAGTCATTACACAATAGGTATTGGATTTAATCCAGCACTGAAACTGTTCCTTTTTCCGACACCTTAGGAAGGGTTCTTTGTTTCTAATCTCTTTTATCATCAATAACCCCCACGACTGCTTCTAACAGCAAGGATGCATTTCTCCTTAAAGCAACACAGGGATCTGGATCCACACCCAGGTTTTGCAGCTGATGGGATGAGCACCACTTGTTTTGAGTTATTAGGGTCCCTATTCCCACCCCAAACCTCGTCTGCCCCATTGTACTCACGTGCTGATCCTCTTCACCATGCTTTTCTGGGATTTTGGAGATAGGATGTTAGTATCAGCAGCTGCTTCCACCTCCCGTGACAGTTTGTAACTGCAGGACAGAGGACACTGGGTTAATTTTTACAGACAATACTATTAGTTAAAAACACCTCAAAGTAGCAACAGGCAAGAAATTCAGAAACCCTTCACAAGATGCTGCAGCCCCACAAGTTGGAACGTTGCTCTGCCTACATTTTACCAGGGTGAATAATAGTTTTTAAAACCAGTGCTGGACTGAGAACCCACCTCTCCTCCTCGGTTAAATGCCGCTGGCTCCTGAACCACTGGATGAATTTTTGGTCTGGTGTCAAGCAATAGCTGTTGCACGAAGATTGTAAGAGCTTAATTTGGGCAATGACTTCAAATTCCTAAGAAAAATAAATAAATAAAAATTTAGAATTAAAAAGCAAGCTAAAACCAAACAGACTCATTCATATACTAAACAACAGATCCAGGACAAACTTGAGTTTGACCTGAAGTTCAATTTGAGTTGAGTGACTTTTTCAAGAACCAGTTTTTTCCAAGGAGAGGTAGTTTGGTTTTTTTTTTCCCCCAACATCCCTCACACTTGTTTCAGAGCAACATAAAATGCTACCCTTGCTATGTGTGACCAGAGTGTGCTGCTGTTCTGTAACTCCACTTGTATACACACTTACTTTGCCAAAAAAAAACCCTTGTCATTGTTTAGAGCAGGTTATAGAGCAGTTTAGGGCAGGAAATGGCTCCATCACAGCCAGATCCAAGTCTGTTTTCAGGCCCCAGGATGGAGATTGGGCACAACTTCGTTTAAACCCAAGTAACCTTTACTCCTACAGAGCATTACTTATCTCTGACCAACAAGGGTCTGGCTGAACGGAAGGAGTGACAGCATTTATTTCTCAGTCCTGTGGTTTGATCTCTGCAGCCTTTTACCTACAAGTAGTTTATTGCAGCAGAAGGAAGATATTTACTAACTATCTTCTGGAAAGCAAAGGTCTCCTGCAGCTCATGGGACAGACACAGCCAGGCAAAGGCTCAGAGCATTTCAGGGGTCCCTCATGAACTTCCATAAAATACAAAAAAACAGCTGCTAAAGACAAACAGCCTTGCCAAGAGAATGCTGCAAAAGAGGGTAATAAAAATAAACCAGAAATCACAGAGCGTTCAACTCACCCTTCGCCTCTTCTCAAAATTGATCAGGCCACCCTGTTGGAAGGGAAGAGAAGGGATCAGAGAAGACCTAAGCCTGTCCCTTGAGACAACTGCATTCAAATTCACGCAAGGTTCTTGTCAGTAATACTGCAGATTGCTTCCCTTTTGATTTGAAAACAGATTTTTTAAGAGCTGCATGAGAACCCAGCAGAAGATACCAGAGCAGCCACAGTGCTGGGAAGGCAGGCAGGATATTTAGGATTCAAAAAAAGTGCCCCGAATTACCTCGACATAGTCCTGAAGGGCGGTGTCGAGCATGATGAGATCAGTGAGGAAGGTGCCAAGGTAAGGGACCGTGCCTTGCATCACTCCCTGCAAGTGATCAGAGCAATGCTGGGTTAATTAACTGAAAAATGATAATAATTAGAATTCTAGAACACTCCTGAGCAAGAAAACGAAATAAAAGTAATCTGCTTAAGCAAGCAGCAGTCCTGTAATTATGTTTTCTTTCATTACATCATTCCCATTATCTAATCTAGAATTGAAATCGAATTCCGCTGAGAGCAGGATGCTCTCACAGATACTGCCAGGTGGGTTTACACTGCAGTACTGCCACCACTGATTGCCAGCAGTGGGTCCCCAGAAACCCCTGCCTGTGGAGGAAGCGCTGAGGACCAGGGACAGAGTCCCTCAGTCACCTGCTACAAGAGGAGGAGCTGGGGAAGGGTCCTGGCCAGGCTGTGTGAGCCATTTCTGCTTCATTCCAGTAAGAGTTTAATTCACGTGTTACACCCTGTAACAGTCAAATCAAGGCACAGTCTTCTCCCTCTGAGAAGTGACCATCTTCCCCAGCCATCCACTGCATTTTAAACTTCTTTCAGACTGACAGCACTTGCAGAGTTCAGGCTGGCTCTACCCTCGTGAAGGAAACTCTTGTTTCTGCCATCCAAAAGGATCTGTATTTTTTTCCAGTCAAACAAACAGACAGACAGACAAAAATCATATTCAGCACTTTGGCCTCCCTATCCCAGATTTCTCTCCCCCGTCCTTTTAAATCTTTGCCAACTTTGAGACAAAAGCCATTTTCACCAGCAGACTGGGGAACCCAGACACATTTTACAAAGCAATCTCTGTAAAAGCCCCGTGCAAATTTTCAAGCTGGTATGTCCAGAAGCTTCATTACCTCCTTTAAAAGTAAATAAGACTTCTGCTCTGGCCAGAGCTAATTTTCTTTATCACATGAACTGCAGTATTTACAGCATGTGTTTTACTACATGGAAATTGTGTGTAGCTTCCCCATCTTTCTCTCTAAAGGAGTAGAAAATGGAATTCTGTCTCGTAGGACAGATACAAGACAGTTGAAAATGACTGACACGAGTTTATATCCATCAATCACCTGCACACTCACTCCGGTTAAGACCTCACTAGATTTTGCTTCTTACAGAATTAAGAATTACCTATACCAATTAGGGTTAATCATGTTACCAAAAAAGGGAAGGAAAAACCCCAAACACACCTTGTTTTTTTGAAGTTGCAGTCGCTTCTGTGACTTTTTCTGATTTTCTTTCTCGCTGCTGTCCAGATTTGCAAATTTGGATGTTGCTTCCTGCGAGGTAAAAAGGGATTAAAGGCAATTAATGGAGGATCCTGGTGGTAAGCTGGAAACTGCACCTGTGTAAAATAATTGCAAATATGTTTAATCAGACAAGCTGGGCTAGCAAAAATACTTGCTGGGCAGGTACAGGCATGTAAAATCAACAGGTGTTGGTTTTCTGGGTCTCAGACACTGATTGGGAATTTTGGATAAAATCCCTCAAGACAACCATAAGGGAATTTTTCTGTAAACCAGCTCTATTCTGGCCAAAGCTAAGAAGTGCTGCTGCAAATCTCCTGAGAGTTGAAACCAGAGAAGCTTAGACACACTTCAGGTGTCCAGATGCTTCCCTGAACTCTATCCCAACACTCGTGACCCTAAGGATTTGTGTTTAATTCCCTAATCAGGCCTGCTGCAAGTAAACATCTCCATCTTATGTAATGCTTTGCTGTTTTTCTTCTGCTGGAACACCAACACAGAGAACCAGCGACTGTGGCTCATTGGCTAATCCAAAACCACGCAGGAAATGAAAGGAAGAGGTTTCCATGCCCACAGCTCCAGCTCTCCTGTGAATGGATGAGCTATTTAATAGATTAACCTTTATTTCCCTGGATGTGTAGGGGATGTAGGGAGTGACTGTTGGTTTTCTCCAGGGGTTGGAGAGATGTTGGATCACTGTCTGCTCCCTCTCTGTGCCAGCCAAGCTGTTTCCTATGGCATTTTCTCTGCTCTACACTGGGACCTGCAGGCTGGACAGGCCAGGTCAAACACAGCTTCCCTGGAGAGGCTGTTTATAGTGAAAGGAAACAAAGACTTTGAGGATTCGGTGGATAAAAATCGTCCAAATGGCCCAAGATGAGAAGTAGGGGAGAGGTTCTAGCTATTCTGAGGAATTTTTCTCTCACGGCTTTCAAAATGTTTTGCAAATCTACTTAGGGAAGCTGGAGAGAGTGATTTGCTGGGAGCCAGAGGTCTGGGCTCAGGTTGAGTTGTTTTGTCTTTTAGTATTTAGTTAAATAGGCCGTTTTGAACACACATTTTCCCCTCTGTGCTTCCTGTTGTCTCACCTGCTTTAAAAATTACCTACAGATACTGATAAATGGATGATAAACGGAACAGACTGACAGGTTTGAATGTGTTCACCCACCATTCCTGAGCAAAACACAGTGCTCCAGATCCCAAGGCAAGGGGGAGTGAGGGAGAAATGCCAGACTGACTGGACACAACTGCCAAGGAGTCAACTGGTTACCCGCTTTATAGGAACTTTTTTTTACCTAAACAGAAAAAAACCTGCCACAAGCATTCCTTAGTTCCTGCAGAACATAACCTTTCCCTGCTTTCTTCCTCACCCCTTTCAGGCTCCCAAGCTCATTGGGGTTCGCCCAGGGGAGTGCACAAGTCAAACTGTTCCAGACAGAGCCTGCTTTGTTGTCCATGTGGCCACACACAGAGCAGGAAGGCTGTTCCTTCCCAGCTCCCAGCCCTGCCTTCCAGTTCCAAGAAAGGTATGGGATAGTCAGACAAACATCTAGGATTAATTCCTAGCTGAGTGGAATTGTTCCAGTGAACTCAAAAGCACTGCAGTGGTGCAACCCAGTGGGGTTGAGGGGCTGCAAGACATGCTGCCCACCTGGATCCCTGCTCTTTGTAGGTGTCCAAGTGCTACAGGCTAATGCTAGGGCAGGTTCTTCCAGGAGCAGAGAAATCAGCTCTCAGCCCAGCAAAAAGCCCAGGTTTTACCTCCCTGAAGTACCACATTTGGTCACTGAGGGAGAGATGGGCTTTGGCAGCTGGTTATGGAACGGGTTAACCTCGGATTTAATCGAGATCACAAACCTCGCACTAATTCTCACCTTCATTAGCAGCTCTCTACTTGTCAGGTAATTGTCGTGGTCTGAGAAGATCTCAGACAGCTCTTCGTACATCAGCAGGATGTCCCTGCGCAGGAAAAGATTAAATCATTTAGTCATTAGTAAGCACTCAAAATCAGATCAGATTTCCGTGTTTTTTTCCTCATGAATCATTAACAGTCGGGCTCATAAAAGATGACACCGTCAGAATGCTTCCAGTGAGATGCTGCACATCCTCTGGGAGCCTTCCTGGGATCTTCTGGTGCTCCCAGTCAAGTCAGGCCACACAGACCCTGAGCAGGGTCTTTCAGCTACACTGCAAGGTGTGAGATTGGTGGCAGAACAGAGAAAAGGGATGCAAAGGAACAGAAAAAATGATGCACTCTGGAAGGCTGGAAGCCTTTAAGTGTGGGGAGAGTTTTCTCTTGCCCAATACCAGATGGTCTGGGGAAGCAGAAGGCACATCACACCTCTGTGTAGGGAAAATACAGAAGGGTAATGCCTGGCAGAACGATTTTTAAATTTATCAAAGGCAAAGAGATCTGTTTTTCCCCAAACTGAATGAGCAGAACACCATCTTTCCTACACAGAGACTTCAGGTGTCTGTGAGGCAATCAGTAAATATGCCAGGTAAAGCATTATTAACACAAAAAGGTGCTCCCCTGGAAGAAATACTATCTTCAACACCGGATTTTGTAGTTTGAGGGTGTGTTTTATTGAAATATCAGGACCAGGTCAGTGAGGGCTTGTAGCAAGCTGAACCTCCTCAAACTTCATGGGAAAGAGGACAACATGGAAAGATCATGGTGAGCTGGGGAGTGGTGTGCATGAGCTGGGGGAGTAGCCACAGTTTTTTTTCAAAAGAGGTTGTGGAAGAACCAGTATGCCCAAAAGGACAGAATCCAGTGTCCCCAGGGGCAGAGTGTCCCCTCAGAATGAGAGAGGAGCTCACAGCAGGGCTCTGAGCCTCCCAGGAGCGGGAGGTTCCTCCAGCTCAAGTGATGTCCGTGAAGAAGCAGAACAGGGAGAGTGAGGGGGTGAAAAGGAGGAGCACTGAGCTTCTTTGTGCCCTCGGGAGCTGAGAGGGAGGCTTACTTGGAAACACACATCCAGGTCGTCTTCAGCCGATAGATGGAGTTGGACTGCAGTGCTGAAATGATGGCTCTCAAGGAGGAAAAGTTCTTCAGGATCCTACATTCCTGAGGAAGGAGAGGTTAAGAGGCACAGGAGCATTAAATGGCAGCATTGCAGAGACCTTAGTGCTCTTCTGTCTGACCAGTGTCATGCCTGCTGCAGGTTCTCACTGCTAAGCAGGCAGCTGTGCAAATATTGAGCAGCAAAAATACCACTCCCCCACCCTCCAGCTACCAAACTCTTTATAGGCTTTGGCATTTATGTCTTATTTTCCTCAATTCCCTGTATTTGTGCTTCCAGCTTCCAGTTCTCCCAGTGAAAATAAAAGTGGAACCAAGTCCATGAAGCCAGGCTAAAAGGCACAAAGGTTACACTTCTTAAAAAGCTCTTTATAGTTGCCAATCCCTTTTAACCTTTAGGGGAAAAAACAAGGCTTTGCCTCTTTGTATGTGGTATTTAAAATGTAAACCCTCAATCATCTAAGTGTCAATTAAAAATAAAGACATGCAAAGGAATAACCTGTTATTCAAGTATGTCTGCACTCTTAAAGAGAAAAAACCTTCCCAGCTTTTCCCCAGTTGGGATCATAAACATTTCTTATCCAGCTTCTCTGCAACAAAAGCTTTGATGGAAAAGGATAAGGAAAAAACTTAATTCTCAAAAAGAGTAGCACAGATTGGTGGCAAAGCAGATGGAAGGCCAGGAGGAGGGGACAAGTCTGGTCTGTGACTCCTCAAGAAACTCCTGGAAATCTGCTGGTGGCTCACGAACAAAAGCAAGGGCACCACCACAAACTTCAGGACAGGTGTCTGTGCATGCAAATTCAGCTGACAAAACACCTGCCCATTTGACTGCAGCACGGGGATGAGAACGTGTTCAAACTCTGAACATTTTCATGGGGCTGATTTTTACCCTAATAATTACACAAAGGATCCTTACAGTGAAAAACAGACACGGATTCATCTCCTTTGTAGGACAGAACAGACGTAAAGCAACCTCAGCAGCAGCAGAAGTCAGACCTTAATAAAGGAGCAGCTCTGTGCAGGAGTTGCATTAAAAATGGTTGAACAACTAAGGCAAGTTGTTCACCCAGTTATTTACCTTAAAAAAAAAAGTCTTTGTGTAAATTAGGAGGCCACATTTAAGTCTGGCTTAAGCAGACAGGCTGGGCAGGACAGCACCTGAAGCAGGTGGACAGTTATGTAAGACAAAGACCCAAGTTCAAGATCACGTGGTAGGACATGCCAGACCTGAAAGCTATTTTTGCATGGTTTGGGGGCCAAAAAAAGCCACATAACAGCTCTTCTTCAGGGACTGGCACGTTTAAGAATGAGACCTTTCTTTATGTTCAACTTGAAATTCAGGTTAGGCAGAACAGGAATTCAGAGGCACAAACCATCAGCTTTTCTTTTTTCTTTTTTTCCCAACAGGAGTTTGGACTGGAAGATCCAACTTGGAACCATCTTGACTTAACTGCACATTGTATAATTTAAAGGACATTAGGAATTCAATACTGGATTTAGTGTCCTTCAGTGATTTAACTGACTGCAGACTAAACTTGAGCAAGCTTTCATCTGTATGTAAGAAGAATTTTTAAGACCGGTTTGAGTAACTTTGTTTCATGCTGTGTCCTTCACAGGGGGAAAACCAGAAAGAATCCTGTGCAGAAACAGCTTTGGTTTAAAAAATTTAAGCATAACAGGATATTAGTGATTTCATTTTTACCTCTTATTTTTAAAGAAAATATTGTTTGAGTGAAATTGGCTGCTCCTGCTCAGGAACCTCAGGCCTAGGTGGAGCAGCAGAGAGGGCTGGCAGTTGGAGAAAGCACTCACTTTACCTTTTAAACCAAGAAAACGGATCCAAGAGTCACAAAGAGATAACAAACATGGAACCCCGTGCTGCTACGTTACAGGCTTTTAGTTGTCAGTGAATAACTGCTCTTTAACGAGTGGATTATTTTCTAATTCAGGCACCCAACTATTCAAAACACTCATCTGCATGCACAAAGCAAGCAGCTTTCCTCAGAAGTGGCCAGCTAAGTATACGTGCACCCAGCTGCTGTACATGTGCAATTATTCTGCAGAGTAATTTTGCATGCATTTTTCACATGTTTAGCTACGACTGGAGCGTTGAATTACGTGTAGGAATTAAGTACAGGGAGAAGCACTGAATCAACAGAGCAAGTTGTGATGAGAGCAGTGCCTGTCCTGGTTTCCCTTCTGCCTTGTCCAGGCTGCCCCACGAAGGCCCTTTTGGCTGGTTGCCCTCTGCAACCTAAAGATCTGCATGTTAGGAAATAAGGAATCAAAACTTCTCAGTGCCTTCACACGGGCTATAAAGCCTCCATCAGATGATAACAAAAGCAAGCAGACGTCAGTGGTGCCACAGGAGAGGTGAAAGACCTTCCCCATACCAGTTTCCTGAACCATGCAGTTGCCAGAGCTCAGGTTCCAGGAGTAAATGCTGCCCCTGGAAGCACAGAAGTCGCATTGTCAAGGCTCTGTCTTGAGGTTTTTCCTGACTGCTTGTTGTGTGCAGCTCAGAAAGAATCCACGGGATTCTTAAAAGTCAACACAGCTCCACGTGGAGGTGCTTGAAATGTTCTCTTCAAGAGAGAGCTCTTGTTTACTGCCAGTGCTCTGAGGGGAGTTAAAAAGGTGACAGTAAAATATTACAGATAAAAATCTGTTCAATTATCAAACTAGTGCTATGTAAAGAAGGCATGGAAAAAACCCTTTCACGCGAAGATTAAGAAACGTGGAACCTGCAATAAGAACCTCCTTGAAGCTCTGCTGAGGCTCAGGGAGAAGAGGAGGGTGAGTCCAGACATCCAGCACGGCTTCACCAAGGGCAAAAGTCCTGCCTGACCAACCCAGGGGCCTTCCAGGATGGAGTGATTCCATCAGTGGAAAAGGGAAAGGCTACAGATAATGCCTATCTGGACTTTTCTAAATCTCCAACAAGTAGCAACCCCATTTCTACAGTGGGGAAGAACTAAGGAGAGGAAGGGCAATATTCCTTTGGTATCACAAAGAAAAATCAGTTAAAAATAGAAAGAATTAGAGCTAAGATGGCCTGTGGCCAATGTGCACAACCCCTTTGTCCCCACCTAACTCCCACACTCCCAGGCACCTGCCCAAATAAACATTCAACAGAAAAAAAAATGCTTTACATGTGCAATATGAATCCACTTCTCAATGATCTTGGCTCTCTGCTGGATTTTGAGCTCCTTGGTCCCCAGGATAGTGCTGACAACACACTTGGTAACTGTGTTGAACTGAGTGATGGTGGCTCTGACAGTCGGAGCCAGGTTCTTGTTTTCTTTCTTGTCCCTTTGAGACCAGATGGATCCCAAACAGTGGTAGGGCACAACTTTCTTGAAGAGCATCTAGGGTGAAACAGAGGCGTGGTAAGCCAGCAGGATTCTCCTAAAGCTCTTTTATCCACGAGGAGAAAAGCAGGTTTACAGTACAAACTGGATTTAAATCTAATATGCTATTCAAAGATAAATATTTTGTTTTCTTTTAATTTAAAATATACACATTGGCATAATCTTTATAGGCTTAGTGCCCTAAAAGAACTGTCAGTTAAGCAATACTGGGAAAAAAAGGACACCTTTATATCAGCAGCATAAACAAGGTGAAATTTTTTTATAGAATGATATTTTGGAGGAGATTGATACAGATAAAGCAAATTAGAGCACTACAGTTCAGAGTACCTAGACATCTTCAGGCCAGGTAGAAATACAGTCAAAACGTGCTCTTTCTCAGGTGTCAAGTCTTAAATTTTGTAAAAAAAAAGGCTGCAAAGTATATATTCCCCCCCCTTTTTTTTTTTTCCAAACAAAACAAAACATACCTTCAGCATGACTGAAGGCAAAAGCCCATATCTACTATATATGATATAATGTTATAGAGACACATTATATATACATATAAAATGTATAATTATATGTGATACTCACCACATCCATGTACGTCAACTGTTCTGCCACAACGTGGTCTTGAAAGGAGGAGAATTCTTCTGGATTGCTGATCTCCAGTTCCTCTCCATCGACCAGGTCACTGGAGGAAGTGCTACAGAACCCATCTGGGCAGGATGGAAACCAACACCTGGGTTGAACTGAACTTACACAGCAAACAATGAATCAAAGCAGGTGTTTGTTTATTTGGAAACGTGGCTGTTTTACAGCAGAACACCCCAAGGGTCCTGCCTGATGTAATGGCCCCACTGTGCTGGATATCTGAGTGACAAAAATGGCCAGAAGGTTAAACTGGCAAAAAAAAAAAGGAATACAGAGAACTGAGCTGCTCAGGGTTCTCTTAGCAGAGAAGTGGCTTAACCCCTTTGCTAATTTTTTCTGAAAGAAAAAACATCACCATCACTTCAGCAAAAACTCCTTGTTAACACTGCAGAATTTTGTTACCTTCCAGTATTTATAGTTTTTAAAACAATTATCAAACTGCAAAGGGACAAGGCTGCAGTAATATCCCCAAAAATATTGCATGAGGAGTGCTCCTACATCCAGAAATAAAAGGAGATACCAGATTTCTTGGCACCATTTATGGCTCCATGGACTGTACTGAAGAGGGTTTATTCCACCATCCTTCCCCTTCCCTCTCAGGGAATTTTTCCCAGGAAAGGGAATAGAGTGAGCACCTACAGCCTCTAAATTTGCAGTGGGCAGCAGAGAAAAGGTGAGAGAGCAGAGCTTTCCTCATCCAGGAACCCGACCCAGTGTAGCAGGGAAAGGGTTTCACAGCCATGTCACCTTTTGGCTCCCAGAAGTTGGAAATAAAAAAATGAAACACCAAGAAATATGCCCTTGTTCCCCAGACAGAAAAACCCCTCAAAATAAATCCTAATCCCTGTTACTGAAAGGCAACAGTAACTCCATAAGGAGAGGGGGAAATTATGGATGTTGAAAGCACTGAGTTTCCTACTAGTGAGATTTCATTTACAAAAACAAAGTATGTTATGCAAGACTTCAGACCCACTTAAAGCAGAACATTCAAGCAACAACAGCAGATAAAGTGATACAGAATCATTGTTTTTCAAAGTAGTTCATTTTTCCTTCCTTCACTAATTAGCAAAACGATCATCACTGTAAATTGCTACGGTTTTGATGTAACAAATTATATCTACAGGCTGATTTCCATCTGTACATTCGAATTGCACAATTTACTGACAGAGCTCGATGTGATAAATGGAGATCTCTGTTCCAGAGTTACTTTCCTGTGGCTGTTTTATAACAATATGCATAACTAAATGGACCTCGACTGAACTATTATTTATTACAAGAATCTCTCTCTTTTTGGCTTTGTAACTCCTCCTTTCGCTTTCAGCTCTTGAAATTCAACTAAAAATCCTCATCACTGAGTTGCAGCCCTACCCAAAACCTCACAGCTCCCTTAAAGCCAGGTCCTGGAATGCAATGCAAATTTTCCTTTTCTTTTTCCATGCCTTTTTTTTTTTCCCCCTCCTTCATAAATGTGTAACCAGTCTTTTCCCTACTCTCCAACAAGCTGGAATCCTCTTGTACTCAAGTATCTCATCATCTCCAAAGCCCTCTGATCCAATTCAGCCCTCTCAAAGCCTGACTGCCCTCTTGACTGCGCTGAGAGCAACCACGTGCCCCCCTTCTGAATTTACAATCTCTGCCTGTCCTTGCTTTGATTTGCTCAAGCTGCAAGAGCTGGGGCCAGGAACAGCTTTTATCTACCTGTCTGGTACTAATCTAATCTGCTGGCATGGCTGATGGCAGCACGGGGTGGAGGTTTGAGCACCGAACTCAAGCAGCAGCACTGGGATGCAAATTTGTAAATTCAGAGCACAACGAATTCTTGGGTGTTTAATCACCAAGGACTGCAGACAACGTGTTAAGAATTTTGAAAGCAACCTCTGAAATGTACAAAGATGGAGCTCTGACCAAGTAAGGGCAATCCTAAAACTCTTCTCTGAAGACTCCACAGGTTAATTTTGTTATCCTACTCTTCTTTTACCCTAATTACCAGGCTCTGTTCTGCCACAGTTTGGGAAATGTTATCATTCAAACTGACCCATCTGTATGACTCAAAAAGGACCTTTTCAGCTGTTACCTGAGGAAACAAATGCAGAACAGAAGCAGTGCTGCTGGAATCTTCTGTTCACTCTGAAGAACAGAGAACCCAAATACAGCTCCCTTTCTTTGACCTGGGGGGGAACCCAACCCAGGAAAGGTCACCCATGGGCACAAATGAGCCATCCTGTACCTGTGCTCAATAAGGAAGAGGACTTGGCCCTGTGCATTACTCCTTTTTCTGTCAGTGACTGAGTTAATCTGGCATTTCACAGGATTATGCATTGACATGGTATTTCTGGAACATCCGGCAGACAGGGTTTTTATGGCATGAAAGGGGTGGGTTTTTTCCCACCATTTCCTTTATGACATGAATTATTCCCTCTCACCCCCTCCATCAAAGCTGGAAGTTGATTCCAGTTCTCATTCACATACTATGTGAGGATCCTGTGACTTTCCAGCTCGTGCCACAGGAAGCTTTCTGAGCAGGATAAGGGGATGTGTCAGGCTTGATGGTGCACACAGGTTTGTGTTACTACAGTTCACTATTGTTCCAGCAGATTGTGACCCCCAATAACGTAAGTTTTTCCTCTGTCCTTGGATTCCAGCAGCCAAGCCACTCCAATAGGAAAAAACAGCCACAGACACTTCCTTTGACAAGATGGTAACTAGGAAGAAAAGCTGCAGGACAACAAAGCCCATGACTCAAGCTGTATTTTGTCACAGCCCTGGTTTTTGTTGGTCTGGGCTTTCCTTGTGGGGGTGGAGGTGGGTGGGGGGGTTTGAAGTGAGGAGCCCAGCTAGAGAGCAGCTGTGTTTTAACTCAGTGGCATGGGAAGTGTGCTGACAATTAACCACTTGGCTGCTGCAGCAATCTCAGAGTTTTGGCTAAATGTGAGAGAAGTGCTGGATTTCCCAATCCACCCCAGAAGGAGCAGATACAGGCACCTGTACTGTAAGAGCTTTTTCATCCCTCACAGAGCCTCACACAGAGATTTTTTTAAAAATAAATAAATAAAAAGAAATGAGGAACAAGCCACTGATTGTTGAGCCTCACATTATTACTGATAAGCATGAGAGGTGTTGAAACGTGGTCCACATAAATCCCTTACAGTCTGAGAGAACAGAAGACGGAAGCAGAAGGGAACTCACCAACAGTTTCCGCTTCTTGGTTCTGGAACTGCTTCAAGAGGTTCTGCACCTTACTCTCCATGTCAGAATTGGGCATATTGTTCCTCAGGTAATCCAGCAACTTCAGCAAACACGTGTGGTCGGGTGGCTCTCTGAAATCCTCAGAGCACTGATCGAGCCAGGCCCGTAAGACTGATGCTATTTCACTGGAAGCAAATACAGAGAGAGCACAATGTTTGCACACAGCAGGTGCTGATGGAATTGGAACTGTGTGTACCTGTAGCTGATGTGCCTGTATCTAATAAAACAAACAAACACACAAAAACCACCCAGTTGAAGTATCTTTGCTGAGCTGTGCCATGGCCACTTGGAATAACTACCAGGCATTACAAACACAACCAACAGGAGAATGTCATTTCTCCATTCCCTCCTGTGCCAGCGGGAAAAGCTCAGTGTTTGTTCCGTGGGATGCTGTGGGAAAAATAGCAGGGAGGAAGCAAGGTATTCATGGCTCCTTCCAGTGGAAGTGCTAAATCAAACACTTCCTTTGGGGCCTTTCATCAGTCGCTGCTGCAGAGCCTGGGGACCAAGCTGAAGCTGCATATCCACTACTCGTTGTCTACAGTCTTTGTATTAAGCTTCCCTGTCCATGAAATCTTGGGTTTCACCGAGGAAAAAGGTGTCTAATCCTCAAACTAACCCCCAGGAGCACACACAGTTAGTGGGAGGATAAAACCCTCACTGCCACATGTGCAGCACGGCACTGCCCATGCCAAGGATCAAACCTGAGGCACCAAGAGAGCTGAACCCCAGAAAGACACACTGTTCCTGCTAATCTTGGGATTAAATGTTTGACAAAAACATATCAGCACAACCTTGGTTTCGTTTTTAGCCCAAATACAAGGAGGGGGCTGTCAAATCACGCCGTGCAAAAGAAGCATCTCGCTCGTGCTGGCAGCGCAGGAAGAGGACGCTTAAGGAGTTACAGGACCACTGGATTTTGTTCAGGAAAATTATCCCAGATTTTTACACAAGGCAGCTAAAAGGACAATCCCTACAAGGGGAAACCAGAGCTGATGAATCAGTGTGGCTTCCACCTGTCCTGAACGGAGGGAAGTGATCTGTTTATTTGCTTTTCCTGGTTTATGTAGGTTTTCATCCACACCCACCTATTAGATTGGTACTCAGATACTGCACAAACACATGCTTGTGGGAATGCCCTTAAATCCCGCATTTCCAAGGAGTTTTCATCATTTCAGCTTGATTTTGTTAGAAAATAACACCAAGCTATGTTTTCCAGGAGTAACTTACACAGCTGTTGACAAATTTCAACCAAGTGTGGAAAAAACAGAAGATGACCGGAAAATAATCAAATACCTTTAAGTTTTAAGCTCCTTGTTTCAGAACAAAAGGTACAATAAGCACCTAAGCTCCCTGAGAAAAGGTTCCTTTAAGATTTCTTCTGTGTCCCTGAAACCATCCCTGTATTTCAAATTTCTTCCAGCCTGGAGAGCTCTCCTATCAGAGCTGTGTACAAATACTGGCACATTCCTGCTGCAAGCTGGGAAACCACAGCAGTCTCTGGTTCACTCAGCTGCTCACTGGCATCCAAAATAAACCAATAGTTAAATAAGAGTAAAGAGAATTTCTCCCACTTTCTGTATCTCATCTGAACTGTACTGGTTTTTCCTCAAAACTCAATTAACTTTTAATCCCACAGAGATTTAATTTTACAAGTCCCATCCATTTAAGTTTGATGTTTCTTCCCTTTCTTGCCCTGATATCGTGGCAACTTCGAGTTTTCAATTAGAGTATTTGGAAATCCGTCAGTAATGTTGTTTGGTTGGGCTTGCTGACAGGCGAAATGCTGGAATTGCAGTTCCAGAGCTACAAAAAGCATTTACAACCGAAAATTAACAGGCGAACGCGTTCTGGGTTTCAGGTGTCACTGCAAACGTGAAACACCTTGTGCAGCTTGGAAGGCTCGACATTTGAGAACCATTTTGACCGAATTTTCATGAGTCGGCTCAGGCAAACTACCACCACACGTGCAACAAGCACAGCCCTCGTGGTTTAGGCCAGTGGTGGCCAAACTTTTTATCTGCAGCTTCAGGACTGTTTTATTCCACCGGGACAGGTGTGACACGAGAGCCAGTGCTCCACGACCACCACGGCACAGCCAACAGCGCCAGCCCAGCTCCACATCCCCATGGCCAGGAAAGGCCACAACAGACAGACAGAGTGCCTTGCTCCACGCCCAAAACTGTGCATTTCCTCCTTCTCTGTGCTCCTTTTCCCCTCACCCGCATCACAAACTCACCATCACCCCCACTGGATCCACCACCAAAGATTAGGTTGGCTATCCTACTCTTACGAGCATTCATCAGCTCAGCAACCATCTGGAAGGAGGAGCCTCTCCACAGGGCAAGATCTTGTACTAATATTGTTCACACACACACACACTAAGCTCAGTTTCCAGAGGCTTGGTTGGTGGTCACTTTCGTAAGCTGAAGAACAAACAGAGTTTAGGACAGGCACAGTCTTCCAGAGCAGGGTGAAGAGTTCACCGCTGTTGCAGACGCTGATTTTCGCCAGCAAAATCATTTCAGTCAGGAGGGGAAATAGGAAAGGGAGAAGAGGTACACTGTGCCCTACTGACCTCCTCTTGCCCCGACTGTTCCACTGGCGTGTCAGGGAATGCAGCTTTCCAACAACAGCCTGGAGACTTGCCCATATCTTGCAGTGGCTTTACATTTACTGCCCCTGTGAAGAAACTCCCCGTCCTCGACAGCCCCAGATAGGAACGGGAGCCTTCCGAGAGCTCAGACAGGAAAGAAACATCACAGACTACATTTTTCATGGGTTGATTATAAGCTATAAATTTTTTCCTTTCCTGCCTATAAGAAAAAAAACAAAAAACAAAAAAACCACCTCAATGTTTAACTCCTGTCCTGCCAGCTACAGGCTCCAGGTTCTGCTCAGCAATGCTTCCAAGTTTCACACCTATCAGAAAACCTTCTGATTGCCACATCAGCTTTGCCTGAAGCCCGTCTCTGAAGGTTCCAGTCTCCAAAATCTACCTAGTGTTAGGTGGAAAAAGTGTATCTGGGTCTGTCATTCACAAACTGGGAACAAAAACTACTCGCCCACTCCCCTTTGCCCAGGAGCTACCACAGAAGCTGGGTGATGGGGCAGCTCCAAATGTGACAGTTCTGCCAGCTTGGAGTGCACAGAGAAGGTGGAAAATGAGACCTTCCCACCCCACGGTCACATGGGAATTCTGCATGGTCTTGTCTCAAAAGTGAAGACAGCTATAACAGACCCAAAGAGGTCTGATCAGGAGATCATTTCTTGACAGAAAAAAAGGCAAAAGCAGCATTTTCTTCCCACCACAAATACTTCTAAAGAACAGGCAGAAGGGAATCTCAACAAATAGGAGAACCTCAGTTGCAAAAAGAAAATAAATTATTCATTTCTTATGAAATTACACAGGAATGTGCACAAAATCATCTGCAATTTGCTAAATGCATACTTGAAACATCAACCTCTTTATAGAGGGCGATTCCCTGCCTTCCACTGTCCATGCAATAATGTTCAGGCTTGCTCACACAGACTAAATTAAGACAGCTGCTTTTTCTCAGTTTTCCTTGTTAAACCAGGGATAAAATCAGGGATAACATGTACGTAAACCACAAGCAAAGGTTGCTGCAAGGGTGGCTTCTCACACCCAGTCTGTTTATAAATACTGCCCTGATGACTTCCAGCAAAGGATCTGCTCCTTCTGATTTGGGAAAAGCTCCTTCTGATTTGGGAAAAGCCTCCCCTAACACATGGGAGGCTTTTGCTGGGACACCAAAGCCACCAAGGGAAGAGCTCTGCTAGCTGTTCTTTGTTTTAATTGAGATGCCAATCATTATTTTTCTTTCTAATTATTCTTCTCTGCTCGGTTCTGGTTGTTTTCATAACTCTCCCACTCTTCCACTGCTTACACTGCCCCGAGTTTGACTCTGCTTCTCATGTAACCACACTGGTTTCTGCTGTTGTTTTAGTTTAATTGGCTTTACTGGAATGAATGCTGATTGTTGCTCTCCCAAATGCATCTTAACTGCTCCCCACCATGGATTTCCCAGGCACCAGAAGCTTCCAGCCAATTTTCTTCCATTTGTCTCACATTCCTTTGGTGTCTGTTGTCCTGGAATACAACGTTTCAGGACCGGTTCTGTTTCTGCAGTGCTGTAACTGTGCACGTTGTTTTCCGGTGGGACTGTGTGGTTCAGGAGGAATTAAAAGACAAGTCTTTGGTCAGGAAGGTCTAAATGCACAAAGAGCCATGGGAGAATGTTTGTTTGTCACTGTGAGAAACTCCAAATGCTGTGGTATTACACTGAAGGTTTTGGTATTTACTATTTTAGTGCAGAAGAGGAGAGGTAAACATGCAAGACATGCCATGTGGTAAGTGAATAATTCCCTAATTTTCTCTGTTTGAACTGTTTCCCCCCCATTGCTATGGTATGAAACAAGGAGAATTCAGTTCAGCTTCAAGTTGCTTTGTCTGTGGTTTTCATTGTGCCACATTCCAAGTTTTTAACAACAAATAAATTCCACACTTTGATAATAATAAAGAAGATGCAACGACGAGCTGACATTCAAGACAAGCAAAGAAGCCCCAAGCATTTAGATTCATTTCTGTGGCCTGTCATTCATCTGAGGAAAGCACCACCAATGTACTCCAAAGCAGCAAACCAAAGCCAGTAGCAGAAGGAAACCACGACCTCACAGTCCCAGAGGAGGCTTGAAAGGACTTTTTTGCTGTAACTCAGGGATTCAAAAGCCCGAGGACTCAGCCACGGCAGTACCAATGTCACACCTCTGGAAAGCAAGCAAACAAAAAAACCATGCTCCAAGTCCACAGACCAACATGGAAACATTGTCTGCCCCTTGAAAAAAACCTTTCCTGTGTTTATCTCAGGTTCCTACTACTGGGGTTTTTTTGAGCGAGGTCTCCAAGTAACTCAATTCAGGTACCACTGACCTCGGCTTCCCCAAAACACAAACACTGCAGGCCAGCCTGGACTGCCAGCCCAGCCTTTTCTCTGTGTGTGTTTGTGTGTGTGTCTGGGCAGGAATGAATCACTTCTGGGAACTACACTTTACAACTCACAGCAGCAAACTCAGCACCTTGTGTGGCTGAAGTGTGTGATGTGCTGCCTCAGCTCTGCAGGCACAGCAAGTCACCTCCGTGGCTTTGGGACCCTCACCCTGCTCAGAGGCACCTCAGCATCCCGGGAAGCCACTGATTTCCAAGGCATTTTAGACTTTGAAGGCTTTATGGTTCTTTCTCTGCCCTCAGCCTCACTGCCCACCTTCTGGGAAAGCAGTGTCTGCGTGTTCAATAAACCTCTTTGAATCCACGGAGCCTGTGGTTCGGGTGGAGCTGTCTGCCAGCGATGGATTGGTCGCCCAGAGATCAAAATTAACCCCATCTTTCACTAGGGGAGGGAAATAGGGCACAAGTTCATCCTGCATAGAAACTCCAGCCTCCTAACAGGGAGTTAAAGGTTAATTGAGGAACTCTCCTGCTCTGAAGAGAGATCAGGGTGATCAGGTCCTATCACCAAAAGCATTGTTTCTAGCTATCTTCTGGGCAGTACACAACCGTTTTGGGAGGACTGAAGGCCCCTAACAGCATCAGTTGTTTGGCTTGTTGATCCCCTTCCCAGAACACATAAATGTGCTTAAGATCTACAGGAAGTGTCTCATTGAAGTTTCCCATGACTCCTGGCTGGTAAAGCTGCAAAGAGTCTTTATATCAGACATGAGCAAGAGAAAGAACTGCTTTTTCCTCTCATTTCTTTCCTGATTTGCTTTTTGTCAGGTGCTGTGCACCAAACAACATATCTGAACTATGCAACCTCATTTAAAAAAGACACCAAAACCATAGCTGAATTTAATTCTTAATGCTACTTGTCATGCTGATAATTTGTTTGTGTTTAATTTATACATGGTTATATTCTGAATTGTCACATATCTCAGTGTTATTTCTTTTTCAAAGGCAACAGCAGCCCTATGCTAAAAACCATGCAGTGAACAGAGAACTCCAAAGACAACCAACAACCTAAGATGAGGAGGGAACTCTACCACACCTCGACACAAAAACATGCAGAACTCAAGAGCACCAGGCAATCCTGTTTATATGATGCAAGGGAGAGCCACAAAAAATTGCTTACAGGAGGTAGAAGGTCAAGCAAGTTACTCCTTACAACTCTTATCAGACAATTAAGAGAGACATATTTCTGAAACACAGGCTGAAGTCCATCTAATTCAGACATTTGACTGCAATATGTGACTTTTGCTGGACTCTATTCTTCTGTTACCTGCAACCCTGAACCTTCTGACTGACTGAAAAGAATGAGGAGTGTGGAAAGCAAGCTAGTGAATGTGAAAAGCTAAGGTGGGTCCTGATAGGAAAAAAAAAGGCAGGTTGTTTTAAGCTTACAAAATTTTTGGGGGTGTTCATAGCCTACTCATAAATCTAAGATCCAATGGATTTTGAAAGTTACAGCACCTTTGTTTAAACTACTGTATTAGATTTAATTTAGTCAGATCCCTGTTGAAAAAAATACAATTTTTTGACCACTCCAGTGACCTAAAAAAATTAAATTCATCTGCAGTTGGTTTTAACTTCTGCTGCAGTTTTTTTATGTCAAACCACTGGAAATGCTTTAAATTGCATCCCCATTTCTAACGCCCCCAACTGGATTTTTAAAGCCTCTGAACTGTCACGACAGGAGTCTGACTAATCAAGAAGGTCTCTGGCCACAGACCACAGGCTTCCCCACGGGATATTTTTCCTCTGAGAAATACAGAGTTAATGGCAAGAAATAACACGGCTCTACTGCTTCTTCCTCTTATTTCTCCAAGTCATATAAAACCAAGAACACAGTTACATCACGTTTCTGTTCTAGGAGAGAAGAAGGGTAAGCTGGAATTATCCCAGGCAAGAGAAAACCTGAACTACTAGAACTACATGTTTCACAACAGGACTGCAAAGCCAACCACTTTTCCAGATACCATCAATCATACCTAAGAGACAAGTAGCCACAGCAGCTGAGAGCCATGGAAACTTTGAAAGGAGGAAAGTGAACTCAGGTTTGTATGGGATCTGCTAAAACACGGACACCTGAGGAGTACACTTGTGGAGCTTTCTGGAGACAGGTAGTTGGGTAAAGGTATCAAACTCGGACATAAAAGGTATCCTTCTGAAGGCCAAAGGATCAAAATCGGCCATGCTGACTATATTAGTGAAAACTCCGGTCAGAAAAACTCCTCAGAGGTTGAGCTCCCACAGGAATAGGACACAGGCTCCATCCATTCGTCAGTCCCTGGGCAAGCCAAGGGGTTACATGATGATTCCAAGAGGGAAGAAAGCATTGATGGCAGCAGGAAGCAGCTCGACAGGGTTGGTAAACTATGTGTATGTCAGTAGGAAAACATTTCCAGTCAAAACCAAAACCAAACAAACACGCTTCTCCTAAATGTTATTTCCCTTGCACGCTCGCCCCCGGGCACAGCAAAACCTCGATGCGTTTTGCCCAAAGCCTCACTGACACGAGCAGCATCAACATTATTTTCACCCCTTTTCTCTCTCCACTTCACAGACTCTCCTGATTTATACTGGTGAAATGATCTTCTTCATTCCCAATATAAAAGTGCATATAAAGTATCTTGCAAGAGGGTATTGCTTTAGCTTGTTATTTTATGACTGAGACAGGGGGAGGTTCAAATGGTTTGCCCAACACTGGAAGAGACCCTAGAGCTCAGTTTGGATGGAAGGGGACCACTGGCTGTGTGTTATTGCCTCTACTCACTGCTTTCTTGGTGCTGGTGACCAAATTTTAAGTACCAGCTGTTCTTTGATGAGTTCTCATGGCAAACTGGGAGAAAAATATTACAGCAGCCAGGAAAGATTTGGAAAGTCGAACTACTATGTCCAAGTCCCACAGGGCAAGAGGAACAGAAGACCAGTAACACTGACAAAAATCAAGCATCTTCACACTGTAATCAAACATAATGACACATGCCACAGTGCATGCAAACCACAGATGTCAGAGTACAAACGCTGATGACCTAAGGCACATTTTACACCCAGTGTGTAAAGACAAAACGCTAGGAGGACAGCCAAACCACCTTTCCCTCATTTAAGCTGCAGTTCAGAACAGCTTTGCTATTTCTCTTGTAAATTAGGATGACCTCAGAATTTCAATTTCACTGTAAAAGCAGCACTGTAAATCACAGGGGCGCTAATGGAAGAGATACATGCACACACACGTTGGCTGGAACACCCTCAGCTTTGGTCTGCAGGCACTGCTGTGAATGCACAATAAAATCAGTCATAGGCAATAACCATTTACTGCCACAGATAAGGCAGAGGAAGCAAACACTCCTTGTTTGTTTAATCAACAAAACGCTGGCCCAGATGTGTTCATCGCATGTTTAATTCCAAAACAATTTCCCTAAAAGACCCCTGGATTATATTATTGTATATGTTACCAGACAATTGTTATTTGGCCTTTCCACGAGCTTGTTTAAGCATGCAAACAGTGCTGGGGATTTTCAGTGGAAACAACAGCTCTGCTGCCCACATCCTCCTCCCATCCCAAAATCCTGCCTTGGCCTTGCTCTGCAGTGCAAACCCGTACTTACGCCCTGAGCACGACCTCGGATGCGAAGGAATTCAGGTTTGCCACTTCTCCATGGCTTGAGGTTTCCAGGTTTCCAAACCTGAAAAAGGAGAGGGGCATACAGAAGAAACTCCATCAAACATTTCAAATTGCATCACTGATATATAATTATCATAAACAGCTACAAAGGGCTTCCAGCTCCAACTACAAATATGGAATCTAACAGGTGGGCAAAAATTAAGGAGTTTGAAGATTATTTCATTTAGGAGGGAAAAAAAATCCCAAGGAGGTAGCCGGGATCTTTCAAGCTAATTTGTTAATTTATAGGAAGCAGCAGCCTGCACACAGGAGGAATCAACCAAAACAGCTCCACAACCCTCTCTGCCTGCTTCCACTCCATCCTTTCCCAGAGCAATACTGCAGTGTGCAAGGAGACTTCCTTGAACCCCTTGCTCCAGCTCAGCTTCTGTTTCTCTGGCACCTGACATTCCTTCTGAGGGTTATTCCACACGAAGTTTTCTAGGGGGGCAAATTGCTCACTTTGTGCCAAAACTCCCACACATTTGTCACGGGTGGGAATGGCCCACTGGGAAAGAGGAATCCATGGGCACAACTCCAACAGCAGCCAAGGAAAATCTCCTACCTACAAGGCACCATCCCGTGCCTTGCAGGCAGCATCATGCACTTCATTTTCAGTGGGAGTGCCCCTGGTTTCAGATGCACAGCTCCATAATTACCCAGAAATAATTCCATGGCTCCTTACAGGCAGCTTTAACGCAGGCAGACAGTTACTCACTGCCCAGGATAAGCCAAGCTGATTTTATACAGTCAGATTTACACACCTGATACTAAGCTGAAGGGTTAGAACCAGAGCCTTCTTAAATGTTTGTGATACAACAATCTAGTTTCAGATGGAGGGACACAGTGGGCTGTTGTGTCAGAGCTTTCACAAACTCTTCCAAAAATGTTTCAATGGGTAGAAGTAGTGGCAGAGTTAAGCTCCTCTAAAGTATCAGTCTAAGGCTTCTCGTGTAAGAATCCCAGATCTGTTGCTAAAGGGAGAGAGTATTTCACTCTCCACTGCCATCCACTCTGTAAGATGCCTAAAATACGTCTCAGCCAGCAGACAAAAGGCGCTTTTCCCCCTGCTGGGAGAAATTTTTTGATTGGAAATTCAATTTTTATATTCAGCTTTCAAAACCTGCCGTGAACTCTTCGAGCAGAATTTATTGAGATGAGTCCCAATGTCATTGTCCTGCTATTGCATGGAAATACTAAATATGTCTTTGCAGAACATTAGGCAGTTATGTTTAAATCCCACTGGAGACACATGATGATTTTTATAAGATAAATCCATAAGACAGCAATAAACAGCAGGCAGTTTTCTGTGCAGAACTGGAGAAGAATATAAGGCTTTGTTATGCTGCCAGATGTGAACCTCTGCCCATCTCTCATCTCTCCATGAACAACAGTCATTAAATACGGGTTAGGAGGAGTTAATGAGACAGCTGATGTAAAGAACAGCCTTTCTGCAGCCTTCCAGGGCTCTGTTCTCACCAGCTCCCGGACAAAGGGCCATTCACTGCCCAGCCTGGTATGAATGCTTTGCATACAAAAAGAGACACGAGGAACAAAAGGATCCTGTAGCCCACAGAACTTTTCAGCCTTGCTTGGCGTTTGGAAAGTTACAGACTCCACTCAAAAGGGACTGACTAAGCAAATGAGAGCAGAACGTGATGGGTAGGGACTGAATGTTTAAATACTGAAAAACAGAGCGGAAAATGCACCCCTGGGTCTCTGTTAAGAAGAGGGAGGAAAACACTCTGAGTAAGTCAGAACTAATAAGGAAAGGTGGTTCTCTGCAACAGCCCCAAACAAAGCCCTAAATACGTTTGTGAGCATTGAAACAAGCAATTTGGAAGCCCAAACCCTCAGCAAGAGTAAGGTGGTTTGAATGCTACACATAAGGAATCACAGGAATGAAGTCACTTCTCTAGTTTAGCAGGCAAACCACCTGGTATAAAGGAGAGAGAAGGAATAACAGATGCTACAGGACCAGCAGTGAGCCAGACACCACAGAAAGCTGCTGTCCCAAAAGGTGTGGCTCTGCCAGCACGGGACACATCCCTTCAACATCTCCCCCTCTGCCTTCCTTGTCCTCTCCATCGACCCTCTAGCAAACCATCCCCCAGCAAAAGGAATGAATGGGAAACATAAAACTAACTTGTTCTTTGCTGTCATTACCCAGCTCCAGCTCTCCCATCAGTTCCCTCCTCTGCACACTCCTCCAGACAGGGACTGGTTGCTACTTTATCTGTGCCCGAGCCAAGCACAGCACGGCCCCGCTTTTAAGGAACACGATTATCAGGGAGAAATAAAATATGTAAGAGAGGAACCTGGCCTGCTTCTACCCTCCTCTGGACAGCTAAACATCTTTGGCTTCCATCACACTTGTGAGAACACCACTCTGGAGAATCCCACTGGGGATACCAAAGCAACCCCCACGCCCCAGGGCTGGAGGAGCCGCTCTCCTTTCCTTCCCTCCAGGAACTTCCATCGTGTGCTTTCACATCAAAATACAAACAAGATCTTTTCTCTTTTAACTCTCCCTACCCACTTGTTCCAAAGAACTAGAAAATGTCGGAACACACAGTGTTAAAAGCTTGGCAGGTTCTCAAAGCTGCCTGCTGCACTTAGCTGCCAAACTTCCATGAATACTAAAGGGATTCGGATGTCCAGTTACTCTTAAATAGCTTTGAAAACACGAGTCATCCCCCTCACTTCTCGACATACCAGTTCATGCTCGAAATTTTGTTTAGTGACTTCTAATCTGTGTTAAAAGAAAACCTCTGTAGGCCAAATCTGGCCAAAAAAATTTAACAGGGCTCCAGTCTGAAGTTTAATCAAAAGCAAAAGCCTAATGTGAAGTCCTGGAGTGATAATAAATAATAATAATAGGTTTCTAAAACTGAAGTTTCTCTTTAGTACGGCATCTGCTTTTTTTTTATTTGCCTCTGACACACAGGGAAGAGCACTTCACCTGCTTTGGGACAGAATAAATGCTTCCTGCCCCAAATTCAGTGAACACTGCACTGCTTGGGACAGGATACTCTGCAGGCAGCATCAAATGACCAACAGGTATCCATCCCCACACACTTCAGGGCACAGGATATCCAGATTTCCCAGGACACTATTTTAACAGTTCCAGGACTCTCTTTGCTTAATCTGGATTTCTCTATGTCTAATTCACACCTCAGAAACTGACAACAAATGCCAAAATTGTACTGGGTTTTTTAACTTCACTGGAACACAAACAAAAATGTAAGTACTTATAAAACACAGATTATACACTGACACTGTAATTATTAACAAGCATCATTAAAAAGAAACTTGTAAAAAAATACAGACTCTTTGCTACTTATCCTGAACTAAGGGAGAGATGAAAACCAAGCTGCTTAAAATCAATTACTATCCATCACTTTTTTTTTTTAATATTTCTTTGTAACATCTGCTTTTCTTCACAAGTCCATACATCTCAGCTGCATGTGAACCATTCCAACTTCTATAGCTTCAGTTTAATCTATATTTTCTCCCAAGCCATAAAATTCTAGATTACCCATGACATTCAAAAAGCCAAGAGAAACATCCACGGATTCTTAACCACTACACCCCTAAGATTTCTGAGAGGGGAAGGAAGTGGTGACCTCCTAGGATTTCCTGTGGATCCTACATCGTTTATTATAAAAGGCTGGGGATAATGTTGACAAGGTCAGGCTCCCCATTCCTCTGAAGGGGACATTGGAACTTGCTGAAAGTACAAAAGGCAGCAAGATCAGAACTGGGCTCAGGAAAGAAAGTTCTGTTCTGTGGACACTTTCCCCTGGGTTTCCTTGCCCCCCTCCTGACATTTTAAAGCAGCATCAGAGGAGGAGGGCAGGGCCAACTTCCTTAGAGCCTCCACGTTTTTTATCTTCTTCTATAATACCCACCATCATTTTTTTTTTTGCATTCCTCACGTTCTGTGACAGAATTGGGATGGGCTGAGAGGTAAAGCTCAGAGTAGTAAATCTGTACCTAAGTTTGCACTCCAGGATGGCTGCTCTTTTCTTGGCTGGCTTCTTACCTGACTGTCTAAGTTATTACTGTTAATATCATCACTAATTAAGCCACATAACATTCCTACAGAGCAACTGTAAAGCAGGGGTAATTTATCCATGCCTTGCTTCTTACCTACCCAGTGGGAGAGCCAAAATTAAATCCTAGGAGTTCTTATGCCACTTCTATGTTCTGATCACTAATCCTATGTTCTAATTACTACATGCCACAGTAACCACTTCTGTACACCATTTGATTTTGAGAAATGCAGTAAATATGACACTCCCAAAATAAGACCACCTCTGACCCAGCCATGTCTCAGCTAGAATTTAGGGTGAGAAAGTAATGCTGCCTGTTCCCAGCATTTATGAAGACACAGTCTGGCCATAAATGCTATTCTTATAACATTTAGCAGTTCCTGTGCTGTCTGCAAAAATGTATGGCTGCATATTCATGTGAAGCAATAGAAAGGGAGGGCAAATTCTGTGTTGTGTTTGTACAATCCCTGTTTCAAATCAGCTGTCCCCAAACAGGAGAGTTAGGACTGAAAGTATCAGCATCCAGCAAAATATCAGAATCTATTCTAGGTGTGACTCTGCAGCCCCAGCATTCTGTTGGAGGGTTTTTTTTGGGGGAAAAGCTGTATTAATTTTCCTTGTGTTGGTCCAGTTTGGGTCTTTAGCAGCCAGACACTTTCCCTACCTGGTGATTTTCATAAGAGCTGGGATGTGGGCAGCGATGCATTTACACACTGCACGTTCATGCTGAAATTCTGGATTTTGCAGCATTCTTGACACTGGGATTATTAAATCCACGTCCACTAAAAGCAATGGAAAAAATTCCTGACAACACCCTGCTGTCATGTAAATGATGGCTCCATTCCCATTCAGTACTGGCTCTTACCTGTCCAGGAGAAGCTCCAGCACTGCCTTGGTAGAAGCAAAGGCCCTGTAGGTTGAGAGGAAGATGCTGATGTAGGAAAAATCTGCATCCCCAAAAGCTGTGAGGAGGTTCTCCACCAGTTTCTCCAAAGTTCCAGCTTTTATAGCCCTGATCTTGGACGTCTCGTACTGTCTGACAGTGTGCTCTGGAGGTAACTGATCTCCTTCGCCCTGCAAAAGGGAAACAAAACCAAAGCACAAAAATCAGACAGCACCCAGATCCCTCACACAGCTTTCAGTGGATTAAATTCCATCTTTTCAGCAGAACTGCCCATCATCGTTTCCAAAATGATTTTGTCGATTTGGGCTCTCTAAGCACCAAGTGCTGCATCAAATTATGGAGTTTTTAAGTAACTCATTACGGAGTTTTTAAGCTCCTCAAAATATTTCAGAGCTTGACCACTACCAAGTTAACTCATGATTCCATCACATATTATTGCCTAAAAGAAAATCCATTATCCCCCAAAGAATAAGATTACTGAAGGGGGCAAAAGTGATAATTGGGTGTTTCACTGGACTTCTGAATAAACACGAAAACCGACCACAACTTCAGCACTGGCCCTCGTGATTGCCTCGCTGAAAACACCAGCTTTGGGGTGCCACACAAAACTAAAGGTCAGGAACACATTTGGATGCAAAACATTTCACGACACTTTCGCAAGAGGGGTGTTGAAGTCGTCTTGCAAACATTCCACGATGGCATTTCAATTTTCTACCCCCTCCCCGGTTTCCATTCGGCACAATATTTGTCCACAAATCAAGGGGTTGGGGTTGGGTGTGGTTTTTTTTAAACAGGATTTGTTTTTAATGCTTAAAAGTCTGAAAGAACTAGAAACATTCCCTTAAATTCTGCCATTATTTAGAGGAGAGTTCAGAAAAGTGTTTTTGTGACTGGTTTAAATCCTATTTTGTAAAGTACGTGGGATAAAAAGCCTTAAAAATGGGATTAGAACTATAAATTATCCAACTGAGGGCACAAAGGCAGCATGGTAATGACTTGTAGTCACTACCAACCCTGGCTTGGTATACTGAAAAAAAAAAACACAAAGAAAAATCTATTAAAAAAATAATTAGGAATAGATATCCCACCCACTTCCTATTTACACTGCTACCTGCCACTGCTTTGGAATTACATCTAACAGATATCCCCTTTTGGTTTAAACAGTAATACATATATATGTCTTTAACATTACCCTAAAGCCTATCTTTAACATTATCATAGAATTCTATCTTTAGCACTATTCCAAAGCCCTGCTATCTCATTTCCCAGCTTGTTGGGAATTAAAACACAACAAGCTGTCTCTATTAAAAAACAAAACAAAACACACAAACAAACAAACAAAGAAACGAACAAATAAAACAAACAAAACCCCAAAACTGATTAGACAGGGAAAAATTTTGCAAACTTTTGTTCCATGGATCTTATGGCTTTTTTAAAGGTGTATGATGTGTAATATACCTGACCTAAAGGCAGATCTGGAAATATATATTAATGACATACCTGAATTAAAGGTGTATCTGGAATTACACGTGATACTGTCACTACAGAAACCCTAACAGGATATGTTGTTACCACTGTAACCAAAATTTGGTTGGGTTAAAAAAAAAAAAAAAAGAAAATACAATTTTCTTGCTGACTTTTCATCTTACAATTAAAATGTTCTTTTGAAAATAACTAGCTACACGCAGTGCAACCGCTTTCAAACACTGCACTTAACTCTTAATTTTCCATCCAGCAGATTGTCCCACTCACAGTGTAATGGTTTATGGGCATATTAATCAGTGCATGCACAAAACCTCTTGATCACTGATGTGGCTGCCTTCAAAAGGAGGTCAGAATCTGCTTCCAAGGCTGATACACGCACAAAATTTTCCATTAATTGCAACACTGCAACTTCCCCAAGACATCATGTTGGGAGAATGTCGAAAAGAAACACCTCCCCACCACCACCACCACCAAAAAAACCACCAAAGCAAAACAAGAACAACCCCAAACTCTGAAAAATATAAAACTGAATTTGTCAGCAAAACACTAAACTGTTAGAAATCATGGTGAGCGTTCTGGGGTTGCTTGTATTTGTATTATTTCAGCGATTCTGCCTGCAAGTTGAAAAGGAAAAGGGACTTGGCAGACGAGCTCGATAACAGGCTTGGAGAATAAGACCTTGTGGGCTGAGTTTCATGCTAACAGGAAACTGCTCAGTCTGGATTTAATCAAGAGGCCATCCCTTCACTGACACAACCAGGCAACCCAGAGGCAAAGGAGGCTTTATGGGTTTTTTGTGCTCTCTGCTCAGAGGAACAAACTATCTACTGCCACTAAAAGATGCTCCTAAAGCTCTTTGGCGATTTCTGACAGTGGCACACGGTGACCACTGTTAGTGACACCAAGAAATGCCACCAGCCTGGCACTCTTTTGAGCATCAAAACAACAAAGAAAGGCTCTCCAGCTACCCTTGGTCTCCTCCAGCACCGTGCCCAGCAGTCTAACAGAGGTGCCAAACCCCCCATCTCAGGGTTTCATAACATTTTCTTGGTCCTTTAAAATGAACAGATATTGTATTTTATGGCCTGATTTACACTTCTTAACATCTCACTTCGATTTTTCAGGCAGCAGATTAGAGCTTTGATAATCTGCAAGTGCCAGCGATGAGCAAGTAGCTTCCTACAAGACTGACAGTCTTTCAAAAGCAAATGTAAAAAGGCTGAGTGGAGGGATAATCCTTGCACATCCCTATTTTTTTAATTTTTTTTTTGCTGTTGTGAGTGTACTGATCTGGTGTAATTCCAACATCTTTACTCACCCTTGGCAATGCTGCACCTTCAGAGGGGCCCCCTCTGTTTTAAGGTGATCATCTTACAGCTGCACAGCACAAAACATCACCTACAACACACAGTTCCTGCTGAAACAGGAGAGCTCCAAGCAGCCTGAAACACATCCAGCCTGAAAAAACTTCCTGCAAACACTACCTGTTAACCTTCAATGGGATTATAAACTAATTATAAACTCCCATCCTCTCCTAATAAAATCCTCCCTTGCAAGAGAGAGTAGAGACTCAAGGTAAAAAGGGAAGTTAAAGCTCTGATCAGTAAAAAAAACAGAGACTGCCCCAATAAAGACACACAGAACTGCAGTCATTATTTCAGAAACATCACTGGGAACAATCATTTTTACCCAGAAAACCACTGCTCTGCAGGTTTTCTTCCAATGCAAATATTATCTGTTGAGATTCTGAAAACGTGAACCATGGAATGAAATCAAGGTAATTGTTTTTTATTAGGCAGACTGGAAAAAAAATACTAAAACAAGTGGGACGAGCAGCAAGTAAATGAGATATTAAATCTTCTTCATGTTCAGCCATTTGAAACATTCCCACTCGACCAAAGACTTGTTTTATTCAGCAATTCTGCAGCTATTTTCAAGAAAATCTAGCTAACTCTTAAACTCCATTTTTACTGATTTTGACAGATTTTTAAATGCTTTTCACTTTCCTTGAAACTTAAAGCTTTTCCAGATGGAGAGTTTTCCACTCTGCTTTTATTAACTTGCTGGAATAGAAGTGCCTAAAGTACACTTCACCTTCTATGTTAACTCAAAATAAGGCACTCTAATCAAGAATTTAACTCTTTGTCTAAATATGATTCTGTATTCACCTTCTGAAAGTAGAAATAAGATGCTCTTATTTTTTTCATGTTGTTTTTTCACACACAGCTTCACCAAGAAATACCTTTAATATCTACACTCACCTTTTGGGGGAAGTAAAAAAAAAAAAACCAAACAAACAAACAAAACCAACAAAAATAAATAAATTAAGTCAAGGAATGATTGAGCTTGAAACATTAACAGTTTACTTGACACAATGTTTCCTTCCAACAAAGACCTTAATGAACTTTATAACTGAGCCTGCTCCCTTCAAGGGGAAGCAAGCAGGCTCGTCCCGTAGGTGCATGGACAGAGAAAACCCACAGCAGCTGACAATCATGCTGGACTGACTCAAACTCACACCACATGACCACTAAATAAAAAAAAAAGACACAAACAAACAACTGTGAGAAGTGGTAATTTTGCCCTAACAATGCCACATGGCAGCGACCAGACCAATCTTATCAAACAGTCACAAGAATTTCGAGTGTTTTGGGACAGGCCCTGGCTGAACACAGCCCTCCTGCCACCAGTTCTGGGATCCTGGTGGTGTTTAAGAGCCCTGCATCCCACCACTGTCCTCTCTGTCCTTGTCCCCTTTCCAGCCTAGAAAGCAGTTTGTCTGAGACAGGACTGAATTCGAAGCACAATTTCCAGCCTCGGGAAGTGTGGCTTGCAGTGCAGATTTGCCTTCCCAAGGGCAGTTGCTTTTATCCCACAGTGCACTTGGAATTAAAAGGAAATAAAATTGCTCCAGAGCTCTCTCCACTTCACTAATTCCTATTTCCCCATTTTGGATACTGATGAAAAAAAGAAAAAAGAAAAATCAGAATTCTGCACGTTGACTGCACCAAACTCAGAAGCCAAAATAACTTCATGAGCTCCTTCCTATGCTCCAGCAACAAGGGGTATTCCTGGATTTCCAAAGCTCCACCCTTTCCCTTTCCTTCCTTACCACATAAATAACCATTCTTGGCAGCAGCCCAGAGTTTCCAGGACCAATTAATTCCATGATCATCACACAAAAGGAATTCTCATTTTCTCCTCAGAGCTCACAGCCTGCCTGGTATCTGTCTGAAGCGCTGGCAAACAGTAACAAAAGTTGGGGAGCAGATTTAGAGGGGGGAAAAAAGGAAAAAGAAAAAAGAAAAAAAAAGTCTATAATACAAATGTTGTTGCTTAGTTAGAACCCTTTCACTCAGGCACCTTGCAGCTACTTAAAGCCACTCCGGGGAAAAATAGGAAACATTCCATGGTGCTGAGCTGTGCATTCTCACACCTTCTGAAAGGATGCAAATTTAGGCTCATTTGGGTATCGGTGAATTATGTGGGACTAGCGCTAAATGAATCAAAGCAAAAGGAAAGAAGCCTAATTTACACATCACCTCTCCCCTGCACCCATCGAAAGGAGTTCGAGCAAGTGCATTAAGAAATGGAATCTTCAAAGGGGTCTGGGTTAAAATGGCATTGTGCAGCTCTCACAAATAGTGGGGCTTATCCAGTCATGGGAACACAGAAATTCCTGCTCTGGATTTACCCACTCAGAAGCATCTGTGCAGCAAAGGAATGTAGCATATTGTTCAGGGAGAATCCGAGTCCTCCCAGAGGTTCACTGGGCAGCACACCTTTTAAAGAGACCAAAAATCCCCCCCAACAGCTCCCAATCCCCACCTCTGCCTCGTATGATTTATGCACCTCCCTCCTCGCTGCTTCCTACCTACTTACCTGCTTCCTTCCTTCTCATCCTGACTCTCACCCCTCTTCTACAAAGACTTTTAACAAAGCCAAGCCAAGCCCTCCAACCCTCTCCCCTCTTCTGAGCATCCTCACTGAGTTATCGGAACGTGAAAAATCAGATCACCCAACCCCTCCTCATTTCTGTTTGCTCTACAGTTTACCACAACCCTTCGAGCACGTCTGAGATGTGCTGTTTTCATAGCATTGTCAGTGTTATGAAATATTGCTTGTCCTGGTTTTGACTGGACAGTGAAGCTTGGCAAGTTCCCAAGCTCAAACAGAAAAGCAAGAAGAAGAAACCAGTCAGTCAGGTAATACTCTTAGTCATGTGCATCTCGTGCTGTTGGGGGGAAGATCAGCCATCAAATGACTGGAAACACTCTTCTAGTCCAGCAAATGAATGTGTCCCATATTAAGTATCTTCCCAAAGCCCTTCCGTATTAGAGAAAAATCATCTGTAAAACTCAGTATATCCTCCTCTCTTCAGTGGACAGGAACACCAAAATATCCCATCACCAAACCAAGTAATAAATAAATACACAAAATAATAAACAGCTAAGTGGAAAGGGCACTGGGATGAAGGCAAGGAAATGGGTTTTAGTGACCACTTTGGCAGTAAAATCAGCTCATTTTACAATGTATTTTGGCTTCTGGAGCTGAAGGAGGTGCTACACAGTGTGTCCATGAGGGAAGAGCTCTACAAAGTCTCTTTGGACTTGCATAAAACAGTCTGTGATTAATTGTCAAAACTAATAAAAGCTTTTCCAGGTATGGATTACAGAGGGTCCCTAAGGAGGGAATCAGGCAGCTGGGGCAGCTCCCCTGTGCCCCAGAAACAGTAAATAGTAATTACTGTTTCTTTTAACAGCCTTATCTTAACCCATCTTCCTCCTTCTCCACACTCTCACTGCTTCCAGTCCCTCCTGGAAATTTGTAGGAGCCAAAGCAGCCAGGAATCACTTTTAGGAACCACCAGGGAGAAAGGGAGGGGTGCTGAGCAGGGAACAACAGGGAACAATAGAGTATAAAAGGTGGCAGACAGCTCGAACACGTCACTGCACAGTGCACCTTCCACCTGAGGGATACTGGGAGGTTCAAGCTGACAGCACAGCAAATTCTGTATTTACATACAATATTTCTAAGCTGCTTAGATGTTAAGAACTCTATGTCTACCCTAAGAAATACCAGAGGAGAGCTATTATGGAAATTTGGTTTGTGAAACACTGGTCAATAAACCATTTGCCACATTCCTTTCATGAGAAATGCTAAAATATGCTGTCATTTTTTTAATAAACACCAAGTGTGGCAAAGAGAAGGGATGATTGATATTACCACTAACAGAGTAGACAGATTTCATATGGTATCATGACTTTTGACCACCAATAGAATATTTGCCCTGTGAAAAGTAACACTAGTTTTTCCTCCTTGCAGAAATGCAATTTAAATTAATTGTGGAGCTCATCATCACTTTCTGCTCAGTCAGTAGAAACAAAGAAAGTCCTGTATGAGACAGCAGGCAACAGTGCTAAACTCTAAATGGATTTAAGGGTGCCACAAGTAATAATTCTGTTGCATAATAGTAGCATGAATGCATATTACATAATCCAAAATGCTTTTATTCATCCTGATTATATTGTTGGCTCTCCTTTCACACTGTAAAGCTTGCTCAAGCAGTACACAGACATTAAATTTATACCAGTCAGGAAATCAGTGTAAACACCAAGGGCAAGAGTGATGGATTTTTAACAGCATGAATAGCTGGAAATTAAAACTGTAGGTGCAGGGAGATTAAACACATTCTGACAGAGAAAACAGCAGGAGACTGATTCAGATTTTAAAATAAACTGAACTGGAAACAAGGTATTTTTGTGGAGCAACAAATATCCAAGAAAGGCTGTTATATGTTTCATAATAATTACTGTGAGCAATCTCTAATGCCAAGCTTTTGAAGTATTTTAGAAAAGAAAGAGGTTAGCAGTAAGTAACCACTTATATGACCACAGCATGAATATGTACCTAAATTGAGTTATAAGTCTCATTTCCATGGCTGTGCTTTTTACTACCCTTTGTTTTGAAACTAAGAGGCCTCTCCAGGGCGGGGTCTGAGCAGAAAAAGCAGTAATAGTAAGCTAATGTTTCCTAATATTAAGTGTTACCAGCTTGAACATTTATTTACGTGCTGAAAGAGTCCAAAAATATTAAGGCCATTATTAGTCCAGGCCAAACTGCATTTTTACTGTATTATCTAGGCATCCCAGGGGACTGACTATGGAATTTCTTTGGGTTCTTCTCTTGCACCCACACCCCTACAGAGGCAGGGGGTGACTCTGTATGACCACACGTGTGTGTGTGTGTGTACCACACCTGCACAGCAGCATCCTTGTCCCAGTTCTTACAGGTATTTTCTCTGTGACAAGTTCTGTATGACAAACAAACATGTGACAGCTAAACACACTGCATGCCCACACAAATTATTGCATTCTTCCAACCACAGCACCAGCCCTCACCCCTTCTCTTTTGACACAGCAGAAACAGCGTGAGCTGGCCCTGAACCCACTGCAGATTGCTGTATTTTGGCTTAAGAATGCTACACTTGGACTTAAATCCCTGGGCAATGGACACAAATCAAAACACATAATTATGTGGAAGTACTGAGTCAGAATGCAAACAAGTATAGCTTACATGTAAAGGGGAAAGAAAGAAAGAAAGAAGGAGAGAAAAAAATGTCAGATAAAACAGAAATTGTCCGTGTTTGCTGTCTGTTCTTTCGATTTTTGTTCTTTTTTTGGGGGGGGGGGGGTTGTTGTTCAATTCCCCATCAGGAGTTAACAGCATACTTCTGCTCTTCTCAGCCCTGTTCTAACTTTATGACCACCTGATGTTTTCCCGAACAAAGCGCCTGTTTTTTTGCGGGAAGAATGCAAGCCTCGTGCTTTGAGTAAGTGTGCAAGAGTTCATTCACATTTTGTCTGCTCCGGGGAGCCAGCAGCCCGGAGCACAGCCAGGATCAATCCCAAGCACTCCAGGGGAGGAATGCAAAGGCCTGAGATCTGCCTTCCAAACGAAACACGCTGGTGTTACTCGCTGGACGTTTCCAACAGCAGCACAATTGGCATCTCCAAACAGAAGGCACTGCCCCTGCCCTGAAGGATTTCTACTCTAAAAATATTAGGAAGGAATAAAACCTGTGAGAGCTCTAACACGAGGGTTTATTTCTGCTTTAGGACATACAGATAATAACAAATTTAGATCACTGATTTTTTAAGAGTCAGAAGGAACCGCTGAGACCTGAAAATCTGACGGGATCTACCCCAAGACTCCAGTTTGAAGCCCGGGAGCTCTGAACACATCTCAGAGCATTCAGTCATTCCACACTGTTCAATCACTCTGAGACCTTTCGGTACAAAATGCCACTCTGTGATAAAAATATGTTGTTTCACTCGCACAAAGAGCCCGTGGAGTGCCCAGAGAGGAAGAAACAGCCACTGACTGGGAGAAAGGTTGAGCCTCGGGAAGGAGAAAGGCAACTGTACAAAGCAGCTGAGGGGGTGGGAGAGGAGAAGAAAATAACCCCTTAAACTCCTTTCAGACTAACAAGGTGAGGAGAACAGAAGAGAAAAATAGGTGAAATAATAGGATATAATAACAGGATCGCTCCACAGAAGCGTTTCAAATGCCTACACCTGATCAGTGCCGCCCTGGCCCAGCAGCAGCGTTGCTGGCTGTTGTGGGACATCCACAAAGGTGACAGAGAGGAACAGATCAAAACCCCCTCAGGTTGTCACCCAGTAACCTGCAGAGTAAAAGCTGCTACCATGCAAAGTGCCACAAAGCTTCACACCTCAGGTGGAGGCAGCCAAAAACCTCACTTTGGTTGACAAAGCCCCTAAAGGGGGAGATATGATGGGCAAGAGATGGCTTGTGCAACTAGGTGCAGGTAAATGTGAAAAGCCAGCAAAGAAGTCCTACCCTCAAAGGTCACACAGTGGCACACAGATCAGAGGAAAGACCTGAAGGGTCAGAGCAGGCAGAACATCAAATCTTTCAGCACAACGCTTGGAAGCAGCACCAGAAAGCAAACAATTCTGCAAGGTATAAATAAAGGGTACCAAAGCAAGTCAAAGGACATTATTCTTCCACTGCTGAAAAGGCCTGATGGGACCACATGTAGAGTATCATGCTCTGCTCGAGCTGCCTTATTTTTAAAGCAGCAATTACGAAGCTGAATGGGGTAAAGCAAAGGGCAACCCACACAACCCTTATATTTGCAGAGCCTAAAGCAGCAAGGATGCAAAGTTTTGCTTTACACACACACACAAAAGGCAGGATCTGAGCACTCAGAGAATTCTCCCTGACCAGGAGGAGGTTGCAGGGCTGGTGGAAAACCAGCCCACACCAAACTCCTGTAGGGTGTCACAATGTGGCCCTGACATCTCCACACCATTAAAGTTCTCGTGATTCTTGTAGGAAGTGCCCGTGTTCAACCTTATTCTGCCTCATTAAATCTTTGCTGCAAACAAATTGAAACCAGAACTTTATAAACAGCCACACATAATAACTGTGGGGTTTTTCCCCCCTCTGACAATGGCCAGATGCAATGGAGGAAGGTGAAGGAATAACACCCATAACATTCTGAACAACCAGCCCAGAGGAAAAGGCTCTTCTCAGCTGCAGGACGTGTTTGTTTTGCAGCTAAATCACAAAAATTCATGTCTTGTGTTTTCAATCTCATATAGTATTCATGCATTTGTTCCCATTATTTATACAAATGTCCAATCCTTTCTGAATCCTCCCAGACTTGGTTGGACTCGGTTACTTCCAGTGGCGTGTCCCTCCAGGTTAATTACATGCAGTGTAAAAGTCACTCATTTCTTTCTCCCCCTTGCTTTCAAAACCACCAAACAGTCCCTGGAGATAAAGTGCCCCTTCTCCACTCACTGTCTGAATGGTTTTACTATATCTCCCTACTCACAGAGCCTCAATCCTGTGAGGATTTCTTGTTAAACCAGCGCATCAACTCTAGCTGCAACAAGACACACATTTAACAGTCCTCACCCTTCCAGCATCTCCAAATCCTTTCCCACCTGTGGACCCCTTTTTCCAGGCCTCTGATCTTTGAGATGAGGAAAGCAGCACGAGGAATGAGTGAGGTGCTACTGTCATCTCCTGAACAGTATTTTCTAAGCTTCACTTCATTCCCCCCCTTCCCCTGATACAGCTTCATGTTCGAGCTCGGCTTTCCCGACAGCATCGTGGTGGGCAAACACTTCCACAGTACTCTGGACTCTCACAAGTCCAGGTCTTCTCCCCAGGTGGTTTTAATTAATTCACTTCTGGTCCTAAATTGTTTCCATGTGCTGCTGTGCCTCGTTAAGCAGCTGCTCCTTGCAGCATGCATGTCACATGTGGGGAAGATATCCATGTGATAACATTATGAAGCCACTAAGTAAATATTACCACGCAGCTCTGACAGCTAATCCATCTCCCCCCCGACTTTTTTTTAATGCTTCCAACCTTTCAGCAACCTAAAAAAAAAAAAAAAAAAATAGCCTTTTTAAAGTCACATTATCACAGGAACACTTTTTCCTGCTCTCTTTCCCACCCACCCCCAAATAAAGGGGAGTCTACCAAACCCAGGATTCGGCACTGCAGCTGAATTTTAATCCCCACCCAAATCACACTCCTGTGCTATGTTACGTGACAACATACTTCACACAGCCAGTCTGGTGAAGATTTGCAGCCGTGCTTTGGAAGTTACTTGGATGAAAGATGCTTTAAGAATGCAGGACCATTATCATTTCACTTGGATATGTTTTTACTTTCCTTCCAGTCCCTAAATTGTCACCTACTGGCGACATGGTGCTGAACTGAACCACAGTGCAGCTGGATTCAGGTGTTAGCATGAGTTCAGTTTGGTCCAAGGGAACAGGATTTCCAGGAACAGCAGAAGGATTTCCATGTCCAAACCACAGAATTCCTCGCTACAGCTTTAAAACTTTGTATTAAAAAAAAAAAAAATCAAAATTAAAAAGAAACCCACATCCTCGTACATCTCAATAAAATTCTTATTCCAGAAGGTGTAAAAAACCTAACACAGACTTTATAGTTGCACCCCACGTGCTAATGTACCACCCACAAAGAACTAGGAGTCACTTCTGAGGAGCTGGTATGGCCACTGAATGGGAAAATAGAGCATTTTGGGGGTGAAACGAGGGCAAAAGCAGTTCTGGGAGACTGCAAGAGCAAACCGTGACAACTTCCTGGAACCAGCTCCCGGTCAGCTGCTCAACCCTTCAGGAATGAGGTCCCAATTCCCTTTAAGAATAATGTTTTACAACCTCTGACACCGCCTTACTGGGGTGAGAACACTAAGACATCACACGAGATTTGCCTCTGCTTTACAAGGCACAACACCCTGGCCACACAAAGACAAGCAAGAGCAGGATTCAACCCCGAGTTAGCATTTATTTACCCCTTCCACACAAAACAACCCCCTCACTTTCTTCCAGGGGCTAAGCCACCACTTTGTGCTCACTTCTTCACACAGCTCTACCCCCTTACAGTGCTGGCTAAAGGAAGTTATTACACTTAGCAAGCAGATTCCTAGGGCAGGAGGAAAAGATGCGAGCTCAAAGTGTGTGCATTTCCACACATATTTTTAATTAGCTCTACCAAGGTTAAATTCAAATCCAAGCGTGACTAACGTGCTTGCAATGCTTCAGCCTGTTCCTTGAATGAAAACATCAGAACCCAAACTGTAAAACTAATGGTTTCTCCAGGGCTATTCTCTCTGCACAGCATCTCAGTCCAGTTCTTGTGCTGCTGCTCCCAGGCTTTCCAATGACACATAGCCACATTCCTTGCCAAGCTCTTCTTTAACCCAACAAGTGACCTACATCTAGCATCCAGAAAGAAAATACCAAGGGTTTTTGCAGTGAGCTGATCTTTGGGTTATTCCTTTGACTTTCTGCTTCTTGAAAAAAAAAAAAAAGAAAGCAAACCAATATTCAAGCGATGTCAGCAGCGAGATATTTAAGGTGCTGAATTCAGGGAGAACCTCTACCATCCAAGTAGCACAGTTAAAAATAAAAGACAGTCATCCTGGCTTGTCAGAGGAATTCCCAGGAGAGAGCAATTACAGCACAGGATGTCATTATATTCCTACATGTCACAGGTAAACTGAAAGTATGCCAAGAGCAAGGTTTTGTCCGTAAGCAGGTTTGGCTGAGAGATTTCCAAAATGCAGATCCACACCCGTGCAACAGCAGAGCAGTCTCCAACAACTTCTGCTCAAGAGGCTCCCTTAGCTCTTGTCATTCCACTTAACCTAAAGATCATTAGCAAGAGATGCCTCTGCACAGCCCTTGGGAAGGGAGGCTGCCTGTGTTTCTCCCCCTTGTTCCATGCTGGAGTATCCCTTAACTCTGTTAATAACACCACAAGATTAAAGCACTGCCACCCTGTCACGCTTTGACAGCTTGGAATGGGAGGTTTTAAACCCAACTGAGAGCATGACACTGCGCTGCAAAGCCAGTTACCCTTCTAATTATGCACCTTGGATTTGGAACTGGGAAAGTAATGGAACAGTAATCTTTCAGGCTTCCATTTTAAAACTCTTAATAGGCTCAGTTTCTATTTCTGAGTGTGTGTTGCACACACAGCCTCCATTACCCAGCTGATGTCTGCATCCAAGAGTGCTCCTTAGGATATCCCTGGAGCAGAGATCTGGGAAGTAAGGAGAAAAATATTCCATGAGGAGTCATTAATAAGGGCTATGATGCCATGGTACCATTATGCCCACAAGTGAAGGAAGGACAGGAGGAAAGAGCCTACTCCAAACCGAAAGACAAGCTGAATGAGATGCCAAAGCTCTCCTCTGGATAACTGTGTACCTGTCTGCAGGTAAAAGCATTCAGCTCCCTCTGCATTTATCTACTTTGTGGGTCTCCAGCACCTGACAGGCACCTTCCCCCACGCAATACCAGTGTGAGCACACCCCACCTTTCTTCCTTCTCCAAGACAGTTCCCCAGAGGATCTGGAGTGGGCAATAGCACAACTCAGTTTCAATCAGGAGTCTGTCAGCTCCTTGGGAACTGCTTTTCTGCTTCTGCCAAACCCACGGCCAGAACTACACCCTTGGCCTTGGTCTGGGCGGTCAGGACAGGCTGGAGGAACCTGATTGAAGGGTCTGATTTAGCCAAAAGGGACCAACACATGCTCTAAACCGAGACAAAACAGCAAGCTGCAGAGAGGAGGGCAATGATCAGCCAAGCCCTGGCCTGCTGCTTCCACAGGAAACTGCACTCAGCCACAACATCTGGATCTAAGGGGTAAGATAAAAAAGAAATCACAGAGCTGGCTCGGAAGGCACGGGGGAGGGCAGGAGCGGGCTCGAAGAAAATTTGAGGTTTGCCTGTTCCCAAAACGTTGATGATTCCAGGCACCATTTAAATCTCAACCCGTATTTAGGAGGTCTGTGTTGGAAAGAAAGAAATCCAAACTTAAAGCTTCTTTTCGGACATACTGTTCAACTTCAGAGAGGGGATTGTGACTGTGTCCTAGGTCCTAGCTGGGATATAGCTGAGTTAGACACGAGTTTTTGCAATGTTTTTCTGACTGAGCTCTCCAACACAAGCTTCCTGCCAGTGTAAGTGACTGCAGAGGTGTTTAGAAGCCAAACCTGTGGTCATGTGCAGTTTTCAGTGTGAGACAATCACTCAAAATTTATTTTTAAAGACACCGCAAAATTCCCAGGAAATGTAGTTATCAAATAATATCGGTGTTAAGAAAACACACAAATATTTAATGACAGGTTTTGTGCTTTTCAGATTTTTCCCCTTTCAGCATTTTTAAGGTATTGAAAAACACCCTTCCACAGCAGTTCATTTTTAATTTTGGAAGAACATGTTCTGCTATACACCCAATGTTACAGTAGTAAAGACACCTCGAGACAAGTAATATTTTGACTCCACCTCTGCCTGAACAAACTCTCCAGAGCCAGAAGTTCAGCTGTGGCCAAGAAGAGAAAGCAGAAATTAAAAACCAAGTCTCTCGAATCTCTAGACGTGCATGCAACAGTTAATGAAGCCAGGCAGGCTGGCCATGAGGGAGCAGAATATTCCTGTGTTATTGGGATATTTAAGACTCAAAGAGGAGTCCACATCATCCATCAGCAGAGCATGAAACTTGATGTGTGAGCGTGGGCTCTGAAAAAGCTCAGCAATCATCTGAGATGTGGAAACACCGCACAGAGGCTCGGGAGAACTGATGTTCCTACCCCCCTGAATACTCCAGAGGCACACTGTAAGTCTCTTCCTCACTCCTTCCCGGATACAGGACTCCGATAGCAAAAATATTTGCAGGCTTTAGGGAGCCCCTCCTGTCTCAGAGGCTCATTCCTCACTGCTTCCCTCAGACTCCAAGGGCTGGACAGGGGTCACCCACCCCTCCCTAACTTCTGGAAAGGTGGGATAAAGCAGCACAGCTGGTTTACACGGAGCTCCATGAAAGTCACTTCACAGCCCTTTAAAACCTCGCTAGCTTTTATTTTAGTAACCCTCTTGTCTGGCTGCCCACACCACACCCATGCCTCCATTCCTCCCACACCGCTCTTCCCCACCTCCCTTCAATCCCCCCATCTCTTAACTTCTCTACCCACTGCTTTTTCCACTCCCTTTCCACTGTTTACTTCTCAGTTTACTGTTTATAATAAATCACCGCCTGCAGTTCACCACTCCAGCACCATTCATGCTCTGTCAGCATATTGCTCCTGGCCACAGAAATTCAGGTATTCAGCAGCTGATCTCCTTTTACAGCCATTGCTTGGCTGTTCTTATCTCCTCATGATGACTCAGCTCATCTTTGTTTCATTTCTCGGGGGTACCTGGCTGTCGGTTCAAGATCAAAAACCCCCCCAGAACTCTCAACTTTTCACCTGTCTCTCCTGTTTTGTTGCCTTTCCTTCCTGGACAATAGCACCATCCTGTTGGGACATGCAGGGTGCCAGCTCTCCATGGCCTGTGTTTACACCCTCAGAGGGAAGCTGGATCCAATTTTTCAGGGTTTTTATTCTCTGTCATAGCTTTAAAACACAACACTCTCTTTCTAGCAACATCATTCAAACTCCTTGCTGCACTTTCAAACCTTCCATTCCAGGTACTGATACAGCTTTTTGTCTAGCCTGACATAATGCCACCCAAAATCCTGCTGCAGAAAGCATCCTCCTGATCCCTTCTTTGGAGCGTGCCATCCATCTGAACAAATCTCTGCTCCTCCATCCTTTTCTCTCACAAAAGAAGTCAGGCCATGTATCTCAGCTTCCATGGCTTTTGTGGCTTGTTCTTCTCTCCCTCAGAACCCTGGAGACCTCTCAAGGTGTATCCTGGAGATACCAAAACCCACTTTGTTTTCAAAATAGGAAAAAAAAAGGCTTCATGTTTTCTGTGGTTGAACCTATCATGTTTGGGAGGGATTCCCTCTAAATATTCCCAGAAGGTAAACTTGACTTTTGAAGCTTTGATACCAATCATCAGCTGAGACAGCATGTGTGTACAAGCAATCCTCTTTAGATATCACATCTGTAAGTTCTTTTTAGCCAAAATAGTGCTTTTGTGTAGCCTCTCACAACGCTGAGCTTCTACCAGGGCTATTAATACTCCCTAATACTGCAGTGCTTAAAGTCTTTAAGCTTCACTAAATATTTAGTATTAAGTATTTGGTGACAAAAGCAGTGGCTATTATGGGATTGGCAGCCTTTGATGTCTGATATTAAATTTAAAGCTAAGAAATTTGGTGATTATCCAAAAGCTTTCAGCACTTCTGAAAGTCACGGAGCTGCTGATGCCTGCCTAAGTCACAGCCTGTTTGTCTTCTTCTTTTATTAACCACAGAAGTTAGAAACACAAGACAGGCATTTACAGGTCACAAACTGACTTTGAAAAGTAATTTTTGACGAAGTAAATCCAGGCATGCATATAATCAATAAGAGAGTTACTCTGTGGCTCAATACTTGCTGATGTACAAATGGTTGTTCCCACTTTTCAGCTGACTTGAGTCTTCAACCTAAGCCTGACTTAGAGCACCATCAAAAAAAATTAAGTCCAATACTGATAAATCCAATGTCTTGTTAATTTAGTGGTATGAATTTCAAAGCACAGGACAAAAAAAGCATCATAAACCCCTATAAACTCCAGATTAAAAAAAAAAAAAAAAAAAAGTCACCTGATGATGATTTTAAAAGAGACAATCAGGCTTTTCAAGGCCAGACTGCTGGGGGCAGGGATGACTACTCATAAATAATGCTCTGGGTTAGAGGCTATTTATTGATTTTAAGGACCACAAAAAAGCCATTAATAAAACAAGATCTCAAAAAGGGCTGAAAATATTTTGTGTTCTGAAGAGCTTAAGGGAAACAAACAGCCCATATGTTTCAAAATATGATTAAGTAATATGCAAGAGATTTTTTTTTTATTATTTTTTGCTTCTGGAAAAGGCCAGCCTGGCAGCTGAAGTCACCGATTTATGCCCAGAACAGGTGTGGGTTTCTGACACGCTGCCTCCTTCCCCACAAACAGGGCTTGATTCTGACCTGAGAAAACTACCACTAGCCACAGAAAGCTGAGAGTCACTGCTCTGACCTTGCAGTCCCTTCTCCTGGTAAGATGGGCACCATCAGCTGTGGTGATGACCTCAGGAACACACACACACTCCCTTTCCTTTGAAAAGGCCTGGCAAACTCCTTCTACGTATAAGGAACGACACAGCCCAAACAGGACAAAATCCTACTTTTCTGAAGTATGTTTATGGGTCACAGACAAATGCAAAATGAGCTCCACCTCTTACCAAAAAAAAAAAAAAAACCACACCAAAAACCAAAAAAACCCCACCATCTGGGAAAGTTACAGCAGCTCAAATATACTTTGTAATATTTTTCCTGGTTAAAACAGGAGGCAGAGATGGGAAATCTGCCACTCAAAGGAAGCAGATTCGAAATTATCTGTTCTGATTAGAACTCCGTGTACTTCTTGGAGACAAGGGAAGGGGAGATTCTAAGCACTATCTGTGTGCAGGGCAGAATTTGCTGTTTTTTCTCGACTGTGGTTCCAGCACTGCTGTGTTGCTTCACGTCACAGGAGCTTCACAGGAAAATGACTGGGTATAAACCTCAGGGCAGTTCTAAAAGCCTTTAAAATACATATCTGGATACTACATCAAACCAACTCCTTATGTTATTTCCTTTGATCCCAAAGAAAATACGTAATCATAACAAAGCACTATGAAAGTCATAGGTACCTGCTGAAGATTTGGCTCAAACTGCCACAGCTGCACTGATTGCAGGGAAGTGAGGACATTTTATATCAGCTGGGGACTTGGCCTGAGAAAGGTGAAGGCACTCAGCAGCGTGTCAAACTGAGTGCTTGTGCATTTAAGCTCATTTTACTTACCACTGAAAGCCTTTGTGCTTTGAAGGCATCTTTGAAAAATGAGACAGAGCTGTAATTCTGGCAGAAATGCAATTAATTTCTCACCTGGCTGAGAAAGCAATAGAAAAATTGGACCCAACCTGTACTTCCTTAAGTTCTGAGGAAGTTCTGCTGACTTCTTAGAGATCTTTATCAGTCAAGATGCCATGACTGTTTGTTTGGCAGACCTGAGACAGGTTCTCAACAGTCAGAAACGAGCCACAGTCCAGTCTGAAATAACTGTAAAATGTTCAGCTTCTCAGGCCCTAAGCGAAGATCCTTATTGCTGCACCAAGAATCACCCGATCCACGGCCACAACTGGCCAAATTGTTTTTACAGGTCAAGAAGAGAGGAAGAGTCAACACAAGGGAGAGTGTTATTTCAGATGACCCAAGCAGAATATTTCAGTGCTTTGGTTTGGAATTTTTTTTTTTTTTTGATAACGAGAGCCCTCAGTGTTAGAAGTTAATATTGTAACAATTCATGTGGAATTCAGCTCCCTGGAGGAGGCTCCAAAGTCCATGAGCAGCCTTCCCAAATGCCACCGCGCCAGCTTCACTTACCCCCAGCCACCTTGCTCCTTTGTTGGCAGCCTGCTGAATCTGCACTTTTTTAAGGGTGACATTGTAGACAGCTCCCTCTTCTACCTCTTCACCCCCATCCTGAAATGTGGTCTGCCGGGAAAAGGAGAAAGAAAGAAAGAAAGAAAAAAAAAAAGAAAGATAAAAAGGAGCGTTTTTCCCCTTCTGCTCACCACAATCTATACCAGGTGCTCTGCTGCTTCTCGCAGAGCCGAGGAGATGGGCAGCACAAAGTAAACACAACAATCAAAGCAACACAGGATACCTTTAGGTTGAGGGAACACTGGAGATATTCTTGGCAAGCTGTCCTTTCCTGTGGTATCAAGATACCCGACTTTCCATTTAACTGTTTTTCCTAGACTAGCACATATTTTAAATAGTTGCATAAAGTCTTTTCTAAGTTAAGAGTTTGGTTTTGATTAGCAGTCTGCTCTTCCCTTCTCCCCCCTCCTCTCCTTTTCTACAGCAATTAATCTCCTTGGCTTTCTAGTTAAGGAACGAATCTCACTTCTAAAACTATTGAATTACTTCGGCGGCCAGCCTTGAAACTTTGAAAGCTAACAAGCACAGCAACGTTTTAATTGTCTTGACAAGGAGGGATCTGAAGCGCTTTGTGGTTGGCTTTTCCACAAGCTATTATTTCAAGAACAACAAGGAAAAAACAGACAAACAAACAAAAACAAAAACCAAACAAGCTTTGCAGACTGGAGGCTTTAAAACTCGCAAATAATGGAAAGCGGAGGAAAATAAAGCAGAGTGCAACGTCCTCCAAAGTTGCAGCTAACAGAGACTCTGCTCGGCACAGCATCGCTCGGCACCGGGCACCGCACAGCATCGTATCAGCATCGGGCACAGCACAGCATCGGCACCGGGCACCGCACAGCATCGGCACCGGGCACAGCATCGGCACCGGGCACAGCATCGCTCGGCACCGGGCACAGCATCGGCACCGGGCACAGCACCGCATCGGCACGGGGCACAGCATCGTATCAGCGCCGGGCACAGCATCGGCACCGGGCACAGCATCGGCACCGGGCACAGCATCGGCACCGGGCACAGCATCGCTCGGCACCGGGCACAGCATCGGCACCGGGCACAGCATCGCTCGGTACCGGGCACAGCATCGCTCGGTACCGGGCACAGCATCGCTCGGCACCGCTCGGTAGCGGGCACGGCCCCACCAGCAGCGGGCAGGGCAGCGGGATCCGCGGGCAGGGGGGAAGGCAAGGGAGAGGGACGGGACACCCGGTTACCATTTTGGCTCTCCACAGCAGTTTCATCCTCGGTGCCTTTCCCGGGCGCCTGGACGGGACACGCCGCGCTGCCCCCGCCGCTCCGCCCCGAGCGCGGCCGCCGCGGGCCGGGCCGGGCCGAGCCGAGCCGAGCGGCCCCTCACGGCAGAGCGGGAGGGAGCGGGGGAGGCGGCCCGGCCCTGGCCCCGCCTCGGCCCGGCCCCGCCGACAGCCTTCCTGTTTACAGCGGGCAGTCCCGCGGAGCGGCGATTCCTGCCCGTGGGGGTCCCCTCGGAGGGACGGGCGCGGCGCGTCCTGCCCGGAGAAAGCGCCTCTGGCCCTCCTGCCTCGCCCGCTGCCCGGGCAGGGCTGAGGGGAGCGGGGGCGGCGGCGGCAAGGGTGTTGGTGCCGCTGTAAGGAAGGAGTTTTAAGCCAGGCTTAACTTTAAAAACTTCTACGAGTTGGAAAGTGAGGAAGTTAAAGGTTACGGTGAGCCCTAGCCCTGCCCGGCAATCGCCCACAGCGTCACAGAAATACAGAATATGCTGAGTTGGAAGGGAAGCTTCCCACCTGATAAGCAATGCCAGCCTGTCCCCGAGAGCGTTGTCCAAACACTCCCGGAGCTCTGGCAGCCTTGGGGTTGTACCCACTGCCCTGGCGAGCCTGTTCAGTGCCAACCACCCCTGGAGAAAGAACCTTTCCCTGAGATCCAACCTAACCCTCCCCTAACACAGCTCCAGCCGTTCCCTGGGTCCTGTCCCTGCTCACACAGAGCAGAGATCAGCGCCTGTCCCTTCACTGCCCCTCGGGAGGGAGCTGCAGACTCCGATGAGCTCTGACCTCAGTCTTCTTCTCCAGGCTGAACAGACCAAGTGCCCTCAGCTGCCCCTCATACAGCTTCTCCTCCGAACTCTCCACCATCCTCAAGGCCCTCCTTTGTATGCTCCCTAGTAGCTTAATATCCTTATTTTTTTCCATCTTGCTCACAGATGAGCCCCTATGAGCCATGACCGTCTCTGTAGGAGCTCCAGCTGTAGGCACTTGTGTGCTGACACGAGAATCTCAAAACACTCTAAAAAAACCACAAACTTAGTTGTCTGCTGAGCTGTCTTTTAATTACCTGCTTTTTGGGACTTACAAATTAAAATAGAGATGATTCAAGTGTGTGAATTCCTGTGCAAGGCAATAAAAGCACGAAGAATTGACCCAGAGAGCTGAGATCTCCCGAAGCCCAACACTCCAGCATGTTAATGTTTTCATATACACAGGCGTTAGTGCTGATGACCTGAGGAGCAGTGCAGGTTCACAGGCTGTTAGCACAAGCAGCTGTTAAGATGAGGCACCCTGCAGAAGCCAGGAACATTATTTTAAGCTACAAAACCACGACCGAGCTGTGTGGTCACGGGTGACCTGATCTGATCACTTGCAGGCTGTGCATTTAAGTTTACTTGCTTGATCCTGAAGTGACCCTGAATACACTGAGACACACACACACACAGGCTTTAATAACCTGGCTCAAACCTATTGTACCATCCAAATCAAAGTCTGGATTCCCCCAAAGTCCCTTGGCTTCTCCCGTGAAACGGCACAGAGCATTCTGAATGCTTTACGTTTTGCAAACCGCTTTTCCCACGTCATAATTTTAAGGTGCAGAAACCGGAGTGTGAGTCGAATCCCTTGTGGCCAGCCCCGCAGGCATGCCAGCAGCTTCAGGGACAAGTTGCTATTGAACAGGACACACGTATCAGCATATGAAAAGGGAGATCCTGCTACAAGGACTACAACACCAAAGCCAAATAACTGTGCTGAAATAAAGGCTTTCTCACAGTACCGTGTTCTGGTGCCACGGTAAGTGCGCTGTCATCACTTTGGGTGGCAGTCACCAAACCACTCTATCTCTTTAATAAAAAGAAAATGGCAGTGAATGAATACAGATTCAATTTGGCAATCAGGGCAGTCATCTGAGACAGTCATGTTTCAGACTGAATCCTTACGGAACACCTTATGGAGAGACAAGCTCAGGACTTCCCATTCAAAGCAGGGCACAGAACTCTCAGGGATGAATGTTCCTGAACCCTTTTGGCCAGTGACAAGTGACAGAGAGAAGCTCCATCAGGAAGGAGCACCACATGACCTCATCCAGCTGAGCAGGGAGCAAAAAACTACCCTTTTTGTTCATTAGATTTGCCATTAGTCCTCCACAGAGTTAGATTCTTTTCCAAATTATTTTTAGTGAGATACAGTGCCCAGGCTTCAGAATTGTTGAATTGTTTAGGTTAGGAACAATCTCTAAGATAACCGAGTCCAACCATGTCACAGTGAAAAGTTACAAGAGGAACAGTAATCAAGCATTCTATTGATAACTGTCTCCCTTGGGAAGACGATATTTCAAGGCCCCTAAAAATCTGCCTTATATCCAAACACTGGTTATTTGACACTGAAAAGGGAGAAAAGCATACACAGCATTTAATTTCCATTTCGTTGCATTCTGATTCCATTATTATATAGTGTTCAACCACTTATTTGAGGCCGAGAGAGAGAGGGTTAGGAGGCACAGGAAAACACGAAGGCAAAGCAGGCTCTGATTCATCTAAAAGATGTTCTCTTAAGGTTTCAAGGGCAGAGGGAAGTCTGAAACTAATAAAGAGTCTGCAGCTCAGTTCAGCAGCACTACCAGGCTGCTCTCTTAGCAGGCTTTAATCACAAAACCGATCTACACCAATGAACCACGCGGTCAGCGCTGCGTTAAGCGTTTGGTTCTTTCCAAATCATGTTCACGTGCAATAAATACATTCCAGCCATAATCAAGCTCTGTGCCTGCCCTTTCTACCGAGTCAGAGTTGTTCCTCTGATACATCTGAGCACGCGTTCTCCCTCCCCCTCGCGACGAGAGGGAAGCACAAATCCACTTGTGGATGCAACCTTACACTTCTCGCAGTGAAATGTTATATAAGAAAATGCTTTGAAGTCTGGAAAGTTCTCAGACTGCAGATCATTGACCACTTACAGCCCAACAAGAGCTGGCCGACTGTCCACAGAGAAATAAGGCAGTTGCAGAGTGATGATTTTTCCTTGTTTTCAGCTGTTGCTACAGCTGGCACGCAGATGTTTTCACGAGAAGACAAAGCAAAAGACCTATAAAGCAGCTGGAAATGAAGAAAAGCTCATCTGACTGCCTCTGCTCGGGGCCTGGCAGGAGGGGAGAAGGAAGCAGAAGACAGAGAGACCCAAATATGGAAAATACTCAGGAGAGCAAAGGAAAAGGACAAAGCAACCAGGTGATGTAAGAATGGTCCCAGACAGCTTCTCCAGGAGAGAAAGGCCTCATGCAGCCTGAAAGGAAAGAAGCCACGTACCTTCACCAGGAAGGGATGCTCCCTGGGAGCTGGGAAAGAAAACACACCACTCTCTCCTTTTTTTTTTCTTTTTTCTTTTTTTTTTTTTTTTTTTTTTAATTTTTTTTGGAAAAAATACTCCTTGCATTACAAAAGCCATAAGTTAAGCCATGGTTTCAATGGTCCTTTCAACGGCAGTGCCAGCTCAAAGCCATTTCCACTCCTTGGTGCTCCATTAGGCCGGGAGCCAGAACTGTTTGGTGTGTTGTTTATGCAAGACATTTCCCAGTAACCATGCCTTTGCAGTCAACATTTTTACAGTATTACCTTTCTTTCTGAAGCAATGCCACCTCAAGGGCACTACCTAAATGTTAATTGAACAAGAAAATTCCATGACACGCCCTGTCTGTTCATCCCACTGGAAATATACGAATCTATCATCTATCTCTGTCCAAAGAGACACCCCTGCAATGGATGATGCATTACAAGTGCACTCCCACAAAAGGAAATAAATCCTGTTTCTATTAAGACCATCTCATTAGTAGTTATTCATCTGCTTTCTATAAACCACATTTAGTTCTTGCCTTTCATTTCTGGCACATGCCCTCACTTTGATAATTAACAGGTGCTGTGGGCTACAGTTCTGGAGGCTGAGACTGAAAAAAAATCATATGCAGATGAACCACAAAAGCTGCAGAATGCAGACACTATAGAAACCCAAACACAAATCGGTTTTCTATTGTGTTTGGCAGCAGACTCTGAACTGTAGCTTGGCTGCAGAGAGCTCTTTACCACAGGGTTCACCTGGGTCTGTTCCCTTACGTTGTGAACACCCGAGTTCCAGCCTCCCACTCAATTACACAGTCAGTTTGTCAGGGAGTGCTTTAGAGCTGCTTAACATTCAGTGCACTGCAATCTCACCTGCACTGAAGGTCCTTTATGGCACAGAGCACCTCACAGGCACATAACCTCCTGCAGGCATTTCCATCAGCACGGGGCAGGGCTTTGCACGTGCTGGCCTGGAGGGTAACAGAGGTGAGCCAGGCCTTCCACCTGCCTCATCTGGAGATAAAATAACGTGGATATTCATATTCTTTAAGTGACTGAGGTGCACTATCCTTACATCTCAGCCAGTAAGAAAAGTTGTTGTGACCAAACATTCAGTTTCAATTTACAAAGCACTAACTAATCAAAGCAAAACAAACGTTACATTACACACTGTGTATCTGGGTTTCCACTGCCTGCAACCTCTGCAATCCTTACTCCTGTGCAGAAGGGAGAACACTGCTCTCCACTCACTCTGAACGCCGTTGAAAGATGTGACAACGCAGTAGCAGCTCGGTAAAGAACCAGACACACAAGTTCGTCGTAATCTATCTTTGTTGACACCAGGACTAAACAGAAGCCTTCAAGTAATTGCAAATATTAACCAGATTCATTGTAAAATGCCAGAGGAAACGCACCAGAGCTCCCATACGTAAAACTAAATTAATGATTCGTAAGGCTGCATAATTAACAGTGCTAAGTCAAAAAAAAAAAAAGATGGAATTAAGGAAGCACATCCAGCCTCCCCTGGCCCTCTCATTTCACATGTGATTGCAATTAGATAGGCATGCACTGTTTCACAGGCTGTGCCGTCCAGAGGGACATAATCTCAGTCGGAGGGGCACATCTCCTGCAGGAACAGCGAGTCCCTGGACTCCCATTGGGAAAGCCTTCAAAGCAACGCTGCACAGGCACATGGCTGGGAAACCGCACCACCTGCTACAACATGTGGAGAAACAACGGGGTATTGTACTCCCCAAGCCCTTGACTCCAGAGGGGTTTGAGCAGTGCCAGTGTGCCTCAGAATCTGCTCTTCTATCCCTATCCCTACTCACACCTTATCCCTGCTCACTCTGCAGGAGCCTCTCCTGGTTCTCTGGGAGGAGCAGAGACTGCAGGTCCTAGAACTTGAGTTTCAGTCGCACAGATCACAAAACACCCAGAAACTTTTCCTAGGCCACAAGTGCTTTTGCGAGGTCTCCTGATGCCTTTCCATCCCCTCGTGTCCCTGCAGTTTCAGAGCAAGGTCTTCCTCTAATTTAGTGCTGCAGAGCTCCTCAGCTGCTCACAGCAAATCCTCTCCACTGCACCCTTCAGCAGCTTTGAAGGAAATAAAAACACCCTGGAGTACATGCTGAGAACATGGTTTTCTGAGGCTCATAACTCAGTCAAATCAAAGCCAAAACTAAGACACTTCATAGTTATGGCCATTTCAATGCCAAATTTTAGCCCACAGGCCTCAGATACTCATGCTGCAGAGATGTTCAAAAGAAGGCAGCAAAAAGTCTTTATGGAGGGGAAAAATAGTTTTCCGCTCTGCTCATACTCACACATGGATGAAATGTTTTCGCTCAGACTTTCCAAAAAATGCACCTTTGAGCAGAGGCCAAGAGCCTCATTTGAACAATTTGAAAGCTTTCTGCAAAGAATAAATACTTTAATAGTATAAAAAGGCATTGCTCAATTACAAATGTGACTGTGGCTAATTCTCCTGACATCAACTCCATTGTCATGGGATCAAAACCAACCTCAGTGCCTACGCAGAACTAATAAAAATCATTACTTCCTTCTCCAACAAAAAGTTATGAAAGAGTAAAAAGAGAAGGCTAATATATCCAGCAAGCTTTATATCCCTACAAGAACAGTGACACAAAAAACAGTGCCACAAGAGAACAGACCAACTTCATCTTCATACCAAAATCTTCATGGCACATATAAATCAAATGGCTCTCATATTCAACTGTCACTCAAAAGATTACCTTCAGTGTGATTTAGATCTCTGATTTTGCACCTAAGTAAGGTTTAATAAATAAACTGGCCGTAGCACAAACACGTATTGGGTTGATTTAGCACAATTCTGATTTTCCCTGATTGCCCTCGTCTACATAAACAGGCTGATTCTCCATAAGAAGCTTCTTACTTTCAGTACATTTACAGATTTGTCACTTATGTTATTGGCTAGTTGGTACTCCATCCTCCCCCTTATTCCCAAATTACTTGCCATGGTTCATGTTCTTTTCTTGCAAGCTTCAGTTTCCAGAACAAGAAATTTCACTATTTCATTAAGTGAGCTCTCAAAACTTCCCGTTTACAAACATTGCTTTTTTCCTTCTGCCCTGTTTCATTTTGCTTTGGTTACAGATACACTGCACTTTTATGGCCCTGTTACAGGATGCTTAAACAGCATAAATCTCTGTTGGCTGTGAGGATTTTCATCTCCTTCAATTCTGGCACTGGAGTATTTTTCATTTTTCCTGGTAAACAAAGAAATATCTCCTCCCCAGAAATCACTCTGGTATCCTTTAATCCAAGCACTCCACAGAGGACTCTGGGCTTAATAATTATGTTGGAGTGTGTATTATTTAGGATCCTGGCAGTACTTCCCACTCTATCTGGGCCTCCCATTCCTCTGAGCAGACCTTTGCCAGAGAGCTCTGTATTTATTTCTATCTAACGAGTCCAAAGCCCAAGGACTTTGTCCCTCCCACCCATTGGGTTACAATCAGATGGCACGTCTTAAGTTTGACTCATTCCCTTCGTGCATACTTTGCTTCCAGAAAGAATAAATGAAGAGTTTGAATTTAAATGCTGTTCCTAGGACAAATCGCATTTTCTTTACCTCTAAGCTTAAAATAGCAGGGATAAATTGATCATAAATCCTCATAGTACCATAATAATTTATTTGTGGGTTTTTTTAATTCTAAATGATCCATTTTAAACTTTAAAACTGTGTTCCCCCTTTACTGTAGGACATCTTTCAAGATACTCAGAAGTTCCTAGATGCTGTTTTAAGAAGGCCTGCTGAATGCCACTCATGTAAGAGAGATCTTCTGGACGCTGAAGATGGTTGCACACCACAAACAGATTTCTCAGACAGATGTAAAACAAATTCCTGGAAGCTTTCTACAAACCCTACCTTTTTTCCAGCACTCAAGCAACAGTAAAAACAGAGTTATCATCTTTTTTTTTTTCTCCTCTTCATTGGGTTAAAAGGGAAATATTTGAAGGGAAGCAACAATTCAGCTTATCTACAGGTCTCTTTGTTTCATTTAATGCTACATTCATTCCTATCTGATTTCACCAAATCCTACAAAGATTTTATAGCCCTGCTACAGAACTCCTTTGTTTTTTTTTGGTGCACTGTTTATATTTGCAGGGAGGAGCCACGAACAAAGAGAATGATAAACAAAGATGTAACAATTAACTTTAGAAATAGATATACTGGTCCCTCTGCAACCACGTAATGTTTTTTCATCCTACATACCCCACAAACAATTAAAATTTCAGGGCTCTACTGACTACCAGGGCTTTGAATACAGGAATCTCTAAATTAGGAAGGATATCTTCTGAGTACAGTGCAATAAAATCCAGGTTTGGGAAGGCTGGGGGGCTTGGGGTTTTGAGTTATTTTTCTGTTTGACTGGTTTTACCTCCTCCATCTCTGAAATGTCCTATAGTGACATACAACAGCCTGTACACCAGAGACTTGCCTTCTTCAGCGCCCTTGAATCTTCCTCAGGGGAGCTGCTCTTCCATCACCTCAAAACTGTCCAGCAAGATCCACCTTGGAGAAGAAAATCCACAAGCGTTTGAAAAGAAGGCAAAGGCAGTTTTGAAATGCAGACAGCAATACATTTACTTTTAATGTCCATTATGTTTCTCTCTCTCCCTTGTGAAACACAATTGAATAAGATGCTCACGACACAGATAAGGAAGATGCTCAGTCATGTTCATCAGATGCAGTACCAGCCCCTCAATAACCCCTGGCACGGTTACATCCACCCTGCATCAATAAAAGGAGTGCTAAACATGTTCTGGAAGGGGAGGGGAGGCAAAATGCTTTTACCAGCATAAGTAAGCTCTAATTTTTTTCCCTTCCACCTACTGCAGACTCTGAGCTTTCCAAAGCCCCTATCCCCACCCTCCACATCAGTCAAAATGCAGCACTGAGACTTTCTTTCTCATTCAGAGCAGCATGGTGCTTGCTGCTCTTCCTTCCCCAGTCCTCAGCATGTGGTGCCCATGGTGGTAACTGTTTTTCTCTTACTCTGATCTGTTTCTTCTTCTTCGAGGTAAATGTAAATGATGATGACAGTGACGTTCCCGTGTCTGCCGCTGCTGATGACAATGACCAGCACACATCAAGGCAGTGAGGCTTTTTCCTCCATGGAAATGTGGAGGAACTCCATGGGCAGCAAGATCTGTCTGTGCTGGCCCCTTTTGTATCTTTTGTCTGGGAGGAATCTTCAGCCCAGAACTGAAATTTCTATTCCGCCTCCCAAAATTGAATATGGACGAAGATTCCTCCCAGAAAAAAAAAAAAAGGTGCTGGGACAGAAGAGGTCTTGCTGCCCGTGGAGTGCCCTGGGCTGCCCATAAATCTGCACCTGAGACAGCGAGGCTACAGGCTTAAATATTTTTATTTGAAGTTATTTAAAGACAACATTCTGAGCCCAGAAACAAAAGACAGGAAGGAGGTGGAAAACCCGCAATGCTCTAGACAATGCCAGGAAACAACCTGTGTTTTGACAGTTCCCCCAGTTCTCCTCCAGATGATCTTCACTGAGGGATCACACAAAACTCAAAAGAGCAAAATAAAAAACGTAAACCAAACCCCTGTGAAGGGGAAATCCTCTTGTGTTGGTACTCACAGAGTGGAAAATTTTAGAAAAAAATCAGATCTGTCACCTAGACTTATTGGCAACGGACACAGCAAACTCAAACCCCATCCATTGTATCAGGATGACATTCCTAAAGACGTATTTCCACATTTTTTACTTAAAGACTTCCTTGGTAAAAACCGAGAGCTTCAAAACCGGCCAAAGCTGAACAAGGTTACACGAAGTCGTAACAAAAATTGGCGCAGAAGCAACTGTTTTGTTCTCTGGAGATGGGCTGGAAACACACCAACAACCAGGATGGAAGAGCCTCTTCTCAAGGGCATATTAGAAACAGCAAGTTAATTGTGCCATATGTTCCTGTGCTCGGGGAGATGAGCTGGATTGGAAATCAAAACCTGGAGCAGATCATTAATAATTATGCAGTTGTATTAAAAACCACTAAAGCACGTCCCAGAAAGTCAAAGGAATATTGAATTCTTTCACTTGGGGTTATAAGCTGGGATTTAGCAGCATCCTCAAAACAATGAGCTGAAACACTCAATTTTTCATCCACAAATCAGTTCTTACCTGAAACCACCTTGTGCTAGGGAGGCCTATTCGAACTGCAAGGCAATAACTTTAGTAATGCTGCCAGCAAGAACACCAGAAAGTGTCAAGTAATACAAAATAATACCAAAGCACAAATAAAGTGGTCACCAGGGCACTGAGGACTGGAATAAAGCAGCCAATGCATTCCCCATCCAGCACCAGACAGCATCAGGTCCCAGCATGTTTGTGCCACTGCAGCTTCATCCTGGATTAAACCTGCAAGCAAGAAGCCAAATGGCTCTTTATCTTCCTCTTCCCTCAAATGCGTCTTAATTATTTTTTACAGCTTGTTTCTTCAACTTTTCCTCTGTAAAGCAGAAAGAAAGCAAGGAAGCCACAGCCTTATTATCTTTTTTTAAGGAAAAAAAAATAGAGAATTTAAGCTCACTGCAAGCCATGACCAGCCGTGCATTTATCACCACAGCGTGGAATGATGTGTCACTTGGTAATTTGGCACCCACTTAAGAGAAGGAATTCTGCTTATTTTTTGTTCCACTGGCTAGTCCAAAACCAAGTGCAAAGTTGCACAACCCCTCCAACTTTGTTGGAGAAGCAACAGTCAGAACCAAGATTCATGGAAGAGGGAAAGGGAAAAAAAAAAATAAATCCCAGTCCTCTTTTCTGGATAAACTGTTATATGTTAAAAAGCAAGAGTTCTGTAGAGAAAAACACTGCTCTTGCTTTCCTGGGCAGGTTTCTTGCTCTTCCAAGTGGATTCCAGACTTCATGTGTTTCTTTCCCTCCCTCCCTCCCTCCCTCTCTTCCTCCCTCAACCCTTGATGATAGTATTTGGCAGGAACTTCTAATTATAAAAAAATAAAAAAAAAAAAAGAAAAATCCAGACTGTCTTTGTGCTACCCCAGCAAACCTCTCTGGGGAAATGATGTTCTTTGCTCAGCAATTCCTGTTCGGCACAGAGTGCCAGCACGAGGAAAACAGCTGGAGTGACTTCCCACTCTCCACTCAGGCCTGGCGGCCTAGGAACAAATCCTCCTGACAAGAAAGAGGGGCTGAAATTAAAAGGAAAGAAGTGCACAGTGACTTTGGTAAGATCTGCTAGGAGATGTTATTTCCAGCTCTCTCACAAACAGCACAGGACTCATTCACAGCCCGATCCCAACGCCACCAAAGCCGTGGGGGAGCTCCGTGTCAAGCAGCGGTGCAAGAATTGCTAAGCTCTTATTTCTGTTTTTATTTATGGATTTTACATTTTTTTAAGTCCTGTAGTTACGTCATCCTTGTTTTGGGGAGGGAGGAGTTGCCAGATGGGGTGAACAGTTCTGTGGCTGCCATCCAGACACAGAAGGATATTGTCCAGTTTAATCTGCACACCAGGAGATTTACTGTAAATCCCTTTCCACATGCAGTCCTAACAATGCAGCTATCGCTGTATCTCCCCAGGCTTCAAGATTATTTTGATGGACATTACTTTTTTTTTTTTCCCTGAGAAACACAATGTCCATTTACAAGTGCAAGGAAAGCCAATGTTTAATCCAAGGATTACAGCCCAGAAGTCCTGCTATGCTCAGGCTGCTCCTTGGGCTTTAATTAGAAAATCCGTATACCACTTGCTAACTTCCTTACGTTTCAATCCCAAAATGCCAAGCATCTGAGATCACAGTTGAGTTCTGGAAGAGACCCAAAGATTAAACCTCCAGGGAAGTCAGGCAGGGCTGATAATTGGGTTCAGAGCAGCAAATCTTCAATGGTGTTATTTGGCCAACGCTCATCCCCGCACGGCAAAAGAACACGGGGCACCCAAATGGAGAAATAGGAGTTGTTTGGGATTAAAGCATCCCTGGCATCTGTTCCCAAAGAACACCAAATTCCGCCTTCCCTCTTCTTCCTTGACATACAGCCAGCGTTTGTCAGTTGGATTGGAATCACCAGGCAGCTATAGGAGAGGTGTAATTACTGCACTGCTAATTAGGATTTACCTGGTTTACCCTGTGAACAGAGTGGAGTCACAACTCCAGGGGGTTTTCTGCCAGCACAGCTCCGTTCATTCCTAGGGAAGGGCTCGAAAAGAGACAGTGGAAACGAGCTCAGATTTGGACTGAACATTGGTGCAATATTCTAGATGTATGTGGCTCATAGTCCATAACCAAAATTAAGGGAACATTTCTGCCTGTCTCATAACACTTATGCCAGTAATTGGTAAAACCTTCCCTGGCCCTGTGATTCTGGAAACCATCCGAGCTCCGCTGATCTTCATGGAAGCAAATCTGTGTGCACATGAATCATTTGACCCTGAGCCTTAAATTATTTTCTGAGCTGATATTTTCTAAGAATTAAATACGTTGCTTTGAGTCCCAAGAATCATCTTCACTTTTAATGGGAAGAAGATGAAGAAGAATATTTTATATATATATAATTTATTTGATATATATGTGTGTAAAACATATGTTATATACTATATATATATATATAAAAAAGATATTTCCATCTCTAAACTTTCATTTTGGTCTTTTATATTTTCTATCTACAAACACAGGCTCTTGGCAAGTTCCTTGGCTCTTTCTTAGGGCAAGAGGAAATCTGTCCAATTGTTTGTCAAACAAAGCATCCTGACAACACTTTATAATTAATATGGAAGAAATTCTCCACCTAGAATCTCTACTGTGACCACGCTCAGTAGAATGGGATTTTTTTTGTTGTTTTTAATAATCAAAATGCTGGGTTATTTCTGTAATTTTTCCTTATTATTTTTGCTGTCCTAAAATTTAACCTGGTTACCCTGACTCTGGCATTTAAACATCCTTATTTGTCATTCCCCTTACAGACTGTTTGCTGCTTTGTCGTTTTCAATTCTACGTTTAACAGACAGAAAAGGGAAAAAATACTTATTTTGGGGCATAAAGATAAAAGGAAACAAAGAAGATAAGGGAGCTCTGGAAAAATTTCGGGAAGTGAGGTGATAATTCCAACCATTTTGAGGCTGGACAAGCCGAGTAAGGGAAGTTTGGTGGATCAGTTTTGTGAAGGGTTTGACTTTCACAGGAGCTCGAGCAGGAAACTCTCCCAACTCAGGACGTAAATCCTGGCTAATCTGTACGGCCTGGTGGCAGAATGCAGAGCACCAGGGCTCCCCTCCACAGCCAGAGTGGTTATGAGCAGCTGTGGACGGATTCTGCTTCTTCCTCCCTGTCCTTTATTCCTTATTTTTAAACTCTTGGGGCTGCGCAGGAGTCTCCGGCTGTGAAGGGACCGTGTGACTGCTCTGGACTTTGAACTCAGATAAACTCCTTACTGAATGAAGTCATCTGGAAAATGCTTCCAACCGAGATTATTTTGCACCAGGCTGTACTAAGAAATGCAACAGAATTTCCAAACGTTTCAGAGGCAAAACAAAAGACCTGTCCTTGTCCTGAGGGCAGCGTATCAGCTCTAGAACGCCTCACACACACACAGGACACGTGGACCAGGCTGTGGAAACACATCGTGGTTTAGCTTGGGGAATAAAATCATCCTGATTCCATGGAATCATGCACCAGCTTTTGCCTAATGGGTGCACACAACCTCACTTCCAAAAGACATCTTCAGAAATCCCGATATCCCACGTTCAAATCAGTAAGATCAGGTCCAGACTGGACACGTTGGGCTGGATCAGAATTTCTGTGTGCTTTTTAGCCTGGTTTTAGCTAATATTTGGATTTAAAAAAAAAAAGAAATCCCAGCCCTGATCATTATGCCTTTTTTTTTTTTTTTTTCCCTAGGAGCAGAACACCTGGCTTGGATCCTGGCTCCCTTCCAACCTGAGTCATTACAGACTGGCCATGTAAGTTTTCCCTGTGGTTTTCACTGGATAAAGCATTCCTCTCTGGTTCCTCCTGTCAACATTTTACCCTGTTCTGGGGCACTAATCAACACCTCCTGCCCTCTGCCCCAGAGAGGGCTACATTTTACTAATAAGAGAAAAAAATTCCCTAAAGTTGTAATTATGTCCATGTCCCTTCCAAGTTTAGTTGGGATAGGCAGGGGTGTAATTATAATTTTAAACATAATTGTACAGAGGATGTGAAGTTTTTAACACACATTTTGAGATCCCAATGATCCATCAGCCATGATTTGTATCGGAGTGGTGGCTCCTGGGGAGGGACAGCGCTGGCAAAGGGGCCAAAGGCTGATGCTGTGCACACAGAAACGCACTTGGAACACTATTCCAATTAATCCATCCAAGTGGGTAGTTTGGCATTTGACTCCCATCCTCTAAGGACGTGGCACTATTAACTGAGGAGACTGAAAAATTGATGCGTTTTGATCGGGGCAAAACACCAAACAAACCAAAAAAAAACCCCACAAGTTTTAGGGGGAGAGAGAAAATTTCCGGTACCTGTGGTGGAAAACCTTTTCAGCAACGCTGAAAGAGAGCTCCGTGCAGCGGGGAACGGGACACATCGCCGAGGTGCGACATTGCCATCGCGTGGCCATCTCAGCTCTGCAGAAACACCAGCAGGGACAGAGGGAATCGGAACCTCGCCCCAGATTTGCAGCTTTTTCAATTGCCTTTGTTATCTGCAGCCTGCAAGTGGCGATGCCCTCTCCTGACATCCCACTCCGCTTCTCCAGACCTGCTCTCCTCTGTGTCAGGCCCAGTGCTGCCAGGGTGACACTGCACTGCATGACTGGACATCAAAAAATGTACAGAGACATCAGAAATGACAAATGGAACATTCCTGATGTCAGGAAGCCAATCTTTAGGAGCAATCCGAATGAGAACAGCACAATGGCCTGGATCAGGAAGGAACCCCAGCACGGGAAAATATGTGGAAGTTAGTGTAGAGTCAGGAGTGGAAAACAAAGCTAATAAATCAAATAAGGAATTTAAGAAGAAAATGAAACAGTGACAGAGGGCAAATCGAAGTGGAATGCAGAAGCAAACTGTGATAAAACATGCAGATGGAAAAGTTGTACGTACTCAGAGAAGCAGCAAAGAATTAAACCAGATCCAAGGATGACAAGGGGCTCAAATGAGAGCAGCAGTGAAGACAAAAAAAATAATTTTCTGCTTGAGCCAAAAGCTGTTCATCCACACAAAACTTGTGTTTTCCCTCCTCTGGCACCCTGCCCATGCAGAGTGTGATTGAGCCCATGGAATTACAGCCTCGGTGGGGGGGATACAAACTTCCTAAAGGAGGGGCAACCTGTTGCAGAATTACAGCAGGAGCTTTCTGGCCAGCTGGCACAGCAGGCACATACCCAGAGAAATCATTTGGTAAATGAACTCAGTAGGACGTTTGTCAGGACACCCAGATTTCAGCTACAAAACCTTGTATCAAACGGCACCAAAGAACCAAATGAATTATTAAAAACTCCAGAGATGGAAAAAGTATTGACAGGCACAGAACAGCATCTCAACTCCCACCGGTGCCTGGCCCTGCAAGAGCAAATCCTGTTTGTGTTCCTGTCTCCCAGCACCTGGCACCTGGAAACACCCAAAGGAACCCGCCTGCCTTGGAACAACTGGGGCCGAGTTCCTGCACTGGGAAAGATCCTTCTGCAGCTGAACCGCCCAGACCGAGGAGGCAAGAGGAGCCTCCTTCTTGTGCACCATGGAATTTGCAGAGGAAGCTTGCAAGAGCCCTAAAGGGAAAGCCTAAAATTTCACTGAAGGAAATCAGGTCAATATTTCCTATTATCCTGAGCTGGAGCTGCTGAGATGGTAATTATACCATTTTTTTAAATTCTGTTTTCTCATGTTTGCATGTTTGTTTTGCCAGATTGAATCACAGAATCACCTGTATTCAACCCTGAAAAGTGTGGTTGTTTCTGTTACACAGATTGTCCTGTCTAGGCTCAGAGGGCTGAAGCCAGAGGAAAGTTTTTTGCTCATGTTTTTAGCAAAAAGGCTGGCTTGTGAAAACTAAGAATGCTCCCAGGCTGTGAGAGTTTTGTTCTGTGTGTCACCAAGCAAGTTTTCCATATGCTGCTAAAAGTCTCAGTAGCTTTTTGAAGAGATTGTGCCCTATTATTTTTGTGGGTTTTTAAGTACAAAACAGATCAAAGGGCTGAATGACAAGATTCCTTTCCTTTTTCACTCAGGACTGTCAGCTCAGGTGTAGCTGACATAAACAGGGAGATTTTTCAAACCCGAACATGAACCCTCCAGGAGAGAAAACCATTTTCCAAGAGTTTCTGACAAACCAGGGCACTGTGGTAAAGCCCTGCTGGTGGCAGAGACAGTGCCCTGCCTGTGCCAAGTGTCCCTTCCACATCCGGACGGGGGAAGAAGCCAGAGTGCCACTCACAGAATTCCACGGGCTCTTTGGCTCCCCACACAGGCCCGCAGCGACTCCTCAAAACAGGCACCTTCTCTTCTACGAGCTGAGGAGCTTCTCAGGCAGAGTCCTGCAGAAAGGCCACGCCACAAACTGCACTGCCCGAGCCCAGCACCCCGAGGCTGTGCTGTTCCAGGCGGGCGGGTACCTGGACGCAGCCACAGCCGCCTGTGAAAGCATCAGGTGCGTCGCCCTCTACTCGAATCTCTCCCCCTGTGACTGCTGCTTGAGGAAAATGTACAGCTTCCTGCTGAGACACCCACGCGTCACGCTCCGCATCTATTTCTCCCGGCTCTATCGCGCCGGGAATGGCTCTCCCGGTGCCGTGGGGGATGCCAGGGCTCTGCGGAGCCTCTGCAGCCTCTGGCCTCGGGTGACCCTGCAGAGGCTGCCAGAGGGGGCACGGCAGTACCTGCTCTGCCACTTCGTGTGTGGCATCACAGGGGCAATCCCTCCTCACCCAGCGCTGCCGTCAGGAGCCTCAGCAGGTCGGCAGAACCCACGTCAAATTAACTTAACGGGAGTGAAAACGTATTTTAGGGAAGCCTTTCCCCGGGGAATGGAAGGGAACCCGGCTGTGAGGCAGAATTTAAAGGTCTTCCCTTCTCCCAGCCCGGCCTCCCGACAGCCTTTCCCAGCCGTGAAAGGCACTCTGCCCCCTCCAATGTCTCCGAGCCGTGTGCTTTCTCCAGGCGTGTTTCTGCCCTCTCAGAGGGAACAGCTACACCTCAGACCCATAAATATTGTAAGGCATTTAAAAATGCCAAAGGAATGACTCAGTGGAACTCCTCATTTCCCCGTGTTTCCCTGTGGCACGCACCTCTTCTGAGGATGACACACATCCCTCCACTTTTGGGTGTGAAACTTAGATCACAGATAGCAAAAAAGCACCATTAAAGTCCCCTCTTACCCAAGTTAACCCGCAGTGTAAAACCGTGGGTCTCAAATAACCGATTATGAATGTCCTTTTGTTTTAATCCTCCACCTTTCAAACACAAACCCAGAATCATAAACCCCAAAGCTCTGTATACCCTGTGGCAGGGGGTTGGAACTAGATGACCTTTAAGGTCCTTTCAACCCAAACTATCTGTTTCTGTGACATTTTAATTACCTCCTGCAATTAATTTGTTGCCTTTAGGTCGATTTCTACCAGAAAAATGTCAGATACAGTCCCCAGGCTACAACCTCACTTACAGCTGGATTGCAGCTTCCCAGGTGAGGCAGCTTTGGTGGAACACAACACATCCTAAATTCCTCCTCCATCAACAAGGTGGTCCTGCAGGTAGAGCTGATGCAAGAATAAATTTTCCCACAAGCTGTTCCCTTAATGACAGGGATACTATATAATATACAACAGGGATTATATATATATCTCTCATATGTGTGTGTGTGTGTATATATATATATATATAAATAAATATATATAAATATATATATAAAATATATAAATATATATAGGGCTGCTGCTTTTCATTAAGAGGACCCTCACAAAGCTGTGTAATTCCCTAGTTAACAATAGGGTAATAATTACCTGCACAGTCCAAATGGTTTAAAAAAATATTTCTACACTTTAGAGCAGTGTTTTGTCTTTGTGATTCAATATCTTTAATATACTAAAGGTCTTAGAGAATGGGGCAAGGGGCAGTGGACAGAGGGACCCAGACAGGCCTGGGAAGTGGGAGCATGGGAATCTCATGGGGTGTAACAGGAACAAGTGCTGGTGCTGCACCTGGGTTGTGGCAACAACACAGGGATCAACTGTGGGATCAACCCAGGCTGGGGATGAACAGATGCAGAGCAGCCCTGGGGAGAAGGACTTGTGGGTGCCGAGGGGTGAGGCTGGACATGACCCAGCCATGGGTGCTGGGATCCAGGAACCCCCCCATGTCCTGGGGTGACCCCCAGCGTGGGCAGCAGGACAGGGGGGGATTCTGCCCCTCTCGGGTGAGACCCCCCTGCAGAGCTGCCCCCAGCCCTGGGGAACAGCACGGGATGGAGCGAGTCCAGAGGAGGCACCAACATGATCAGAGGGCTGGAGCGGCTCTGCTGGGAGGAAGGGCTGGGAGAGCAGGGATTGTTCAGCCTGGAAGAGAGAAGCTTCGGGGTGACCTGATTGTGGCCTTGCAGGCCTGAAGGGAACTTACAGGAAAGATGTGGAGAGGGACTGTTTACAAAGGCCTGAGCGACAGGACAAGGGGGAACGAGTTCAAATCGAAAGAGGGTAGGTTAGGGTTAGATATCAGGAAGAAATCCTTCCCTGTGAGGGTGGGCAGGCCCTGGCACAGGCTGCTCAGACAAGCTGTGGCTGCCGCACCCCTGCAAGTGTCCAAGGCCGGGTTGGACGGGGCTCGGAGCAGTGGGGGCGGGTGGGTGGTGTCCCTGGGGCGGGTGGAAGGCGTCCCTGGGGCGGGTGGAAGGTGTCCCTGGGGCGGGTGGAAGGTGTCCCTGGGGCGGGTGGAAGCTGTCCCTGGGGCGGGTGTAAGCTGTCCCTGCCCACGGCAGGGCCGAGGCGGGCGGGGCCGGGCCGGGGCGGGGCGGCGGCTGCGCGGGCCGGGCGCGGCCATGGCGAAGCACACGGTGTCCTCGGCGCGGTTCCGCCGGGTGGACGTGGACGAGTACGACGAGAACAAGTTCGTGGATGAGGAGGACGGGGGCGACGGGCAGGCGGGGCCCGACGAGGGCGAGGTGGACTCGTGCCTGCGGCAATATCCTGGCGGGGGCGGCGGGCGCGGCCTTGTAGGGGAACCGCGGCGAGCGGGGAGGGAGGGAGAGAGGGGACCGAGCGGGGAGAAGCCGAAGGGGCTGAAAGGGGAAAGGGATGAAGGCAAAGGGGCTTGTAGTGGGCAGGGGATGGAGGCTGGCAGGGGAAGGGGCTGGCAGGGGAAGGGGCTGGCAGGGGAAGGGGCTGGCAGGGGAAGGGGCTGGCAGGGAAGGGGCTGGCAGGGGAAGGGGAAGTGGCTGATAGAGGATGGGGAAGGGGCTGCAGGGGGAGGAGAGAGGCAGCCCCGCTCCCCCCCTCTCCCCAGCGGTGCCCCAGGGCTGCGCTGTCACGGGTGGGGTGTCTCACGGGTGCTGTGCTCCCCCAGGCCTGTTCTCCAGGGCTGCAAATCGCAGGAGTGATGGAGGATGATTTCTTTTACTTGGGTCCTCATTCAGCGAAGGGCCCAGGAGGTATTCTCCAGTCCCGGAGCTGTTTGTTGGTGCTGCTCCTGTCTTAAGTGGCCTAAAAATTGCTGCCTTAGGCTGTAATCTGTGGTGGTTGGTGAGGGAATCGTTGCATCCACTGGGCCTGGAGTGTTTTCAGTCATGCATAAGCCAGCTGCAAGTATGGCTGTCCCAGTACTTGGTACTTGATTTCGGTGTATTTGGTGTCTGCTCCTTAACCCTCTGGCACAGGGAACATGATGGCTGCGCTGCAGGCGGCTCTGAAGAACCCTCCCATCAACACAAAGAACCAGGCAGTGAAGGTGATGAAATAGTAACTAACTCACTCATGGGTTATTCCCTAAAAAATCTTTTCCTGTTTCTGTTGCCACCAGGTGTACTTTGAGGAAGGGGGTTTTAGGGTATTCCCTGATATCGAAACATCCCTGACCACTAGTGTATTAATCTTGCTGGAAATACTGTAGCCCAAGTGGCATCTTGTCCAGGTAACCTTAACTTGGTGCTGGATGAGGTGTGGTGTGTCCTCCTTACCTGTGTCGGCTGTGTTCTGTGTGCCCAGCTGTCACCAGGTGCCTGTGTGTGACCCAGACGTGGCAGCACACGGATGTGGTTGCTGCTGGGTGATCAGGGAACCAGAGCTGCAGCTGTCACCTCTGACGAAGGAAACCATTAGCAGTGAGCCTACAAAAAAGGAAGAATTGGTGCTTGTCACATCCAATCAGAATGAAGCTGTTAAAACCTCAGGAAAGGCCAGCCCTCCCCCCTGTGACAGAGAGTGGGTGTGTGCATTTCTGAGTCTCCCCAGAATAACCCCTGAATGGCTCATGATTGCGGTGATGGGAGGAACGGGCTGATAAGATGTGGCACTGCCCAGGCAGAGTCAGTTCTCCCTGCCCACAGGCACAGCTCTGTGCTGCTCACAGGGCAGAGTTTTCCCTTTAGGCCCAGCCCATTCCTGAGGGATTTCACGAGGCTCTGAGAACCAGCTGTTACAGATGGCCCTCACATTAATGACCTGTTTCCTTTAGCCCTGTACTGATGGATTTAAGAACACACTTGGTAGTGGAATTGAAGGTGGCGGAGTGACTGAATATTTTAATGTCTGCTTTCATTTTTAGTTGATCTTTAGAACTTCTGTATTTTTACTTGCAGTTCTTCCTGTGAGAAGTCTTGCTAAGCCAAGTGGTTATGGGATATTAAATTGGGCAAGAACACTGACACCCACAGTTTACATAGCAGGAAGCTGCTTGAAGTGTTTGTGTAAAGTCCAACAAACCCCAGACCTTTTTTTCATCCTCAGTTAGTGATGGATGAACAGGAAGAGAAGAAGAGCTGTTCTTTGCTGATTACGTGGCTAAATGCCACTGTGAGCATGCCACACACATTCCTGGGCCTCCACGAAATGGCATCCAGACCAACTTGCAAATGCTTATTAGTGCACAATATTAATGCTGCCAGTCTGCATCCAGCGTGCCTGGGGCAGCAGCTGACTGTTTGGAAAACATGTGGCTTCCAGCAGTCACCTCTTCCAGGTTGGCCATGGCATTTCCATGGAATATAACAGTTGTGTCACATTAAAGAGTTCAGAGGCACAGAAAAGGCTCTGGTGGCAAAGGAGGTCAGACAAGCACTAAATTGTTATAATTCTTTTGGAGCTTGCTAGACCTTGAGCTTTGATATGAACAGGTATTATTATTTAATTAAAATATTTAGTTATAATTGTCTAGCATAACTGTATTGCTTATTACTATAGCCAAAAATTGCAAACATGAGCAGAGAGGCCGAAAAACGAGAGCAGGGCAAACTCTTTACACTGTTTATCCTTGTCTGTTCCGTGTTAGCATCACACACTGTCCTGTTCAGAGCTGTTAAAGAGGAAAACATTCTCACTCACTTTGTTTGAGAGAGAGCAGTTTTTGGATGCATCTGACAGGAGAATGGATGTGTCTGTGCCTGCCTGTTGACAGGATCGTGCTGAGAGCATTGTGCTGAAGGTCCTCATCTCTTTCAAAGCCAACGATATCGAGAAGGCGGTGCAGTCGCTGGACAAGAACGGCGTGGACCTGCTCATGAAGTACATCTACAAGGGCTTTGAGAGCCCCTCCGACAACAGCAGTGCTGTGCTGCTGCAGTGGCATGAGAAGGTGTGTGGGTGGGGCCAGCTCCTGCTGGGCTATCCCTGGTGGCAGGTCCTGAGCTTGGCAAGAACCCCCTTCCTGTCTGGTGAAACTCCAGTGCCACATTTCAGGCTGTGAGGAGGAGGGTTTGGTCCCACGACCTCACAGCTGAGTTACATCCTGTGCCTACTGCTGGTTCCTTGGGTAAAGATTCTACAGTTAAGATGTGCTTTTCCCCTTAGACTGAGGCAAACAGAATGGTTGGATCTGGTGATTCAAGCAGATGGAAGCAAAGTTTGCCCCTTAGAGGGAAGTAGAATTTGCAGCTTGATTATGCAGAGATATCAAAGCTTAATCTAAGTTAAATATCTGTGTTTAAAGCGAGTGTGATTATCCTGCCCTGGCACCCTGGGTGCTGGTGTTTTGTGGAGGGCAGGGAGATGCTCATTTGAAATACAGTTGGGATCTGAGTCATTTCATGGAATCCCAGACTTGTTTGGGTTGGAAGGGGCCTTAAAGTTCATCCAGTCCCACTCCCTGCCATGGGCAGGGACACCTTCCACCAGCCCAGGTTGCTCCAAACCCCATCCAACCTGGCCTTGGACACTTCCAGGGATCCAGGGGCAGCCACAGCTTCTCTGGGCACCCTGTGCCAGGGCCTGCCCACCCTCCCAGGGAAGGATTTCTTCCCAACATCCAAACCTGCCCTCTGTCAGCATGAAGCCATTGCCCCTTGTCCTGGCACTTCCTGCTCCTGTAGGAAGTCCCTCTCCATCTTCCTTGTTGTCTCCCTCAGGTCCTGGTTAGCCTGTAGCTCCCCTGGCCTGGTGTTAACTGTTGTGTTTCCCCTCCCAGGCCCTGGCTGCTGGAGGAGTTGGCTCCATTGTCCGTGTTCTCACTGCCAGGAAGACGGTTTAGATCCAGCGGCGAGTGGGAACTGCTGGTGCGAAGCCCGACCGACCCACGGCCGCCCCGGGGGCAGCCCCTGTCTCTCAGCTTGCCTTCTCTCTCTGCTTCTTTTCATACCTGACAAATAATGCGTGTCGTGATCTCTTTCGTGGTTTTAAGTTCTGGAAAATGATGAAGGTGCAGTTTTTACTCCTAACAGGAATATTTGATGCTGGCCGACGTTTCAGTGGCTCGTACAGTGACGTGAACAGCTCGGTGTTTAGGGTGATGATGTGCATTTGTGTGTAATCGTGGCGGATTTGGACCTGACTCTCTGAGCAAATGCTGAGGGACGCAGGGCAGTGTCTTAATTCTTTTCTCTAGCCAAGCAGTGTTTTGAGCTAAAATCTGTGTTTCTGAGAAGTGGGGCAGCTATTATTAACACAGGTAACTGGACCACGTTGCCTTTGGTCAACCTCTGAACCTACACCCGTGAATAGGACAGAAAGCAAAAGCTCCTTTCCAAGCCCAAATATCATTCCAGAGAGCTGAGTATTTTCCTTACCCTGTTTCCTGTGACCAGTCCAGCGCTGGGTCTGCAGCAGGAGGGTCACAGTGGGATGGAGTTGTCCATCGTGCCATTGGGATGATGGAACTTAAAAAGGTTGATGGTCCATTTACGCTGGAGCTCAGCCCACTGAACTCTTTTTATTTTGGGGAGCAAAGATCCTGATGAGAAAAAGAAAAAGCAGCTTTTACACAACAAATCACCTTTCAGCAACTGGAAAGTGATTCGATTTTGTCAAGCACAACTAAAGTGGCTGCTTGGGGTAGGCAGAGACACATCCTGGTATCCACACCATCCTTGCAGAGTTCCCATACTTTGTTTCTGGATGTTTAGAGTCTGTAAGGATACCAGACAGCTCACATTCCTGTTGCCTTGTGCCTCATTATGTTAGCTAGTGGGCCAATTGGGTTCCCAAATAAAGGGGAGTATTTTAAAAAGAATTAGGAAAGCCCAGGGCATCCCAGGCCACAGATCACCGTAGAAGGTTTAGGGCCAGGACTGAAAAACACATATTTAACTTTCACTATTTTACTGCAGTTCATTTCTGTAAAACTGTTGGGGACCTTGTGAAATCCTTGCTGTTTTTTGATATCTGCTTTTTTTTTTGTAATAATAATAATAAAGACCAGACAATAAATCACTGAATGTTTTCTCCCACGTCTGACATACCTTCAAGTTTCAGCAGGCTCCTCCTCCCAGGATGGACATCATCTCTGGTTCCTTCCACTTGTCCAAATTTGATTAAGATACCAATCAATCCTCATTGAAAAAAAAAAAAAAAAAACACCTGCAATCTCAGAGAAGTTAAAAATATTTTCCACAGCAATTGGTACCAAAGCAGGTCAGCCACCTCTAGATGGCATTAGATAAATGATGGGAACAAAAATAATGTTTTTTCAGTGCTCAGATCAGTCTATATTTGAATCTCCTCTCCAGAGATGATGAGAGCCTTGTGTAAATTGTTGCTGTACAAGCTCAAACACAAGCACTGCACCCCAGCTGGATTTTGGGCATTTCTGTGTATTTCTGACCTGTCTCTGCTGGATTCCAAGAATCTTCCACAGGAGATGTCACCATCTCTGATACTCAGTTCCTCTTGGATGTTATCATAGAAGAAACACTAGTTTGCCTACTAAATCAGCTTGGTCAGAGAAAGGGGAATGAGGGACTTTCTCTTCCTAGAAGGGCTGTGTTTATCACAGCTCTGAAATCAGTTGAACATTACATGACTAATACCCAAGCAGAAGAGTGAGCATTCCGTGTGCTCCCCTCTTTCTCTGAAAGACAAGAATGAAAAAGCCAACAGGGGTGATCTCTCATCCTCCTCCAGCTCCCCTTTGTACTGGTTTTGGGGTAAACCTGACCCAGCAGTGCACCGGTTCAGACAATTAAATGAGCAGAAAATTATCCCTGCAATTATCCCTTCAGCTTTCCTGCTCAGTGGAGTCTTCCATTCCTCACAATAATGAGATAAGGCACCTCAGAGGGGTGTTTGCACACTCACCATTCCCACTGCTATTCCCACCCCTCTCCTGCATCATGAAGTGTTTGCATTTCCTTCTCCTTTTCTGGAGGTCACAGAGTCTCCTCCAGGCTCAGGGGTGTGCTCAGTCCTACTCTGGATTAAAACCCAACTCCGTGCTCGGGGCCTCAGGTTTCTCCCAAAGCAGGACTCAGAAGTCTCCTCCTCAGCCTCCCTCCCAGTGCTGGAGTTCTGTAATTTGCTGAGGAAGTTTGGGTAAAGGCACAAGGGCAGAGTCTTGCCGACATATTTTAAGCTCTTGCAAAATGCACATCACATCTCACCGCTGGTAGATGTGCCAGAGGCAAAGTACTTCCAAAAACACTTAAAAGCCACCTGTGGAGCACTCGGCTCCAAACCTCCGAGTCAGCAGCAGGTCTGACTCCTGCCATCCCCACTGGCCACATGCCCTGTGTGTCCCTGTGCTCCCAGCAGCCGCTGCCCCAAGAAACCCCATCCGCGGGCAGCTCCACGTCCCCCCAGCAGTAGAATTCCACACTGGGGCAACACGGTGAGGGATGGGAAGGATCAAAGGTTTCCCAGGTGGTGCCTTTGGCTGTGCTTCACCTTTCCAGCCGGGCAGGCAGGGGAGCCTCAGCCCAGCCGTGCCTGCCAGGAGTTGCTGAGAGGAACCTATTTAGCAACCACCCCCATCGAGGACCGCGCTTCAGACGGCACCAGGGGCTCGGCTGAGGACCTGCCCTGCGCCTCTGCACCCCAAAATCTGACCTAACGAACTGACAAAATCTGTGGCTTTCCATGGAAAAGCCAGAGAAGCCAAACCCGAGGAGATGAGGAGCAGCTGCCAGGGAGGAGCAGGGGTGCACCCCACGGAGCCCACTGCACCAGGGGCAGCTCTGCCCCACTTCCCCATCCCGGGGCTGCGATGCAGTGAAGCCACTTCCTGCCAGGTTTGCGACACGGGCAGGGGAAAGGCAGAAGTACAGGCAGAAGGGAGACGAGAGAGGCTGAGCAGCGCCACGAGGAAGGACGAGGAGAGGGGCGAGACCCACGACACAGCTCCCACCACGCCATGTCCCTGGTGGAGACGATCCGGCTGTGGCAAGAAGGGGTGTGTGCAGCAGACAGGAAGGACTGGAGCGCTGCCCTGGACGCCTTCACAGCCGTCCAGAACCCCCCTGCCAAAATCTGCTTTAACATCGGCTGCATCCACCTTGTCCTGGGGAAGCTGGCGGAGGCGGAGGAGGTAAAGTACAGCCCGAAGGGCTGCTAGTCCTGCTCACCTGTTGGACCTGCCAGACAGATGGACGCTGTGGGGAAGGGAGGAATTAAGGCTCATGGCCTAAGGGAAGGATTTGGGGACTTTCAAATCTGTGAGGAAGGGAGACAGCCCTGGGCTGTTCCTGCTGAACCTGTTTTCCCAGCGGATCAGAGGCGAGGCAGCAGCGGCAGCCAATGGCTCGCTGCTCACCCTTCCTCTCTCCGAGGGGTGACCACAGTGGCACGTGGATCCAGCTCAGAAAAAACCAGGAGCCTGACACAGGTTCCCCCACCCAGTGCCCAACAGTGCAGGGAGACAATCCCCAGAGCCCAGCCCAGGCCACTCGGCTAAAGCAGGACAGGTACAACTGCTCTATGCCCCCCGTTTTTTAAAGGTACCCCCTTTTTGCCCCACTCCTACCTCCGTGCAGGCATTCACCCGGAGCATCGGCTGCGACAAGCACCTGGCAGTGGCTTACTTCCAGCGGGGGACCGTGTTTTACCGCAGGCAAAAGTGAGTGGAAGGGTTTAAAGTTTGACTTTTGCTGGTCGTGGAGACAGTCGTCTTCAGCTGAGGATGGCCCCAGGCAGGCTGGTACCTCAGGGGCCAAATTGGAACCCCCTGAGGTCAAGCGGGCTCCTGTTCTTCAGCACCGCAGTCCTGGGATGAACTTGGATCAGCTCTCCTTCCCTGGGGTGTCTGAAACACTGAGACCCAACTGAACTCCCACGAGTTTGGGCATAGGCTTGGAGGCAGGCAGGTTGCCACCACGGCCTGGTGACACCCTTGTCCTCTCCTCCCCAGCAATGGAAAGGCCATTGAGGATTTCAAAGAGGCACTGGCCCAGCTGCGAGGCAACCAGCTCATCGACTACAAGATCCTGGGGCTGCGCTACAGGCTCTTTGCTTGCGAGGTGAGTTCTGATCCCAAAGGTCTGTTCTCCAGCACGGGAAATCTAAGGAGAAGACAGCCTCTCTTTGTGCCTTGCGAAAGACAAGCAAGCCGGTGCAACGCCACCACCCCGCTTGTCCCCTCCTCTGCTGCCCCCCCGGTCTGGCTGCTCCCACAGTTCCTTTCCTCGCCCCCATCCCTCGGGCAGATCCTCTACAACATCGCGCTGGTCTTCGCCACGACGGGGAACTGGGAGAAGGCTGAGGAGCACCTGACTCTGGCCATGAGCATGAAGAGCGAGCCCCAGCACAACAAGATTGACAGGGCAATGGAAGCCATCCTGGTAGGGAGGAGCGGGTCTTACAGCCGTGTATGTGTTCTCTCCCAGCAGCCCCATCAGGGAGGAAAATCCCAGTCACCTTTTAGCAGGAGAAAAGCACAGTGGGAATGGGCATCACAGTGAGGCACGAGCCTGTGGGAAAAGCTTTGGGTCGCTGGGAAGGCAGAGGTGGGAAGATCGGGTTCCATGGATCACGTCAGGGCTGGGGCCAGGCTGTCACAGTGGTTTGACTTTACGGAGTAAAAGCCAAACCCCAGAGACAGAAAGGGACATTCAGCAGGCCCTGCTCTCACTGCCAAACACTCCATGACTTCCCTGTGCTACAGAAGCAGAAGCTCTGTGAGCTGGTGGCCATTCCTGTGGGGAAGCTGTTCAGGCCAAATGAAAAGCAAGTGGCTCAGCTGGAGAAGAAGGACTACCTGGGAAAGGCAATGGTAAGAAAGGAATATATTTATCTAGACACGGAGCTGGTCTGTGCCTCCAGGATCCACCCCAGGCACGGAGAGAGGGATGGCACACATGGGGAACGGGGACTCTGCAAGAACAGAGGAGCTAAAAGCATGTTCCTGCAGAGCATGGCCTATTTCCACTTTGTCTCTTTAGTGAGACACAAGGGACAGCCAACAATGAGCTGGAAAGATCCCACTGGAGCTTTGCCTCGAGCCAAGATATTTTCAGGGGTGGGGGAAAAAAAGCTATTTAGCATCTGACACCCACAAACAACCTCCAGTTCTTCCCCTGCTCTGTTTGAAAGGGGCTTTTCATCTCAGATAAGCAAGCAAAAGCTTCTCTCCCGTGGGTGTGCAAAACCCAGCCACTGGGATGTCACCCTTGGGCTCAGGTCTCAAACCCCAGTGCCAGCGAGGCTAAGAGTGGAGAACTTACCACACTGAGGGGAGCTTTGGGGCCAGAAGCACTCAGCCTGTAGTCCAAGATGCTTAACCTAAAATCACAGTCCCTCCTGAGCCTGAAGCAGCCTGAGGAGCTTGGCGTGGCCAACAGCAAAGGCAGAAGGGTGGACATCAGAGGTCTACAAGCACTCTGTCTGTCTGTCTTTGGCTTTAGGTGGTGGCATCTGTGGTGGACAAGGACAACTTCTCAGGATTTGCTCCCCTCCAGCCACAGGTAAGGCTGTGAACAGCCCAGGAGCATGTCAGGGTGGATGTCACCCCTCGGCTTCCAAGGGCTCTGGCCTGTGGTGGGGAGCAAACAGCACTGTCAGCAACCACCGTGAACTCTCTGCCACTGGCACAGGGAGCAGGCGGGCTCTGCCCCCACGGATCAGCTGCTCCCTCCATCATCAGGAAGCTCACCCACCTCCATGGCTGAGGTCAAGCTGGTTCCCTGAATGGGGAAGCGGTGGCCTGGTGGCACGTCCTCTGCCCCCACCATCGCTGTGGGGTGACAGCTTTCAGCAGGGAGCTGTCTCTGACCCTCCATGGAGGGATTCATCAGGAATCCTCTGCCTAAGCTTGAGTGGGCAGTTCTGCTCTCCCTTTTCCATCCTCCTCCCTGTTCCTGAAGCCCTTCACATTTCCTGTGCCATTCTCCAGATGGTGTAGCAACACCTTTCCATCTCTAAAGGTGTCTGAGAATTTTGACAGAACACAGGGAAGCGCAGCCAGCGTTGCGCAAGATGAACGGCACCCTTCTCGGTGCAGTCAGGGGTTGACATCTCAACCCTCTCTGAGCTGAAACTACAGTCACTACAGAGTTGAAAAGAGGGTTGTGCCTCTGAAAACTGACTGCAGGTGAAAGAATTTGAAAACAGCTCCTTAGAAGGAGCACAGCCGGTGATGTTCCTCACAGGCCTGCAGGAGGAAGGTGCTGGGGTGATGGCAGGCGTGGTAGAAGGCTGCAGGACATTTCTGCAAAGCAATCAAAATATTCCAGATTACTGCTGATTTTCCTTTTTGTCTTCCTGTTGGCAGACCTCTGGTCCTCCACCCAGGCCCAAGACCCCAGAAATCCTCAGGTAAGTTGGATGAAGGATGGACGATGCTGCTTAACTCACACAGCCAGGCACAACCCTGTCCTGCACCGTGGTGGCTGAGCACCCAGCTGGCACCCAAAGTTCAAGGGGGATGAAGAATGGATCATAGAAACAAGGCAGAGTCTTGGATTCTCCCTACAAATTAAAATAACAGTATTGCCAGCATTCCTGACCTGTGCACTGCTCCCACACCCAGGGCCCTCCAAGGGCAGCCGCACCGTGTCATGTACGAGTTCATCCCCGAGACCGCTGAGGAGCTGCAGGTCCTGCCAGGAAACATTGTCTTTGTCCTGAAGAAAGAGAAGGACAACTGGGCTACAGTGATGTTCAATGGAAAGGTACCAGGAGTGTGCTGGCAGCAGGGCAGACAGTGGAGTGGATGTGGTGAGGTTCTGCAGAGGCAAAGCCTTGCCCAGAGCAGCTAAAAATCAGGTTTCTGATTTAGGTCCCTTATGCCCTCCCTGGCTTAGGCCACAGGGCTCAGTGAAGCCCATCCAACCTGCAGAAACTAAAATTCAAGCCCCAGGAACTCTCCTGGATGCAGGGAAGGGTGAGGACACAATTGGTTGTGTCCTCCAGCACTGGGGTTGCCCGGTAGTCACCACTCATTTCTCCTTCCCCTGCAGAAAGGGATTGTCCCCTGCAACTTCCTTGAGCCTGTGGAGCTCCACAACAAGCTGCATATCCAGGTGAGGAGGCCCTGGAGGAGGTGGTGGCCTGGGGAGGGCAGATCACCCACAGTAGGACCCACAGCTGCGACTCCCCCCCCCTCACGACGCTGGGGTTGGTTCTTCTGGCTCATGGTCACCTCAACGTGAGCTCAGCGAGCTGCAAAACCGTGTGGGTGGCACCCTGGGTAGCGGGTGGCAATGCTGGGGAGTTAAAGGGTGGTGAAGTCACCCCTCCACGGTTCAAGACCCCAAACCTTCTTTCCACTGGCACAGGAAGAAACCCCTGTGGAGGAGGAGATGCCTGAGTCCCCCACCTCCACGGCGCCAGAGAAGCCGCGGCGGCCGGCACCAGGTCAGAACAGGCGCTCAAGGGACAGGGGACCCCAGCTGCAGGTTTGGGGTGGTGTCCTCTGGGCCACATCCTGACCCTTTCAGACCAGGGCTAAGGCTCACCTCCATATTTATCCCAGCCCCATTTCCGGTCAGGGACTGGGAGACATTAAAGCTGGAGGCAAAGACAGCAACTGCAGTGTTGAGGAGGGAGTAAAACAGTGCCTGTGAATATGTGAGAAAAGCAAGTCCCTCTGTCCTCTTAATTAGCACAGTGACTAATGAGAAAAAGGCCTGGGAGTAGGAATGGGGCAAGAAACCAGCTGGAATAGAAGGCTCCTTAGAGGCTTCTCCTTTAAGCAGGGCACTCATGATGGTTTTCTTGCTGCCCTGAGCTGGGCTGGGCTTCAAGATGCTGTGGTTGCCCTGGGTAGGGGATTCCTGGCCAGTGTGACCCAGTGTCCCACATCCCAGGCCTGGGGCAGAGATGGTGGCACCAGGGTCACCACATTGCCCCCAGCACAGCCACATAGGCAGTCCAGAGGTAAAGCTGACACAGAAGGTGGCTGTGGCTCATAGAGTTAAGAACAGACAGCTCATAGACCCAACAACCCCAAAGACCACCTTTAGGCCATCAAAAGCCATCTCAGATCAATAAGTGGACCACACTCAACAGTGTAGCTCTGTCACGTCCCATAAGGAGCACAGTCATGTCACAGCACTGCCAAAATGTAGACCAGATCCTCGTGAAGGGGCTTCAACAACCCTGCCTGGAGGTCCGAATTTAGCTTTACAGCCCCCGTGAAGGGCAGGGACTGCCTTCAGTTTTCATGGCAGACCTAGGGAGATCTTAAGAGCAAAGACACTAAAACCAGCAGCTCGCTTTTTATCTCTTTAAAATCTACCCAGGAAAGACATCCCACCCCTTAAACTCCCAAGAGAAGAGGCACAGAGGCCAAACCTCTGCTCAGTGGTTGTATCTAGATCCTACAGACGAAGCCCATTGTGGCAGATGCAGATCCATTCAAGGGACCAGCGCTGGCCCCAGGGGTGGTTGGTGTTGCTGCAGGAGATCTGACAACATATTTAGGCTCAGAGCAGCCACGCTTATCCCATTCCACCTGCTGAGCCACCTCTCTGCTCCTCCACAGACCACATTCCTGCTACTGTGACGCAGCCAAGAGACACAGCAAAGGTAACATCCCGTGAACACAGACACCGAGGTCCTGTTGGTGCCACAAACCTGCATTTACCAGGCAACTAGAGCTGCTTTTTCGGACTCTCGGTTAACCTGGTGCAGTTGCAACATCTCAGTTGGCCTGAGGCACTTGAGAAGGGAGAAACAGGAGTTTGGCTGGAATGCACACACTCCTGGGCTGGGTCAGCGCATCAGGTCATGCTGGGGGGAGAGAGAGATGGGAAAACAAAACATTCCCAACTCGAAAAAAAAGAATGAGGGGGTTGGAGTGTGGACACATCTTGAATTTGGTCACCTCAAAGCCACAATTTGGTGCCAAGTGCCTCATCTATCACTGGGCTCCCTCCAGGAGCTGCCAACCATGGCTTGGGTGGCACAATCTGACCAACCACCACCATGGCAACCACAGATTCCACATCCCAGCCCCTCTCCCTTCCCTTGCCAAGCCACACAAGGTGATAACTCATTTGTTGCCCGCAGGAGGCCGAGCCACCCGTCCCCAGCCCCCACATCCTCAAGGTGCATTACAAATACACGGTGGCCCTGAGGGTCCAGCCAGGCCTCTCCTACCCGGAGCTCCTGGACCTGGTTTGCAGGAAGCTGGAGCTGCAGCCCCAGCACACGGAGCTGAGGTGAGGCCCTGCCCGTCTCAGGGAGCCAGAGCCACGATCCCAGGGCTCCCACCCTCACCTGCATCCCCTGCACACCAGGTACAAGCCCGCGGAGAGCCAAGAGCTGGTGACTCTGACTGCAAAGAACCTGGATGCAGCTTGGAGCCAGAGCAAGGACAACTGCCTCACGGCCTGGTGTGACCTCACGGAGGTCAGGGACAGCTGCAGGTGGAAGCCACCTTTTCTTCCCCCTCCTGCCTTTGCTTTCCTTGCCACAAGCACAGGCTCATGGCTTTCAGCAGAGGAAAAAAGAGCGGGGGAGGAGGAGAAGCAGAGCTTGCCTCTCTTGCCCTGGCACAAAGAAAAAGGAGAAGCCAAAGGGGGTGTGTGTGTCCTTACCAGCTTGTTCCTTGCCCTAGGGAGAGGGGTTTTTACCAGACAGCAAGCCAGAGGAGTCGCCACAGGAGGCCCCGCCGAAGGAGATGGGACCAACCCAAGTTGTAGCACAGTACAGTTATGAAGCCACCCAACCTGAAGACCTGGAGTTTCAGGCAGGAGATGTGATCCTTGTTTTATCCAAAGGTAATGGTGCTCCTCTTGTGACAGGGGAGGGGAGGGACCTGCCAGCTCTGCTGAGAGCAAGGGCAGTGTGGCAGCAGCAGAGCTCCTCCAGCTCTGGTGTGGGCTTCCCATCCACACATCCATGTCACGCACACTTCCAACATATTTTCTTCACAGTCCTGTTTCTGCCACCCCGTTCCCCAAGCATTTAAGACAGGAGTTCCCCCTTGAGCTGTGTTTAAGCTTACTCTTTGCAGTGGATTTTTCCAAGGAGATGCCTCATTTTGGCTGCAGCCCCTGCAATGGGAGAAGGCTCCTGCTCCCATTCCTCTCACATGGCACCTTTTCCTGTTACATATTAGTCTTTAGTGCTTCTATGAAAACTGAGGCTTAAAGAGAGGCAATCTCAGCAAGATCTAGTACGTTATGTTTGACTTGGATCCTTTCAAGCCTGTGCAGAACACACAGCAGAAGGGACAAAGCCACTGTGCTGCAGCAAAAACTGCTGGTAAGCCCCTATCAGGTGAAGAAATATGTACACAGGGCATGTTTCCCTCCTTAATGGGGCCTTTGAGTGAAATCAAGACATCAGGAATAAGTTTTGAAGGCAAAACACTTGTGATACCTTGCTGGCTGCAGCTCTGTCAGTAATTGTGGTGGCTGGCAGGCTTTGGCAGCAGTACACAAGTAATCAGAGTCCCCCTCTATGATTGTACAGGTTAGCACTGATGACTCCCCCCACCTCAAAATCCTACTCTGCCCTTCACTGCTGAGCTAAGTATTTCCCATCAGAAAGGTAGTTCTCACCTCATTTGGTTCCCCCATAGCAAGATTTTCAGAGCTCCCAGGCTTTACTCAGCCCAGGGTAGCAGAGGCTTTGGGGGTTTGGTTTGGGGTTTTTATGTGAACTTGGAAAACAGGTGAAAATACAGTTTAGTTTCATTTTGAAGAGGACAGCCCAAGCTATCAGATCATTTCCTCACTCTCCACACTCACCTTGTTTCCACTCAAGGCAGTTTCCAAACCCCTTGGTCTATATTTTGGTCTGATTTCCCACCTCTGTTTGGCATCCCTTCTTACCTTGTAGCTTTGCTCTCTTCCTAATTCCTTCTCATCCCCTCTCCTCCACATTCCTCTCTCTACCAGGCTCTAGCAGGGCTCAAAGGCTTATCAGCAGGAGCACCTTAAAATGCTGATCTTGGGCCTGTCTGGAGCACAAGGAGGTGATTTTGTTCCTCTACATCCCTAGGGTGACAAAAACGGTGTCAATTTTCTCTTCCAGTGAATGAAGACTGGTTAGAAGGCCAGTGCAACGGGAAGACTGGCATCTTCCCATCTGCCTTCATTCAGCACTGAAGACCCAGAGAAGTGAGACTTCAGAAGAGCTTAAAGTCGTGGAAAAACATTAAGGATTCAACTGCTGCCATTAAGAAGTTTCCATATTAATCCCTGCATCTGAAAATGAACTTCATTATGAACTTATATTATTGCTACTTGTATTAAAGGCTTTATATTTTCTTTTACCTTTTGCGTCGTCCTCTAAAACAGGTACTTGTTCAGAAGCTGCTAATTGTCTTCCTGTCAGGAATTCCTAAATCCCGTGCTTGTCAGGAGACTTGCCCTGTCCCACCTGTGCTATTCCCTAACAAAGCTTTTCCACAGACACACCAGGAGCTGGGAAAACCCTCGAGAGGGCGGTGCCACCCGCATTTCCAGCCCTGTCAGCACATCCAAAAAGGGAAGTGACATTCAGGAAGCTACAGTCCAGGAAAAGGCTGAACAGCATTTGCTTCCTTAAAACACGACTGCCAACCCCACACAGCCTCCACACAACCCTGGCTCCAACTCAGAATTCAAACTCGCAGGGACTTTGCAACCCCAACCAAAAAAAGTGGACACTTTTTTCACTGTTGTGTCTCAAAGCTTTTTCTGATCAGTCAGAAGAGACAGTAACTTAGAAGCACGCTGCCTGCAATCTCAGAGCTTTGCTCCAAAGCAGAGGCAGCAGTTTCTCCACTTTGGATTCTATCATACAGGTCCTGGACAACCCCATTGAGCCAATAATCTAAATATCATATTTATTGCTGAAGGAACTTACTCTGAAGAGCTGCCTGGATACAACAAACACCCATCATTTCAAACCTAGAACATCTCTGGAGTTTTCTGTGACACATTTGGAAGTAGGAAGACAGTCAACATCCTGATCTGCAGGCAGCTGAATGGCAGAAGGATCTGTGCCCTACCGGGTTCAGTCTGCAACTGAAGAGGAGCTTTGCAAACTACTCCCATCACTACACACAGGCAGTACAAAACCACAATCCAATTATCTGCACCAAGCCCAAGCCAGAACCACTGTGAATTTATTTAGGTCTCTTTCAAATAAGAGGGGGGGGAAAAAATAATTAAAAAAAAATCAACTTCAAACCTTCTTCTGGCTTCTCCAGAAAAATAATGTGTTTTTAAAGGCCTGCAGCCAAGTCCCATGGGAAATAAATGCTACACACAGACCCGGATGGAGAGAACATGGTTTAATTAAAGGCAAAGCTGATTTCAGCAGCTGCAGTTCTTGCACAGACAGACAAAAAACACAAAAAAAAAAGCTTACGACACAAACCAGTTTCTGTTGGGGGCCCCCTCCCTCGCTCCCCCAGGTGCTGGGGGGCGGGCCGGGAGCCGGACGCATTCCCGAGGCCGGGCGCTCATGCACAAGTGGAACGGTGCGGCTGCAGCGGGCGCTGCCGGCAGGGAGATGGAGAACCTGGTTAGCTCGTCTGGGGTGCAAGAGTCAGTGACGGATCAAACGCTGGAATGTCGCAGCTGCCGGGGGTGCACAGCTCGGACGCGGACCGGGAGGGCCGGAGGGAAGCACACAGGGGGTGGGGCTGTATTACCACCGGGTGGGAACTTCACTTTTTGGGCTCGTTAAAGGAAACACAGCTTCGAAATGCAACACAGAACAGGGATGTTGCTAGGGTGGAGCTCGTGGGGGAGCTGCTTCTACCCCCGAGGGGTGTCGGGTCTCCTCCGCCTTCCCTTTTCGTGTTCTCTGGAGCTGCCCAGACTCCAGTCTCGCTTCAGCTCCTGCATGTGCTTTGCTCTGCGTCTGAATTCCAGCCCAGAGATCCTGAATCATCACACAAACCCCTACTGCTAAACACAGCAAATGGACATTGAGATTGTTTCCGTAACTTCCCTGGGAAACCTAACGAGAACGCTGTCCTTTAATGAAGCTTCCAGTCTTCCTTCCCCCTAATAAATAGCAAATAAAACGTTTTTTCCTTTTCCCTTCTGCACCTTTTCAGCTGTGAACAGCTCTACGCCGTTTCCATGTGCGGTTCACACACGTGTGTCCATGGGTGCCTTGGATTTGTTTCTGGAACTGAAAGCTTGGGGCTGCAGCTGGGGCAGGGAGGGGGACGGGTTTCTGCAAGAGCTGACCTGTGCCTTGCTGGGGGTGTGGACTCTCCACACTGTCCAGGCTGACTGTCGGATTTACCCAGCCCTGCTGGACCCCTGATTATTTTCTGCGAGATGTTGCACGTGGTAATGAAACTACGAGCATTCAGCGAAGATGGGAAGATGGAGAGAAAAAAAAAAAACAAACAGAAAAACAAAACCAAAAACAAAAAAAAAGAAAACCATTGAAAGCTTTCTACCTACCTATTAAAATGAGTCAGGCTGTGAATGCACAGACTAGCCTGCCCTTTGTGGGGCTAGCCACTATGCTACAGTAAAATGTACAGGAATCACACATTAATTTAAAACCCCATAGCAGTTAACTTGCTTGTTCAGCAGAGTGCTGCGATGCCCCACATCACCCATTATAGCTCAAACACCTACTGAGAGGAGGGCATTTCATGCTGGAGTCTCTAACCCACCCGTGGGCTGGCCAAAGCCTCTGGGTGAAGCGGTGCCAAGTGCCAGACTCTCCTTCATGAAACTCCTTTGCTAGCCCAGGAGACAGAGCCCCACCTCGCCACCAACCACCTCTGACCAGAGCAGCAACTGGGGCTTTCATTGCTACACACTGACTATGAAGCACGTTCTGTGTACGGAAGAATTCAGTGTGATCTTACTACTGAGATAGTAATAAAGATGTTTAGGAGTAATTTCAACTACATTCTCAGTCAGCGAAGCAATCGTTAATGGATTCCTATTGTGTCTCCCCGGAAGAGGGGATAAGGATTGAGAAGTTCTCATTGGCTTCTCCCGTCTGCCCTTCGTTCTCAGCTTTTACTTCCCATGTGGCTGGGGACATGCACGATGGAGAAGGTGAGAGGCGGTGATATCGGGTTACTGAGTGAGCCAAACAGCAGTTCCTCTCTCCCTCCAAAGGGCCCGGGGATGGGAGAGTTCCTGATGTTGTTTGCTTGCACTGCAGACGTTTTGTGCACACTCAGTGGGTCGGTGGAGCACTTACGCCCTCCTGACAGCAAGGAACAGAAGAGAGGGCTGCCACCTGCACAGGACTGTGTGGGCCAGTCCTGCAGACCCAACATGCCATGGTTTATGGAGCCGTCGTTTGCGAGGGTCGCCTCCTCTGTCTCAATGCGGCGGGTTCATGGCGCCTTGTCCACGCTGCTGCTTCTGCTTCTGCTGCATCAGCAGCTGCTCCAGGGCCGAAGGGCCGGGGTGCATCATGGAGCTCGACCAGATGGACTGAAAACAAAGAGCCAACACTAGCACCTCCTGCATTAGACAGCCCCCCTCTGACAGATGGCAAAGCAGAGACAGTGTTCTATATTCTCCTTCTTTGTCACTCATACCTGGCTTATCATGAAAGTTACCCAGGTTTCAAAGAAGGCCTTTTAAAAAGAGGTTCCCTGGAAGAACCTTAAACTCCCCCCGAATCCTCATTACCATAAAAATTCATCCCACGTTAACTACTACTAATTTTAGACTAGTCAAAGCAAATGTTTTAATTCCTTCCAGTTCTGCCAGCCTGGGCTTGATCCACAAAACACTCAAAACCAGCAAGAACTGGAAAACCGTGACGTCTTCCAGCGCTGGCGACACCTCCCACACTGCCTGCGTAAGTGAATCTGCAGGAAAAACCTTCGGCTTCTGACACTGAACTCTGACACCTGCAACAGGCTAATGCCCGTCCCTGCATCCTCAGGCCCCACAGACCCGTTCCCGAGCACAGTTTCAGCCAAACCTACCTTCAGGCTCTCCATGAGCACAGCTGAGGAGTCCTCCATGGTGGGAGGGCCTTGGGCTGCCCAGGTGCCACTGGGAGCGCTGGACTGGTGCCAGCTGCTCTCCGAAGAGGACGACGTTGCCGGGAGATAGTCCAGACCAAACCCTCCCATTGCTAAAACGGGAGAAATACAAGTTCAAAGGGACATGGCAAAACCACTGCAAAGCAAATGCCATCAGCTGATGGTGTCTGATGGCTCTGCAAGAGCCTGGACCCCGGCACTTGCCTGGCTTATCTGTTTTCCAGCGGTCTGTGACTCTCCGGTCTCTGTTGTCCGGAGTCCCAATGGGTCCAAAGTTGGAGAAGGGAACAGAATTGTGGTTATGGGTAGGAGGGGAGCTTGGCAAGCTGCTGGGGTTGGAGGAGTGAGGAGACTGGCTGGCTGGTGTCGAATGATCTAGCAATTAAAAGGCAAGAGGAAAACGGTCAGCAGAGACAGCGGGAGCCTCCCAGGTTTTAATTTCTGCTGCAAATTTTGCCGTCCCCCATTTTGCTCCAATGCTGAAGGTCAGTTTTTATTCTCTCTGTTACATGAGTGTAATGCAAATTCTGAAGTCATGAGGGAAAAATTTCCAAGAACACAAACCCCAGGAAACCTCACGAGAGCTGCCAGGGCAAAGCCAGTTTTTCCCGTGTCTCTTCAAGAACTTCTCTCAGACTAAAAAACTATCTGTCTCCAGGCTTGACAAACCAATAAAAAATAAAAAAATCTGATTAGACCTTGAGGAGTTTGCAAGTTTACAACTCAAACTCCCAAGTCTGAGAATGTTTTACACTTCTGTGAGTCTTAAAAAAAGACCAGAACCTAAAACTGAGCGAAAGAGAAGAGTGAGCTTGAAGCCTGTCTGCAGGCAGGGCAGAATGAATGAAGAGGGGAAGGGAGAGAAAGTTGAAGCCATGTGAGCCAAAGCCCTGTGAGAATAAAGGCACCTTGCAGCTCCCTTCATTTCACCCACAATGGCTTTTCCTGGTTGGTTGCAAAAGTTTCAGTGCAATCAAACACTCAACTGATTCCTCCTCTCACACTCTTCTGGATTTTTAGTGAGAATGAAATCATGATGAAAAAGTTAAGGTTTACACCTTTAAGATAATTAATAATGAAGAAACTGGTGGGCTTTGTAGGCTGTTTAACAGTAAGAAAAACCTAACAAAACCCACAACTGGCTTATTTTCCTCCATATTCTTCAGTCACACAGTTTTTTCCCTTTTAAATCTCTATATTATGAAATCCAGTTCTTCCTGCTTTTTCCAGAAAAAAGCACCACTGAAAGTATATGGATGTCTGAGTTAAAGCCCTACTCCCAAAGGGCTGTCAGGAAACTGAGTTAAAGAGATTTCAGGATTTAACACCTCCTACAACATTTATCCTGCTCAATTACTTAAATTAAAATCCAGGTTCTTACATGATATTAATTAGAAAATCTCCTCACATTTCTGAAGAATATATAAAGAAAAACAGAAACCTTCAGAGACCCTGTCAAGCAGGTTTGGGGTTTTGTTGTGTTTTTAAAATTTCCAGTTACATATAACTTGCAGTCGGTTTAGAATTAACTCAAATCCTCTTAAATCACTAGACAAGAAACACCACCCCAGTATTACCTGAGCTGGCTGGAAGGGATGGAGACCACGGAGTCCCTTCAAAGAGAGAATAGAGTGAAGTCTCCTGGTGGGCAACTGAGGGGGTGACTTCTGTTTTTGTGCTGGTATTCATGTTTTTCCCATACACCTCATTGAACATGCTGTTGTTTGGGTATCTTTCCTGAAAAAAAAAAAACAAACAGAATGTTTAGGTGTTGGATTTATTTCAAACACTGAGACTGTGTAAAGGAAACAATTCCAGATCAAAATATTTCCTAACTCCTTTTTCACTGCACAGCCCCATCTTCTCTATTTTATTTAATCCATCACATTAAGTCCATCACACTCTGAATCAGGACTGATTTTTCCTGGCTGGACTGCAAAGCCTTCACAAAATCTTTAAATTCCCAGTACTCAGAAGAGTTGTATTGAGACCCTGCTCCATTCTCTGGAAGAAAACAGGTAATTCACTGCTCAAGAAATAAAAACTACAGAGTTTTCAGTTCTTTTCAGTCTATTCCATGATTCTACTAAAAGCAAGGGGCTCATGAACTCAGCAAGATTCAACAGTACGTCTGCACAGTTACAGCTAATGAATTTGGGAAGACAACTGATAAAGGCAAAGATTAAGGTTGATACAGACTGAAATTAGGCCTCCATAAGGATTTCTTTCAGGTTTTCCACTGGTTTGACCACAAGGTCAAACAGCAAATGGCAGCAGACTGATTCTCACTCACCTGGTTAAGAGAAAAGCCACTGAGGGACAGGAAAGACGATGACTGAGACATCAATTCTGATGGTTTTTCCAGCAGGGACTTCTTCAGAAACCAAAAAGGGGAAGAGAGCAGTTAGTCACCAGTGTACTGAGCAGGAGCAAAGTGTGTTGTCAGAAACTGCCAAAGTGGGTTTGGTCACATTTAAAACCTTCCATGTACTTTGGCTCCAGCACCCTGGAGGACAGGGGAAGCAAACTAACAAGTGCAGAGAATCAGTAGTTTTTGGAATAATTGCAATTAATACCTAAAAATCAACAAACAAGACGGCTGAGAGTCTGGGGCAAACCCCACTGCCGGAACAGCTTTTCAAATCCAAAGTCTAATACTCTGTCTGATACATCTGGAGGGAAGACTCCTGCCAAAAATCCCTTATGGTTGTGTGAAAACTTGCACAAATAGGACAGGATTCTTCCCAGTGATCAGAGGGTTCCTTCAGACATGATTATAGACTCTTGTATGTGGCTACTGACAGAGTATTTTCCAGTTCTGAGAGCTGTACAGACATTCTTAGACAGCGAGAGCTGCCAAGTGCTGTGATTTTATAATTAGGTTTAAGACTCCAAGTGTCATTTAGCACTCTCTCATTTCCATTATAAATTACTGTAGAGAGGAAGAAAAAAAAATGCAACCCAAGCATTTAAAAGAGAGGTTCCCAAACTCCCCTGGGGTTCCATGTAAAGGTATTATGGGACATGACCTTTTCCATCATCTGTGCCAGCCCCCCTCATACAGCTGTCATTTCCAGTATATTTCTCAGCTTTCTGTTTGGTTTTTACTATGACTAAGGAGTGAAAAACAATGTCTAATGTCTCTTAAGGAAGAAACTGAATCAGTTATCACTGACACAGAAACCAAAGAAAAATTACGAAGCTTGGCTGGTGGACAACGAACATCACCAAATTTAGGATCACCAAAGCCATGGTATTAACAAAGCCATAAATAAAACTGTGTGAGAACCAAATAAAGAGCTGCAGTCTTGTTCCAAATAAAAGCCCTCCAAAGCTCACTCCAGCCCAGCATGTCAGATGTTTTTAAATTTGTTATTCAAACCACAGAAACCTGACCTAGCGGCCCTCACTCACAATAGCTGGAATACCTTTGCTTTTACCCTGTAAACTTAAGACAAACAGCCCCATTTTCCTGGCAAGCAGCTCCCAGCTTGTTAAGGATTTTCAACATGACAGCTCATTGCTTTGAAAGCACGTTTTAAAAGGCAGACAGAATTCCCACCCTGCACATCCACACAGCTTGCACAGCGAAGGATTTTCCTTCCATTTGTCAGCAGATACAACAGCAGGAGCTTCAAAAGAAGCTGCTGCTGAAGCAGCTATTAGTTTCCTAGCAAAGTTACCTAATGAGACAGAAATGAGTGTCTGTTTTGCTACTGGCAGGTAAAATAACTGAGGAAGAGACTTAATCAGAGGTTTTTGAGTCACGAATAATTCTTTGTTACTGCCACTAATCTGAGTTAGTAGGGTTTGATGAACATGCTTGTAGCCGTACTAGAAAGGCACACTGCAATTTCAGAGGCAATTTATAAATTCAGCAGCTGCAAGACCCTCCAGCTAGTGACCTGGGAATGATTTAATACAAAAATGTAGGAAAGAAAAGCCTCTCAGTCTGTCAAAAATGACTGTATTTATATAAGAGATACTGGTTATTTAGCCAGTTGCTTGCTATTCTCTTCCAAAGCTATCTTGTTTTGGAAAAAAAAATCTCCTCTGTGTTTATTGGGGCAGCATCCCCTGCCTCTATGGAATTATTACATGCAGATTATAATCACAGAATTGTAGAATGGCCTGGGTTGGAAGGGACCTGAAAGCCCATCCCTGCTATGGGTAGGGACACCTTCCACCAGCCCAGGTTGCTCCAAGCCCCGTCCAACCTGGTCTTGGACACTTCCAGGGATGGAGCAGCCACAGCTTCTCTGGGCAGCCTGTGCCAGGGCCTGCCCACCCTCCCAGGGAAGGATTCCTTCCCAATATCTCATCTAACCCTGCTTTCTTTCAGTTTAAAACCATCCCCCTCTTGTCCTGTAACTACACCCTTGTTCTGGTGACTCCTCACAGCTCAACCTGTGCCCCACCCTTCCCCTTTATTACTAAGCCCATAAAACTGCAAAAGAGTGAGTGCATTAAATGAGGCAGCAACACCTCTCCTGTGGATTTTACTTTAAAAAGAAACCAGTTATTCTGATTTCTGAGCAAATGAACAGGCCTGGATTTGCCCCAGGAGCCATACCATGGGCCTCCATGAAAACCAGCTCGAGGGTGAGGCAGGGAATTGGACAGGAGGGATGAGGGAGAGAAAGGAATTTCACATTTCTTATCATTTCACAGAAGAAAGAGATGCCAGTTAAGAGTGAGAAGCAGCAGTATTACATCAAATACATACAAAGAGGCTTCGTCCAGGAAGAGAGGCGAGAGGCCCCAGCAGAGCTGGGTAAAGATCAGGAGGATTAGAGAAAATCAGCTCTTCCTCCTCCTCCAAGGCAGCCAGACTCTTTAACAGGTCCGGAGGAAGCAGAGGGGAGCTCTTGGGGTCCTAGTGACAGAAATGAGCACAGTGAGACAACAGAAGGCAGAAAGAACAGCCAGAGACAGCAAGGGGAGGCTAAGCCAGAGCAGGAGCCAGAACAGCAGGAGGAAGGCAGGAGGCAGCATGCAGAGAGTGAGGTGAGAAGGTGGAGGTGCAGAAGTGTGCTGAGGCACGCAGAGAGAGAACTCTGAGCAGAAAACACCCCCAGGCACGTGGCCTCATGTGCTCAGGGAGCTGTGTCACACCACCAAAGTGACAGGCAGCGAGTCTGAATTAGTGCAGCGTGTGCTTCCCACTGTACCCACACACTGAACCTGCGTCCACATTCAAGGACAAGGAACATGAAATCTTTACCATTATTCTACAGCTGACCTGTGAGTAATTTAGGTGTCACGTAAAATTATGTTTGCACCTTCTTTCCTCTACAAGTGAAGTTTAAATCCCACAAGACTTATTTCCACTGGTGACAGCTGCTGCACCAGCAAACAGCTGGTCAGACCACTGGGCCAAAAAACCTGCCAAGTGCTGGGCCAACTGGACACCTTGGCTTTTGTGAGGGATACTTAAAGCACAAACATCATGGGCACAACTTCTCTCCATACTGCACTACGCTGGCAAGGTTTCCCTTTTAGGAACCAGGATAAGGCTTTGTCCCTCTTTCCATCTAAAAACCACAAGCTGGTATCAGGGTAGGAGCAGATTCCTGTATATTGTCTGGCTTTTCTCTTGGAAGGATGAGCCAAGTGATCCCAGCTGACCTTCTCCAAGTCCTCAGTGCATTTACAGAGGCACACCACGACAAAAGGTTTTAAAGAGGCCTCTGTTTAATTTTCCTCATAAACACCACCAAGAGCACTCACAGACAACTCCAATAATAAATAACACAGACTACTGGTTTTACAAACAGCAACATGAAGCAGCACAACTGCCTGAACAGAAGCAAAGTATTCCATTAGTGCAACCAGCAGCTAAGGAAGTAATTCAGCTCTCAGTGGTGGGATTTTCAGTAAAACAAACAAACAAAAAATCCAACACCAGATTGCTGCTCCCAGCCTCGATTTCTGGCCTCAATCTGACTGTTGCAGCCTGTTCAATTCAGTAGAGGGGTGTTAAGAGTTCATCTAAAGGGTAATAATTCAACTGCAATTATTTGGGTGGGTTTTATGGTTTACATCAGTTGCCAGACAAGAATTTTCCCCAAAACCATCAGCTGCCACGTTTCTCAACCTGACAGGACACAATGCAGACATCGATGTCACATCCACACCGAGCAAGACTTCCACCTACTTGAAACCAGACCTTCAAGAGACTGATCCCACACACAGCCGACTAAAATGGAGAACACATCACTATTTTCTGGAACCCCACGTACCCCCTGGTACCCAGGTGTCTTCCAAATAAGCTCACATTGACTGACTTGGGGCCACAGGGCATTCCTGAAACGGGGAATTCCAGAGCCTCACTGGTTTTCACCACTCACAGCCTGGATCTTACCTCAAAGGTCATCCTGGAGACAGCATCCTGCTCGGAGCGGAAGACTCCCTGCCGCTTTCCCCTGCGCTCCATGTTCGACTGCTGGGCCATCACCCTGTTGTCAGCCATGCCATAGGAAGAGTCCCAGTAATATTCTGGCACCTTGACTTCTGAGGGGTTCTGGTTATATGGCTCCATTGGGAAAGGCTTCATTTTTTTCTCCAGAGGTTGCTGTTGCATCACGGGAGGCTGCAATGACTGTTCAAATAATTTGAGAGGGTCCTGGGCCTGCAGGTAATAGGGCTGCTTTACAGGCATGATCTTCCCCAGGGAGCCTTGGACTTGGGGGGGATTCCAGAGCTGCTTCGATGAGTCTGTCTGCGGGTACTGAGGCAGAGACACAGGATTTCACCAGCAGGGAGGAACAGTTAATGTTACCTGAATGCCTAACTCCATCCAAACTGTCAGCCTGGTTCACGTGTGACAGCAATTCAGAGTGTGTGTGTGATGTCCATGTTATTCACCAAAATGCTCCCTAAGTCCAGCTTTATACTCCCCAGTCTAATACTCCCTAGTCCAGCTTTAACCCAACAGCCAAGTATAATCCTTCCTCTAATCCAGTACCTCATTAACTTAAACCTATCAAGTAAACCTTTATTAAGGTATGAGCTGTCCAGAACACCAGAAGGGTCTCACCATCGAGTCCAGACATGTCAGAAGGGAGATTTTCCTCCAGGACAAAGTGTGTATAAATCTAAGAGCTGTGAGAGAACTGGCAGTGCACCATTAGCCAAGAGTGTGGGTGAGGGTTCCACACTCACACAAGAAAACCAGAAAGGCCTAGGACAGAAGTACCTGATCAGAAATATCACCATCATCCCTTGCCTATAAACACAGAGAAAAAGTGTGACAGAAAACACGTTCCCATTCTGGTACGTACCTTCCTCTCAGCTCCAGCATCACAACACAGTCATACCCACCACCAAACTTCTGCTCCTTTTCAAATTCCCCCCAGAAGTTCACCATCAAAACCCTCTTTAACCACGACTTTGAAAGGCAACTCAGGAACACAAGTCTCGAACGCTGCCCTTTATTTTTAAACTAAGCTTAGCATGTAGCACAGGCCAAGTTTACCTGCTGGAATCCGGAGTGGTGCGGTGGGCTCTTCCCCAGGCCCTGCACAGCTTTTGTGGGGGACTGTTGTTGTTGCTGCTGCTGCTGCTGGGCCAGAGCTTGGACCTGTAACTGGCTTGCGGACTGTGCTGTTGCCTGAGCTGGTAAAGATGAGAGGGGTTGCTGGGAAGGAGGTGGTGTTTGCTGAGGTCCCTGGGTCATTGGCCCTGGTCCAGAGGGCCGTTGCTGGCTGTAAGGAATGTGGGACTGTTTCCCACCTTGCACCTGGTTTCCTGCAGGCGAGTGAGCTGTGGGCTGGAGGAAGGTTCCTGGGACAGAAACGCCACCCGGGAAGGTGTACCCCGTGCTCATGGAGAAAGCCACAGGAGGGGGGACGACATAGGTTGGAGGTGGAAATCCTGGAAGAGATGAAAATGCACCTTTAATTGGAATTTGGCAGAGCAGACAGCTCCCTCCAGAAAACATTTAGTGGGGTTTTTTTCTTCCTATGCTGTTCATTTAGACTATGAGGAAAGGAGGCCACCAGTCTGCAGATATGCACTGTAATGTCCTTCCTCACCTTTGCACATACATGGATGTGATCAATCACACAGGGATTCGGAGTTCTGGAGTTTTCTTGCAATATTCCAGGCACTGATAACAGTCAGCCAGGGAAGTACCTCAGTATGTTTCCCTTCCTCCCGTACCTCCATCTCCCAGCTCCTTCTTTCCCCCCCACTACCTTTTTCTTCACCAGTCTGGGGTTTTTGATGCATTATCCCCAAAGTTCCCTCACCTTCAAACACGTTTTCAGGGACTAAACTTCTGCAGGAATAAATAGAAGCAATCAATAAACTAAGTCTACTGCCTCCTCCCAGAGGATCACCAGTCTCTGGATTAATTTAGATAGAGACAGATGGTAAGCAAACAAATCCTCATATCCGCAAGATCAATTCCTTCCCTGCGGTTCACACTGAAAAGCCAGGTTTGCAAGGCAAGTTTTAATTCTCTGTGTCTCACAGGCCAGACTTTGTGCTGACTTTGGGACAGGGAAGATGTCCCTCTGTCTTACATTGACAGACCTCGATTCCAAAGCATAAACAATTTATCTTGTTTCAATTCTGGTATTGGCCATTCTTTACTACTTGTTAAGATTCTCAACGTGAAAATCCACGTTCATTAACAGAGCCCCTGACAGCCACTACTGCATGGTTTTCTTGGCAGTCAACAATAAATCCCACTCCAAAAGAGCAATGCAAATTACCTGGCCGGCTAGGGAGGGGAGGGAAGGCTCCTGGGTGATGAATGGGGATGAACTGGGAACTGCTGGCCTGACTTGGAGTCTGAGTTACAGGTGTTTTCCTGGCTTCAGACACTGGAGTCTTCCTCATCTCTGTCTGGGATTTCACCTGACACAAAAAAAGTAGGAAGGAATTAGATTGCTTTTTCCTGTAATTACCCACATCACATCAAGCCAAAAAATAAACTCTCAGATTGACTGAGGGACCATCTTTCCCCTAAGTAACTGGGAGGGGTCTGGAACACAGGAACCCTCCTCACTGACCTCAGGCAGGTTACCCTGTGTGTCCTCAGGCACTCCTTGCCTCACAAAAGCACTCTAAGGGTTATCTACTCAGAAGATGCAACAGGTTCTTTCTCTAGCAAGAGAATGGGAAGCAGACATCACAATCCTCAAACCATCTGAAGAACTTACCATGCTGCTCACCTGCAGTGTTTAAAAACAGAAGTGCAGATGCTATTACGCTTCTCCCAGGGCACTGCTTCAGCCTAACTCATGCCACTTACCTGCAGCACCTCAAAAACAAACACTGCCACGTTCTTCCTAGGGAATTCTTCTCAGCCTAATGAAATTATTTGGACCCAGAGCACACAGGACAAACAGCAGAAGTGCTTAACCTCAATTCAGTTCACTGTGTAACTGCTGGGTGTTCTGTTGAAAGAGCTGCACCAGTTAAAGGCAGAGAGAAGAATGTAATGTAATGTAATGTTTACCTGATTCTGAGTCTGCTGCAGTCTGGGTCTTCCTGGAGAGGAAGACAGAGGGGAAGACTACTTTCCCTTTCTGTTCAGCTCAGCAGAACTGCCTGGAATGCAAGATGGAGCAGGCAGGAAAAAGACAGCAAGCAAGGAACCCGGGCAATACAGAAAGGGCCCAGGAGCAGACCTGACACCAAGCCTCAAAGGTGAGCGAAAAAAGGGCTGTATCAGGGACCAAATTAAAAAAAAAAATCCAAACCAAACCAACCAAAACTGGGGGATTTATTTCAACATTTAGTGCTGCTGAGTGGAAAGGAGTTACAGGGTGTTTTTTTCCCCTGCCAAAATACAACAGTAAAGGGATAGATGCATTCAAATGTTTTCTTAAATTCTTTTTCAAATTGAATCTCCCCATTTGGAAATTATGGGAGCGTAGGGTTCTTTCTGTGCTTGTAAAACTGGGAGGTCTGGGTGAATTTCTGATGTCCCACTAGAAAAAGTGCAGAGGGAACTCCATGTTCTGGCTGACACGAAACACCACAAACAATGCAACCCTTGCTCATGCCACATCACTGACACCTTCACCCTCCATCACATCCTGTAAATTCTACTTACATTGTGCTGTCCCTTTTTTCTCCACAATAAGCCCAATGTTTTACACACCAAGAGCTGTGTATTCTTTTACAAAAATGTTGGAGAGTTCAAAGACACTCTTCCTTCCGAGGGATTTCAGAACAGGAGTTCCAGTCCATCAGAAACTCAAAGGTGCTATAACAAATTCCCAAAGCATGGCTTCCAAAAGGCTCTCTGATTTACAGTTAACTTGATAAATCTAAATACCTAAAACGACTCATCAAGACAGACAAATTTCAATTGCTTCCTTGCTTCTACTTGATCTCACCTCTGAAGTGTCAATGCTACCAAACATTTCGTCCCACAGTGGTCCTAAGTGACCTAAGAGAGCTGAGATTCAACCTATGTCACGTCCTGCCTGAGCGTGCAAGTTCTCCACTCATCTGCAAGGCAGGACTGATTTGTTCTGTATAACATTCTTCACATTTTTGCTAAGCAGGAGCTGCAGCATTTTCAGCAGCTAAGCTTTGGAAGGCAATGAACTATGGAGGAGATAAAAAGCCTGGTATTTCCAGGAAGGCCAAAGCAGAGCACTAACAGTCCACCAACTGGTACAAAAACCTACACTCCTTTCCCAGGGTGGGGGGAAGGACTGGAGAAATAAGTCCACAAGCTACATAAAACAAATGGCACTTCTTTGGATTAGCTGCCATAAATACAGCTGATGGAACAAAAAAGTCAACATTAATTTCTACTGAAGAAGAGGAGGATGACCAACCACATCAGAGCAGATTCTGCTACTGCTGGGTTTGAAATAAGTTCTTCCTGGGTTTGTTGTCTCTCGAGATTAAGAGAAGCACATTTCTGATAAATAAGTTATCTTCCCTATCTAAAAAGCTACCTGTATTTCTCAGATCTGGTGGGGCTTTATCAGCCTCAAAGTCCTTATTTTGCAAGAGAGGGGCACAAAAACCAAAACCTGGGAGTTAAGCTCAGGCCTGCAACCACATTCCAGACACGTTTGACAAATATAAATAAGAAACCTGCTGTTCTAACTCACCTGTGCTGGTTGTCAGATACCAGAATGGCATTCAGTGAGTCACCAACAATTCCCTCATGGTTTCTGCAGCCTTTTACAGTGACCCTGTGCCCTCCTTGATAGGACCCTCTGCAAAACCAACTGAATAATGCTGCCAGTTCAGACCTTCCATTTCATATCCCTGATGTTTAACAGCAAATAATCAGGAGGAGAACAAGAAGAATGGTCCAAGAGTCCTAACACCACAAGCTGGAAAGACTAAAAGATGGTTTGTCTGGCCTAGGGAAAACAAGACCTCAATTATACAGGACTCCAGGGCAGTTGCAGAGAAGTTAATCTGCAGACCTGCCCTGGGCAGCAGTAATGGGCTTACACAGAGGCAAGGGAGATAAAGTGCATTAGGAAATAATTTCCACTTGCAAGAACAGTGAAGAACTGACACAGTTTCTCTAGGGAAATATTAGAGTGTCCATCACTATCATTAAATGGTTCCAGTCATCACTGGGGGAATGAATGAGATTGTCCAGGTTAGAGATCAGATCAGCCCTGAAACTCTCCACTCTTATTTACTACAACTCAGTTGGAAGTCAGACCAGTAAATTCACTGTTTACTTGACAGATTTTGTAGGCAATGCTCACAGAAATAGAGCAAAAAGCATACCCCTAAAAAAATATAGCTGATAAAAGAGCAGCTGATGCAAAAATCAACAATTTTGAGCAAGTTCCTGAGCACAGATTTATGATTTAAGAGCAGTGTGGCTCTCCTTACTTCCACAGAGACACCTGACCCAGAGTACAGAGGATCTTACTCCTCACATCCTATTTGGTGTTCAGTTTGTTGGAAGCGCACAAGACAACTGAACGTGCAGAGTATCCAGTTCCTTCTCAACAGACCACAGCATGGGTGAGGCATGACTGCCACCTGCCCATGTGAACAGCCTTGGTGGCCTCAATAATCTGTGCAATGGGTAGAAGTCTGGGGTTTTCTAAAAACAGTTAACACAGCAAAACCACCTTTCATTGCTCCCTATCCTTTTCTCCCCAACAAACTGAGACAGCATCGAGGGAAAGGGCAGAGACCCCAAGATCACCAATACCTGGCCTTTGAGGTAGAAGAGTTTTATATTTTTGTACATTAGCTGCATTAGCAGTGCCCACAGTGAGACCTCAGCCCTACCACACTCTCCACAAGCAGTGCCTTCCCCGACACACTCGTGGTACCTCCTCAGACACAGCATCCCTCTGAGCTAAAGGCTTACCTGAACTGCCACGTTCTGCTTTCCTGCTTCCTGCATCTTCTCCAAGCCACACTTCTTGGTCTCATTCTTCCTTTTATTGTTATCCTTCTTCCCATCGTTCTTAGTGGTCACTATCCCTTTGCTAAAGTCCCGCCTTTCCCTCGCTACATCTTTGGGGGGGTATATGCGTCCTTGCTCCCTGTTCAGCTCCCGGGGCTTGATGTTCTCTTTGAAGGTGACCATTGGCTTTTCTCCTGCATCACAGTTGTTGTTCAGGCTTCTGCCAGAAGACAGAACCGATTTGAGTCCGGGGCTGCCATCGGCACACAGCGGCTCTGCCGTGGATGTCTCCTGCAAGGCGAGGCTCTCTTTGGCTTCACTTGGGTCCTCCAGTAACAGCTCCGGGATTTCTGTCACAAACAACAGCTTTCCTACCTCGTTTTCACACTGAATCAACCTGAGAAGGAGAGGAATTGAAAAGCAGGTACAATTAACTGCATTACTTATCACAGTCAGTCCATGAAGCAATGGCACACTGACCCACAGAACGTGCTGTCAGCATCTCGTGCTCACATTACAGGTAACTGTTGTGTTGAACAGAGAGAAAAATAACACTGAGCTCTGGCACCTGTGTTACCTCAGCACATGGCAGCAGAGAAATACAGCAGGTACTTCAGTTACCTCGGCTGATTATCAGCGATCCATTTGCCTGTGAAGATCAGGCGCTGCTGCCGTATCCGACGTTGCTGCCCTTCTTTATCTCCTGTAATTGCCTGGTGGCCTTTGGAAAAATCCAAGTTCCTAGTGTTGACACAGGAGAGGGAATATTAATTACACAATTACCCTCTGCAGCATCGTATTTCTTTAGAAATACAACATGCCAGCATTACTCTATTAAAAGCTGTAAACTTTCAGTAGGAGTTACTCGAATTGTGACTGTTAAGAGATGTCTGATATACAGATGTAATTTTCTTCTGGTAAGATCCATCTACATATTAAAGAGGTTTGGTAGGTTTTATTTAAATAACAAAAGGCCAAAAGCTCATCTGTGTGATAACCAAAATCAGAGAAATAATAGTTGAGTGAATATATCTAATATTTAGTCAGCGTTTGTGGATGATGTTAGGTACAGGAATACAGTAAAAACCAGCAAAGGAAAATTACATCAAATAGGTTTCGTGCAAAAGCATTCCTTTTCTCACTTCTTAAATTTTTCCCTTTCCATTCATAAGTCTGAAGACTACAGAGTAAAACCAAAAAATAAGTCATGAGCATTACTGTGAACTCAAGATTTTCAGTTTTGCCACATCCTCCATTACATTTGATTTGAAGAGACCTACATCAATGACATCAATGCATACAGCAGTAAATATTCATAAATCAGATATTGCAGGGAACAGGTCAATGTCTGCCAAAGTCATGACATAGCAAGAGCACAGGATCCTTCAGCTGTTACCCACCTGAACGAGGGCCTCAGAGCCAGGAATCCTTGTAACTCAAATTCTTCTGGAAGGGGTGTTGCTGGCAAACAGACAGGAAATAGTGTAAGGAGAGCATGAAAGCACTGAGCACAGTACCATAAGCAGCTACCTCAGCATGGTCACTACACAAAAGCAGCACTAGCAAAGTGTTCACATGCACTAATACTAGAGAACTACTTCCTTCCTTATTTGCTCTTCAACTGCACTTCCCCCCCACACCATCAGGAAAAACATGCATCATTCCCAGTTCTTCACAGAACAGACCAGAAGTGTCCTTACCATTATTACTGGATAGATCTTCTTCATGAGGCTGGAAGCTGTTCAGAAGAGAGATCAGCCAGGGCCATATGCTATCAATTAGAAACCAGACAAACCGTAAGTGAAAATGGCAAAACATGGGGTGACACTGAACTCTGTTACACAGTCACAGCTTCCATTAATCCTCTGATTCCCAAGAAAAGGTAAAGTTTCCCTCAAGTGTCAGGGAAAAGACCACCTTCTTGAAAAAATTACTACTTTTTAAAAGCCAATCTAAGTTCCCAAGTGCTCTGTGATGCTGGAGCAGTTACCACAAAGGCAAGAAGCTCTAGGTAAGGAAGACCATTAAGCTAGAGGTGAACTGGCAGTCCCCTGCTTTGCCCTGCAATACCAGTAAAGCCATGACTGGAAATTCCTCCCAAAGGCCCTAAAGCAAATAATTTTCAAATCACACTGATCACTGCATAGGTGGTTAACATTTAACTGCCACCAACAGGCTGCTTGCTCCAGTTTTTTAAAAGACCCCACCTGAAAGCCCAAGTCATCCTTCTGCTTTAGTGATGGGCACCATGGAGGCAACAATGAACTATTTTAGGATGTTTTGAACTATTTAAGCCTAAATTTATGAGATTAGTGGCAGAAGTGAAAAATCAGAGCAACAGTCCAGAAGAGAAATCCCTGTGCTGACATTTAAGGACCCTCTCTATTAAATTCAATTTGATTTCTGTGTAAAAGAACCAGAAAAACTGGATTCCAGCACTGCCCAAGAAATGGTTTAGTGCATGAAATTAAAGCAAGTATTCTCCTGCCACCTCCCTCAATAATCTGAGAAACCATTACAATAGATCAGACTAAGGGAACACTCAGCAGTTATGCTCAAGTCAGATATTATAAACTAGACTCCACTGATTTAAAAAAAAAGTTCTATGCAAACCTGAAGCAAATTAAAACACTGAACTTGCTCATTTAACCCACAAGTCTCAAGTTTTGCTTTATGAACTCTTTAGCACATACACTTTCTATCATTTCAATGTCCATAATAATGAGTCACACGATCCCTCTTCCCATGACTGATCTGTGGATTGCCACTAATTATGGGTTCATGCAGTGAAAGGTATCAAAAGAAAGATTAACACTCACTACCGTCTTTCATCAACCACTGCCTCCTGGAAAACACTGGGCCGAAGTTTCAGCCAGTCCATGGAAACCTTCACAGCTGGAAGAGGATACGCAGCCCCAGAGTCCTCCTGGTAGTCGTTTTGTAAAGGACACTTGCACAGAACTCCAAGAAAGGACACTGGAAACAGAGTAAGGGACAAAAACAGGACAAACCAATTCCACAGTGTGGGAATGAGGCGCTGAAGTTGAACATAATTTAATCAAACACATCCCCCTGTTTTTAAGACTAGTTATTTAGAACAAAACAGTTCAGTTATTTCATCCTAAACAATTCACCAACAGATCAGAAGATTTTTTTAAAAATATTTTTCTACCATAAAACAGAACCTTGGTGGTTTTTTCCCTTTAAGTGTCACGGGCTAATCTCCTTGGTAAGTTAAAAAAACAGGGTGAGATGAGACCAGTGCAAAAATATTCGCTCACCTATTTATTAGAAATTACCAACTCAACTATCTACCTGTATTTAATCCACTTTCCCAAGTCAGCAGGCACACAAATACATTGGAGCCATCTCTGCAGGCAGGCACCCAGCCCAGACCCCTTAGGGCACAAGAGCTGAGAAACAGTAACCCCACCTGTGTGACCAGGGTGTTCTCAGAATCACCTCCAGGCTGGAACCTGAAGAAATCCAGCTCTTCAGAAATTTAGGTGTTGACAAACAAGGCCACTCTGATCATGGACTGGATCAGATTAGCCACATAATGCTTATTTTCTTAGAGTTTAAAATGCTCAGCACTCCCTCTTATCTCCCAGTCAGTATTATCACAGGTACAGAAGCAGTTGAGGTCTCAGCTGACTCAGCTTTTACTTCAGCCCTGTGGAATCAGGACCAGCTCCACTGCACCCCCAACTGCATTGCAGCCCCCATGAGTGGTACTACCCACTGCCAAGCTGGATCCAGCTTTGCACCCAAGTTAAAATGTTCTTTCAGAACCAGGAAAACAACTCAGAGTTCTGTAAAACTTCAAACACAGCAAGTCCAGGGCTCCAAAATCCAGTGCTAGTCAGCACTGCTGACATAAATGACCCTGTGCAACCATCTTCTCTCTAAACTTTCTCCCCTAACGTCTATTCTCAGCACTTACCTCACACAACCATTAAGCTGGATACTGACGGGAAATTACTAATGGATTCCATGTAAAAAGCAAAGGGAACTACAAAAATCAATCAGGCTGCACACTCACTGAAGAGAGCCAGGAGCTGTGTCCAGCAGAGCTGCTCATCCTGGCTGTAGCTGTGCTGCTCCGTTTCGTTGCTGAAGTCTCGCAGGTGATGCAGTTGGAACAGGTTGATAACAGTAATATGGACCAACTGCTGAGAATTGAAGGCCTTCTGGAACAACAACCTCTGCAACAAAGGCACATGGGGGATGTATTTTTAGCTGGCAAAGCGCACACACACTTGAAAGGATTAGTAGTTGTTACTTCATCGCTTGACTAAGGCTTCTGCCTTAAGGCAGCAGGCATTCTGGATTTCAGTTTCAGGTCATCCCTACTAGCACAGCACTGGGCTTCCCAGCAGGACTTGGGAAGGTGCCCACTCTCGAAGCTCAAGGATTTTGCCTGTACACCAGCTCAGATGCTCAACAAATCAACTTCCCCTTGGTTATGGTTGTATTTCAGAGCAAGTGCAACTTGAACGTGCAGTGATGGCACTGAATTTATCAGCCTTTCAAAGAAACAGCACAGAAAAGGTGGCATTTAAAAACAACACCCCAGGAAAATTTAACTACTGGGTGGTTATGTATTAAAAACTAATTCCACATCTGACTTCATGGGTCATGGAATGCCTTGGTGGACTAAAATAGCACGAGTTATTTACAAACGCCTTTCTGTAACTATGCTGGAAAGCCACCTTTCTCAGGACAGGAAAAGAAACTTCAATGCTTTTTTGGGAAAAAAAAAAAAAAAAAAAAAAATAGGGAGATATTCCTAAAATTCAACCAGCTGATCTTCAGACACAACAATCTGTACAGCCAACAACTCAGGCTGGCAGAGCTGCCAGCAGCAGCATCGTGGGCCTGACTGAACACTCCCAACCCTGTAACTGCTCTCCTCAGAGTTAAAATCAGCCACAAAGTTCAGCTGATTTCTCACCATGCAACTTTACATCCACATTCAACCCACCGAATCCACAAGAGCTGCTCTCTAGTAAATTGAGTTTTGTATTGTGTAATATAAACAAAAAAGTAATCTAAGCCCAGAGCAGGGCTCAGCTCTGTTTTAATACCCTGGCTCAGTCTAGAAAACTAAGACTGTTCCACATGCCTGAGCAATGCCCTTATTTATTGATCATAAGCACTGTGCAAAAAGCAGTACTCGTTCAACAGTCAACATCACACACAGAGATACACAGTTATTTAATTTTGAAACAACATTAACAGCCCACATTCAAAGCTAATACAATTCACAGCTAGTTCTGTGGTTTTGAAAATTTATTTTAAATATAGTTTGGCCCCAGCTGTAGCAGCCCAATTCAAGGCAAAAAAATGTAAAAAGACACTGTAAAGAACATTTGTAAGTTTTTCTATTGCTAAGACCATCTTCTCCCTAATATTTCCATACTCCCTGCTCCTTTTCCACCAATTAAGAAGCTAAAGCAGAGCAGTTTCTAAAAGGCACCTGACACTACAACACCCTCTTTGAAAATGTATTGCCTTGTACAAATACCTTACAAAATACTTGTTGTTTCAGTCTTTGCTGTATTGTCCAACCTAATGAGCTGGAACTCAAAGAGTTTCCAGAGGAAAGGTGTTCTGAGCAGTTCACATCTGCACACAAATTAAGGTCTTACTGAGACACTTTTTAGAGGCAAATAGGAGAGACAAGTTGTCTGAGGCAGATTAAAAGCAGCCAGGGGGAATGAATGAATGCCATCCAAGAGAAGACCACATGTCAAATGGGAAAAATCCCCACTCTTGGCATAAGTTCTCAGAACTACCCAGTGGTAGCTGCAATGCAAACCTTCCCTAACTGGCTGCTTGAGCTTCCTGTGTTTTAGCATGGGAAAGAGTTATTATTGGACTGTAATTTCAGAACTCAGCTGCTAAAAATATTCTCCTCGATATACTAATTAATATGTCGTTAGAACTAACCTTGAACTGCTCTTCCAGCTTTTCTCGAAGAGGGCTCAGCTTCTCCAAGCTCTTACTCAGGTACACGTGGCCATGGAATTTAATAAATGCCTTGATGAAGTCAGACACGCTCCATCGAGTCTTCACCTCATCACGACTACATTTGGAACAGAAACACCAACTTCAGTCTTTGGAATCACACACAGCTGCACATAACATTACAAAATTATATCAAAATAAAGGAGGAAAGTCCAGGAAAAGCTACTCTGTCTTGTTGGCACAATATTCTTATTTCCTGCATTCACTAATCACAGCCAGGGGCATCACAAACTGTTCTTTGTTCCACACTTGTGTGAGGATGCTCTGACTGGACAGGGGATGGAGAACTTCTCTTTCTACTACCAAAAATGAATAACTTCTGGCAAGGGAGGTACAGCTGGAAAAAGCCTCTTCCATCTTATCTGAGTAGAAAGAATTTATCCTTAGTCTCACCTTTCCAGTGCTTTAGAAAGTGCTTTTTGTAGGTTAGTGGAGGCAGCTGGGAAAGGAAACTTCACAGCAATGCTTCTGCAGTAGTAGAAAATTGTGGTCAAGTGGTCTCCTTTGGAGGAAGCTAGGATAGCCAACTGATTATAAGGCTGACCTAAGGGAGAAAGAGACAAGTTGTCCAACAAGTTGCCACAGAGTGAAGCAGGCTCGATGTCAGAGTGAGTGTGGCCACTTGAAAAGGGAGCACAAAGTCCTCAGTTCTTCAAGAGACAAGGCTGAGGTCCACCTGCTGACCCTTTTATTGCAGCCTGGTATCTGTACCACTTAAATGAAAAAGCTTCTGAACTCGTGGTGCAGTAGCTGTTTGGTTTTCCTGGTTTGTTTGGGGGTTTTTTGGAGGGAGAAGGATTGGTCGTGGGGGTTCATGCAAATAACCATTACCTAAATGATTTACCGATGGGTCAGGCTTTGTTGCACGGTTGCTTGGTGAATTTGGCAAAGGAGACTTTATATAGAAGTCCAGGGTTCCAACTGCCACACAGGAAAAGCTACACCCCAAATCCTTCTTTGGAATTATGAACTGAAAAGGTATCCCAGACTCACCATTAGAAGGGACAAGCTGAGCTGCATGTCTATAGTAAGACTCTGCCTGGCTGGTCTGATTCCTATAGCGAGCTAAGAAAACAGCAAAAAAACATAAGTTGAGGCATAAAATCAAACTCTCCTGCACTTACTCTGCTATAACCCAGTTTACTTGAAGAGCATTTTACTACCATTTTAGAAATAATCATCAGAGGAACATACAGTGACACCAAACAGCACCAGGATTCGACAGGTTGAATTTTGAGGTGGTTGTTTCGCCTCGGATTCAGTGTTACAGCTTAGCAGTTCATAAATACAGAGGTGTGACAGCACCACAGCCAGAGAGCTACAGATGTTTTTCTATCCCCATTTACACAACTGCCAACTAGATCTACTTTTCCTGTGAAAAGAGAACTTTCTACAACACACAGTTCTACCCAAATCAAGAAAGAAATAAACCTGTTGTACTTTAATGTTAAAAAAGAAACCAGGTTTATGAGAGGCTGGATTTTTAACTGTTGCCCTCGTACCTAAGATGTTGGTGTTCTGCAAGGGAGAAGTGTGCTAGCCTGCTGCAACAAGCTTTTGTAATAGTCAGTGCTTTCAACATTTCCCTGTGCCTACCAGCTAGAATGTGAGAGCTGAACACAGGGCAGAACTCAACACCCCACCTCTTCTTCCCTTCAACTCACCAATATCTCCAAGGTGAACAAGGCAGTGCTGGCAGATGTAGGAGCAGGAGCTGGATTGTGGCTTCACGATGGCGCTGGTGTGCGTCTGTTTATTGCTAATGATTCCCAGCTGGGAAGACTTCACGCGGCACGGCAAGTCCACGTTAAAAACTGTGCACAATTCCTGGAGTAACTACAGAAACAGGTCTGCTTTAGTAGGAGCTGGGGACAGTCATCAGGAAAGCATCAGAAACAAGCAACAATTAGAACAGAACATCACTTGGGAGGCACCTGATTAGCTAAACAGTGTAAACAAGGGAGACTTTAAATTACATTTTCCACCTGGAAATCGTTGAGGTCCACAGTAAATTAGTCTGCCCAGAACTGTGAAGAGAAGTTTTACTTCTCTTCACAGTTCTGGGCAGACTAATTTACTGTGAAGAGAAGTTTTGCTTCTCTTCAGGAAGAAAGAGTTGTCCATCCCAAACCAGTAAGCACCTCAATCCTCGTGATATTTAAATCACTAAGGATGGGGATGACTATGGGAGGTCTACAAATCTTGTTGGGTTTTGTGCTTTTATCATTTTGTTTTGTTTGCTTTTAAGTTGGGCACTCAAGAGGAACACAGTGGGTTTTATACCTTGATGAAGTGGCACTGTTCTCTGAAAATAACAGCAAAGGATGTCTCTCATCCCCCAAATCAGCTTGTTCCAATATAAGAAACAGCACTATCCCAACTTAAAGTTTAGAGAGGAGATCGAACAATACCAAATTTATAAGGAATGAGGCAACAGGAACAGTTCACTGGCTGCGCTGTCAGTAAGTATTTGTGCTCAGCCAACAGTGAGACTCTTTCAAGGAACAAGATATCAGCTACTTGATCAAATATCTCAAAAGCTGATTGAAGGAAAACCTGAACTCTGCCCTTCCAGTGCTTTTGAATTATTTTTTTTTTACAGATTCCAGTGAATACTCTGGAAAGAAACAGTAACGAGGGAGCAATGAAAAGCGTTTGCTCTACTGAGTTATAGGGTTAAAAATGCAGGTAAGAAGTGACAGACTTTCTCCCAGCTGGGAACATGCTCAGTCTCCAAATAAAACAGACCTGCAGCAGGGTTCCACTTCCAGATAAAGGCACAGAGAAAGCCCAGGGCTGACAGAGATGCACACTCTGTCAACAACTAAACACACTATGCAACACTTTTGCTTGCTGCAGAAAGAGGTTTGTGTTCCACTTCCCTCCCTCTTTTGCTCTGTCTTTTACATAGTAGACAAAAATCCCCAAAGAAGAGGGATCTCACAGATGAAAGCTGGATAAAAGAGAGAAACTTGACATCTTCCAACATGCTGAATTAAGAGAACTCATGCTCTCCTTCAGAGATGTCATTTACGCAGGCCTCTCAGTTGGAGAGCAGGTAGCTGGGCTGAGCCAAGTCTTCAGACTAAAAATGGGATGATTAACATCACAGCAAACAGATTAAAAAAAAAAAAAAAAGCCAGTCTGTGGTGTCAAACTCAAGAAGAGCAAAATTCCCTGATTCCTCTGCCAGGAAGAACAGGGCTTTTGCAAGACAAATGGTGGAGATGGTAGGAAGCCCTTAGCAAAGGTGCCACAGGCTGTCAAACAAGCAGCTCTCCAAGAAACAACACTGAAGGGGGAAAAGGGTAACCAGGAGGATTCTGTAAAAACACCTTGCAGATGTTTGGAATCAAACTGGGAAATGGTACAGTAAGAATACTTATCCCAAGAGCACTCAGCAATAGTTTTGCTTAAGGGAAAGAAGAGTTCCTAGACCAAAGTTTGAAATTCTAAATAAATGTTAATAAAAAGATAGAATTAAGACTGAAGGCCTGTAAGCCTGGGAGTCTTGATCAAAAAAAAAAACAGCAAGACATCATATGTTGTAATATAATAATACATATATACATATACATAATACTCCTAGGGACAACCACCCTACTTCAATGTACAGCTGTGGTGGGCACTAAGTCAGGTATTACTGAGAAAATAAAGCTGAATTTAAATATGTATGTAGTATGGACATGTTCTTAAAAAACTGCTTATCATCAGTGTTAGGAGTTGCAAGGAAGGGACAAAGAAAACCATTAGGCCACCACACACATCCTGTGCATCTGCATTTATTTCTGTACTTGAGTAACTCAATCCAAGAACAAACTGATTCTCTTTGCTTATCCTTTGCTATCGAGGGAATGAAAAGGAATGAAGGCAATGGCCCACAAAAGCATACACAGTAACGAGAAGCTGAATGGGAATTTTCAGAGAAGTGGCAGAAAAAAAAAAAAAGAACTAAGAGCACCAATGACATCACCAGCTAACATGTTTGGTGGGCTTGGGCTTTTTTTGGTCACCCACCCTTCCTCTACTTACTGCCACTCACCTGTGTGTAGAAGCCACTAGCTGCCTCTAGGAACAGAGAAAGGTTGGCCTGAACTTCGCTCCGATTTGGATTTGCTCTGTTTTTCGCCTGACCCTGTAGCGTTGTGATCTGATTTTTAAAGGCATGATTCCAACTGAAAACAAGAGAAAGGTTTTCATTTGTACTTTGGAAGTGTGTTATGTAGATGACATAAGCAACAGGAAAGAGCTGTTGAATTGCATAGCATCAGACATGAAGAATATTCAAGTTCAGGGAACATTCAGATGAGATGCAATGTTAAATATGGAATAACCACCTTTCCTCACCTCTCCTATCTATATCCTGATATTTATGTATATAGCTAAAATATGTGTATATATATATGTGTATAGTTAATACAGTAACAGCATTAATATTTGCTTGTGATTGTTCTGATTTGAGCAGCATAGAACTTACTCTCTAAAACAAGATATGGGGTGTAGAGATGAGGGTTAAAAAACATTCAGTAACTGGAGGCAAGCACAGGACAACTCAGCCAGTCTACTTAGCTCACTTCTCCCAGTGCTGGAAAAACCACATGCTTCACTTAACTAAACTTGTTACAACCCATGTCTGCACCTTAAATAACAGGGAATGGACTCAGGGCATGGAGGAAACCCAGCAGGATCTCCTCCTGATTCTCAAGGTGCCGTGAGCACCCCATGAAGTTTTCCCCTGATATTCCTCCCTCTGCCCAGCAATGCCTCAGAGGGCTTTAAAGTGAGAGTCTTCAGCAGCCGTCAGACCTTGCTCAAAGCTCCAGGTGATTACACCAGGCAAACTTTCTCCTTTCTGGAAACTGCAGCCTTCAGCCCTTCCCTGACAGCACCACAGACTGATGATGTTCCTTAGCGCTCTCCTAAACCCACGTGTGCATGACATGGCTGCTACTAAATGGCCAGAGGTAAAATACCAACCTTCCGAAGGCTCCTCGACTGGCTCTGCAGTGCATTCCCACATAGCTCTCATTTTAAAGGGAATAAAACAAACCATTCCACAGGATACACTCACTTTTCTGGAAGTCTCATCAGCCCAGATTACAGATATATACACAAAAATTTACTGAGGTACTTACAGGTCCTGCTCCACTTTTTTATCTAAAGCATATTCCAAATCGGTCACGAGCATTTTTTGATATAAGTCCTGTAGAGCCTGTCTGGATGTCCAGACTTCTGCTGGACCCAGCTTCGAATCTGAGCAACAAAGAAAGAAAAAAAACAAACCAAAGACAACAGTTTTTGTAGCCCTCAAATTTATGGAGTTACTCTGATTTTTCACTCAGCTACCAAATGAAAGAACAGAGCTCAGTGTAAGATACACAACACCAAACACCTGCTTTTATCAGAGATTCATCAGGATAGTGAATTACAAGAATTACAGATGGGTTGGGGGCTGAGTCATCACTGATTAACTGATCAGTCTCCTATGATACCAGAACTAGACATGAGCAAAGTCAGCAGCTGGCAAGTTAAAAAACACATCAGACAGGAGTCATTAAGCTGCAGAACTTCTTGCCACTGGATGAACTTAGAAAAATTTCCAGCACAGCCTGAAAAAAATTAGCAGAAAATAAATCCATGGAGGGATGCAAAACAGGGCAGTCCCTGGCCACATGCTATTTAGGAGAACACTGTGGGAAAGTATTCCTGTGTGCCTGCCATTTCCAAGTCTCTGCTAGCCATCTGCTTTCCATCAGGGAGTGTGAGTGCAGACACTGCTCCCTGCTATCTGGAGTTACAGAGTCCAATCTCCCCTGCCCTGTCAAATCACCTGGGCTGGGGCTGCAGGAGCACAGGGATGGGGCCTCACCCCAGGGAAACCATCCCGATGTGTCAGGTGGATCCAGGTGGGTTTCATATTCCTATGGGGACCACACCAAGCTGCTACATTCACTACACGTGGCAAAGCACACCTGAGCAGAGGTTCATTAAGGGAACTGCAATATAAACCATTTCCATCTCCCATTACTATACAGGGCTCACAGCACTTGGCAGTGTGTAGGGCTGCACTTTCACAACACATGTGGTAATGCTCAGATCAGCATTTCCATCACCAAGGTTCCTCAAATAAATAATATAAATTCACACACTTTCCACAGAATTCTTAGGATAAGCATAAGGAACACAAAAGGAAAACAAAACCAGGAACCAAATATTAGCCTAGATCAGCTGTATAATAGAGGCAATTACCTGTCATGTCAGCCTTCAGGACTTCTGCCTGCCTGTAAGAAAGCAATAAAACAATAAATTAGAAACCGACTGATCAAAATAATTGAATTATGCTAAAGCACATTCAGGCAATGATGGTCTGCTTACAACCCACACTGCTCTGGTTTACCCCATGGATTTGAGCTATTGCTGCTCAACAGTGTGATTGCTTCCAGCTCATCCCATTACAGCACTGCTCACTTTTCCCTGCTTAAGCCTCTTTCCAAAAAACTACAACCTAAAAACCAGCTACATTTTGCTTTATATTTGAAGCTTTACATGGCAGAGTGTCCTGCCAACATCAGTGATGCCACTCACCTGTACCTGGGAATTTGATATTAGTACGTTGTCACATGTGAAATGCAGTAGCCAACAGAGTCAGAGCAAAGCAAACTCCCACCAGTTCCTGTCAGCACACTGGTAGAGCCCTCCTGCCCCTGTGCTGCACCAGTTTTCCTCAGTGAGAAGTGATAAAGACTGTGGCTTCCCCAATTACCTCTTCCTTGAACTGCTTCCCCAAAGTCGTGCTTTGATCAGGTTTTCAAGTAAAAAAAAAAAAAAAAACAAAAACCACACACACAGAGAGCACAGACAGAAAAAAATGGCAACTACAGGGAACTATCTACAACTCCTGCACTGAACACCCTCTGCAAATCCCCAGCACTGGTGGAGGCTGGCAAATAGTTTCTCAAGTGAAGGAATATTAGGATACAGTCCTCAGTGTGTCTGAGTGACACAGAATTAAGGCAGGGCTGGCACAGGGGACACAAGGCTGCCTGCTTTGGGTGGAAGATGTCCCTGTGCTTCTGCTGCACTCCCATGGTGACACAGATGTGCAGAGTGCAAGCTTCCCACACCAGATGTGGAATCCTCCTGGCACATGGACTGCTCACTTCACCTGCCTCAGCAAAACAAACAAACTAGATGCAAGCTGCACTGTGAATAACATCAAAGTCAGGTGCCAGCTTGGGAAAGAACAGGGAACCAGGAGAAAGCACCACCTAATCCCTAAAGAGGCTTCAGAAAGCAGCACAAACTTTCTCTTGCCAGTGCGATGTGGTTGTTCTGGGTTCTACCTAATGGCCACAAATTACAGAGAAGGCTTTGAGATCCACGTGAGGATTAAAAAGATATCAGAATAGGATATGCATCGTTCGGAGAAAGTCCCTTCACAAAATTTCTGTTTATTAAATATAAGAAGTATCTATAGCAGCTCACCAAAGCCACTCCAGCACATCATCCAAGAAGCAGTGGGATGCTCCCAGAGATTTAATTAAGTCAACAATACGTTAACTGGTGCCAGAAGGAAATCTGCATGTTCATCACCTGCTTCACAAGTTTAATATCTTCATGACACCTTCTCTTAGTTTATTTATTTCAGTAAGATGCAAATGCTTTTTTAACTCCTAACAGCGAGCATAAATTTAGCTCCTGCATCAGGAGGAAGCCAAAAGCCCTTTTTTTGTTTTCATAAAGTTTTGCCTCACTGTTGCCTAGAACATTCATATGAAAAGAGCCCCAACCCATACAACCATCACTGCAACTGCCAACAGATGCTCTGTAAATGCACAGCCCTAATAATATGCTGGGCCTGAACTTCTACCAAGAAGACTTATTTTAAAAATTCCTTTTTTGGAACAAGAGCCTTTAGCACCAATCTCTCTGTAAAAAGCCTTTTATATTTTATAAGCTTGCAACAAGCTACACCGAGGGGATTATTACTGTAATTTTTAATAAAATGCATGGAAATTATTTCAACACTTCCTCGAGGCCACAGGAATTGGTAAAGCAGGTCTAACATTAGCATGCTGTGTCTCATTTCCACCTAAAATCAACCTTTATTTAAAACAGACTCATCCTAAGCCAGGCTAAGAGGGGGCAGCCCGGGTACCACCCTTGTCCTGCACCAGCAGCACCTCGAGAGAAAGGATTTATTACCTGTTCCTGGAACAGATTGCACCAAGGAGCCTTTCCTGGTGCTCAGAGACTCCTGGTGGGCACAGACTGGCATTCATTGCTAACAAGTGAGAAGAGTTTCTGACAGTGCCCATGGCTCCTTCTATTGACAAGCATTTCCACAACCTATTTTCTTGCACTGCCTCAATACTGAATTTGCATTAAAATGACTCGTTCTGGGCCCAAACCCACTGCCTGCCAGGAGATGTGGTACAGCTTGCTTACACACTTCATCATTTCATGAATGTCCTCAAGTACCTCCTTGCCCAGCTGGATCAGAAGTTCAGTCCCCAAGTCAAGTCTCCCCGAGTCTGTTGGTCCAAAGCCAAAGAAGCACAAACCATAGTTCCAAAAATTGTATTACATGAATCCCCATTAGATGACATACCACCTTTATATATTGTGATAGCTACCCTTTATAATTTCCTAACCAAATATAAAGTCAGTCAAACTTGAAAACCAAATACAAAAGCCTTCCACTCAACTCAGTGAAAAAAACAGTTTGACACCTAAAGGAATCTTCATTTTATTCACAAACTTGGAAAGCTCCAAAACTTTAAAACACGGTAGTCAGGACTTTCTTTTGAAGTTCTGAAGGTATTAGATATATTAAAACTTAAGTACTCACAGATGGCAAAAGGAAACTTTTCTTAAGAAGTTGGGAGTATATAAACTCCTGGTTTGCTGGAACTTAGACACTACTTTTAGCCTGGAATGAACCACTGGATTTAGCCAAGGAAGACAAGAAAACCACGTTTCATTTTTCCATTTCCAAGTTTTTAGCATTTTTGATCAATTAAGTTTTCCCAAAGCAGAAAAAGTAAACAGGCTGTGTTCCCCTTCATCTGGCAAACCCTGCAGGAAAGGAAACCCCACAAATATTGGGATGTTTCTCCCATACACATTTTCAAGTGTTTAACCCATCACACTGAGAGGCTGAAAGGTGCACCAAAAGATCATGCAGTCCAACTTTAGTTTTTAGCACCAGAACAAGTTTGCTTAATTTGCTGTAAAAATCCCACAAGAGAAGATCATACTCTGGTTAACTGTTCTATTCAAGTTTCCCTCTTGTTACCACCTCACTGTGACCTCTATTTGGGTATCACTAAACAAATGCATCCATTTTACTGTCACCCCCAAAACAGCTCCTTTCTGTTCCGATATCTATTCTTCATTTCTAATTAAGGTATTTTAATAACCAAAGAACTAACAACAGATTTTCAGTTCTGCATACGCCACGTTGCATCTCCAACAGGGCAATATCCCTTCTTACAGTAAGTAGGGGTTTGCTAACAAGCTTCATAATCAAGCACAGCAGATAAGCAAATAAAATTAATCCCAAATTTCCAGAGCAGCAGTTTGGTGTTACCCAGCCAAGACACTCTTTGTTTCTGAAAGTCAAAGTCAAGCCTCACTTACACCACACCTCTCTCATTTTCGCAGTGATTTACTGCAGCACAAGTTCTACAAAAAAACCCTGGAAAACCCCAGCCCTCATAAAACCAGCTCTGAACACAACACTCTGCTTCCCACCGTGCCTGGAGGGGAACTCCACCCGGTTTTCCCCTGGCAGCTGCACCAGTTCCCCCGGCAAACCTCAGTGACACAACCCCCCGATATGGAATTGAGGATTTACAGGACTAAAATGGGCAGTGAATCCAGGCAGCTGGGCTTATGAAAGCAATCACAACCCAACCACTTGTTCTGTGACTCTACAAACCAAAAACCATAGGAAATGGTCAGGATAGCTTCATTCCAAGCAGGAATTTATATCCCTGCACTCCTCTTCCCAGGAGGTGCGTGCAGAAATTGTACCACAATGAAAAAGCACCTGCAGCCTTAACCTGCCTCAGCAGGAGGTGACTTATCCCAAAGCTCATCAAGGGCACTGCCAGAATGTATTCCCTTCCAGAAGAAGGAAAATTAGGGTTAGGAAATGTAGGAAACTTTTCCTTTTGGGTAGGGAAGGTAAATTTTCTATGCTAGCATACTAAAAGTCAAACACACTTGATATTCTATTTTAGTGATTCCAGTATTTGACAAGGCTCACACCCAACAACCACTATAGCAGATTTTCCTCAGAACAGTTAACTTCGAGAAAAACTTACAGTCCTCAGTGGACTTTTTGTTTATTTGTCTGTATTTAAGTACCCCCGTGCTGATTCAGGGCAGGGCAAGGCAGTAGGAAACACAAACAGCAGGGGTACTGAATATTCTCCACACATTTTCTACACACCACTCTAGCACAGTTAGGGGAAATTGGTTGCTCAGAAGCCTCCAGACACTGTTACCCAAGACACATTCACATCTGGAGAGTTCAGTACTGAGGAAAACTTGCTGATACAAGTGGCTGACAGTTTTATGGGAAATAAGCATTTTTCCTTTAATTCCTAAGAGTTCCCGCTGCCACTTGCTAAAATATAAAGCTTTATTTACAGTTTTTAGAGACTCACTGGGCACTAATCCTTTACAGCTGGTACACTTTGCTAAAGATTGGGTTCTGAAAGACAAAGAACTCCGACTTCTCTGGACTATTTTGTTGACAGCAACTGTGTATCTAACTAGGACCCCTCAAAGGGAAATATTTCTATAGCAATCTTAGGATTGTGTACAAACCTAGAGAGTTATGCCTGAGTAACAGCAGCAGGGAACTTGTAAGTAAACTTCATCTCTGATATTTCCTTCCCCTGCTAATTCAACATCACCTGAATACACGAGACTTCAGACAGCAGCTCCAGTTAACAGCCTGACACATCTTTTCCTGAATGGGTAACTGGATGAAATCAGGATTTTGCAATCCAATATGGATTTTACTTACTTAGTTGTGTACAGACTCTACCCACTCACCTGTGCAACGGATATGGACCATTTAAAAGCTTTTTTAACAGCTTTACCTTTATAGAACAAGTTCTTAATGTTCCCAACTTGCAAGAGTTACCACCTAATTCAAATGACCACAGTTTTCCTGAAGTGCTGGGATCACCTGCTTTGGGAGCAGGCAGGTTTTGGGCAGCAAGAGATCTTCACAGAGTTAAATGCTCCATGTGCCTTTTACATGGAAAGGAAACTCCTCCTCACACACATGGCAATGAGAAACACCTCCAACAGAACCACTTTACTGTCAATTTTACATGCTAACTACTTTAGAGCTTATTACTCCTGTTCCAGGCAGCTGGAGTCAGGGTACAGCTGATTTCTTTGAGCTGCAGCTTAATCAGATTATAGGCAAAGATCAAAGCCACGGAAACAATTATTTTACAATCACTTAAGAAAAAAAAAAAAGGCAACACTTCTGCAAGCAGATGCTAAAGCAAGGCAATCACCACCTGAACACAGACACCCTCCACGGGGAATCCTCCTCCATTCCTTTTGTGTTTTCACCTCAGCTGAGAAGGACGTTGAGAAATGAGGACACAGAATAGGATTTTTCTTAATCCCATCTTCCCCCCTTCTCCTAGTCCAGGCTCTATTAGGAGCAAGTCATAATAATCATCCTCGAAATGCGATCACCAAGAACAACTCTGCCCAAGTTTGATCAGAACTGACAATCCTCCTCCCCGGAGAAGGGTAAAAGTACCCTCCCAGTCAGCTTCTTTCAAACTCATTTTCTTCCTCCAGTCTCAGGGAAGTCGGTTCCTTTGGCTCAAGATTTTAAGATGACGTGCCCAACAGGTAAAAGCTCCCCTCAGGGAAGTTTGTATGTGCTGCATCTCCAGTTTAATCTGCACAAAGGGAAATACAAGTCTCCTACCCTGCTCAGGCTTTGAGCATTCTGCTGCCTCCACCCAAGTCTCTGCTCACCCTCTCCTCAGCTGCATTTTCCACAGTGGTTTGTAAAGATATTTTTAAAATACTGATTATGCTGTTCTTTCACCCTCCATCTTGACCACTGGTTATCTGGAATTTTAGTAAAGCCAACAGGGAGAAAAATAACCTCTGAATGGGTGTCACCCAAGCCAGAAAAGCACAAAAACTCCAGTCACCTTTACTCTGGTCACCTTCCAGGAGCTGACAGTGGAGCTCCGCAGGTATCCCTGACAGTGTTTTCAGGATAGAAAAATTCAGATTTAATATCAGTAATGACAATTTAATAACCATTAAAAGGACACTCAACAAATAAAAAATGGATGCTTAATATGTGTGGTGCTTCAAGAGAGGGATATCTTTTCCTATGTTAAGGAACACCTTCAAACAAAAGTTTCTAATAGCAAACAGTCAACAAACAATATTTTTATGGAATACTCTGTTTACCAGCATCCATAAAGTAATACATTTACTGCACTGGCTGACAGCATGTCAGCTTTGCAGCTGACCTGAGAATAAGTGAAAGGCAAGACATTTAAAATTGAATACATAATCCATGTGTGCATCTCCTTAATCTTTACACAATCCACTGGACAAGCTCATTTTTCAAAACTAAAGCAATCTTCAAGGTCCACAATAAGGGCACAAAACCTTCAAGATTGCCTTCCAATCCACTCAGCCATAAACAGCCCTCTTCCTTAAAAAAGGGACCAAAACCCACAAAGCTCTGCTCCCTCACTACCCACAACATGGAACTTCTGGGGATCATTCAGAAGGGTTATCAGTTCTTGTGACTCTGGTGCTAAGAGGAATGTAAGAGGTTTGCATCCCAAACTACCTTACTTCCCATGGTAATTCCCACAAGGTGTTGAGATTGAGCAAGGAGAAGCAACAGAATTACTTTCTGAACAACAACAAAAAACAACAAACCAACAAAACGAAAAGAACCCCAACAAATTATACCCTTGTAATACCACTATTTTTTTCTCTTTCAAATCCACCCTGATTAGAGTGCACGCAGTACCAGGTCTCAGTTGTGACAAATATATAGTAACCCCAGCACTAATTTGTTACATTGCAGTTTCTGACTGGGTAAAACCTTCCCTTGTGTTAAGAGCTGGAAACTGCAGGCAGCAGACAATAAAACAAGTGAATGTTATTTAACTCCTTTTTACAGCTTTTGCACTATCAAAGCCACACCCAGAATTACAGAAAATGCAGAAACCTGAGCATTGGGATCAGCTTCAGCTGGGTATCACCAAATGAGTTTCAGAAAGTTCTGCCCTTCGAGTCAGCCCTGGCAGGAGAAACCAAACCAGCCCAAACACTGCACGGGATCTCCCAGACAGGTGTAGAGAATCCAGCTCAAGGGAAGCCAATGACAATCAGTTTAGTGCCACATTTGCAATGCAGATCAAACTGATTAAAAAATGCTGCAGCCCTCCTGGTTTCAGCCCTACAAGCTTCCTGCTGCCTCCAGCCTCCACTAATAGCTCAGGATATAAACTCCAGATATCTTAGTGATTTTGGTGGGTTTTACAGACCCTCTGCCTCTCATTTTAAAAACTCCCAATCATGTAAACGTCACACAAAACATTACACCTATGCACTAACGTGACATACCCAAAAGTTTTAAACAGTTTTTCATAATTAAGGGATTTTGCAGGATTTGAAAGGACATTGGGTGGTTCGGACAAGCCTTGCCAAATAACACTCAGGTTACATCCAAGTATCCCCCTAAGCTGCACCTTAGAAATTATTTTCAATTCTCCATCTTGAAACTAAATGCAAACCACACTGTGAAAAGCACAACAGCAGCAGAAGGCTGAACACCAGTCAAGGAGAATGATATCCTCCATTGATGATAATTAAATGGGTACTCAGTATATCACTGACAATCATTTACAGGAGTCTCATTAGCTGCTCCCCATTCTCTACCAGAAACACACAAGCAATGATGTTCTGAGATAAATACTTTTTAACCAGAGAATATCTGAATAATCATTTTCCCCAGTGAAACATGGAAATGAAAAAGAGGTGGAATCCTCTACCATCCCAAGTTTAATGCAGTTCTATCACATACAGTAACTTACAACAAACTAGAAAGGCGTGATCATAAAATACCACCTCAAACAATACAACCAGCAATATTTACTATGTATTTTAACAAAATGTGGCACAAAGATACCTGACTGAGCTCATGACATGGGAAAAGAGGGATTCTTACTGAACCTTAGGTTTAATTTCTGGTGGAGCAGCACACAACTCTCCCACAGTCCTGTGCTGTTGGTTCTCCTCAGTTCAGGAATGGCTCATCCACATGGGCTGTGAGCTACAGTACCCAAGCCCACCACCAAAACACAGGAATATGGAATATATTCCTGGAATATAGAATATATTCCTGGAATATGGAAAATTACTCTGGTCTGTGTTCAGCTGAAGGAGAAACACATGAGCAATCCAACCAGCTCAGATCTAATGAATGTTATTAGCTTGGCAGGAGGGAAGCAAATGGATACAGTACTACAAGAACTGTTCCTCTCCAGGAAAGGTGCAGCCTGAGGCTTTTGAGCTCTGTCAAACACAGAGAGGTGTGGAGGAAAACCAGCCTGGCTGAAGAGGTGCAGCTCCCTGGGCCAAGTCCAGCTGACCTGTGCAGCTCTGCTCCAGCAGGTCCCAAGTGCCTCCGATGGAGCCGCCACTGCCCTGCCGAGCGCTCCCAGGTGCTCCCAGTTAACCAATAACCTCCTTTCCCGTTTCACAAACCAATGGATTGGTTGGGAGCGAGCATCTGAGCAAATCTGTAACTGCCAAGGTTAAACCCGCTTGTGAGGACTAAGTGTTTTTATTAAAAAAGTCATCTGATTTCAAATTTGAACCTCGAGACCTTAAGGCAGAGTCCTTTCTAGTTCTGTGTCTAGAAAAGGTCACAGGACGCTCAGCCATCAGCACCTCATTTACGATCACCTAGAGGGAAATCTGGGGGTTAGCAGATCTTTACTGAGTGCACTCTCTCTTTCAATGGTCAGACTAAACCTGCTCATTTACACTCATTTTACCCTCTGCAAGGGCTGATGGAAAGGCTCCAGAGCGACGGACTAACACATCCCACCTAGAGATCAAATCTTAATCCTGGAAAGGACTTCAAAAGGTTCCATAGCCCATTCCCTCACCCTGATGTTATCCCTGACAAACATTTCGTTGCTGGAAGTCCTACAGAGTCACCTCCACACCCCAAGGCAGCCTGTCCTGGCCGCTCTACCAAACCATTTCCAGATCCTGCCTTCAAGAATCCTGGTGCACCTCGAATTCTGGCTCCTTCCTCCCACCAATTTCCTCAGCAACGTCACCAGCCTTGCTCAACCCACTGCTACCTCTGGAAGGTAGGAAGGGGACATTCTCTGAATCTTGGATGCACATCAAGCCACCAAAAGATTCACCCCTTGACTCCCCAGTTATGAGTTGTTCACTCATGTTGCAGAAGCCAACTCAGCCCTGGCATTTCACTTTGCACCCACTAAAGGCTGGATCTCATTGTCAAATGTTGTGCACGGTGTACCAGCACCTCCAAAAGAAGTTTGAAAAGAGAGTCATTTTGGCCCTGCACTTCAGCAGGGTTTGCCCCAAACCCTGTGTTTTCAACCATTTACCTCCAAAGAAAATAAATCTCGAAGTTAAACAGTCAGGGCATGTTCAAACTGGGTGGAAAATCTGCCACACGTTCATGCCCCAGCATAATCTATGTGACATGTCCTTAAATTAAGGCCTTCTGTATTAATTCAAATGAATGTTGGCAATGCTTATTAGACAGTTTATCATTTCTTTTCTAGTTAGAGATGTCACATTTATGCTGAACTTTATGCCATTGATGGTGTAAGACAAACCAAAACACCTCCTAGATTTTTACTGCAAGTTTACTCCCCATCTTTTAATAATTTAACTTATAACCATTAACCAAGATAGAAATTTTGCCTTTTTCTTCAAACTGAAGTAATGTTTTTTCTATTTTACTAGTAACTGAAGCCACATGTTGGAGTTTTAAGAGCTGCTACAGTTTTTGTGTTTTTATACACTCTAGGGGTTTTTCCTTAGTATCAGAAAATGTGGTTTAAACCCTTTGGACACTCTTCTTACTGCCATTCACAAAAACCAGACCAACCAGTAGATTTTTTTCCAGGGAATAGCTGGCTGCAACAAGTCTCTATGCTCAGAAGCATCGTCATCAACAAGTATTTACACTACTTCAAGACAGACAGCTTCAACAGCCAGAAGTCTTGTCCCATCCTTCTGTCTCCCCTTCTCCATAGGTACAGATGTTTAGCGTTTCTATTTTCAGATATTAATGGTCTTAGAGGTTTCCCACTCAGAATTAATTTCTCATTTTCTAGCAGCTAGAGAGCAGCTCTGAGATAATTCAGCTCTATGACAAGTGGGACCTGCAGACTCAGAACAGACAAGGCTTCAGGGGGTGAGGGGAAGAGGGGGAAAGAAATAAAATAAAAACACATACCAACATTAGACAAAGCAGAAAACTGTTCAGTCAGGCCAAGGACTAGAGGACACTTTCAACACCTCAGACAATGAAATAAAAATATGAGAAACAGACTGATGTATTGGGGATACCATAAGTTCTTTCAGAAAAATGTAATTTCTTTTCCCTTAGAGTGGAAAAGAATATTAACTCTAGCAAGACTCCTAAGTACTTCAAGGGTATCTCTGATTTGAGTCCCCTCAGTGAAATTCAGTCTGTCACCCACTGCTCTGTAAAAATCCCAAGAGACTCCTCAGCCTTCTGGTTCCTTATGATAATCCCCTGAGTGCAGCAGCCAGCGTGAATAATCCAAGAAAAGTCCTACTGGAATACAGAAAGAGGAGAAAGCAGGCCTCATGTTACTCAAAAAGTCTTATTCCACCCCAACTTACAGCATTACACTGATCAGACAAGTACCTGCTGAGTTAACTCAGAGGAACTGAAATCCTCAGCATCAGAACACTGATTGAGCCATCTCCCCTTCATTTGGTCATCTGGGAAGTCCCCAAGCTTACAAATAGAAGTCCTTCCTAAACTCAAATGGGAGGAGCAGCAGTGGCCAGACAAGTCTAGAAACGGGGCCTAAAGGCAGGACTGGGAGCAGGTGACAACACCAGAACAACTGTTCTGCTTCACCCAACATCTTGTTAAGTGTGACAACACCAGTGCTCCAGAGGCACAGAGAAAAAAAGCCACCAGTCCTCCACCCTGTGTGAAATGGGGAGCAACTGTGGCCCACAGGAGTCCTCCTGTCACTCCACAACAAACATTAAATTTGTTGTCCTCTATTCTGCTCACTGCAGTGAGGTGGAGTGGAGATGCCACAGCCCTCCCTCAGCACAGGAAAACAAACCCCTGTGTTCTACCAAACACCACTGAAATCTGTGACCTCCCTCATAAGACATTCAGGACCAATGCATGCAATTCTGCTCATGATTTTAAGGAAAAAGCTCTGTGGGTTTATTCCCCAGCAGCTGAGCAGTTTCCCAGTGAGATGAGGTGAAGCCTCAAAGGAAGGAAAGCACTAACTAATGTCCTCCCACATATACTCCTTACAAATTATAGCTGTGTTCCTCATCTGCTCCTCCACCAGTCTGCTCCTCCTAGTAAATCTCTTCTGCTGTTGGGAAGATCCAATAGCAGTGGTGATGGATCCTTAAAACTCCACAACCCCCAGCAGCTCCTCATCCAACAAAATCAGACCCTACAACAGCAAACTATCCTCTCCTCCCCCTCCAGCCACCACACTCCTGAACTGCAATCACTCCTCTTCCATACTCATTTTTGCTGGCTGAGCAGGGCAGGGCAGATGCCAAGGCATCTCTCCATCGAGCCACTCTCTTCTCCCAACAACCCAGCCTTTCCTTCTCCAGTGGGAAGCACCGAGACATCTGAAAACGCACACAACAGCCAGTGTGGCAAACTGAAAAGCCAGCTTCAGGTTTTCATACTGACTGTTTTAAACACAGCTTTAAGTTGCTTGACATAAAAGTTTGTGCTGCAATTCAGTGCCCAGATCTTACTTAGAGGCAAAAATAATCTCACTGGAACAGGCTAGGTTTACTTGTTAGGACTTCTTAGGACAAAAGAAACAGATCACCTGGTTTTACTGCCACAGCAGAACTTTCTCCTTTCCAGTAAGGATCAAACTACACGGGAATATGCAGGTTAGAACAAGAATGAATTGCTACAGGAATCATCCCTGCCATCAAAAATAAATAAATAAATACAGCTGTAACTTTACTTACACTAACCTGCACTTCTAGGTCACTGGAACACTGTTGTGCAAGTAACCTCATAGCAGAGCACAAAGTAACAGCATCCACAATAAACTGTGTTCTGCAGCAAAGGAAAAAAGGGGAGACTCTCAGTCCAGACTGAAGGGAGGGGTATGGTTTGTGACAGTGATACCAGCTACATTTTTTTTTTTAAAGTATATATAACTCTCTATATAGCTACAGCCATATTCTAGGTAAAGGGGCATTATTTATTAGTGTTATGGGTCAGTGAGCACCTCCATGATAAGGAGCACTATCACTCCAAGCAGCAGTCCCACCCTGCCCTTACACAGCTTCATTTCTGTTGCACACACACAGCCTCACCCTTTCTGTCAGCACACCTGTGGTAAGGTGATGAATGGGATCAGGAAACCAGCTCAGACTGAGCTCCCTGGGTACAAAACAAAACAAACCAAAACAAAAGCAGTTCTAACCTGCTGTGGTTCCCCAGTCCAGCTCCCTTCAGACCTGGCCATAAACCTATAGCATCAAATCAGGGCTGAGGGAGAGTGAGAAACTTCTGTCAGGAGCTGCTAAACTGCACAGGCACTCGAGTCCTTGCTGTTAACTCCTGTACAGAGGAGCACACTCAAACCCCACACCAGGGCTAAGAGAAGCTCTGCAAGTGCTGATTTACCCCAGCTGGGCTCTGCCTGCTCCTCTCCACAGGCACACTCATTTGGACCACCCAAATGTGATCACCTTAACCAGTTAACTACCATAAAGTTATAATGGTAACAACCAACTTTGAAACATCTCTGTATAGAAGTCTGCTAAAATTTGTTAAGGACGCTTGAGAAAGAAGAAAAAAAAGTGGTAAGCAACACATTTGTACAAGCCTTGCTTCCTTAGGGATCTAGGGCTGAAAAAGAGAAAGTATCAGAGCTCTGACAGAGCTTCCAGAGTTTAGAACAAATTGCCCCTGCATGGCAACAGGATGCTTAATAATTCAAATCCCCCTGACAGGAAGAAGGGAGCAAGTAAGAGCTGCCCAGAGACCTGTGGAGTATGGTGTGTGTCTTGGGGCTCCCAGCAAGATGTGTTTCCTTCAGCAGAAAGCTCAGAGGGGAATTGCTTAACACTTTTTTATTTTAATTCTTTTTACTTCACAGGTCCCCACAAAAAGCTTGATGATCAGTAGTAAGTAGTAGCCATCATCAATCTTATTTCCCTTTTTAAATTTGCCCCATTTCAACTCCTCCCTGTTTCAAATTCAAGAGTAAAGACTGTGTGAAAGTAGCATTAATCATTTCAGAGCATAAAAAAGCTGGAGGGAATTCTTTCCAAGACTGACTGGTCTTATTCAGATATCAGGACAAATCAAGAAAGCTGTGGATCAACTGGAGCAAGGCCAGCAGAGGCCTCCAGGGCAGTCAGGGCTGGAGCACTTGGATTTGGGACTGCAGGAGAGGCTGTGGGAGCCAGGCTTGGTCAGCCTGGGGCAGGGAAGGCTCCAGGGCACCCACAGCTGCCACATGCCCACAGGGAGGGGATGGGGATGGAGAAGGTGGATCCAGGCTCTCCATGTGGCAGGAGAACAAGAGACAGTGGGCATAATTACAGGAATTAAAATACGAGAAGTTCAGACTGGATGTACAGAAAATCTGTTCCAGCCAAAGAGGAGCACAGGCTGCCCCAAAAGGCTGAGCTGCCTCCACCCCTGAAGGCTCTCAGGACCCGAGTGGACCAAGCCCTGAGCACCTGGTCTGATCCCAGAGCTGCCCCTTTGAGCAGGAGGTTGGACAGGGACCTGAGGTCCCCTCCAGCCTTCAAGTTACCTTGTGATCCTGTGAGCTCCAGGAATCACGCTGCAGGCACACAAGGTTCTCTGTTACAAGGTTACATTTCCTAACTTTTTCCTTCCTCTGCTCTCAAAGTAATTAAATAACTGACTCAGTCTTGCTGAGACTCATTCCGTGTTTCAAGAAGATTTGTGACTTTCCAGCACGGACAAGTATCACCTCCACCTCCAGGACATGCTCACACACACAGACTGCAACACTAAATCACCTCTGCTCTACCCTCCTCCCCTAAACACCGCAAGAGATGCATCACAGACCAGCAGACAGCAAAGGAGCAACCGTGGACAGACACAGCAGATTCAGAACTTAATGGAGCCACTGATGAGTCTTTGAAAAGAGACCCACCATTTGAATTATTAAAACAGTCAAACCTTTAATGAAGTTGGTTACAGCCTCATCATAAGGCTACAGGAAACTACCTACTGGTTTGTCAGCGCTGGGATTTCTAAGCAGTGCTCAAGCCCTGTAATTCAAGCACATTTTATTCTACGCTTGCAGAGTGCTAAAAGCCACAATTTACCAGGGTAGTGCCACATTTAACTGGTAACTGAGCTCACATCTCTGTGAAATGCAGTTGAGACGGTCATATCTCAAGCTGCTAAAGTTCTGAATCCTAGTTAACTACACTCTGAACATTAACACATAAAACTGGCACTGAGGACCATTTCCCTGAAGTGAACAAACACAGACTAAAGTTCAACCATGTCTTACAAAAAGGATGTGCTTGGAAATTTCTGTGGTACTGTGTTAGAAACCCTGTCAGTGATATTTTGCCTAAAAGTGACTCCTTTTACACCTAGCAGGACACATGACCCATTTTACTGTAAGACAAGTGCCCCACAAGAGTAGTTTGATTTATGGGGAGTATTTGTAGATTCCCAAACCAGCACAAATGGCACGGACACAGATTTATAGCCAAATGTGATGAGCACATCCACCTCAAACTGTGCCTCTTTTTCCTAAAATCTCTTTGAAAGAACCTTCTGAAAGGCCTACTCACCTGACCAGCTGCAATGCAAATCTTTTGAGCACTGACTCAAACAACGACTCGAGAGAAGGATCTAGGAAACTAGATGGGAGAGAATCCCCTCCGGTACTCTTGACAGGTCACCTTGAAAAGGATAATAAGACTGGGGAAGCAAAAATCCCAACACTTTGTTACAACATAGGAAGATGACTTAGAAACAGACTCTCCTGCAACTTTGCAAAGACTCAGTACACAAAGCCTGACCTTCTTTGTTCTTCCTGGAAGACTTCTGTAGAAGTCTCGGCTGTTTCTCAGTTCTCACACGTTGACTGAAGGGACAAAATCCTTTGGGGACAGCATTTTAAAACAGTTGATTCGCACACACATGCACAGGAAGCAAGAGACTGGTAGTGGAGGAGTTAAGGCAGCCCAGCTGAAAGTCCCTTCTTCCCCGCTCATTTTTTCAGCAGCTCGATTCTTGCAGAGTCATTATTTCACTAGTTATTCAACCATTACATGTTCACCTCAGAAATCCAGCTCCTTCCTGCCTAAACCTCAAATACACAGAAAGGTTTCTCACAAGGAGTCTTCTGTCCCTCCTCAGTTCTAAGATGACAAAGACCCACGTGAGACTCATTGCCCCATGTCTCAGTTTGGCACAGTGTTTCGTTAAACTGCCCTGTCCCATCTTTGTACTCTTGCCTGCGTATTCCTTCCTCACTGCACCTGGATCCAGCTTGTCATGCCAGACTAAAAAGGAGGGTGCCCTCCTCCCTAAGGCAAAGGACTAACAGAACTGGCTCTGAGGCTCCCTTTCCCAGTTCCCTTTCTGAGCCTGGGCTGCAGCAAATCTGCAGCTCCCCTTCTGCCCTATGCAAATCAAACCATTTAAATCTGCACTCTGTGGGTATAAAAAGCAGCTTTTAAGGACACCCTTCCCCAAGCCCAAATGGTCTTTATAGGCAGAAGGTGAGGATTGATGGACTAGAAGGTGCTTGGAAAGTTTGGGAGGGGGACTGTCCAGGTGTTTTAGGAGATAAGATTCTTGGTGACAAGAGCAAGAGTCACTGATTGAAACAGATCAGTGGCCACCTGCTTCAGTCCTGCTGGCTCAAAGCAGCAAGGAGAAAGCAAGAAAAGGCCCAGGACAAGCTGAAGTGCTGGAAGCACAAAGCAAGGAGAAACAGGGGGATTATTGCCCACCTGTCTGCAGGTAGGGAGGATCTCCAGCCTGGGGCAGTGGAACATGGAACACTAAGGAAGAGTCTGGGGGTGCAGAGAGGTGACAGGGACATGTGTGAGTTCAGAGCTACAGCCCTGCCATAACTCAAAGCAGTCAGAGACTCACAGACAAGGGCAGACAGATGTTACAATATTACTAAGACACACAGTACAATACAGAGGCAAGTCTTATACTGCTAGAGGATTACTAATAACGAGGCCTTTAAGAGCTTTTCCTGTAATGTAAGGGGAAGGAGAGAATGAAGACACTTCTAAGACAGCAGAGGTGTACTCACCTGAAACAGAAAAAAGCTCATAAACTTATTATTAGAGAAAAATATTACCTTTTTCCCTCTTTTTTGAAAAGATACACTTGAGGCAGGATGTGGACTAGCTGAAGGAGGCAGAGACACAAGACAAGATGAGGAGGAAGGGAAGGATCTGGGGAACCAGTAAGGGGAAACATCTGAAGTGTTTCAGAAGCGTGGATAGAAAGTGCTTTCAAAATGTAAAAACCTCTTCGAATTCACTCCTTCTAAACCCTCCCTAGGCCCTGAACTGTTCAGAAGGAGCGTGCACGCCCTCTTGGCGTTCCTACTCCTTTTCCATGAGGTGTTCCAGAAGGGTCAGGCCTGACACACCACCACCAATAACTTGGATATTTGGTATTTTACAGCTGCCGAAAAGCCATTTGTAACTCACGACGCCGCTTTCCAAAACCACCAGAGCAAGAGCATTTGGGTACGAGTGCACCCAAAAGGTGAGTTCACGCCAAAGCCTATCAAAGTCCAGCTCTCGCTTCGGGGACCTGGGCACGGTTCCGTCCCCAGGCACAGCCCCGCCGGACGGGCCGGGCTCCCCAGCCCTCAGCTGCCGGTCCCCAGCCCCGAGAGGCTGTGCCAGCCGTGACCGAGGGCTCGCAGCTGATGGCGAGGGCTCCGACACGGCTCCTGCCGCTCCCGCTCTCCCACAGCGCTCCCGGGGCTGGGAGCGCCGGGGTCAAACGGCGCGGCCGCTCCGCAGCGGCGGCTCCTCCCAGGGAGGGGCTGGAGAATCCCGGCGGGGGAAGCCGGGGGGCTCCCCTGCCCTCCCCACGGCCCCGGCGTGACCTTGCCGGGGAGCCCCGAGCCATGCGGCAAGCGAGCCCGCCCGCCCGCCCGCGGGGCCGCGGAGCGGGGCGGCTCCCGCTGCCCGCCCCGGGCACGTCCTGCTCGCCCCGCGCCCGCCGCCGCCGCGAGGCCTCGGGGCCTGCGCCCGCCCCCGCCGCCGCCCCGGCCGCCCCGCCGCCGCCGAGACACTCACCGGAGATACTGCGCGCACAGCAGGCTCATCCTCCGCCGCTCGCCGCCCGTCCCGCCGCGGCTCTCACAGCCCGGGCCGGCCCGCCGCCCCCGCGCCGCCGCCGCCGCCGCCTCCCGCCGCCGCCATCTTCCCGTGCAGGGCCCGCGGGGAGGAAGGGGCGGGGTGTCCCCGCTCAGCGCTCCGGCCGGGCAGGACGGCCCGCGCCGCGCGCCCGCGCCGCTCCGGCCCCTCAGCGGCCCCGGGCAGCCCCGGCCCCGCCGCTCCGGCCCCGCCGCGGCCCCGGCAGGCTCCGCTCGCCGCTCGCCCGCCCCGCTGAGGCGCCGCGGCCCTCCCGCCGCGCCGGCCGCGCTTCCGGGCCGGACCCCGCCCCCGCCGGCACTTCCGGCGGCGCCACCGGCAAACCCGTCCCCCGCCCGCTGCCATGGCAACCGAGGGGGCGGCGCGGCGTTGCCATGGCAACCGCAGCGCATCCCGGGGCCCGCGGCCCTGGGCCCGCCCCGGCACCCGCTCGGCCACGCCGCGCTTTGAAACATCCCCGTCACGGCCCTCCGAGGGGCGCTGAGAGGAGGCTGCCCGCGGCCCTGGCGGGGAGTCCCAGTCACAGAACCCCAGAATGGGTCAGGCTGGAAGGGACCACAGTGGCTCATCTGGTCCCACCTCCCTGCTCCGGCAGGGTCATCCCAGAGCACATGGAACAGGATTGTGTCCAGACAGCTCTGGAATATCTCTGTTGAGGGAGACTCCACACCCCCTCTGGTCTCAGCACTGCACAGCAAAGTTCTTCCTCATGTCCAGGTGGAACTTCCTGGGCATCAGTTCCTACCCATGGCCTTTTGTGCCATTCCTGGGCCCCATGAGCAGAGCCTGGGCCATCCTCTGCCCCTCCCTGCAGACAATGACACACTTGGATGAGATCCCCTCTCAGTGTCTCTTCCCGAGGCTGAACAGCCCCAGCTCCCTCAGCCTTTCCTGCTCCCAGAGATGCTCCATCCCTTCAGCATCCTCACAGCCTCTGCTGGAGCTCCAGGAGCTCTGTGTCCCTCCTGTCCTGAGGAGCCAGAGCTGCTCCCAGCACTGCAGATGTGCCTCACAGGGCCCACAGAGGGGCAGGATCCCCTCCCTGACCTGCTGGCAGAGCTCTTCCTGATGCACCCCAGGATTCTCTTGGCCTTCTTGGCCCCCTGGGCACTGAGCTGCTGGCTCAGTCCCTCAGTGCAAGGGCAGCAGTGGCCTCACGCTTTTTTGACCTGAAAGGTTTCAGCTGAAACAGCACTTGTAGGCCTGGACTTCCCCCAGAGACTCATAGAATTATCTGTGTTAGAAGAGACCTTTAAAGTCATCAAGTCCACCTGTCAACAGTGTTGATGAGGCATACGACAAATGAGAGGGGAAAAGAAAAGAAACTTATCTTTTATAAGGCCATTATCTCACACCGACTTCTATTCTCCATAATCTGCAAGCTGAAATTAATTTAGGACAATTTAGGATCAGATGAGCACCGAGGAGGTTGGCTAATGCAAGTGGTGTCATTTGAGTCTGAAAGTGACCCCGAGGACAAAACGAAAGATCAAGTTTCGTAAATAAATCCCCTGCGTTTTTTTTCAGGTTGAAACGAGAACCTGTTAAAGGAAACGATTTTCAGGGCCCCACGTGTTCAGACAGAAGCCTCTGAAGGCTGCAGAGTGGATTTCCTGGTTTAGGTGCAGTCAGGGCTGGGCAGGAAGCCACGGCCAAACCTCTGGTGGGATCCTGTGCGGCACCTCAGGCGGGCACTGCAGCAGGGCCCGGAGCTCAGCTCTGTCCCTCCAGGCTCTCAGCTGCACAGCAGGAGCAAACTGGTTCAGAACTGGGCAAACTGGGGCTGCTCCTGCCTGCCTGGGACCTGTCCTGAGCTAAAACAGGCTGAGTTTGCACTCGGAGGTTGTGTCTCCTGGATCAGGGCACAAATGCAGCTCTCAGGGCACGTTGTCCAGGACTCTGCCCAGGCCCTTCACATTGTCCTGTGTGTCTGGGAGCCTTATCCTTCTGCTCCTGATACAGCTTAGGGCACCCTGCACTTAATTGTGGCCTTCCAGTACCTGAAAGAAAGGTACCACAAGAAAGATGGAGAGAGATTATTTTCAAGGACAAGGGGGAATGGCTTCTCACTGGCAGAGGGCAGAGCTAGACTGCATATTAAGAAGAAATTCTTCCCTGTGAGGGTGGGCAGGCCCTGGCACAGGTTGCCCAGAGAAGCTGTGGCTGCCCCTGGATCCCTGGAAGTGTCCAAGGCCAGGTTGGACGGGGCCTGGAGCAACCTGGTCTGGTGGAAGGTGTCCCTGCCCAGGGCAGGAGGTGGAACAGGATGAGCTTTAAAGTCCCTTCCAACCCAAACCATTCCAGGATCCTACAACGATTCAATGATCTCTGAGGAGACCCACCAAGCAGCACATAACTGCACATACACCTCCAACTTATCCAGTTTTCTCCATTGCTCTTCTCCCAGGGATTATTCCAGGGCCTCCCCCTCCCTCCTTTTGGCCTTGGCCAACCAAATTGTTGCTTTTCCACCTTTTTCTCCTGGAGAGGATCACCTCCAGAGGCTTCCTCCCAGGCAGAAAGATAACATACAACCTGACTTTAATAAAGTAACCACCAGACTGCAAAGAGCACTCTGGCTCATTTCCCCAGGGAAGCAATGTTATTGCTTAAAATAAAACGTTTGAAATAAAACAAATGTTCACCTGCACTGTTATCACTTCAAATAAAAAGTGATTCTTCCAATGTCCCTGCACCTCCAGTTTTGGCCTCAGTTTCCCCTACACAACATTTCTGAGGGCTTCACCTTGCTGCTGATTGCTCTGCTCTGTTTCTCATGACATTCTACTCCAAACCTTTTGTTGCACACAGCAAGGAGGGTTAACTTCAATTTAAGGGGGAGCCTCAAGTCAATCTCCCCTCTTAATTTTGTTCCATGAGATTTGGGATAAAAGCCTTCTCTTCAAAGAAGCAGATTCCTCATAGAGGTCAACTCATATTATTTTTTTTTTTTGTCATTAGCAAGTTATTAACTGCAACCTCCCATTTCATTAATTACACAGCATCTGGAAGGATTTGGTCCCCACAGGAGGGGGGTAGACCAGAGACACTGTGAACCCAGTGAGTAAACCCCAGCCCTCAGCCAGTAAAACAGCCAAAATTCCCTGGAGTGGAGCTACTCTGGTCTCCAGAGGGAAAGCCTCATAATCCCAAACCTGTTTTTACATCATTTGGTGGCCTCTGTCTCCACACAAGCTCAGCATTTCACAGACCTTGGGTGCATTTATCCTCAAAACACTGATTTAACCTGCTCCAAGAGGAAAGCAAGGACCACTTCCACTTAACAGATTGTCAGAGGAACAGAAGAGATTTCCTCAAGGTCGTTTAAGACAAGAATGGAGAGGGGGACCTCATCAGAGCCTGCTCCCATCCTTCTTCATTAATACTGACACTTTAATTGTCCAGGAATATCCTGTGAGGCTCACGGAGTCCAAGGTCTCCCTTTTGTGTGCATAAACTCTCTCCTTGTTTTCATGTGCAGATGTGGCCACTGGACATCCCTCTGTCTCTGTGCCAAACCCTGGCTTTTGTGTCTTGGAGACATCACATTTTCCTGCTGCTGAGGGTGAAAACACGGGATCAAGGAAAGATGAGAGCACAGCACAAGAGCTGAACGATGAAACACGAGATTCTCTGAAGGTTTGGTGATTTATTTCAATCTAAGTGCTGGGAATGTGAGAAATTAGCACTCAAAAGTAACTGAAGAACGTGAAGGAAGACACAAAAGTATGAAGATACCTAAACAATCTTAATTTTGTCCTCTACTCATCCTGATCAGTAATTATGTAATCATGATTAAAGTGTTTTTGTTGTCATTCCAGATTATACTACTTAGCTTTTTAATTGTTAATGACAAAAGCCTCATCTTACCTTACTTATAAAACCTCATTTCCTCAAATATAGCCCCTATGCAAAACTTCAGGAATTTCAGCTGTGTAGAGGTTTCATTTTTCCCTTGCAAATATCACTCAGAACAAAGAAAAATAATAAAACAGGGCTCCCTTCTTAAAGAAATCCCTTTTAATCCTTATAATTCATAAAGCATCTTAATAGATTTCCTTTTAATTCTGTGAGAATAAGCCAGGGTGTTGGGTCCACAACCTCGACCCGTCTCCAGGAGCTTCTGTGGGAACCAGGGGTTTTATTCCAACTGGGCCACCAAGTGAGCAATTTCCTAATTCAAGATCTTTTGCTCCTTAATTCTCAAGGAAGGGTCTTTGGTTTTTGGTGTTTGTGGGTTTTTTTGATTTGTTTTGTTGTTGTTGTTTGGGGGGTTTGTTTGTTTTTTGTTGCATTACAAATATTTCTTAGAGATGCATGACTGGCATGTGGGGAGCAGAACTGAACCCACTTCTTAGCCCTGGACAGAAATGGCTCTGAAATGTGCCAGAGTGGGTTCACAAATTGTTTAAGCCTCTCTAATTGACCTTTTCTCCAACATGTTTGGGTTCTTTTAAAAAGAGTTTGCAGACTGCCAGTTTAAAAATCATTAAGCTGGAAGGTTTTCCTTCTTCTTCCTGAACTCAGGAGGATGGACAAGGTGAGAGGCAGCGCCAGGAGGACCGAGGAGTCCCCATTCCTCACCCCAGTGAACACATCCACGACCTTCTGCTGCACAGTCCCACTGCTTGTGGGGAAGAACCAGACAGATCCATGTGCAGAAATACCACTGGTGTGAATCACAGGTGATGTTTCAGGTGTGCTTAACAGGTCTAGCCTCACCTCTCAAGTCCTACAGGCAAGGATTTTGCAGTGCTGGTATGAGCTCCCTGTGTTGGGGTGGACAAGTCACTGTGTTTCTCCTCTTTTCTTCCTGAGAGAATAAACCCAAGCTAATCATCCCTCTGCCCCCTCTCTGTCCCACTGTACCAGCTCTGCAGATGGCAGATGGCTGCTTGCCACCATGGGCTGGGTTGGAGCCCAAATTGGCTGGAGCTCTTGGGGTGCTCCGGCACTTGCACAGCAATCCCAGGGAGGGCTGGCAGGGAACACCTGGATCCTACAGCTGGGGCAGTTGCCTTCACCCCTGGGAGATCTGCACCCACCTTACCAGGGAAAGCAGCAAGGAAAAGAAAATAAAGGCTGGGTTGGAAAAAACGTTGAGGGGGAGAAAAAGGTGAAATAACCTCCACTGCACAGCCTTGCAGGCGTCGCTCCCGCACCAAACCCCACAGCGCCTCCCCAGCCAGCACCGTTGCTAAGTGACAGCTGATTTACTACATCACTCACCCATCCGGCGGCAGCAGCAGCAGGAAAGCCAAGGAAGAGGTGCAGGCAGCGCTGGCCAGACCTCACCCTCAGCATGGCCAGGCAGTGCCTCATCCCACACCTGCACAGATCAAACTCCAGGTGAAAGGGAGCAGGCAGGGATTGGGCTGCGTGGCAGGAGCTGCTGGGCCCGGTGGGTTGTGCTTGGGATCACCAGGCAGTGGGAGAACTCAGCCATGGGCAGTTTTCTCCACATGTGCCCTGTCCTGCAACAGCAGCACCTAACGCTCCTGTGGCTGCCAGTGGTGCAACCTGTAGAAGGCTGAAGGGAAAAGATGCCCTCCTGCAAAATTTCCTATGCAAAATTAGCTGGGAGTGGGGTTGAGACTAACAAAAAAAATTCAACTTTCTCACCTGAACTTCAGCCTCTTCTGTATAAAAGGACTCAGGGAAGAGTCTTCTTGCAAAGGGCAACCCCACACATTTCATAGAAGCAGCGTAGGAAGAAAATCAACACAACCCCAAAATCTAATCCAACTGAATCAGCACATGTCTGTACAGAGCTAGTAAGAAGGTAGAGTACTGTACCTTTACTGACTTGGTGCTGTTTGTACATTTATTTATTGTCCTTTCCCCATGCAGCCGATGGACAGAGATGGATTCCTGCCCCCTGGCCTTCCTCGTGGCTCAGTCCAGGATGCAAAGGTAACACCAGTGTTTTTAGGACACCTCACACTCCAGTCCAGCCCATCTTCCAGCTGATCTGCCTCACCTGTGCCACCCACCTACCCATTATTGTGGTCTTTGAGACTAACACTGAGAATGAACCTCTGAGAAGCCAAATAATTTTGTGTTTGCAGCAGCAAACTCCTCACCTGGTTTTCTGCTGGTGAGAGAACAAGGTTCCTTGAAGGACTTTTGTCCGTAGACAGACATTTACACCCTCAACACCTTTTTTTCTCCTACTTTAGAATATTGTCCTGGTAATTTTAGTTTGGGTTTGTTTTTTTTCCCTGCCTGTAAGAACCTCTGACTAATGCACGTAAACTAGTTTCTTCTTTCCACACTGAAATGTTTGGGGGTTTTAATGGTTTGTTTAAACTCTGGCAGCTCTGCCTGCTTCCCTCCTGATCCCCAGCCTCCAAAGCCTATTCAAAGGGGGCTGTGAGCTCTCAAACTCTCCCTGGAAATGTTTGGGGCCAGGTGGAATGGGGCTTGGAGCACCTTGGTCTAGTGGAAGGTGTTCCTGCCCATGGCAGGGGGTGGAACTGGATGACCTTTAAGGTCCCTTCAACTCCAAACCATTCTAGGATTTTATGAAACACCAGTGGGTTTCAAGCCAGCTTGATACCAAAGAGGATCACTCTGTTAATAGATCCTACATCTCCCAGGGGATCTTTTTATCTATTTTATATTGGCTTTCTTCAGACTGTGAAATGGAGGTGTTAGGTGCAGCTGAAGCCCCCCAAGCCAGTTTCCCCATGGGACTCCAGAAAAGGGACTGGAATCTCCTAAGCGGGAGTGGGGGAACACACAGAGCACAGCTGCTCATGAACACTGAGTCTTGCATATCACAGAATCATTTAGGTTGGAGAAGACCTCTGAGATCATCAAGTCCAGCTTGTGACCAGTCACCACCTTGTCACCCAGCCCAGAGCACTGAGTGCCACATCCAGTCTTTCTTTAAACACCTGCAGGGTTGGTGACTCCACCACCTCCCTGGGCAGCCCATTCCAATGTCTAATCAACTTTTCTGTGAAGAAATTTTCCCCGATGTCCAACCTGAACCTCCCCTGGTACAGCTGAAGACGATGTCCTCTTGTTCTATGGCTGGTTTCCTGTAAGCAGAGCTGCAGCCTCCTTTCAGGGAGTTGTGGAGAGCAACAAGGTCACTCCTGAGCCTCCTCTTCTCCAGGTTAAGCTTCCTGTTCCATCTCAGTCCTGGGGATGCCGGTGGGTCACTGGTGCTCCTCTGTGTGCGTGTGTATAGAGGGGATGTGGATGTGTGTCCATACGTGGGATGTGTGCCCACATGTGGATGTGAGGATCGGCGAGTCTCTGCCAGGGCGGGTGCCCCTCTCTGCGCCCCTGGGGGTGGATGTGTGCCCGCGGGGGCGCGCACACGCACATCCATGTGTTTAGGTGCCCCCACGCGTGTGCGGGTCCCCGCGGGGAGCGCTCCCCGGGCCGTGCGTGGCGAGGGGCGGCCCCGTCCCCGCTCCCGCAGCCGCGGCGCCGCCCCCGCTCCCGCCCGGCCCCGCTCCATCCCTCCTCCCTCCTCCCCCCTCCCGCAGCCGCACCGAGCCACAGACCGCGGCGGGGCCGGGCAGGGCCGCACCATGACCGAGACCACCAAGACCCACGTTATCCTGCTGGCCTGCGGCAGCTTCAACCCCATCACCAAGGGCCACATCCAGATGTTCGGTCAGTGCCCGCGGCGCCGGGGCGGGGCGGGGGGAGGCCGGGGGGCTGCCCCCCACGGTGGGATGGGGGGTAAGGGGGGTCGGGGTGTGCTCGGGGTGCAGCCCCGCTCCCGGGGACCGCGGAGCGGCGGGGCCGGGCGCTGTCCGCGGCCGCTGGTGCTGAACCGCCCCGGCCTCCCCGACCTGGCCCCCCCATCCCTGGGGGCTGTCCCCCTCGGACAGCGGGGTTCGCCCCTCTGCACACCCCCCTTGTCACGCTGCCGCTCCGCACCCCCCGGGGTCGGTCCTGGCCGTGTTTGTCCCCCGCCGCTCAGCCCCGGGCTCTGCGAGCCTGCGGCCGCCGCAGCGCTTCCATCTCCTCTGGCCGGGGAGGACAGAGAGCCAGGCAGCCACAGCCAGGCTCCGAAAGTCAACAGAAATACAGGCAGTTAACTGAGATATCGGAGCACCCGACGTTTGGATTGATACCGGGTGTGAGGAATGGGAAGTGTTCGTGTGAGATGATGGGTATTACCGAGCATCCGTGCTATGATACAGATGATGGGGATGGTAAAATCACCGCCACAGTCTGCTCAGGCAAGACAAGAGGGAGGGAGGGAGGGGGAGAGAGATAGAAAGGGAGGGAGGAAGGGCAATCTCCATCAAAGGCAGTCTGACATACCATAAATACTGACGGTTCGGGTAAAGCTCGAAATGCCTGAAGATCCCTTATGCAAACAGCAACTCGCTTGGGGTGGGGAGGAGTCCTGCGAGGGTGAAGTGTCCACTGCAGACCACTGAAAAAAAAAGGAGAACAGAAAGATTAGCTCCTCTAATATCCCTTCTCGGAGTGTAGAGACAGGATCCATCCTTTATGTCTGATAGGAGGTCTGAGGCTGAGGGAGCAGATGCCGAAGGTCTTGTGCTGCCGCTGGAGAAGCATCCCTGGGGTTTCTAAAAGCTGTACATAAGTTTTTAAAGCACAAAAATAATTGAAAATCAGCTCGGGGTATTTCTACGTCAGACCTTGTTTTTGTAGACCATAACGAGTTGGGCAGGAGGCTGGAAAATGACGGCTTTCTAGATGCAGATGATCACATTGTTATCCCATTTCGTAAGTGCCTGGAAAATGTAGTCCTGGGCAACAACATACCTGATATTTCAGAAAAAATCCTACTCCTTAAGCCAAAGGAAATTACCAACAAGGATCAAGAGGATGTATTTAAAAATAAAAATAATAATTACATGAAATTACAAGGACTTGGTGGATAGAAGCCAACCACTGATGAAACAGATTTCTGTAAATCGCCTTCGGTCCTATTTTGATTAAGTAATACTGAAAATATCAATGCAGCCCATATTCAGTGGACTAAAAACCAGTAAGAAGATATTTTAGAAAATCAAGATTGGTGAGATATTAGTATGCAGTGGGTATTCTTATAGACTCGAAATGAGATTTTCTTTTTTTTTGCTCAGTGCTGTTCAGTATCTTTATCAAAGACATGAAAGGAAATATATAATCCCTGCTGGAAAAAAAGTGCCTGTGACCCCAGAGAGGTCAGAACAGCAATTCAGGCTGGTAATGAGGCAGTTGTGCTGCCTGGCTCGGGGTGTTTGGTGAAAAGGGCTTGTTCAAACAGCAAAGTCATATGTCCAGCGAGGAAGAACGCACATCCGACATCAACAACAGGCAAATGTCTTCTGCCAACCAGCGACGGTGTCAGGCACTGAGGAGGGATTGTACCCAGCCCACTGAATGCAAACTCTGTGTGGTGCTGGGAATACAGCAGCAAATGCGCTCCTTGTAGATACAAGCAGGGGAATATCAAGCAGAGGAAGAAAGGTTGTATTATTTTCCATGGACAGCATCAGCAAAACCCTTCTTGGAGGAGCAGTGACAAGAATTGCATTGGCTCCAGAAGCCAGGCTTTGTGGCAAGAGAGGCTCAGTCTGGATCCACCCTTTAAGATGTAAAGGGGCAACTTGATCTGCTTGGGGAAGGGATATGTGACATCTGGTGGAAGGGGGCTCCTTTAATCAGCAGAATTAGGGCTGGTGACACACCAGGAGCAGGGTTGGATCCTGCACAACTTCAAACTGCAAATATGGTGTGTGGGTTTGAGTGAAGGTAAATCAAGGAGTAGGAGAAAGTGCCTGGGTACCCGATGGATTCTCCATCACCTGAAGGCTGTGAATGAACACTCAGACTTCTTTCAGGAGGACATGTTCTAGCTCAGAGGATGGCTTGATGTAGAAATTTTCTATGCATGCATCCCGTAGAAATCCTGGAATATAAGTCTTGAGATACCTGTTAGGGACAAATGAGACTTCCACAAGGAAAAGACACAGAATTTGGCTTCTAAATCCCTGATCATTTTTATTTGAGGAACACTTCCCTCCAGGTCTAAAATAATAATTACATGAAGCCATGGGAATCTCAAACAAAATGTGTGTTACTCTTCTAGCTCTGTGCTGTAGAGTTCAATCAAAATAGTGCTCCATCCCGGAAATGTTGCATTTCAAACAGCTGAGTTTGTGCAAAAACCTTGTTTTTATCATTCAAACAAATACTTTGGTCTTTGAGAGCCCGATAGGAGAACTTTTTGCTTAACATAGAGAGATTAAAATTTATCTCTTTAACACATGGCACTAATTAAGACAGAAGGAAGTGCAGTATTTGCACGGGTATGTCACTGCAGACGTACCATTATATGCCAACCATCATTTTTCTCACTATGGATTTTACCATGTTTTATTCAGGCCAAAAGCCAACCTTTTCCCATAGGATTTTTTTGCCTGAATAGGAGATGGGCTAATTATGTGGAATTCTCTTCTAGTGGGGGAAAGGTTCCCACTGGGCCATTCTTTCCACCAGTCATGTGAATTTAAGGCTCATCATTATCCTTGGGTTTCCAGAAAGCTGGGATCCTTCCTACAACCCCAAATCTGCCAATTCAACGCACCACTGACCTTTGTGTCTGTGTGGAACTGAACTTACCACAGCAGGCTCCCTCCATCCTCTGCCAGTAACAACTCTGGGGCCCCCCAGATGAAGTTGGTTCATGCCTGTGTGTATAAAATGAGTATCACACATGTAAATTAATACTCAGCATAAGATACACAACACGTAACAAAAAAAAAAGTAGGTGAGATACAGGGCTGTACAGCCATCCTCACCAGGGGGCTGACACGAACACCCCACACAGTCCCGAAAACTCTCAGAGTTAGTTGTGGTATCTGCTGTGCTCGGAGAGATAGGTGTGTTCTGAGTCACAAATCTGAGTTGTATTTTCCAGCTTTACGTGGCTGTAAGGAAAAGCTTGGGATGCTACCGTGGCTGGGAGATAAGGCAGGAGGAGAGACAGGGGGAGAGGCTCTTTCTAAAGCTCGACACGAACACTGGTGGCCTTTCCCCTGAAATGAAACCGCCCTGCAGCCAGCTCAGGAGGGGAACCTTCTCCCAGGCATCCCCACGCTGGATTTCCCCCGGGAACACGGGATTTGCTGCCTAAAGGACATCTCCCTCCATCTTGGCCTCCTCACAGTTTGCCTCCCGCTTCCTCCCTGTGCAAAGGATGCCACCCAAAGGACAGAAGCCAAGGGACCAATGTCAAAAGCAAAACCCAATCCCTGCAGGTCTGCTGAATGTGCTGAATGCCTGTGCTGGCCCCCTGCCAGACAACGAGCCTGTGCTTGCTTTGACAATTAAATCATTTCCACACCTCGGCCCAGCTCAGGGAGCCCCAACACAACGGCGTTCGAGAGCTTGAAACCCAAAGGGCAGCTCTGCAGAGCAAGGCAGAAAGCACGTTTTTTTCAATCAAAAAAAAAACCACCCCCCACCCCCCACCCCGTGGTTCAGTTTGAAGGTGGCCTTGGATAAAATATTGGGATTAAAAAGGCATCACCAAGCAAGGTCAGAGGCTCCAGGGTTTGTGTGTTCCAGGACTGGAGAGGGAGCCAATAAAGTGCTGGAGCTGGAAGGAAGACTCCAAGATGAGCTTCTTCATAGCTCTGCAGGGGAATAGGCTCGTACTGTGCCACGGATATGTGAGAATCAGAGGGTTGTTCTGAGGATTTCTGCAGACAGAAATGAGGGATTTGGTGGGGAGACATGCTATCAGGTCCATCAAGATGTAGCGTTTCAATATCTTTTAATTCATTTTTCTTAAATCACAGAAGAAAAGGCCTCTATGTAATTGCCACATTCCCCATTTTGGCACATTAGACAGTTTTTTCCTTGCCTTTTTAGAGTTCTGAAATTCCTCAGAACCCATCCTTTCATGTGCAGACTTCTGGCTTCAATCAAACAGCCTTGCTGATCAAACAGGGTTTTATTTCTGCCCAGCTGTAAGAGCAGCCCGACACAGCTTCATCTCCAGGGTTTGGATCACCCCTCCATCCCCTCTTCCACCTTCTCTCATCAACCTTTGAGTAGCAGAACTTCACTGGGGACATCCCTGCCCTTGCAGAGGAAGGTTTCAGCTGTTATATTTTCCTCTCCTGGTGCCCATGAGGTCCAGCCATGTGGACTCTGTGGCCCATGGGGATGCTCAGAGCTGCACTCAGAGGCAGCAGGTTGGGTAACACCCCCCCAAAAAACAGTTGGGGCATTACTGTTTGTCAGAGGACTTTTTTACAGCTATTTTTTGGGCACTGTCAAGCATTCAATAGCAAAGAGGCAATTTAATTGTATCTTACCATCTGCCTGTGTCCTGCCTCTCATCTCCTCTGTGCTGGCTCACAGGGTTGCTCCAGGCACGTTCCTGCAGGAGGAAGGGGTTTGTGAGATGTTCAGTTGTGCCCTTCTTGTAGGGAGTCTCGGTACCTCAGACGTGTTTGGCCGTAGAGTTTCCCACCTGCTTCATTTCAAACAGTGCCAGGACCTGGACTTGCTCAGAAGAACATTGCTCATAGATGAGCTGAATCCTGAAAGTCAGCAAATCTCCCCTATTCTTCCCTTTTCGTCTACTTTAAATTAAATTTTCCCTAGATCCTACATGCATCTGTTATTGAGGGGAGTTTACATCCCAACCAACAGTTGGGTAAAAGCCATTTCCGACAGGAAACAACGAAAGACTCCGCGATCAGAAGTAAAACTCTCCATTTGGCTCCTTAAGAAAATCTGAGCAATTAAAAATCCCAGCAGGCTGCTCTTTGATGATCCAGTGCAGTCCTTGTAGAGGAGCAGCACTGAGAGCTGCTGCATCCCACAAAGACTGGTTTGAGATGGAGGGATGGAATTCTGGGAGTAAAGAGGGATGAAGAGGCAGGAGCTGAGGCTTTTGTTTAACATCCTGGATTTCAAGAATCACTTTTTCTTGTTTGACTGAGATGACTGAACTGCAGAGCAGTTTAATGAGAGCGTCTCTGCCTGGGCTGGAGCTGGGAGAAATGCCTGAGCAGAGTGACAGCTCACTCTTTCCCCTTTTGCTTAAACGGGAGCACATCTGCAAATGTCCAGAAGCAAAATTTCCCCCCCCCTACGTCCAACAAAAGCTTGTCAGGAGCTGGAGAGAGGTTTTGCTCTGCTGTCTGCAACATGAGTAAGAAGTCTGGGCCCCTGCGAGGCTGCCTCCCAGTTCCATTTCATCTCCGGGCTGGAATCAGAATGCGTAATCAGCTGGAGCGATCGATGGAGCGGGAGGGGTAATGGCAGGACCTGATGGACAGGGAGAGCCTGACTGAGCCCTGGCTTGGCAGTGGTGGGGCACAGCAGCACCAGCAAGGACCCGACCGGGGGCAGAGCCAGGACAGATCTTACAACACCTGGGTTGATTTATCGGCCAAGGAGAGCTGGAGCACCCGTGCTCACCTCTGGGTAGTGCAGCAGAGGAGCCTGCACTGCCATACAGAAAACACCTGAAAAACAGCTGAAACCTTTCAGCAGTGCAAAGGGGTCTGGGAAGGCAGGTTGTGCCCACCCCTGGGTGCTCCTGGCTCGACGTGAGGGCAGGCAGTGAGACCCCTCAGCCCAGCCTTGTGCTGCGGTGGGTGAGTCACCCACACGACTCCCAGCCCAGCACTTGCCCAAAACACGCTGAAACTGCAGATCTTTGGGTGCTGTGCCAGGAGGACAGAGCGGCACAGGCAGGACTGCAGCACCCATGGCTCTTTTATGTGCCATTAATGCCACATTCCCATCACTGCACCCTGTACAGACTCCTTTTTTCATGGCCTTTATCACCAGCTTCCTGCCTCTCAAGCATTTCCTCTCCTCTTTGTGACCCAAAGCGAGGAGGAGTTTTCCCAAGCACGAGATTAAACTCCCATCAATAACTACTCAGGGATTCTTTTAAAACATTTATAAGCTCTTAAATATTTAGCAGTGTTTATTACGGTCTGTGAGGCATCACACTGTTTCTATGACAATGCCACCTCCCAAAATGTGCCACTTACCGTCTTTTACTTCCACCAACTATAAACAAACTTGGCAGTGAGAAATCCAGTGCTACAACCTCATTCAAGAGAGAAACAGAAAGACTCAACAACCTCTAAGAAAACAAAAATCAGCCCAAGATAGAAATAGGGTGAGGTCACCTCTGGATTTTGAGATGAGCATTCCCTCTCTGGCACTTATAACACCTTAATCTGAGCAGTCCCAAGGTGCCACCAGTGTCCAGCTGAGCAGGACTGGATTTCCAGAGTGCCCTGCACAGAGAAAGCCTGTAGTGTCCATCACAGCCCTGCAAACAAACCAGGGACAGGACACAGATCTTATCCCCTCAAAGCAGCATTGCTTAAACATGTTGATAGTGTGCAGTCACGTCCAGAGAAGACAGCCCAGGTCAGGAGCTCTTTTTGCCTCTCCCTTCCAGCATCAAGTGGTTTCTTTCAGTAAGCCTGAGCTGCTTGGTCACACCAGCAGAAAACTGCTAAATTAATATTTGGGAACAGAGAAACCTAGAGTCTTTAGTAATATGTATTTTCAAGAGCCGCTGTAGGGCTTGCCCCAGGAGAAGATGATGAACTGAGATAAGTCTCTTTTGGATCTGGAATGGGAAGCAAAGGCAGAGAAGGTCCCCGTGGGATGTGTGGAGATCCCCTCTCTGAGCCAGGCAAGGAAGGACTTGCTCAGCCTCTGCTCCACGAAGGTTTCCATTTTCATCGAGAATCCAACAGCCCCTAATTGAGCTTAAGCCTTCCCTGAGGAGATGACATTTCCCTGGGGTTTACTGCCAAGGGGAAGCAGAAAATCCAGTTTTCCCAGCACAAGCTGAGTTGGGGTGCTGAAAGGTGTAGCTTTGCCTCTGGAACCTGTGCTTTGTGCAAAGATGTCGTTGATGCTTCTCTTGGGGGGGAAACAGGGCCTTGAACCTTCCCCACGTGGAGGCAGCCCAAGACCAGCAAAGAGCTGCCAGGAAAACGCTCCCCATCCCTACTCCGGAGGGAACCGAGGGCCGTAAATCCTCTGCTCCTGGCGGGGCTGCGATCCCGCCGCGTCAGCCGGAGGGAGCAGCACGGCACACACACCGGGGCGTACAAAGCACTGCCTTTGATGTGCTACAACGGCTCGGAAATCAAAACAAACGGAGCGCTTCCACGGGGAAATCAGGGCAGTGGAAAACAAGCGTGGAAATCCAGTGGGGCTTTATTTCCCTTTCTTTTTTTTTTCTTCTTTTTTCTTTTTTTCTTTTTTTTTTTTTTAAGGCATTGAGTGATACCAATTTCCCTGGCTGAGATGTGGACCAGGACCTCTCCAGGGATGCACACTGAGGTGCCTGTCCTATTTTGGATGTTCCACCCACATCCTGATGAAAGCCAAACACAAAACCACGGTAGCACAATGAAAATATTGCCTTTTGCTGCTACCCTTGCCCTGTGTGAGTCTATCCATGGGCCCAGGGTTATAAAAATCAGTTCAAAATGGAGCAATCAGGACTATCTGGAATACCCTCCCCTTTGCTTGCCAAACAGTTTATTTTTGCTCCTGATATTTAGACTGTTATTGAAGCTGAGACACAACCTCAGAATGCCAGCTCTGGGCCAGATTCGTGCCACAAATTGATGTTGCTTTACTGTGGGTGGCATGTTCTGTCTCTTTACACCAGCTGGAAGCTCTTAGCCTCAAAAACTCCGTAGGAGAGACAGGCTTCAACCAAAATCACTCTGACCACTTTCTCCCAGCCCAGCCTCAAGTGATGTTCACTCCCCTGGTTTGTACTTAAAGAGCTCCCGGTGCTCAGAGGGGCATTTTATACCAAGCGCTGGCAAATCCACATTTTAGCACATTTCTCTCTAAAAAAAACAAGGAAAATACTACACTGGAAGATGGAAAGTCACTCCACCCTGCACCCCACTGCAGCATGCCCAGCCCTTGCTGAGCTGTGGGGTCACAGCTATTGCACCAGACAGGGAAAGGAACATGGCCTTTCACTCTTCAACACCATGCACACACTCATCTTACCTAGAGATGCTTAATCCTTCTCTGAGGGCTTCTAAGCAAGCAGAGAGCTCAACAAAACTCCTCCTTTAGGTGAAGTCACCTTCATCATCCATTTTTAGAACTACAGAAGAGTTTGGAAGAGAACTTAAAGAGCATCTTGTTACAACCCCACTGCTGTGGGCAGGGACTCCTCCCCCTAGACCAACTTGCTCCGAGCCCCACCCAGCCTGGCCTGGCCTTTTACCTGCCAAGAGTTGCTTTTACCTTGTTAGATGCTTCCCCTCACCTTGTTAGCCCCAAAACCTCCAAGATGCCCAGGCAGTAGCTCTGGGTGTTAAATACCATGTGGAGGTGTTTAACAAGGCAGCCTTGTCAGGACTGAGCTGCCCATCCTCCAGGAGAGATCCAGCAAGGTGCTGAGGACATTCCTGCTCTCCCAGCGATGCCAGGATGGAGATCTCCGAGCAATAAGTCATGTCAGTGGTGTCAGTGACAGCACTGTGCTCATCACCTGCCTGACAGAAAAGGGGGTCCAGTCCCTACCTGGAGGAGCTGGTGGCAGCTTCATCTCAAGGCACCTGTACTTCTCCTCATGTTGCTCACCTGATGGATAATGCCTGCTCCCACCTGCTCCACTGCAGCAGGGTTGGATGCTCCAGGGGGTTGTTTTGCTGGGCTCTTCCTCGGATGCTTCTTCCCAAGCTCTGGGACCTGGAGGATTTCTTACTGGGCTCCTGCGTAACTCCTCACACCCACTGGCCCTTGCAATACCCCAGTTGTGGAAAAAAAAAGAGGGGAAAAATAGGATGCCCTCAGTTTAAATTTCAATGATATCAAATAGGCTGTTCCTCTGTGGCTTCATCTAAGAAACCCAGATGACCTGGGACCAGCCAGGCCCCCTGCCCAGGCCCCGTCTAGTTGGGTCTCCAGCAGATGCTCTGCTGTTTCTGGGTCAGCTCACTGTGACTCAAGTCTCCTACTTTTGTTATTTTTAGTTTGTTTAAACATCTAATTTCGCTTTTCCGCCGTGAAGCCACGAGTGGTCAGCAGATGGTGATGGCATGAGTCTCGTTAGTCATCACTCGGGTGGCTCTGAGCTGGACTCTGGTGGGGACCTGGGTGGGCTGGGAGATGGGAGGGTCAGATGCTGCAGCACCATTTCTCGAGGCCTTTCCCAGCCTCCACTTCCACCATCAGTCTCGAGGTATTTGGTATTTTGTGCCTATGAAAAGCCAGTAAAACAAATGTGCAGCAACAGCTGAAGACATTTTAGCACGGAAATCCTTCCCAAATTTGTTATTTTCTACAGTGCCTGGGTGCAGCAATGGACTAAAGGGGTGGGGGAAAGTGTGGAATAGAGCAATTAGCTCGCAGATGAAAATCATTAAGCGTTAGGGGGCTTAATGGGATTTTTCCACCAACCAGAAGTCTCCTGGGAACCTGACTGAGATTGTCTAAGAGACACCGAGCCCAAGGCAGGACAGGCTATGTGGGTCAGTGGGACACTCCGGGATCTCCCCAGGCTTGCCTTGGAAGGGGCCAACCCCATGGTGAAGAACCACTCTCCTGCTTCTGCTTACAGGAGAAACCTCCCTTGAAGAGCAGTCAGGGCTTGCTCCAGTGGAAATGTCCCTTTGGGAAGCTCGGGGAAGGGAGGGGCCAGTGGTTTTCCCAGCTCTAACCAAGGTGTGACTGTGGGTGATGGGGGTGTGGAGACACTGAGTGGGGAAGAGAACTGCCAGGCAGGGGAGCTGGGCTTTGAGAGGTGGAACCTTCTGATTAATACATCCCTGATTTGATATTCAGAGGATTTATATATACATATATATATATATGTATATACACACAGAGACATCACTGAGTTAGACTGAGAGTAACTGCTGGCTCTGTGCCCAAGCTGGGCTCTGGAAGCACCATTTAAGTCCTGCAAGTGCTGGTGGATTGGGAATAAAACACAGTGTGCTGGCATATCTGGGTCACTCTCCCCTGCAGGAGGGTGGGGAAGCGCCTGCCTTGCCCCCGGCACCTCACGGCCACATCCCACCTCCCATCCAAGGGTGTGGGGGGCCAAATTCCTTGGAACAAAAACGAGACACCTGGGCAGTGGGTTTGCCTTCTCCATCACCTGTGGCTCTGCACATTCCCTGCCCCAGCTCTCGGGGAAGAGCGATTAGGGCTGTGCAAAACCTGCCTCCCTGCTTACCCTTGAGCGTGTTTTTGGAGAGCTGGCACAGGGTGTGGGTGAGCTGCAGCTTCAACCCCCGTGGGGAAAAGGGCATCAATCAGAGCTGGCTGGTGGCTTTACTCTGTAAAAACAAACAAAACAATAAAAAAAAAAGGAAAAAGGAAATCTTGGAGGTGCAGGTGACCCCGGTGCAAAGGCGAAGCAAATAAAATCTGAAATTGCACCTTGAAAAATTGAACATGGAGAATATTTGGTTTCATTAGAGTAAATTTAGGTGATGGAGCAGCGCCAGAGGAGCTGAGACGTTGTGATTGAATATACTCGGGGAGAACCTCCAAAAGAAACATCTCCTAAATAAGGACTGATTTCCTACCGGGGAGGGAAGATGCTATTTTTTCATTCAGTCTGGACAACCTCCCCACTTACCATTTCTGCAGCCCTGGAGTGCATCCCCCGATTGGTGTTTCCCCACCGTCATCTCACAAGGAAAGCAGCAGAGCCAAAAATATCTGAAGTGCCTTTGCAGGGCAGGCGAGCAAAGCTGGGCTGGGGCAGCGGGGAGGTGTCACCAGTGCCAGTGTCACCCCTGTCCACTCCTTCCCCAGCACAGCCAGGCTAAGGTCAGCCAGCAGCTGCCAGAGCCGGGGTGCTGAGAGCTTCCCATCGCCCGGGCGATGCCGGTGGGCTAATGCACGTCTTGGCAGGGGCCAGCACTGGGAGTTTATTGATGTCAGCAAGGTTTAAAAGCCATCGAGGCCGCCTGGAGCATTACAGACAATTTACACCGGAAAAGGAACGAGCTTTTCTCTTCCAAAGCCAACATCCTTGCATTGGTGTGGCAGGGTATAAAGCACTCATAGAAAAATGAAAATACCCGAGGGGGGGTCTCTGGACGTCACAAGCGTCCAACAGGCAAGAAATGGGCTGGGAAAGGGTTGGGAAGCCGTGACAGAAGGCTGAGCTGAAGGACAATGAACAGGCCAGAGTACAAAGCTACTGCAGTGTCTTTGGTGCCTGCAGGGAGACCATGAACCTGATACCCACAAGCAGCATGTTTTGTGTAAGAGATGCAGTGAATATTGTGAAAAGAGGTCTTTTCTGATAACATGGAACTGGGGGCTTGGAGAAAGCACTGCAAGATCAAAGCAGCCACAGCAGTTCAAAGCAATGACCCATCAAACCCCTAGTCCTGTTTCAAGAAACCCAGAAGAATGACCAGTGCTGTGCTGGGGTGTGAAGCTCCTCAGCTCAGCCCCATGCCATTCATAGCCCCCCTTCCAGGTTGGGAGACCCAAGGACAGCAGGAGATTCACCCACTTTGCCCTTTCTGTGCCAGCTGTGACCCCCATCCTGTCTCCCTGCCCTTGCTGCCCAACTCCTCACACAGAGCCACGTCACAGCCGTCCCCACAGCACTGCCAAGGCCACCACTAAGCCATGTCCCCAGGTGCCACATCTGCAGGGCTTTTAAATCCCTCCAGGGATGGGGACTCCATCACTGCCCCGGGCAGCTGTGCCAGGGCTTGACAACCCTTTCTGTGAAGAAATTTTTCCTAATATTCAATCTAAACCCACCTCCTCTCGTCCTGTCCCTCGGTCCCTGGGAGCAGAGCCCGACCCCCACCTGGTTCCTGCCAGGGAGTTGTAGAGAGTGAGAAGGTCCCTCCTCTTCTCCAGACTGATCTCCCCCAGCTGCTCCTCACCAGACTTGTGCTCCAGACCCTTTCCTGGCTCAGTTCCCTTCTCTGGACGTGCTACAGCACCTCAGTGTCTCACTTGTGCCACGCTGAAGCCACGGTGCCACCCGCCCCAAATCCTCTGCCACCATCCCGGCAGTGAGGGCGGCTGCTCCTGTCGCTGTGCCAGCCCCACAGCTCCTCTCCAAACAGGATTTGACATGTCATTTAAGAAAATGCAATCTTTTGAAAGGCTTTAGCTTTGAAGTGGATGGCTGTGAAGGTCTGGCTTAGCTGACAGCCACACAGACAGGCGAGACAGCGGAGCCGCCCGATGGACACAGCCCTGCAAGCAAAGGGACATGCTCTGCCCCCAAAAAAGTGAGAATGGATCAGCCTGGGATGTGAAAACGTGCTCTGCAAGTCACAGGCAAGGCAGGAGCAGAAAGCCGGTCTTCCCTTTCCTGCTCAGGCCTCCGTTCCCTACAACACACTGCTGCTTCACAGCCCACCTCTGCCCAAATACTTCCCTCACAAGGATTTCCTGGTCCATACGTTTATATTTTTTTCATATCTAATTTAATTTCTGTTTGTTGTTTCTGAGGTAGACAACAGAGTCTTGAAAATGCAGATCCCAGGTTTTAGCTGTACATGTTTCTGGGGAACAGCCACCAAAGACTCAAGGCAAATTAATACCATCAGCCATCCCAGGTTACATGCAAGTTGTTCAGTCGTCTTAGGAGAGAGCTTTATAGAGGTGCCCTATGTGAAGATGAACAGATCAGTGGTTTTAATCTTCTTTTGGCAAGTAAAAATCAAGTCAGAGCAAAGCAGGGAAAAATGAAAGGATGTGTTCGTGTTCATTTAAAACTTAACGGCATCTTTTTTCGTTAGAGAATTTACTTTTTATTTTAAGTTGCATTATAATGTAAAGGTAAATGCTGATCCAATAAATCTTGGGTCCTCCCTGCCCCTGAAAGAAAAAAACTCACCCAAAAATACTGTGTTTTTCTGCATGTACTCCCCCAGGATTTTGAGGGCGGGGAGGGATAATTTTGGTACATCTAATTCAGGCAATCGAATTTTACTCCCTGCACCTATCAAATGATTAAGCCTGCTCTTCCCTCTCTGGAGGCTGGTACACCCAGGGCACAAGAGCTGGGAAGGCAGCCAGGGTGAGGATTTCGGGTGAGTCTGAGGAAGAGGTTTTATTGAGGCTGGCAAATCATCCACAGGCTGTCACACAGGCCTGGGGCTGCTCAACGCCCTCGAGGGGGGGAAAAAAGGTCCATGGCAATTATATTTCCTTAATTGACTTTTAGCTGACACGATAGCAGAACAATATTCCTCAGTAGAAATGTCAAAATTCAGAAAAAAAAAAATATTCGTTTTGCCCAAGCGACACAGAATCCTGGAATGGTTTGGGTTGGGAGGGACCTTAAAGCTCATCCCATTCCACCCCCTGCCCTGGGCAGGGACACCTTCCAGGTGCTCCAAGCCTTGTCCAACCTGACCTTGGACACTTCCAGGGATGGGGCAGCCACAGCTTCTCTGGGCAACGTGTGCCAGGGCCTGCCCACCCTCTGAGTAAAAAACTTCTTCCATGTATCTAATCTAACCTGACCCTCTTTAGATTTAAAACCATCGCTCCTGGCCCTATTGCTGCAGGCCCTAATAAAAAGTCTGTCCCCAAGACAACCCAACCTCCCAGCCCTGCTCAGCCCCCCTCGCTTCCCCTGAGTGCTCCTCATCCATCCCAAGCCATTGCAAGGGAGCTCTAAAATAATTTTGGAGCTGAGTTTTTGCCCTGAAGCAGAGCAGAAGTGAGGGCATGGGAGCTGAGGAGAGGTACCACTGGGGCTGGGTGCAGGTGGAGAGGGGGAGGGAAGGCTCCCTGAAACTGCCTCCCCACTGCTGCTGCATCTTCAGGGAGGACTTCTCCGCATCCGCTGGGGAAGTGCCAGCCCCTGAGCAGGGCAGCTGAAGAATATGATGCACACCGACATTTTGGGATGGCTGACAGATCCCAAAATCTCCTCAGTTTCAGAAATATTCCTTTTCTTTGCAAATGCAAAATATTTTACAGATCCTCTGCTTGGAAGAAAAAAAAAAGCTCTTTCTAATGACTTTCTAATGACTCATCAATCTTATCTCCCTTTTTGCTTTTACCTTTCCCATCTTCCTTTTTCCTTGCTACTGTCTCAGCAGCTGGGGTGGGCACGTGGGAGACGATGTGAATTTAGCAACCCTTCCCCAGTATTTTTATCCTCGGATGTCACCTTTTGGAAATGCCAGCCTGAGAAATGGGCATCGGGCTCAGAGGGACCCTGGCGAGCCCGTCTGGCGTGGGCGGCACGCGGTGCTGTGGCACAGGCAGGGAGCGGCGTGAGAGCCGTGGGGCTGCTGAGGGACCGGCTGGGGCATGGCTGGTGGGTGCCAGGGTGTTGTAGCGCTCGGTGGGTCCAGCTAAACCCCCCACCCTGCACCTTTTTCCTTGTCCTCCCCCCTGCAGAGCGAGCCCGGGATTACCTGCACAAGACCGGACGCTTCATCGTCATCGGTGGCATCGTCTCGCCCGTGCACGACTCCTATGGGAAGACGGTGGGTTGTCCCCATTTTGCCTCTCTGCCTCCTGTGTGCAGTGGTGTCTCTGAAAGCAGGGGTGAACACTGGGCAGCACTCCCTGACCCGTGGTCCCTTCACATCCATCTTCTGCCTGGGGCAGCTCCCGACCACGGGAAAGTCTCGGAGAGGAGGGAGAGGATGAAACCACTTGCTCTTTAGATAAAAACCACAGCAAGGCCCTACGACCAACCAAAGCATTAGACAGCAGAGAAATGTTCTCACCCAGAACAGTGGTGGCCATCTTGCTGGGTAGCTATTTTTTGTTTTGTTTGAATTATTTCAAAGCCAATTTTTTAATTTTTTTTTCTGCGGGGATGGAAATTGTGCAAACAGTGGCCCTTTAGAAGCACTTTCCAAATTAGGAGTGGAGAGTTTCCTCCTCTCCTGAAAGCTGGAGAAATTTAATTGAGAAACCACCACCCCAGCTCTGGCTCTGCTGCAGCTCAGAGTTGGGAGTGGTGGTGCTGAGCAAATCTCACCTCCCCATGCGTAGCCAGGGCTGAGGCCCAGCAGGAACTCCTCCCTTCCAGCAAACAGGAGCTTAAATAAATGTCTGAGGGCAGGAACGAATCCTTCTGGCCTGTCTCACCTGAGTGAGCCTGATGTTCTGCCCCAGGAAGGTTTGCAAGCCCAGGCTGGCCAGGGTGTGATGTAACTGTCCCTCCATCACCCTCTCTCGCAGGGTCTGGTCTCGAGCCGGCACCGCCTGACCATGTGCCAGCTGGCTGTCCAGTCCTCCGACTGGATCAGGTGAGTGGCAGAGCCCACCCTGCTGTGGCAAGAGCAGAAGGTGCCCAGGCACACATCCAGGTGCCCAGAGCTGTTGGGAAGGGCTGGGTGGAAGGGCTGGAGGCAGGCCATGGTCCATGGCACACCTGCGGAGCGACAGGGGCTGCTCGTGGCACTGCTGGCCAGCCCGGTGGGGAGGAGGTGGCACGGCCAGGAGGCCCGGGGGCCATCAGCCCACGCTGTTGCCTTGCTGTGCCCCCGCAGGGTGGACCCCTGGGAGTGCTACCAGGACACCTGGCAGACCACCTGCAGTGTGCTGGAGCACCACCGTGACCTGATGAAGGTGAGGCAGCCCCCACCCCGGGGGTGCACCCAGGGGGGAGGGCGTGGGGAGGGTGCAGGAGTGGGGTTACTCTTCCCCCGGTGTGGGGATAACTAAAACACGTCTGAGAGAAGACTTGCAGGAACATCTGTTGAGATCCTGACCTGGAAGAGGTGCAAGATTCCTTGTCACAGCCGCTTTGAGCTCCTTGCCCTGATGCTGGAAGGAAAGTGAGCCCTCCAGCTGGAGCCAGCAGCCATCCCGGACCCAGGAACACCAGGAGGGGAGCAGGGATGAAGGCAGAGTGAAGCCAAATCATTAATGCTGCCTGCTTGCTCCTCTCTGAGAGGAAGGGCAGATGGATGGGCCTCCCCACTCACCAGCTGAGCCAAAACTACTGAATGAACCTGATGGAGAGACTCAGCATGAAAATTCAGCACCTGGGAAGTCCCTGGGAGCACAAACCCCTGGGAGGAAAAGTCCCTTGAAAAGCCAGGCAGGCCTGAGAGCCGCGGGAAAAGGTGGCTGCCCTCTGGTGACTGCAGGGAAGCAGGGCTGCTGGCACACTTGGATACAGCAAGAGAACCAAAGATGGGAAACGGATGAAAGAGCATCCCACAAACTTACAGGCAGCCCAGACAGGAGGCACAGCATTTACCAGCCCAGCAGAACACCCAGTGCATCCAAGGACCACGATGCTGAAGCCAGGGAGTCGCTGGCCACGCTTTCCTTCTCCTGCAGGGACTGGGAGGGAGAAGAGGACATGTTTGCTCCTTGCCAGCCTCATGGCTCCACACAAGAAGTGAACACTACCTCAGTCACAAGTCATTATTCACACGGTCCTGCTGGCCCCAGGCCCGTGGGACTGGGGATCCCAAAGTGAGCTTGGACATACCTGTCACTGAAGATGACCCTGAGCCAAGGGTGGGGAGGCTCGATATGGGGACAAAAAGGTTTTGGGAGGTTGCTGGGGTGAAGACACTGTTCCAGCTAGGTCTCTCCCTCGTTGCAGAGAGTGACTGGATGCATCCTCTCCAATGTCAACACGCCCTCCATCACCCCTGTGATCGGCCAGCCCCAGAACGAGTCCTCGCAGAACATCTACCAGAACAACAACAACATCTCCAACAAGCCCACTGCGGGTAGGTGGCATCAGGGCAGGGGAGAGGGGGGTGACTACTGACCCCTCACCTCCCAGCCAGGGCTGCCAAGCATTAGGATCAGGGCTCCAGCACCTTGGCTTTGGACAGGCGGCTCATCTGGCTCCGTGCACCAAGCCCAGGGTGGGGTGGGGTTGCAATGGAGAAGTCACCATCCAGCACAGCAAGGGGAGCCAGGAACAGCTTCAAATGGCTGTAAAATCTCACTGGGCTTCAGCTGGATGATGTCCAGGCAGCGAGAGCAGCTAAAGGAAAAGGTACCTGGTACCCACAGGGTGCATGCAAGGGAAGAACTGGCAGGAGAGGTGACAGAGCCAGATCCCCTACGAACCAGTGGGATATGGGACATGGAAGTATGAGCTAGGGAGAAGAGGGAGCATTACTTAAGTCCCGTAAAAATGGACATCTTGTGATTTTCTTAGTGATTTTGGCTGTCCAGCTAAAATCCAGCTAGTCCCTTCAAGGCACAGGGTAGCACTCTGGGGAGTTAAGACCATGAGAGGAGGTGGTGGGGAGGTGCTGGGAGCAGTTCCTGCACAGGAGCACCTTGCAGAAGCAGAGTGGCTGAAGAGCTTGTATGGGTTAATTGCACCACCTCTCTCCCAATTAATTTGCCTTCACCTCTAGCAAAGATCCTGGGGAAGGTGGGAGAAAGCCTGAGCCGGATCTGCTGCGTCCGCCCGCCCATGGAGCGCTTCACCTTTGTGGGTATGTAGAGGAAAGGTCCAGTAGCAATCCAGCCCCCAGCCTTCCTCCCAGCCCTCTGTGCCAGGCCAGAGGCACCAGCACCTCTCTTTTTCTTCCCTTTCTCAGATGAAAATGCCAACCTGGGGACAGTGATGAGATATGAGGAGATCGGTGAGTGTGCAGCCCCCCAGGTCCCCTGGGCCAGCACCCCGGGGCTCAGGAGCCACTTGGACAACAGATCCAGTAGCAAGTGAAGGGTACAGGATCACCTCACCCTGGTGCCAGCTACTGGGGCTCAGAGGTGAAAGAAGAGCACCACTTAACTGTGCTGAGCCCGGCCCTGCTGGCAGACAGCAGCTGAAATATGGGAGGGAGCAGTGGGGACACGGCCCCCGGCCAGGCACAGACCTGCCACTCCATCATGCCCTGACAGTCACCCCAAGTGCCACCAAACTTGCCCTCCCATGGTGGTGTCACCCCATCCTGGCAATGCCTGCAGCCCTGAGAAGCCTTGAATGGCAGCAGGAGGGATTTCAGCTGCCCCTTCCTCTAAAGCCCTTAAAAGGGTTTTAGGGCCACCTGGCTGCCCCACTCGTGGCCCCACCATCCATCAGCCAGTATGTGGTACATGCATCACCTCTGTGTGGGGGCAGCTTGCTGGGGGCCTTGAGACCCCTTTCACAGGCAAGCCCACACACAGCCTGGCACTGCAACCATCCCAGCACCTCAGAGGCTTTGGCTACCTGGAAATGCCAAACAGCGAGGCACCTTCCCCTGTAGCTGTCTCTTCCCACCCCTCCGAGTGGGTTTATGGCTTTTCTCCAGTAGTTGTGCAACTAAATTAATCTTTATGGGCCCATCAGAGCAGAAAGCTCCCTCCCATGGCACAGCTTTCTTGCTGAGCTGCAAAGCCAACCCTCAAGCTGTGGGGCTGGTGCCTGCTCAGCCCCACGTGCTCCCTGAGAACCTCTGAGCTTCTCTCCTTCTCTCCAGAGCTTCGCATCTTACTGCTCTGTGGCAGCGACCTGCTGGAGTCCTTCTGCATCCCTGGGCTCTGGAACGAGGCAGATGTGAGTCACCACTGCTGGGCATCCCTCCATGCTCCTCTTCCCCAGAATCCCTTCCTCCTCCTCCTCCTCCTCCTCTTCCCACAGCTGGTGCTCTCAGGAGCCACTCAGGTCTCTTGGGATGGCAGGAGCTGTGCCCACCAGCCCTGCTGCCTCCTCCTTCCCAACCCTGACCCTCAGACCTCCCCTGCACACTCCCACAGGGCTTCCACAGACCCAAGCCCTGCTCCCACTCACTGCCCACGCAGGGGATGTAACCTGGGATGCAGGGTGAGCCCATCCCAAGGCTGTGCTTCCGCTTGGAAGGAGCCAGAATCGAGTAGATGCCAATCCCAGCAGAGTGAGGTGTGCAGGTAGGGAGTAAGATATTTACAGAAGTTGCCCAGATATTAGAAATTGAACACATTTAGAGCCAAATCAACAGCTTTTACTGTTGGTCCTTGCCTGAAGAAGCCGCATTTTCATGGGAGAACACCAACCCTGGAGAGAGGATGGGTTAAGGACCCACATGCTGCTCCAGAGCAGCGCTGGCTATGGGGTCTCCCCTGGCTCTTCACTGGGATCAGGCACTCAGCACAGACCTCCCTCCTCAAACCTCTGAACCATTTCTAAATTCAGTCACCACATCTTCAGGCCTAAGTTTTTGTAAAGCAGTTGTAAAGCTGGCAGGTGTCTCCTCTGAAAGGCTGGAGAAGCCGAGATGAGGCAAGTCCTGAAGCCCAGCACAAAGGATGCAAAAATCTCCTCCTCAGGCAACCTCTTCTGCTGCCACCTCCTTCTACCACGAGTTCTCCTTGAAGCCTGAATTCACCACCCAGTAATAGGATTTAACCCCGTGCCTTTTATTTCATCCACTGCAGACCACTTGCCTTGACAATTCCACGTTTCTGCCAAAGGCTGCTGACATATCCTCAAACTCACTTTCCATCTCCATCCAGACCACGGCCCAGCTTTCACAGAGTCGGGGGAGGTTTGTTGGCAGACAGTGGCAGGGTTTGTGCAGGGTGATTATAAAGCTCTCCACACTTTGGGTTGCTCCTAGATGGAGGTGATCGTCGGGGAGTTCGGGATCGTGGTGGTGCCCCGGGATGGAGCAGATCCCGACCGGATCATGAACCACTCCTCCATCCTCCGCAAGTACAAAGTGAGTGGATGCACACGTGGCTGGGAGAAGACCCACAGCCTCTCCCTACCCAGGAGAGCAATTCTACCACGGGGCACAAATGGGGTCAGATGCTCCCAGGAGTTGGGTGGGGTGGGATGAGCCACCACGCAGCCACCCCCCAAGGCCAGCAGGGTAGGGAGGCTGGGGGGGGCAGGCACCCGCTTTCCAGCCATCCCTTCACACCTCTTTTCCCTCCTTCCCCTGCAGAACAACATCCTGGTGGTGAAGGATGACTCAAACCACCCCATGTCGGTCGTCAGCTCCACCAAAAGCAGGTGGGTGATGCAGGGGGACGAGGGGGACAGCAGGGTGCCCCCAGCCAGCCCCTCCACTGTCCTCACAGGGACACCTGACCCATCCAGGTGGGCTCTGACCCCTTTCTCTCCCCCCGTGCCCCCAGACTGGCCCTGCAGCACGGGGATGGACACGTCGTGGATTACCTCTGCCAGCCCGTCATCGACTACATCCTCAAGAGCCAGCTGTACATCAACGCCTCTGGCTAAGAGCCAGGGCCCTTGCAGCGAGACAGCCCTCGTGTCCCGCCCGCCTGCAGCTCTCCATCACTCTTTTTTCTCTCTCTCAGTCCGTGTCTCCATCTCTCTCCCCATCCCATGGCCTCCTGCCCGTGTCTGCCTCTCACCCCCGGCACCAACACTCCATTGTGCAGCAATGTCCAGGGAACACTTTGGTCTCTCTTCTGGGGCACTGCCCTGCCCTGCACACGTGGGGAGGGAGGAGGGAGCGGTAGGAGAGCGGCGTGCTCGGTGTGCTCCAGGGGAGGCTGCCCTGGCACCCCCTCCCGGCATGTCCCTGGGAATGGCCCCCCGGTCCATCCTCCCAGCATGCTCAGAGCAGGGGCTGCCTCTTCTGCATCATCTTACAGAACTTCAGCTCAATAAATCTAGGTGTGTTTTTTTTTATCCAGTAGTTTAGTGCGAGCCCTTTGAGCCTCTGGACACGGTGACCAAGCAAACCCCGGCTGGCACCGGCGCGGTGCCTCGGGGTGGGTGAGCCTCCCAGCCTGGCAGCAGGACAGCCCAGCCAACAAAATCCTCCTCCTGGTCCTGAAAAATCACGCAGAAGGTATTTCTAAAGGGGAGCAGAGGCCTTGGCAATCATCATTGCCAAAGCATTGCAGGGAGAAGGTCACGTCTCACCTTCCCTTGGCTGCAGGAACTGAAGCCACACCCTATGTGACTTGAGGTGATGTTCTTACTCCAACCCACAGCACCTAGAAAGGGATCTGCCACTTACAGAGCCAAGAAACGAGGTAGAAAGAAGCAGGTAGTGAGCCAAAACCTCTGGTGACAATTTTCCCCAAAGCTGGTTGGGTCCATCGCCATCCTCTGGCCTCCAGATCTCCATTTCTGTCTGTAAACTTCCCCCTTCTCCCGCCGCTCCCGACTCTCTTCCTCTTCTTGAAGAGCTCATTAAATGCATGATATTTTCCCCCTCCCAAACCAGCTGTGGCTACTTTGCACATCCCCTGGGACGTGCCAGGCTCCTGCTCTCCCACCTGTGATGTGCCCCCAGACGCTGGGGGTGGAGCCTGGTGGAGATGCTCACAGGGCAGGTAAACAGGGAGCAATTCCTGAAGCCTTGTGGAGAGGAGGGTTGCTGGAGCAGGTCTGTGTCCTGCTGAGCATCCCTAGGGTGCAAGGACCCTGCCCAGCTCCTGGGGAAAGTCACAGCCACAGGGAGGAAGGTTTACCCCTCACCTTCTCCTCTCCCTTTGCTCCATCTGACCTTGCACTGCTTGGGGCAGAGCCCTGCTGCCTGGAGCTGAGAGTCCTCCACGGTGTTTCAAGGAAAGAGGGGAAACTTCCTCTCTACCTTGTCCCTTAAAAGTCCACAAAGCAGCTCTCATGAAAAGCTCCAAAAGGTGAGACTTTGCACTAAATTTGACCTTGCTGGGTGCTGCTGGCATCCCTGGAACAGCAGACAGCTTTGGACAAAACAAGGCAGGCCACAGCCACAGGGTCCTTGCAGCAGGCAGCGTTTTGGGAACAGGAGCTGACAACTCCTCAGGAGGGAAAGCAGGAGGGACAGAGGTGACGTGACTCACCCAAAGGCCAGAAGAGGTCTTTCCTTTTGCCAGGGGTTTCCCTCTGCACGGTGAGGTTTGTTTGGGAACTGCTCTAAATTCGGCAGCTGAGTCCCTCAGCAGCAGCTGCTCCGCTATCTCCGGGCGGTTGTGTCCATATCCCACGGGATGAGGAGATTTGGAGACGCCAAAGCAGAGAGGGTGGTGAAGTGTGTGGGGGGACTCAGAGAGCAGGGATGCCTCTTCTCCAGGAAGTCTTCAGCCAGTTGGGGTTGGTCAGCACCACCCCCTGAGCTCCCTCAGCTGACGTGCCGGGCAGGTGCCGGTCCTGGGACACCTCATCCGTGAGGCAACCAGTAACCAGGTGTTGGACTCCTCTCCACCCGCTGTCATCCCACATTCAGTTTGCCAGGCTCCCCTCCCTCTCCACCCCAACACAGAAGCCGTTCCCGACACAGCCTGCCCCTCCCTGCCAGACCTCACCGTGTTCCTCAGCTCCCGGCTGGAGGAGAAGCAGCAGTGGTGGCAACACACACAGAGGGGCTGAACCTCCCGGGGCAGGAAAGACAGGGGGTTCCCACCAGGAAAAGACACAGGGAAGTGAAACAAAGGAGATGGAGAAGGAAGGAAGGATAGTGCCAATCCAAGAGCCCACTCTGATCCTTCCTCCCTCCCCCCGGCAGGCGGGATGGGACGCGGGGACGCCGGCGCTTCCCACGCGGTCACGTTTAGGATGGCACGGCTTAGAGACGTAGTGTTGTGGTGCAGATGATGAGATATCCTGTCTGACTCGTCTTACCTGCGCCCTCGTGTATCAGCTCAGCAAAACTCACCGCTGGGGGGTGGGATTGGGGGGGTTTGGAACGGGCCCTTCAGCTCTGGGACCGCTTTGGGAGGGTATGGGGAAAAAAAATCATCATCTGTGATGATCCATTGACTGCCAGGGAGGTGAGGGTCGGGGTTTCCAGGGGGCAGGGGAGGGGTGGGAAGAAGCCTCGTGGGTCTTGGTCTTTGAGCCTCCACTTTTAAACAGTGCAATTTGCTGAAAGAGAAACGAACTTCAAACGCCCTTCGGGGGAAAAATAAATAAATAAAGGGGGGAGGGAAAGGGGTTGAAGTTGTCATGCCACTGATTTCACCTTTGTCAAAAGTTTTGGAGCCTTTTTATTTTTCTTTTTTTTTTTCTGTTGCTATATGATAAAAAACCAGTCATTAACAAAAAAAAACTTTATCAGCAAAATGTTTAAATTATGTAATAAACAAAACAAAACAAAGATGTGACTGGTGTCATTTTAAAACAACCCCCGAGACAGAGTCAGCACAAAGAGAGCAAATGGCCGGGATAACCCGTGGTCAAACCCACCCACATCAGGGAGCCTGAGAAAATAAACCAAGAGGCAAGATCCAGCCAAAAGTATTCACCATTTACTGACCCCCTCCCCTTTCCAAAAACCCAACTCATGGAAAAAACAGCCAGGTCCATAATACCTGTCCCTAGGCAGTGCAACAGGAGAAGGAAGACATGCCAGGGGCTAGAGTACATCTCACTTAAATAAAAGTGTAAGGCAGACACAATACTTGGGATACCATTAAGCAAAAGCACAGATGCTGCTTTATCAGAGAATCAGAAATAAGGAGTGGTGAGAGGGCTGAGTCCCCAAAATATCCTCCTCCCTCATCCAGGGCCTCCTCTTTCACCACCACACAGGCCAGGGGGGCTTCAGCAGAGCTGACTTCTAGCACGTGGTGGTAGCAACCTTTTTCCCCCCTGAATCTTTTTCCCCCCCCGAGTGACATCTAAAGGAAGGTGGGAGGGTGTCAGAATGGAGCTGGACCCACAGCAAAGCCACGGGGGGGTGAAGGGAGCACTGGGGTCTTCGGCCCCTCCGAGCTCTGCTCAGATATACAACGGGAAACCCCTGTGGAGAACGACCTGAGCCTCTGAGAAACATCCAGCACCACACAGGAGGGAGGGAGGGGGGGACAGACAGCACCAAAACAGAGGCTGAAACACATTCAGGACACCTTCAATACTTTTTAAACCCATCAGATCAGGGTGCAGACACTGCAGTGGGAGGGGACAGGGCAGAGCCCTGGAGAAAGCCCCCCAATCCTGCAGAGTCCTGGAGACATCACCCTGCTTTTCTTCTGGGCTCTGGGACACCCAGGAAGCTGCCTGATACCAAAGGGACCAGTCTTGGAAGGAGAGGTTGTGCTTGAGCATGTAAGGAGGTGGTAAGGAGACCTGTGTTTGCCCAGGAGGAGCTTTGACAGGGAGGCCATCCCTCAGGGGCTTTGGGACTTGGGAAGTGTGGGAGAAGGAGTAGGGATACTCCTCCCTGCTGAAGGGAGCAGGTAAAGCAGGAAAGACTTTCCATCTGCTAGCCTGGGATCCCCTCTTCCTCCATCCAGCACGTCACTGTGAGCTCAAAGGCACCTGGAAGCTCTTTTTTCCTTCCTCTTTAGCAAACAGCAACCACCCCACTGAGAAGCACCACAGAAGACCTGCAGCTGTGTGAAAATGGTCACCAGAGCTCTAAGCCACAGCAAAACCACGTCAGCACCACCCCCAGGAAGGTGAGGAATGGGCAGGCTGGGAGGAGAACACCACAGGAAGCATCACCAGGGCCACAGCTCAAAACTCATCTCCCCCATCTGTCTCTGCATGCTGCTTGCTGAGCTACTGATGGTGAGGAAAACCTCACTGAGAACACGAGGAGGAGGAGGAGGAGGTGGTGGTGGCAGTGTCCAAAGTAAGGACAGAGGGTCTAGTTCCTCTGTGTGTGCCAGACCACAAGAGGGGACCCACAGGGGGTGGAGGGTGGAAAACCACTCAGTCACGAACTTCAGGCTCCAAACTGTGCAAACTCCCAAGGCTGACACCAAGCAACGCCCACGTGCACCTCAGAGAACTGTTGTAGGAATGGGCTGTTCCTCAGCCAGCAGCACCTTCACAAACCAGGTGTCTCCTTCCTCCCACGAGCGAGGGACGGAGCACTTTGAAAAACCAGGGAGTCTCCAGAGCCAGCGTGACACCGAACTTCATCTGCCACGCCGAAGTCGAGGGTAGGGATCAGTTCAACACAGCCAAACGCAGCCAGTCCAGACAGATTTGGGGAGGCTCTCCTGCCAACACTGCCTTCAGCCTGGCAGGCGCTGCAGCCTTCCCAGAGCTTGCTCATGGCAATTCAATGGCTTTTGTGTTGTAGCAGCCTGGAGGAAGACTCCTCTGGATATCCTCCAGGTTCTTTATATCAGCCAGGATCTCATCGATGTTGCTCTGCAGCGTCTGCACGCGGTTCCTCTGCAGCGTGGCTGTCTGCTCCAGCTCATACATCTCAGCCTTCAGCTGGTTGCTTCTGGTTTTGGCTTTGCTAAAATTCATCTCCAGCTGCTTCAGGCCGTCCTCATCCACAGCGCCGGGCTGGTCTGTGGAGCAGGAGGAAAACAAGGAATAAGAAAGCGTGGATTCAGGCTGAGGACTGCTTCTTTCTAGGTACTTCATCTCCACCTTGATGCCCAGCCTGTCCACAGGCATCACCTGAGGCAAGCTTCCCACTGAACTCCCTAGACCCCAGTGGGGACCTGTCTCCATCCACCTCCCACAGCGGTGCCACAAAACCTACTCATCAGGCGCAGCAGCTCTTCCAGGGCACTCAGCGTCTCCTGCACGGCCACCCCTGCCTGGCCAGCCTTGTCATGGACCCTCTGAGCTTCCTGAGCTGTCTGAAGGAGGAAAGGCAGCAGCTGTGAGGTGCAGTCGAGCCCAAAAGGCAACGGGGATGGGGACAAGGCAAGGGAGATGGGGCCCCACCTCCTGTATCACAGCGGCATCCGCCTCAACCTCCAAGAGCTTCCTCTCAAACTCATCATCCGCTTCCTTGGCCTCGCGCCGCAGGGCGGCCACCGCCTTCTCCAGGGCGAGGACACCGTCGGCCGTCTGGTTGGCTTCCACCCTCAGCTGGGCAATCTCCTGGGGAAGGCAAAGGCACTTTCAGAGGGGCAGAGCACGGCCAAAATCAGTCTGGGTGCACTGGAATGCGGAGCTGGTGGAAACCGGTTCCTTCTACATGTAATGACCGCAGACCGGCCCGTATCCTGCGTGTTCTCCCACCAGCTGCTCCAGAGAGATGTTCCTGTGACTATGGCTCGACCCCTCCTGCACATATCAGCAAGTCTCTGGGAATAACAACACTCATCTGGGAGCGGAACCCGCAAGCAGCAATTTTGGGACCTCACAAGCCTGCCAGTGGCTCAGGCTGTGGGAGTGGAAAACTCCCTTTGGTCACTGAAAGGCGGTTGCAGTGAGATGCCACACGGATCCTCACGGATCCAAACGTGCCTGCAGAGATCCACACACACCCACTGATCCACAGCCAAACTCTGGTGTCTCCAGGACCCACTGCGGCGAAACTTTAGCCCAAAAATCAATGCAGCAGGTCCAACAATCAACCCATCAGCTCCACCATGAAGTTGCCAACCATCTCCTCTTCTTCCACCGCACTTTTCCTTCCAAACCCTTTCCTGCCAGCACCAGCACCGGAGCCTGCCCTCACCTCTTGGATCCCCGTGGTGATCTCCTTCGCCTCCCCTGCAGCGCTGCTGGCCGCCTTGGATTCGGCAGCGGCGCTGCCCAGGATTGCTGCGGCTCGGTCTGTCTTCTCCCTGGCACTGCTGACCATGCTGCTGATAACGGGCAGCCTCCTCATGGCATCTTCAGCTTCCCTCCTCTTGTCACCTGCCTGCAGGTTGAACTCTGCAAGAAACACGTGTGGGAATGAAGCTGCACCGCCTTTGTGAGATCCCCCGTGGAAAGGCAAAGGAAGGGTTTCTAGGACGTTACCCCTGAGGCTCTTCAGGATTTGTTCCACCTCGTAGAAGGTGGCGTTGCCAGCGCTCACGGCTTGCAGGGCTGTGCTCTTGGCGAGGCTGGCTCGGGACAGCAGCTGTGTCAGCTTCTGCAAACAGGTCAAAGGGACACAACAGGTGGATGAAGGACAGGGTACGGGAGGATTGGACGTGCCCAGATCAGCCTGGGAGGAGCTGGGCTGGAGGAGAAGACCCATCATCCTGTTCCCAAATGCCTGGCTCTTGCCCCTGAACCAAGGCTGGCACTGGCTTGTGCTGGGACTCCTCAACCAGCTCCAGCCCTCCTGAGTCATCTTAGCTCTAATCTCTGCAGGAGCATACCTTCAACCTGCCTCCCATGGAGGAGGTGTGCAGGTGAGAACCTGCACCAGCAGCTCCACGCTCACAGTGAGGTCTCCCACAGGTTTCAGAAGACCAACCCCAAGGCTGCACTTCCAAGGAAGGGTACAGTCCTGCTCCAGGCAGGCAGAGCTACCTTTGACAACCAGGCTGGGACAGTGGTGGTGCTGAGAGCATCCCATCAAAGCTCCAGCTCCTGGGGGACAACGCAGCCCCCCAGCCAACCTCTTACCGCTCTCTCGCCCTCTCGCTTTCGCAGCAGCTCCTTGGTCTCCTCCTCCCAGCGCCCCACGCGGCTCTGCAGCTGCTTGTACTGGGCCATGGAGGTGTCCACCAGGCTCAGCAGAGCACTGGCATCCTGCTTCAGCCGGGATGCCTCCCCCTGAAACAGAGACGTGATGGGGGTCCCAGCATCCCCCCAGCGCTCCCTGGGAACCACGGGCAAAAGGGTGAGAAGATGCATTATCCGAAGGCTCTCCAATGGGGACAGAGCTCTGGGAAGGGCTGGGCTGCTGGGTAGGGTAGTGAGGAGGCTGTTGGGGAGAGCAGAAGGTGCCACAGGCACACAGCCCTCACCTCAAAGGAGCTGATGTCGATCTCTGCCAGGCGGGACAGGGAGCTGAGGAGCACCAGGCTGCCCTGATAAGCCTCGTCTGCCTTGGTGGCCATTCCATCAGCATCAGCCCTCAGGCCTCCAGCCAGCAACTTCAGCTCCTCGTACCTGCAGGGATGTGGGACTGGAGAGCCTGGTACCAGCCAGGCTGCCAACCCCCCACCCCAGCATTAATGCTGCCTTCTGCATGGACTTGTTCATGCTCTCCACGGCCCCATGCAGATTTATCATGCAGGAAAACCCAACTGCAAACACCCCCAGCACACCCAGTCCCTCAGCCAAGTGGGGCATCCACCGGCTCCTTTCTTCTGCTCCAGGAACTAAACATGTCTCACACAGCTGAACCCTCGTGGGCTCCACAGTGGCTCTGCTAATCCCTGCCCTACAGCTGGATGTTTCCTCCTGCACAGCCCAGTTCAGCTTCTTAACTTCCCTTAGGGCTGTTGCTCGCACCCCACCAGTGGTGTGTGAAACCCAAACCCCACCGTGGTGGGCTCTGGGGTGGCACCAGCCTGCCACACAGGAATCACGGGGCATCACCAGCCTGCCACACAGGAATCACAGGGCATCACCAGCCTGCCACACAGGAATCACAGCGCTAAAGCCACCCTTGGGCTAAACCCAGCCCAGATTTGCAACCACACATGGAACAGCCTGTTCACAGACATGGCAGTCGCCTCAGCTGCTGGCAGTTCTGTGGGAGCACCGTGGCCTGTGCAGTGGGAAGCAGATGCTCCACAGAGCTGCCAAATCTCCATCTCCACCGCTCAGACGTGCTGGCGACTGAAGTCCCAGCAAGTCTCGGCGCCTCCGAACACACACACTGCTGCAGCTCAGATGGGGCGGCAGCAAAGGGGACACAGGTGCTTGGCCACCCCTCTCCCCCCTCCCACACTCCCCCATGACACGCAGGGCAGCACAGCCCCCACTCACTTCCCGAGCAGCCCCTGCAGGGAGCCAGAGGCGGCCGCCTCTCTGCCGGCAGCCGCGCGCAGCAGCTCCAGCGCCTGCCGCGCGTCCTCCCGCGCCGCCCGCGCCGCTTGGTCCACGGTGTTGGCAGCTTGTGTGTGGCTGCAAGGGACAGAGAGAGGCTCGTGAGAAAGGTTCCCCACCCAGGTTCTCTCCACCAGCTTCCCTTACTGTTGTGTCCAGGGATGCTGGACTGCACCCTCTCAGGAAACGCAGAGTATGTGTGAAGGAGGTCTGTATTTTGCTTGTCCTCCTGTGTCTCTCACGGGTAGAGAAGCACCAGGGGGGAGGCAGATAGAGCCTGTTCCAGCTGGACACATGTGGGTTAAACTCTTATCACAAAGATGCTTCTAAATCACACCCAACTCCACCCTCAAAGGCAGCTGAGGACAACTCTAGAGGGCAGGAAAGCCAGCCCAGCAGCTGCACCTTCCCCTGTGCACCTGGCACAGAGGCTTTGGCAGCTGCAGCCCAGCGGGTTCACAAGGCACCCAGCGGGATCTCCTCAGTCCCATTCCCCTCTCTCTCGGCCGATGACGGCAGGAACTCACCTGTTGGCCAGTCTGAGAGCCTCCTGGGCCAGCATCAAGAACTGATTCGAGCCCCCGGGAAGGCTTGAAACAGGAATGTTCTGAGGACAGAGGGAGGCAAAGGGGTGTGAGTGCTTTTCCCTGCTCTCCCTTCAGTTCAGCAGTGAAAGAGGCAACTGCAGCACGTTTAAACCTCCACCAGCCCCAAAGACCTCTGCCACCACCTCTCCATGTCCAGGCTGCACAGAGAGGGCCCCCAGAACATCCATGCATTTTTTTTTCCCAGCCCTGGGCCAGACTAGGCGTGTGTCCCACGAGGATGCTCTTACCACCCGGCGGAGGGCGGCTCCGCTGCGCTCCAGGTCCAGCCTGGCTCTCTCCAGCAGCTGCCGGGTCTCCTGCACCTGCCTCTCGTACCGGCTCCCGAGAGACCTCAGCCTCTCCACCGTGGCCTTGAGCTCGCCCAGGCGGCTCTGGGAGCTGGGACCCTGCCCCTTCATCCTGGCCACGCGGCCTTCCAGAGACCTGTCAGAAGCTGGGGAGATAGCAAGGGGGAGGCTGAAGAGAAACTCGTTGCTGAGCAGAAGGGCACAGGCAGCAAAACCCTCCCCGGCACAGCCCAGATGGTCCCATTCCAGGGCATTCCAGGGTGGGTGGTACCTTGCAGGCTCAGGGCTTCCCTGAGGATGGTCCGCAGCATCTCCTCAGCCGCCTGCATTCTCCTCTCCAGCTCCTGGCTCTGGGCCCCACCACCAGCTTGCAGCCCTGAGAAGAGCAGCTCCAGCTCCGCCAGCTGCTGCAGGTACAGATCCACCTGCAACCACAGACCAGCCCATCAGCCAGCCAGCGGGACACCAAAGCCACAGGGAAAGACCAGGGGGGGAACCAGGTCCACAGTCCAGCCAGAGAATGGAGAGCAACGTGAAGGCCCATATTTGGACGGGGCACAAGGGGCCAGTTCACTGGGGTACAAAGCCAAAGTTCAAAACCACTCCTTGCTTGCACCAGGAGATGCTTGAGGAGGACATGAGGAGACACTGAGGGTGATCATCCCTGCACCCCTTGCTGCTCAGGGGCCCTGGGACTGGCACAGATGCTCACCTGGGCTTTCACCTGGCCGTAGCAAGCTGGGCACTCGCTCTCTTCGCAGTTGGGACCCTCGAAGCCGGGTTTGCAGATGCAGCTCCCATCGCTCCTGCACTTCAGGGGCTCGGCACCAACCGAGTTGCAGGCACAGGCTGGAGGTTGGAGCGACACGGGTTCAAAGCAGTCTGTCCCCACCTCAAGCCTCAGCACATCCTTTCATCACACTCTCTCCCTGCTTTCCTCCCACCACTTAGCCTTGTGCTTTGGCTCCTGCTCCCCGCTCCCACTTTCCAGCCTTGGCTTTTGTGGCGCATCCCTCTTCCCACCAAGCACTCGGGCACGGATTGTGCAGCTCAAACGGTGCCCGGGTCTGACCTCTGCACTTGTTGGCGGGGTCGGGGGCCAGGGGGTTGCCGAAGAAGCCGTCCTTGCAGCGGTCGCAGTGGAAGCCGGCGGTGTTGTGGATGCACTTGAGGCACTCGCCGGTGCGGCGGTCGCAGTTGCCCACGGCGTTGGGCTCCACGTTGCCGTTGCACTGGCACGGCTGGCAGGGCTGGGAAGCCGCTGGGTCCCCGAAGTAACCATCGGCACAGTACTCACAGCTGTCCCCTGGGAAAGGAGAGATGAGAAGCTCGTGCGTTCAGCCCACCAGAGCTGGCACAACAGCACCTCTGCCCTCATCACCACCACAGCCAACACATCAGGCAGGCTCTCAAAAGCTGGGTGCAGCAGCTGACCTTGGCTAAGTCGTTTCCCATTTGGTTTTTTCCCCTATTTTTTTATTTCCTCCCTCTCCCACCCATCCTTTTTCCATCCATGTTGTGTTTAGGCCAGAATCTTTCCCGGGGTGGGGCAATGTGTGCTCTCACAGCCCTTGGGGCTGTAAACAGCCTGTCTCAAGAAGGAGCAGCAGTGCCTCAGGCAGGCTGGGTGGAGAGGATGGGACGGATCCACCCAGCTCCAAGCACCCCTGTGCAGAGGGCAGAAGCTCTGGGAAAAGGAGGAGCAGAAGCAAGGAGAAGGGGCATTACCAGCAGCCCCAGGAGGGCAGTGGTCACAGGTGACCTCCTCGCTGCCTGGCACCAGGGAGCAGCCCCGGCCGTGGCCGCAGGGGCAGGTCCTGCAGCCGTGCGGCTGCCGGGGGTCGCGGTAGGAGCCGAAGGGGCAGCTGACACTGTTGCCCACGTTTTCATCTCCAGAGTAGCATTCGCCTGGAGGAGGAAGGAGAGGGCTTAGGGCAGTTTACTCACACCCCTGGTGGGGCACCCTCCACCACTCCGCACTCCAGCATCCTCCAAGAGATACCTCAACATTCCCACACCTGCCCATACCACGCACCACATAAAATCATGGAACGGTTTGGGTTGGAAGGGACCTTTAAAGGTCACCCAGTCTGACTGCCCCTGCTATAAGCAGGGACATTTTCAACTAGACCAGGTTGCTCAGAGCCCCGACCAACCTGAGGCATTGTCAGGCTTAACTTCAAAACAAGAAGTCAGAAGAGTTTATTGCCATCAGGGCAGCAGGAGATGCTTTTTTTCCTCTCTCCAATATGCATCATCTACACCCAATCTGATCCAAAAGCATCTGGTTGCAGGGCTTCTAGGCTCTGGGGAATTTTGCCTGGGATGGTCTCCCACATTCCAGCCCCCTGAGTCACAGAATCACAGAATCAACTAGGTTGGAAAAGACCTCTGGGATCACTGAGTCCAACCTGTGACCCAACACCACCACATCAACTGACAGAGCACTGAGTGCCATGTCCAGTCTTCCCTTAAACCCCTCCAGGCACGGTGACTCCACCACCTCCCTGGGCAGCCCATTCCAATGTCTGAACCGCTCTTTCTGCAAAGAAATTCCTGCCAAGTCAGTGCTCCCAAACTGCCCCCAGCTCAGTTCTTGGGACACAAGATGCATCTCCATCCACCACATTTCCATTTGCTACGAGCACAGCGTGGCAGTGGCTCCTCTTACCGGTGTCAGGATCACAGATTCCTCCCCCCTGGCAATTGCAGGGCACGCAGGGGCTGAAGGGCCCTCGGGCAGGGCTGTCTCTGCGGTAGCCAGGGGCACAGCTCTCGCAGAACTGCCCCCCGTACGCCGCCGGGCACTCGCAGCGCTCCACCCACGGAGCGGGGACGCCGGGGATGGGCTGTGCCGACACCAGGGTGACGTTGTCGATGTAGCCAGTGCCTGGAGGGAGGTACAGCCAGTCACCCCTGGGGGACAGCAGCGCCACCTGCAAGACCCCCACACCCAGGACCTGCACAGGTTACACGCTCTATTGCAACACCCGTGGGCAAACAGAACGAACAGCCAAATCTGTCCACCTTGCTCAATCTCTTGCTAATTTAACTTTGCCACTGTAGGGCACCTATTATTATTATTATTGTCATTGTTATTATTATTACTTTTATAATACCTTTTAGCAAAGGTGTCTCCACCTGGAGACCTGGCATCTCCAGCGATGAGGAGATGCCAACCCTGCGCTTGCGAGCTCTCCCCACACTTACTGTACTCCCCAAAGGTGGCTCGGATCCAGAGGGCTGTCAGGTTTCCCAGCAGCCTGCGAAATTCCAAGTGATTCAGCCTCGGGCTCCACTTGCTGCTCGGGTGCTCGTCCAACCTGCCATGAGAGAGGGGAGAAGTGGAACTGGTTTCAGGAAAACAAGATGCCTCCACAAGAAAACGTGGCAGCCCTCGCCCATCTCCCTCCTGAGCTCAGGGCTTTGAGGAACAACCTCCACCCATGCAACTGACCCCAGGCTGAGCACCCAGCCCAATCTCAAGCCAGATTTTCTCCTGCTCCTCTCACAAAGTAACCCCCTTCTCCAGGAGAGAAGCCCCTAAGGTGGATCCAGCCCAAACCAGGCCTGCCATCTGCCACCTCCAAGGGATCATGGCTGAATCCAGGAGCCGTTCCCGCTCCTCCCTACCCAGAACGCCCCAGCCTCCCCCTTTACCTGAACGTGTACGTGTGGCTGACACCACAGGGCAGGACCTCCCCCTGGGGTAAGAAGGGGGCAGTGACTCTCAGGCCGTCTCCTTGCAGGATGACATCGTGTGGAGATGGCTGGAGGCCCCCTCGGTCCAGGCGGTAATCGAAGGAGAGTGTCTGGCCGTAGCTCAGTTGCTGGTTCCCAAGGAATTTCGCTGCAAAGCGAAGGGAAGGAAAACTAAAGGCTTTAAAATCTTGCCTTCCTCCTAAAGGCTCAGTTCCTGGGATCAGAGCAAGCAAAGGGTTCATTGTCACCTCTGCCCCTCGGCCATCCTGCACCTACCAGGTGCCATGAAGTATATCGGCTCCGACGTCCTCGCCGCTATGAAGGCATCCCGATGGCGTGGGGACCACTGGAGCTGCGCTGGGGAGCCGCTTTCATGGACACCTCGCCAGCCCTCAGCACCTGCAGCACCGACAAGGAGCCATCAGCGGGGACAGGGAAAGTGTTTCCAGGACTCCAGCACCTTTCTCCAGCTGCATCTTATCAAAGCCCTCCAGCTTCCCACTCCCAGTTTCCCAGGGGGCAGCATGGGTATCCCTGTGCCCACACATCTGGAAAACAGCCTGGATGGGCACAGAGGCTTCCTCCAAGCGGCAGGGAAGACGTGCTGAATGAAGCCTGTGCTCCCCCAGACCTTACACCCTCCTGCCCACAGTCAGTTCATGCCACCCATCAAAGCAGGGGTGCTGCAGCCACGGGCAGGGTGGATGAAGACCCAAGGAGCAAGTGTGGCCTGGGGCTGGCTCCCAACAGGGCTGTGAACCAGGGAGCTCCTCCAGCACATCGAAGAGAAGGGTTGGCAAACACTCCCAGGAGTCAGGGGGACGTCCTGCTTGGGCCTCACCTTGCTGGAAGGTGGAGGTGATGTTGTGGACGCTGTGGTTGTCCGCGCTGACACACGTAGCTGAGTGCCCGTAGCAGAAGCAGGGAGAGCAGCCCATGGGGTTTCTGGCATCCAGGTTATAGAAGTGTCGCTTGCACCTGGGAAAACGCAGGAAGGTGACAAAGGTAAAGTTCATGTTTTTGTTTTTACTGGCCAACATAACCATTCTTTTAATGACAACTGTGCAACACAGCCACTGCCAGGGTTCAAGGTCATCAGCAGGCTGGGATGGCAAGACAGGCATGTGTAAATTGTTTCCCACTGCCAGAGGGCAGGGCTAGATGGGATACTGGGAAGGAATCCTTCCCTGTGAGGGTGCTGAGGCCCTGGCACAGGTTGCCCAGAGAAGCTGTGGCTGCCCCATCCCTGGGAGTGTCCCAGGCCAGGTTGGACGGGGCTTGGAGCAACCTGGGCTAGGGGAAGGTGTCCCTGCCCTGGGCAGGGGGCTTGGAATTGGATGATCTTCCAGGTCTCTCCCAGCCCAAACCCTTCCAGGATTCCACGATTCTGTGCCCTGCAGGGGGATGGAGGCCATGCCCCGCAGTGGTGCAGCACGTCCCCTGACACACTGTGATGGTTTTGATCTCCAAACCATCACACACACCCACCTCTCGCAGCGCTCCCCGGCAGCGCTCGCCTTGCAGACGCAGCGGCCGGAGCGACAGTCCCCGGAGCTGCCCGCCGGGTCACACTCGCACTGCAGGCTCCTGCAACAGGGACAGCAGCAACCTCGACCTGGATTTCCAGCTCAGCCTGGGAGCTCAGGGCCCCCTGCTACCACAGGAGAGAGCAGAGAAACACCCCCAGATACTATTCCCGTGCTGGAAGGGGAAAAATAACCAGCGGAGCCAACTCTGTAAGGGAAACCTGCAGTGCTGTGGGTGCCAGGCTGAGACTGCCCAGTGCTACCCCCCCAAAACACCCCACAGCACCTGACCCCCCCCCCAAGAGCAAAGTGAAGCTCTGCTGAGCTTAATAAACCCCAGCCGAGTTTAACAGGTCCTGGCTGAGCTCCACCTGGCAGCAGCACCCGGAGGAGGCTGCAGAAGGGCAGGCACAGCAGCACAGCTGCAGGCAGTGCCCCCCTCACCCACACCCTTCGCCTGCCTGCGGCCCCAAAGGAGCAACAGGGGTGAGGGAAGCAAGGAGAGGACACAGCACTGAGGAAGTCAAAGCAGAAATGCTTCTAAAGGTATTCAAACAGGGCAGGGCATCGTGCAAAGGAAGGGCTTGATTTTTGCATGCCCATCTCCTTGTGAGTGGCACTGACACCAGGCAGGCCCACGGTGGGCAGGTTCTGTTTTACACGGCCAAGCCCGGCTGTCACCTGTTTGGCATTATCTGGATAATAAGACAACGGCCTCAGTGTGTGGGTAAGCTCAGAATTTGGTGCTGCTGCAGGACAGGGAGCTCTGCAGGCTGGCACAGAGGTCCAGCCCCGCTGGAGCCCGCTCTCTCCCAGCAAGGTTGGCTCAAGGTTGTCGCTGTGCTACTGTGAAACAAACTCTGCCCTTGCACGGGGTGTTTTCAACCAGCTGGGGTGCTGGGATCGCTCTGGGGACCAGCCCTCCCGCTGTCCCCAGGAGGTCAGCACTCACTGCCCACTCCTCTGGCACCCGGCCTCGGACAGCGCCTCAAAGCCCGGCTGGCAGCGGTCACACTTGTCCCCCATCGCGCCAGGCTTGCAGCTGCACCGCCCAGAGCTGTCACACTGCGGGCCCAGGGAGCCTGTGGAGAGAGGGGAAGCAGAGGTTGGTGGAGCAAGATGAGCTTTAAGGTCTGTGAGTCTGTGATTATCTCAGAGGGCAGGTGGGTCTTGTAGCCTCTGGTCCAGCGTGTAGGAACCCAGAGCCTGACCTGCCCAGGGGCTCAGCGGGTGCTTTAGGCCCCCCTACAGCCCCGAGCAGATGCTGAGCCCTGCAGGCTGCTGTGCACGTACCCCAGGGGTGGCAGTGGCAGGGCAGGCAGCACTCCCGCTCCCGCTGTCGGAAGAAGCCGTCCTTGCAGCGCTCGCAGCGGGCGCCCTCCGTGTTGCCCAGGCAGCCGAGGCAGCGGTACCTGTTCCCCGTCTCCCGCAGCAGCTGCCAGTCGAACACACACTGCCGGGACATCCCGTTACAGTCACACACTGGGGAGAAGAGAGCAGACAGACACCCCAAACAGTGCTTAGAGATGAGGGTGACAGCTGTAAACCCACCAAAGAGGGCCAAGGCATCGGCCCAGGCGGCGCAAATGTCCCCTTCTCGCTCTGCTAACAAGCCCCGTCCCCACGTGTCTGTGCTTGTCCCCACGTGTCTGTGCCACCAGTGATCGCAGGGTGCTCCACATCCCCGTGCTGTGGAGCCATGTCCCATTTCACTGCCAACACGGCTCAGGATGGACAAACCCCTCGAGCCAAGCAGCCCCGTTCCACAGAGTGGCACGGCCAGGGATGTCCTTCATCCTTTCACAGGACTTCCAGGGAGGGCTTTGAGTAAGCAAAGATGATTAAACAGCCCTCAAATCTTGTCCTGAGGAAAGAGGAACCTTACTGGAGACTTCATGGAAAAGGGAAGGATCCCTGAGGTTATGTTTTGTTTCACTCCAGCCTCTGACCAGGCGTGAGTTCAGAAGGAAAAACTCAACCAACTTCAAGGAGGTCCCCCCAGCCGGTTCTTCAGTGCAGGGAGTGGCCTGTGATCCGAGGTGCTTGGCAGAAGCGTGTCGGCCAAGAGGGACATTGGCAATAAAGGTCACCTCACCTCACCCTCCCTGTGAAGAAAAGCTGCAGCTGCCCACATCACTGCATGACGGATGCCAGGAAGAACAGGCAGGAGACTCTGCATCCCACTACAGCCAGGACAGATGACCCCTCTGGAGAGCAGATGGGCAGGCACCTCCCCAGACGTGCCTGCTCCAGCACTCCATTGCCTTGTCCAGCTATTCCCTTGAAGGTACCTCTCATCTAAGGCCCCATCTAAGCCAGTACCTGACTGTTTAAGCCTGAGGACCTTTATTCCAGACGCATCTCTCAGTGCCACAGAGGAAAGCAGGCACAGCTGAGAGGATGCTTGGCAAAGACAGGCAGGAGAATGGAACACCCCAAGGGAAAAAGCTGGGTCCTCAGGGGCACAGAACCTGCTGAGGAGCTGCTCCAAACCACCCTCACACTCACTCCGAGGAACTCTGCTCACTGCTGGTCTCCTTGGGACAAGAAAGGTGGTGCCCAGCTGCCCACCTCCCGCTCAGATCACCTCTGAGAGCACGGAGAGGTGGAGGAAATCCAAAAGCAAGCAGAAACCTGCAGCATGGATACAGACAGTGCCTCGTGCTCCATCCACACAGAGGCTCCTCCTTCCCGGCGCTCTCCTGGCCCCGCTCAGCCGCAGGACACAAGGTCCCTGTCCCTCTGCATCCGTGATTCCCAGCACCAGGCGCAGGCTCCTGCTCCGTGCTCACAGCTGGGCGCCACCCTCCCTCCCACACGCCCATCGGCACCCACATTCCAGACGGAGGCACTCAGCCGAGCCTCTGCCAAGAGCAGAGGTGACCTCACGCACCAGCAAACAGGGAGAGAGATTTTTTCCAGCTCCGGCAAACACGGCTCTTCCCTCGCAGCCTGGCTGCCAGGAGACCGACACCCAGCTGCGGGAGGGGACCTGTGGGCACCACAGAAATCCTGCCCCCGGGGTGTGGGAAAGCATCCCCAGCCTCGGTGGGCATCACCAGCGACCCAAGGACACGGACAAAACAGACCAAGAGCAGCAGCACGGGACTTCCTCAAAGTCTTTGTGCCCACCTTCACCGCAGGAAGATCCCACCCCCATCCCTCCACACTGCAGTGAGATCTCGAGTTGGAAGGGACCCATAAGGATCTTTGAGTTGAACTCCACCCACGCATCACCCTACCCTACGTCTACGTAATCCGGAGGATTTACTGGGTTGCTAAATTACAGGCGTGAGCACCGTTCCCCCGGGGAATGAAAACTATTCTTCAGGTGTTGCTCCCCGGCTGCAGCGCGTTAGGAGCCAGTTCTCCTGGCACAGATTCAGCTCTCACTAATCCAAAGCCATTTAAGATGGTGTGGCAGATTAGTGCCATCACCCCACCAGTGTGGCTGCTCCTGGTCTTCTCCTGGAAACCTGAGAGCTCAGGCAGGTTAATCCTTATCCAGAGCAAGAGGTGGAGCACGTAGGAGCTGCTGGAAGACGAGGACCAGCTGAGGACAGGATCATTTCTGTACCCAGGTGCCCTGAGACTCTGCTCTGAGATCATCCATGGAAAAGAGCAGGCTCCCTAGAGGAGAAGCTTTGCAGCTGGATATCCTCAGTGCTACATCAGGAGGTACATGGAACGCATCCAGCAGGACATCATTCCCCCAGCTCCCACCCAGCAGAATAATGCATGAAAAATGCTTGATTGCTGGGATGAGATGAATTCTCACATCAGAAAGGCTTGGAGACAGGAGACAGGCAGCTTCAGGCCTCTTAAACTGTCTTCTTAAATTCACCAAACCAGAAAATGTGGCAGGGTCTGCGAGGAGCAGATCCAACAGCCTGCAAAGACCCCTCCTTCCACCAGGAGATCAACAGAGCTTTGCGTGCAGTGAAGCCTCCACGTCAACACAAACCATTCCCTGCTCCATGATCTTGGGACAGCAACCCAGAAGGCTGTCCAATCTGCTGCCCAAGCCTGGCTATCCCCATTGCCCGACTCCTTTCTCACTGTAGGAACACCCGCCTGGGGCTCCCGGGGCTCCGTCAGCATTGGCAGGGACAGACCCCACACCAGGAGCCAAAACCTGCTGTTTGGTGCCTTCTTCTTTCCAACACCCTGAGTTAAACACCTTGTTGGTGCAGTGGAGCTCTGATCTCCACAATCCAGCTCTTCCCTGAACCCTGGAAAGTTCCTCCAGCCATCCTGTGCTGCCACACACAAGGCTCCACACGGATCAGAGAACAGGAGACCCTGCTGCTCTGCTGGATCACACCTGAACCCAGTTTTTTTCTGCAGGCAAAACAGGATTACATGGGCTAATTACAAACCCACATCTCTAGAGCTGGGACTAGGGAGAGCACGAGAGACTAAGTTACAACCACCAAGCCCCCTCAGAAAATCTGCTGCGGCATAAAAACACAGTTGGTATCGACTGTCGCTTTTACACACACGCAGAAATAGGTTCAAGAGTCCATGGAAAAGGAGCAGTTTCCCACATACTGCCAGGAAGGAGGAGGAAAGGAATCTACAGCAGTATTTTTAAACTTGCATGTAATTAAGGCTGGTGTAATAATTAACCCAAGTAGCATGTAAAGCAAAACAGGTATTTTCTTTTTTTTTTTTTTTTTTTTAAGAAAAAGCCTAAAGCAAAACATTTATTCAGCACTTATTACACCCCTGTTGCACCACACTCAATACTGATAAAATCCAACTTCAAGCCCAGCAGCGTTCAGAACACCAGTAAAGCAGACAAAAAAAAAAAGAATTAAAATCACTCGGTATTTACGAAATGCAAGTGAAACTCTGATTTTTGCTATAGGCCAGTAAAACTGAAACCCTGCTACTAAGAATTACCACTGGGCTGGACATCCTCAAACCTCCCTGCTCTGCCGCTCCCCGCTACAACTGCACGTGCGAGAGGATCCGCTGGGTTTTTAAAGCTCATCGTCAGCCTACGGGCCACGGGAGACTCGCCGTCCCCCACGGGGTGCAGCGGGGCTGTGGGCACCTCGTGAGCCCCACGGACTCGCACGAACTCCAAACATCACCGTGTCACTAACATCGAACCGGATCCCGGGTGCCTCCAGCTCTCCTCCCGGCTCGGGGAAGGTTTTGGTGACAGCAGCGACTGCCCGGGCGATGCTCGTGCTCGCACCCAAACGCCACCCCAGCAGCAAGGCTTCATACAGACAGTGGCAACCTAACTGCACGTAAAGAACTCACTGAAAGGGGATGCCAGTGAAAAAAACAAAGTCTAAGAGCTCACGGGATACTAAACCCTGGAGGAAAACCAAGCAGCACCCACCGCTCCAAGGCCGAGCCCGAAGGCGGGAGGGCAGAGCGCCCTGGGCAGGGTGCTGCGCTCCCCGACAGCTCCCAATTACCGGCACTGACAGAGCTGCGAGCACACCCGCCCGTCCCAGCGGGGCCAGCCGACCTTCCCGAAGCCTCACCTTGTGCTCGGCGTGCGCTCGGGGCCGCGGGCAGCAGGGACAGGAGGCAGGCGAGGGGCAGGAGGAGCCAGCGGCCGGCCATGGCTCCTGCCGGGGAGCACGGGGCGCCCGGGACGGCGGGGTCGCCACCAGCGCTGCCTCCTGCCTTGTTTTCCCGTGTGTTTTTTATCGGCTGCTCCACCTGAGTCACTCCCGACAGGAAGGAGCACGTGTGCCGTGGGCTGACTCACCGCCAGCGCGGAGAGCCCAGCCCAGGCAGCGCACACGGCCGCCCGCCCCATCCACGGAGCACCCCGAGGAGCTCCTGCCTGCACCCCCCTGCCCTCCTAGGGCTGATAGCTCACGGGCAGGGGAATAAAATCTACCTGCGGCCCCTGCGGACGCCCCTCCTGCCCGTCCCCCCCGCCCACCTCCATCGCCGCCTCCGCGGCAGGGCACCGGGGCTGGCTGGGGAGGGCCGCGCTGCCCGGGCACGCAGGCGGCTTGCAGGGAGCGAAATCAAACACGATGAGCTCACAGGAAGCCTGGGGAGGGTGGATGGGGGCTGTCTGCTCGCAAGCCAAGGCCCAGCCAACCAACCTGCAAGAGCAGGGCTCGTTTCAGGTGAACAGCAATGCAAAGAGACCCCCAAGGACAGCTTGGGTAAGTGCTCAGAAAGCAGATCAGTAGGGATTTACCAGGTAAGCGCCAAGTTCAGGAAATCCCCAGACCTAGAAACGGGGAGGAGGCAGGAATCATCACACACGTTTGCCTGCTCTTGCTCCCAAGTGGGAAAATGAGGTTAGATGGGCCCTTGGGCTCACCTAGTACATCCACGTTCATGCTAGCAGGAGGATGAGGAGTGGAGACAGAGAGGGGAGAAGGCTTGTCTGAGGCTGCTGCTGGAGCCAGGAGGAGGATGCCAGGCTCCACAGCCCCAGGTCCATTAGCTCTTTGTTCTCCAGGGTAGCCAGTGAGCCCAAACAAGGCATGAGAGCCAATTCCACTTTGTTCCTCGCCTTTGCCTTGCAGGAGGGACGTGAAGACTTCCACAGGAGAAGAGAGGAATCTGGAGGCAGTGGTCTTCCTCATCCTGCACACGCCAGGATAAGTGAAAACACCGGCACATCCACCTGCCCTGCAAAAGCAGCCCACGGGGGGATCACAGGGAGGATGGGCCCTCATGTTCCCCTTCCTACCACCATGGGACACCTACTGTGACAGCTGCCTCGAGGGGTCCATGAGCACCTTTAGATGGAATGAAGACACCTCAACAAATTTGTCCCCTTTTAGATCCCCTTCTCCAGTAGGGATTCAAACTCAACCCAAGGTGCTGCCCTGCTGCTCGTTTCGGAGCTGACAGACCCGGGTGATTAACACCGAGGTCCCAGTCTGAGCATCTCGCACTGCCCTGCAGCCTCCAGACACTCCAGACACCTGGAGCTGACTCAGAGGGCTTTCCTCTGTGCCTCCTGGTGATCTCATGGGCGCAGCCAGCCCCAGCTCACCACATCCCTGCACCTCCCTTCGCCAGCCGTACCTGCCTCTGCTGATTGACTCAACCTGCTTTTATAAACAGGCGGTTTCCTTTTCATTTCACTTGCTGGACCTTAATATAGCCCACAACAAGGAAACCAGCTCCCCAAAATGCGATGGTGGCGTGGTGGGTTTTGGCATCCAAGCTTGTTTTGTCCGGTTTTTATTACTTTAATTCTTAGGATCCGCTTACTGCTCTAAGGAAACACAATCCCTTTTGCTCCAAAGTACCTCCCTTACCTGAAACACCTTTCCTGTGTCCTTCCTGCTGCTGACACCCCTCTGCTCAGGAAGCTCATCTCCTCCAACAGTGTGGAGTGCACAGCAGTTCCCTTGGACCTCACCCAGCCCTGGGCTGACTTCTCTCTCGGAAAACCAGCTTTTGCCATCAGGAAGCTTTTCCCTTATCTGTCTCCTCCGTGTTATCCCTTCTATCTCACTGTTACCACCCCACCTCTCACCCCACTGTGCAAACAAGGCCCAGACACAGCTCGCTCCTCAGTCATTTCTGACTATTTACTTAGGTTACTCTTACCTCGTCATCCTCCACCATCCTGCAGGATCACCTCTGAAAACCACAGGAATGTGGTGCCTCATCCTCCTTCCAGATCACCTCTGAAAACCACACGAACATATGCCATGAGACCACCAAAAAATGTGTATTTCTGGGGCCCAGTTTTTTTGGTCTGGAACAGAGAGCCTCCCACCACCCTCCACAGAGCAAACGTCGCCCATCACAACCCACTGCTACAGCAGCACCCTCCAGAAAAGGTCTCATGTAAACGTGGTTAGCAGAAATATTACCTTTAGAGTGAGTAGAAGCCTAAGCAAAGGGAAGCATGAAGAGAAGTTGGTGCTCATCACACACTGCAGTTTTTCTTCCCTGGAGAACCCGTGCCTTTTAATCTGCAACACAAGAAAATGCTCCATGTTCATTCACAACAGAGCCAAGGAAGCTGCTGCTGCAGGGAGACCACCACAGAGGCTCACAGGTTCATCAGTCCTTGAGGATTCTGCCATGGCAGAACAAGCAGCTCCAAAGACTCCACAACAATCTGAATTTTGCTGTTGGTTGCAGGTGGCAAGTAATAAGGTCCCAAAGCGATAGTTTTATTGATGTAACTGAGGGGAAAAAAACCTGTTTTGGTGGCTCATGATGCATAAACACCGTGATGCTGCATGTGTCCTTGTAGCCCTGGTGTCCCCAAAGCCACCTTCTAGGAGAGACTGTCTGAGCTGCAACGTCCTCCAGGAAGAAATCCCCTGGGATCTCCTCAGTGTGGAAAATCAGGGATCATGATGCACCAGCATCACCAAACACTGGTGTGGCGATAGAGCCTGGATTTCAGTCTCTTCTCGGCCAGATGGGTGCCCTGGGAGAGTCCTCACGTCAGGCACCTGAAGCAGTGCAGATAGCTCGGGCAGAGGCTGCACTGGGATGGGCAGAGGCAGGCAGAGGCAGGCAGGGAGCAGGCAGGGACCAGCAGGGACACCGGGGGTCACGGTGAGCAAGCAGGGCAGGGCAGCAGCGGTGGCACAGTGAGGAAGTGCCATCACACCTGGCCTTGCCTCGCCTGTGCCCTGCCCTGCCCAGTGAGGGGTGACACAGACAGGGATTTCCATCCCACTGCCCCTCATGCCCAGCCTCTGGGGGGTATTTTTCCCATTTTGGCATTCCTGATGTTTCTGGGATGGGGGCACACCGAAGGTATCGGGCCAGCAGCCAACCAGAAAGATTAACCAGACTGTGACACATCACAGCTGTAGATGGGCAGCACAGAACACTGCCAGCTCGGAGTGACAGCTGTATGTCCCCCTCTCCATCCTCAGATCCACATGGACACTACAGCTGCATCCCCCAGGCAGTTGTTCCCAGCACTTTTTAACGTCTAAAAATACCTTGTTCTCCCCAGAAGGGAGGAGAAGGAACCCAGCTCAGCTCGTCCAGGCCCTCCTCATGGCCATCTGCTCACCAGGCCCCCCTTGCCAGCCTCCTGCTGCTCTGGAAAGCACAAGAGACTATGGAGCTTGAACTTGGACACTGAGAAAAACCTCAGGGAGTGAAGAGGAGGAAAAAAAGCCACCAAAGCGTGGCTTGGCCATCGGCTTGGCAAGGCTCCTCCTCAGGCACTCGGAAGTTGGGCACAGCCCACGCAGGGAATATCTGAGGAAGGTGTCTCTACCTGGGCTTCAAAACATCAGTCAAATACTTTGGTGACCTGGAAGCCGCTGTCATGATCCCTTGGGTCTGGGTCTGCTGCCCCCTGTGACAGATTTCAGGTTACTCTTACCTCATCATCCTCCACTATCCCTGAGGATCACCTCTACAAACCACAGGATAGCACAGCTCATCCTCCTCCAAGATCACCTCTGAGATGGATTTGCACAACACCCACAAAAAGCTGAAGATAAAATCCTGAAGGTACAATAAAGGGCATAGACTTGCTTCCAAAACTGAGTAATTTAGCCCCAAAATGGTAAGAGGCCCCATGTCAACCTACAGCTCATGCAAGGTCAGAACCATCCCACCACCCAATTCTCTGCTCCTTGACTGCTCCCTACAGTCCAGCTGAAACCTTAAGACAGATTTTGCCAGCTGGAATTTGCCCAACAGAAGTACTGGTAAAAATAAATTAAAAAAAAAAAAAAGAAAAAAAAAAAGGTATTTTAGAAAACAAATTCATTAGTGGCAACTGCAGAATGAACGGCTGAAAGCAGACAAACTGAAATACAAAAATTAATGAGAAGAACTTACCAGCTGAGAAGGGATTAGCTCTGATGCAAGTTAATGAGATGTGCATTTTCCTCTGCTGAGAAAATTAACAGAAATCCAGCTGGAAATGTAAGACACATGTAATTGCAGTGTTATCACTGTAATCTGCCCTTACAAACTTACTTAACTCAGGAATAAAGTTTATCTCAGGCTCTGGCAGGCAGGACCCAGGAACACCACAAGTGTCCAGATCTATGGCAGTTCCCAGTGAGAAGTTTCAGCATCTTTATTCAGAGTTCTTGGTTTTTTTTCTTCCCAAGAGCCCCATCCTTTTCCACATGTTCAGCTAAAAGGATTTTACCCTTAGAGTGTAAAAACACATCCCAATTCCCCAGGGCTTTCCAGGGGGACAGAGCAGCTCCAACAGCATCAGCACTAACAACATAATCCTTTCAAGTCCTGGAAAACCAGCACCTTAAAATCCATCCCAGCCATGGCAGTGGAGCAGAGGACACAGGGGGAAACCACCATCCCTATGGCCACCTGCAACCACCACATCCATTTCCAAATTTCTTGTCCCTTTTCCCCCACCTTAAAACAGGACACCTAATTAAGCAAGAGATGAATCTTGTAACTGAGACAACACCCACCCCCCCAAAGAAAAAAAAAAAAAAGCAATACTCCAAAGAATGCCACGGTATAAGGGGTTACAAATATTCAGACTTTATTATAAATAAGAAATACTGTTTTATACATAAAAACTGCAAGTGTTGCATTTTGTTCACTGCCCCAGACAGCAAGACCACAGATTAAGGCAAAAAAAAAAAAAGCTGGAGTGAAGGCACGTACTGAGGGGGCCACAGTCAGGAACAAGGTGATGAAGGGACTGACACCCAGCACTCCACCAGCAGCTGTCGCATCATCACATTTACGTAAAGAAATAACTGGACTTATACAATGAATAATGGCTGTAATGCAGTAGTGATTAAGAGATCGCTTATAAAGATTTATTTTTTATTATTTAAAAATAAAATTCTGTTAAAAACAGCTTAAGAAAAAAACCAAAACAAAACCAAAACAAAAAAAAAACAAAACAAGAGAAGAAAGCAGGAAACCTTAGGCCTGAGGTCAGCCAGGGCACGCGTGCATCTTCACATCTGCTCTTCTCACAGCCTTGGCAGAGGTGAGGCGGTTACAGCCATCTGAGCAGAGCAGCCAGCGAGCTCTCCTCCAGGGTGCTTGCAGGCAGGAGGGAAACCCCAAGCTGGTAAATGCCAGAATGTCTAAGGGAAGGGGTTACAAGAGCGATGGGGGAACACCCCCTGCCCTGCACTGAGCCTCCTGCCTCGCACAGTGCTACCAGGATGTGCCCAGGTCCAGCTCTCCGAGCACTCAGCGCTGGATCCAGTGTCCCAGCTGTGCTGCAGCTCCTCCCAGCCCGGCTGCAGAGCCACAGCTCCTGCCCCTGTCCTGGCACAGCGTCCCAGGGGACGAGGCACGGGGTGCTGTGAGCACCGGGGGGCAGGGCTGGCTCTGCAGGGAGGGCTGGAAAGCATCCACCTGACAGGCAAAGTGGTTATTGATGGGTGCTGAGGATACAGGAGATGGAAGAAAGCAGGAGCCCAGCTGGGAGAAATCCCAAATTTCAAGGGAATGACAGGGAGAGAAGCGATGCACGGTGCGTGCGCCCCGATGGCTACGGGGCAGAGCACATGGAGGAGGCCGGGCTGTGCCGCTCTGGAAACATGGCTGAGTATATTTACACACACATACCCACACACGAGAGACTTCCTCACACTGTAATCATGATTTAAAAAAAAAAAAAAAAAAAAAGGAAAAAAAAAGTCACATTCACACGAAAAATATAAATTTGAAATAATTAATAGCACCAGTGTGTGTCAGATAATAATTTCTTCCCCGCTACGCAAACATACAAAGTTGCATAGTGTTTAAGGATAGATATATACTGGGTCTCAGGGAGAAGGGGGGGAGGGATGCCAGGCTGGAGGCAAGGAGGAAGCCCAGAGGATGCTCTCTCCCTGGCCCTCCCACCCAGCACCAGTGAGCAGCTGGGAGGCACTACGTGGGGAGGGAGCCTGCCAGGGAAGGCGGTGGGAGCTGTGAAATGCAGAGCTGCCACCAGAGCCTGGCCTGAAGTCCCTGTGCTGCGGTGGCTTTGTGGTGACCGGGAGGCAAAAAGAAAGGAGGGCACTGGAAAATTCCGGCTCTTCCCACCAGCTTAAAAAGAGGCAAAAGGCCAGAGCAATGCCAGGAGATATAAAAATGCCACTGTCCTCCTTCAGGAGAAAAATGGGGAGAAAGACAAGACTTTTCCCATTTCCACCCACGAGCCCCCCCCTTCCTTCCCCAGCCAGAGACATTCGGCGTGGAGGCCAGTGCAGCTGTCGGGGCTCTCTGGATGGCAGCTCTCCTCTTCAGCAAGACTTGTCCTGCTTGAGCAAACTCATCTGTCAGTCAGACATTCTGAGCCTAAAAAGCCAGATCCTCTGGCAATTCAGTAGCAACAGATGGGAAGGCAGCTCGTGGCTTCCACGCTCTGGCAGTCTGGACTACCCAGCAGGCAGCAGCTTCCAGACCGGACCCGAAACTTTTCCACAGACCAGGAGTGGGGCTGGCAAGACCCACCACTCCACCAGGATCCCATCTTCCCAAAGAGCTCCAATCAGAGGCTGCCTTTTCCTCAGAGCGATGCATCATCACAGAAAGCGTTTCAGAAAGAGGCTTGAGCTATTTTGTCAAAGGCTACCAACGCTGTCGGATTGGCCACTAGGTAAGGGTGAAAACAACAAATTCACAGGGTTACAAGTTGGGAACAGAGATCTGAGAGTGCAGCTATACTGGCCATTACAGTAACACTTTGGTAGCCATCCCCTTCCTTCATAGGAACAGAGAGCTCCGGGACTGAGGATTTTACAGTCAAAGGGAGAAGAGAGGAGAGGAGAGAAAGTCGGGTTAGTTTTGCCTTGCTGTGTACAGCTCACATGGTTATTTCTGAACCACAGTATAAAGAGTCCAGAGCATCTCTCATCCTTGCACTAATCAAAGGGAAACTGTGTCTGAGGAAGGGGCAAAGGTGGAGTGCTCAGGAAAACAATCTATATAAAAAAAAAAAAACCCTTTGATGCCCAAAGACGGATATTTAATTTGCTTCTCCAAAAAAAAAAAAAAAAAAAAAAATTTAAAAAAAAAAAAATCTTTCAACTTATCCTGATTTGAAAAAAGAAAACAGCGAAGAGGTGGGGATTTGGAGAAGGTACTGTGTGTTAAGGCACTCCGGAGCCGAACCACCGCTCAGGGGGAATTACCCCCCAACCCCCAGCGCACCCTTTAGGGTTTCTCAATGGACGGGGTGTTGAAACAGCCGGATGGCAAGGTCTTCCTGATGTCTTCCAGGTTGCTAATGTCCTTCAGGATCTCTTCAATGTCCCTGTTGTAGGCCTGTATGGCATCGTCCTGCTTCTTGGCTTCTCTCTCCAGGAAAGACACTTTCTGGTCCAAGTCGCTGTCTTTCATCTGGTCTTTGGCACTGTTCAGGGTACCCTCGATTTCGTTCAGTTTGTTCAAGTCCACCGTCTCCAGTTGCCCTGAAAAGTCAAAAGCAAATAGTGGAGTGCATTAAAAAACCCTTTGATGCCCTAGTTTTTGGTGCTCACACAGCTGAGCCCACACTCAGACCCCCCATCGGGCCATCTCTGCATTAGAGACACCATTTAAATCAGAACCAGCCACATGGGCGACACCTTCAGTGTCCTCAGCTTGCAGAAAACCACCACTGAACGCTGCACAACGAGCTCTGAGGCTGCCCCACCAAAGCAAAAACCCCAGGATGTGCCAAAACCACATAAAGCCCATTTCAAGAGGTCAACAGGCCCATCTGACTCCTTGCCCAGCACTGGCAGGGAAGGCAGCACACGCCAGGAAAACGCTCAAAGGCATAGGGCACATTAAGGACAGGCCTACCTAACTGATCCAGCAGGTCATTGATGACAGTGAGTAGGCTGTTCACAGAGTTCTTCGCTTTCCTGGCATTATCTTCTGCCTCCTGGGCAGCCTGTGAGGCCTGCAGGGTGTAAAAAGTGAGAGCACAAAAAACTGTTGCCTCTGCCCAAGCAGTTAGTCACCCACACACACCCCTGGATAACACTCATGCACTGAGATCTTTATCACAGTGCTGGAGAAGACTGACAATCTTCAAAGAATCACTTTTCTGATTATTTCAGGATATCCCTCAGAGCTAAGCAGGATTTTGCAGGGAAAGTCAGAGCAGAGTCAAAGGTCTACAGTCAAGTTTCAGTTAAAATCAAAGGAAAGTGTTGCATTAAGAAAACTGGCTCTCCAATTCCGGCATGGAGCCTTACAGTAATGCACCAGAGCTGGTCCCATGTACTCAATCCCACTTAAAACTTGGAGGAGTTTGAATACTGGCTGGACCCAGCGCTGTCTGTGCAAGGGGAGAGCAGGAGCAAAGCCTGGCTCATCGGGACAGTGGGGAGAAGGCAGCTCCTGGCCACTGCTGTCTCCTGCCAGCACTGCTTACCATGCCTGCCATCATCATATCCTGCTCAGCATCCGCCTGCTTCCGCTTCAGCTCCTTCTCTGCGTCCTGCAGCTGCTTCATCATGTCATCCACCTCCCTGGCCAGCCCCGGTCACGTCGGCAAAAGTCTTGTCAGCCTCGGCTTTGGTGGCAGCAGCGCTCTACAGCCAAGAGGGGAGAGAGGATGCAAAAAAAATGATGAAGGTGCACAACTTCCAGGAAACACTGAACAGAGTTTATGCAGTTCCACACCACCATCTCGGGGAGGGGGTGGCTTCAGAACTGCTAAGGACTCACCTTCTGAACGGAGCTGGCGATTTTCTCAGCATCATCTGCTCTAGCCTTGGCCTCCCGGGCGTCAGCAGCGGCGTTGCCCAGCGCCAGCTCCGCCTGGCGCGTCTTGTTGTTGGCTTCGGCGATGGTCTGGGTGATGGCTGGGATCCTCTTCAGTGCCTCCTCGGCCGCCGTCTTGTTATCGTTCACCCGCTTGTCGAAGTCTGGGGAGGGGCAGAACGGACACTCATCAGGAGAGAGAGCCTTGGGATGCTCCTCTGACCAAGCATCCAACCCAGCCAGCGCTCAGGTGTGGGCAGCAGCACAGCTTGTTTAAGCAGGATACCCCCTCCTACTAAGTGACTTGTCACACTGGAATTGCAGGATTCACTGCAAGTGCTTCCTCTTTACCTTTCAGATTGCTGAGGATGGTGTTGGCCTCCTGCAGTGTGCCATTGCCCTTCCGAGCAGCTTCTTCAGCCAGGGCTTTCGCGGCGTCTGCTCGAGCCAAGAGCTGGTCTGCAGTCTGAGGAGACACAACATGGACCAACATACTGTCACCTTCTGAGGGACAACCACGTGGGTGTGCCAAAAAGCACTGCTCAGCCTGAAACACCACCACCATCCAGAACAGCAGTGCTTCCTCTGAGACCAGGGGAACGTAGGGCCTTGTGGAATACTGTTCTGAATACAAAAGACACCACACCTGGCAAATATCCCCTGTTTGCCCTTACTGGTGCTTTTAACATCTTTCTGCATCTCCTGTCTGGGACCACTCTTCAGCATTCTCATAATTAACAAGCTGCAATAAGACTAGACTGAATAAGACCAGATCTTCCACATCTGGCCAGTTACTTCTTTTCTTTTAATTTTTTTTTTTCCCCCAGGGAACAAAAGCCTGCACAAAGCAGAACTGACCTGCTGCTCCGTCTTCCCTTTCTCCAAGAGGTTCTTTACTTCAAGCTCCTTTCCTTTCATGTCTTCTCTCAAGTCCTCATAATCCTTCAGCTTCCTGGCAATTAGCTGATCCAATTCCTCCGCTTCCTTCTTGATCTTGCTTGCCTCATTCTGCAGGTGGAAATCAGAAACAAACGCAGGCTCCTGAATGTTAAAGAATTTCTGAATGGGTGGCAAATTTTTGCACTTCTCCGTTCGAACCAAGATGTTTGGCAAACATTTTGCTGAGATTTTTGTCCTTCAGAGACTGGGGGAAGTGGAGGTTTAATGTAGGTGGTTTTTTGTGTAAAAGTTGGAAAGCACAAGTCTGGTTTACGCCTAGATGGACAAAAATCCCACAGACTGTTTTCACGCAGAGAGCATTAGCAGAGCACATGCAAGGTATGCCAGCAACCTGGAATCTTCAGGGAATACTGCACGTGGCGCTGGCCACACGTACCTCTAGCCCCGTGGAATCCACTGTAGGCAGGCTGGTGAGATTGGCGTAGATCTGCAGGGCCCTGTTTCCAGCTTCCTCTGCTTCAGCAAGCACCCTGTTGGCCTGTTTCTCTAGGTCTCGAGAAATATTCCTTGCTTGATTATACCTAAAAAAATCCACAAGGATCCAGCTGTGCTACAATTATTTTTTTGTAGAGCTGGACTTAATAAGAGGGTAGAAGAGGCTAAGAAATTGAAAACCAGCTCCCACAAAATGCTTGGTTTTAAGCACTGCTCTAAAGCCAGGGATTAAAACCAGTTTTCTGTTACTGACTCACTTCTGGTTGAGCTCATCAATGTCAATGGCAGTCTGGTTTTCTCCAGCCAGGGTCTTCAGCAGCAGCTGATACGCTTCTGTGGAAGTATCATTTGCAGCCTTGGCTACACGAACAATCTCATCAGCTTCTTTTTTGTGTCTGGACGAGATCACAGGGAAAAGAAAATAACGCCATTAGGTTTGTCGGCCAGTAGTTTCTGTCCTCGATTCTGGAGTTTATTCCCTCTAACTTTTCCTCCCTCCTCCCAGATTTAAATACGGGACATGCCAAAACATTTGCAAGGCAAGATGGTTGTCGTGCCCCCTGTTCACAGCTGGTGTGTGCCCTCAGTGCCACACAGGCACGAGCCCGCAGTGACAGACTCTTACTCAGCACAGGGCCCGTTTTTCCCACCCAGCAAATTAAAACCTGCAGGGAAGAGCAGGGCCTTGATGTGACCCATGAGGAGTGTGCCTTGCCACAGCCTACCTTTCTGCCAGCTTGCGGGCCTCTTCTGCCAGCAGAGTCATGTTGTTGGGATCCCCGCTTTGCTCTGGAGGTGCAATGGACTGGAAGAAGAAAGGGAAAAGAAATCCCTAAAGGTCTTCTTTCATCTTTGACTCATCTTTGCTTTAAATATTTATTGTCATGATCTAAATGCTTAGAGATGTGTCTAACCTACTTCTGACTACTCTATGTTTTTCTTAACCACTGGTCACCCCTTAAACACAATGGTTTTGACATTTATTTAAGAGTTCTTCTGTTGGTTTCTTTGAGCAGGGGCTAAGACACAGTCTCTGACAGACACTGGTGAACTTCCTTTACTTATTTTCCATGGTGCAAATTTGCTACATGAGAGAGAGAGATCAAGCAGAGAAACACACCAGAGGGCACAGAAGTAAAGGCCCTCCTCTCCTCTCCTCTCCTCTCCCAGAGGTGTGGGATCTCAGCAGCACACTCACCACGTTGTCAGCTGCCACCTTTGCCTTCTCCAGCATGTCAGAGGCCATGCTGATGAGGTCCTCGGTGTCCTCCACCCGCACCCGCGCCTGCTCCGCCAGGTTCTCCGTCTCCCGAACCGTGCCCTGGATGTTCCTCAGCCTGTTGAGCTGATTTGCCAGTGTGCTGTTGATGTCTTTGAGGCGATCCATGAGGCCCTGATCCACGTCTGAAACACAAGGTAGGAGAGAGAGGAAGCAAAATTAATTACAGCAGGAGGAGAAGCTGGAGCAGCAGCTCACCACTGCCCACGCCACACTGGAGTTAATCCCCTGCTGAAGGGGGACCAACAAAGCTGTTTCACAAGTCACTCAGCTTGAGATCAAAGTCACCATCAGAATGTGCTCCAAATATGAGAAATGAAAAGCCATTAACTACTAATAAGACAACCCTGCTGCGTGTTGGAACCGACTCTGATGGGGGATTTGGGGTTCAGATTCGCATTTCACCTCTGTCGCTGACTTAAAAATCACAACAGAGCTGCTCCTCAAGAGCTATGAAATGCCTGCTTTGTGAGTTCTCTTGGCTCCTAGAAGGTTTGCAGAGATGGAGGAATAGTGGGGCTGTACATTATTCTCCACTTTGGGCAACATTGGCTGTTCCCAAGCCAGCCAGTCTCCACAGGGAGCAGCTAGGGAGATGTGTGGAATAGCGAACCTCCTCCAAACTCACCCCTAAACCCAAGGCGTGACAAAAGCTGGCTGGACAGAGCCTTGGTTCTCTCATATGTAGGACCTCGGAGCCACCCAAACTTCCCCAGATTTTTGGACCACCAGGCAACTCCCCACAGCAGCACCTTAATGACAGAGCCATCGCAGCACAGGCATGTGCCTCATGAGCAGGGCCAGTTACTTTTGAAAAGCTGAGAATGCTTTCAAGAGATGAAGTACAAGCAGAAGCCCCACAGGCCTCCAAAATTAAAGATTCTTCCCAAATAACCTTGACCTTGCAGCACATCTCAAGTATTGAACATGAACATTTGACACATTTCAAAAACATACTGCATAGAAAAACACAAATAACTCCTCCAGGTTTTTGCAGGAGTAGCTCTTGTTGCATTTAACCTGCCTTCTTATGGAAGAGCAACAGAGCTGGGGAAGGGGCTGGAGCACAAGGAGCAACTGAGGGGGCTCAGCCTGGAGAAAAGCAGGCTTAAGGGGCACTTTTCACTCTCTGTAACTCCCTGACAGGAGCGGGGAGCCAGGTGGGGATCGGGCTCTGCTCCCAGATAACAAGCAACAGGACAGAGCCTTAAGCTGCACCAGGGGAGGTTCAGATTGGATACTGGGAAAAATGTCATCACTGAAAGGGCTGTTGGGTTCTGGCACAGGCTGCCCAGGGAAGTGTGGAATCACCATCCCTGGAGAGATTTAAAAGACACGTAGAGGTAGCACCTGGGGAAATGGTTAATGATAGACTTGGCAGTGCTGGGTTAGCAGCTGGCCTTGATCTCAGAGATCTTTCCAACTTAAATGATATTATGATTCTAAGACATGGAAAGAAAGATCTAAAATACTACCACAAAACCCTATCCATTCCCTCCCCTTTCTTCCATCCCCAGCCTCCTACCTCCTTATGTGGGACTATTATCTAGGCACAGATGCCAAGCAGGCAGTGTAAATCTACCTCAGCTAAAGCTAGGAAGAACTTCAGGCATCATTCCCACTGGCAGGAATGTTCCTAAGCAAACACCAGCGCTAGATGTGTGGTCAGCTTTTTTCCAGGTTCACACAAAGGGGATGGATTTTCCCAAAATGGCCTGAAATCACTGAACCAGCTCCCATGGGAACATCTTTTACTGCAAACTCAATAGTCTTCAGGTTTCTCTTCTCCAAAACACACATCATCTCATACATTAAAAACACCCTAAGGACAAACCACTGTCACAGACACGACAGACATCCTGCTCACAGACATCCTGCGGTAGAAGTGACAATAAAAGAATCAATTCAAAGCAGAGTTTAACAGGGAAAACAGCTAAAATCCACCACAACAGCACTCTTCAGAACCTTCTACACTTTTATGGTGAGATAATTAGGCTTGCCAGCAGGATCTTGAAGCCTTCATTCTGATTGCTGATGATATCCTAACAAGAACTAATTGATCCCAAGATGTCTGAGCAAATCTATAAGCACAGTAAGTGTACTGGAAAAGTCTTCTGTTTGTTGAACAAATGAAACCCTCCTATGCATCTGGAGAAAAGGCTAACACCTAAAACACTTGCATCTGCATGGAGCTAGAGGCAGATCTTTACTTTGCACGTACGACAGAGAGCGCTGGGAGAACAGCAGGGATGAAAGCACAGGCACTGCTGTTCTGATAACAACACCCACTGACTCAGTGCCATCTGAAATAGCTGTCGGTCCTGGAGCGCAGCACAGGCCTGAGATAAACACGCTGTGTCCAGAGGGCACAGGAACATCAGGCAGAGAGCTCATTCAGCTGGTCCCTGTCTGATCAGGCCAACAACTCACCTTTGCTTTTCTGCGCTTCGTGGAGCAGCTCGGTAACTTCCCTTTCTGCCTGCTTCAGCCTCTCCTCGAAGGCTTGATCAGTCACAGCTTCTTCTCCTGTCCCCAGATTGGCTATGAGGTTTTCCAGCTCCCGCAGCCTCTCACGCTGCTCTGCCACCTACGCGGGAGGGACGGGGCACAGCTGTGATGCGGCAAAGCACCTCGAGCCTCTCTGCTTTGGGCAGCCATCAACAGCACAAGCGGGCCCGTGCCACCGCCTCCAGCCGTACCGACAGCAGCCTTGCCAGCCTTACCTTGTCCTTCACTAATCGGTAACAGGCTGGACACTCCTGGCAGCCCGGCCACGAGCGATTGTAGAAATAGTTCTCCTCGCACTGGTCGCAGCGGGTCCCCACGAAGCCTTCTTTGCACTCGCAGCGGCCGTTCTCCCGGCACTGCAGCGAGCGCGAGCCCTCGGGGTCACAGTCACAGGCTGCGGGAACGTAACCCCAGTCAGACTGCAGCAGAGGCACAAATACCCCAACACCCCCGGCCGAGAGCACACCCTCAACACCCCGAGACATCTGCAAGAGCTACGGGGCAGAAACCCACGGCTGGACCCCACTCCTGATCACGGTGCTTCTACACACGGGTGGGACCCAACATTCATGGCGTGTGGTCAGTGCTGCTACTGCCTCTCCCACACAGCATTATTCTACCCCATTTCACTGTAACCACCTGCAGTTAATTTTCCTGCTCTTTACAGGCAGGGATATCGATGAGGAAAGTTCGGATCATCCCGTTTTCCCAATGTGTTGCTCCTCAAGACAGAATCTGTACGTGAGGCCATAGGCAGAGCAGCTGTGCAGATTTAACAGCAGGGAACAGAACTGTTGCAGGCCAAGACTCAAGAGAGTGTATTTACACCAAAGTGAGGTGGGTATCTAGTAAGTGAGGTGGGTATCTAATATTAAAGTAAGGTGGATAAGGGAAAGATGACAGCAGAAGGGGACAAGCTGTAGCACGGAGACCAAATTTCACCACGCAGGGTGCGGACATAAAAGCACCAACTTCTGTGACAAAGAGCGTGGCGAGAAAGGACCTTCCCAGGGACGGGAGGAACGCAATGGCGAGGCTGGGGGTGCAGCACCCTTCCCATCTGCCCCGCTCTGGCCCGCCAGACTTACGTTTGCAGCCCTCGGAGCCGAAGCCGAAGTGGTTGCCCTCGCAGCGGTCGCAGTGCTGGCCGGCCACGCCCGGCTGGCACTCGCACTGCCCGGTGCGGATGTCACACTGCCCGTTGGTGGAGCCCAGCGCGTGGCAGTTGCACCTGGGGGAGGAACACACACACACATATCAGATGTGGCACAGAAGGGACACAGGGGTGAAGTGCCTCCCTGAAGGGGAGTGTGCAATGCGTATATTTGCCAAAAGTCGCTTTTCTCGCCGCGCAGCTACAGCAGGTGAGGCCCTGAGCCTTTGAACCATGCAAGGTCACTTGCTGCCTGCACTAAGAACCGCTGCAATCACCCAGTCATGTGGCAGTTTTCTATTTAAAACCCTGATTTGGAGCCCTTTATAAAGCTATTTATAAGTCAGGCTTTTTGCACAGCATTAATAGCCACTCCTTGACCACTGCTCTTCCCCACCCACAGCAGCACTGAGGCACAGCATTTACTCGTGACAGACATTACATCCCTGCATGAGGCAAGCCCAGACCCTTCAGAACCAGGCTCTTTGCCCCAAGCCAAGGCAAACATCACCTCTCGCAGCCACGTCCGCTCTGGAGGTTGAAGAATCCAGGCTCACAGGCACTGCAGTCCCTCCCGGTGACGTGGGACAGGCACTCGCACTGCCCAGTCACTTGATTGCAGCTCGTCTGCTGATTCACGGTGCCGTAGGGATTGCAGTGACAAGCTGCAAAAATAGAAAGGATGGAGAAACACGCACCAAGTTAGAGGTCGGTCCCTGTGGTGCTGGATTCACTGGTCCCTAAATGGGCCTGGATCCAAAGCACAGCCAGCAGCCCAGCCCCTGCATTGCACTGTGCTTTTGCCTCAGTGGCAGTAAGCACCACAAACGCAAGGATTTTAACAAGCTTGAACCACCAAACCACCACCACACACCGCTGCTGACAGCCACAAGCAACAGCCTGGTGTCGTGTCCTAACAGCACCTCTATGGGGACAAAACCGCTGTAAAATGCTCGAGGAGCCAGCTCTGACCTCTGCACTTGTCGGCGGGGTCGGGGGCCAGGGGGTTGCCGAAGAAGCCGTCCTTGCAGCGGTCGCAGTAGAAGCCGGCGGTGTTGTGGATGCACTTGAGGCACTCGCCGGTCTGGCGGTCGCAGTTGCCCACGGCGTTGGGGTCGATGTTGTCGTTGCACTGGCACAGCCGGCAGGGCCTCACCGCGCCGTTTTCGCCCAGCGGGTCCCCGAAATAGGCGTCGTCACACAGCTCACACCTCTTGCCTGGGACACAGCACAGACTCAGGTGCTGCAGCAGGAAGCCCTCTGCTGCCACCTCACACAGGATCTCCTTTGCAGTCCCTTTCCAAAAGCTTTCCAGCTTCCTGCACTTTCATCCTCCTATTGGGGTCAGACACAAATCCCTCCCCACGTCTAAATTCAAGCTGGAACTTTGCATTATGAATCATTTCCACTCCTCCTTTCCCTCCTATCATAGAATCACAGAATCAACCAGGTTGGAAAAGACCTCTGAGATCACCAAGTCCAACCCTGCCATAGGTTACCAGACCATGGCACTGATGCCACATCCACTCTCATCTTAAAAACCTCTGGGGACAGTGAATCCACCACCTCCCTGGGCAGCCCATTCCAATGCCTGATTACTCTCTCTGCAAAAAAATTTCTTCCTAATATCCCTTTAAGCCAAACCTATTTGCTGTAATCTGTTGTAAATTTAGGAGTTCCAAACAGGTAGAGCTCCGTGGGGCATCACTGCTCCAGGAAGCTCCAGTGCCAATGAGATGTGCCAAACCTCCATGGGCAGCCACTGAAGCATCCAACTCAGCAGATCCCTACACTTACTGCAGATCTTACCTCTCCAGCCAGCTATAAATTCCATTTGTTAGGCAGTTCTTGCACACAAACCCCCTTTTCCCTCACATCCTAGAAGGGTGGCATGAGACAGGTGGAGCTCCTGTGCAGTCACACAGTTATAAGTAAATACAAGCCTGTACGGACACGTGAGCTGCTGGAATCTGGGCCCCTGGACTGCTCTTTGGTTCACGATGCAGTGGCACCCATGGGAACCCCCAGGAGCTGCTTGGTCAGGGGGTTTTCTAAGCATGTCAAGCATTTACAGGTATTCTGGACTTTGGACTCTGCCACGCCAAGCATAAAATCAGCAGAGAAGCAGGGAGGAGGCTGCCAGCCATCCTAAGGCTTCCTTGCTGTTTGCAGGCAGAACAAAACAACTGCTTAATCACTCACCTGCATGCTCGGACTTCACAACTTATTGCTAAGAAAAAAAGATCTCTCTCCATTCATATATTTCTCTTTAAAACTCCTGAGCACTAGTTTGATCTTGTATTTTTTTGGGCAGTGTGTTTGGGGGTCACTGCAGCCTTCCTGCTTTTCCTAGGGAAGCATCCTGTAGTGCCTCCCTGGCTGGCAAACTGCATCTTCTAATTTTACTTCAGCCTGACCCCACCTCCCTGGCTCTTTTAAATCTGTTTGCTGCCCAACCCCGTGCAATTACCAGAGTTCTACTAGAAGCCAGCATGGCTCACCTACACGGCACAGGCACGGTCAGCCTTTGCACAGATCAAGCCTTTGTTGCTCTTGAGAGACAGGCACGAGGAACACGGGAAGCCCTCGGCCTCCCACAGGACAGAAAATAGGGCCAAGGAAAGGGAGAAGGATTGGGACCAGAAGACACAGCAGCTTGAAAGCTGTGGATCAGAGCCCCAGAACTGGCAGGAGACACATTTCCACAAGCATGTGGATGTAGGAGGCAACTTTTTGTGCAGGAACACACCTGTAGTGCCAGCCTGGCAGCTGGTGCACACAACCTCCTTGGTGCGGGGCACGATGGCACAGCTCGAGCCGCCCGGGCAGGGGCAGGGCCGGCAGTCCGAGGCTGTGCCGGCCGTCGCGTCGCCGTAATAGCCGTCCCTGCACTTCTCACAGTGAGACCCCGCCGTGTTATCCCTGCAATTGCACATGCCTGGAACAGAGAGGGACGTGGGTTTTGCTTCCTTGTCCAACCCTGGAAAGGAAGAGTCACCCTCCCCGTTGTCGCCAGCCCCTCTCACCCGTCTCGGGATCGCAGGTCTCGCTGTGCCCGTTGCACGCGCAGGGCACGCAGGGGCTGTAGGGCCCCAGGCTCGGGGTCTCTCGCCGGTAGCCGGAGGTGCAGCGCTCACAGAACTGCCCCTCGTATCCCACGGGGCAGGAGCAGCTCTCCACCCACGCCACGGGCACGCCGGGTCCCGGATGAGCACTTGTGATGGTGACGTCATCCAGGTGACCGGCACCTAGAAGGCACCCAGGGGGAAACTCTTTGTAAACCCAAAAGGTTCTCATCAGCACTTCCAAAAACACACAGCCGAATGGTACAAAGGACAGACGGGTGGGTGCTCGCAGGTGGAGAGGGGAATCAAGAAGCAAAATCCTCCAGGAAGGTTTAGACAACGTAAGAAAAGATTCCACGCAAAGGGCACGCGCAGAGAAGGAAAGATGAGAATAACAGAGGGGGATGCTGAGAAGAGCGAGTACAGTCAGTTAAAATTAAGTTATATTTTACATGGGCATGGGTTCCATTTCCACATCAAATACCAGAACCAATTCCTGTCTTTCAAGACAGGACAGACCACCTCTCCAGCAATTTTAATACACTGTCTGCAAACCACGCCTCGGGGCGAGCTCTTCAGCTATTCCTCTCTTGCCATTCCTTCCTCCAGCATTTCAGCACTTCCCCCCTCTTCTCCCAGCCCCTTTCCCTGGGGCAAAACAGAGCCCAGACACAACATAGCTGGCTTTTAACTTATACCACTGTGATTGTACCACTGCAGCAGCTCCAGTGGACCGAGAAGAGCCTCAGCTCCCTCATATTGCTCCACACCTTTCCTCCCCTCCATTTCACAACCCCACATTCCTCTTTACAAGTCACCTCTACTGAAAACGTTTGCAGCTTTCCAACCTTCCCCAATGCAAATCCAGCCCTTGCACTTTCTGAAAAATTCTTTATCACTCAACACCACCCGAGGACACATTTTCGCTCCTAATTCATGCCTGACTTCTTATAAACTCACATTACGAAGAGTTTTCACTTAAGTTCTGCACTAGCAGCACTTTCAAGACCCCATCCTTCCCATCTGTCATGGCAAGGCAAGACCTGGAAATAGGGGGGATGTACCCATTCCTAGTGTAGCAAAAACTGTGTTGTCTCTCCTACCATGTCTCTTTACTATGTATTTTTATCAATGTGGAAGACAGTGGCTCTGCAACACAGCAAAATCCCCATGTTTAGAAGCAAAGAATCAGCAGGTGATGAGTTTTGAGCTTCCAGACCTTTAAAGATAGCACTTTCTTCCCCATATCCTCTTCGTGAGGCCTGGGAGAAGCCGTTACACAGGAAGACCAGGTGAAAATCCACTGGCACAAAGCTCTGCCAAATAAGCTACCCCAGCTATTCACGGCCCCACAATGCAGTAACCCAAGAACCAGACCAATGAGTCCACCCCTCCCCTCTCCTGTGGTGTTCTGCTCAGCGACTCACTCCTCTCGCTGTACGTCCCACGGATCTTGATGGAAGTCAAGTTGTGGAGAAGCTTCTGGAACTCAAACGCTGTAAGAGCGGGCCTCCATGGGTAATCTGTAGCCTCGTGGAGCCTAGGGAGAAGGGCCATACATCATCAGCACAGTTTTCAGATGTTAACAGCTGCACCCTTTCCAAGGGTGGAATGGTGTTGCAACATCCTCTGTGTGTGCTTACGCAAGGTTGCCCAAACAGCAAGTGAAAACCATCCCGCTAAGAACCCTCTTCCGAGCTAAAATTAACGATCCTGGTTTCCTCGAGAGCTCAGGGGCCAGGGGCACCCCCAGGCTGCGCCCACCGTACCTGAAGGTGTAGGTCTGGGCACTCTCACTGGGATAGGAGTTGCCCTGGGCGATGAGCGGCACCGACACTCTCAGCCCGGCCCCTTCCAGCACCAGGTCCTCGGCGGAGAGCCGCGTGTCCCGTCTGTCCACGCGGAACGAGAAGCTCAGGTTCTGCCCGTAACTCAAAACCTGGTTGCCCAAGAACTTGCCTGGAAAGGATAAGAAATCCTTACAGTCAGGGAACAGGAAGGGGCGCGCAAGCAGCACAGAAAGCCACGCTTTTTGGAGTGACCTACGTGGCGCAACGAAGTACATGGGGAAGTAGGTGTCCGAGATCACGGAGATATCCCGGCTCTCCGCGCTCCACTGCAGCAAGACTTCCGAGCCATCGCGCTGCTCAGCACGCCACTCGTCCTCTCCTGAAAGACCACACGTGCCAGAATTAACACCCTGGGAAGGTGTGGCCTCGCACACAACTTCTCCCATCGCACTGTTTGCGTATGAGTGACTCCACGGCCTGTGCACAGGCACTGACAGGCTGCAGAGAGCAGCTGTGCAGAAGAACTTGGATAACAAACACCACCTTTCCTGTTTAAGCCCCCAACCCCTGTGCTGACTTGAACCCTCTGAACCTTGAGCCCTATGACGACTTACTTGTTCAAAACCTTCTTTAGTTCTAAAGAGCTTAAACAGGGATGGAAAAACCTGCAGTCCCCTACGACTTGTTGAGAGTCGCAGCCTTTGTATGAACTGTTCTCCAGTGGAATTTTAATTAAAAAGATGTTCTTTTCAGACTACGCAGCATGAAAACACGCATACACAGGAAACTGGCTGCATGAAAAAAAAAAAGGTTTTTCCTGAGCTTACAGACCCACTGGAAACACAACTGTGTTTTATTCAGAGCCAGTTAAACTCCAAATCTGAAGTGATTTTAATCCTTTCAATCAGAAACTCCTGATTTGGTTCTAAAACTGAGGAAATGTTCCCTTACCAGCACACCTCTCAGGCTAGAAAAGCTTTGCATTTGCAATTCCCACTTGCACCTGCCTGGTGTACAATAACTGCCCAAAGCCAGAGCTGTGAATTCGTACTAGCTGAACAAACAAGCTGCAGACATGGAAGCTCCAGCTTCCAAAGGAGGGATCCTGGACCTGCCTGCCCAAGATTTGAAAGGAAGGAGTTGGTTTTTTTTAATAGCTTCTGACTTGAGTCCCCAGCCCAACGCGAGGTACAAAGGAAGGCGATTTTACCAAACTGGAAGTCGGAGGTGATGCTGTAGATACTGTAGCCCACAGCACTGGTGCAGACTGAAGAGTGTCCAAAACAGAAGCAGGGGGTACAGCCCCTCGGGTTGGAGGAATCCAGATGGAAAAATCCAGGTTTGCATCTGAAGACACGAAGGAAAGAGAACTCATTTCCCTGATGCTTAACCCCAGGCTCGAATGTTTCTCATTCTTGACACGAGGCCACGGGAGGAGCAGCTCACCTCTCGCAGTGGAAGCCTTCCACGTTGTCCCTGCACGCACACCGCCCCGTCTCCACGTTGCATTCCCCTGTGCTGCCAGCAGGATTGCAAGAGCAGGGCCTGCCAGAGTCAGGAGAGAGGACAACTCGTTCAGAGCCACGCAGGGAAAGCTTTCAGGAGAGTCCAGCTTTACTTTAGAGAGCTGCAGTCCCCCCTACCTGCACCCAGCTTCGGAGAGGGAGTGGAAGCCCGGCTGGCAGCGGTCACACTTGTCCCCCATCACGCCGGGCTTGCAGCTGCACTGGCCGTAGCTGTCACACTGTGTGCTGAGGGAGCCTGTGGGGACAGCAGGGACAGACACCTCAGCACACACACACACAGCTTGATCAGCCTCCAAGCTCTGAAACTTCACAAAAAGGGCAAGGAATGTGGGAGAAGAAAGCGGGAAGCACAGCTTCAAGCCGTGTGACAGTTTACCTAAAGGCTGCCCCTAGTTCACAGGGATTTTTCCCCTGGTGCAATAAGACAGATGATTTCTTATCTAGTCTTCCCAAACTATACTCAGCCTTTGATTCCTACCAACCAACCTTTTAATATATAATTTTAACTTCAAATTGCATCCTTGTCCTTATTCCTGCTTCATCGACACTCACCTTTGCATGCTTCTAATTCTGTGCCTGTTTTATCCTACAACACTCCATTTCCGACATTTTATTCCCTGAATTCCCCGTGTTCTCCCTAATCACCATCTCCCCTTTGCCAGGGGATATCCTGACCTCTCCCTTTCATGCTCCAAGTTCCTCCCTCAATTCCCAAGGTGGATTTAAAGACTAAACTGCCTCCTCAGAGCGAGGCTGCAATGTGCCACTATGAGCCCTAACAAACTCTCGAGCAAAGCTCTCGTTTTTGGAAGGACACCTTCCTCAGTACTGCTCTGTCCAAGTGCACTTGCACAAAAAGCAGCAGCAGGTTTCTTTAATCCACAGTGGACAAAATGCTTTCTCCCAAGCAGCCCTGTAGCTAGCAGCCTTGGAGCTGTCAGCACTCCAAGAGTTAACTCCCAGGAGAAAAACGTTTTAATATACAGAAATAGTTGCTTGTTTCCACTTCAATCCACACCAGAAGATTACAGCAAAGTGAAGAGTTATAAGATGATTAGGCTGGACAGGACAGAAGAACTCACAAAACCTTTACCATATACAGCCAAGGTTCAAATCCCCTTTGCAGTCCCACTTAGGATTATTTAGGAAAAAACAGCACTCAGACAAAAAATAGCAATCTAAACATATCCAGGGGATTCAAATACACCCTGGGTGCCAATGTGCCACGGGATACAAGCTGATGGCTAAGTTATAAAGCCCTTCGAAAGCTGTCCCTAAAGACCTGAGAGGTCAACTCCCTGCATCTTCTCCACTGTCTCAGCTGACACCAACCCTCACCCATCTTAAAATAAAGTCTGACATGACCTGGGAGAGCAAACAGAAGAAGAAAGGACCTTTATTGGTCAAAAATTTCACAACTGTACAACTCTCTGACCAAATTAGATAGGAGATGCACCCTGGCAGACCTCTCCCTGGCTGCTTTTAGGGCATGCTGCAAGCAATTACTTATTCCAGCTCCTCTATTTTGAAACCTCACATCATACCTTACTATGTGTTACCCTTTTCTCTCCTTCCCCCTTAATTACTGCGGGCTGGTGTAGTTATGGGATCATTCCTTACAGGTCAAGTGGTTCCCCTGACAATAAAAGATTTGTTTTCTTGCCAGAATTCCCCCCATCTTCTTTTCTTTTTTTTTTCTTTTTTTTATTAAAAAAGGAGTTTAACTACATATTTTGAGCTTACTTTGTTTTTATCTTATCCCCACCCCTTTTGTGTTTAATGTTTCACTGGTTTGTATTTATAGTGCCTGGAAACTCAGTAGGAGAAACTGATGCAGCAGCTAAAGTTCACTACAATTCCTCAGTATGAACAACTTCCAGAAATATCCACTCACATCATCTCGGTTATTAAGAATTTAAATGAGTTCTTTAGTACTGGGAGCGTCCACGGCAACACATACACAGTGGAAAAAAAAAAACAAAAACCAAGTAAACTTTCAGAATACATTTGAAGGAGTTAAGTGCTGCAGGGGCGAAGCATCCAACCCCAATTAGATCCGAGGACAGCTCAATCAAAAACTCAACACGATAAAACATTTCATACACGGATGACAAAAATAAAAAATAAAGCAAGAAATAAGCAAATAAGGGTTTGTGCCTGGAGGGTTGCAGCAGGCAGGGCTTACCCACGGGGTTGCAGCTGCAGGGCTGGCAGCCCTCGTCGCTGCCCAGGCGGTAGAAGCCGTCCCTGCAGCGCTCGCAGCGCGGGCCGTCCGTGTTGTCGGCGCAGCCCGTGCAGTGGCCGCCGTGGCCCGTGGAGCGGTACAGCTCGGGGTCGAAGTAGCACTCCTGGGACCTCCCGCTGCAGTCACAAGCTGCAAAGACAAGGTGCCATCAGTGACCAGCCAACCCTGACAGCACAGAACCCTGCAAAGCTCAGTACTGAGTCTTGGAGGAGCTTTTAAACCATCCCGAGCCCCAGGGTGTTTGTGCACCACGAGGACAGAAAGGGAGAAGTGCGTTTTTGTGGTGGTTGGATGAGGCTGTGAGGATGAAACACACCATTCTCATCTACATCCCCAAGAAAACCAGCACTTCCTACTCCACTCCCTTGCACATCAGGCTGCCGTCTGCAGCCAAAATGCTGCCCTCCCACGCAGCAACACCAATCTCCATCATCCAAACAAGCATGAGAAGGTAACAGCGAGGCTACTCCAGGCTGCAAGGAGAGTCTCTCCCATCTGTTTAGGAAGCAGGACAACCCAGTTTCACCAGCCTGTTGAGGGGAAGACAAAGGTCTTGACCAGACAGCTGGGACCGATCGAGACACACAGAGGTCAGACAGGAAGAAAGCTTTTCTGTCTGAAAAAGCTTCCCCATAAAGTAAACTACCAGGAGCTGTGGTCTGGGACACAAACCCAAGCAAACTGGTGTTCCATGACACAGAGCTGCATTTTCAGTCCAGAACTGCTGCAATAACCTCAAAATGGGATGAAACAAATGACAACTAACAATTAACTGTTGAAACCATTAACCCAAGTACAAGGGCAAGTCAGCAGACACTAAATGAGGAGTTTTCGTAAGGGTAATTATAATCCAGCATCCTAAATACACATTTCTGTGGGTCCCATAAAGTACAAGACTCTACATTTCTGCAGCACACCTAAATGTTGCTCCCATCCTTCTCCAGAAAGGAGCTGCCCCTTTCCTAGGGATCCAGCAGAAAGCTCCTACAGGGTAGGAGCTGAATGACCAACAGTCCCATTAACTGTGCTTGACACTGACTGACTATAACTGAGGCAACTGCAACCACGCAGGGCCAGCTCTGTCCCCCAGCAGAGGCAGGGGACAGCCTGTCCCTGAAGGGTGGCCACACGTACGCAGGCACTCGTTGGCACTCTCTGCCGTCGCTCTCCTCCAGGGACGGTCGTTGAAGAAGGGAAGGCACTTCTCACAGTCGACCCCAAAGGTGTTGTGCTTGCAGTTGCAGACCAGCTTCCCCAGCTCATTCTTCACGCACTCGCTGGCGTGCCCGTTGCATTTGCACCTGGTCAACGAGAGGTAAGGAACAGGTATTTAAACTCTTGAGGATCCAGGTGACTCACAGAGCCATCCCCCAAAACAGGGACCAAATCCGAAGGTCTGAGATGAGACAAATTCAAAGGCAGGCGGTCACAACGGAAGTGAGGGAGAACTCAAAACGAGGAGACTCCAGGGGGATCTTATGGAGGCCTTCCAATATCTAAAGGGGGTTTGCAAGATGGAGAGAGACTTTTTACCAGGTCCTGTAGTGATGGGACAAGGGCCAATAACTTTAAACTGAAAGAGGGTGGGTTGAGATCAGACATAAGGAAGGAAAGTTCTGCAATGAGGGTGGTGAGGAGCTTCCAGAGAAACTGTGGCTGCCCCAGCCCTGGAAATGCTCAAGGCCAGGTTGGATGGGACTTGGGATAGTGGAAGATGTCCCTCTCCACAGTGGGGGCTGGATGGTCTCTGAAGGTCCCTTCCAAACCAAACCATCCTATAAAAAAAAGAGGTTGCAGAACACTCCAGGTAGGCATTTAGAAGTGGGAGAAAGTTAACCAACTTCTTTGCAGTCTTCAGAGTGAGCTGAGTAGGAGAAACAAAGGTTTGGTTGGCGTTTGGTTAATACATTTTGCACAGAAGAACACAGTGTGCTCGCTGGGTGTGGGCTATTGTGGTATCAGCAAGAAATTAAATAGCACAGAGGTGACTAATACAGAAGTCCAGGGACCTCCAAGACCGGTGGTACAGCCAGTACAAATCCCCATGTGGCCAAATCCCAGGCTCAGGACTGGTCTCTGCAAACAGTCCAAACACTGACTGGTGTCAGCTCTGTTTATTAAAACATTTTGTCATCAACTACTTAAGGTTTAAACATTCAGCAGTAAGCTTTGGCAAGAGGAACGGACAACCACAACTGTGTCATACAGTGCTCCAGATCTTCACAGGAGATAGTTCCCAAAACATATGTGAAGGAGAGACATTGAGATCTTCTACTTACTGTTTTTCTAGCTACAGATAAAGGCAGATTTAAAAAGTCACACAAAGCACAGGGCAGGAAAAAAATTTCTTCTTTTGTTTGATATTTCTGTTACTATTTTCAACCTCCACCCTCCCAAATCACTTAATATTTCATCTAATGAAGGAAAAAAAAAATTCAGTCTCTTGTCAGCCCTGAAATTACAGCCACAAATGCTTATGCACAGTGTCTGCAAGCTATGTAAAATTCATTCTACTGCATTTTTGGTTTAGGACAGTCAGTAAAGACCAGAGCCTAATGGTATCATGTGAGTATAACCAAAACCTTTAAAGCAGTCTAGTAATGCTGACCAAAAGCTTTAAGTATGAATTTTATTGTCTACTCACCTACCACCCACAGCAAAGTCAGAAATTGCATAGTAGTAAGACTTGAGAACTTTTGGGTCATTGAAAACTTCATCTCCAAATGTGTTCAGACGGTTGAGGGTCACTCTAATATCTGTAGCCGTCACCCATTCCTAGAGCAGACAGAAATCCCGTCAGATGAACCATCAAACATCCCTCTGGAGAGCACAGCAGTGCTGTGTCATTAGCAGGTCTATTAAGGAAAGCCATTCATCCATCAGCACGTTCCTTCCTCATCCTTTCCCCCTCTGCCCCTCGCAGCCTCACACGCCACTCCTCCAGAGGCCTTACACCGTATCCTCTTGGTTCCAGTGAGTTTCCCGGACCCCACTCCTCTCTGGATACCCTTTCCAGTGCCTCCCACATCCTGACTGCTCTCAGCTGGGAAGCAGTGGGTAACCTCTCCAACAAGAAGTGCAGTGCAGGCGATTATGCCAGCTTGCTAACTGTACAGATCTGCCTGCAGTGCTCCTGCAAAGCTACACATCACCAATGGGAAGAGCTTTAGGGTGCACTTGTCTGCAGACATGCTGCACCAGGCTGAAAGTCACAGACAGACACATGGATGAGGCCGGGGGAGGCTGAGGAAGACAAACAGACAGGCAGATCTGACTCGCAGCACAAGAGCTTTTCATAATATTTACACAGCATCTTCAACGCACCGCCCTGCCCTCCTCCAGCAACAGCCAGCAAACACAGCCTTGCCCCCAAATTTCACATCAGCTTCAGCCCATGGCTGTCACTGGCACCTCCCTGGCTTTATTACAGCTTTGCAATGCCACAAGAGAAGAACACAAAACCCCCACAACTGTACACAGAGCTGTGCTGCAGCTGCACCGCTGCTCAGCCAGCCCGGGAAGATTGAGCGAGTTACAAACACGTGGAAACACCAAGCACGAAAGAGACACATTTACTTCAGTTCTGAAAAGCAACACCAGAGGTTTGTACATACTTTAGGAAACTGGCAGTCAGGTCTCTAGTCCTAAAATAGAGAAGTCTATCAGGAGATTATACGTGTGGCTAACTTGAAATCTCTGCGCTCACCGTAACGATAAGATGTGGTTTTCTGCAGGGGTTGGCTGCACCAACCAGGTGGCCAAACTGGTTCTTTTCCATTTCTCGAGTTCTTCCTTTCCCATTAATCTTTATTTCTGTTTGCAGAAGCAAGACCCACCAGTTTCTGCTCTCCTGCCTAGGGATCAGACAGGCGAGCCCCAAGCCTGCTGGGTGCTCACGTCTCAGTCTGCCCCTGCTACTCTAAGAGGAAAGGGAAGTGATGGCAATCACAGCTCTGAAAGGAAGACAAGGAGCTCCAGTGGTGCAAACCCCACAGCTTTAGCTCCTTGTTGCAATTTAAGCTGGGGAAGTCACCAAGCAGAATACAGAAAGTGGCAAGTAAATCAGATAAACTGCTGCTCCAGTGTGCTCCTGACCCACTGCCCAACCACCACTGTGAACAACAAAAAAACCCAACCAAACCCCTCTTGCCAAGCCACTTGTAAGAGAAAAACACCGTGGATAAAATCAAGCTCCCCTGCTCCAACACACACATGTAAGAGAACAGGTCAAGGATTCCTGTAATGCTTTGTTTAGAAGAATCTCATCTTTCTAAATTTTTTCTACTCAAAGTATACACACAAGATGCCTCAAATAGAAATTGGACAGAGGCTTTACCTTCTTCTGTCCTTGCATCTAGAACAATAAATGCCCACAGCTGCTTTCTAAGCAGGCAGAGATTTGCATCCATCCTCTGTAGACTTCCACGACACCTACTGACAAATCAACCTTAGTGCCACCGGTTTTGCTTTCTGTACCATAAACAACAGAGCTGAGAGCTCAAAAGCGCCTCTTAGGAACGTCCATCCCAACCTACCCCTGCAAGGGCCTTTCATTATGAACAAGGGCTGCAGCGCAGCCCAGCCCAGCAGGCACAAAGCCACCACCACCATCCACAACCACCACACGTGAAAAGGCCCAGCTCAGCCCTGCACCCGCCCTGCCTCAGCCCTGCTCACGCACCTGCAGCACAGGGCTGTTGTCGAAGTTGTAGGCGCTGGGACGCCCCTCCAGCGTCGAGAAGGCCACGTTGCCCCCGGTGAGGGGGGAGATGTCGCTGAACTCGTCGGTGCAGAGCGCCTGCTGCTCGTCCTCCCCGGTGCGGATGAAGCCGCGGTTGACTTTGCGGTAGGTGCTCTCGCAGGAGCCGCTGTAGTACTGGTAGGGCACCCAGGGGCCGTCCTCCCGCGTGCGCTTGTAGATGGCAAAGCTCTCGGGCCGGCTCGTGTGGAACTTGAGGCGCACGTACGTGATGTCGAAGGCCTTCCCTGCGGGAGAGAGGGCACGGCCGTGAGAAAGGCTCGGGCTGGGAAAGAACGGGAGGAGCTGCACAGCAGTTCCCTCTTTGGAGAAACATCTCCCAGCGCTACCCAGGACACCAGGAGTGCCTCTCCCAGTCCAGCACTGAACCGCCCAGCAGGGACGAGGTGAAGGAAGAGGAGGCAGAAGTTGAGGGCAGATTGAACAGAGAAATAAACAGACCTACAGACTCCTGTGTAACCAAACACAGGTGTCACGAGGTGCAGTTCTCTCCTGCAGACACCCAACAGCAGTGTCCTTACCCCAACAGATGACAGACTACATCAAACCCCCAAACAGTTTGTGGGTGTCTAGGGCCAGGCCCCAAGTTAACATTTGATGGTGTTTCTTCCAAATACATGTATGAAAGAAACAGTATTAACCAGAGAGGTAGAAGTCTGGCTTATACCTCTGCTTCCTCCCTAAATAGACAATATCTCAAACTCCTATTACTCACAGAGCCTTTCTTCCAGCGCTGAATTACTGAGCACACACCTCTTCCACTCACTGGAAAGCCAAAGCGAAGTTTAAGTTTCCCAGACTGTGTATTTCAGGTCACCAAGACACATTTTGGATCAGAGTGCAATGATTTACGACCTAGCCACGTTCTCTGTTTGCTAGGAGGATAAATGAAAACCTACCTCCCTGCCCTCTGTTCACCTCCTAAGAGGTTTGTGGAGGTCAGCACATTGTCCCCCCTCGTGGATTGTTCTCCAGCAGACTTGAGCACATAAACCAACTGCCCAGGGGACACACACCCCTGAGAAAACCCACGAGGAGACAAGAGCCAGAGCCCACTTCAGCCACCTTCCTCCACCATTCCCCTGGAGGAGGGGCACAGCTGTGTGCCAGCTGTTCTTGCTCCACCTCTGCAAACAGGCTGTGTACCATCAGCACACCCCGGAGCACGTAGGGAGCTCGCTGAAACAACGTGAGGTTTGTTTGGAGTAAAACCTCGGGTGTTTAGTCCCCGCCACGCTCTTTAATGCTCCCACCACTTCCAAGAAAAACACTGCTTTAAGCAGAACTTGAAGCCACCACTGGTTCAAAAAAAAAGAAAAAAAAATCTCCCAGAAGAGTTTCAGCTGATAGAGAAACAGGTTTTTTCAGCTTGTAGCATTTAACCTCGACTTGTAAAATGAATGAACTCCACCATATTAAATTTTAACTGGTTAGACTGGGACCAGGCACGTCACACCCAGAGCCTGGCTGCCACCAGGAACCAAAGCAGCAGGAGAAGCACGGCAAAACGGGCCAGGAAAAAAAATAATAAAGCAAAGATCAAGACACGCAGTACCTGAAAAACTACACGTCCCCAGGATAGGAAAAGACCCATCCTGTGTTTAGAGCCACCCACCAAGAAGTACTGGCTGTGTGTGACATGCAGGACAGCTGGGCTGTTGGACAAATACAAACGCCCTAATATCTCCCCCAAAACACCCCTTCCCTGTTTATATCATGTGTGGTTACAGATGACCTAAGCACAGGATTGGAAGCCAGACCATTCACAATCTGTGGCTCTTGCTCAGTACTTGCTGCTCACTGCTGGTTTGGGGTTGATTGTTTAATGAGATCTTCTCACACACAGAAGACAAGCAAGGAGCAATCACAGCATTAATGCCAACCTCGCACCTTCCACAAGGGCTCAAAACTCCAACGGACCAACACTCAGAGAGAGCTGCTCACTGAAGGCAAAATATGCTTCAGAGACAGAAACTCACAACTGACAGAAGCAAAGAGGCTGGACATGCACAGATATCTTCTTCAGGTCCACAGAAAAGAAATCCCAAACAAATCCATGATTTACTCCTCATTTTTTCCAGGTAAAGGCAAGGAGCCCTAGAAGCAAATGCCTCCTCATTCTTCTGCAGGAAAACCCCAGGGTAGGTGTTCACCTACAACTTTGCTAGCCTATCCCAGAACTTCACCAACACCTTGTATGGGCAGCATCTAAAAACCAGACCTACTATCACGGTTTTATCAACAGGAAAACTGTCCACAGCTTAATGAACTGAACTCACACGCTAAAAATATAAGGCAAGCAAAATGTAAGGCTGAAAGTCTGCCCTGGTGGGATTTCTCTGGGCAGCTTTCACGACAAGTGAAAATAGTGAAGACAACAGGCAAGAGCAGCCATTCCATGAGTCCAGAAGGGAAAAAAAAAACAAGCCCAGAGTCAACAGAATGAAGAACACTGCATTAAGCTGTGTCAGCTGAATTGTCAGGAATATCCTGCTCCTTTGACTTGGAGTGGTTAGTTTTCCTCCGCTAGTACTGCATTCCTTTGATGTGAAGCAAAACCCCCCATGTTTAGGCTTCATCAAGATGGTTTTGGGGAGGAAATGTTTCAAAAGAATGCTGGGAATGAAGAGGGGGCCGGGTTCGTGCTCTCACTCACACAGAGCTTTCAGCTCTCGCTGCCAGGCCGGGTCACAGCTCGCATGTCCCGGAAAAGAACTCTTTTTTTCCTGCTCCACTCTAACTGGATTACGATCCCTGTTCCCGCACAAGGTCTCCCACAGCTCCTTGCAAAAACTCCCAGCTCAGCTAGAGGCCCAGCACATGCCAGCTGCACTCTGGGCAGCATGAAAACACGTTCCACAGAAACTCCTTGTGCTGAACAGTGAAGGACCCTCCCTTTTTCACCTCCAGTTTTACACGGCAGGCCAAGGCAAACACATTCAAAATCCCCCACCCCGACGGAGCAACCCAGGTGATAAAGACATTTATGGCAGCTGGGAAAGTAACTCCTTGGGAAGTGCAGTTAATGGCACTAAAGAGGAATGCAGTTAATGCACAGACAGCGGCTCTGTGCTGTGGAAATAAATAAATCAACGTGTTTCCCCACCGTTCACAAAACCTGTGTTGAGCAGCCTGGCAGCTCTTCGAGGTTCCAGAGCCTTTTTCTAGCAAAGATAAGCAAGCCCAGGTTGCTTTCAAGTCTCGAAGAGTTGAATAAACATTCCCAGCTATTACGGTGAGAAATGGTGACAGCAATAACCAGGTGAAAGGCACTTTTAAACACTTCATTTACAAGACAAAAAGTCACTGTTCTCCTGTTCCTAGAAGCTGGTCATTATTTTGATCTCGGTTTGGCTCTGAAGTGTCTGATAGCGTCAAATGTCAGATAATATTTCCCTCTGTGTACTGAGAAGTGGCAGATCTGTTTTGCAGGAAGAACTCCACATGCTGCAATCAGTGACCACGAGCACAACCTGACTTGTCTTTAAAGCACCCAGAGCTCAAAATCACGAGCGGTGCTGTTTAAAACTGCATCTTTTCCAAGGCATGAAGATGCCCACCAGCAAGTGACAAGGTGACAAGATAACCAGCCCCTTCTGACAGTTCAGGCTGATGTGGAAAACCTTTAATGTCTTTCTCTACAATAAGCAAGCACATCTACAAGCCTTCCAAGGTAGTATTGCAACTATGGATTCAACAGAGCAAGTCCTGGCTGCCTGGAGGGGCAGCAGCAGTGGCTTTGAAAACATTCAGAGCTGTTTGATTCCAGGGGATGCTTCCCCCAAAACAACCTGCTCACATTGTTGGGCTTGACCAGATGCTGCCACCAGCAATCACAGCCCTTCCTCAGCAGGGTTATCGCCCAACTGTGTATCCCAAGGTCCACTAGGAAACTGTGCCACGCTGAAAACCGTAAAGATAGACTGGAAAAAATGTAAGCAAATGCCATTTAGATCTTTACTAACTCCTCCCTTTTTCCCCCAAGTTAGGAATTCATCCCTACACACAAAAGGTCTCCTTGTATTCAGGCCCCTCAGAACGGATGGATAATTTACATCAGGAAAACTGTCCTGCCAGCTGGCACAATGAGTACAAGTGTTGAATTGTGAGCAGATGCCTGGGTGAGATAAGCCCAGACCACACTCCTCTCCTTCCCTGTCTGTCCACTCAACCCCTTGCACGTGGGAAGAATCCAGGCTATCCCTCCTGCATTCCCTGCAGCCCCTCCAGGCATCCTCCCAGCAGTGAGCCTGAAAATAGAGCCACTGAGTTCTGCTGCCCAGGGAAAAACTAACCCACCTGTCCTGGGCAACAAACCACGCCTCTGCAGACTTGTTTTCAGCAAAATCCACTGAGCAGCAATGAAATGGTTTCCCTTCTGTTTGGCTGCTGTTTCAGGGCAGGTTTTTCATGCAGGTACCTACTGACAAACTATGTCCTAGCAAAGGTTCAAAGCACTGAAATGAACCCAGTAACAAATAACGCCTGCTTAGTGCTTTTTGGCTGGACTTCATTTCCATTTCGCAGTGACAGGTCAGAGAGCAATCAAACACCGCTGGCATCTCGTTTTGCTCATTCAGACCTGTTTCCCTGTCACCCCCAGGAGGAGATGCCACCTTTCCCAGACTGAAAGGTGCCCATGCCATTTTCCCTTTCCCTTGTCTCCACTCTACCCTTCCTGAACCATCAACTCTCCCACCACACAGATATAAGCAGACTGATGCTTCAAGACACTCATCTGCTCCAGCATGCAGATGGGCAATGAGAGCAGGACAGAGTTTGTAAGTAGAGTGAGAAACACCCTAAGAAACTTGCTCCTTTGGAATGAAGCAGTTTCATTAAACAACAACAGCCCAGCACCTGCAAGACACGTAAGCCCCAAGTTATGTCGCTTGCATCACATGTGCACGAGAAAAAGCCAAACTTATGACTGAAAGCAGGACATTTCTGTAGTTCTGGAGCAAATGTCCTTTGCAGCTACTCCCCAGTTTTTCTGAGAACATTTGTGGAGGAGGAGGATGAGGAGGAGAGTGCTGGTATTGCACAAGCAAATGGAATATCCAGCATCTGAAGAAAGAACATGAAGGATTTTGACTTCCTGATGAACTCCACTGGGGAAATAACTCCCCACACAGGAGCATGGATGACAGCTCTCAAGTGCCAAGTGTTGGCCCTCAAAGGAACACAAACCAGGAATAATAAACCTCAGGTTTATTTTCTTGTTCTCACATGAAGAGCCTGAAGATTTATGCGCATGTATCACGAGCAAGAAAGGCCTGAAGGATTTGAACAGCCTTCTCTTAAACCATGCTCCACCAAAACAAAGATTCTGGCTGGGGGTGCCTGTCAGAGATATAAACATGGGTTGCTTTTTCTTGGGAGTTTTAAGTGCTAGGATGGGGACAGAGGAAGGAAACGTGTTTGGGACACTGAGGGAATGAGCACAGCTTTGAGAGTGCTGGAACGAAGGTGAACTCCCACCACCCCATTAGATCATGCATTCTTGCAAACAAAGGCACCATTGACTCCTGTGCGTGGGCGGCTCTGGACAGCAAAAGGCTGCCCAGTAAATTATTGCATGATAATCCAACATTGATAAGTCATCGAGGCTGCCTGTTTTAGTCATGTTTCCAAAGGGGGGAGGAGGAGAAGCTCATTTCCCCCTGCACGGGTTCAAGGCAGCCTCGTAAAAAAATGTATTTTTTTTTTCACTGGATCACTTTTAAGACACTGTAAAAGTCAGAAAACCTTATCCAATAATTCAGTACAGCTTGCTGCCTTATTTGTACAGCTTTGATGCAAAGATGTTAAGTCCCTTTCCCAAAAACAGCCAGCTGTGTTTATTCACTGGGGACTGGAAAGATCCCATGTCCAGCACAAAAGTCCTATCTGAACAGGAAGCCTCCAAGTCCTTTTTCAGCACAAACGATAAAAGCTCGTTTGAAAAAGGCACTTTTTACGCTTGGCAGGCGCAGCCAGATCTTGAACGACCAAGGACACCACGGGCCATTTTGGGGAGGGCTCCACTCACATTTCTGGACTGCAAAGCTGCCTCCTGCCACCGGTGTCGGCACCAAGACGAGCTGGACTGGGGGTTACAGTGGGTTGGGATCCTTGCAAAATGCATCTGCTTGTATCAAAGGGCCTGAAGTTGCTGCATGACCCTACACTACAGGTGTGGGTGAAACCAGGTCCCTCCCCCAACCGAGGAAGCACAGGAAAGTAGGGCTTCACTCTCCCAAAATAGAACTCTTAGGAAAAAAAACTTGATCAAAATAGTTTACTTATGTAGAAAAGACAAAAAGGTTGTCTTTTGCCCTTTATTCTCAGCAGAATGTGCAGCAATTACCAAGAAACCATCCCTTCATCACCCACAGCCCACAATGACACCATCAACAGTAATAAAGAGCCCTTAAAAGTGACCATTCCCACCCATTCCAAGTCGCTGCAGGTGTCCAAGCAAGATTGCCTTTTCCCAAGAGTTATCCTCATGTTGGAGATAAAACTATCACCCAGTAAAAACTGAAGCAAGCAACCACCATCACCCAGCCCCCAGAAGGTCAGAGCTGGTGGCAGCTGGAGGCTAAAGGAGATTCACCAGAAAGCTTTCCATCAAATTGGACATTTCCCAACCTTGGCAACATGGAAAGGCGTCCCTCATAAACATTTCTTGTGTAAGACCACATATCCACAGGAATCACATGGAAGGAACAAACCTTCCAGTCGTTCTCACAGTATTCAGCTTAAACAGTGAATCCCATTTGGATCATTTCCCCTGGGAAATTTGAATCTGACAGTAGGAGGGACTATTCCTGATGTTCACCTCCAACTGTACCTTTTCAGAGGTGACTTTTCCCCTGTTGAAAGGCAGCACTTTGCCCACTCACCCCCCCACACACGTGCTCGTACCCTGCAAGAGCTCCAACACCTGGCTTTGCTCCTATCTGAATTAGATATCAAAAACATACAGTTCAAATTGTTGAGCCTAATTAAGGGCAAATTAAGTGACAGGTCCATACACAATGAGAGCCCTGAGCAGCAGCAAGTTCAGCAGCTCTGGGAGCAAGACAACCTTCCAGAGCAGCTCCAGCACCGCTGGCTGTACAGCCACGGGGAGGCCAGAAATGTTCCCTGCACAAAACCTGAAAGCTCTGGAATTTTGATGGTTTCATCTCCTTCCAGCCCTTCCACATCCCACTCACCAGTCCCAGATTTTTTTCAGACACAGGCCATAATTAACACCACTGTTGCCTGGCCCACTGCAGACTGGACAGCTTTCTCTTCTCGAGTGTTTAAGATTTGCCTTCTTCAGTAAACATTTGACAACACCAACTTCGAGCACAGTTGAAGCACAGTGTTCAATGCTGCACAGTTTGCACGTCCCCCTTCTGCCCAACTCCCCCTCTCCCCAAGAGGCCCCAGTGATGGATTTTAAGTAGCAGCTGACAGCACTATCTCTTAATGCATTTTCAGTCAATTACAGGCTTACGCACGAGCTACCACTATTTATGAAACACAAATTGCAGCAATATCCATCCGGCCCATTTTCAACCACCCACCCACACAACAGTTTTTACTTTCTCAGTCTATTAAGCCGGGGAAGGAATTGGGATAAACAGCGCTCAACAAAACCATTGCTGGAGCGAGGCCACTTCCAAAACAAAGCTTGCCACTGAGTTATGTTTCAAGTGTGTTTTGGAGAGTCAGAAGCAAAGCTCTTCCAAATTTTTCCTGAAGCAGAGAAGGAATTGCACTCCAGTTCCTGACTCACAAGTAACAGCCAGCGTGTGCCTTCAACTCTGCCCCTGGAGAATAATCCACACGAACTGCCAGCGCTCGTGGAAGTCACAGAGGTGCATTAAACACAGATTCGGGTGAGCTCGTGTTCATCCACACGTCCTGTCTGGACACACATGAGGGGCAGAGCACTGCTACATGCAGTGACTGTTTCTAAGAAAGGAGTTCAGCAGAGAACTCCATGTCCTCGAGAAGGCAGCATGGCTCAGCATGGAGCAACAGGAGCGACTCCCTAAGATTATTCTGGAACGCCATGAACAAAGAAAACAAAATCGGATGCTCCCCACTGGCCCTTCAAAGGTAATGCTAATTCCAGGCTTCTCAGTACTTCCAGCTGCAGAATCTGAAGCTCTTGGTTTAATTGACAGATTAGAACAGAGTCAAATCTGCTTCGCATCAGGCTCCGAAACACCTCAGTGTATCCACACCAAACCTACACTTGGGAAGTCACCTGCAGATCAAAACTCCTTCCACCCAGGAAGGGTGCCCTTCAGGAACAGAGAAACCAGGAAAAAGCAGAAAAATAGGTACATGGACAGATTTTCCACACAATTCTGTATAAGAGGGAGGTGTCCAGACTGAGACAGTGTTACTGTGCTGCTCCTTTGTAAAGGAAGGATTGAGAAGAAGGTACCAACCGAGTCACTGTCCCACTTCAGTGGGACCAAACACCTTCTGGGATACTGCTGAGACAGTAGTGACATCACACAAGTTTCCTGCAAAACACGTTTTCCTACAACAGCCCCAGCAGATACAAAATTTAATATTCATGCATTTCAAAGACCTTCCACAGAAATTCATCATTTGTTGAGCTTATGTGGTGCTCTTGAAACACAGGCCATCCAGAGTGGCACGGAGCTGAATGGCAGCACCTGGTTCCCAGCAGCAGGAACGCAATGGAACCCTGGTAATTCCAGAGGTGCAATTAATCCACCTTGTTAGCAGCAGAGCAGCGAGGCAGCTGTGCTATGGAGAACAGGCTGAGCAGCCTGCAGGAGGCTGCACAAATGAACACATTTCAGCCCCATTTTTTTTCCATTTGGATGACAACTCTCATAACTCAATCAGTAACATAAACTACACACACTAAAACTTCAAGTAATTTGTTGCCCATCAGTGGCAGCCCACAACACAGGGCTGAGATAATTAGTCTTTCCTGTGCCTTCAGACTCCTTAGTTTGTATCTTGACACTTTTGATAGTATTTTTTGGGGGAGGGAAAGGGGAAGAAACAGCCACTTCAACCCATCGGTGAAGCCAATGCCTTTGTGAAATCTCAAACAATACAACACTCAAGGTAGGCTTTGTTTTCACTAAATTCTCGTATTTTGGCTTCTCAGCTCAGCCCTCCAGAAGCCGCAGGATGGGTCATTCCCCGAGGGAGTTAGCCACGGGCCCCCTCACGGAATGGGCACCGAGCGCTCCTCAGCGAGCCCTGCCAGCCCCGGGAGTCGAGCCGAGCCCCGACCGCCGGACCCCGCACAGCTCCGGGGACTGCCGGTCCTGCGGCTCCTCCGGGAACACCGGGAGAGACCGGGAAAAGGGAGAGGGGGGAGGGGGGGAAGAACCCGGACTGGATTTCTCCCGGAGTACGGAATGGGGAAAACCCGGACTGGATTTCGGAGTATGCGGAATGGGGGAAAACCCGGACTGGATTTCGGTCGGAGTGCGGAATGGGGGAAAACCCGGACTGGATTTCGGTCGGAGTGCGGAATGGGGGAAAACCCGGACTGGATTTCGGTCGGAGTGCGGAATGGGGGAAAACCCGGACTGGATTTTTCCCGGAGTGCGGAATGGAGGAAAACCCGGACTGGATTTTTCCCGGAGTGCGGAATGGAGGAAAACCTGGACTGGATTTTTGCTGAAGTACGGAATGGGGAAAACCCGGACTGGATTTTTCCCAGGGTGCAGAATGGGGGAAATCCCAGACTGGTGCCACTAAAGCTGGTGCCGCCCTGCCCGGCAGTCCTCCCAGGCCACCCTAAGGCCGGCGCCACCCTGCCCCGCAGTCTCAGAGCGCCGCACCAAAGACTGCGCTGCCGTGACCGGAATGTGTCAAGAGCCGCCCCAAAGATGGTGGTGCGAGGCCCTCGCACCCTCTCTGCCTCAGAGAGGAGTCTCTCCTGTTGCCTGCCCTCCACTCGCTCGCAGCCCCTCTTGCCGCGGTGCTTCCCGCGGTGGGGCTGGGGTAGGGCGGCAGGCTCGGGGGTGGCAGTTTAACCACTACCCAGTAATCTCCTGATACCAAATGAGTACATCAGTCCTTAGCTTAAAAGCAATTAACAGGGCCAGTGGCAGGCAAGAAGAAAACCTAATTTGAAACCCTCACCAGCCACGGCAGAGAGCTGTCTTCTGGCACAAGGCAAAATCATGCGGAGCCACATCCGACTGCAGGAGCCCAAAGCTGGGAGAGATGAAGTTGCATGTTTTAATCCCAGATCCCTCACTTGCCATAGCCCTAAAAAGAAACAGTCATTGTTGTGGAGAGCTTCTGCCTTCCACCCAGCCAAGCAGAAGAGCAAAGGGTTCAGAAAACTACATGGGACATGACAGGGCACGGAGTAGATTCTTAGGTGAGCGTTGCTTCCATAGGGCAATGCATTCCAGCAGGAGAAACACAACTGCCTCTTGTTTGCAAAGAGTCCATGAGCAGCCAAAAAAATTCCATGAGCCTCTCAGGGCACTGTCAGGAAAAAAAAGCTGGAACGTACAAAGTTACACGGCAATATCAGATATAACAACCTCCCTCTGGATGAGTAAATGGACAGGGATAACCTTCTTGGATGTCTCACTCCTCCAAAGATTGGAGAGCAGATTAAGTCAACGGCTTCTACTCCCAAAAAAAGAGTAATACTTGAATTGCTTCAAACACATAGACCAGTTGCACATACACTCAGACTTCCTTTCAGCAAGGTCTGATGACCCTACAGTTTGCTGCAGATTATTTGCATTACTACAGAAATCCTACTTTTTCTGAAAAAAAAAATCCCAACTTTTTAAAAATATACATATTTTATTTCCTTTCAAAAGTCAGGAAAGAAAGGTAATCATTAAGCTCATTCAACATTTTCACTACCAGCATGTTAACTCAGGCTATTGTTGAATTTTCTTCACACACACACAAAAAGTTCAAGTATACACAGTCTAGTTTCATTTCAAGCCTATACAAGCCAGTGAAACGAAAGGCTCTACTACTGAAAAAAGCAGCTATGGGCCCATGATTAGATACACTAGATTTCACAGAGATGACAAGAAGCCTTAAATCAACACCAGCAATAATGTAATCACTTCCAGATCACGCTGGGATACTTCTGCAAGAAGTTATTTGAACTTTTCTCTTAATTACTTTTTGCCAAGCTAAGGGTGGGAGGAAAAAAAGCTAATTTTCAGTCCATTAAAACCCAGCAACTTACATTTCTTTTAAGAAGTGCTTAAAGAAATCCACATTTCTGAAGGACAGTGATGATGGTGGTGGAGACAAGGTACAATCACGGACAAGAAGGTGATAGTGTTGGCAATTTAGGGGGGAGGATTTTCCTGGAATAGCTGATTTTGCTGAGGGTGAGGGAGCAGCTTTCCCTGTCCTTCACAAGGCAGTATCAGCGTGGTAAAATACTGCTGGAGTAAGCAGAGTTTACTTTGGATGAGACCTGGGAAGGGATCTTCGGGGAGTTTTAGGATGCATTCATGCTTAGCCTCCTAATTCTCACTTCAGCTGCAAGAGTGGAATTTCCTTCCTCTTCCCAGTCATCTCTTATCTAATCCCTGAGTACTCACCCTAAGAAGGTGAGTAAATGTGAGCAGGGAGGAAAAAACCACCACAAATTATTTAAAACAAAATAAACCCCACAAAATATGAAAGTTGGAGAGAGTGCAGCTAAAAATTTGTACACAAGGTACTTTCTAGTCATATAAAGAAACAGTCACTGTGCTGATCACAAACTGCTTCATTTCCTCTGGTATTACCGAGCTGGTCACCTAACCAGGTCTGGTTACTTTTTATTTTTTATTCTTGCTGGAGAAAGCCAGGGCAGTAGGACAGATTGGCTTTTTAAGGGCATTTCAACCTCCCAGGAACATTAAGGACACAAATTATTCTCCGCTTCATTAACCAAGTGACCAGATAGTAATAGCTTGCAAATTTAAACCACATTGCCCAACATGAGCAGCATATCCTCCCCCAGACTCGCTGGTTGAAGAGTAATCCGTGTTCCCCCAGCTCAGACTCCCACAGCTCATGGGAAAACAAAGCCAGGCTGTTCCCAGCCTTTTCATGGACATACCAATAACCTTTGGAAATAAGATGAACTTCAGTGGGTAAATCTGTGAGCACGGAGATGCAGAGGAAAATCACTGTGCTGTCTGGTTGAAGTCATTTATTACACTGCAATTCAGAAAGTAATCTTTTTTTTTTTTTTTTTAATCAAGCCTTCTCAAGATTCAACTCCTTCCCTCCAAATACTGAGCTTTCAAGGCCCCCCCGACAAAGAGCTGGAAAAGGGGGATTTAGTCATGTATTTGCTAAGCAAAGTTTCCCTAAATATTTGTATCTCTATAGCAAACCAGCATGGAGCTGTGCCAAGTGCATTTGTACAGGATAGTCCTCATATAGTGTTTAAATGAGCATTAAACAACAACAAAGTAACAGTAAGGACTGCTTATGAGATCTTTGAGCTTGTTCTCCAGGCCTGGGTGGATGCTGAGTGCCAGCACACAGCAAACTCACAGCTCTCCCTTTTCCCACACTGCTCTTAAATCCCTTTAAAAGCAACTAATTCAGCCGGTTCCCACTTCCGAGTCTAACAATGCAAGGGCTCCACCAGCTCCCCGGGTAATCTCTCAAGCCTAATACCCACCACTAACCACGGATCTGGAAAGTGTTCTCAAACAAAACATCATTGGGGGGGGTGGGAGGTGGGGGAAGTACCTCCAAACCTATGCAAAAGGAAATGATTAAACAGTGAAAGCTGGGTAACCAACTTGTAGGCAAAAAAGGGCTGGCTTAATCTTCGCTCTGCTCAGACAAACCACCACCACTCCTCAACACACTCACCACACTCCCAAAGGGAAAGCATTAGGAAATTAGGAAGAAATTAATACCAGTCAGGTTTACAGAGTGGTTCAAAGGCAGAAGCACGGTGTCCTGCCTCCAGCTGAGCATGCAGGGCCAGGGAAGGGCTGAGCTCCAGGACGAGGGCTGCCAAGTCCACCCAGACACACCGCATCTGCTCCCTTTTGATCCCTGGCAGTCTGGACAGCCCAACCCAGCACAAGCTGTACTAATACTTTTGTTTTTCCTCCTGTTTATCCCTTCAACTTGCAGCTGCAGTGGGAAGCCTCTCCTCCTCACCACAGAAGCCCCACCGGGCCGTGAGCTGGGGAACAGCACGTAGAGCAAATCCAGCTCCTCCGCTCCCACGGGTGGGACACCCACGCAGAGGAGCTCCACATCCACAGCCCACCCCATGTCCAAAGCTTCCCACTCAAGAGTCCAGGAGCCATCCTGAGAGCAGGACCACATTTCAAGGGGCAGCTGCCAAGTGCAGATAAATAACTTGTGCTTCCAATTCGAGGGTTAAATGAAGCAGATGAAGTCAGGAGAGTTTAAATGATTTCCAGCAGTTCACAATGAATGAGTATTCACAGTGAATTCTGCACCAGGTGCTCCTGCTAAATGCTACCAGACTCCAGTAACCCCAGCAGTGGGGCTGCAGTGGCATCCAACCTCACTGTGGTATTCCCAAAAACATCCTACAGTGGTGGATGCCACTTCCTACATCAACTTTTCCACCTCAGGTCTTCCCACCTCTCTAATTTATCCTCCCCTCCTTCAACTTCTCTAAGTTTAAACTGTGCTTGTCAGCTCCCTCCCTTCTCCAAAAATCTCTCCAAAAACCTTCTTCAATTCAATCACCAATTCCAACCAGCAGAGAGATCTCCAGAGTCACAGATTTCATACAAGGCCTGTGGAGCAGTCACAGGAGACACTGGACATACCCATTCTCACTTGGAATGTACTAAAATGAGAGCTTTGATACTGTTATCTTTCATTTCAGAAGACCTTAAGACCACTGGAAAAACAACTTCAGAGCTTGAAGCATTTATTAACAGCTCAACCACCTCATGGCTAAGCTCCTGTACTCACAGCTTGCCCTTGGTTTGAGGAGATGATGCTGTCCCAAAACAGAGAACTCCACCCAAACCCTGTTAGGACAAGCAGTGAGTGCCCTCCCTTGGTAACACTGGCACCTGGCAAAATCTGCCACCTGAAGCTCAGCAATGAAGAGCAGAAAAATGCTTTTGTGCTATTTGCTTTACCAAGTCCCAAACCTCCAACTCGACGGTCATCGAAGCCACCCAGTGTTGTGCCTGGTGGGGCTCCTCCCAACCCTTCCAGTGCTGAGTGGCAGAAACCCACCTAACTGATGACATCAGCCCTTCAGGAGCTCAGCATCACCAGCTATAAATAAGGTATCAGTGAAAACAAGGATGGTGCCCTGGAAAGGGGGACTGGCACAAGGTGATCCCTCCTACAGATGGCAGAAGATGAAACCCCAACACAGCAGCTCATTTTGTTCCAAGCTCCAAAATAGTAGATGGGCTTTAAGCTGAAATGGCCAAGGTGACCTTGCCCTGGGTAGCAAGCTCAGGGTGCTGCTCCAGAGGAGCCAGACTCCAGTGAAGATAAGAAGTGACCCACACCTGAGCTCCTTCTCCCACCCCTCCTCCTCTGCCCAGAGGCTGGGAGCAAGTTTTGTAAACCACTGCTCCCAGACATGCAAACCACAGCAGATCAGGCAGATGTTTATATGTATTTACACATTCTGTTTACAGAAGTCTCTGGAATTAATAAGATAAATCATCCCATGTGTCCGCAGGGGGCAGGGGTGGAGGAGAAAACACTGCAAATTCAGAAATAGTCACCATCTGTCCCTCCTGGCCCTCCTTCCCAGCTCAGATGTGCTCTCTGAACCAGGTTTCAGCAATGTGGAGTGGAGTAGCTGCCATCTGCATCACCCTCACCTTCACACACACTCTCTTTCAAACACCAAACTGATGGGATTACAAAGCCACGGTTTAAGAAACAGCTCCTGAAAGAGAGAAAGAAGTTCTGCAGAAAATATAAATTAACAAGAAAGTCTACAGGAAAAGAAGCATCAAGTGCACACACCTTCAGTGCAAACACGTGCCACCAAGGGGACCCAGCAGGGGCAACCAGCCATCCCTTGATCCATGCTTTGTATGATCACTGAATGAGATGTTCCCAAGTTGTCAGCCACAGAAACCAGTGACCCAGCTGAGAGTTCATCAATTCAGCTTCTCCTTTTTCTTCTTTCCAGTCACTTAGTGTGTTTTGTTTTTTTTTTTAAAGCAATATATCCACGTTAAATGGATGTAAGGACCCAAACCAGCCAATTCTGAAAAGTCATCTTAAAACGGATGGTTAACAAGCAGGGGCTCAGCAATCTGCTCTGTCATTGCTACCAGGAAAACCACGATCGACAGGAGCAAGAAATCACGCAAATCCCAACAGGCACAACTGCTCAGGGAGACCCCCTGGATGCCAGCACCAAAGCAGAGTTACTGTACCACCGCATCAGGAAACATCACCGGGAGGACTTGGAAGTTTTCGAAACTAGACCCAGGTAACCTGGTGTGAATTCAACACCAACCCTGCTCTGTACCAACACCACAGGGCAGGCAGCACGCAGCACCCTAACTCTGCCTGAAGGAGTTCAGTGAATCCACAGTAATTAACACATCTGGTGACAAGAGAAGTACCCACCAGCCACCCGTGATGCTGTTGCCCCCCAGCAATGGCAAGGCAAGACACTCAGCATGGAGTGTATTTAAAGGCTTTATTAATAGAGCCAAGGGGAAGACACTTCTGTTTCATAGCAACCTCCAAGGTTTGGGAGTTTGTTTCTGTTCTTTTTTTGGGACAGAAACAAAATGTCCCTGACATTTTTCAGGAACAAAACTGTAATTAGTTACGAGAGCTGGAGATCAGCACCTTGCTCCTTCCAGGGGCGTCACGCCACGAGTAGGCTGGGTAGAGCTACAAAACATTTCTCACTCCAGAAGGATCATTTTGCATCTTCCCTACCAGTTCGCTTCAGATCAAGAACTCGAAACCCTCTGCAATCCAGGCTTGTGCCTTAAAACCGTAAATACACGAAAATGTTATCAAGCTACAGTGTCCAGACCAGCTTCCCTTCCTAGAGCTTTAGAGGCAGAAGAGTTCCTGGTGATTTACTGCCCTAAGAACGCTTATTTTGGCAAAACTTCATTTAGCTGAGAGTCCTCTGCTCAAGAGGTTAGGAAGGAAGCATCCAGCTGAGAGCCCCCAGCTGAAAACGAATTCTACTTCAGAGCAAAGAGTGCTGCAGAGGAACACAAACCTCCAGACCCCAGGCCCGTGTCACCAGCAGCAGGCAGGACCATCCAAGCCCCCCACACACACACCCAGGGCAGCTCCTCCTGCCACAAGCTAAAACCCACGCCTGGAGCAACCTGGAACAATGGAAGAATTCCCGCCTTCAAAGGTTCACACAAGCACAGGGGTGTTTCCAGGTTTCAGGCAGACCCAGGGAAGGCAGAAAGGAGAAGGCTGATAGGGAGACCAGGGATGCCGTGTGAAAGAACCAGTCAAGGAACTGCCACCTCAGCTTCTCCCAAATCCCAGCGGGATTCCTGGCTCCTCAGGTCACAGGAAACATCACTGCACTCCCAAAGGCAGCAGCACAGCTGTGCTGCCAAGCACAGGCCTCACACAGGGTCTCCTGTCTCTGCTTCCCATTTTTTTTGCAGGGCAGATAAATCCAGGTGATGACATGGGTTGGATCCCTGACTCCACACCATGCCCAACACATCTGTCCCTCTACTCTTCTACTTCAACAGGTAATGTCAATTCCCAATATACACATACAGAAGACTTGATCATTTTATAATTATGTGATTTTTTGAAACCTTTTAATTCCCCTCAAAGGCAGTGAGTCTCCATCAGAGAAGCACAGCAACAATCAGCAGCTGCCAATTTCCACCTCTGCAAACCCCTCATTTCAAGAGACTGTGCTGCACTCAGGACATAAACAGTTAGAGAAACAGGAGAAGGAACTAAATACTGGTTTTGGTTGCACTGTAACGCTAAGGAACAGGATAAATATTTGAAAGCCAGGCTGAGTAAACAGGAAAGCTGCAGACCCCAGAAACAATAGGATCAGCCAGGTTCCTTTTCTGGGGTTTACCACGAATTGTTTCCCTGTGCTCTTGGCGAGAATTTTAATGCCCATGTGCTTAAGAAATCCTCTGGAAAAGCATATTACCTTCCAGCAGTGTGCTGGAATGTCACAGGGCAGCTGGGCTGGACAGCAGGCCCTTGGAACACCGACCCTGCCAGCTTCTGAGGGCCGTCATGAACCCGGGAAGGGTCGTTCCAGCTTGCAGGGCCAGCACTCCTGATGTCACTGTGGATAAAGTGGGGGTTTGCTCTTTGTTCAGGTGCACATCCCAGTGCTGGCAGCAGCTGGAAAGGTGACACCTTGGGAAAGCCCAGGAACAGGTGAAGCGTTATTCAGGGAACTCTTGCAGCGCACTCGAGCTCCCAGCACGGTGCAGTTCGGGCACCAAGCTGGAAAGGATGGTTTTCCACTCAGAGCATGGACCTGCCTTGAGGTTTCATGCTGGTCTGGTGCCATCTCTACTCTTTTCACCTGACTGCCCTCGAAAAGGTCTCGTGCTGGAGCATCCCAGGTCAGCTGTGGATGGACCACGTGTCACCTCCCACATGTCCCCAGGTGTCCTGCACCGCCTCTGCCTGCAGGGCAGAGAATCTACAGACCCAGTGGGACACACATGCTTTGTTGTGTTCAACATTCCCTCTAGCCAGAAGCACAGGGGGGAAAAAAAAGATAATTAAAAAGTAGCGTTATTTGTCGGGTTTTAAATGCAAAATGATTGCATGCAAAACGCTGGAAAGAAACACGGAAAGCCCCTGGATCTCCTTCACAGATTTTCAACTTCTACCACACACCAGAGTCAAGAACAATTATGTGGAGATTCCCAAGCTGGTACAAAGCCACAAGCAGGAAGCAGCTCTGCAATCCAAGGGCTTTGGCAAAACACGATGAGAAGCCACGAGGAGGGAAGGGAGCCTCGCACACGAGGGGCAGGACAAACACAGCGCTGAAAACCAAGTGGCTGCCACAGCTCAACCACTTCCAGTCTCCATTTCTTCCGTGGCAGTGGGAAAGTTGGGGAACACAAACACAAAAAAACCCAGAAAAAATAAAAAAGGAAAAAAGAACGAACCTAGGAACCTCTTTCTCCCAACAGCGAAGAAGCTAAAGCTTTCTGCACCAACCTGACAAGAAAGTTCCCAGGGAAAAAGCAAGCTGCCAGCTATATTCCCAAATTTAGCACAGAAATACTGTGACCTATGACTGCAAATATTTCATAACTTACAACCACAAGGATAAATAGAAGCTTTAAAAAAAAGGCTTACAGAAGCAGGCTACTCATCCGAACTCCAAAGACGCCTCAGAACGTAACAGCATTTTCTCATCAAAAAAATCCTGTAGTCTCCATTATTTTCTTTAAAGTTGAAAGCTACCACTGTTCTTCAACTAAAACCCTCCAGATGTATTAAAATCATCTCACAATTAATTTCTGGAGAGGGAAAGCACAGGTGAGCACTCGCTCTGAACAGATTTAGCCATGCTCCATGTGAGGTCAGGGAGCAGCGATTCCCAGCAGCTCCAGCCCCGGCACTGCCACATTCCAACCCACAGCCAGGGGAGGAATAAACTTCAGCACGTTTGGAACAGAGGCACAACCAGTGAGGGAGGTGAAGTAGCCCAGTTCTCTTTAGGAAGCTTTTTAACATGCATTTTTTAAAGATGCACGAGTCCCAGAGCTGCGTGGCGAGGAGCGTCCTCCTCGTGACGTAGGGTCTGGTTTTGGGATTGTTCCGAGCCAGGGGTGGGGAAGCACCATTAATTGCTCCTTATCAAAATACACATTCCCCTGCTGAGCTGGGACTTGGAAGATAAGATGATCCTACTCAAAACAGGGGGAATCCTCATTACACGAGGAGGCAGGAAAGAAATCTGTGCAGCGCAGGGGAAGGAAGGAGGGAATAATCACTACGTTGTGAAAGCTTGAACTTCAGAAAACCCCCCTTTACCCTTCACCATTTTAGGAAAGCTAAAAAAAAAAAAAGGAAAGGAAAGAAAGAAAAACAATAACAACAACAAAAAGCAACCCCACGGCTTATTACCTTTCCCTTACGTTTGTCCTATGTCCCAGTTTCCTGCAGAACTGCAATTCCATACATGTCATGGATGACTTTCCCAGCTGCACCAGAGACAGATGGATACAGGATAATACCTGGCAGGCTCGAGATAAGCCCGTGTGTCTGCTCACACCATCAGGCACGGCAATAAAAGCTGTGTGGTCACTGCTGGATATCCACCATGACAAGATGCAGACACCAACAGCTGACTGCTGCTCTAAGGAAACCAGCCCGAGACAGGGGGCCCAGGAAATTGCTCTCCATCATTCCATGCTCTATTTACATCTGGGATCTTGTCTCTGCAACCACGACGGCCAGAGACGCTCACGGTTTGGGTTTAGTTTGGGGACACAACTTCACAGTTAAAGAATCCCACCAATCCCATATTATTCTATATATTATTTATATATTGGTTGCCTGAACAGCAGTGTGATAAGGTCAAATCCCAACAGTTCAGAAATCCCAGACTCAGTTTATTAATTACAATAATCCCAAGGGCCTAGTGAATGGCAGCCCACTAAAAACCCCATTTATCAAAAAGGCTCAGCTCAGGAAAGCAGCTCCTCAGTTCGGGGTCAAGAGGACATCAGTGAGCACAGCTCCTTCCAAAACCTGCTGCTTCTTAAAATACGAGACATGCTCCAGCTTCCAGCCAACCTGTCAGCACCAACACAATAGCCCTGCCTCGAGCGCTCTATTTTTAACATTTTCCATCCACGCAAAGGACAACTATTCAAGAAACCTCAAGGAAGCAGAACCAAAAGTGAGAGAGACTTGAACAGGACTATTTCTCAGGGCCAGCCCGATGAACAGGAGCACAAGCCACGCCCGTGGGCAGCCCAAATGCCTTGCAGGGCTTACTGAATGACAAACACAGAGATGCCCCAAACTGCCCCATCACCTGGGGGCACAACAGCACGTGATGGGGTTGAATTTGGTGCAAAAGTGGATGCTCACGTGTGGTCACAAGTGTCTCGTGCTTTGGCTGCCATGGAGAAGAGGTGCTACAAAGGATAAAGCTGACCTCAAACAGCTTGTTATTTACTGGATGCATATAATCCCCTTAATTTTCCTTAGGATGCCAAGGATCACAGTGTAAATGTGAGCACTCCCAGCGAGCCCCCTGGCCTGTGTACACGTGTGCACAACTATCTTTAGCCAACAAGCCCTTGCTTGCCTTGCTGGCAGGACTCAGCTTGTGCCCGGGTGGGAGACACCCTGCTCCTAAACAGTCACAAACTCGCTGAGTTGGAAGGAAACTATGCACTCAGCATCAAAAATAAAAATAAAAGCGACCCCGGAGGTTTTTCAGTCTCTCCCTGCAGGAAGGAAGGGCTGAGCGCTGCAAAAGCCCCAGCAGGACTCTCTGCAGCTTCCGTACTTCACGCTGCTTTTGAAACCAAGCCCGCTCTGGACAACTTTCAAACGTTATCTGGGGAGGAGGGAGCTGCCCGTTCACCACCTTTAACCCCCCGAATGGGGGCAGGGGGAAGGATGAAGCTGCACTACAACACTGTGCCATACAGTACAATACTTCCAGCCAGAGTCAGATGGGCTGGATCCTCCCCCAGCAAGAGTCGTCTGGGCAGGAACTGCTGCATAGCCGTGCAAAAATGCATCGCTCGAGGGCTTTTCTTTATCTCTGTGTGGGCAGGACACACGTTACTAAAGGGAAACCTCAGCAAGAAAAGCCCTCAGGTATGCTAAACTCGTTTTCCATTCCTCCAGGCACCCACACATTAAGCTAGTAGGTGAAAGTTGCATTAAAAAAAACCCCAAAACTTAGGACTAGTGAATTTGCAGGATCAGTGAATTTGCAGGATCAAAGAGCACTTTTTTGGTGTCCCCCCCCAAAAAAAAACGGAAGGCATAACCAACGACTTTTAAATCTCTAATCTGCAAAGATTTATCATCCTTCATTGGCTGGCTCTGGTAGCTGGAAGAGCAGCTCTACAGCTCTGCACAGGTGGCAGATGACTTGCAGGAAAGCCTCCTCCTAAGGAGACACGTTTGCCAACTTTAGTTAAAAAGCTTCCTACGAGATGAAAAGAAACGCTGACGTAACACAAGAGCTGTTCTAGTAATTAACCCAAATCACTCCAGCCTCCTTGTATTTAACTCTTAGATATGCAATGAATATCAGCAGTACAAGAGCCCTTCATGGGACTCCAAGCTCATATAAAGAGAAAAGCAAGTCATCGTGGTGTTATTCATTCTAAAATGAATAAGTCTATAAATTTAAATTGCATTGGGATGCACCATCTCCCTCTTCGGCATCATTTATGAAAAATATTTAGTTTCACATCATTGATTATTTGTTTTAATAATTCTTTGTTGGGGAAAGCTTTAAAAAGGCAAACAAGTGGACTGTTTATCGAGCGATTTTTCCACTCTAGATCAATCTGTTGCCCTTGAATCTGCCTCCAGGATAGTCAAGCAGCTGCACAAATATCACTTTGCCCACTTATTTTAGTGGGTTATTAATTTTAAAAAATCTCATTATTACTTATGCAAAGTCAGCTAAAACAAGCTAGGACAGCTGAATCTCCAATAAAGCGGTTTTGCATGAAGTAAAACTCCACAAGAATTCAGTTTTTTAGCTTAAACACAGACATGAATGTCTTCTCTCTTAAAACCCTCCCCCAGAAAGGCTCTCTGATCTCTCTCCCAACCCTTCTCTCTGTTTTTTTTTGCTTCAACTAATGAGCTGCGAGGCACAAAAGTGGAATTTTCAAATTGCTCGTTTCCTTCCTTTTACAGAAGTTGAGCTTTCAAAGCTCACAGCAGCCTCCCCATAATCCAAAATCCCCACTGTTGAGCTCATCTTAGAATCATTTAATCCCAGAATGGGCTGGGTTGGAAAGGGACCTTAAAGACCACCTCAATCCACCCACTGCCATGGGCAGGGACACCTTCCACCAGCCCAGGCTGCTCCAAGCCCCGTCCAACCTGGCCTTGGACACTTCCAGGGATCCAGGGGCAGCCACAGCTTCTCTGGGCAACCTGTGCCAGGGCCTCAACACCCTCACAGGGAAGGATTTCTTCCTAAATTATCACAAGGATCCTTCTAAACAAAAGTTTTAGCGGGGGTATTTTCAAAACTGGCTACCCCATCCCTGAGCTGTGCAGCCCTGGTGCCTCCTTCCCACCAGCCAGACCTTCTGTGGCCCCAGGTACACTCCGGTAGCACCAAGGCCACCAGAAGGTTGTCCTTCCATCCAATTAACTGCTTGGACTTCATCAAAGAAGCTGCTCAAGCAGCCCAGGGCTGTGTGATTCCTTGCCCCCAGGGGTGGTGAGGGAGGGCAGGGCCGCGAGAAGCCGATGTACCTTGGGAGGCAGTGAAGCCGCGCCCTTCATTCCTCCCCTCCCAGATTTTCAGCACCCCACTGAGCCCCAGGACAGCCCATTCTGCAAGGCCAGGCACAATTCAGGCACACAAAATGCCTCTGCCTTGTACTCTGTTGTCACAGCAACTGAACACAAAGGTTCACTGTCAGCATGAAAGCCTTGGGGTGGTGGAAGAGGAAATGGGGGAAAGCAGCAGATGTGCAGGATAAGAACTGTGGAGATACAGTAGAGAAATACATGGTGAGTACTGGAGCAGATCCCAAGCTTCCTACAGCTCATCCTTATGGCCTATACTTTGTTCTGGAGCATTATGGGATGGTTTGGGTTAGAAGGGACCTTTAAAGGTCACCATTCCAACCCCCTGCAACAAACAGGGACCTTCCACCAGCCCAGGTTGCTCCAAGCCCCATCCAACCTGGCTTTGGACACTTCCAGGGATCCAGGGGCAGCCACAGCTTCTCTGGGCAAACCTGTGCCAGGGCCTGAACATCCTCATTGTAAATGACATTTTTTCCCCTATATCTAGTTTCAGTCTACCCCCTCTTAGTTTAAAACCATCATCCCCTTGTCCTATCATCACCCCTTTTTCCTATTGCTACAGGTTCTGCTAAAAAGTTGTCCCTACCTTTTTCAACCCTTTAAGTATCAACATGAAGGAGTTGAATGATGATTTGATTGTTTTACCTTGGCAACACACTTCAAAAGAAACACTGGTGTGTGTCTTTTAGGTACTGGAGACAGAAGATGCTCCAGGAATGCCTTGCCAATTATTTATTAATCCCTTTTTAAATACCGATTCAGAATGACCAGTAATCTTTTCCAACAGGGTAAGAATCTTCCCCTTCAGAATCTTCCAACGTGCCTTCCTCAAGGATGCAAGAAAAGCACACAGACCTGGCAGTTACAGGCTCTTAACCACAAATGCTTGTTTACACTTCAAAGCAGACCTCTGCGACTCAAACTTCATTAAATAATCATTAACTCTATGACAGAAGGAGTATGATGTTCCACCCTGCAACACCATCATCGCTTGTCCTGAGGGCTCTTTCTTCTCTGCAGGCAGATGCAAGAAACAAAAGAAGTGCTTTCAGCATCTACCTCAGGAAGCAGGACAGGCAGAAAGCCAGCACAGAATTTTTTTTTTTTAATTTCTTTTTGAGAGTGTCCTTATTTTACACCTGACAAGTCACCCTATAGTACCACTGAAGGAAATACTTCTTTCCCAGGCATAGTGTAACTTGTTGAAGAACTGCTACACATAAAACACCTTTCAGGGGCTCCATGCCTACACTCCAGCCCAAACCTTTTACAATCCATTACCTTTTCTGCAGAGTCACCTCTGCTCTTTCAGCTTTAGAACATCAACAGGAGAAAAAATCAAAAGCTGATAAGATTTCAACCGTTATGTTTCAAGATCAGCTTCCCCTGAGCAGCCAGCACAGGTACCTGGACAAAGCAAGACCACAGCCTGCTCTGGGAACACACACTCCAATTCTCCAGCTGCTTTTGGGACTGTTCCCAGCAAGTGCCTTAAGCAAGTCTGGACATGTGTCAGTGCTCAGAGGGGGTGACAGAGAACGTTTCCCCTGTTACACTCATCACACACGGAGAGCAGAGGCAGGAGCTGAACTCTCCGTGCTCTCACACCCTCCACGAGTCCAAGGGCAACACCAGCTCAGTTTCTGGAGGTTTCTCCCAGCCTGGAGCAGCTCTCTGAGGCTGCAGGAGCAGAGGAAGCCCCGGGGATGCCCGGCCCCAGCAGCTGTGTGTTTGCAGGAAGGACAAAAGCCAGCGGGGCTGGCAGCACTGCTGGGGATTTCAAAGCCTCACGCGATTTAGCCAGGCACAGTTCAAACTTTCTGGTACACAGCACTAACGACGCAGATTAACAATTGCAAACCCTATCCCTTTGGCTGAACCACCTCTCTCTTCCCACAATCCCTCTCTGCACCCTGTATAAGCATTCAACACCACTCCCCTCGATGGATCACCCTTTCGAAACACGTCTCGTTCCCTCCCACCGTTTTCAAGTTAATGTCAACTTTTTTTATGGGTGAGAGCAATAAAGAAAATCAGGATTTGTGGGGACAGAAGGGCTGGGAGACGGGGTCCCTTCCCAGCCACCAGAGCAGCATGTTAATGTTCTGCCACGCAGCTCACAGAAGAACGTGCCACAGCCCCGGAGCTGCAAACCAGACATGAAAATGGTGATAAATTCACAGACAAATTAACAAGGAGACACATTCAGCAGGAGGTTTCGCAACGGGAAGAACTGAGATTCCTCTGAGCATTTTTTAACCTCCTCCATGTAATAGCTGGTGACACTGTTCAGTGTCAGCAGCCCAGACCACAGCGCTGCTGTCACTCGGCATCCAAACCCTCCGTTAATTAACCATTTTTGGGGTGAATAAGTACAATGAGATCAGAGCCAACGACTTCAAGTGCGCCAGAAAACCAGCCCAGTGCCTTTCCTGACACAAGAGTTTTACAAGGGCCATACCCAGAGCTCTCAACCTCTGGCTGGTGACCACAGTGCCCGTGAGCAGCCAGTGCCACAGCTGCACCACAGCTGCTCAAGTCATTTTTGGACACCACAGTGCTATGAATTATGAGTAAAACATGACTTGTCATCAAAAAACCGTGTTACTGCCATGTTTTTGCTTGAACTTGCAGAGAATCAAAGCACAGAAAGGCAACAAACCCGACTTTGGGAATCTTCTGATGTTCTTCCCCAGGGCTACCCATGTACTTGCAGAGCCACAGACATGCATTTTCCTAGAGAATTCTAAGAATCTCTGGATTCCAAATCAAAGATCTTTTAAAGAGTGTCTCTTGGATTATTTTTTTTATGAGATTGTGTGCTCTGTACTCAAATGGAGACTGATGGCAGTCTGACAGGGAATGGAGAGAACCAACCTGGGCTGCAAGAGGTGCCCCGAGTTCAGAATTCACAGCCTTTCCAGCACCTTCCAAGAAACTTACAGGCTTCTCCTGACACATCTGAAAAGGAACAATTAGGCTAGGAAGAGATCTGCAGCACAGAACACACACCTCGAGTGCTACGAAGCCTTTGGAAAAGCTCATCTCTGCATCCTGACTTCCAAAACAGTCCATATTTTGTTTTGTAGCTGCCCCAGGGCTGGCCCTGCTCAGCCTCCCTGCACAATCAGGGCCGGCTGTTGGGAGGGAGGGTGTGAGAAAGGGGCAGCACAGCCAGGGATGTGTGCAGAGTCACTCTGCTTAGAAAGCACAAGAGCGGTGACTCGTGTAATGCCGGTAATTTAATCAGTTAACTCATGCCTGCACAGCACGGGTGGAGGGGGCTGAAGAGCCATCCCAGTGCAGCTCTGCCAGCAGTCCCGGTAGAGTGGGACAGGGAGGGAGCAGGCTGGGAGGCAAAGCAGGAAGAAAACTAGGTTTCATTTAAAAGACACCACATGATGATGGTGGGATCTCAATTTATTCAGAGTTCCCAGTTCACTCTGCCCCCATCCCTGCAGCCCCAAATCTCTTTGCTCCAAGCTCTTCTTCATAACCCTGCTTGGAATCAGCAGGGACACAAACATTCATTTTTGAATGTTTCATCCTGGCTTCAGCTCAGGAAAACCTCAAACTGCCCTTCTGTGAGGGGTGTCCCCTCCACCCCAATCCCTGATGCCTGCAAGGGGAGAAACTACAGAACACTGAGCACTCAACTGAGCAGAACACTGAGCATTAACGATTCTGAACTTGCACTGTACTGACCAAAACGAAAGCACCAGCACCTTGTCTGCAGGCATGCATAAAGCAAGTGTTGAAGGGCATTGCTGTGCAGGCAGGCTGAGGTGGCTGCTGGCACCAGCGGTGCAGGGAGATCTCAGCTCAATAATCTCATCCTGGGGAGAGGGGAACCTTCCCAAACTGCACGGCCCGGGAACATCTCAGCACCAGGGAAACTGGAGCAGGAGGGAGGTGAAGCCCAGGTAGGCTACAACGAGCTTCAGGAAGGAGAGGAAAAAGGGAGAGAGGGGCCATCAAACCCAAGCAAATCAAACAGGAGGTCTGTGAGCTTAGAACGATCGCGGACTCAAGCAAGAGCTTCTCAACTGGTTCATTGAGCTGATTCAGTGTTGAGAAATCCCTCATCCTGCAGAAATCCCTCATCCTGCATGACTCCAGCCAGGACAGCAGGACCCACGAGGCCCAGGAAGGCAGCCAGTGAAAGCTGAGGAAGCAGCAGCTGGAAGGGAAGGGAAGCATCAGCTGCTGTAACACAATAAAAGCAGGTTGGGCGGGCCAAGCCCTGCATGGGGACAGGCACAGGCAGGAGCAGGGCAAGAGGGAGATACGGCATAAACTGTGTTTGGCAGGAGCTGGGAGGGCAAGGGCAGCAGGCAGGGCAGCCTGTCCAGGGCTGCTCCCCAGGGACCGACCCCGCGAGCTGCCGGGAAGTAAATCCCACTGCAAAATCCCGCCGGACGGGAGCACGCAAAGGGCTGCAGATGAAAGGACTATAAATAATCATCATAAGCAGAGCCGACCACAGAAGTCCCAGGACGAGAACATTTTCTTTTCGCTCAGTCAAGCAGTCCCACTTAACACTGTGATGCTGCGAAGCATCTGATGGTGCTTTTTCCAGAAGGGACTGATTTTTCATTCCACTAATCTCTGTAAGAGATACTCCCAATGCAACCTGAGCCTTCCAAAGCATGTGTCTTACACTCCACAAGCTTGGAAGCACAGCATAAGAAAGCACCAAGAAAACAGCCCATTTATCCCTCTTCAAGACATTCAAGGCAACAATTTGCTTGAAGATTCCAAGACACACTTATCTTTTAATTCAAAGATTAGAAAGATTCACCTTCCTGACACAAAAGATACGGGGAAGGGAAAGAATCTAGTTACGAAAAGGCAAAGAACAACCTGTTCAGCATCCCTGGTATTTTCCCCACCACCAAAACAAACCCGAACCAGCCCAAGTGCCACACACTGCACAAGCAATGGCTCACTGAGTTGGGAGCAATGTTTTATTCTGATGCTGAGTGGGCTGAGTATAAAGCAGACATTGAAAAACAAAAAAAACCCAACCACTTTTCAAGATAAAAGCAGAGTACTTAAAACTGGGCAGGTGCCAAGTGCAAGCTCCACAGCACTCCCTCAGCCTCGGAGCACCTGAAGGAACGAGCATTTTGGGCAACCCACTGGCAAGCCAAAGGCTACCACACGCAGCCAGCCACTGCCCACTTCAGCACACACTTGCTGAAGAACCCCTGCAACCAAGCAGGTTTTGACGCTGAGTAGGTTTTAGGGAGTTCAGGGTGTTTTTTAGGAGGTGATCTTTCCATTACAAAGGGTTCAGACCAGAGCACTGGTCTGGTAGGGACCAGGTGCCAACTCCTGAAGCCACTTCACAATTCTGCACCCTGATCTTGCCACAGGAGCACCTCAAGCCCCCAGGGATGAATTAACAGGTTTACCTCGTCCTCCTGTAAAGCACAGGACCCACCACAATGCCAAGTCAGATAAGCAGCTCTCCAAATAACACCCAAGTCCACAAGAGAAACAAGAACATTACAGAAAGCTGAGCTGGGAACCCAAAAAACCCTGGGTCTTTGCAAGATCTCAATATATCATCTCTACAAACACCCTAAAAGTCTTCCCCTTCCCCCACAAAAACATCAAACCCCCAAACCAACTGCACAAATGAGCCCTCCAGCTCCCTGGAAGTGTACCTCCCATGTACAAGATGGTACTAGCTTGCCTGCTATAGAGGGGGGGGGAAAAAAATCCAATAATAGTTTTTGGATACTATTTCTAAAAGAGGAAATTTTGAGATTCTCCACTGCTGAACACAGCTGTGTTGTGTCAGAACTGCAGGCGTGATTACCACTGGAAACAGCTCTTTGATGACTATCACACAGGAATATCTAAAACAAGTAGAAGCATGGAAACAAAAAGTGCTTTGCCACCCAGTTTCAAAACAAAATGCTGAAGATCACTGAATAATATATTAATGGGGTTGGTTGGGGTTTGGGTTTTTTTTTTGTAAAAGACCTCTCAAATAGGGCTGGACCGGTAGGAAAAAAAAGATTAAAGTCTGAAGGATTTTTTTAAAATTTAAATAAAATTACCTTGCCATTTCACATCCCCAAGCTTCTAAGTGAGAAAAACTCCTAGAAATCATTAAATTTTACCTCAATAGTACCTAAAACCCCACCAAGGCTAAGAGCAGCCTGCACCTCCAGTTGGCAGGCTACAAAAGGCAGCTTCTCCTCTCAGCATTGCCCGTCCTGTTTGACAACTGCACATGTCTACCAGCAGCAGCTCCCTAATCTCACAGTGCAGCTGCTTCATTAGCAGCTGCCCTGAAGCTCTCATCAATGCTGGTGTGACAGCCAACATCACCAGCACACCGTTAAAATCCGATGTTACTCGAGGAATATTATGGACAGTAAGAGCGATTCCTTCCAAATGCATCCACCCCTCATTTAAAGCCTGTACAGCATGGTTTGAGACACACAGGGCTATTCTGTACCTGGGGGGGGGGGAGAAAAACAATATATTCCTTTTTGTGTGGTGGGACAACAAACCCAGCAAGGCTTCTGTGATTTACTGGGAAAGTACTATGGGACTCATGTCATTTTCTAATCAAAACACACCATGGCAGCCACCAATAAGCAGGATCTCACGGTTAAGAGAGGTGTAAAAGCAGGCTGATGTGGTTCTTCCCACACAGGAGCTCACAGGGAGGCAGGCAGACCCTGGCTGAGCTTCCAAAGGTTACTCCAGACCAGACACAGTGACGCAACTTGCTCAGTCTGCCACGCCAGACCTCATATCCCACAGGTACCAGACAGAGGCACACAGTGATCCTGCAGGAAATCACTCAGCACGCCCTCCCCAGCGGCTGCAAATGATGAATTAAGGCCCCAAGGACACAAGCAGGAGGTCTCAGCCTGACAGAGGTTTTTACAATTAAGGACAACGCTCACGGTTCTGTTTTTTAAGAATGACGGTGAACTCGAGCTCCGAGTTTCCCATCCCATCCATCTGCGCTGGAAATTCTTTTCTCTTCGTGCTGTTTGCAGAGCAGTCGTGTTTTTCATTTCCGTGGGAAGCAGCAGCCTGGGATTTTCACTTGCAGGCTCAGAGAGAGGCCAGGAGAGCCTCCCAAAGCCTCCAGGCTACACAAGAGAAACGCTACCTAATAAGCCAGAAGTTTTCCGGCACGCTAACAATTCTGAGCGGCAAACAACAGTTTCCAAGGCTTAAACCTACAGAAGGGGCTATTTGAGTGTGTGAAAAGCAGCGATTAATCCTTCTACCAACTCAGGGCAAGCACCACAAATAGCAGCTGGTTTTTGCAGCAAAATACCACGCGGTTCCAGCTCTCTCCACCCCCCAAAACAAGCGCTCTGCCATGTATAGTATTCCCCAAAGGCGTCACGCAGTGGCATCAGCATCCCAAGGCAGAGCAGGAGAAAACCTGGGAATTTAAAGGGCACGCAGGAAGCGATAGAAGGCTTTAAAAAGCCCCTTTTTATATAACTTCACTGAACAACTGCTGGCCATTAAGAGCCCTGATCTCTTCGCTGCTCGTGTCGAAACCTGCAAAATGTAAATCAAGCCTTTCGGAGGCCAACTAAAATAGAGTCTCCCCCCCCAGGGCTCCGCAAATACCACGGCGAAGCCGCTGCGGGCGCAGGGCCGGCCCTTCCCAGCCCGGGCTCCGCACGCCTGCCAGGGACACACCCCGAAACACCGGCCCGGGCGCCGGAAAAGCTCCCCTGGACGCCTTAATTACCATTTCTGGGCGTTTTTAAATCGCAGCCGCTGCCAGGCAGAGCCTCACGTGCGTGCGAGCATCCTGCCCTGCGCCGCGGCGGTTCCCGAAGGGAAGGCAGCGAACCGCAGCCTCGTAAAGCTTTAATGGGATAACCGGCAAACCAAGGGCATCGCCGCGCCGGATGAAACGGAGCGCCTGCGTCCCCGGTGGTACAAACCACCTCCTCGATTTAAAAGCACGTTTTATAGCCCTGCCTTCTGGGGGGGGAAAAAAAAATTAAAAAAAGGTGGTTTTCTGTACTAACTCAAAAAAAAAAAAAAAAGTCTCATCTGCTCCAAACAACAGGAGAATCAAGCCAGGGCTGAGTACAAGAACTGGCACCTCGCCTGGGTTTCCTTGTAAATGCCTTCAAATGGCAGTCATGCCCCAAACCACGCTTCGCAGGCAAAGTATATATAACCAGGCATCATCGCTCCCCTCAAAGCCAAATAAAGGACTGAGCGGGCAGAGAAGGGGGAGGCGAAGGAGACAGGCAGCCCACTTTAACAACCAACTGCTTCATGAGTTTTCTCTTTATTTTATACACACAAGACAACCCCCAGCTCGGTGACACGGGTTTCTAGGCTGATCTACTTTAGGGATTTCAGGAGCCAACATGCTTTTAACACGGGCAACCAGCAACTTCATCTCCCTCCTTGTGAAAGGCAGGCTAGCAGAGGGCTGCTTCCAGCACTGAACACCAGCTCCTCTTCCCGGGCCACGAGAGAAGAGGTCGGAATTGGGTCTTTCCTGCCTACCCAGCTAGTCCTGAATTCACAGCTGAGGCCACCAGCACCATCAGTCAAGCACATCTCCTGGGCACTGTCCCCTGCTGACACGCAGCGGGCAGTCACCCGCACCGGGAATGCCAGCCCAGAGCGCTCCTGGCTCGCAGGCTGCGGATGAAAGCAGGGCTGCTCTCAGCAGAGACGGGGTCACCCCAGCACGGAACAGCCACCGGCGTGCTGAGGACACCGCCTCTTTTTGTCCGAGGAACAAAACACCGGGAAGCACAAAAGCTGAAATCGAGCACATCCGGCCAGAGGGTAAAAGTGGTGGGGAAAAACGAGAGGTGGCTCTAGAGTGGTCAGTTGGGAAGGTCGTGCGAAGGCACACACAGAGGTGGACAGAAAAGGTGTAGGAACAGCAGAAACAGCACACAGAAATCAGAGCTGCAGGAAGAAAAAGCGAGAAACTGCTCAGGAAAATTACACAGCATCTGAAAAAAATGCGAACCTTTGCCCTCCAAAAGTACTCCGTGTACCCCCACGCTGTTTCTTTTCCTCTTCTTCCAGTGTTCAAAGGAGCAGCTTTAACACACGGCTTTGTTTTGGTGCGTTAGGGCTCTAAACAGCAAAGCTGCGCTCAAAGTGCTGGGGAAATGCCAGAACTACCCCAGCGCTCCCAGGACACAAAAAAAAAAAAAAAAAAAAAAAAAAAAAAGGGCAGGAACTAACTACATACAGTAATGCCTTGGCTTCCATCTTCCATTTGGGGCACCGCTGCCCCAAAGTCCTGTTTTTTGGGAATATATGGGAACATGGTGGGAGGGCAGTGTTGGAGGAAAAAAATGACTGGCTGGGTGAAGTCTAAATCAGAAATGATTCAACCTGAGGAACTGGAAAACGGGGTAAGCCAAGGGATACTTTAAGAAAGGTGGAAGAAGGGACACAGTGGTTCTCCCCCCTCCTCTCACCCACTAACCTAATTATGCAGACACCACCCTGTGAAGGGGTTCAACTCCCCCCTTCTCCTGATTTACAGCTGCAAACTCATGTCTCTAGGCCTCTTGGGGGGGGGAACGACTCTTACTCAGGGGGTCTTAATACTCTCTAGTACAAAGAGAAACAGCTTTTATAACTCCAGATGCTCCTGGTGCAGGGAGTGGTAATTACCCCAATTCCCCTCTCTGCAGGGAGCACCCTAATTTCTGGGCCCTGATCTCCTTTCCAAACAACTCTGGGGATGCAAGCCTTTAACTCTCAGCAGTAGGGATCTGTGTTGTGTTTTTCTGTATCAGGCTACTTGCTGGCATCCAGTCCCAAAACTAAAGTTTTTTTGAATCTTTTACAACTCCCAGTTTAAAACAAGCTTAAAGAGCCCCACATTCCCCTGTTGGCAACAGCCCCGCAGCTCTTACTGACCTTTCGCAGGCTCCTCTGAAATGTTACGACTGTTCTACACGGGCTGAACGCGGCTGGATGTTAATCAAGACATCTCAGACCGCCAAAAACCTCAGCACAGGGCAGCACCTGCAGGCTGACAGCCTGGAGCTGACACTGCTGGTCCTGAAGGGGTGCAAAGCAGCACTGAGCACTCGGGACACCAGTGCTTCCAGAAATGACTGCAGCACCAAACAAGGACAGGGGTCTGAGCACAGAGCTTACTCCTCCAAGACCAGGCACAACTGACTGCATGGCAGGGCTTTGTGTCCCAGGATGCCTTTACATCCTACTGAGTAGGTAAATACTTGTCAAGCTCTTTGCCTCCTTCTCTTAGCGACGCCAATAATTAAGTGTCCCAAAGACCACGGTGCCCGCGGGCACCCAACAGCTCACACAAAGAAAGATGGTTTGACCTCCCAGAAGCAGAGCAGAGCAACACTGCAAAAGAGTTTGGGGCACTTCAGTCTAAAACTGCACTCGCAGTACTCGAGAGCTCTTCAACTTGCCATGAACAAAGCGACACACACAGAGCTGTACAGGAACATTTACAGCACGTGCACAGAGAGCTTAATGCCCCGCTGTTAGTCACCGAAAAACTAACTCCTGCCACCAACCACCGTGCCCACAGCAAGCTTCTGGTTCTTAAAAGGCTTTACACTACGGACACCCCATCCAAAAACCTAACTGGGAAAAAAACAGGTTTAAAAAAAAAAAAAAAAAAATCCCCCTCAAATATGTGAAGGTCAGCCAGGCAGCTTTTGCTTAGAAGTTGTACTCTGGTTGAAAAACATGGCAGAGCAAATTCACAGAGCTACAAGATCCTGCAAACAAACCCAGAACCCAAGGGAATGTGTTGCAATACCGCAGTATTTCCAAGATGAAGTTTTTTCATCAAAGAAATGTGCGGGTTTCCTCAAAGCCCAGGACGCAGCACACTGTTTGCTCCAGTACACTGGAAAAATACTGCTGTTTTTCAAAGCACACCCACACACACACACACAGGTGCACAAAAGACAGCAGCAATACAGATATGCCCATAAAGTTTTGCCTTGATAACAAGAATTATGATTTCTATTAAAAAAAAAAAAGTAGAGATCAAATCTCAGCTTACCAGTTTTTCCAGGAGTCCCGAAGAAAACATTCCCAATGTACAAAGAAACAAAGAAAAGAAGATAACAAGGCCTTAATAACCTACCTCCCCTTATCTGATCAACGAGACAGACTTACATGGTAAATTTATTTTGAAGCTCCTAAGACAAAGGAACACTCCAGGCTACTGGGGAACATCATCGTGGTCACCAGGTGACCTCAGGGACAGGACTCAGTGCCATCATCTCCATCTCACCAGCACAGGTGGGAGCTTTCACACCACCTGTCCTCAGGCTGTGAAACCCAAGACTCAGCTCCCCCAAATCTTTTTCCCTCTGAATTACGCTGTTAACGATGCTAAACTTAAGGCTCAACAGCTGCCCTTGATTAGAAGCTGTGAATGGTTGCAGCGGGGCCTTCTTTAATTTTTCTTTGATTTAATGACATGATGATATAAGCTGTGGTTTCAACTTTCCATTGGCTGGCTCACCTTCTAGTTGTAAACCATTACCCATTCAGAAATTAATGAAGAGAAGAAAAGAAAAGCTCGTCCACAAACCAAGGCAAAGGCTTACAATACTTTATCCCAGAGGAATCTCTGGGAAGGTAAATTAATCAGAAAATCCACCTTCCTTTTCTGACTGGCTGTGATGGGTTCCTCAGCAATGCTGACTGCTGACACACCTAACCCACCCAGCAATTACAGGAAAACACTGCCCCGGGGATAAGAGGATACAGAGCAGATGTGCCCTCGCACACACACGCGATTTTCCACAGTGCTCACCACTTTTCAAACCGACATCTCCCACCTGGACCACAAGCCTGCTGCCTGGAAAACTCCAGGATCCAACCTGGGGCTTGGCAGTGCTGGGTTACGGGTTGAGCTTGATGATCTTAAAGGTCTTTTCATAGAATCCTGGAACGGCCTGGGTTGGAGGGGACCTTAAAGCCCATCCAGTCCCACCCCCTGCCATGGGCAGGGACACCTTCCACCAGCCCAGGTTGCTCCAAGCCCCGTCCAACCTGGCCTTGGACACTTCCAGGGACGGAGCAGCCACAGCTTCTCTGGGCACCCTGTGCCAGGGCCTCACCACCCTCACAGGGGAGAATTTCTTCCTCATACTATTCCAACCTAAATAACCTGATGATTCCTGGTGCATGGGGCAGCACATGATCACAGTGAGCACACCACTGCCAACTGCCTCTGGCAGCACGGGCTGCTCCTCTCACAGAGCAAGAGCACATCCAACCCAGACTGCAATGGAGCATTCCCTGCAATATTCACTGGAGCAGGCTTAAAATAAACTTCACCTAGCACTGTTGGGCAGCTGCAAGTACACCATCAGCTGAGGGGTGGAGAGCCAGGGCAGGGCCAGACCCTCGGCTGAGGGCACCCCTGACACAGCTGAGGGGTGCAGGAACCATTGACTTGGACCAGGAGAACACAGCTGGGGACCTGCACAGCGAGGATCTGCTTACACCCCCCAAACCCTGTCCTGGAGGTGCCCCGTGAGTGGGGCTGTCTCTCAGCACGGAACCCCAGAATGGGTCAGGCTGGAAGGGACCACAGTGGCTCATCTGGTCCCACCTCCCTGCTCCGGCAGGGTCATCCCAGAGCACATGGAACAGGATTGTGTCCAGACTGGAATATCTCTGTTGAGGGAGATTCCACACCCTCTCTGTCTCTGTTCCAGAGCTGGGTCACTGCACAGCAAAGAAGTTCTTCCTCATGTCCAGGTGGAACTTCCTGGGCATCAGTTCCTGCCCATGGCCTCTTGTGCCACTGCTGGGTCCCCCGAGCAGAGCCTGGGCCATCCTCTGACACGCTCCCTTTGGCTACCAATATACATTAATGAGATCCCCTCTCAGTGTCTCTTCCCGAGGCTGAACAGCCCCAGCTCCCTCAGCCTTTCCTGCTCCCAGAGATGCTCCATCCCTTCAGCATCCTCACAGCCTCTGCTGGAGCTCCAGGAGCTCTGTGTCCCTCCTGTCCTGAGGAGCCAGAGCTGCTCCCAGCACTGCAGATGTGCCTCACAGGGCCCACAGAGGGGCAGGATCCCCTCCCTGACCTGCTGGCAGTGCTCTTCCTGATGCACCCCAGGATCCCACCGGCCACCAGGACCCGCAGCTCCGTCCCCGCCACCCCCATCCCTACCGATGCCCCAGGTTACTGCCCCCAGGCGCGGCCCCCTGCCCGCCCTTACCCAGGTGCAGGGTGAGGTTGACGGCGGTGGGGTGCTGCACGCCGGCCAGCATCGTGCGGCTCTGCCACCAGGTCGCGTCGGCCGGGCTGTTGTAGTCGGTGAGGAAGGCGGCGCCGTGGCTCAGGTGCGGCTGGGCGGCGTCGCAGAGGTGGCAGGACTGTGTGACGCCGGTGACCCCGGTCTGCACGCAGTACTCCTCGGCCGGCGCCCCGCACGTGTGCGTGGCCAGCACCGTGGCGTTGAACGCCGCGTTCACGAACTCGGGCATGCAGCGCTGCGCCCGCCCGCTCCGCTCGTCCGCGCACTCGTCCATGGCGCCGCCGCACCGCGCGGGCACCCACAGCCACAGCACCCACAGCCACAGCGCCCGGCGCTCGCCGCCGCCGCCCCCTCCCATGGCGGGGCCGCGGGTCCGGCGGGGGCGCGGTGTGCGGGGGGTGTCGCTCGCTCGCCGGGTGCCGCCGCTCCGCTCCGCGCCGGCCGCGGGCTGGGACGGGCGAGGCCCGGCGAGGCGAGGCGGGGCGGGCGCGGGGCAGGCCGGGAGCGGAGTCCCGCGGAGGAGCGGGGCCAGGGCCGCCCCCGCCGCCCGGAATGCGCCGCCTTAAAGCGGCGATGGCGCCGGTGGGGCCGGCCGGGGCTGAGGGGGGGATCGCCCTCAGGGCAGCGCGGGCACCGCCTGTGGCGGCGGGAGCGGCCCCCGCGAGGCTGCCCCTCGCACAGGGTCATTTTGGTTGGAAAAGACCTCGATCGTCGAGATCATCGACAAAAGGACCAAGATTATCGAGTCCAAGCCCTGACCCATCGCCACCTTTTCACCCAGCCCGGAGTGTCGTGCCAAGTCTTTCCTTAAACACCTCCAGGGATGGTGAGTGCACCACCTCCCTGGGCAGCCCGTTCCAGCGTTTAATCACGCTTTCTGTGAAGAAATTCTTCCTGATGTCCAACCTAAACCTCCCCGGCATAGCTTGAGACTGTGTCCTGTCCCTGGTTGCCTGGGGGAAGAGGCCAATCCCATCTGGCCTCCACCTCCTCTCAGGTGGTTTATAGAGAGCCAGAAGGTTCACCCTGAGCTCCCTTCAGGCTGAGGCCCCCCAGCTCCCTCAGGCGCTCCTCATCAGAGTTGTGCTCCAGTTCCTTCTCCAGCTCCTCAGTGTCCTTCCTGAGGTGAGGAACCAGAACCAGACACAGCCCCCGAGGTGCGGCCTCACCAGTGCCATTGGCCTTCCTGCCCCCCTGGGCACACGGTCGCTCGTGTTCAACCAGCTGTCAACTGGCACCCCCACGTCCTTTCTGTCATTTAAACGCTTTTCATAGGAAAAAAAACACAAACGTTTCTTGAGAAATGTTGGAAAAGCGGTTGTGCTTCGCCAGACAGACGGTGCTTAACCTGGCTGGTTTGTGCCATGCAAGGGTGTGACGTGAAGTGAGTCTGAGGGGACTCGCCTCAGCTGCTGTAATTTTTAATGAATTTTGGTTATTGCCGTGCCTAAGCCCAGATCTCCAGGCTGCTGAGAAGCATCGGCACAGTCAGACCTGGTCAAAGGCTGCATTATGGCTTTCAGCTGTCATAAGATCTTCCTGTGGCTTTTCAGGTTGAGGAGCTGTGTGAAGATTGTGTAAAATCCAGGAATCCTATAAAGCCAAAATATCCCTGCCCATGGCAAGGGGGTGGACTCGATGGCCTTTAAAAGGTTCCTTACGACCCAAACCATTCTACGGTTCTATAAAGCTGCTTTTACAGGAGAAAGTGCCTCCAGAAGGCTGCTCAGGAAACAGGAAACTACTCCTCGAGATAGAAACTGATAGGGGAGTCAAGGAAAGGCTTTGTAAACTTGCTTATATCCTGAGAAAACCTGAATACAGCATGTAGCTGAAAGAACTGGAAAAAAAAATACAGTCTATATTTCTTCTGGGGAAAAAAAAAAATCCATTTCAAAGCACACAGGTAGGGCCATCCTCAACATTTTATGTGAAGTCATCCCGGCCATTTCCAGGGTACTGACTCTAGTAAATCCTGAGAAAAATATATCTGCTGCTATTTAATATTTGCCATCAAAATCCACTCCACACTCTTAGTGCAATTTCACCTCGACACACATAATTAAAGCGCTCAGATCGAGAGATGCAATTATATTTCAATTGGTAAACCTACACTCATTTAACTGAAACTCAAATTAAGTCTCATATCCCTATAAATACAGGACTTGTGCTTTCCTTTTAATATCTCACCTACTAAAATAATCCATCAAAGCGTTGCAGCGTATTCCCCACACACCCACTTCCTTCCCAAGGCAGAAAAAAAGCACCCTCACGTAAAATAATTGGGCCTTGAAAGCACAGAACCTGGAGAACTTGTGTGGCTTTGCAGTGCTTGTGGGGTGAATAATGATAAAAAATGTCTTGGTCGATAAATTGTTACGACTGGAAACTCCCACAAAGCGGAGTGAGTCATCCTGCAGGGCAGGAGTGGCCTGAAAGGAAGGAAGGAAGGACTGTTTGATAGGATGGGCACCTACAGTTAACCAGCTGTTCAATGGGAATATTTGTGGATAAGGTTCATGTCTGTGCTGGGCTTAGACAGCACAGTCATGAAGCTTATCCACAGATATTAACTGTAAATTAACAGTAAGTTAACTGTAGAAATCAGTATGTTATTGCTTTCTGTTCTTTTATCGGTACCCAGAGCAGGTTAAATGAATGAGAACAAGTGGGGAGACAGTAAGAACAAACAGAAGAACTGCAAAAAAGGAAAAGCAACACAAAAACCCAAAAGGAAACAGCTTTTGTAAAAGCAGCCCTTACAGGAAATTCTGTCAGCTCTCAGAAGGCCAGAACTCCCAAGGCTGGCAGTCTCTCTTAGAAAAGACCTCTTTTAGAGGGAAAAAAAAAAAAAAAGAGTAAGAAAAGCAGTGTTTTCTTTCCTTTTGATTAAAAAAAAAAATTACAAATGAAGAGCACCATTGGTCTCTGTCCTTCTGCAGCAGCTCAAACCAAGCACTAGCACACCTCTGCACCAAGGTATTTGACCCACTTGGGGCTTAGGAGGTCCAGAGTGTTTTTAGGAGGAGTCACAGGGCAGCACTCACTTTAAAAGTGTTTCAGTCTTCCCACAGTTATTTAGCATCAGCATCTTATTCACGGACAACATTTGTGCATTTGGGAAAGGAAAACCCCAAGGGAAAGTGCTCAGGAGTTTCAGCCTGGGATCCCAGACCTTCATGGCTCCCTGGGTGTCAATTTAATTAAAACAGGGAAGCCACCCAAGCAAGCTTAGGAAATGCCTCCTGTCACAATCTGGCTGGTTTGGGGAACCCAAGAAGAAGTTTCCAGCAGCTTTCCTGCCCTGCTCTTTGTCATGCAGGGGCTCCCCACCGGCCCCACGATGCAAACAACAGTAATCACAGCAGACATCCCCTCCCCGGCCACCAAACAGCCCCTCTTTTGCATATTATCCCAAAAAACTTGTACAGCGGCTGTGGGTAGTTGCTGTAAAAGCGAATAAAGATCTACCTCTGAATCTCTTCATGTGAGGTAATATCTGCATCTTAAAAGTTTCTGCAAACCCGGGAGAAATGAAAAACAAAAAAGCTGATTATTTTATCTCTTTCCTCAATTGGGGTCTGGGATGTTGCCTCATTTTCTCTCATTAATACTGTAATGTTAGGGGAAAAAATATGCTAAAACAAAAATAAAACATGAAAGGCCTGCACAGCTTTTCATCTCCTTATGGTGGATCCAAACACAGCTCATCCTTTTTACTTTTTTCATGTGTATGAGCTGAATTTGTAATCTTTTCTTCCTAGCAGATAAGATTTGTACATGTTATCTTCACTCTTTTTATCCTGTGGTGTAGTCCTGGGCTGAATTTAACAGCCCACATCTTGCAGTCTGTGTTAGACCACGGCAGTGACATCAGAGGGACCTAAGCCAGACCAAATGATACTTCCTTCCCCTCTCCAAGCCCTCCCCTTGGCTGTCCCATACCTTTCCTGCTGGGAAAGGGCCATGCATGGGTGGCTGCATTCAGCCTGGCACTTCCCTTCCCTTCTCTGGGAATTCAGCCACCTTCACCTTTGCGCTCTGCAGGGTCCACTGATGGGTGCTGTGCCACCAAAAACACCCAGCAATAATTAGGTTTCCAACACACCAGTGAAATTCTCTCTGTAAAGAGCAGGACTCAGATCCACTCGGGTCATGCCTGAGTCCTGTTCTTCCGTGACTTGCATATCTCCATAAATCCTTCCCAGGCAGGAGCTGGGGCTGTTTACACTACAACATTCCCAGTGGAACTGTCTTCCAGGCCTGATAACATGTACTGTGTGTGTTGAGGGTGCTCATGGCTGTCTCACCACGAAGGGTGTTGACCTGTGTGACCACAATGGGGTTGTTTAACAAATATCCTTCCTGACCTTCCAGAAGAATTCCCAAGATTGTTTTCAACAGAAAGCTCGATAACTTCTTTTGCCCAGTGCCAACAGGGCTGAAATGTTCTTCCCAGTTAGTTCTTCCTAATTTATGGTCACAGCCTCTCTTTCCATGGCACCATCTGCCACCCAGTCTTGCTGTGACCATTATTTTATTAATAGCAAATAGTGTAGCTGTTCTATCTATTGTAAACCCCTCTGTTCCTTCATAAAAATTGGCTACTCAGAACAACCTCGATTCAAGTGCTTCCCTCATTGTAAGAGCTCACCTTTGTAAGCCTGATGTTCTTTAAGCCTCATTTTCCTTTGCTTGCCACTCTTGGGACCCCAGCTCACTTCACCCTCCCCTGCATCCCCTGTGCCTCTGTTGATGGTCAGGCAATGACCAGCTGAGAGGACAGAGGACACATTCTCTGTACTGAAAGCCCCCCTGCCACCAAAAACTAAATAGACAAAAGAAACCATTCAGGGAAAATCTGTTCAGTCGCTGTAGCCAAGAAGCAAAATCATAAAAAAAAATAAAATAGTTGGAATGAACAGAATCTTCTGAAAATATAGCTATCAGCTCTACAGAGTCTCTGCAAAGCTACCAAGTATTCAGGATGCTTAGGTAGATGCTTGCAAGAACACTAAAAGGTTACTTTTGACATCAAGACCGCTCCTCTGTGAAACATCAATCCCTTGATCTGCTCTTCAGAAAGAACAAAGAGTCACCCTGAAATACATGCAGTGGCTCTCATACAAATTGCCCTTGCAAATTAAAAAAAAAAAAAAAAAGCATCTAAATTTGCCATTAATCCCAATCCAGAAGGCAGAGCATTGGAACCTCATTCATTAGGAGGAAGTGAACTCCTGTTTCCTTCTGTGTCCGTGTTTTTTTGAATAATAAGAGAATTTATCCTCCCAGTTTGAAGCATGCTGTGTGTAAACACTCACACAGCTACTTATGGATTATCAAAGCAAAGAGGAAAATTGAGATTGTTAGGGAAGGAAATGGTATTTTTAAACTCATCACTGGATAGCATAAACAATGGGAAAATATATAAAATGCTGTATAAATAGACTGTTTCCTGCTACAGTCTCGTATTTTTCCTTTTTGAAGTTCCAGCAGCAAGCTACCTAAGGAGGAGATTTGGAAACATATTACAGTAACAACTCCTTAGGCAAGAAAAACCAGTAGTTTTTATAGCTGTAAGCCACATTTTGCTTTCTGGAGTCCTCAACATACTTCCCCCCATTTTCCTGACACTCGGGTCATGGAAATACCAGAGGGACAAAGCCAAGCGTTCAGCAAAATGGAGGGACTGCAAAGGGATGGGACATTCTGAACCCTGCATCCTGCTCTTTGACTCATCAGATCTTTAAAGAATGGGAAATCTGTAGCTTCTGCAACTGGCATTCATTTCTTCCATTTTGGAGCCCAGGAAAATTTAATTAATCAGAGAATTTAATTAATATGAAAAGCATTTATCGGAGTAGACCAACCGCGACATTGATCTGGCAGTTCATCTTCGATACACTGATTTACCTTCAACTACAAGCACATTATTTAGGTCACATGAAAAGTTAAAATCAAGAATTAGCATGTTGAGTTCTTAAGCAATGAATTGTAATTGTTTTTGATGGAGTTAACCTACAGTGAACACCAGGGGAGGGTGCAGAGGACAGGCTGCACCTTTATAGGATGGCAATGTCAGTCCCTCCTGCCCCTGTTTTCTCAGATTCCTGTCAGTGAAAGGTCTTTTAGTTAGCATTGAATCAACATTAGAGATTTAGATACCATTTTAAATCACAGAATGCTCTTTAAAACCTCCCGTGTTTGTTCTCACAGTGAAGTTCGTTGCACAACGGGTAAATTGGGTTCGATGGCTTTTGCCAGGTGGGTATCCCTCAGGGACACTCCCGTCCAATTCACTGACACAAATGTAAACCTAATTCCCCACACAGTACCTGAAAGCATCATAAGCTTCCAGGTAATCACCAAGAGTTCTTTTCAGCTCACCTTCATTTGGGAAGTGCCCAAGGCCAGGGTGGAGGGGACTTGGAGCAACCTGGGCTAGTGGAAGGTGTCCCTGCCCATGGAATGAGATGAGCTTTAAGGTCCCTTCCAACCCCAACCATTCTGGGATTTTATGAGAATATTTAAAGTTCTTTTCTTTTTCCTGCTCCACCTCACATTTATATCTTCCAGCCATTCCTTGCCCTCCCTGGAATTGAGGCTGTAAGTCCCAAAGGGAACAAGCAGCAAGAGCTTCTCCTGCTTTCTTATCCTGCAGAAGTCAGGCTTGAAAGCTTTCACTGGTGTTCACCTCACCTCCCGCTCACCTGAGGACAAGAACAGGTGCCCCTGGTTTTAACCAATCCCATCTCCCAGGGCAAGAGGCAATAACAACCCTTCCCTCACTGGAAGCCACATGGCCAGGTCCCAGTTTAGCAACATCTGGCTTTCCAAGCATGGAAAACAGCAGGAATAACCCAGCACAGCTGACACGTGACTGTGTTAGTCCCCACTGAGGCACAGCACACACTGAGCATTCTTCTCATGCTGAACCCAAACACTCCCGCTCGTGTTCCCTTCCAGCTCCCAGATGTTCTCCCAGTGTGTTCCTCTCCTCGTATCCTGTGGTGGGGGCTGCCAATTTACTCAGAGTACAGAGAGGAGTCAGCTCAGGGGAGCCATTCATGCCACGAGGTGAGGGAATTTTGCAGGTCTCTTGTGAAGGGGTGAGGAGCAGCCCCAGTGGCACAAAGCAAGAGGTGCTCGCATTGCTTGTCAGTAAAGATTCCTCCTGCTGCCCTGCATGGCTGGAAGACCACTGGGAAAAAAACATATTTCATGCTCATTATTAGGCTATGAACATGCCAATAATTTTTTTTTGCTGTCTGTTTGGGGCACTTACAGACTTGTCAGTGCTAGTTCTCTGTAAACTGGTTTGTGGGATCAGCAGCAACAGGCACAGTCAAAGCTCTTTGGTAGATAAGACTTGTACAGGTTTATTCTGAGACGTTCCAGGACAATTGTAATGGAAAGGAAACATCTGATGAGCTGTACTGATAACAGCTGATATTATTCAGTGAATGTCTGGAGCAGTGCAAATCTGGTGTGCGCTGTGGAACAAACAGAGCAGCTTAGAAAAGGAACGAAGGGACGAGCTGAGAGATGGGGTGTGTCAAAGCCACATTTCCTGGAGCTGGTAGAGTTGGAATTCTGCTGTAAATGGCCAGTCTGAGGAAAGATCACCAGGGATGGCACAGCACAAGCACCCTGGTTAGGCATGTGCAGTCCCAGAGCCGTCGAGGAGCAGAACCCACCTTTGTACCAGGCCTAAAATAGGGAGGTACCACCTGGTTAATACAGAGCACTTGTGGCCATAACTCCTCTGGCTCTCTCCCGTGTATCTTTGATGCAATCCATGATGATGTGCATCCTGAGGATCCAGGAGAACTCTTGAGATCACTAGGCCAATGACCTACATGTTGTATTTAACAGAGCAGGATTTCACCAAGGGTCTCTCTCAATCACTCCCTGGGATAACATGAGCGTCACTAAGCACAGGGTGTTGTGGTTGGAAAGCCTTTTTTCTTAGAAAGACAACTAATGCTTTCTTTCAAGACTTCTGTTATGTAAACACTTTCAGCTCAAGATTCAGTTCCCAGCCTTCTCTTGGATAAGTCACCGAGGCTGAAGTCTCTTCCTTGGACCTATTTTTGGCCTTGGACACTTTGTGATCACTTTGAACTCTCTCCAAATTTTTCAGAGTGTAAAAATGCTGGATGTGAGAATTGGGTACATTTTGGAAGCAATCCTTCCATTAGCATATGCAGCACTAACATAAACGTTTTTTATCCACACATCTTTGCAGCCACCACGTGTTCACCTCTTTTTCTCCCCTTATTTATTTACAGTGATTTTTAGGTCCTCTGTAGAGAATGCTTTCTGCAGATCTGGTTTTTACTAAACTTGCTTTCCTGACAAAGATCCTTCACTTGGAACAAAACACTGAGCTACCTGAATTGTTTAGACAGCTTTGTATATATTTGAGTCCCAGGCAATGAGGGAAGGAGCCATCCCTTAAAATGTAAATTCAGGAAGCAGCCTTTGGGACAGCCTCCACACTCCTGTGTTGCTCACTTGTAGGTGTTGGTTACTGTGGCCACCTGATGTAGCCATTCTTTTTAATGTATGGGGTTTTTTAAAGTCTCTTTTAAAGTGACACAATCAGCCTGAATCCCAGAGGTTTTTCTTTGGAAAAAAAAATTAAGACTCAATTCTTTTAAAACTTCGTTGAGCAAATGGAATTTGAAACACTCAAAGATAAAATTTCTGAGTTTTGAAAAAAACTTCAGTCTCGGACTTTGTCCTGAGTGAGGGAAGAAAAAGAAACCTTCATCTGAAGCTCTCGAGAGCCTGCAAATATGAAAATGCTTTCACATTTGGCTGTTGATTTGTTTTACTTCGTTATTGGTGCTGCACCCTGAGAATAAAGATTATCAAACGGCAGCTGCAATTCGTAAGCTGACTTTTCTCCTCAGGGGTTTGACTTTGTTTTCCTCACGTTTCAGGTCACAGCCAGCTTGAGAAACTGCAAACCCCCCAGCAGAGCAGGTGAGGGCCCTCTGAGCATCCTCTGTTCGTCTGTTCAGTCGGCAGGTGTTGCTGTTTACTGTGAATTCTGGGAACAAACTGGTGCTCCAGGGGCAGACTCGCTGTGGTTCTCCCGTTGTGGTGATCCGTGGCAGTCACCAGCACCTGCAGAGGAACGTGATTTACGCCGATTTACACACCCCCAGCATCGGTGTGGGCTGCACCTTCAGCTTGTCCCGAATATCCACGCCCTCCTGGAGGTGGCAGTTGCTCTGACTGATGCCCTGGAGATGGTCCTGAGGCTGAGGGTCTCCCCAGTGCCTCTCCTGGGCTGGAAAAGTCGGGAGTTCTTGTCAATCCCTTCACCAGGCGCTGTTTCTCTGCAGGGCAGGGTTGGGGCAGGATAAGGGCACTGCCCCCTGCTCCCTGTTCATCCCTCCAGCCCAGCAGGGCTGCTGGCTCTCTGCTGGGCTCCTACAAGAGCACCTCACCCACCTGACTGCGCCACATCTGCAGACGCAGGTGGGGGATTCTTTAACCCCTCTCCCCTGTCCCCTCTGCCTGCTGCCCTGCCCAAAGGCTGAGCGAAGCCAAACTCCGTTCCTGAGGCATTCCTGAGCCTCCTGCCAGCTCCACTCGCCAAACCAAATGTCTGCAGTGGCCCTCAGGGAGGGGGCTGAGCCCTCCCGTGGCAGCTGTGGAAAAGGTCACGCAGGAAACAGCAGCAGTGCTGCTCAGCTGCTGGCCCGGCGCTCCAGGCATGGATGGCAGCGTGGTTTGCACCGGGGTTCAGAGCTCTCTCCTGGCTCTGCCAGGTTCAGCTTACAAACTCAGGAATTAGCAAAACTTAGCTGATTAATTGGGGTTTGTTCCATCCACTTTGGTTATTCTAACTGAGAGGGGCCTCAAGGCCTGTGACGCCTGAAAACCTTTCATTCTGTCAGTCTGCACATTCTGTCTCTCCTGCAGAAATCCATGTTTATAAGCAGGGGGGCCTTCCAGGAGATTATAAATATCTAAAAGCCTACAGTTGTGTCACAGTCAGGGATGTACCAGAAATCTTCCCACCTGGCTTCTCCTAAGAACAAACCCGAGCAGTTTCCATTGCTGTGCTTGATTTTCATATTATAAGTAGTTATTAATAAGGTAACAATTGTTCCATGGGGAAAGAAGGTGGTTTTGGTTGAATAGTTTGGGGCTTGTTTTCCAGGTGATTTAGCACTTTGTAAGCACTCTGGAACTGCAGTCTCCCTTCTCTGCATATCCGTGGGATAACAGGCAGGTGCCTTGCACCTTGCACAGAACATAAAGGCTGTACAATTAATTGGCAAGTGGATTAAATCTGTCGGGAATGACATGGGAAATCTGGCAGTGCCAGGGAAAAAAATCTCTTCCCATGTAAATGAGCATATACATTCCTTATTTATGATTTAGTGATTATATACCAGAAATACTTTATATTTTAAGAGGAGTTGTGGGGCAGAAATATATTGGGCAAAATATTCCATTTAGTGTCTGCCAGGCTATAATGAAGATTTTTGTGCTTTTTACCATAATATGTCCTCATATTACATCACATAATGTGTTTTAATCCTAAATTCTGTATCCACGGCCTTTAGCTGTCCTAAAACTTTTTGAGCTCTGATCCAGCACCTGGCATTTATGGATTCTTTCTTCCACTTTGGTGCCTTAAATTCATCTTCAGCTGGATTGGGAGGACTCCCAATGTCCTTCCTCCCACTGCAGATGCTCATCCCAAACCAGCCAAGCTCGTACTTCGGACAGTGCCAGATTTCTGAGTCACTCCAAGGTTTTAAAAAAATTCCAAGTTTATAATGGTGCCTTGGAAAATATGACATCACTGGGAGTTTCTCAGCGAAGTCTCCTGCTCTGAGACCATCCAGCAGCCCAGGGCCTGTTCAGTTCCCACCACACCGACCTCGGATCATCCCAACTCTTCAAATTCTTCCTTGCCACCAAATCCCAGAACTGCTCAGGCCTGCAGAGCAAATGAGGGGGAAAGTGGAGGGCAAGCAGGAAACAGACGTAGAAAACATCTTCAGGAATGTCCCTCCTTATCAGTGCATTGCAGTGAGGCAGAGTTCCTGTGGGAGAGAGCGGAGAGCTGAACCCACAACAAACCCACCGTGCCACGGGGATCTGGGTTATCCCAACTCCAGCTCCATCCCAGAATCCTGGCCCTGCCTGCTTGTCAAACAAAGGAGCAGCTGAGCACAATGTGAATAAAAACTGAAGTGGTTGTTGCTCTGGAATTATCTGCTGGGCAACCAGTTGTGAGAGGAATTAGATTTTAAGATGCTTTACAACAGGCAACGTCATCAAAACAAAAAAACAACACTTGAGGTATATTTTCTTTATATTTTCTTTCTCCTTGGAATCCTTGAGTCAGATCTTTACTTCCCTTTCCCCCCAAAATAAACCCCACCTGGCTTCTAATTCCTTTAACAGGAGGTAAGAGGAACAGTGAGGAATCACATGCCAGGCGCTGGCTGTAGGTCAGGAGTCGAGTTATGGAAGAAAAACAGTTTTTCATGTAGTTTCCTATATGGTCTTTTTGACCCTCTCTTTGCAGATGGCAGCGTGGGAGGAGAACTTGGAATTCCATCATACAGTCCTGGTATCTAAAACCCCTCTGCCAAAGGAACTGACTGCAGGAAACAGAGCAGGGCAGGGTTAGAGATTGCTCTTAAACTGGAAGAGCAATCTGGATTTTGAGTTGCTCACTCCTTCCTGGGTGGTGGGAGATTTTTCTGTGGACCCTCCCTTTCACCAACGTGATGATTTGGACGTGGACACCATGAGGTCGTTTTCCCAGGAGAACATGAGGCTGTAAACTTATCCCTGCTCACTAAACACATTGTTATTGGGCCTTAGTGTTGTGGTTCTCTTCTGATTTACCTTTGTAGCTCAAAGCAGCCCTGATTAATGGTTCCCAGCAAATGATAGGGAACTGTAAGTTCCCCAGGGCTTTCGATGGGATTAAAGACTTTCAGTGAGAAAATAAACAGCAGAGGAGAATTTATTAGCTACTATCTAGGGAAAAACAAAAATCCTGTGCCACTGGGATACAGCAGAGCAGGAATTCAGTGCCAAAGCAGTCTCCTCTAACACACCTGCATGGCAGCCAGTGTTTGAACTGACAAACTGCTTCCAGGCTGCCACTTCCAGACCTTCTCCCGTGAGCAGCCCAGTTCCACCTTAGAGGGGGTCATGGAAATCACTCAGCTTTCAGACACAAGCAAGCCACTCACCTTGATCAGGTTGTACCTCTGACATGAGCTGTGCTCTGGCTGACATTCCTCACCCCTTTTTTTGGAGGCAGAAAAAGAGATCAGTGAGCTGATCCCCATGCTAATCTCCAAGACAAAGATTCAAGGAACTACCAAGTGTTATCCTTCAGACTACAGTTTGGACACTATTATTTTTTGTCCTTTTCCACTCGGAACTGCAAAAGCAGAAGAAATGGTGATTGTCTCCAAATCCCCTTATGAGAACTCTGTGACATCAAGAACCAGCAGATACACGTGATACACAAAGCCAGCACAGCTCAGGCGGGTACAGCAGAGCTCAGGGAGTTCTTTCCTCTTGAATTCCAGTGATTAGATGTGCTGCACGGGAGCTGTGAGTGCTCTGACCCTTGGGCTGTTTGAGGCAGAGCACAGATCCCTGCACTGACACAGTGAACTCACAGTGAAAACGTTCATGTCATTGCAGGTTAATTTTGGGGTTTCTGTACCCCGGCTGCCTAAGCTCCTCATTAGCATGTCAATCCTTGTTTACACTGTGCTATTCATCAAGTGTAGGCAAGGATTATTGCTTCCCCACTTAACTGGGCCTGGGGGATTAGATACTAAAAACCAGACTGAATGTTGTTAAGCAGCACTTTCATGCTCGACACTCCTTAATATGTAAAACTCTAAGCACGCAGATAAAACCATAAGCTGCCATTTGTAGATGCTAAAAAGTCCACAGCATCTTCCCCCTCCACAGCCTGTGACCTGCACGCTTTCATTTGTTATTACACCTGTTATTACACCTGCCTCTTCCCCAAGTACCCATTAACTTTGTGAACGATTCTTAGCAGCAAGATGAAATTAGAATCACGGAATGCCCTGAGTTAGGAGGCACCCACAGGGATCCTGGAGCCCACGTCCTGGCCCTGCACAGGACCCCCCGAAAAATCACACCAGTTAGATTTAATCTCTGCGTTGCTGAAAGGGGCTGTGGTGCTGAGCTGTGCCCAAGAGGCACAGACATCTCAGGGAGCTACAGAATGCCTCATATCTCCAACAACCACAATTAACATCAGAAGGCTCCAAGACCCAAACCCAAAATCAAAAGTATGGCATGTAACTCTTTACAAACAAACTCTTTATTAAGAATAAAATCATACAACTTGCAGGAAATTCCCTAAGGGCACGATATATTACAGAGCTGTACTAGTACTAAGGAACCAAAATGGCAAACAGACTGGGAAGAGGAAGAGAGGAATTTGGGAGAGGAAGGCCCTGGAGAGACTCCACTTCCCCCACTACCACCCGGCCCTGCCGTAGCCTCCCCGGTAGCCCCCGCCCGCTCCTCGGTACCCTCCTCCTCCTCCTCCTCCCCTGTAGCCGCCCCCACCTCCGTAGGGGCTGCCCGGGTACCCCCGTGCCCCGCCGCGCCGGCCGCAGTACCCGGAGTACCCGGAGTACCCTCGGTGCCGGGGGGAGCCTCCCCAGCCCCGGGCGCCGCCGTTGTCGTAGCGAGTCATCTTGGGGGGGCGGGGGCCGTCCCCGAACCTGCAACACAAACAGGGAGCCTTGAGGCGGCCTCACAAACCCTGCAGCTTCCCACAGGCTGCAGGGACTGCCGAGCCGAGCGCCGTTCCCGCGGGCAGGGGCAGCGCTCTGTCCCAGGCGTGCAGAGGCACCGCGCTCACCGTGTGTTGGCGGGCAGGAGGGCCATGCCCGCGGCCGCGGGCCGGGACAGCTGCCGGATCGCCGTCAGCATCCGCTCCTGCGCCGGCTCCAGGTGCCGGACGATGCCGGGATCTTTGCTCACCTCCACCACCAGCCCCTCCACGGCGGCGCGCAGGGCGGTGATGCAGGCGGCCGCGGAGTGCCGCATCCGCAGCTTGATCCTGCGGCACAAAGCGCGTCAGAGACACCGGACACGCGGCGGCTCCTCCTGGGGCCACAAACACACCGGCTCATCTCTGAAGTTCTAATCTAGGGCAGATTGGCCCCACTGCAAAATCCCCAAAGTTTGACACTGCTAAAACACAACTGTTCTTCCATCGAAATCTGCTCTTGAATTACAACAAAGGGCCATGGAGATGCTCCAAGGGCTGGAGCCCCTCTGCTCCGGGAACAGGCTGGGGGAGCTGGAGTTTCTCAGGCTCCAGGGAGAACTCAGAGCCCCTTCCAGTACCTAAATGGGGCTTATAAAAAGGAGGGAGAGGGACTTTTTATATGGGCAGACAGGACGAGGTGGAACGGTATGGAACTGCCAGAGGGCAGGGTGAGATGGGATATTGGAAGGAATCCTTCCCTGGGAAGGTGGGGAGGCCCTGGCACAGGTTCCCAGAGAAGCTGTGGCTGCCCCTGGATCCCTGAAAGTATCCAAGGCCAGGTTGGACGGGGCTTGGAGCAACCTGGGCTGGTGGAAGGTGTCCACCTGAGATGAGCTTCCAAGTCCCTTCCAACCCAAACCATTCTGGGATCCTGTCATTCCATATTCAGATAACACCAATATGTAACCTCTTGCATCAAAACAGAAAGAAACAAAAATATAAAGTGAACTAAGAACATGAGGCTCCAAGATTTTTCAAAGCTCCAGGCCACCCTCAAAAATCCTAGTGAATTAAACTTAAGCATTTGTTTGCCTCCATTAGGGGTAAAAAATAAAAAGACACCCAGATGGTATTTGGTCATGGCCATAAAATTTACACTGCCAGAAGCAATCATTGCTCTCCTCAAGCTGTTTCCAAGGTTTGAAAACAAGGTTTCCTCAGCCTCTTTGGAGGCCCAAAACTCACAGTACCTCTTATTCACCTTCCTGTTAAAGGGGAAAAAACCAGCAGTTTTTTTGGAAACTGCCTGGTGTCCTGTTCTCAGCTGAAGCACACGATCTGCATGGAACAGAGCTCCAATAAACCCCTCCTTTCCTCACAGGAAACAAAGGTGATGCCTTCCCAACACACCTGTGGTGCAGGGCCTGCTCCGGGGTCCCTGTTCTAGGGACATTTGTGGCCACAGAACTGACACTCCCCCTGTCAGGGGGCTTGGAACAGGATGGGCTTTAAGGTCCCTTCCTTTCCCAAACCATTCCATGATTCTGAGCACCAAGGAGGTCCATACCAGTCATCCACCAGAACAAGCTCCCCGTCTGACAGGACTTTCTTGGAGGCAAAGAGGAGCAGCTGCAGGGGGCTCACCAAGGTCATGGTTTTGGCAGAGATGGCTCGGGTTCGAATCTGCAGGTCAGAGAGGAAAACGACTCTTGGAATGGAAAACAGATCCTTACCTTCCTCTGGACACTGAAACTGGAGAGTTTTGTAAAAATCCCACCCAAACACACCAAAAAATGTAGGTATAATGTTAGGAGATGACAAGAGCACGTGCACAAACAAAATTTAATGCCAGGCCGATGTTTAGAGGGTTTCTGTACTGGCTGGTGTAAAAAGCTCCACCAAAACCCAAGAGCTATTTAAAAATATACCCCTTTTCTGTGTCTGCAGTTGTGCAGCTGTGGTTTTGCAAGAGCCATCTCATGCTTTGCCAGCCTCAAAATGACCCAGGCACGGCTGAATTATCTTCCCACCTTTTGCACTGCTGGGGCTGTGAGGAAAAGCTGCTTCAGTGGAGTCCAGCTCATGCACGTGTGCCAGCCTGCCTTCTGACCTCACAGAAACCAAACCTTGAACCTGAACGTGCACTTGGATCTCTCTGAGCCAGAGGTAACAGCCCTGACTGCCCAGCTCCTGCCCCTCACTTTAGAGAGGAACAGAGGAGCAGCACTTTGCATTCCAGCCTCCCACCCTGCCAGCTCCTCTCTCCCTCCTGCTTTCACACAGCAGGATCTGCTGTACTTGTCTGTGCTCAGGGAGAAGATCTGCTCCTGCCTGGAAGTCACCACACATACTCAGGAGAGAGAAACTTCCAGAATAAAAACTCTGGCAAGGGAATGGCCAGAGCCCTGAAGTTCCAGGTGAGACAGAGGATGGTTTAAAACTCCATCTATTGCCAAACACAAAAGCACTGCCTTTGTTTGCTCCTACACAGACAGGTGAGCACCCCCCTGCCATATTCCATGTCCCTGTGTTCTCCCTGGATCCGTAAGCAGCACAAGTGATAAGGGTAAAAATTCTCTGGTGCCTGATGAGCATGGAAGAGCTCCCACAACAAACTCTGAAAGAAGATGATGGTTTAGATCCCTCTCTGTGATCTGCCTGTTGCCACAAAACTCACAGGAACTTTCCACTGGATGTGGTTGGCTGGAAGGCTGATGTGGCTCCTGGGAGGCTGAGTGACACCAGGACCACGTGAAGTTCACTTGCTGGAAAGAAAACCAACCAACCAACAGCCCCTCCCCAGAAACCAAGCTAAATAATGCACAGTCAGGTCTTATCCTTGTGGCTTCCTTCCCAAGCAGAGCCTCTGGAACAGTCTGGCAGCACGTGATGAAGAACAAACCCAAAGGCTTTACCTTTTCCCCGAAAACGAAGAAGGGCGAGGGGTACTTGATGTCCTGGCTGCTGAAAGGGCAGTTGACAGATGATTTGTGGATGAGAGCGTTGTGCCCCTCAGTGGTAAGAATTTTCCTCTTCTCCTTGTGGTAGCAGACGTTGGGGTAGACCCCAAAGGCCAGCAGGGAGATGACAACGTCCAGGTTATTATCTGGGCCGGTGTTGTTGAACGGCTGAGTCATCAAACACTCTGTTGGCAGAGAACAGAGGAGTGGCTCAAATCCACGGGGCAGGGAGGAGAGGAGAGCACAGCAGAGCTGTCCTGGATCAGAGCAGGGTTGTTTGGGTCCTGGATCAGAGCAGGGTTGTTTAGGACCCTGGACCAACCCATTTTCTGATTCAGTCCACTGGCAGAGGTGCATCTGCTCCCCAGTGACCTCTGCACTCACAGCATTTCAGCTCTACACTCCATTTTTAATTCCTTACTGGACAGCAAAAAGCTGAAAAACACCACCACCAAGGAGGTTATTTTCTCTCCCAAACTCTTCATAAACAAGGAGAGAGGGGGTTGCCCAGAATGTGCTGCACCACAGTGTGTTTACTGTCATTTGTTCTGGAGACAGAACTTTGAGGGGAGGTCAGAAAGGATGCTTTGATTAGTTTATTTGTTACAAACCTCCCCAGAGTCTCTGGGAGCTTGTTTTCAGGTCATCTTGCCCAGAAAGAAAGCTAAGGAAAAATGCAGCAGTGATCCTAAGCAGCATGAGGAGGAAAAAAAAATTAAAGGAATTTAAAGAAAAAGAAAATAAAAAGGAAAAGAAGGGGAGATAAACATCTACTAAATCCAGCCAGACAAATCAATTTCACTGAGCTCCTCAGCAACATCTGGCAAATTCAGAACCTGGTCAAGTTTAAGAAATTTGTTTTTTCCTAGAAAATGGAATAATTTGGCACTCTGCTGCAGCAGGAGTCACAGGGAACACAGCACCGTGCAGCTCACACAGACTCCCTGCTCAGGCTGAAGGAAAGGATGGGAGGAGTACAAAACAGCACGTTTTGGAGATGCAAAAGGGAAGGAGAAAGAAAACCAGGGAGGTAACACTCTAAGGACAGCTGCTTACTAGATCTTCAATCCTGCAGCCCTGAGCTCAGCCTCCAAAACCAACCTCTGCTGCACCACAGCCCCCACAGCTTCTCTGGTTCAGGAGACAGCACTGAAATTCCCTCTAAAAGCAGAGCAGCCTTATGGCAAACCCACCAAACCCTCAGTGCTTGTGTGCTCAGCACAGACCATCCTGCTTCTTTATTTATCACCTCAGAATGAAAAATGCAATGATTCATTACTATGTCCAAGCAGAATCACCTTCAGGGAAGCCAGAGCTAATGAGTATTTCTTTCAGCTGGACTTTTGCTTCCCAAGTCATTCTCAGGGTGGCCATGCTGAGTCTCTTGTGCTCACAAAACCTCTTCTCTGCTTCTTCGCCACCCATCCTGAAAAGCAAAAAAAGAGAGGGAATTAGGGGTGTGGTGAAGGGAGGGGAAAGTTCCCACTGTGCTACCCATGAGTGCCCCTCGGCTGCTGGGCCACACAACGCACCTGGCATCGTCCCAGGCCTGGAAGACGGAGAGCAGAGCCACGTGGTCCGAGTGCCTGGTGCCAGCAAAGTTCCTGTGGACGTAGCCCAGGCGTTTGCCCTCGCTGATGAAGGGCTCAGGGAAGCAGGTGGCTGCAGAGATGGTGCACACAGCATCTCCCACGCTGAAAGGAGCCACACAAGGGGTCATGGGCGCTCAGCTCCTGCTGCTGGGGGCAGTGCAGCTTCTCTGCTGCACACCTTAGTGATCTGGCCCTCATCTACCACAGCTCTTCCCTGAAACACTGCTCTGGGAAGTGGATGTTAAATCAGGTCTGTCTCCCCTCCTCCCCATCCACACACCACCTTCTTCTGGTGAAAAGGACCCTGCAGCCATCACAGTGACAAAGCAAAACCCGGGGATTCATTTTAATCCTTACCCCAATGTCAAATTCCACGTCTCCCCACCTCTAGCTCACTGTTATACTGAAGTGCTTCCAGTCCCACTCTTCATTCATAAATATTCAGGCTCCACTGATCTGTGGCAGTGAACTCTCAGTTCCATGACTACTTCATTCCCTGCACTGGGAGTTAATTTTCCTCTGCTCCCATGAGTATTCAGTCTGCTCTCCCCAGCTGCAGCACTTACTGCTCATCTAAATATCTTGATTCTTCTCTCATACAGTGCATGCCAAGAGGCTCAGGAACTCAGAAAACAAGACCAAGACCACTGAGGTGAGTTCTCAACTTACTAAAAAATACAGCCCATGATCATCATCTTGCCCAGCCGAGGCTCAATGGGAAGCTTGGCCAGGATTCTTCCCAGAGGTGTCAACTCATCGTTGGAATCCAGGGCATCCAGCTCTGAAACAAGATCCCTTGTTATCAAAGGGGGTCAGCTAATCCCAGAAAGCCTTGGATAAGAAATTCAGAGTTTCTGTCAGTGTGTTTAAATAGAACCCCACCTGCACTTAAGTTTACAATACTGCCAACCTGATTTTCAAAACCGCTCTGAGGTCAGACAGATTTTACTTCAGCTTTACAGATGTTTTACTACCTCCTCCACAGTTAAAACAATCACTATTTAACTCACATATTGTATTCCCATTCCTTTTTTTAGTTTGTTTCTGTACAACCACCACTACATTGCTAAACTTTCTTCAAGTCCCTATATTTGATCTAATCACAGCCGACCAGGGAGTCTTCACTGCTGCTGCAAGGTCACAGAAATCTCTTCCTCAAAAAGAGACCACCACAAACTCTCTCTTCCATGAGGCTTCACCTGCCTTTCCCTCTTTCCATTACCTAAAAATTATCATCCTCAAAGCTACCAGGAGTTTTTTTACATTTAAAAAAAAAATAAAAAAAAGCTTTGTAGCCTCAGCAATTAAACAGGGAAGGAAAACACATAAAGGACTCCTTAGCCACCATCAAATCCATTTTTCTTGGTACCTATTGAACCCAAAAGCCTAGAGAACAATTTGAAAATAACGTGCCTGACCTTCCTGAAAACGTGCTAGCAGTGTACCTGCACTGAAAAAAAAATCACAGGGAGGCACCTGCAGAAACAGCTGAAAACATTTGCCTTGGGAATTCAAGTTATTTCTTCAGCTGCACAAGCCACCAGGGCTGCTCCTCCCCCGGTGGGCTGTGAGAGCAGCACACGCTGTGTGGAACACAGCGTGTGCTGCTCTCACAGCCCACCGGGGGAGGAGCAGCCCTGGCCGGCGAGCAGCGAGTGGAAAATCATCTCCAGGGACACCGCAGGTACCTCTGAGCGTTCGCTCCGCCTCGATCACCGCGTCCAGGGGCGGCGGCTCGATGGCCTTGGCCAGGAACTGCCCGATCCCGCCCAGCCGCAGCAGTTTGATGCTCAGGGCGATCTCGTGCAGCGGCGTCCGGAACATTTCGGGCGTCATGTGAGTCTGAAGCCTGGAGGGGCAGGGGAGAACGAAGCACAGTGCTCTGATCGCCGCGAGGGGTCATTGCACCAGCACAAATTGCTGCCCTCCAAAGCAAACTCTGCCCCGCAGAGCCTCCTGCACCGCAGCCTGGGCCCTTCTTCCAGGCTCCTCCTTTCTCCCCTGGCTACATCTGCACTGGGAATTCACACAGGGTGCAGCCCTCACATTCCCACTGCCTGATGTGGCTTCTACCACGAGCTGACCACACAGAGCCCCATTCCCAACATCCCACTGTGTCCATCACCATCATCTCCTCCTCCTCCTCCTCCTCCCCTCCTGACAGACAACCTGCTGGCAGCCCTTCTCTACCTGTCCCTTCAAACTCCAAACCACCCACCCCTCCTGCACACACCTCTCTGATCACTAAAGACAGTTAAGTGTTTCTGCTGGATGTTTGCCAAAGGTGGTTTTTTTTTTTGGATGGAAAACACACAGAGCTCTCGAGTCTATAGCACAGTGAGCCTTTGTGATCCCCTTCAGCTTGCTGGTTGAAATATGAAGTCCAGGGAATGACTGCACTCAGCAACAGGCTGAAAGGGTTTCAAACCTAGAAAGGGTTTCAAACACCTCGAACAGATATCCAGGTTCAGCTGGCACCAGATGTAGAGGGTATCTCTCAAAAGATTATCTTCACAAGTCCCCAAACCCTTTTCTAGGCACCACAGAGCTAGTATATTTGGGGTTTGGATTCTTTCAAGGAAGGTAAGTTTAAAATCACAAAATCCCATGATTACTCCAGTAGCCTGAAATCAGTTCACTGTCAAAAACTGTTAATGAAAATGACTCCACTGTAACTCAACAGCAGATCTAAATAAATTGGAGCAATTCAAGGAGAGCTTTTGATCAACTGATGCTTTCAGAGGTTACAAAAAGTTGAACATCAAAACAGTTATGCTCTAAGAGCCAGAGAAAGGGGCACTGGAACTTTCATGAGGGAGATCAAACACAGAGTGTAACAGCTGTGCAGACTTTTCCAACCAGCAAAGAGATTTCCATGGCTCTACTGATGGAGACTCAGCTTGGCAGAGAGAAGGGGTCAGAAGGTGCAGCTGCAGGGAAGGTGCTAGGGCAGCATGAAGGGGCTTCCTGGTCATGGAAGGGGATGCAGAGAAAAGCAGTATCTGCTTTCCCTGCTTTTTGCCACTTTCCTGACAGAATTGCCTCTTATGTGGAGATGCCAAGTGTCCCCAATGTTTGCAGGCAGAGCAGAGCAGAGCCTCATCCTCCCTAAACAGCTCTTTTCTGCCTTGCCTCAATTCCCATGCAGTATTATTTTTCCCCTGAGAGGTTGTGGAGGTTGCAGTGACTCTTTTAATACTAAAATCATCAGCTACTTATCCCCCTGGCACTACGGGTGACAGCATCGTGACACAGGTGCATTTTTTTAGCCAAAGAACTGAGATATTTCTTTGTGAGAGCTCACACCACACATCTCCTCCCTGTGCCTTCTGCAGTGATTTCCCCAGCGTGAGCAGAGCAGCCCCCAGCAGCCTGGGGGTGTTTTGTCCCTGCAGGGCAGGCCCTCACCTCTCAAAGCGAGCTCTGCTGCACAGGTGGAAGCAGAACCCGGCCCGCACGCGCCCGGCCCTGCCCTTGCGCTGCTCCAGGTTGGTTTTCGAGGCCCAGACCGTGGCATAGTTGGTCATGTTGTTGTGAGCTGTGAACAGCTTCACTTTTTGCCTGTTCCAGGGGGAAAAAAAAAAAACCAACACTTGAGATCAATAGTTCTTCACCTTCTGTCCTGCCAAATCAGTTATTTCACTGCTTGCAGTCACGCTGCCACCCTGTCCGAGTAGCTGAGCCTTGGCTAGTTAGGCATGGACCCAGCAGCTAAAGCATCACTCTAAAATGCAGTGCCCAAACCACACACAGAATGATGTTCTCAAAACTGTCTCAAAAGCTTAACATCATCCTAAATTCATGAGCTCCCCAGGTGCACGTCGCTCAGAGAACATGCCCAGCGAGGCAGGATCTGGAGGAGACTACAAAAATCTTCCTCTCTTCCGTCAGGCAGACACTGAGGGTTTGTAACTCTCATTTGGCAGATGGCATCCACCCAACTGGCATGGAGACCCCTCGACACCTCCCATGAATAGTGCCAGCGTGACCAGCCCAGCCCACTGAGATGCCAGCGGGGTGTGTCACTGCACTGACCAGCCAAACACAATGCTGATTTGTCCCGAGCTGGAGTCCTCCAGCTCAGCTCTGGGAGCATGGGAACACAAGGCCCTTCTGTGTGCTCCTTCTGCGTTCCCAAGGGTGGGATTTACAGAACAAAAAGCTGCTTCAGGAACTCACTTGCAGGAGTCGATAACGAAGACCACGTCGTTGATGGTGATGCTGGTCTCGGCAATGCTGGTGGATAAAATAACCTGGGAAAAACAGGAATTGCAAAGTGGCATCACTGGTCTGGAATAGCTGAGGATGGACAGCAGGATCAACTACAGAACTTACACGAACCAAGTCAGCAACACACTCCCCAAAAGCTCAAGAGAGCTGCACACAGAGAAGGCTCCCTTACTTTGGTCACTCCGGGAGGCACGGGATCAAACACTCGGCGCTGCTCTTCCAGAGGAATTTGGGAATGCAGAGGTAAAATCCTGTACTGGTGGCCTCCTGCAACAGGAACACAAGAAGGCTGGTGACTACTGCTGGGTGACTCTCATTTCCTCCTTGCACAACAGAAAAACTTCTGCTCATTCACTTCCACAACAGATTCGCTCCCTGAGCCTCCCATCCCACTCCCATCCTCCCACAGCCCAGAGTTTCCTTGGGAAAGGATGAAATATCAGGAAGCAGCTGCTCGTACCGAAGCGGGGGTTCATTTCTAGATGCTTCTGCATCGTATAGATCAGGTTCCAGCCAGGCAAGAAAACCAGGACGGCTCCTGGGACATTCAGGGTCTTGATGTAAATCAGCAGGGCCTCAATGAGCTCAAAAGAGGTTTCTCTCTCGTTCAGCTGAGCCATGGAGTGCTTTGTTTCTGGGCCATATTCATCACTGCAAATAAGGTTGCAGTTGGCCTACAAAGAAAAAAAAATCATATAAATTAATTTACTCAAACTGTAGAGGCTGGCTGGCCAGGCAAACAGGAAAATGAGATATGTGGGTAGTTGCCTCTCAAGAAAAACTGGCCATCTTTTAAAAACTTCAAATGACTGGCCTAAACAGAAGTTTCAAACCTACAAATGAAAAGCTACAGAAGTGACAGGTTCTGGACAATGTCTGTGAGTACTGACAATACCAACTGCAAGCAAAGAAGGGAGAGAATCTAAATTTTCACCCTGAAAAGGCATCACCAAGCTCATGCTTCCCTGTTTCTTCTTCCAAGGTCACCAATCTTTTCATTTCCCAAAGCATTTCAGTTCTAGCTTTAAAGAGGAGTAGATTGGCAAACACAAGAACTTTGGCTTCACTGAGAAAGAAATTCTTCAGTTTAGAAGGGCAGTGGGCAAACTGAGTTGTACTGCTGAAGTTAACAGCGATCTCAGGTACTAAAGGTAGGAAAGCTGCTGCAGGTGTTTTAGTTCAACAATGCCAAAGGAATTACACCTGAGTCAGAGCCCTAAAACTGGCACTTGTTCCATTTTTCATATGGGAAAAGATCAAACCTACGTCATCATCTTCACCGCTTTCTTCGTCCTTCTCTTTCTTCTTCTTCTCCTTTGGTGGAGGAACAAACTGAGTCATTTGAATACAATCTTCCAGAAAGTAATCTGCAAGGACAGACAGGTGATCAGCACTGACTGCCAGAAACCTGTGCAAGAGTTCTTCTCCTCATCTCCCCAGAGTCTCCTGATGTAACTGGGAGGTTTCAGAGCATGAACAAAATAAAAAGTCAAGCAGTTGCTGGAGGTGCAAGCGATGGTTTACCTTGGACAGGAAAGGTTCTGCCGTAGACCTCGATGATGGGGCAGTTGAAGAAGTACTCACAGAACATACTGGTGTCAATGGTGGCAGACATGAGGACTACCCTGATCTCAGGGTAGGCCTGGATGACGTCCCTCAGCACCACCAAAAGGAAGTCAGTCTGCACACAGGGAGAATAAGAGAGTCATTCACTTGCTACCCGTGAAAAGCAACATCTTCCCAAGAGACCAGAAGGAACTACACAGACATACACATTTACTGAACAGGAGTTTCACTGCACAAGAGAAGTTAACAAGTAGCATAAAAACATTCTGTAACCAGAAACACCTGTCAGTGCCTTACTCTCAAATTACTGCAATTTTAGGATTCCCAATTTTAGAATAGTAGTCTGCTTCCTTCCCAACAATACATTACAACCTCAGGTCTTTAAAAACTTGGTTTACATATAAAGTGGCCACAGTTCATAAAATAAGTAAGAATGACTCAGTGCAGGTGTTTGTGAAGTTTAGAGTTCTGTTTAAACGTGACATTTCTTTAGTTTTGCCATGCAGTTAGGCAGGCCCTTAGTTCCACAGGTAGAATTCCCATCTCAGTCAAAATTTCCAAACTTGTGGTTTACATCATTAACATAAAATTCACTGATGAAGAGAAAAATATGTGTTGCAACTGAATCCAAATGAGACCCCAAATGTCTGTCCAAACAAGCTTAAATATCCTGTCAGAACTCTGTGGTTTCTCTCACTCCTGGTGTGGCAAGGCTGAAAACGATACAGAATCATCAAGGGGGCAGAAAATGTTTCCCGTTTCTTAAATGACATTCAATCCCTGCCCTAATTCTACTGCAAGGCCTGTAAAATATCCCCAGTAATACCACCCTGTCAGCAGGAACAGCACTCCAGAGTAACAGTGCCATTCCCTGTGCTCCCCCGTTTGGACAAGATGTGCTTGTGCTGTGCTGTTCTGTTCTCCAGAGGGGACCAGGACACGGGAGATGCTGACAGGAAAAAAGAGGGCAGCAAGGAAGCACAAGTCCTTGCTCTGCTAATCAGGTAAGGGGTAATTAAAGAGCTGCTAAAAACATTATTGAGGATGGAAAACTGAGGTGTACGTCCCTTAGCAAGACACAGATTGCTCTGACACGTTGGCTGCTACACACAGACACATCCAGGAGTTGAAGAGAAGCAGAGGGATCAGGACTGGGGTCACCAGCTCACTCACATTAATGTCTCTCTCGTGGATCTCATCAACAATAACGTGGCTAATGCCACGGATCCCAGTCTCCACCTTCCTCAGGAGAACACCTGAAAAACACACAGCAGGTAAATATCCCTGTAACAGATCAATCTTCCCCCTCTCAGCCCCTGGGTTAAAAGCCAGGAGGTGTGCAGGCTGCCCAGCCCCTTTCCCAACCCACCTCTAATTGCCAGGCCTTCACCTGTACCAGTGACAGCGAGGGCACGAAGCATTACCACCCGAAAGACCCTTTCACTTTCCCACCCAGTGCTGCCTCCCCTTCTGGCTTTTAGGGACAATCATATGGCAATTTTATTTCTTCACGAGATTATTTCTGTGTGCTACCAGACCTGTATTACCAGACCTCTGAACGACAGCTTTAATCTGTCATTGCAAACAGCACATCAGCAAACTTCTACCCCCAAAAAACCCTCTTCAATCCCCGAAACGGGCTCCCTGCAAGCTTTAACCGAACCACACCCCCGCTTCTGCTGCTAACTCAGAGTGCAGAGCCCCAGGAGCTGCAGAGGTGCCCCAGCAGTACAGACCCACGGTGCAGAACAGGATGCTGGCGTGGGGCCGAGGCAGCACGGACTCGAAGCGCACGCTGTAGCCGCAGCTCTGCCCTGGCTCCTCTCCCCGCTCGTAGGACACGCGCTCGGCCACCGACACCGCGCTGATCCGCCGGGGCTGCGGGGAGAGGTTAATTCTGCGTGTGAAATCACGGAGCAGGGATGTGAGGATGTCTGGGAACTGCCAGCTGGCATTGGCCAAAGCTTTTCCCCTCAGTCTCCTGAAAAGTTTTCGCCTGGGCAAGGTGCAAGCAGGACTATCCAAACTGAAGATCCACGAAAGAATAAGACTCCAAATGAAGACGTACATAGTGCTGAGGTTTCTCCTGCTGGTATTACTGAGGAGAAACCTTTATGAACGATGCCCTGCCACGATAATCAGGTTCCTCAGCACATCCTTCAATCATTCAAGGCCAGGTTGGACGGGGCTTGGAGCAAGCTGGGATAGTGGGAGGTGTCCCAGCCCATGGCAGGGGGTGGAACGAGATGAGCTTTACGATCCCTTCCCGGCCAAAGCACCCTGTGACTGTGGGATTCTCCCCTAACTGACCTGTGATTTCTCATGTCCCCCCCAGGAGTGCACTGGGCACAGCTCCCCACCTGTGTCACCACGATGTTGCACTCGGCAGCCCGGCCGGTTCTGATGTGCTCGTCCAGGATGTACTGGGGCACTTGGGTGGTTTTGCCACAACCGGTGGCCCCACGGATGACAACGACAGAGTTGTGACGGACGGCATCCAGAATTTCACTCTCAAAATTCTTCAGGGGTAAGGCCTCTCTCTCTTCTTGGATCTGGGGAAAAAAAAAAAAAAAAGAAATCCAGCACGTTTCCAAAATCTCCAAAAATCAACCTGTTCTGCTCCACGTGCATACCCTGCCTCATTTTTCTACACTTTCCCCTTACACAAAGGAAAAGCTGTGGAAGAACAGATCACAGCTTGTGTTTTTTCCTGACACAGCACAACACATCCCCTTACACACTTTGTAGACATTATGTTCAACCCTTCTGGAAGTAAAAGGGACTGGTGCAAGCACAGCATGTCACAGGAAGCACTTACCCTCTGTAACTCCTGATCCTGCTCCAGCCGGTACATGAAATCACTTTTCAGATCCATGCTTATTTGCTCTGGAGTGAGCTGTAAGTACAACACATTGCTTGGAGGCTTTTTGACTCCTTGTCTATGTCCTAACTTCAATAACAAATCAGCCACGGCAACATAATGATCCCAAACATCATCATTTCCTACACAGCTCCCTGAAATCACCGATGAGCTCTTTCATGTCATTCATTCCAGCATATTAAAATTAAACATTCAGCCTCAAAGAAGTTTCTCAGAAGGATCCAAAACACTGAAAAAGAACAATTGTTTAAATTTAAACACTTTAACTGCTTGAAAAACACACTCTACTCAGCAGGAAGCCAAGAGATGATCATTCAGACAGGAGCTTTTAATGTAAGGGCTGAGCTAATGCAAGCACAGAACCACCCACAGAACAGCAGCTGAAAAGGGAAAAGTGAACCGAGAGGGAAATTCATCAGGCAACTCCTGTATTTCAACTACCAAAGAACTGCAAGGAAATTCAGATTTGTCACCAAAGGGCAAATTGCACCAGGACTAGCACAGAGAAATCCTGGTGAGATTTGAAGTCAGCTCAGTTTGCAGTGTCCACACAATTCCTGCTCATGTGTTTAGAACAACACCCCAATCTACATCAGCTCCATATTTTTTACAAGTCGATACGTAATGATCAGTGTCAAATTGATGTCATTTGTGGAAAAAACTCCAGTGAAAGAAAGTTCTCTCAGTTCTCTCTGGTTCTCTATTGTAGGAAACTCAAGTTCCTGCCCCGAGAGTCTTTTCTTACCAGGTTATACCAGTCAGACCAAATTACCCTCTGAATTTGGCAACCCAATAATTTTCCCCTTCTCCCTCATTCTACCATGCCACGTTGTTGCTCTTCATTTGTTCTGGGCTAAATGGGACTAGAAATGACAAAAAAATAAGAAATTTGGCCGATTGTGTAGTGACACTTGGCTTGGAGCAGTTTCTCCTCCCAGAAAAAAAAGTCCTAGAGAGTGGAAATATGGGAGAGAAAAGCTAAGGAATTATAAATGACATACCATTGTAATTTCAATTATAAGCTTTGTATGGGCTGCACAATGGGAAGTAAAAAGTGAAACAAAGCAGAGAATTGGGACACTGCTGCTCAGGACCTAGTGAAACATGAAGAGAACACAAAGAATTCCCTGCCTCCAGGTCAGTAAAGGAAGAAATTTTATCAGTGGACTGTTTCCTCCTTTGGAATAGCTTATACTTTAAATCCTGGGGGTGGGGAGAAGCATTTAAAAGTTCTGGAAGCACAGGGAAACAATCAACAAATCAGTTTAAGTTAGTCTTACATTTGCCAGAGGACCCTCATCAATATTGCAGCCGGTCCAAGGGTTCCAGTTGGAATGAGGAGGTGACCAGGGAACAACCCCCATGTGACTCTGTCTCTGCGATGGCTCAAAATGGGCCAACTTCCCAACGCTGATCAGAACTGGATTACTGGGATCTTCAGGCTAGAAATCCAAAAGCAGAGAGGGCAAAGACAGGCGAGTGCCTTAGAGGAGCAGGTGTGATGTTCCCCACTGGATGGAGTACCCGAGCCACGCACTCACCGAAGGCACAATCTCCAGGGACAGCTCCCGGACTGTCTTTTGCAGCTGATTTTCTAAGTCAGGAGACAGTGACACCTCGTAGGGTTCCAGCTGGGAAACATGGAAAAACTACACGTCAGTATGCACAGAAAGACAGACACTGGGAGCCAGAACTGTGGGCTGAACCATCAAACAGGGTCAAAGAGTATCACCGCTTCAAAATTCACAGTCTTGGAATGTTCTGGTGACTTGTCATCAAATAACAACCTGTAGATTATTTTTAAATATTTGAGTTTAACTGGGCAGGAATGCATTCTCAAAGTTGCTACTGAACACCTAAATAATACATATTATTGGGGGGGGGGTGTATATATTTAGATAGATTTGAAAGTCAGCAAATGCTCATGTGCCAGAGAATGAATCCAAACAGCTGAGCATAAACAGGAATATTTCAGCTCGTAGAAACATCCTACCGGAAAAAGCGTTTGTTACAAATAGTATTTCATTTAAAATTAGTTACTGCTCCATTCACATACCCATGAAGTTATAGTTCTGATCCAAATCACTGGCCAGAACAGAAACAGCTGCTAAACTGAAGGAACAAACTCAGTAGGTTGAGAGCAGACTGTAACTCACTCGTGTTCATGGCAGCGCTCCCGTGCCGTGAAAGGAAAGGGGTAACTCCTGCCCCCCTCTCAAACTCACCGACTCTCCTTTCTTCTTTGTCTGCCCAGAGTAAGGCTCGATGACCCCCAGGTGGTAGAGCTGCCTGACCAGGGACAGGGCACAGGACTGAGCTGCCAGCTTCTTGTTGGAGCCGTGCTCGCGGCTGAAGATCCCTGTGGCACACGGAGGTCAGAGCGGTCAGTCTCGCAGCTTCCACACCAGGCACTGCTCTGAAACAAACTCTCTGTGCACACGGGGAAGTTTCAGATCTTGATGGATCCAGGGTTCCAACCTAAAACCCACCAGCCCCCTCCAGCAGCTGCCTCAGCCTGGCTGTGTGATGTCACTCACTGACAGGTCCCAGGAGGTTTTCAGTGTGTGTGATTATCCCACACCACCCAGCAGCATCACACAGAGCGTCCCTCACCTCTGCAAGTGGCTCCAGCACCTAACTGTGATAAAGTCTGTACCCACAAACATTCCTGTGTGCCAACACCCATCCCTTGGTGAGTTACAAACTAAACAGGAACACTCACTTCTGCCCAGCTGCTTCACGTAAATGGTCATTTCTGCATTAAAGCTCCTGCAAGAGAAACAACACAAAGGTACAATCACCAATAGCTGACACTGCAAACATATTCACTCTTTCCAATATTTCTAGGCAAAGACACCCGTGCCCTCAGCCAGAAACTGTCAGCTCATCAGTGACCGAGGTAAAATATTACTGCTTTTAGTCCCTTTAACCCCAAATTGGTTGGTAACACACCTGCCATCAACAGAACCAGTAGATTTGATAAGAAGAATCCTGCAAATGCCACCGTTCAGCATTGAAATTTAAAGCCTCATTATTAGGAAATATGCTCTGAACTGTCCAAGTTCAAGGCAGCAATTATAAAGCAGGTAGGATGTTAATGTAACATTAATGTGCATCCCACATTAGTGATCAGATGATCTAATCACAAGATTACTAGATCTAATCCCACTAGTGATCAGATACTAGTATAACACTAGTAACTCACTAGCAGCCTGTGTTTAACAGCTCAGCTGCACAACCTGATACAGCTACTCTGCTTTTTGCCACACATTTGGCCAGCTCAGAGCACAGCCAAACCCAAACCAGGTCATTCAGTCACAGACCACTGAATTTATCTGCACAGGAGAAGACAAAACACTTGAATTTGCATGGAATTCCATTCCCTTATTGCCACAGTCTGGGAACAGCAGAACTTTAATTTACCGAGTAACTTGTTACTTGAGTAACAAAGTTCCTCGAAGGTAACTCAGAGCAGCAAACCTCATTGTTTGCTTAGCAGGCATGGGACCAGTTCATTTAGAGGTCAACTGATCACAGAATCATAGGATCATGGAATGGTTTGGGTGGGATGAGACCTTAAAGCTCATCCAGTCCCACCCCCTGCCACTGAGCAGGGACACCTTCCACTAGTCCCAGGTTGCTCCAAGCCCCGTCCAACCTGGCCTTGGACACTTCCAGGGATCCAGGGGCAGCCACAGCTTCTCTGGGCAACCTGTGCCAGGGCCTGCCCACCCTCTGAGTGAAGAATTCAGGCTTAAAGGCAAAAATAATCTTCAACAGAGGAGGATGGAAACCAGATCCGTGTTTTTCAGAATCCCAGACCTAAGCCCGTGTTCGCCAGATGAAAAATTAAAGCCCAATTCCTGTAAGACAGGATTTATCCTGGCAAATGTGACCCAAGCCATGTAAATGGGCTCTACTGGACCGAGATCCTCTTTGGAAACCGGGCCCTGGCACCTGCCCAGCTGCAGGCAGAGCCTTGCACCCCCGTGTGCTTCACTTCTTGCTGCGAACAAACAATAAGAAAGGTTAGGTGAGTGCTTTCATTCCAGGTTAGAGCCCCTTCCTGTGCTACCAGCGAACTGACCTGCAGGCACAGTGGCTTCAGGGCTGGAAGGCCACTGGCTCTCAGGGACACAACGGCCACCTAAGACACCGATGACAGTATGTTTCTCAGCCAGGCCTACAGTCAGCATTCAATCTCATTCTCCTCCACCTGAGGGGAGAACAGCAACACCACAGATCAGTTTGCAGCAGAGCCCCACGTGATTCCCTAGCCCAGCCGCGTGAGCTGTGCCGCTCTCCAGCAGGAACGGGAAGAGGCAAAGGCACCCCACGCTTCCCATGGAATCCCAGCACATCCCAGCCCTCAATGTTGAGTTCACGCTCTGTGTTTTTAGGAGAGCCGCGTTTAGATTTACAACTCGTACCCTCCTGTCATAATTAAAGTTTCTGAATCCAGATTTCCCAGCTGTTACTGAGTTCTGAGACCATGAACGTGATTAATGGACCACAAATGTCTGAGAGCAAGGCTGGCAGATCTCTTATAATTCTTTTATAATTAATATCTCTGATCATTACTCAAAAAAGCCCCCAAACAGACTGGCAGGATGCATGGCAAGTGGTATTTCTTAAAAAAACCTACCTAAACTATACAACCATCCTCAAAACCCCAAAACCATCTGGAGCTATCCCTCTCCTGTCACACACCCCGAAAGGATTAAATCCAGCAGTTGGCTCTCCCTTAACAAGCCCTAGAACACATGAGGATTGTTTATTAGACGTTACAGTAGGTTGTGAATTCCCCCTTCTGCCACTCCATCCAGGGAAACCCACACAACCTTCCCTGGATAAACAGGAAACTCTGAAATGCCCTCTGGAAGATCAATAGCCAGGCTGAGAAACATACTGTCATCTGCAGTCACCTCGTCCTGCCCCAGGCTACCTACACTAAAATCACGGGGTTTGGTGCCTGCACCTGCAGAAGGTGCAGCAAAAAGAGCTGCACAAAAATTCCCTAAGCTGCAGGAGGAAAGAAGTGCTCAGGAACTAAGCCTATCTGAAATTCCTAGCACTGCACAAACTAACTTTTTGTGTCACTCACGTTTAAGAGAAAGAAATGGCCTTGCCTGAGAGATGTAAGTGGAGATGAAGTGACTTGAAGACAGGTTTTAAATGAGAATTTACAGCTTTCTGCACCGACACAAGTATTTTAAGATATTCTAAATGCTTGGGAGACTCAACAAAAGAATACCAGAAGTCCTGCAAGTGAGACTCTCGTGAAAGGCTGTAAGAAGAAAATTCTCTTGTCTTTCTAAAAACATCAACTGTCATAGAACACAAGTTTATACAATGCAAAAAAACCCAGTCCCAAACCCAGCCAGGAGAATCCAGCAGCAGCAGCAGCAGCATGCCATTGTTTCTGGCCACAAAGCATCACCATATTTCACCAGAAATACAATGTCCTGATGTTTTGATGATTGGTAGAGAGTGTTTCCAGGGGTAAAGTAACAAAAAACATCAATTCTTGATGCACAATCTGCCATGAGTTATTTCCATTTGGGGAAACACAGGCAAATTCTCTGAAGGAATGGGCTGGAAGTCAAATTAGAGTAATGTCCAGCTGGTCTCAAGGGAAAGCCTCAAAACCCCTTTGGGAAGATTCTGCCAAACTAATTTTCCCGGTAGAAGATTCCACTGTCAAAAAAAAGTTAATTGTAATACAAAGAGAAATTAAATGCCCTTAAAGCACATTTCTACACAAGCAAACTTAGGGTTGTTGTTGGTCCTGGCAAAGAACACTGTGGAGCACTAAAAGTAAGTGTGAACAGCCACTGTCACCAAACCCTTTGTACACAGACAGTGACTAAAACTACCAAACCTGTTGTGATCAGGCCCCATTTCAGTGTATTTATATTCCTCCTGGATCTTCTCCTTTTGGAAAAACTGGTTCAGACGTGCCTTGGCATTTTCCAAGGTCCAACCCCCATGAAGGTCAGCATTTAAGTCCACTTCTGACTCTGAGGTCTAATATGGAAAAGAAGAGTATCATTTACTAGTTTTAAACATTCTTACAGCAAGTCTTTCAAATAACTCATCCAGATTCCATAAAACAATTGAGGCATTACAGAAAATGCCCAAGAGTCCTCAGTAATTCCTTATTTTCACAACAAAATGACTGTACAAACACTTGGACATGTTCACAGTGCCCAGAGTGATTCATTTTGTTCCCAGCTTGACCAAATCACCTCTGTTAAAAGCCAGCGAGTAAATCTGCAGCTTAAGTTAAAACCAACAGCAAAATATCAAATGAAAACTCCAAGCCTGATTACAAATGCAAAGAACAAATTAAAGGGGGTGAAACAGGGACCTATTTAAGAACCAAAGGAGAATTCCATAGCATGACTTACCTCCTGCCCTTCTTGCTCCTCTTTCCTTGAATAATAATCTTGCAAATTCGCCCCCCGATCCCACTGAGCTCCGTGACCGCCACAGTTTCCAGGTGCTGCACCCGGGCCATTGCCTATCAGGTGGATAAAAACAAACAAAAATAAAATAAACCCCCCAAAACATGTTCTCAGCACTGGAGAGGCATTTCCTGGTGATCTCACAGTCATTCACACCCCTGCCCCAAAAGTATGTCTCCTGTCTGCAGAGCATCGGGGAGAAAAATCACCACCCCAATCCACCCAAATACACACAAATTACAGTTTTCAGCCTTACCTACTTCACTTTTTAAAAGCAAATGTGGAGGAAGGGGCCCTCCCAGAGCTGAACTGGAACCAGTGACATCTCTAGCTGCCTCCTGTGCTCCATCAGAGGCGTCACCTGGGGCTGGCTGGGGGAGGGAAGGAAGGAAAACCTCACCACACTGGCACAGGTTAAGTTTTACTGTTCAGCTCAAAACTGCTCAGGCAGTTTAAAGAGCTCAGGCAACATTACACAGCAGTTATCCCCAGTAGACATAAAATAGTTACTACCCAGTAGCAACCCCAATAGTAAGACCCTCTAAACACTGGAAGGAACACAACTGTGGGTGTTTGAACACTGAACTGCCATGAATTAACTGGCACAGCAAAACCTAAACATCAGCCCTGCTCCCACTGGGTTTCACCCAGGCTAACGAGGCAAGAAGGCCGAGAAAACTGATTTATTCCCTTCCTTCCCAACAGGTAACACACAACGTCAGGCTTTATTTACTTTACTTTTTTCTCTAAAATTGCTGCAATGACAGAGTTACCCTCCTCCTCAGCCTTTATGTGCTAGTCACTGCTGATGGTTGATGCAAGGTCACGAAAAGCAGAGATCCTGTCACACACCTGAGGAGCTGTGGCTGCAAGCACTTATGGCTTAAAAAGATGCCAGATTTTCAACGTCTGCTTTGAGGTATCTGTCATTATTATTTTGTTGTTGCAATTTTTTTTTAAGTACAGAGAATTATATATATATATTGTAATATTATCTAAAACAAGCTCCGGGTGCCAGGTGTGAGCACTGAGCACTTTTAAAGTCAGGCTGCACCTCACAGGGACTCTGAGTTCTTTCCAGCCTCACCAGCTTTGCAGCTCCACAAGCAGCTGTTTGGGCCAGATCATCCCACAACACCCAGCTGCACTCGATGGTCCTAAGGGTCTTTTCCCCTGAATGAGTCCGTGATTCCCTGCTATTCCGCAGGTATCCCAGCATTCCAGCACTCCCTCACGCTCAGTCCTCACTGCTGCGCAGGGACTGAACCCCGGGGTGAAGCACAACTGGGAGCACCCCCTGCCAGGAAAGGTCAGGCTCTGGCAAGGAGGAAGAGCAGCTCACCCCGAAGGCAGGGACTTCCTCCTTCTTCACCTCGTTCACCCGCACCAGGTAGTTGATGAAGTCTCGGGCAGCGTTGCTCTGCGCGTCCTTCTTGTTGGTGGAGTTGCCCATGCCCACGTAGTTGAACCCTTCCACTCGGACCTGCAGGGGTGAGAGGGGCCTGGGAAACCAGCGGGCCTGGCTGAAGCACCCGAGGCTGCTGGCTCAGAAACACGGCAGGAGAAACATCGCTGAGCGGTGTTACGGATCACCAGGTACAGCCACGTGCTTCTGCAGGGTTCCACTGCATTCTTTGTGCCCACCAGAGAGACTCCCACATCCTGAAAACCTCCGTTCTCAGAGCGCCAGTGCTTCCCAAAACCTCGTGGAAGAAGAAGAAGAATGGGTGTAGGAAGGGACCCTGGCAACACGCAGCAGCAAACCCTGCCCAGGATCACTCTCCTCAGCCTTAATCCCAGGCCCTCGGACAACAAGGACAGGAGCGTGCCAGTGTTCTCTCAGCCTTAACTCCACATTCTTGCAGATAAAAACATGTGAATAATTTCTGATTTTTTTTTACTTTACAGCAGCAATTCTATGTCCCGGATGATGACACCTCCAACCGACCAGTAACTGTACTGGATTCACAGCCAGGCTGTCAAAATCAGCCACAGAGAATGTTTTAGTGAGACTCATCCTTTCACCTGTTACATTTCCATGGATGCTCATGGGGCACCAACAAACAAACCCCAAATATTGTATAATATACTATATATATTAGTTTATATATATTAGTTTTTACAAGAGTGTGGAGCGACAGAACAAAAGGAAACAGATTTAAACTGACAGTGAGTAGGTTTAGATGGGATACTGGGGAAGAATTCTTCCCTGTGAGGGTGGGCAGGCCCTGGCACAGGTTGCCCAGAGAAGCTGTGGCTGCCCCTGGATCCCTGGAAGTGTCCCAGGACAGGTTGGATGGGGCTTGGAGCAGCCTGGGCTGGTGGGAGGTGTCCCTGCCCAAGGCAGGGGGTGGGACTGGATGAGCTTTAAGGTCCCTTCCAACCCAAACCATCCTGGGATTCTGTTAAACTGTGCATAAACCACTCCACCTGAGTAACGCTCAATCTAACACCCTGAAAACTGGTTTAATATCACTGTGCTTCTCAGTTTTGTTATTGACATGGAAGATAAACGGGAAGGAAGAGTGAAATGACAAAATTAAAGTGTTTAGTGCAAATCCACGGCCCTGCTCACAAACTGCCCTGTCCTGCGCACTCAGTGCCAGCTCCTCCTGAGAGCCAACCTGAACTCACAGCTCCCACATCCCCCGTGTCCAGAGCCAGGAGCAGAGCGCTGTTACAGCCTGGCCTAGGAGCCGCTCCAGCAGGAATGCTCTGATACTTCCATCTCAGGTTCAACCGCAGGCCAAAGCTCTCTGCAGAGGTGACACACAGCTATTTGAACTGCAGGAAGGACCGCACACACACGCACGGTGTGCACACACTCACCACCCTTAAGAAAACCGATTCCTTTTCGCTATGGCAGCATCCTTCGATTGCTTCCCCCCCAAACCCTCGGCCGGACCCCAGACCCGCTCGGAGCCCCCAGCTGCCCGTCACGGACCACAGACCCCCCTCAGGGCCCCGGCGCCCCTCAGGGCCCCCGCGTCCCCCCGCGGCGGGGCAGGCCCGCACCTCGCACAGGAAGGTCTGGCGGCCGCGGCCGCCGGCGGCGCGGATCTCGTAGGCGGGCATGAGCCTCCTCCTGCCGCACCAGGCGTACAGGTAGTTCTTCACGTCCCCCATGGCCGGGACGCGCTCCGGGACGCGCCGGAGGCTCCGGGGCAGCACCCCCGGCGGCGGCGGCGGCGTCGGCAGCGCCTGCGCGGGCCCGGCGGGACGGCGGCCGGGAAGGGCCGCGAAGGGCCGGGCGGGGCCAGCACAGCGGCCGCCCCTGAGCGCCGTCTGTCCGTGAGGGCAGGGCATGAACAGCCGCCCGGGGAGCCATCCCCGCCGGACACATCCCAGACCACCCGAGCCCTGACAGTTCTGGGATTCCCTGCGATTCCATGGAGATGCTCCCGGGGCTGGGGGGGTCACCTGGAGAAGAGAAGGCTCCAGGGAGACCTTGGAGCCCCTTGCAGGGCCTAAAGGTGCTCCAGGAGAGCTGGAGAGGGACTGGGGACAAGGCATGGAGGGACAGGACACAGGGAATGGCTTCCCACTGCCAGAGGGCAGGGTTGGATGGGATATTGGGAAGGAATTCCTGGCTGTGAGGGTGGGCAGGCCCTGGCACAGGGTGCCCAGAGAAGCTGTGGCTGCCCCTGGATCCCTGGAAGTGTCCAAGGCCAGGTTGGACGGGGCTTGGAGCAACCTGGGCTGGTGGAAGGTGTCCCTGCCCATGGCAGGGGGTGGGACTGGATGGGCTTTAAGGTCTCTTCCCACATAATCCATTCTGTGGTGCTGTGATTCCCTGACTTCCTAACCTGTCAGACAGCATTCTGCACTGGGATACAGAGGTGCACAGCTCAGCCTTGGCTTTGTTCCTGTCCCAAGGAAAACAAATGGAGAAATAGCTGCTTATTAGAAAGCCAAAGCTTGCTAAATCCCAATCCTTTGCAAAAGGGATGGTTTTTTTTAATTTGGTATTAAGGTGTAAGAACACAAAGAGATCAGACAAATGCAGGATTTCACATGCACAGACAGTGTCCCAGTGACTCTGACAAACAGATACCAGTCTGGGCAACCCGATGGTGCCACACTGTTGTTTAGACACAGTGTAGTGCTCATGGGGAGGACAAAACATCATCCAGCAGGAGGGAGGGCGCAGCCAGATCTTCCCCCTTTCTAGGCAAAAGGAGTCAGCCCCTCCAACTGGGCAACATTTGCTATTTTTTTATCAAAAGGTACCAGCCAGACCTGGAATGTGCAGGGCTCCAGAGGAGCAGTGTCAAGTGTTGGGCCACACGTGCCCCCAGCAAAGCCAGTCCCAACAGGAAGGAGTTTGGGCACTTTGCCAATTCCCTGAAAGAAATCCCAGCCCAGCACGTGGGGGATGTGCCGCGTGGCAGAGAATCCCAGCAGAGGAAGCTCCGGATCCACGTGGAAGTGAACAGCAGCATCGTAGATGTGGCACCTGGGGACGTGGCTCAGGGGTGCACCTGGGAGTGTCAGGTTAATGGCTGGACTTGATCTCAGAGGTCTTTCCCAACCTCAGTGAGCCCAGGATTCCGTGATCAGTCCCCATCAGGCCACACTATGCTGTCCAGCTTGGCTTTGGCCTTGGCAGTGAACTCCTTGGAGGCCCCGAGGAGCGGAAGCCGTGGAGGTCCCATGGGGATGCCAGAAACAAAAGTCATTACAGCTTTAGTCTGTGCAACACCAAAACCTGGGCAGACAAAAAGCAAAAGCAGGACATATGCACACCATCTTGCTTAAAGCAGCCCCGAAACAGGTGCCAAAAAAAGGCAGCAGCATGGATTTCCTGGGTGATCCATCATTCAAGTATTGCTTGGAAGTGAGAACAGCGTAGCTAAGAAGAGGGAACTGTGCTTGCAATCAGGAAAGGCCTTACAGTAAAAACTACACCTGCTCACTACAATTATTTATATATAGGCAACCCCCAGTGCAGATTCTTGCAAAGGCAAACCCTGGGAGTAGTAACATTCTGTTCTCTGTCCACAGCTCTGGAAATTCAGTGTTTGCCTCTTCATCTGTAAGGCTAAAAAATAATGCAATTCCTCTGACTTTGAACCCAAGAAATAAAATCAAGCACTGAAGCTCAGCTACATTAAGCAGGGCTTGCATATCCCAGCAAACCCACGGTGAACAGTTCTCTTCATTAAGTGCCTGATTCAATTTAATTTAAGCATTTTGTGTCTGATTCAGTCTCCCTGCACCACTCTGACTTGGTTGGTTTTAATTGCTTTTTGTATTTAAACCTGATTTTGTTTCTAAAAATCAGTCAATTTTAAAATGTTTTGCCCTTGTACAGCCTTCAACAAAGTTCCTCTTAAATTACAGCAAGGCAGGAGAGAGAAATATTCAAGCTCTTTTCCTCCTTGGGCACTACCATGTCAGAGAAATGACTGCAGAAATAAAGAAATGAGCTTTTGGAGACAGAAGGGGAAAAAAAAAACCTAACAAAAAAACAACCCACAGAAAGAGTCAGGGTAAGACAAAGGGTAAATCACAAAGTCCCAGCTTTAAATCTGAGATTTCACAGCAGAAGGAAGGAAGGGAGAGTGGAATGTGTCAGGGATGCTTGCTCAGCTCCCTCTGCCCAGCTCCCAGCTGCTGCTAAGCTGGGAAACAGCAGATGCTGCAGTTTGTCACTGCGAAATCTTTCAGGAAGGAAGTTCCAAGAGTGCAGCAAGGTGAGAGTTTGAGGAGCACCAAGCCCACATTTCAGGCACAGCGAGTGAAACAGGCGGTGATTCCCCAGTTCACTTACCCAGTTTGATGACGAAGCTGAGAAACTCCCCGGTGAGAAACTAGAAAAGACCAACAGCAGTTTATTAACACCTTCCAGTTTGAAGGTGTAAAAGTATCTAGAGATATTATGATATCTATATTTTATACAGCTGTAGCCCAGCTTTGAGAAAAGCCCTTGGCCACTGGGCCAGTCTATGGGAAATACTAACTGAATTCCACTGGAATACGGCAGGAATGCCTCAAATGTCCCACAAAAACATCGGGGACAGATCGTGTACTGATGGCTCAGAACTCCCCACAAATCTCCAAGCTGCCCAACACCAAGAGGGGAGAAGGCAGAGCTGTCTTGGGACAGCTTTCTGCCCTGCATCATGTAGGTTATCCCCAGAATATTCCTAGTCATATTCCCTGCTCCCCACGGGTTTGTTCAAGGAAAAAGACTCACTGGCATGGATGAGATTAGAGAGTTGAAGGGTGAGGCAGATCTTAGTTAAAAATTAGTAAGGACTGGTCAGAAAGCTGAGGAGGGATGAGTGACAAGCAGGGGGGATGGAGCTGGAAGAACTTTCCTTTACTAAAGCTCCCTCAGGGCATGGATGAGGAGGACATGGAAAACAGCCCCAGTAAAGCTCAGGGAAGGTGCTGTACCTGATACTTCCGTGCCAAGGCAAGGTCTGCCTTTGCAAAGGCTTCCAACATCAGGTTGGTTTGTCGGCCCAGGTAGTTGTATGTGCTGCCAAAAAACCATAGAAACCCCAAAACAAAGCAAAACTAGAATCGGTACATGCAAAGGAGGAACTTAAAACCAGTGAAACAAAGCAAGTAACCACAGGCTTTTGCTGCTGACAGGGTCAGAATGTCATTATTAAGAGAGATTTGTGCAATCTATGTGTGACCAAGCATCTGAAGTATGCCAAGCCCTACAGAAGAGTTTACAGAGCAGATTCATCAACATCTTAATTTTCCAGTTGCTTGTTCATTTAATGGATCCTCTAAACAGGAACACGGATATCACACAGTAATTCATCTAAGCAGCCTTAGTAAGGGGGGCAGAAGATAAACCAGAAATAAACTTGGCAGAGCCCTTTTCCTCACAGACTTCTCATGCCAAGTAATGATTTTAACCTCTCTGGGTTTTGGTTCCCTACACATACAATGAAGATTGAAGTAGGGATCACTTCCAAAGTTGCTGTGAGGATAAAAAGTATCAGCTTTTTGGGTCAGCTTAGGGACTGCAGCACTAATCACCCAAAGGAACAGTGGCTCAGATCCCCAGGTTATATGACTGTCCCATCACTAGGACTGGGGCTACATTATGTGTCTGTTTGCCTTTGTACATCCCCACCCTGTAAAATCCTCCGCTGTGGTGGCAGGAGACAGTCAGGGAAATACAGTGGAAGATCCACCACCACGGTGTGGATGTGGAGGGGAGGGAGTCCAAGCCATACTGACCTGCCAACTGCTCCATTTGCCCCCAGTGCCAGTGCACCCAACAGTTGCTAGTTTGGGGTGGGGGTGGGGGGAGAAACAAAAAGTAAAAAAAAAAATAAATTTACTTCATGTAACAAAATAAAGAATAAAAAAGGGATGGTGGGAGGGAGCAGCAAAACCGCCTGGCACTGAGTGCCCAGGCTTATTTTTCCCCAAGGCTGAAGCAAGAGAATGCCTTAGAAGGAATTATTTTCTCAGAGGAGCCCCTTACCTCATCCACCCCATAAAGAAATTCAAGCTGCTGTGCTTTGTTCCTGTGTATGCACTGGGCGAGGTCCAGGAGGTCGGTGTCGCTGAACTTCACGCCCTGGAAGGTGGGGATCCGTTCTTTTATTCCCTCCAGCAACTCTTCCACACGAACTGTGTGTGGACAGGACACAAGCTCACGTGAAGGAACACGCCCCCTGCTCTGGGACAGTCCCCTGCCACGGCCCCAGGAGGGAGACTTCATATTTTACAAGATGTTTAACAGGCCCGAGCCCGGTAAACTGTACAGCTCTAAAGCAACAAAAAGCAAGGCTCTTTTACCAGATCAGAACACAAAAGCCCTGCATAAGTGAAGGTTTAGGCACGAACTGGCAACAACATGTTTAAGACTGAATGTAAATCCATAGAGCCAGAAACACCACATAACCTGCTGTCCAGAGCAAATGGCCAAAGGTCTGCACTCTGTACTTACTCTTCACACCCGTCAGAGGAGGAATGTGGTAGTAATAAAATGGAACAGCAGGGGCCTCAGCCGCCACCTTCTGTAAGAAAGGGACCAGCTCATCTGGAAGGAAAACATCACATATCCCATAAGAGAAGGAGACATTCCATAGGGACAGATAGCTCAGATTCATAGCCAGGGGCTGTGCACCGTACATATAAAACCCTTCACACGTTAAAATGTGTCAAAAATCAGGGCAAGACCTTAAGGAAGGCAAAGACAGTGTATGTTTTAACCAAAGCAATTTCAGTGACTCCTTCATTCTCTCCCAGGTGTCACTCAGGCCTGCTCTCACACTGTGTGCCAAGTGGTCTCACCAGGGTCACTTGTGTGTTACAAAGGACAAGGGATCAAGGTCACGTTCAGCTCCCTGGGGTGTTGCTCAGTGGTGATGACGAACAGGCTTTTGGACAAATTTCTTTTTAAGAATCAAAGAATGATGATGTCTTCATTTTACAAGACACTAACAAAACACATCCCAAAAGACATCTTTCCCACTTCTTACCAGGGGAACTTTAAAATTCTCATCTTTAAAAAAAATGCTTCTTGTAGGATTTGCTTTTCCATGACAAGTGTGCAAACGTTCTCATCAGAACATTTTCCAAAGAAAGGAGATGGTATTAATGCTTTATCTATGATCTGAGGTTTGGAGGGCAATAAAAATTATTTTTTGGAGGGCCTCAGCAATCACATGTACTCACCTTTGTGTGTGGGTTTGAAGAAGAAGGGGGCTATGACAGCAATGCCACCAGCACCTATGGCTGCTGCGTGTCTTGCCTGTAAAAAACAGAGTGGAAAGTACCTGAAGGTACAATCTGCTTCTGTTTATCACACACAGGGAGAAGGAATGGTATCAGGTACACACCAGCTCCTGGGACTCCGGCAGGCTCAGTGCTCCCACGTGAATGATCACATGATCCAACCTGTACCAAAAAAACGCCCAAATTCAGGAGGTTTGGAGAGGCTTCAGTGATGGTGAAAAATGCCAGGCTGCCAAAATGAGCCCAGGGAGCCACAGAACAAGAACCTCGAGAGGATCTGAGCCTGTGTTGACCTGACGAGCTGACATGCTGGGAAAATGCCAACAGTGACAAGCGACAGTGGTGGGGAAAAAAATCCCATTTGCAAGCGTGGATCACGTGTGACTCCTCACTGCTGCACTTGCAAGGCTGTCAGGAGGGACAAATCCCAGCATTTTATTTGGAAGCTGGAATTAAGACGTCAAGGGTTTAAGGGGAAGCCGGGAAGAGTAAAGGATATCAAAGTGTACCTCTGCATTCTAAACCTGTTGCTATGCTGATATCATGATGGGGTCTGGAATCCCCTGTTCCCTCTCAGCTACTCACTTGTCTTTTCCTTGGCACATCCATTCTTCTGCCAGCTGCTTCCTCTCCTGGATGCTGAGGGACAGTCCTTCTCCTGTCGTGCCATTCACTGTTTCAACACACAACACACTGGCTGAGGCCTCACCTGCTCACACTGTTCTCACTGAACACAAGAACTGGCACTTTTCGGGTTGGGGAGAATCCCTCAGTGAGCTCCCTCTGCCAACACATTATCCATTCACCCCTGGAGTGTCCCCCTGTGAGGGCAACACCTATTTTACCCCCCACAGAAATGGGATGTGGGCAAAAGCAGATGCCTTAAGTGCCTCTTGCTCTCTTTCCACTGGTGAATATAAGTGGCCGGGATGATCCCACACCCACAGTCCTCCCCACTGCAGCTCTTATCAGGTGAGATATCACAGGATTTCCATCCAGGCAGGAGGGCTGTAACACAAGTTTCAGTCAAAGAAACACTCACCAAAAACGTTCTTCACATGCTGCTCGTTTACCAGATAATCCACGTACTGACGGATCACCGGGAGGTTGATTTGTCTGCAGAGAAAGGAATCACAGCAACCCTAAGTCTCCACCCACAGTTCTCTTTAACTTAGTCATTAAGAAATAAACAAACAAATAAAAAAACACCCATGTATTTTGAAGCCTTGCATTTGTACAAGCACAGATTTCCCCAAGGTACGATACCCTCAGCATCTCTTTAAAATCTGAGGTAACAGCTCAGCTCTGAATTCCCTCTTCCAGTTTCTCTTCCTCCTGACAAGTAGTTCCAACCCTTTATCCCAACTGGGAATTACTGCAGGCTCATCACAGCAGAGGACTTTTTTTGGGGAGATAGGAGGCAACAGGAGGCACTCAAACCTTTTCAGCTGTTGAGGGAAACAGGAGTCCTCCTGAGAGCACAAAGATTTTGTGCAAGTGCTGGCAAATAGTTAAAACTGCTTCTGGATACAGACACTGAAATGGCATCTGCTGGATGTGACTTTGACCTCTCTCTCTCTCTCTTTAAAGGATGAGGAAAGCAACAGACTTCCCCAACAAACAGGGGAAACAGAATTCTATGTTTATCTTCTCTGCAGGAAAAACTTGTTTTGTTTACCAGTGTATAATATTTAGCTGTTGTTTCCATTTTTTAAAACATACAGAAAAACCCTATAGTCTGCAATTCAATTCTGGTGCCTTGACTGGTTTTACATGCCACCCAAAATTCCACATTTGTCTTCCCAGAAGGTATCAGACAAGGCCCATGCATTCCAGGCAGAGGGCTCAGGTCACTCTCTAAATACCACGTTTCTATACATTTGAGCTGTGATAAAAAGTGAAATGAGAAACAAGTTTCCTTTAAAGCAAGAATCAAAGCAGTGCCTGCAGCTGAACGAGTTCCCCGACTGGGACAGTGCCAAGCTGCACAGCACTTCTAAAAAGTGAAGTTCACTTCTGGAAGTCTGTACCAGCAAATCTCCACCAGCTCCCTCAAAAACACGAACAGATCTTGCACATCCCCCACCGGAGCTCAGGGTTCTCTGCTGACTCCAAGAAACTCTGTCTTGCAACATCAAAATGCAGTCAGGAGGGTTCTGTTTGCTACCCCTGCTCTGAGGAAAGCTGAAGTTCAAGTTATTTTCGGAACTGTGCTGTCCTTGCAGTATTTCCTTCAGGCTTAGACTAATCCCATGCACACATACATACACATGAATGCATGCATGACTTAGCTAGGGTAAAGTGGAATCTGAAAGGCCTTCAGGTTCTGACAATTATTTTCTAGCTCTCAAGAGCTCTTTTTATCTAGGACTATGGTTTTCCTTAACAAACGTGAAAACACTGCAATACGCTTCAATATAAGTTTACTATGATTTAATTTGCACCTGCAGGGCAGCAGAAAAAGAGAAGTGAGACTGATCCAAACTCTCCCAACCCAGACCCACAGCAATTGCTGGGCAACAGGAGGAGGCAGAGGAAAGGGAATCTCACTGCGGTCCTGGTGGGACCAACCTAACAGCTCCCACATCCCATCAGAGATGTGAATTAAGAAAAAAAGAAAAAGGGGGCAAAAAAAGAAAGAAACAAAGCAGGTCAGTTCCAGATATGAAAGAAGCAAAAGAAAAGTCTAAGGAAACAGTAATCAGTGCAACTTGACAACTCACCCATCCGGAGTCATTGGAGTAACTGTAGCAGCTACAAGACCCTGCAACTTCTTTCGGGATGTCATTGAGCTGTTTGACGAAGAAAGGGATAGACCCCATTACCATCTTTATTCGAGTGTTGTTCGACTCGTGCCAAAGGCAGGATCCGGGCCGTGCCCCAGCACCGCCGCGGGCTGTGGGGCCGGGCCGGCCCTGCAGGGACCCGCGATGGCCGCGGCTCCCCCTCACCTCCAGCAGCCCCTCGGCGGCTCCCAGGGCCGCTCCCGCGGGCGCCGGCAGCGCGGGGGGAGCCGGCGGGGTGGGAATGGCCGAGGGAGCAAGAGGCGGAGTGAGGGGCGGGGGCCGCGGCGCCGCCTGACAGCGCTGCACGGCCCTCACAGCCCGGCCCGGCCCGGCCCGGCCCTTCCTCAGCCCAGCCCTCAGACCCTGCCCGGCCCTTCCTCAGCCCAGCCCTTCCTCAGCCCGGCCCTTCCTCAGCCCCAGCCCGGCCCTTCCTCAGCCCAGTCTTCCCTTGTCCCTTGTCCAGCCCATCCACAGCCCCTCCGCAGCCCAGCCCTCCCTCGCCCAGCCCCTTCCCTGCCCTCCCGCGCCCCCGGCACAGCCGCGACCCCCGCGGGCTCCCACGGCCCGCACTGTGCAGAAAATAAGGCCGGTTTGGGTTATTGATCGTTATCTGCAAACTTAAACATAAATAAATGAACTTTTCAGAATTACCAAATTAACAGGGTGGAGACAGGTTGGAAGAGACCTAAAAGATCATCCAGTGCCACCCCTGCCATGGGCAGGGACACCTTCCACCAGCCCAGGTTGCTCCAAGCCCCATCCAACCTGGCCTTGGACACTTGCAGGGATCCAGGGGCAGCCACAGCTTCTCTGGGCACCCTGTGCCAGGGCCTGCCCACCCTCACAGGGAAGGATTTTTTCCTGCTATCTGCTCTAATGCCCTCTCAGCCCCACTGAGGTGCTGGAAGCACTCCCAGCGCAGTGTCCTGGCTCTGGGACACAGGATCGGTGTCTCTGTGTGAGGGACAAACGGAGGTCAGCCCACGAAAACAACGGCTCGTGGGGAGCTACAACTGCTCCGTGCACACAGCCCACATGGTTTTCCCAGCTGTGCACCGTGTACAGTGTCAGGTGTGGCCCCATGGCAGCCATGCACAGCACCATCCTCCTCCTTCCCACCAGAACTGCAGCTGGGCCTGCATTCAGAATTCTCCCGGTTGATTTCCAGACCAACAGAACCCCATAAGACAAAGTACTACCCTGGACAGATTCACGGCAATAAACCTTCAAAACATCTGCCTTCAGAGTGCACTCTCAGAACCCTCACCAGAGCATGTTTTGAGAGCACACGGTGCCTGCAGGGAGAACAATCCCCCGTTGTTGTGTGCTCCGGGAGCACATTTTTCATGTGTTCACACAGCAACCCCAGGAGTTCCTCCCCCACCCCAAAATATGCTCCCCGTGGGCTGTTCAGATGCAGAGATCACTTTCTCCAGGGTTCAGCTTTAGGAGCAGGTCCTCACAAAGCACATGCTCTTCCTTTGAGGCTCATCTTGTTTGCCAGACATCCCCTCCTCTCTGAACTCTTCCATTCCTATGAGTAACCTCTCCTTCTCCAGGCTGAACAGTCCCAGCCCTCACAACCTCTGCCACCTCCCCAAAACAAGTGTATTTATGGAGCTTCAGAGACAATTCAGTGCTCTGTAAAGGTATTCCAGATATTTTAAGGGAGTTTTAGAGCTACCGTTGACAGCACAGAAGTTTTGCAGTAGCCTGAAGTGCTTTAGAGCTGCTTAGAACAGTCTGTTGGAGTCATAGATTGGTCTAGAAGGGGTTTAGAGCTGCCTTGAGCTCTTCAGAGGAATTTTAAAGCTGCACAGAGCAGCTCAGAATTGTACAGCAGAGATTTAGAGGCATTTTAAATGTCTTTAGAGACGCATTAGTGCTGCTTAGAGCATCAGAGGAGCTTTGGATCAGTTTAGGGGTGCTCTGAGGTGTTTAGAAGAGGTTTAGAAAAGCTAAGCGAGTTCAGAGTACTTTACAGGAGTTCTGGCACACTTCAGGGGGTTTTAGAGCTGCCTAGAACTGTTTACAGGGGTTTTAGAGGAGTTAGATCAATTTGGAGCAGTTCAGAGTGGATTTGGAGCCTCAGGGAAGTTTTAGCCCTGTTTCTCTAAGCAGGAGTTTCAGAAATGCAGAAAGGAGCTCTGGAGCCATTACATGGAAAACTGAGAGGGGGGGTGAGATCTCTTTTGAAGCATTTTACTGCTGCTTAAAGCAGTGTAGAGGAATTGAAGGCATCAGTGTTGTTTAGAGGATTTTCAGAGTGGAGGAATTTCTCACCATTGTTTATGCTTTATCTTCATTTAGAAGAGTTTTGGAGCTGTCTTAGATGGGTTGTAGAGCAGTGTGGTGCATTCTGGAACTCTTTTAAAGAAGTCCAGACTGGTTTAGCACTCTGGAGTGTTTTAGAATCAGTTAAATGATTTAGGGGGTGTAATAATAGCTCTGTAAGAGCTCCTCAGAGGTGTTTTGTAGCTGCCTGGTTAAGAGCACCTCACAGCATATTCGAGGAGGTTTAGAGCTCCTTAGAGGAGTTCAAGAGGCCCAGAGGATCTTCAGATCAATAGAGAGGAGCTCTAGATAAGATCAGATGAATCTGGAAGTTGTTTAGAGGAGGTTTTAGAAAGATTTAGCGACCTTTAGAGGACCCAAGCACTCTTGGAAGGGATTACTACAGCTCCTCAGAACTGCTCAGAGCGCTTCTCAGGAGTTCTGGAGGAATCTGGCGCTATTTTTCAGATCTTTAAAGCTGTTTCAGAAAATGCAAAGGTGTTTTAAAAGTGTCAATAAACTCCTAGAGATGTTTAGCCCCATTTAGTGGCATTTTGGAGCTGCTGAGAGTTTTAGAGTGGTTTAGAGACTGCTTCCAGTCTCCCTGCAGCAATAGAGGCCTCAGAGCTCTTTAGGCTAATTAAAGAACTATAGAGTGGTTTGGAGCTGCTTAGAGGGGGTTAAAATCTTAGAATAGCTCAGAGACTTTCTGAGAAATTACAGGGTTGCCCCAGTTCAGGGTTGGCACTGTCTTCCCACATCTGATCATTGTTTCTGACTGCCCTCCCTGCCCCCTGCCCTCCCATTTCAGGGCTGTCTTTGCTTACCTTTGGAAGGGATGCAATTAAAAAAAAAAATGATGGTGAAGATTCTAAGGCTTTCTGATTATTTACCCTGACAACCAGAAGGAAAAAGAACTGTGCTTTGAGCCAGAAGGAACTGCAGCTCCGGTGGCTGTGGGAATTCACAGTCTGGGGAACCTGAACACACGAGCTGACACCGGGGTTCCAAAACCTGCAGTTCAGGCTCTCTGCAGCTGCAGCATCCTGTGCAGTGCCAGGAAAAGTGTCTTCCCACTTCCCATGGAATCAGCAGCGCAGTGTCAGTGGTGCCAAAGCTCAGAGGATAATAAGGACACCCGTTGAAAGCGGCGACAAAAATCAGTCGCTGTTTTTCCAAAGCAAGCACAGGAATAAAAAATACGGTTTTACAGATTTAAGCAATTTTTCTATAAGGAAAAGAAGTGAACACGAATGTCAAAAGCTTATCTAAGTAACTCCATAATGTAATTTCAAATAGGGAAGTTATAAGCACATAAAGGCCCTGCAAGTTTCCTTCAGATTTTCTGTTGCTGCTGTATTAACATTTCCAATGATTTCTACACTGAACACAACTTCACTTCCACTTTCTCCAAATCATACTTCTCTCTACCCATATAGAGTTTTGACACCTGGTTTTTGCCATTTCTCAACCTACCACAGGTGCACTTCTTTTCCAGCATAACCAAACTGTAGTTTTGCTTCCATCTCTCTGCACTAAATAAATGTATCCAGATAAAATTTTCTTCCGAAGACAGACCCAAGAGTCTGTTTTCAGAACAAATAAGAAGTACCCAAGCCTAAAGGAAACTTCAGACACACAGTACCTGTGGAAGTGATGACATTCTGTTAAATACCACCTTGGCTGGCTGGTATTCAAAGCACATCATCTGGGCAGTCGGTGTGATGTCATTGTACATGGAGCATCTACCTCATTTTCTCTGCTCTAAATCAAAAGGTGCACAAATCAAAAGAAATACCAGCCTCTCAGATGTTTGAGTGTTAAACTGTTAGGCTGGTTATTGATTCTGCCTGGAAACTTGCCAGTTTAAGTGGTTTTTTCCCCCTAACTTAGCATTTTCTTAACTGCCTTACAGAGACATTCCCTGTCCATGGCAGGGGGTTGGAACTCGAAGCTCTTTAAGTTCCCTTCCAACCCAAACCACTCAGTGATTCTCTGTTTCAGGCTGGTGTGTTTGCTGCATAAAAGATGTTTAGAACACAAAGATAATAATTTTTTTACATGTTAAGATGCTTAAATGTTTAACCTTCCTGTTAACAGTCAACAGTATAATCAAGTTGATGGCTTTGGGAATAGAAGAGACTATCGGGGTGCACTGAGCTGAAGTGACCACTGGCAACCAAGAGAGCTCGAGGGACATTAATATTAAAGTAAAACTCACCTCTGGACACAACCAACAGTGCCACCTGCTGCAGAACCCAGCACTGGCTCATCCTGGGAAAGGAGGGGAAGAGACACCAGGTTCTGGTCCAGAATTCAGACCAGAATCCACCTCTGGGGGCCTCACTCACATCATCTAAATAAAGGAAGTGCCCACCAAAGCCCACCCCCACCCCACCATCCCCAGTGCCAGAAGATGGGAGAAGGGCTGACACGAGCCATACTCAGGCACCTGAGCTCAGGAAGCAGCTCTGGAGACAAACCCTCGGCTTCAGTTCCCTTTTCCCAGCAAGCACTGTCACCTCTTTCCCTGGATGAGATGTTCCTGTCTGGAATACACAAATTCATCTGGTTTCACGTTCTTGTTTCTGAGAACCTGTCGACAGCAGAATGGGGATGAACTTCTAGAAGGTGAATCCCTCTCCTTCCAGCACTCAGGTTTGGAGGTTTCTGTGGATTTAGGTAAGTATTAGCGCTGGCTAAGCTTCACTGAGCTAATTGCATGTGGGGGTCAGCTGCTAGATCCCTAAACAGACCCATATGACAAATATCCCTTATTTTGGAAAGAAGCCAGTGAATTAGGCAGTGTATAAAGCTGAGGCAGCTTCTCTCTGGGCTCCAGGCACAGAAGGCAGGAAGGTTTTGGAATGTTTTGCATGGCAGCTGGAGGGAAGGATTTACTTAGGATCAATTGCCCAAACCTAGAATGATTCCAAAATGTGACCTCCAGCAGAGGAATCTTGGTAAATACCAAGTCAAGAGTGCTCTGAAGGTTTTTATTTGGTCAAGAGCAGCCAGTTTCAGGCCATCCCTGTTGAAGTCAGCAAGGAATCACTCACTCAGCAAGAGTCACTGAGTCAGCTGTTCAAGGCAGCAGGGAGAGGCAGTAGTTTCATGTCTCATCTGTAACAAACCACCTGGAATGGGGGGGGAAACATGGACAAAATCCACAGGCACGTTCCCAGAGAGCAAAGGGGTTTGGGCTGAGAGCAAATCTAGCGGTAACAAATCGGTGTGCTGATATAAAATGTGCAGGGCAGAGCAGGAGGTGTAAATACTCCCTCACTGGAGCCAGGGCAGAGACTTCCCTTCCACATTTTCCAGGGATAATAAGAAAGTTCCTTGGAAGAGAACTGTAGTACATTCAGCTGCTTCCTTAGAGGATGGTACCCTCATGCCTGTTCATTTTCCACGCTGGAAGTGAAAATAAGATGTAAAATGGAGGCTTCCTCTCTCTTTAGAGCAAGGACATAAGAGATGTCTTTTGGGAGATGACACAGTTCATCTAACAACACAGGAGGACATTTCTGCTGCCCTGGACAGTAACTACAGTAACATCACATGCTCAGCTTCTCTGCTGGGAAGGGAGGGCTTCTGCATCATCTGATGAGCATGAGTTTGCAAAAGCAAAGGCCATTTATATGTGAAGAGTCTCAGTGCTTTTAAATGAAACTCACTGACAAGGATTTCCTGGCAGGCTTAGGCAGCAACAAAACTGCCTGGAGCTCTGGGATGAGACCACTTGTTAGAACATGTGAGTGGGCAGCCAGGAGACAGCGCTCCCTCTCTGTCCCTCACACCCCAGCTCTCCATATCCCACCACACACCTGTCAGCCACAAGAACAGGACTCAAAGTTACCATCAGCCACACTGCAACAACACGTTTTTTCCCCTGGGTTTCTCCAATCCTGACACAATCAGGTCAGTGGAAAAGGTTCCTGGTTTTTGTGCAAGCAGCCTGTGCTCGCCTCTAGGGATAAAGGTAACCTGCCCCACAGCTGCATGGATGTGATGTGACAGCAGGGTTGTAACGCTGCCACGCAGCAGAGGGAAGCAGTTTTGCTCTGGAGGATGTTGCTTATGGTCTTGTCTGGGCTCGTTGCTGAGAGGAGAAGTGGAAATCACAAGTGATCACATCACAGGCTTGCCCTTCTCCTTCTCCCATCAAAGCTGCTACTGAAGCACCAGTTCATTACATTACACACAAGTGCCTGATGAAAGCAGTAAAATTAAGGTACAAACCCTGTGCTTTTCTGAGCTTGTGCCCTCATCCCTACTCCTTAAGGCAGCAGTACAGAAAAACACTGCTTTGTCAGCTGTTCTAGAAAATACCAGCCACATCCCAGAGCCCTTGAGACCCAATGACTGTGTGTCAGCTCCCACCATAACCCCACCCCCTCCCCTGGTTAGTTTTGGAATGTGCATAGTTGTGTACAGAATACATGTCCTCATGCCTGCCCCACTGTCTCATCCAGCTGTTGACATGTTCCCTCAATGTATATGTGAAAAACAAAGCCTGCTGGAAAACAACCCCTCGGGAAAACACTGGGGATTGTTCTCCTGCCCGGGGCTGCTCTGCCAGGAACAGTCAGCTCTTTGTCAGGGACCTCAGCTGGACACACACAACTGACTGGGGGTTTGTTCTGGGCCTCTGTGCCTCAGGAACGAGAATCCACTGTGGGCTCGTGTTTATCTACAGTTATTGCCCCCCTCTCAAGGTAATTCTCCTCAGTGCTCACCCCTGGGGTACGTTGGTGGTGATTTACCAGACTCTTGTGGCTGGGTATTGTTTTTCACGTGGCCTTCTCTGCTCTGTTCAAGAACACCTGCAGCCCTGGAAGTGTCCAAAGCCAGGCTGAATGGGGGTTGGAGCAACCTGGTCCAGTGGAAGGTGTCCCTGCCCATGGCAGAGAGGATCTTTAAGGTCCCTTCCAACCCAAACCATTCCAGGATTCCACATTCTATGAAAATAATTACCAGGACACACGTGAAGGAGTGTTGGGGTGAGAGAGGAAGGTGTCAGCTCACCTTACACAAGCCCGTAGCTCCTGAGCAAAGACCAAGGAAGAGCAGATTGTGCTGCTCCAAAGGCCCTGCTGATGTTCCTGTTCAACCCAAGCAAAGCACAGCTGAAACTGAGAAACATTTTACCCCACAAAATAAAAGTACAAAGCATGGAGAGAACTGGTTCTGCATTTCAGGCCGCTAATCAACTCCAGCAGTAAATCTCCCTGTACACCACCCTCTTCTGTGGCTCTGGAGAGCTTTGTGGCTTTAGAGATGAGTTCACCATTGCTGTTTGGCGTAGTTTGGGTTTTATTCCCCCTTTCAGAATAGCAGTGTATCACACAGCATCCCACTGAGGTTCCCTGCAAGCCAAGTGTGTTTCCTGCTGAAAGTCATCCCCACTATTGATGTCACACGTCCCGGGAGAGCTTATCTGAATTTGGCTGCGAGGAATTTGCACAAGCCACGACAAACTGGGAGGTGTCCTCAGAACACCAACTGTGGAGTTTAATCTGCCCCATTGTGCTGGTCCCCAACTATGTCTGGAGCTGCAGCTGCTTAAATGAAGAGCCCGGCCCCGCTGTGTGTATTCCAAACAGGGCAGGATTTCACAACAGCTTTGTGTAACCCCTTTGTGCAGATATCCAAGGGCTAAGGGGGCTGATTAGCCTCAAATACCGCTGAGAGCAGCCAGCCAGTAGAGAACACTGCCTGCCTTTCATAGCCTGCCAGCAAAAATCTCGTGAGGATGGTCTCAGCGAGCGCGCAGCCAGATTCCTACCTACCCTTCACCCCTGGGCTGGAAAAGGAAAAGCTGGCACTCTGGGCCCCCACTCTCCCGTAATCCGAGTCTGGGGGGACGTTATTTATGCAAAATCCTTTCTCCCGAAGCACTAAACCTGCTGCTGACCCTGCCGCGGGCGGGCACGCAGCCACGGAAAGCAGGGGAAGTTACACAAGGGTGCCGAGCTGTTTACGGAGCCGGCTCGCACAGCGGCCCGTGTCCCCTCGTGGGCAGGAGGTGGGGCTTCTGCCATCTGCGTGGGGGCTCTCCAGTGAGGCCCGGGGCAGCACGGGGCTCCAGCCCTCCGGCTTTCGTAACAGCGGCCCCCTCCAGTCGGGCTGAGGCAGGGGCGGAGCTTGCCCAAACTCAAATAAACACGGACATGCAGCATCCTACGAGGATGTGCAGCCTCAGCAGCACAGAGCGACACAGCCACCAGGATAAGGCAGCTGAAAATGTAAGTACGTCTGCTTTCCCCTCTTCCTCACCAGCGTTAGTGGCTCGTGGAATGGCATGTTCTGGCTGTGCTCACTTCTGGCAGTGGTATAACCTACTGACTGTCCCCTCGACCCACGTGTTGACAGCTGCAGGAGAACCTGAACAACCCCCGAGGCGTGTTTTTATGAACAGATGGACACGTCAGAGCTCAGCTTTCCCGCAGATCTGAAATGAACTGTAAATATCTGGGGCAGTCTTCTCAGTTTGTCTCTCCCGCCCCAAAGCATTGTTTTATTTAATTAAAAAGTATTTCTAACGTGCACTGACAGTACTGGCCAAAGAGTTATCAAAGCCAGAGAGCTGAGATGTGCCCAGCAGTTCAGGAAATGTGTGTTGGGAAGGGGTTGGAATTGGCACATGGAGAGAAGCCAGCTTGCCCAGTAGCTCCTGCAAGTGTTAACCTTTACCTGCTGGCACCTGTGTCCTGCTGGGGGATTCTGGGACCTCCCCTTGCTCTGTGGGGACAGGGAAGGAGCTGCTGGGAAAAGCTCAACCTGATTTTAAGGGTTCTAAGGTTTGTTCAGTTTGGGTTCTTTATGTTTGGTTTTGGGTTGTGTGTTTTGTGGTTTTGGGGGTTTTAAATAAACTTTGCAACCTCGGCTCCCCTAAAGAATTCCCTTAAAGCATGGTATGGAAGGGGGATTAATGGTATTCAACAGTACAGAAGAAAGTAGTCAAGTGGCACAGTTGTTGATTTTAGAAAAGAAGTCATGTTCTGTTACCCAACAAAACATGTAACTGAGCTGCAGTCTGAGAAGACAATGTCCTATGATTGTCTTCCTATAATTGCTGAATTAATGACACCCTGTCTTTGCAACATGAAGTGCAAAGGACAGTGATGGAACAGGAAAGGACTGTCAGGATGGAGGTTACAAGCTACAGTCTGCCTGGTCATGGCAAAAGTCATCCATGATGGTTCCTAAAATCTTGAGGCTTTTCACCAGATGTGATTATTTCAATGGTGATTTTGAGTCTTTTCACTTGCTTTGCTTTGGGATTCAAGTTTTCAGTGTTTTCCTCCCATGGGATGGAGCACCTCATTCCTAAATGCAGAAAATCCCACTTATCCACAGGGCCCTGTGGCTAAAGGCCTTTAGGAAAGGCATCAGCTATTATGAGAGACCAAACAAAGTCAAGGTGAAGTTAACTTTGAAGTTTAGGCAAAGTCATTATGAGAGGCCCAATAAGTCGATACCAGAGCACCCACCAACACCAAGCAGTGCTTTTCATCCTGGAGCAAACAGACTGAACTCAAGTGTTTTTTTTTTTTTTTTACTTACACATTTCCATTCAAGTCCCACTTGCAGAATTTCCACCTTCTGTTTTGCTGCCAGGGAACACCTTTTTGTCACAGAGAAGCGAAGGCAGAGTAACCTGAAAGATCAGCACTCCCACAGCAGCCAAGAGGCAGTTTCTTGGTCCTGCTTCTGTTCCTGCAGGACCAAAATGATTTCCACTCTTTTTTGTTGAATCACTGGGGAGGATAAGCAGGAATTCAGTGACAACTAAACCATTAGGCAAAGTTCTAGTGCTTTTCCTGCCCACTAACACCATACTGATTTAAGAGATGCCAATGAACCACGTCTGCCTTTCAGCTCTGGCACGATGATCAAATCCTTCAAGCAAACGTTCCTGTCCCTGGACCTGCAGTCCCCTCGGTGGAGCTCCACAGAGACAATGGTAACTGCAACCATGCTCTCATGCTGATTTGGAAACAGCAGTTAATAATTTTGGTCATGTTTAACACCCATCTGGTTACCAAGTGCTGACTTTTGCTCCCTTGCAGGCCAAGGACTACGAACTGCGTCAGTACGAGACGGCCAAGTGGGTGAGCACGGTGATCAGGGGGGAGAGCCAGAAGGAAGCCATGCGCCAGGGCTTCTGGAAGCTCTTCCACTACATCCAGGGCAAGAATGAGAGAGGTAGGACCTGCTGGTTCTGCAGGGCAAAGTGATGGAGATGAGGAGTATGAAGCAGCTTTGACAACTGTCTCTCCTCTCCTCTAGAAACAAAGATTGACATGACTGTGCCAGTGACCTGCCTGGTGAAATCTGGCTGCACAGACTTCAAGATCTCGTTCTTTGTGCCCTTTGAACACCAGGACTCCCCTCCCCAGCCCACGGACTCGGATGTGTTCGTGGAGGAGCGGAAGGCGGCGGCGATCTTTGTCCGGTGAGCATGAACCCAGCTCGCTGGGAGCCCTCACTGACGAGTGGGATACTCTCTTGGATGATTTTTACTCATGGATATATCCTGCTGTCCAGAGCTTTCATTGCTCAAACCCAAGCACCTGGAAATATTACATTCAGGTGTCTTATTAAGCACGACATGCCCAAGTTTCAAAATGTTAATTTGCTAGTGAATTTGAATATATTGCAATGAGTTTTAGGGAGGTGCAGCCTCCAGAATCTTGGACAGTTTGTACTACAAAATCACTCTTACAGCACCCTTAACATGTAGCTTCAAACTCCCACACTGCATGGCAGTTCTTTATTACAGGAAAAGCACCCAAAGCAACACCTGGGCTGTGTGTCAACCAACTCTCAGAATCAAAATCAACTTCTGTGGTTAGCTATTTCAAATCTTGCTTTTAAATCCAACATAAATCCTCTTCAACAGCTTGTTCCACAGAGTTTATCTAGTAACTAACTGCATCACAAGTGTTTGAACACTGCATGCTTTGCAAACCAGAAATCTTCTTCTGTGCAAATTAAAACCAGGGGTTTGAACTCTTAATAAAAACATCCCCTTTTTTCACTTCTACCAGGTCCTTTGGTGGATTTGCCTCCCCAGAGAAATATGCTGAGGAAGCTGAAGTCTTGGCCAGAACCTTAAGGAACAGAGGCCAACCATTCCATGAAGATTTCTTCTACACTGCAGGCTATGACAGCCCCTTCAAGCTCTTTAACAGGCACAACGAAGTGTGGTATTTTAAAAAGTAACATGGTGGGGGGAGTATTAAGAGGCTACTAATCAGCTCCAGATGAAAACAGACCTTAATATTAATGGCTTTTGCTTTAGTGCAGAAGAGATTTAATTTGCACATGGACACAGAATGTCTAATTCATTTTCTCTAGGATGACATACTGTTGTGGCTCAAATGATTTCAACTCCATCTACAAAATGTACATTAAATTCAAGCAGATTGTACCAGGTAGAGTAGGGAGGTATCACAAGCTTACTCTTAATTGAAAGGTTCTAGGGAACACCAATAATCTGAAAATAGTCCTTCCCAAAGTTTGGATGTCTAGCTTTACTTCTCATTAGAAGTGCCACAGCAACAGCTCAACGTGTCATGGAGAACGAGTTCTCCATGGAGCTGACTTTCCCAATACTGACATCACCCCTGAGACAGAGGAACTTAAAAATGGATTTTTAAAAGAAATCTACAAATTAATGAGTTTTGGGAAGCAGAAACACCTTAGCAGGCTTTACTGACTCATAATTAATATCTTGGTTTTTTAATTGGTAGTATAAAACCCCCCCAGCTCTTCACTTTTTTTCCCCTCACGGAGGCCAAATGCTGCCTTGCTCAATTCCAGAGAGAAAGGGTTAACAAATCCAAGCTGTGGCTTGCTCTGTGCACACCTGGACACATCATACCAGGATTACTGGGGGCATTTTAGTAGCAAATATTGAAGTAGTTAAGTTAGCTCTCACCTACAACACACTAATTAGCACATCAATTATCTGCCTTTGTCTCATTGTGGGTATTGGCCAGGCCAGCTGCAGCCTCACACCAGCAGCACTGTTAAGACACTTGCAAGGCATTTAACCTAATTTAGTCCCTGCTCTCAATCAAGCATTTGAAGCTTTTACACAGTAGCCTAGAGCTGTTCCAGTCAGAAAGGAGGTCACAACAACAGGCAGAGTTTGCAGGTTTTTATTGGCTCCAACCAGGGTCAGGCAAACATGACCAGTGGGGTGTTTGAATGCTGTTCATGCCCATTACACTGCAATCCTCCACCTATTAAGACAGACATAAGAACCACTTTGAGACACCAAACCTGCACAAGACACTTGCTGGGAACATCTCAGCCCTTAGAATTTCATCTCTGTTCAGTGAGAGAGTTCAAGCTAAGGTTATCATCACTTGTTCCAGCAAGGAAATGTCCTAATTACTGCATTTGCACTCACCTTCTCAGTTCCTCATACAGCAGTTGCAGAGCTGCTCGCTCACCTAAAGCCAGAAGAAAACACACTTAGCAGATGGAGCAGCACGAGTGGCAGGGGCTCCACAGCAGCTGTGTAACCTCAGCACAAAGTGGAACGGAAAGGGTAAAATCACAGGAATTCATCTGGCAGAATCAATCTCATCAGCGGCTACAAACACTCCCAGTCAGACATCACACAGTTCAGCTGTTGGACTCACCCAGCAGGGCTGCAGAACAGCACAGTCCTTTCCTGAGGAACAGAGAGGTGCTTTCAGAATGACAGACAGCAGCACTACATGTAAATTTATTTATTGATCTATGAATTCCTAGTCCCCAAGCTAATTTTACCTGGGAGGAGGCTGCCTTTAACTGAGTTTAACTTGCAACACCCAAATATAGGAGACACAAAGCTTACAAATCCTAACTGAATTGGAAATACAGAATTACTAACACTGGAGGAAGCAGGGTAAGCACTGAGCTACTTACTTGCTTTGTGATGCTGTCTCTCCCCCACTGGAAAATTGCATTTAATGAATTTAGATACCTAAATGACAAGTCTCACAGGAATCATCCTGAAAACCTGTCTGACAACTAGTCTGTTGGGAAACAAGTTCACACAGCAAATATCTAGAACTTGAGACTAAGTTTGTGTAGAGCCAGTGTAAAGATCAGCAAAAACTGCTGAGAAGAGACAACCAGAGAATACAGGATTGTTTTTCTTTTAATTCCACAGTGCAATGTTGCAATAAACTCCCAATTTTTAGTCACTGAGGTCACATCCTGTGTTCAGTCAGGACTCCACACTAAGTTTATCACTGACTACACTTGGGTGCCTGCTCAGAAACAGCCCTTCCTTTGCATGGCAAATTCAGAACTACACAGAAGTGTTTCTTGCTTCAGGCACACGTTTATTCCCTCACCAGCTGGGAGCAGGAGAATGAGAATACAATAAAGGGAACACAAATCAGATCTCTAGAGGACTCCTTTTAGGCACCACTATCTAGGCCTTCAGCACAAAGACAATATTCCAGGAACTGCAAAGCCCCATGTACTCTACACTTACCTCAGGCACATCCACCTTGTTTCTCACAGAAACTCCCCACAAGCTTCACCCTGCAAAGGAGGGAAATTTTACTAACACTCTCTCCTTGGCAGTGCTTCAGGAGTTAGCTTGAATGTGGGTACTGTTTCAGCACAAGAGTTCTCCTCAGCCTCTTTCAGAGAGATTCCCATTGCTCAGAATTCATCACAAACAGTACATGCTTACAGCAGCTTCATGTTGTGCCAGTTTTTTTTTCCTCAGAGGATCTGATCTCAGCATTTCAGATCTTATATCCCCAGCCCCATCTTCATTCACATCATGCAAAAGCCCTGATCTAGCATTCAAGAAAAATAATTCACCCCAGTCAGCCCTGAAGATCACTGCTACTCTCTGCAGGAGCCCACTACTAAATTAAAAACAGTAAATAACTACTGGCTTTGGTGAGCACAAGCTCTGTGCTACCAGGTTACCATTAACTCATTAACCAAGAACTCAATTAGTCCATAGCAGCTGGGCATTCCAAATGATCCCTATTCTTCTCTGCTACAGAAGTCCAAGATAAGCAGCACCTTGGGTGAGTGAACCCTGCAGGCTGCTGGTAATCTGTGTGTTTTACCTGGTAAAGGAAATAAAATCCCCAAGAAACCTTCTGCTTGGTGCTGCAGCTGCACTGCAGTTATAGGATCCTGAAGCTTTCCCCACCCCCTGCATCACACAGTTCTGAGCAGTCACATCCATGTGCTGGTGACTCACCTTCTGCTGGCAGCACTGTCACCCAACTGCACCACTTCCCAGCTCCACTGCACCTGGAATGATGCAAACCATCAGGAGACAGCACGGGAAGCAGCAGAGGAGGAGGGAACCTCAGACAGGTGCCTGCAGTCAGATAGAGCTAATGGCAGACCTCCAGGGCTGGAGTCAGGACAGTCACATCTCATCACACAGGCAGCTCTCACTGTCAGTCCCTGCTCTGGGCTGCAAATCCACCAGCAGTGCCCTCAGGGCCGCTCTATGTGCTCAGCTCTTCCCTGGGAGCTCACACCAGGCTGGGCCTTATCCAGCAGTTCCCCCTTACACATCCTCCTGTTCTGGCTGAGCTGGCAGGCAGCAGACACCACCAGCCACTGGCCCCTTCCCCTCAGGTAACACACAGGTAAATACTTCACTTCTGGGCTTATTCTGAAACATCCATACTCGCAGAGTTAATCAAATACTCACCTTGCAAGGAGAAGCATTTTGAAAGCCTGCAAAGAAAAATATGCAATTAGACGAGGTCCAGCAGGAAGTTTTGGCGTAAGAACAGTTCCAATAAAATACTGTATCAGCATTTGGTCAAGTTTTGTCCTCATGGGGATCAGAGACCTGATTCAACATCATCTACAGTAGAGGCTGCCTCGCCCCATCCCCTCCCACAGGCAAAGCCAGCTCCCAGCGAGATCCAACACCCCAGGAAGTTTATCCCTCAGCTCCAGAGACAGCTGAAATTGCAGGAAGAAGCAAACTTCTGAACTGCAGAGTGCAGTGACATCACCTCTGTGTAAATACCCCAGCAGTGCTACGCCAGGACAGGCATTTTGGGCACTGAATTCAGAGCACTGTGGCATTCACCACTGAGGTTTAAGAGGCACTTTGTAGAAATCCTCACCACCACAATCGCTTCATGCTTTCATAGTGTACACAGGAAGCTGAAAGCACACTTTGCTTCACGCTTTCCAGGGAAAACACAATGAATTTGCAGACATCTCCAAAAGCAAACTCCCCAGCTCAAATGCAGCACATGAAGGTCTAATAAACCCTAAAAGTAGCTTATTAATTACCTGCAATTAGGAAGGCCTTGTCCTCACCAACATCAGTAACAGGTGGAACAGCTTCTCACACAAGAGGCACAGGTCTCCTGAGTCCAGGGCAATCTGTAAAGCAGCAGAACATTCTCAGAAGTTGGAGCACTAACACCTGATTAACCTTATTCTGCTGTACTTGTGTTTAATTTACAAGCACAGCCTATTCTCTACCCTTCTATTCACCCCACTAAACTTTTTTATACTAATCCCCTTCACAAATCTTTTGGGTCGATCTTCAGAACACCTTTACTGATCAAAAGGGAGTGTTTCCCTCTCAGCTTTCCACATGATTGGTCTGGGACAGCCTGAGGACAGGAGGCTGCATCAGACAGGAGCGAAAGACAGTGAGAGTGATCACCACGGCTCATCTGCTGAACTATGCTGTCATCACAGCAGCCCCTCCCACAGCAGGGACACACACAGGCAATGCAGTATTCACCTTGCATGGGTTAGAGCTTCATCTCCCAGGGCCTGCAACAAAGGAAAAAAATAAAGATGAGGTTGTTTCAGCCTTGGTGTCCCAGCCCAGGGGACTGGATGAGATCACAAGAGGCAGACACATCAGATAGGAGCGAAAGACAGAAGTGTTCATCACAGGATGCTCTGCTGAACTATGCCATCATCACTGTGTCTACTTTGGAACCATCCTACCCTGTCACAGCTTTTACATTCAACTTTTCCCAATAAAACAAAGAAATATTCACAAATTTGAATACTAGCAAGTGTAAATTGTTTCTGGTCTTAGGGAAAACTAATTTTAAAGCACGTCCCATCCTTCCCACTGCAGTGCTTTAACAGCCCCAAGGAAGAAACCCCTCTGAAAGTACACATTTCTCACCAGGTGATGTTCCTTCTGCATGTCTGCTGACTGCAGGAGACAAATCCTGAAGGGAAAAAAAAAGCTTGTGAGCAGGATATTCAGCACTCAAAGCACAGGGGGGAACTCTAAATTGCTGTGCCTCAGAAAACTGTTATGGTGGTACAAGTGCTCATCACCCTCTCGGTCAAGAGTAGCAAATAAGTGTCATCACTGCGGCACCAGAGGGAAAAGCTGGCTCAGGGAGTTGTCTGACCACTGATGTGAGCTATCAGAGCAACAGACACCGTCTAGACAAACCCTGAGCATAGTTTTGTGCTCAGTTGTCATTAATTATGTATTACCTTGTGAAGTGGCATCAAGGCTGTGCATTTGGGGGCGGACCTGGAAGAGACAGAACAGGTTCAGGGGCTTGCAGAGCTTTGGGAGCTCCTCTGGCAGCCACACCAAGCACAGAAAAAAGCCTCAGCACGGAGTTTTCAGAAATCACTTCTGTCCACTACTCTTTACTCTGAAACCATCACAGGCTCTGTGGTTCACTCAACAGCAATCCCCTCAGTTCACTCTTCCTGCAGCACGCTCAAGGCACTTCTCCCAAAACAACAATTTAGTTTTTGTTCCATCTATTTACTATTTATTGCTGTGAATGGTGAAACAGCAGTAAAGAAAGGGATCCGGGGCACTATTGTGGCCTGGTTACAGCATGACCAGCGGTTCAGAAACACCTCCCAAACCCTCTCCAGGACAAAGAAACAGGTGACTTTTCTCAGTAAACAAATAAGGAGTGCCTGAGGAGACACCATTCCCAGTTCTGATCCTGTAACCCCCTGACACAAGAGTACTCCAGTCTAATTGCTGTACATGAATCCACGTGTTTTTTATTAATTTAAACGCTGTATTTTAGAAGCAAAACTTACCTGGTTTGAAACCATGGGAGGGAACAGCACAGTTGATAGATCTTAAACTGAAAACAAGAAAGCATGTTAGTTTTTCTTTTTTAAAGAACATTATTTTTACAGATACCCCTTTGAGAGATGCAAAGTAAAATACAGAACACTGAGCCTAAGAGTGTGTGTGTGTGTGTGTGTGTGTCCCAACACAAATTTCTGCTCTTTTATCCAACAAGGACACAAGAAATAACTGCTGGCCTGTATTTTCAGGCAGAACAGAACCACTAAAATACTTTATTTTCTATACCTTTAATTCTGCCGTACAATCCCAGGTCAGCCCCGTGACCTTTGGGCACCTCAGCCACCCCAGAGAGGCCTTGTTGTCCCCGTGCCCAGCTCAGATGCGTTGGCATTCATCACAAACCCTCTCAGATGTCCCTACCAACGCAGTTCTCATCATGTGCGGGCGTAAGGGAGTCCGAGCGAGCCCCTGCTCTTTAAATACCCACGATCGTGGCACATGCCGAGTGGGAAGGGACCCACCGGGATCGCGGCCCACCCCGACACCCCAGCAATGTCCCCCGTCCCTCAGGGCGGTGTCCGAGCGCTCCCCGACCTCCGGCAGCCTGGGGCCAACCCTCGGTCCTTCAGGGCCCCGTGGGCACCATTCAGGCGGGGGGAAATGCTTAACCCTCCCACAGCGCTACAATCGCATTTTGCACATTTATCCGCCGAGGCCACAAAACCCAGGGAGGCCTAATCTGCAGCGGGCCCGCCCCACATCGCCACACGCCGGGCGCGTTTCCCACGGGAAAAGGGCTCCCGGGTAAGGCCCGACACCTCAGCGCCTCGTGTATCACCACGCACCCCACGGTGGTACCCCCATCCCGTGTGGGGCCCCACGGGGACCCGCCCGCACCGCCCGCACCGCCATGAGGGGCAGTCCCCGCGGCCCAGGCCCGGCGGTGCAATCCACCGCCATCCTCCCGCATCCTGCCGCTCCAGCGCCCCTCGGGGACCCCGCCGCGCCCCGCTGGCCCTGCAGCGCCCGCCGGGCCGGCCCGGAGCGGCACAGCCGCGCACTCACCGCGGGGCCGCGCAGGCGATCAGAACCCCCCAGCGCCTCAGGGACAGAAAGGCAGGCCCGCTCCTGCGCGGCCTTTATATAGGCTCCGCTGTCACGTGACTCGCCGCGGCCCCACCCCCGTGGGCGCGCCCCGGGTGGGGGGGGCGGTGCGCGGGCCCGCGGTCCGCACGGCGTTTCCTTCCGGGGCGCGGCCCGCGCCGGCGCCGTTCGGTTCCGGGCCGGCGCTGCGGGCCCTTCCCACCCCCGGCAGGTGAGGCCGGGCCGGGCGGGGCGGGCGGGGGAGAGCGAGGAGAGCTCCGAGGAGACCGCCGGGACCGCCCCGGGGGCGCGGGGGCACGGGCGGGGCGGGGCGGCGGGGAGCGCGGGGCGGGCCGGGCTGTGCCCCCGCGCGGGGGTCCGGGTGCCGCTGTCACGGCCGGGGGCACCGGGAGAGAGCCCCGCTGGGCCGGGGGAGCACCGGGAGAGAGCCCCGCTGGGCCGGGGGGCACCGGGAGAGAGCCCCGCTGGGCCGGGGGCACCGGGAGAGAGCCCCGCTGGGCCGGGGGCACCGCCGGGGGTCGGGCCGTGCGGGCAGTCGGGAGAAGTCCCACCGGGATCGGGGAGGAGCCGAGTCGCGTCGGGTCTGGATATTGGGAAGGGATTCCTCCCTGCGAGGGTGGGCAGGCCCTGGTACAGGGTGCCCAGAGAAGCTGTGGCTGCCCCTGGATCCCTGCAAGTGTCCAAGGCCAGGTTGGACGGGGCTTGGAACAGCCTGGGCTGGTGGAAGGTGTCCCTGCCCACAGCAGGGGGTGGGAGTGGATGAGCTTTAAGGTCCCTTCCAACCCAAACCATCCCGGGACTCTGAGTTGTTTCTGGTGAGCAGTGACAGCACTCAGGGAACGGCTGGAGCTGTGTCAGGGCAGGGTCAGGTTGGATCTCAGGACAAGGTTCTTCCCCCAGAGGGTGGTTGGCACTGAACAGGCTCCCCAGGGCAGTGGGCACAGCCCCAAGGCTGCCAGAGCTCCAGGAGGGTTTGGACACCGCTCTGGGGGACAGGGGGGATTGTTGGGGTGTCTGTGCAGGGCCAGGGGTTGGACTCTGATCCCTGTGTGTCCCTTCCAGCTCGGGGTGTTCTGTGGAGTTGCCCAGTCGTAGATCTGAGCCCAAAGGGAGTTTTCAGCCCCTCTGTGCAGCCCCCAGGGCGAGTGCCTGCCAGGGGCCATTCACAGTGCATGTCACCTGCTGGGGGGGATCTGCCCCTGCCTTTTCCCTGATGGAGCGAGAATTCCTGCTCCCAGGAGCTGCCTCGCACAGGGAAAGGCGTTTGCTGAGATTAATTAAAGCCCAAGTCCAAGCTGGTGACACTTCAGATTGCCCTGAACGCAGCTGAGTGTCCCAGTGTGTGCCCCAGGGCTCAGCCCTGAGGGAAAGGTGTGTGCAGGTGAGGGACTTCCCAGGGAGGACAGAAGTTGGGATGGTCCTTTCCTCCTGCCTGGGAAGGTGATCCTGCTGCTGGATCCTGCGGCAGAGCCGGGAACCACAAAGCCTGACATCCATGCAATCCCTCTGGGCTTCATTTTTCCTTTCCTTTTTTCTTTCCTCCTCAAGGGGAAGGGGGCAACAAGCTTCCCAACCTTCTCACTACATCAGAAGGAAGCAGGAGAACAAGAAGGCAGCACCCCCCGCTCCCTCCCCGGCCCTGCATGTAACTCCCAGCGCTCCAGGTAGGACCGTGGGGTTCCCGTTCCCCCCGGCTTGGTGTGTGGGAAGTTCTGCTCCCAGCGCTCTGTTCCCGTGGGATTGGGATCTGCAGCTCCTTGGGGCTGGGGGGGAGTTTGTCTCCTAAAGATAGGGAGGAACATCGACCTGTTGGAGCAAGTCCAGAGGGCTGGAGCAGCTCTGCTGGGAGAGCTGGGATTGTTCAGCCTGGAAGAGAGAAGGCTCTGGGGTGACCTGATTGTGGCCTTCCAGTGCCTGAAGAGGGGGAGAAGCCTTAATTCTGGGATTCCTTGGAGGAGGCACTGACAGCATGGGTATTCCCAGCCTGCCTGAGGTGGTTTTGATGCCTGCAGTGCTCTGCTCAGTCCTCCCTTCAGGTGCCATCCAGCTCTGAAGCCGCTCACGCCACGAGGGGCTTGAACAAGCTTATTTGCTTTCTTCTTTTTTTGGGGGGAGTTTACGTCTGATTTTGGATCGTTCCAAATTTTGACCATATATGGTCAGGGCTCCTTTGCAAGCTTTGCCAAAACGTGCAGTGTGATGTTGTGGTGGAGCATCCCCCCGTCCCTGGCCCTGCTGGAAGTGTCTGGGAAGCTCCCGGTAAGCCTTGAGGGACCCACTGAGCAGTGAAGCGTCCCCTGACTGCACCAGCTGGGCCAGGGGGTGCTCCCTGATCCTGCCAGGAGCTCCTGGGTGCTGCAGGTGGGGACAACCAGGAACGTCCCAGCGCAGGTGGGAGCAAAGGACGAGCCGTTATCCCTTGCAGCCTGGGTAACCCATTCCCCCGGATCGCCGGCCGGGCGGAACGGCACTGCTGGGGACTGCAGCCCCAGGGGAACAGTCCCATTGTTGCTGTGCTTTGGGAAAGGGCCCAGCAGCTGCGGGCTTGGGATGTGGCCAGCATGGGAACTCAGCGATGACCGGTGTGGCCTCGTGACCCTACAAACAAAGTGGTCCCGAGCGAGGCCCTTTGACTCTCCCGGGCCACCCCTTTTTCTTTCGCCCTCCCTGTTACATCCTGTTTTCTGGCACGTGTCAGAAGTGCCACATATGATGGATGTCTTGAGATCAGCGAGGCACTGAAGATGCCTCGAGGTCAGATGTGTGCCGGCCAGCTTTTCAGAAGCCTCAGGAGGATTTAGCTCTCGGTGTGTCCTTCCTGATTCCTGTTGTGCAAAGGAGGCGTAACAATATCACTTTCCCTTTTCAAAGCGCTCCGAAGGTACAAGTGCCGAGTGTTTTAATCCATTATGCAATCAGCTGACTATTTTTAGCACCTGAACCATTTTTAATGTTCTTTTTACAATGCAGATGTGCTTTAATCGAGGCTGACGGAGCGCGGTGTTTCGGGCGCCGAAGCCGCAGGGGCCGGGGGCCTGTCGGGGGCTGGTTCAGCAGAACCTGGTGCAGGGGGGTGCACAGAGCCCTGCCGGGCGTGTGGCAATCCTGTGGGGAGAGAGGTCTCTAAAAATCCCGGGTGGAAGCGGGTAGAAAAGGTCCTAAACTCCAACGACAGGCCGGCTCTGCTAACGACGGCGTCTCCTCCCCCTTTTCCAGCGCAGCCGCGCGCCTGCGACCGGCGCCGCCATGGAGAAGAGCGGGAACATTCAGCTGGAGATTCCCGACTTCAGCAACTCCGTGCTGAGCCACCTGAACCAGCTGCGCATGCAGGGCCGGCTGTGCGACATCGTGGTCAACGTGCAGGGCCAGGCGTTCCGCGCGCACAAGGTGGTGCTGGCGGCCAGCTCGCCCTACTTCCGCGACCACATGTCCCTCAACGAGATGAGCACCGTGTCCATCTCCGTCATCAAGAACCCTTCCGTCTTCGAGCAGCTCCTCTCCTTCTGCTACACGGGCAGGATCTGCCTGCAGCTGGCCGACATCATCAGCTACCTGACGGCCGCCAGCTTCCTGCAGATGCAGCACATCATAGACAAGTGCACGCAGATCCTCGAGGGCATTCACTTCAAAATCAACGTGGCGGAGGTGGAGGCGGAGCTGAGCCAGACCAGGACGAAGCACCAGGAGAGGCCGCCCGAGTCTCACCGGGTGACGCCCACCCTGAACCGATCGCTGAGCCCGCGCCACAACACCCCGAAGGGGAGCCGCCTGGGCCAGGTGAGCACGGTGCTGGACATCCGGGAGCTCAGCCCGCCCGAGGAGTCCACCAGCCCCCAGATCATCGAGCAGAGCTCGGACGCGGAAGGCAGGGAGCCCATCCTGCGGATTAACAGGGCGGGACAGTGGTACGTGGAGACGGGGCTGGGGGAGCGCGGGGCCCGGAGCGACGACGACGTGCGGGTGCTGGGCGGAGTGCGCATCAAAACCGAGAACCTGGAGGAGTGGCTGGGGGCGGAGCACCAGCCCTCGGGGGAGGACGGCAGCAGCGCCGAGGAGGTCACGGCCATGGTGATCGACACCACGGGCCACGGGGCGCTGGGCCGGGACGCCTACGCCCTGGGCTCCTCGGGGGCCAAGGTGGTCAGGCCGACCAGCACCGACATCGACAGGTGGGTTTCCTCTGACTCAGCTGCTGACCTTGGCTGGGCCAGGTTTTCGCTTGGCTTGGGTTGGTCGCTGTGGAACGTTTCCTCCTTCTGTTTCCTGTGGCCATCTTAAGTGCCGCAGGAGTTTTGTTTTCCTGGTGTAAGGAAGTGTGTCCGGTTTGGGTTGGAGTGTTTTGGCTGGGTCGTGATCAGAGCAGGATCTCCAGCTGCAGGCCAGCTCTGTGCATAGGTTGGGATTTGCACCTCAGTGTTCCAGGTGAGGTGGGGTTTTTGTGGAAGGGAGATGCTCTGTGCAGCCTCGGTAGATGCCGGGCTCAGCACGGGGATTAACAAGGTCAAATACAAATATGTGTTATGCAAAGTGTCACTGCACTGATGCCTTCTGGCCTGAAAATCTGGGGGTGGTTCTGGCTGAGAAACAAGCCGAGCACCAGCTGTAAGTCAAGAGCAAATTTTGTTCCTGGTGCTCCAGGGCAGCAGTGGGCCCTGGGTTTACACCACCTGGAGCAGCTGAAGTGGGGAGCCCAGCGGCCTCCGCTGTTGGTTTGATTTATATGAGAGAGCAGAGAGCCTTTATGTGAAAATGAGTGGTGAAATCTGCTGTGTTTGGAGTCTCCATCCACCTGCTTCCCCTCGGCTCCAGGATTTGTTTTCTCGCCCCAAGCACAGCCCAGAGAGCAGATCTGATAAAGGGCAGGTCTGTTGGATTGGAGGGGGTTGTATTTGCAGGGTGTCCCTTCACATCTGCCTCTCTTCTACCTCAGTCCCTCTGGTCCCAGAGAGGAACAGCTGCCTGGAAGCAGTGGATATTCTGCCACTTGTTACTTAATAAATGGATCAGTGGGAACAATCTTGAGCTGGGCCTTGGGAGAGAGATGATTTCTACTTCCTTAGCTCTTTTCCAGGGATCAGATCTCAAGCATCTCTTCTTGCACTGCACTCAAGTGTCCACTGTTTCCCACCTGGAGTCCATCACACCCCTTGTGGGTGCCCCCCTCACCGGGGAGGGGCAGGAGGGTGTGGGTGGTGGAGGAGAGCGCCCTCCGAGAAATGGTTTCTGCTCCTGCTGCAGAGTTCCTGAGTCACTGGGCCTTTGCCAGCTTACTCCTGGTAGCAACCCCGAAGCTCTGTCACTGAGCTGGAAGCCAAATGACTCAGTTTTGTGTGTCAGATGTTCAGGCTGAACCCCACAGACCTCGGTTTTCCCTTTATACTCGCGCTGCTCCTCCCCCTGTGTGTTGGCTGGTGAGGGTGCAGAGATGCTGTGCAGGTGCCTCCACTGCTCCCCCGCTGTTCTGAACACCCCAGTGACCTGATGCCCATGAAACACTCCGTTGACACTCTTCCCCCACCCCACAGATTTAGCCCTTCTGGCAGCATGGTTGCTGTGACTGAGCGGTACAGATCAAAAAGCGAGTCTCCCGGGCGGATGGATGAGCCCAAGCAGCCCAGTTCCCAGGTAGGCAGATCAAGAAGTTTGCAAATGTTGGCTTGGAGGTGAAGGGGGCTGTGTTGTGATGGAGTGTGTCATATTTGCAAGCAATGCCACGTGTGAAACAAGGGCCTTTTGCCGTTGCACAGGGTTCAGTTGCTCCCACTGAGAGCGTGTGCTGGCTGTGTACGATATAACACTGATTGTGGTCGCTTGGGATTTTGGCCAGGTACCTGGAAAACACGAGGAGTTTCTCTCGTTGTCTGAGGGCATAAATATCCACCCTCGTTCTGGGCAGGCCACCAACTCCTGAGGAGAAATCCCGTTTGCCTGCAGAGCTGGATCTGCCCTGAAACACTGGCAGCAAATGCCTGAGCTGAGGGAGGAGGTGTGGCTTGGCTTCTGTGGAAGACTGAGGGGTGACAACAGCTGAACCTTTCCAAAAAGCCCTCCAGGCACTACACCCATAAACCTTTGGGGTGGAGAGTCAAAGGGCTGTGAATTTGTGCAGAGGTTTCTCTCTCATCCCCAAGGGACCTGCTGTTGCACAGCAGAATTTGCAATGTATAAAGCACCTCTGAATTCTCTGCTTTCTTGGGCACAGTTTTGGGGTAGGAGGGAGAGAAATGCAGAACCAGGGGAGGGCAGTGGGGAGTGCAGCAAGGTGGGACAGGGGTAATACCTGTGCCTAATCACCTTGGTCTAGTTTTGTTGCATACAGTGGGTGTCGCAGTGCCACTGTAGTGCAAATGTGTCAGCCAACACAGCGCAGCTCTGTGAGCCTGACAAACAGGGAATGTGTCAGTGTGTAAGCCAGTGGCTTGGCTGGAGGCAGGTTGAGGAGTTACCTGGCTGCTTTGCCCTTCAGTAAGACCAAGTGAAGCAAAGGGGAAAAGAATCTCGATTGCTGTCTGCTGCCTCTGTCAGACACTGCCATAAAACAACAGAGACTTTTTGTTCCTGTTTCTCCAAAGCTTTGTTTTGTGTCCTTAGAAGACATTGAGAAAATTTCAGGTCAAACTCACCCTCCAGGGGCAATGTGACATACAAAGCAATTCTAGCTCTTCCTACAGAAAGGCTGCTCTTATTTCTGCACTGTGAGGTGGCCTCAAATAGAAAACCTGAGGCTTTGCACCCAAGGGGAGGGCTCATCACCCTCCACCCTCCCGGCATTGCCATACCCACACTAAAAGAGCCTGCCTGTGATTCCAGTGGCAGCGGCAGAGCGGAAGGGAGGCACCAGAGCTTTGTGCATCTCCTTTAGTCCCGAGCAGCTTCCCTGTGCCCGCACAGCCGGATCCAGCAGCACCTGGCACAGGTACAGTGCTGCTCACACAGCCCTGGCCGCCAGAGGAGGGGCCCTGCTGCTGTTACACCTTCTCTGTGCTTGGCACCGCTGGGAAGCAGCGCTGGGACAGCAGTCCCCTGGCAGGGAGCGTTCCAGAGTTGTCTGCCTGTGCTCCATCGGGAGGCGATGGCCAGAAGTGTCTGTCACGGTTCAGGGTTGCCCTTGGCTGTTTGGCTGTGTGGCCTCGGAGAACACGGAGGAGCCAGCGAGTCCTGGCTGTGAGAGCCGGGCCAGGAGCTGGGCTGGGTCACACAGCCAGGCAGGCAAAGGTGACTCCGAGTGACACCTGAATAGACACCCCTGTGAGGTGTGAAATGGCACCTCAGGGGTTCAAAGTACCGGCCTGTCTGTGGTTCATTCCACCTTTGCTTTAAGAAGCAAACTCATCAATTGGCTGCTTTTTTTTTCAGCCTTCAGTAAGTAAAACAGACGGTGGCATACGGTATTTTAACAAAACTGGCCCAGGTTTTTAAAAAAGTAACAGGCATTAACACTTGTGGCCCACGACTCCATCGGTGGCCAGGCATGCTCGTGACAAGGACTGTCTTTTCTTCCTCAGATCCAGGGAATGCCTTGGCAGAGGGGGCCTCTGTAGCAGTGGTTTCTAATTGATTGCTCGTTTGTCTTCAGCCCCAAGGCCCCAGTTAAGCACTTAAATATGTGCTTGAGGTTGCAGACATTAGTGCTGCTGATTTTGAGGTTTGGCACGCGCTTTACTGGCTGGACTGGGGCCTGATCTTCTTCTCCGCCGTTTGTTTTAGGCTGCTCGTTATTTAAATCTCTGCTGTTTCCTTGGCAGGGGGAGGAATCAGCCATGCTGGGAGTGAGTGGTTACGTGGAGTATCTGCGGGAGCAGGAGGTTTCCGAGCGCTGGTTCCGGTACAACCCGCGCCTCACGTGCATTTACTGCGCCAAATCCTTCAACCAGAAGGGCAGCCTGGACCGGCACATGCGGCTGCACATGGGCATCACCCCCTTCGTGTGCCGCATGTGCGGGAAGAAGTACACCCGCAAGGATCAGCTGGAATATCACATCCGCAAGCACACGGGCAACAAGCCCTTCCACTGCCACGTCTGCGGCAAGAGCTTCCCTTTCCAGGCCATCCTCAACCAGCACTTTCGCAAGAACCACCCCGGCTGTTTGCCCCTGGAGGGGCCCCACAGCATCTCCCCCGAGACCACCGTCACGTCCCGGGGGCAGGCGGAGGAGGAGTCCCCTCCGCAGGAGGAGGCCGTGGCTGCGGGGGAGACGGCACAGGGATCTGTGTCCACCACGGGGCCGGATTGAAACACGGCTGCGGAGCGCGGGGAGGAAGGACCGTCTTCCCGTTCTTGGCTCTCCAGAGTCAGCACCAACCTGGCAGGCTGGTACTGTAATTAGTGCAATGCCACCACTGGACAGAAAGGAGCTCCCGAGATGTTGCCAAAATAGAAAAATCTCTCTCTTTCTCTCTCTCTCTCTCTTCCTCTCACACACCCCCACACACACACGTAGGGTGTTAAACGTTTTTCTCCCTTATTCCTCCTCCTCTCGGAGAAAAACAGAACAACTGTGTCAATCAACTTCTTATTCAGGGATCGACAGGATTTTAAATTTTTTTACTGTTCCGTAGTGACCTGGGACGAGCAGTCATTGGTATTTCTGGACAGCCCCGTGGCCCAGCAGCCGGGCCCTGCAGAGCCAAACCCGCTGGTCCCGCTCGAGGGGAGAGCAGGGGCAAGGGCCCCGTTGCCTTTGTCCCTTCCCCAGGTAGAATACAAAGAGACTGTGCTGGTGGAGCCTGCCTTGCCCGCCTGTATTTATCCCTGTCTTATTTTTCGTGTGTCTCTTTACATTTTTTGTTGAAGCTGTTACTTTAGGGCTTTTGGCCTTGCCCGTTGCGGGCACGGCTCCAAGGCGGAATTCCAGAGGTCAGCAAGACGTGAAGGAAGCACTTGGGCTGCTGAGAGCGGGATTTAGCGGCTGTGAGGTTGGTGTGAGACACTGATGCCTTGGGAGTAGGGCTGGAGGGGTCTTTCGGAGGAGGTTGTTCCTCTGCTGGTGCTGACCCGGAGAGCTCAGAGCGCTCTGACGTCCCGGCCGTTGCTCCGGGGGTTGCCGAGGGTTAGGCAGAGATTTTCTGGAGTGGCTGAATTCCGGAGTTAAGAGCCTGGCTACCAAAGTCCTCCTTCACCCCTGCTCCCCCCTCGACACGCACTTGTCTTTTATAACAGCAATATGTGATACAGAAATACTGCAATGCTGTCGTCCCAGCCAAGCAATCGTGGGCGGTTGCTTTTAAACCTGTTTCTACAAACTACTTTGATAACTTTTTTTATCAACGAGATGCAAAAAGAAAAGAAAACCCTACCTTATTTCCTTGTAACAGTTCAGGAGACTTTAGAGTGAACGGTTCCTAGAGCAATCACAACTCTGTCCCCTTGCATGGACTTCAAGATTTTTTGTATTCTGAGCAGCTCTGATGTTTTTAGAGCGAGTTTAGCCAAGCTGGAGAGACGTGCCTGCGTGTGTGTTGTAGGTGTTTGCACGGGCTTACGTGGTTCATAACCGGAACAGCATGGGACAGGTAGATAAGTGCAAATATTCTGACATCTTTTGAAGAAGTCTTTTTGAAAACAAAATATGCAATATTTTAAGAGTTTTCTCTGGTTCTGATGCCAAGTTGTTCACGATGGAGGGGGGGTAACGAACGACAGGTCGCGCGGATCGGGTCTGGTGAAGGAGTTCTCTTGAGGGCGTGGGATAAAGGGAGGGTGAAGTTCTGATCCTTAGGGTGATGGGAGGAACAAAGAGACATTGGAAAAGAAATACACTTCATCTGGCTTCGGCCAGAGAGCCGGGTGAGTGGTTGGAGCAGGGGCTGGGTGGGCAGGGGACTGACCACGGGACAGCAAAGCTTGACCCGCAGTCCGACTGCAGATGCAAACATCTCCAGCCTTTGCTTTCCCCACCTGCAAATTGGGACTCAGGATCATTTTCCTGCCCCTTTAGAGGGAAGAATTTGGGGGAGGGTGATGTATTCTTGCCTCACTTCACGGATTTTTTTATAAGCAAGGGGTCTCACTGTTCCTCCCATCTCTCTCTCCAAAAGGAGACGTGGCTCTAAAGTGTTTCTGTGTGTGGGAAGGGCTTGGTGCCAGGATCGTGTGTTAACAGGGAAGTGCTCCCAAGAGAGGAACCTTTGCGGGTGTCCCGAGCCAGGCACCTGCAAAGCACCATTTCATTGACCATTTCAAACAGGAAAACTGATATTTCACCTCCGTTTTCCTTCTGTCCCTTCTTCCTCCTCTGCTGTCAAGTGCATCGTCACACGGGCAGTGATTTGGCCCCCCGAGGGAGCGGCCCCGTCGGGTTTCCTGGCGAAGGTCAAGCAGGATGGTGCCCAAACAGTGAGGTTGCAGTGGCAGAAGATGAGGTGAGAGGGTGGCTAAGGTAGGTTTCGTTGCAATCGAGGTGCGGGAAGGAGCGGAGATGTGCTGCTTTAGTCATAGCTTTTGAAGTTACCAAAAATGGGAAAAAAAAATAGAAAAAAAAAAGAAAAGAGTTAAAGACTTTGAAATCCTATCCTGTTCACACTAGAGAGCATCAAAAGTTACTTTTAGTTGCTTAAAAGATTTTTAAGTGTTTTAAAATAGAAATTTTAAAAGAATACTACCAAACTATAAAAACATAAAATTATTTATATACATATATTATATATAAATATAGTGGGAAAGTTTCCCTGCTAAGCTTGCTGTGAAGAGAAGGGTGAAGGTGCAGTAACTGCCACACGAGCAGCATTTTTCTGAGACAGATGGCAACCGTAGCGAGGAAGGGCTGACATAAAATGGTGACTGCCTTTATTCCCATGGCATAGCTGTGAGTTTCTTGAGCAGGTTTGTGTTTTACTGTATCGATACTGTGAACGGAGGAGCATCCGAACAGCCCGGGGGGTGCGCCCTGTGTGCTGATTCACTACTTTCGTTGGCCTGGTGAAATTGGTCCTTCATATCCTGCCAGGCTGAAAAACAAAGCTTGTGAAAGGTTTTTGATTTTTTGGTTTTTTTTCCTCCTTTACATTTTCTTTTGGTTTTGTTTTGTTTTGTTTGTTTGTTTGGTGGTTTGTTTGTTTGTTTGCTTTTTCGGTGCAGAGGTTGCCACTGTATAAACGATCATTTCTGATTGCATGCAAAAGAGCCAATATTCTTGCCCGGGCCTCGCTGAGGTGAAGTTTATAGCTTGTAGCTAGAGTCAGTATAAGGTATGGTAGTGGGACTCATTTTAATATTATTTCTGTGCATTTAATGGACGTGTATGTATGTGTGGGAGCCACGCTGGCTCTCGGACGTTGCTGAAAGCAGTTCAGGCCTGTCCGCGCTGGACGGCGGGGCCCGTTCCAAAGGGATCGGTGTCGGACGTTTCTTTCAGTGCTTGAGCTCCTCGCTGCAGGCCAGGCCAAGGTTCGGGGAGAAAGGGGCTGGAGGTGGTGTATGGTATGGAAGAACCTCCTGTGAGTTTCCTGGCAGTGGCGTAGCCACTCAAGAGGTGCTGTCCCCAGCAGAACGCCGCCCTGGCCCCGTTGCCGCTCGCTGGCGCGGCTCTTCGCAGTTGCACCCAAGCTGTGGAGAATCAGCTGCCAGCTCTCCAAGTGCGAACGCTTCTGGGATGGGTTGAGGCGCAGCTTCGCATTCCCACGTCTAGCTGCAGCTTTTCCTGCCAAAAACTGTGATTTCAACTGTGATTTAAGGAGGATGTGAAGAGAACTCTGTCATGTTTTAATACCTCTGTACATAACATTTCTGTCCGCTTCAGAGTTAGGGCTTACTAACCCGTTTGTTTGCTTGCCTCAGGCGACAGGGAGAACACACTCTGGTTTTTGCAGTTTGTTTTCTCGGAGGGGAAACACAGTTCTTTGCTGCCAAGGAACTCACCCCCCAAATGTGAAGAGTCGTGGTTATCTCCTTAAGCCTGCAGCAAGCCCTGGTGCCAAGTCACAGCCCAGTGACGTGACGGTTGCCGTGGCTGTTCCTGCTGCTGCCAGGTTCCCTGTGAATAGCTGTGAAAATAACAAGGATTGTGTTAATACTGTGCTGCTGCTTTGGGAAAAAGCTGAACCTCTTCCTCTCAGGAGGATGACCGATGGGAAGCTGGGAAAGGGAGAAAGGAGAAGGTCTTTTTGCTCTCTTGCAGCGGGAGCGCGTGAAAACAAATTGCTCTTTGTACTTCCAGCAGCCAGAGAGGGGTGAATGAGAGGCTTTATGGAATGTGAATTTGGAACAGGAGGCTGAGAACATGCTTAAGGCCACTTAGTAAGATCCAGGGCTATCAGCCCGGCGAGAGCCAGAGCAGCCGATGCCGATGGGCAGTCCCTGGCTTGTCCTCCCAGCAATGCCCACCATCAGGTCAGTCCTTCTCCACCATGTTCTCAAGCTGTGATCTGTATAATTTAACTTTCAGAAGTTTGGGTGCCTGAGGAAGGGCAGGAGGGACAGAAAGCTGCTGTTTTTAAACCCAGCGAGGTCGGCAGCGGCTGCTCCCGTTGCCATTTGACAGCTATTCCGAGCTGGAATAGCTCTGGGAACAAGCTGTGGCCTGGCTGGAAGGCTCAGCAGGGAGGGCACCGAGCCAGGATTTGAGCCCTCTGTGGCATCAGCGTTGAAATAAATGGCCAGGACAGCTCTCCCTGCTCGTCCCGCTCGGGTTCCCTCCCGCACCGCTGCGGTGGGAACGTCACTCAACAGCTCCTCTCAGCCAGTGATCCCAGGCCTGCTCTCGGAGCTGGGTCCTCCCGTGCCTTTGGGTGATTGAGCCCTAAGGAGGCCTTGGCAGGAGCAGAGCTGCAGCTTTCATTTGCTTCTGACTTCATCTCTGGTGCCGAACCCAAGGTGTAAATAGGAAGACAAACAGCAGAGTTTGGGGTGGAAGGTGGCTTGGGAGGTAGACAGGGTCATGTTGAGAACCAACAAAAATAGCACTTAAAATGATTTAAACTTTATCCAACTCTCCTCTTTGACCCGTGACATGCCTGCCAATTTAGCCGTGCCAGCATCCAGGTGTTTCTGCAGATCAGTGACACCATGTGCCGTTCTTGCTCTGCTGGAAATATTTTGGGGATGGGAGGAGTCCCTGCCCATGGCAGGGGGGTTGGACTAGATGACTTCTAAAGGTCCCTTCCAGCCCAAACCATTCTGTAAGTCAAGGAGCTGTAGTTCAGGAGGCTTTTTGGGGCTCTGAGTTTTCCCTGGGAGCTGAGCCCGTGGCCAAGGCTGCAGCTGGAAAATCTGGGATCCGCTGACATAGCGGAGTCTTTACTCCTGCCACGAGGTGAGAGCCATGCACAGAGCTCTGACATCTGCAGTGGAAGGGCCTAAAGAGGAGCTCAGCATCCTTAATTTAGTCATTGTCATTCAAGGGATACTTTAATATAAAATACATGCATGCACACGTATGTGCAGTTAAATATTTGCAACCAAATACAAGCTAGAACTATGCAAACACTACTGGCTGCTGCTTGAAACTAAAGTCTACCAGAACATTTTGGAATAGAGTAGACTTGGAGGAGACTTGCTGTGGTTTGTTGTTGGGTTTCTTTTAATAAAATGCAGCAGACCAAAGTTTTGCTGCAGTTAGTCTTACTAGAGATTTAGGTTATTCCTAACCTGGAACCCACTCAAGTGGGTTGTAAAATTATCTGAAGAGTCCGACCATCTCTAAAATATTTCCATCTGCTGAAAGGCTCTGGCTTGGCAAACACAGGAGAACAAAGGGGCTGGGACTAGGAGAGATTAAAGGTGGTGCTTGGGCTGAGAGAAGTAGAATCAAGAAAGGACTTTGGGAGCATTTTCTTTCGAATGTAGGACTGAGTTGGCTTCTAGGAATCTTCCTACTTGGGAAAGCATCCAAGGCTGAGATGGAGGCAGAGATCAGAGCATCCTCGGGATGAATCCTGGTTCTGCTGGAGATCTTCCTGCTGAATCTGATTGTCCCAGAGTTTAGTCCGCTGGGAGAAACTCCGCGTGGTTTCTTTGTGTCAGATCCCATCTCTGCTTTTAGGATTAACTGCAATATATCTCGAACCTTCAGTGACCTTTGGCTTTTCATTCCTGGGACTGTAGAAAAATTCAGGTTTCCCATAACATTATCCTCATCCCAACTGTGAACAAGTTACTACTGCTTCTTATAATTTATTGTCTTTCTGTTCCTGGACGTCTGTGTGATCGGGCTGGTCGCCAGCACCACCTTCCAGTGCTTCATGAGCTTTTATGCACAGGGAATTGTTGCAATGGAAAAGTTGACCACGCTAGTTGGAAGAGTAGAAGCCTTTGGAGAATGACTTTTGCTTCCTCTAGCTGTCATTAGGGAGTGCACACACACATACTGTATATACATATATATATATATATACATATATAAAGTGTTTCAGTATAAACTCATTTAGCATTATTCTTATTTAATTTATATTTTAATCCAGTTGTAAACCAAAGTATTGCAGCTTGTGAGAAGAGGTGTCTCGGAAATAGGAGGAACCTGAGGAGGTTGGAGCTCTGAAAGGTCTTTGCTGATGAAAAACATGGACGTGAATAAGACTTAAGAACCCGTGCTGCTGAATCCTAGGGATTTGCAGCCTGGGGAGGATTCGAGACTTGCTGGGTAAAGTTGGATGGTGGGGCCTTCTGAAGGTGTTTTTCGTGGTCCTTAATGGTTTTGTAGAAAGACAAGTATGTCCTGGCAAGGCTAGAAATTAAAAGGGAGGAGGCAGAAAATCAGAGTGTGGCCTGGCACAACTGGGGGCTGGAGAGAGGAAGCCCCAAAAGCAGCCACTGATGTATTTAGTGTCTAGCTGAAAGTTTTAGAACATGAGCCATTGCCATTTACCGATGTCTAGAGGTGGTTGGGGTTTTTTTAGTACCTTCTGTGGAGATGCATGCTCTGCTCTCACCAAGGGGAAGAAATTATGGGTTCAGAGATAAAACCTTGCTGATTTTCCTGTGCCAAGGAGTAATTGTCTTCCCAAGGAATTATGGGAACAAATTCGGCTCTAACAATCTCCCACAGCCTTGGCAGCAGCTCTTGCTTCCTCTAGGGAGGAGGGAGACAGCTGAAACAAGAGGGTTCATGTGGTGTCAGGGGCTGGTGGCACGAGGACCCCCCTGGGTTGGGTAGGACAGCTGGAACAGCAGCAAAGCATCACTGGGAAGAGGAGTGCGTGTGTCTGGCGTGCCCTGGATGCTGCGGGCAGGGAAATGCCAGGCTTGGGACCTGCTTGTGGGCAGGAGCATTCAGGAAACCCTGGGCAAAGAGCCCTGTCCTGGAGGTGAGAGCTGAGCAGCACCGGCAGATCTCCATCCCAGAGCTGGGAACGGAGGAAAACGAGTCCCCTGGGGGGGCAGGTGTGAGGATTCCAGAGACTCCATGGGAAGGAACTGAAGGATGGGAGGTGCAGGCTGGGAAGGGCAGTGCCAGGCAGATTTCAAAGTGCCATTTTCGGAGTGTTGGGTTTTCCAGCATGTGGTGCAGACTGGAGTTGTGGCTTTTGTGTCAGTGCTCTCTCCTTCACCTGTGTCATCTCTCCTCCAGGGAGGGCTTGGAGAGGACGGAGCCAAACCCTCCACAGGGGGAGGAGGAGCAGCAGGAGGTGGAAGTTGATATGAAGGAGCATCAGGTTAGGTATTACAAGGTATTGTTTCACCATGAGAACAGCCAAACAGCACTGGATCAGGTTGTCCAGAGAGGCTGGGAAATCCCTATCCTGGGACAGTGCAGCCTCCAGGCTCCTGTTTCCATTAGACTACGCCAAGCTGTGTTTTTGTTACCTTCTTTTTTTTTTATAGTATTACAATGTACAAATGGGCAGCTTTAATGGGCTTCCTAGTTCATATCAGTTAAGCTTTTGAAACATATTCAGGTATCTTTTAAATACTGCTGTGTAAGTTGTTTAACCTGACATATTCTGATTTATTCTTTTACTGCAGTTACCTAAGGCAGTACTTAAAAAAAAAAATCAGTGCATTAATTTTTTGCAGACTGTCAGCTATGTTAAGCCTCCAGCTTAGTTTTTATTAATGTATTTAACCCCCTCTCCCTCAGATCTATGGTGAAATGCCTGCATTATTTTTATATTCCAGTGAGGCTTATTTATTGAAACCTTTGCAGTCAGCCCCAGTACCATTGGCTATGAAACTGTGAAACTAATGAGAGATGAAAAACGAAGCTGGATTAGTTCGTTTTACTGCTGGTCATAAAATACAGAAAGCAGCGGTATAAAGGATGAAATAGAATTGGAATTAAATCATGGAATCACAGAATGGTTTGGGTTGGAAGGGACCTTAAAGCTCATCTCGTTCCAACCCCCCCTGCCGTGGGCAGGGACACCTTCCCCTAGAATTCCAAGAGAAATTACTGAGTCTGGGGTGGGGAGAGGAATCACAGAACTGTGCCTGAGAAACAAATTTTAACCTGACGATGTCACTTCACTGGTTCCCCATCTGGTCAAGCGTAAAAGCTGTTTCTTGAGACGAGGAGGCTCCCCGGGCTCCGCTCGTTCACCTGCGTGTCTTGGGCATTGCTGTGATCCGGGGGTTGTGCTCCCTCGTATTATTTTCGGAGAGTTTACGTGTCTAAGGAAACTCTCTGGATTACTGTGAAGCTTTTCCTTAACCCTCCTGGCACGTGCATTGGTGACTGAACACAATCTCGGCTGCAGGAGGTGGGAGGGAGGCGGGAGGGGCCGTTCCCTGGAGGATGGTGGCTGTGGGTGACACCAGGGATGGGACACAGTGCAATTGCCCTGCTGACAGATGGGATTTTGGCAAGGGGAGTGACGGCCCGGCCCCACTGTGGCTGTGCCCAGCCCAGGGGGTCATTCAGTGGGCTGCACCCCTGCCAGGGTCAAGGTGAGGGTGGTTTGTGGGGGCTGTCTGCAGGGCAGCCTGGATCTCCTGTGCTGCAGACGGGGCAGGGCTGGTGTAGGTGGCCTGCAGGTACTTTCCTCACGTGTTAGAAGGTCTCCTAAGCCGGGGTTGTGTTGCTGGGGGAAGCAGCCCAGGTGGAGCATGGGTGAATTTGGGATGGAGAGCAGAATTTGCTGTACCCTTTGCTCCAGACCAAGCCCCTGGGCTCCCCTGGGGCGCTGGCTGGGGTAGAGAGCTGACTCCAGGCAGGAACACACCCCTCAGCTCCTGCCCCACGCCTGCAGAGAGGATTAGGGAAGGGTGAGGAGACTGGATCCGAGGGTAGTTCATGGAAATGGAAGCAAAGTATTCAAAGTACTGCTTTAGTCTGAAAAGGGAAGGGAAGCAATGCAGTTTTCCCAGGCCCCTGGTGTGTTAAACACTACCTGGAGCTCCCACGAGCTGTGTCCCCGTTGTCCCCAGAGCTCCCCCCTTCCCCTGGTGTCACCCCGCCTTCCCTGTACAACACTGTGAATAAGATACCAGTAGCTCTTTGTAACGTTTCCATTAAAAGTGCCCGGAGCAGGGAGTGCTGTCCTGCTGCAGGAGCTGTGACCCCAGCCAGGGCATGGATGGTTGAGCCTCCCCTGCGGAGCGCAGGGAGAGGATTGCAGGAGTTCACGAGGGAAGTGGCTTTGTGTAGCAACTCGCTAATCACATTTGATTTCCTAACAAACTAAACTGACAATCAATTCCTAAAATATAAAAGCCTCTTAGAGGGAATAGTCAAGTGTATCTTCACCAGAGAGATTTAACTGGGAATAACTTAATAAAGAGCACAGGATTTTTTCCTTTTTTTTTTTTTTTTTTTTTTTTAAAGCAATCACTCCAGAAATGGAAGCAGCAGATTCACAGGACAATAACTACCTCTCTCTCTCAGAGTGCTGAGGTTACCACACTACACACTCGAGCAGCAAAGCTTTCACTTCAAAGAGATTTGTTTTCCTTACCTCTGTGTTTCAGAAATGCAGGTCTGCTCTGTAAAGTGACTCTAGGAAAATGGCATCTGGCAGGAGCAGCAGTAGCCCCTCAGAGTCCAGAGTCCCTCCAGTTCCTTGCAGTGACCTTTGCAGGTTGGCTCTGGGGCTGTGACAGTTCAGGGGGGGCTTTGTCACCTCCCGGGTGCTGCACAACAGTGAACTGTCCCGTGGGCTCGGCGTCCTGCACTGGGAAATCAGTCAGTGGTGGGAAAGTGAGGGGAGAATCCATCTCCCTCCTGCCTCCAAGGGAGCAGGCAGCATTAAAAAAAAAAAAAAAAGCAATAAGATAAAAATAAAAACACTTTTATACGTCGTTCATTAGTCAGCAGATCTGACTCTGCCAACTTATATATATATATACACAAACACATACAGAGAGCAGATCTCTTGTGTGAAAAGGTGCCATTTTTTTCTAACCAGAGTCCCTTTCCAAACTAGAACAGCACTTTAAATAGGTTCCTCTTTAAAAAAAAAAAATTAAAAAAATATATATAAAAAAAAAAGAAAACCCTTTACTGCAGCAATGCACTTTAACTGGTCAGACGAGTACAGCTGTGGCTGGCCTGGGACACAGCTGGATGGGCAGGAGGCTCCTGGGCAGCCAGAGCCCGGGGGGAGCCACGTTGCCAGCCCCTGGGATGCCCCTGGGATGCCCCAGGCAGCCCCAAAGGCAGCTCTACCTCCGGAGCCCCCCGGCCGGCCCAGCCCTGCAGGGAGGGACCCAGGGCAGCCCCGAGGCCGAGCACTGACAGGGCTGGGCCCTCGGGAGACTCTGCCATCGGTCCAGAGAGCCCACCCTTGCCTGGAAAAGAGGATTTAAACCCCGTTTTTAACAGGTCAGAAGTTGCACCCCGTTACAACCCCGCTGAGCTCGGCTGCGCAGCAACGCCGGGAGAAGTTGTTACTGGGGCTGTGGGGTTTTTCCATAACCTGGATATGGAGCCCTCGTCAGTTCAGTATTTTTTTTGTTTCTTTTTTTCTTTTAAATGCAAGTTTGTGTGTCCCACATTGATTCTGCTCTGAGCTGGTTTGCAGAGTAACCATTTGTAACAGAAATTGTGCTGTCGCCTTCAACTGTTGGCCTATAAATCAAACTTTTTAGGACAGGTGTCCTAACACTCAAGACTTACTTTCACAGTTCAGAAATTTCCTGCTGTACTAATTATTCTCCCTTTTTTTTTTTTTTTTAATGTTATTTTATTTTTGGTTGTAATCCTTATTTCAAGAAGAAAAAGTCAGTGTTCAGACTAGTCTGCAGTAGGTTGAAGAGTGAGCCTGCTGTGTGTAACTTGTGGATATCAGACTGTTCTTCAGTGATTTTCCAAGCTGGTCCTCCAGCACCACTTCCCTTTTCCTCTTCCAGCAGGTGCTGGCAGACCGTGGCCAGTGGCAAACAGGGACAGCCAGAGCTGCTGGAGAGGGGTGGGCAGGGGTGGCAGAGGGGAACCAGAGCTGGGGAAGGGGGAAATAAAACCAAGGTAGAGGGACTGTACAATTGCATTGAAAGCAGTTTAGCAAAAAGCGCTCTCGTCGGACAGCTTTAAGAACAATGTGAATGAAAACTTAGCAACTTGGGTAGGAATCTTGGAAAATTCTATAAATGTATACTTGAAATTCTGTTTGTATTAAAAAAACAAAAAAAATCGCATTTTCTTCTTTCTTTTAACACTGTGTAAAAGAACATTATGCATGTGAGTGGTTTGAGAATTAAATGGTTTAATACTCAGATCCTTGTCTGTGTCGTGGAGCTGACTGGTGTGACCCGGTTGTGTTCTCTTGACCAGGTGAGCAGGCAGAAAATGGGATCAAGAAAGAAAAAGCCACAGTGGTGACTGCCCGAGGAGGGCAGGGAGAGGAAGAGCTGCTCTCTGAGCTCTTAAGTAATTTCCAAAATGCTCCCTCTTTTCTGCCAAGGCCCCAGACATAACTTACACTCTCAGCTTCTTCCCGAGGTGTAACTCCAGGCAGGCAGGTGAGCCCGGAAAGGACGGTGCCTCACAGGGCTTGCTACAGCTAGAGGAGGTGGCTCTCTGTGTCCAAACCCATGTGCCACTCACAACACAAACACAGAGGCTCAACCTTTGCTCCTGGGAGCAGGAGGAAACCTATGCAAACCCCTGCATAACCCTGTGGCTTCCAAAACCAGAGACCCAGTGACCAAACCCTGTCAGGGCAGCTCTGAGGTAACTGCAGCATTGCTTGGCCGAGAGAAGCCTTTACAGAGGTGGCTGTTTCGCTGGTCCTACCAAATCCAGACTAAAGGGCCCACTGGGGACAGACACCCACTGATGTTTTCGCAGCTGTCTGCAGAAAACAATTCTGTTACCTGTGCTGTCACTGCCCTTTTGGTTTGAAGCAGCTGCCTGCAATGCAGAAATCCTAGAGGGAAGCTCACCACGTTCTCCATCCTGAGGACAGCCTTGTCAGAGGTCGTACAGCAGTGAAGCCACCTGGAGAGCACCAGAGGCCACACGTGTGGCCCAGGAGTTTAAGTCTTCTTAAAAAGTCTTCCTCTGAACTCTGAAGACTAGTTTAAGTCTTCAGAGCCTTGGCTGTCGCTGGGGACTCTCACCTCTGGGGCGTGTTGGACACACCAGAGCTGCTGGCAAGCAGGGCACAGCTGTTTGGCAGCTCTTCCACCCACCAGCTGCCGTGGAAGGATGTTCCCGGCCCAGCCAGCACAAACCCTGTGGTTGCTGCTGTTCCACTGACCTGTCCAGCGTGGGGTTGTTGTGCCGGGACCGGGGAGCGCAGGGAAGGGCCCGTTTGTTGGAAAGGGAAAGCTTAAATGGGTCTAGGAAGTGGCCTGGGGCAATTTGTGCATTCAGAGAGCAGTCTGTTAGGTACAGATCTATAGGTTTTAATGAACCAGGGGATCACAGGTACAGCCTGAGGCCCGAAAGGGAGCAGGGTTGGACAGGGGAAGGACAGCAGTGCTGGACTCGGGTGTGGGGGCCGCAAAACTACCGGTGCTTCCCTTTGCATGCAGGATGGAGCAGGTGAGGGGCCCTGTGAGCCTTCTCTCCCCTGGGAGGAGCAGGGACAGCCCAGCTGGATGCAGTCCCTCCCTGCAGCTGGCACCAAACAGCGAGACCAACCACGCCAGGAGCAGCCTGGGCTTTGTGGCAATACCCCAGTGCCCCTCTTCCCGAGGCAGAGGAGGGGCCCTGCCAGCCCCTTTAGGAGCAAGGATCAGCTATCCTGCCCATGAAGATGATGGTGTTGAGGGCGGCTTCCCGGATGAAAAGCAGGAAGGGCCTGTTGGCATTGAAGATTTTTCTGTTCATGGGGAAGGAGCGGCCGGAGATGGTGACGGCTGTGGCAGCTGACGCCTCGCTGCCTTCTTCATTCACCTGCCAACCAAGGGAGAAGGTGGGATTAAAACACAGGCACCGTGCAGTTCTCCTTCCAGAACCCCAAACTGCTGAGGGAACGAACACCAGGGGTTCAGAGTTATTTTTTTCTTTAAATGCGGTTTTCCAAAGCCAAAAGGAAGACACCCTGGGACACAACAAGGCTCACCTCGAGGAAGGCTTTGTGAAAGGCGTCAGACACGTACAGGTCTGTGCGGCCCTCTGCGATGATGCCTGCAGCACAGAGAGGACAAAGGTAAAACTGAGCTTAGGCACAGCTCAAGGGAGAACACACTCCCATCCACCATGGCTGGGACCAGGCAGAAGGCACGGCTGCCCTAAAGTGAAAATATGCTCCCCCACATTGCTGAACTGCCATGTCCTTAGTGCAGAGCAGGGCTGCTTCTGCACGGTGGGACTTGACCAGAGCCCATCACTGACTGTGGCAACATCTAAATGCCTTCGTGTTCTTGTTCCTCTTGCACTGCCCTGGCAGCTGTGGAGGAACGGCTGCCCCCCACCCCCACCTCTCACCTGGGAGCCTGGCGTTCTCCGGACTGAAGAGATCCTCCAGCCCCATTTTCTGCAGCTTCTCCTTGACGCTGAAGCTGTCCTCGACACGGAAGCGGGGCAGGTAAACAAAGAGGGACACCTCCTTCATGGAGTCTATCCAGCCCTGCAGCTTCTCCGACGTCAGCTCCCGCTCCACGTCCTCCAGCGGTGTCCCAGCGCTGGGCAGCACCAGCACCATCGTGATGTCATCCCCTTTGTAGGGCAGCTCCAGCACCTGGACTTTGTCCTGGGGGATGAATGCGTAGGGGAATTTGGACTCCTGGTACATAGTCGGGACTTTGCAGGTCTCGCCGTTGGCTTTATTAAAATCATCCAGTTTTGTGTTGGGAGCTGGGAACTGCGATTTCCAGTGCCCCTGAAAGGGAGAGGGGGAGCACAGACATGAGCACCTTGTCTCCCCCAGGGACGTGGGCTCCTCCCCCAGGTGTTGTTAGCCATACCTTAAAGTAAATGGTGTTGACCAGGACCAAGACAGTGAGCTCATCAATACCTCTTTCTGGGATCACTTCTGTGATGCGTCTCTCTGTCTTATTAGCCACCCACTCGTTAATGATCTCCCTGGAAAGTTCTGGCTTCTCCTGGAGGAGGAGACCAAAACAAGGTTAAGCCAAGGGTTTCAAAGGTTTCAAACACCTCTTCTGCAGGGGACAGGTTCCCAGGGTGTGTGCTCCCAGAGCAGTGCTCAGCAGTGAGGAGTGGGGACATGGCTGTGGTTAAGGGTGAGCTGGAACAAGAGCAGCTGCATCCCAGGCTCCCTCCTGCCTTCACTCATATCCCACACACCCAGAGCAGGGCACTTATCTGGGCAAAAGGCAGGGATGCAGCCAAAGCAGAAGGATGGCAGGGGCAGGGGGGGAAAGAAACCAAACAAAAAAAAGCAAAGCTGCAAGTAGATCAAACCCACTTTGAAGTTCAAAGGCCAGAGCTTGGCTCCATAAACGATTTCGCTGATGTTCTGGTAGGTCTCGTTGAAGACCAAGGATTTCTCCCCGAAGAGGCGGTTGGCCGACACCAGCTCCGAGGATTTGTTGGCTTTCTTGTAGAGCCGGCAGTTCAGCTTGGCAAAGAAGAAGTGGATCTGATCCGATGTCTTTTCCGAAATGGTGTCAAATCGGAAGACCTGGAGGGGCCAAGCAGCAAGAAGGGACCCGTGAGCAGCTTCTCGTGCTCCTGGGCCCCACAGCAAGTGCTGGAGCAGCCTCTGCCTCGACAGCCAGGAAACCTGCAGGCCCTCAGAGCTTCACCCTCCGTGCACAACTGGGAACCCAAATCTACGTAAAACCAACTCCCCGTCAGCCCAAGGTCTCCTTCAGAGTCCAAGTGGAGGATTAAACCCTGCTCAGGTGCTGCTCCTGTGTCTAACTCTGGTTTTCTTGCTCCCAGTACTCTGCCTGTGACTGGTTCCAGCTTCCCCCAGTGCTGCCACAGCCCAGCCCCAGCGGGGCCTGGAAGCAGCTCTCAGGTCATTCCAGGACTCACAAGGTTTGTGCTGAACCCTCCCGTGCCAATGCCAAAGTCTGCTCCTTCCCAGGAGGAATTCTTGTGGCCTGCTGAGTAATTCTGGTGCATCTTATCTATTTTTACAGGGAATGGGAACATGGAGCAATCATTTTGAGGGTAGATTTTTGCAGCAGAGGGAAATTTTTTTATCTGCTCCCAGCTGGAAGGACAGTTATGATTTGTCTGCTGCTCTCCAACCTCAGGCCTTTAAGGCACAGAAAATCCCACAGCATGCTGCTCCTCCCACGAGGCTCCTTGTGGACAGGCTCCCCTGCCCTGGAAGTCAGGTGGACTGCAGGGTGTCCTCTCGTGTGTCTGATTTTTGTCCCAAGGGAGAGAGAGAGGGAATGTGAAAAAGAGCCTCTCCCAATGGGACTCGATTATCACAGCTTCTCCTGCTTTCAGCATAAAGAAATGCTTAGCTATGTGCTTGCCCAGTCTGCAAGAAACAAACTGTTCCCATTCCCTTCCCTCATCTCCCAAAGAGGCTTCCTTTCCTCCAGATGGAAACTAACCTCTCAAACCCAGTAAATCCACCCCGAATGCTGGACCTAAATAAGGAGTCAGAGGAAAGAGCTGCTATCTAAATAAATTCAGAGACAAGCAGCCTGTCTCTGCCCCTTCCCAGGGTCTTGTTTAAAGGCATCAAGACCAGGTTGGATGGGACTGAACAGCTGGTTTTGATATCTCTGTCCTCCTGGTGCAGCTCATCTCAATCCCAGTCTCTCCTCTACGCCAAACAGACTTTTCCCCTCCCCACTGCATTCCTGGTGGGACAGTCAGGAATTGTGTGGATGCCCATTCACATACTTAATGCTATAGAGAGGTACCTTGCAAAGTCTCCACTATATGGAATGCCATATCCCAACCCTGGAAGTGTTCCAGGCCAGGCTGGATAGGACTTGGAGCAACCTGGTCTAGTGGAAGGTGTCCCTGTCTGTGGCAGGGGGGTGGAACAAGATGAGCTCCAAGGTCCCTTCCAACCCAAACCATCCCGTGATTCTGTGATTCCATTCCCAGGGCAGGGAGCTGTGCTGGCCCTGCGAGCATCCCTCAGCCACAATCACCCTTCCTGCCTTTGTGACCCGCCCCAGGGAGAGGCTGAGGAGTGCCCACCGACCTCCATGAGCTGCTGCAGGGTGCTGCCACAGGCTCCCAGCTTGGTCATGGCGAAGGCCGTGGAGATGCTGAGGGGCGACAGGAAGATGTTCTCCCCGTTGTCCTTGGAGTCAGCCAGGTACTTGTAGAAGACAACGGCAAAGCGGGAGTTGGCCCTCGACAGCTCCCACACCCGGGGGTTGGTGGACTCCGGGAGCTTGTCCTTGGCCGGCTCCTGCCCCTCACCCTCGGGGCTTCCTCTCGGGGTTGCGGTAGATGCAGACGGGGCTGACGGGGATGTCGCGGGGCTTGGCGGTGCAGATGTCCCCCACGGCGTAGGGCTCGGGGACAGCCACCCCACACACGCCCAGGAGGCACAGCACGACCAGACGCATCATCCTGGAACACACAGGGAGCACTCAGGCACACGGCCTGTCCCCAAACCAGCCAACCTCGGAGGGACAGGAGCCCAGGCTCCTCTCTCCCATCCTCCCGTTGTCCTGGAGCTGCAGGATAAACCAGGAGGGCACCCAGACACCAGCAGAACAAATGCACCTCTAAGCCATCAGCCAGTGAGGTGGCTGCAGTGGAAGGGCCCTGCCTGTGTGGTGTTTCTCCAGGGTCACCTCACACTGTTCCAGTTCCTGATGCGGGAGACACTACGGCAGAGAAGAGAGGTGATAAGGGAGAGGTCTCCAGGGGAGTTGGTCCCTCTGTGCTCTGAGCATCTTTAATGCCCACAAAAATGTATTTTGTAAGCACGTGTGGTATAGCTGGTGCATCCCAGCTATTCCTGTCCAAAGCTCACACCACCTCAATGCAAATGGGTTGTCCCTGGTACCTGAGGAGGGCAGGGTGATGTTAACCACCACGTTCCAGCAAAAGTAGGCCTTTGAAAATCTTCCAGCAAGGCAGAGACAATTTATCTTTTCCACCTTTGCTAAAGCACACAGAATCATGGAACGGTTTGGGTTGGAAGGGACCATGAAGCCCATCCCATTCCACTCCCTGCCACGGCAGGGACAGCTTCCACTATCCCAGGTTGCTCCAAGCCCCGTCCAACCTGGCCTTGGACACTTCCAGGGATCCAGGGGCAGCCACAGCTTCTCTGGGCAAGGGTAGAATTTCCTCCTAAATCCCATCACCCATCAGCTCTGGCAGCGAGGCCTCAGCCATGCCAGGGCCGTGCACTGGGGTTCCGAGATGCCCTTGGCATGACTTGGGTTTGTTCACATCGCTGTGGGAGGAAGCTCACACACCACAGCCACAACAGCTTGGGAAACAACTACTGGGAAGGGCTGGCAGCCTGCCCGGGACTTGCCTGCCACGGGAGACTTTTTCAAACATGTGTGTGACTCGGGTAGGTCTCCGCCTGCCCCCACACGCTCACTGCATTGGCTACCGAGCATCACCTTCTGAGAAACTAAATTAAAAATCAGCTGCACTTGGCACCAGTGGCCCCTGGGTCTGTGGTTCTGCAGTGCTGGTGGGCCAGCATCTGTGGGAGGAAAACAGCAGCATCAAAAGGGCTGGTGTGGGATGAAGGAGAGCTCTGGGTTCTTCCACAACCCCCTCCCCGGGCTGTTGGGCAATGACTTCATCTCTGCTCCAGTTCCTCTGCAAAAGCAGAAATTACCTCATCTGGCACCAAGACTGAGTGGAGCCCCAAGGGCCCCTCTCCATCCGCTGATAGCACAGCAGCCAGGATTGTGAGAAAACACGCAAAACAAGGGGCTCACTCAGGCCACAGCCTCAGCTCTCACTGGGAATGACAAATCACCTTCCTAACATCACCTTCCTAAAGCTTCAGGACAGAGGCACACTACAAAGGGCAGAGCAATCCAACAGGGGAGGGCAGTCAAACAAAGGCAGAAACAACCCCCAACCCCCGGGGCAGGAGGGCGAGAGAAAGGAAAGCTATTGGGATAATTGAAAGCACTCCAGGAAGCGCCGCTCTTCCGAACCTTTCGCTCCCACCGGAAAAATCAGCCAGCAACAAGCCAAGCATGCTGCAGAGCTCCGTGGCCCTGGGGCCGGGAGTAGAGCCCTTCCCTGCCTGCAGCAGCCCTCCCTCACCCACGCTGAGTCCTGCAGCTGCAGCAGGAAGGACAATCTCACCGCGGTCCCTGCCCCGGCACTCCACTCTCCTCCCGGGAAAGGCAGATCCTGACATGCCTGTACAAGGACAAATCCCTGCTTCTGCCCAGCCACGGGCAGCTCGTGGTGCCTGCCATGGCACAAAGTGCTGCTAATCCGGTCTCACATTTAAAACCAAAGCACAGGAGCGATGAGAGCACCTCATCCTCACCCTGTCCTGACTAAATGGGAGAGACTCCCTGTTCCTGCTCTGCAGTAAAGTCCTGGGCCATCGCTTGAGAGGAGATACAGGACTTTCTGCTAACCCCTTAAACCAACTTTACCCTCCACTAAGGCTGGCCTGGCCCCTGGCACGTCCAGTCCAGTCTTGGCTCTTACAGGCAAGAGCCTTTGCTATTTCTTAGGCCAGCTCTTTGTTGTAGCACTTGGCCAAAACCCACTCCCCCTCCCCTCCCAGCTCTTCAACGCTCCCTTTTCCCTTGCAGCACAGCCACACGCTCCATGTGTCAACAGCTTTCGTCCTGGAAGGATCCCAAAGTATTCCCAAACAGCACTGCCTGAAAGGGGTTACTGGCAAGGGACAAAGTAGAAACTAGAAAAGGCTCTTAGAGGGGTAAAGCAACAAAAAGAAGTGTAGAAAGCCAAGGAACAAGTTGCTGATTCAGCTTGAAATCAGAAGGCTCTGGGAAGGGCCGAGCAACTCCCCCATCCCATGGCTGCTGTGACACAGCTGGGCTCCAGCCACAGGCCCCTTCCATCCCACTGTTCCTCATGGCTGCAGGGCAGGGCAGGGCAGGGCAGGGCAGCTAAGTGGGTTTGCAGACCCCCAGCACCCACCCTGCTGGACCTACTGGGGGTACTGGTGGTGGCGTGGCTGTCCCACAGCACCCACGCGCTGTGTGCAGAGCCCAGCTGGTGGGAAGCAGCTCAAACCATCATGAGATTAACTCTGGCTCCAGAGGAACCTTCCCTGCCTCCCCACATCCCAAACTCAGAGTGCAAAGCAAACCAGGGGTGCTCTCCCACAGCCAGCGACTGCTCGGGACATCCTGACCTTAGGAATTCTTTTCTCTCCACACCACAAAGCACTGCTGCAGGTTGGGGATAGAAGTCGAGCAGGATGCTTTAGTGAGCTGTACAGAAGTCAGCCTTCCTGAGAGCTGGGATGGGGAGGGAGGATCCTCTAGAAAAGAGCAAAAAGCCCACTCTGGCAGCAGCTAAAATTCACAGGCTCCTACAAAGCGAAAAGAACCTGTTACAAGGAGTTAATTAACAATGAAAGATTAGTGGAATCTGCTTCTCTTACCTGCCCCTCCAGCCTTCTACTTTTAGGATGTAAATGCAAATTGTTAAGAGGACAGTCTTGCTTGAGCCCAAAGCCTTTTCCCCACTGGATTTCTGTGCTCAAGCAGAGCTGAGACAACAGCAGGGGACAGTGGGAGGGGAGTAGGATGCTGAGGCCAAAGGCTGATGACCAGCTGCTGAAGGTTAAGCAAAGAGCAGGGAAAAAAGCAATGTTTAGTTTGAAAGAGGTTTTAAAGTTCAATCTGACAAGGGAAAGTTTGACCACCCACCCACACAAGTGCCAGATGCCTTCAGTTCCTGCCCACAGCAAATTAACTGCTTACCCCATGAGAAGAAACCCAAAACTTTGAGGAGTTCAAATAAAAGTGTGACGATCCAAGCTATCTTTAATTCTCATTTGGAAACGAGAATTAGCAAAATGTTTCCCCACCCTGTCACCTGTCCCCCACTTCCAGACAGGCACAGGCTGGGAGAAGCTGTCCCCCTTCACACTCTGCAGTTTCAAATGACATCTTAACGACACTCACCTGGAACAGGCTCCCCTGGGAAGTGGTCACTGCTCCAAACCTGCCAGCGCTCCAGGAGCGTTTGGAGCTTGGGCAACACACGGTGGGATTGCTGGGGTGCCCTGTGTAGGGTCAGGAGTTGGACTTGATGATCCATGCAGGTCCCCTCTTCCAGCTCAGGATATTCCATGGTTCTGTGTCCTTTCACTTGCACAGCTGGAAAGCTGAGGATTAACAGCAGCTCCCCCATCTGCAGTCCAGGTGCCCGTGGCAGTGCTGGGAGCGGGGCTGAGCAGCACCATTGCCCACCTGGGATGCAGCTGCTCTACCAGCTACAGTAAACCTATTTTTTGAGTGCAGCAGGTAAGTGGTAATTTATTGTTGGTTCAGCAATAAATATGGGTGCTCACTGAGGAGGTTTATGATGAGGCACAGGGCAGATGACTCACGGACTCGAGGGAGTGAGATGGGATCAAGCAATCCCATGTTCTGGGCTTGCCTTCTCCAGCTCCCTTCTATCCTACTACCCACACCTAAAGGGAAAAAGATTTTCCAGCAGGTACCACCCATGTGAACCCGGTTCCCCCCTCTTTTCACATTAAAAAAAAATCCCAATTTCCCCAAATTTCTCTTGAAGCAGAACAGCCACTGCTCCCTTTCAAAGGGATCTGACTCTCCACAGCACTTCAGATCTTCCTTTTAAAAGCCAGAAGGCTCTGCCTGCCCTGCAGGAGGAGAAGGAAGAGTTTTTCAGCCAAGCAGCAGCTTTGGTTCGGCCAGTTTCAGATTTACAGCCAGATAATGACTTGTTAGAGCCCACAAAAAAAGGACTGAAAGGAGAAGATTAAAAACCACAAAGCAGACTGTGGAACAAACTCTCATGACTCTAAGGCAAGTCCCAAACCAGGCTCAACATGTGACGAGTGCTGCTCGCTCCTTCTCTGAAGGGTTTGGGTTTCAGATATGTACTCTGAGCAACTGGCAAAACATTACTTTGAGTATCCCTCTCATCCACCTCTGGGGAAGGAGCCACTTTGTTTACAGGTGGAGTCAGAAGAGAACAGACCAGACCAAGGAGAGACAAGTGGCTCATCTGCTGTTTGCAGCTCTTATGGTCCAGCCCAGCAGAGAATGAACACACCCTGACCTGGAGAAAGCCTTACAGAGATGATCTGACAGTCCTCCACCTCACTGGAAATCTGGAAGAGTGCACATTCACCCCAGACAGAAAACAAGAGATATTTCAGTGTTCTCCATTAATTTATCATTTAATATAAATGCTGACAGAAAAGCAGGTAAGACCTTGTCTATTTACAAACCAAATGGCGAATCATCACCTTTCCAACCCTTTTTTTGTTGAATCTGCAACTCAAAGGACCCTCAGACACTGTGTGAGAGCAAGGTGAGGTTGAGACAGCTTTAAGAGAGAGAAAAGCAAGGTGAAGACTGAAGAAATAACATTTCAACATATGGCTTTTTCTGTATAACCACCATGCACACACAAAAGCTCTCCACTCCCTTGTCCTCTCATAAAGATGACAGTGTTGGCTGAAGATAAAATAAAGGAGACAAATACTGACTTTCAGATCTCTGGATTCTTTTGCCTCCTCCAATCCACCCCGCCCCACTTCAGCACAGTATCTAAAAGGCTTTTCTTTCAAGTTTAAAAAGTGTATTGCAGGAGTAAAGACACAGGGAGTTGGATATAGAGAACTCTTTCTTCTACTCCTTTTGTCATCTTAAGTTTTCCCCAAAGGTAGCAAAGCACCCAACCTTTCCTGGAAGAGAGGCACCAACTCCCTCTGTGCCTCTGAACATCTCCCCTGTGACCGGGCCTGTAGGTACAAGACTTCAAAAAGTCCCCTGAACTTGCAAAGAATTCAATTTATGGAATTCTTCTCATACATTCTACTTCATCCCTACTCCTATTAAGAATGTTTTGATAGTTACAGACAACAAATATCACAATATCAACCCACAGTCAGCCATTCCCATAAAAGAGTGAGAATTTTTGTTGATGGGAAGGAGGAACAGAAAAGGAAGAAAACAGCAGAAAGAGAAGAAAAGCAAGAAAAAACCCAGTTCAAACAGAGACTGAATGAATGTTTTGTTCAGCACTGATTCATGAGAACAGCAGACAGGGAATTTCATTTATCCAGGATCCTAAATAAATTCAAGAAATAGTTCATAACCTGACTCAACAAACCTCATGGTCTCCTTTTTATTACCTAGACTATCCTTTATTTTATTTTTTGTTAAATATACCTCTGCAGGGCACAATCACATACAATCAATACGATTGGAAAATTACATGAGCTCTATCCCAAGCATATACGCACCAATGTTAAAAAGTTATTTTAAAAAAAACCAACCAAACAAAAAAAAATTAAAATAAAACTCCACCCAAAAAGGTGATAATGACTGCAGAATGTCTCGGGGAGACTCGTATGGAACTAACAAGATCGAAGAAAATCAGGCTTACAGAAACCAGGAAAACAAAAATCATCTCTAGAGAAATCCCACAACTGGAAGCAGATGATTTCAGAGAGGGTGTGGGAGCCCTTGGAGAGATCCCACAGCTTTTCTGCCCTCCTCTCACATGTGCCTTTTGTCACCTCTTCCTCCCCACGGCAGCAAGTCCAGCGGGGAGAGAGCTCGACACCGCTCCCAGTTCCAGAACACAGGGAAGAACAGCCAAGCTACGGCACAGTGGCTAAGCTGACTTCGAGGAAAGCTCCTTTTAGCATGGAGGCTGCTTACACAGCAAGCAGAGGCCAAAGGGGGAATGGGAACTCCTTAAAATCAGGAAAAAAAACTCTTAAAAACCATTGGATTTGCCCAGGTGGGGCAGCCCCGCTGGCGAGAGGCTGCAGGTGAATGGTCCTGTCACGAGCTGTGCAGCAGCTGGGGGGGCACAGGGGCTGCCCCTCCGCTCTCTCAGGTTGCCTCACACGTTTATAAAAGGCTGCTGCCAAGTTTCTTTTTAAAAAGCTACAAATAAAGAGGTCAGCACACACATCCAGTTGTGGGATCCATCCAATACACAAGCTGGTTTGGATGCCAAAGACTTGTGAGCACTGTCTGCCACAGAACTGTTAATCAGTTATCTTTAACATTACAAAGAAGCAAATAATGTCTTAAACATCAAATATTCCACAAGATTTTCTTTTTCTTTTTTTTGCTTACAGATATATTTTCCCCATATACATTTCACATGTAATTTCACCACGTATAATGCTTTTTATTTCCAGAGACACTGCACCACCTGTTGCTTCCATCTCTCCCAACACTGCATGTTTCAAACTGGAGTTGGTAATTGTGTTTTCCTAAAGCTCTTCAGATCTCAGAATCAGTTGTTTCCTGGCACATGAAAACATCCAACTGGTATATCCAAGGAAAGCTGCCTTGCTGGATGTCCCTAGTCACCTAAAACCCTTCCCAAACTGCTGAACACCTGGCAGCTGGCACTCAAATCATACACAGACTCACTGGAATGGCAAAGATTGCCTGGGATGGATCAGTTAATTATCCCTGTTTCTAAGCTACAGGCATCCAATTCTGAACATTATGGCCACATATTTTAAGCTTCAAATGACTGGGATGTTCAGACAAATCCACATTGCCACGTGCTTGTCTGACTGGGAAATTTCAGGAAAAGCTGCAGCCTCTTTGCCTATCAGTGTTCACAGACTTCCCACGACATGGTATCACACTTGCCATTAGGAAATTAGATTATAAACAAAATAAGCATTGAGTTTGTTCTCCTTTCCCTGCTAATTAAGCTCTCCCTGCAGCACAAGAAGTGCCTTGGATGCTGTGACAACACTAAGCCATTACATTCCTCTTCCTACAGAAGAAGAAGGACCACATTTTAACTGTGGAAGGACACTGAACTGGAATAACATTCCCCAAAATTCCTTACTTATACAGTATAAGTTGAACTAACTTAACTCCAGCCTCTTTCATCCACTGCTATTCCAACAGAAAATAGTGCAGTTGGTAACACTTGACTGTGGAAAAGAGAACCCCCAATGAAGTTTTTGACATTTCAGTGTCTACTTGATGTGAGAGCAAATCAATTTGTGCTACAAAATAACCTGGATGTTGATTTACAAGCAACAACCACCCAACTCTCGGTAGCAAGGCTGTACCCTAAAGGTGGCTCAGGAGATCTGCTTCCCTTCCCTCAGAAATTCAGTTTACACTTTCTCAAGCGAGGCAGATGCTTTTCCAGTTCCTGCCTACATGACCATGTACACAACTCAACAGCTTCTGCTTCCTGGGTTGTTGTTGGTGTTTTTTTTTTTTTTTTTTTTTTCAGTCCAGCAAAGATATTTTTCATTGGGGTTCTTCAGATAACTGTCCTGTAAGTCTACTTTGTTATGGCCCAGATTTATAAATGGCAATGGAAATGAGGGTTTGTGCTGCTTGGACTCAAAAGATTTCTCTCTGAACCTAAAAACCTTGGTACCAAGCCTGCAAGAGTTTGAGAATATCAAGGAAGGGAAATGCAAGTGGCTTTATTGTGTTATCAATAAAAGCCTCACTCCTGGCCCTTTCTAGGACAGAATCTGCCCCACCTTACTCAGTTTGTGCTGTCAAGAGACAATATGACCATCCAAGTTTGGTTCTTCCACATCTAATTTAATGTAATGCTGGAGTTTGACAAGTCTTTCCAGTTCCAATAGGCTTAAAAGTCAGTCACATTTGTAACACACATTTACCTTTTAATGTAACTGAAGAGATTTTCCATCGGTATTCAATTTAGATTTAAAACATTAAAGACAAGGCTTCTTGGATTATGAGATTTCTATGTTCCTTCTCCCTCTCTAAAAGAGCCATTCCATCAGCTGAGAGACTGCATGAGAGACTGAGAACACGTCACAACACCCCAGATACATCTCAGTACATTGCAAACTGTATGACTCAATGGAATGATTTTCCACAATTCAATGCATGGGCAAGGCTTGACAATCATTAACTTCTGGAAATAGTTATTAGGATAATACAGTCAACTCACAATACCCTACAAACGCTTGACAATCAAAACGGCTACACCAGGGGAAAGGAAAAAAAAAAAGTGTAAAGCACAAGTCTTTGGCTCTCCTTTAAAGAAAACAGCAGTTTACCATGTTTATACAGATCCCCCGTTTGCCTACCAGTAGGGGCAATATCACATTTGTGCATCACTGAGTAATAACACCATTAGAAAAGGCAACTTCACAGAAGTTATTGGCTAAGCGAATTCATTTGAATGCTCTGTTTTGAGGCAGCAAGCTGTCACTGTTACACAATCAGGGAGGGTGGATGGGCAAGCCACGGGAGGAGAGGAGGGAAAAGAAAAAGGGAGAGAAGGCTCAGAAAAAAACCAAGACAGAGAAGAAGTTGAGAAGGAAGGGGATAACTGAGCTGCAAGCTTGAAAAGTGGTCTGATCTAGAGAAAAGTCCTACTCTGAAATGGGACAGCACGCAAGAGGGGCAGGACAAACAGTTTAAATTTCTCCTATTAAGAAATCAGAACTAGGTCACAGGAGAGGAAGAGATGTTGACAGGAGGGAAGTAGCATTACAGAATAAACAGACATTTCTACACTGACTGAATCACTGACACCCTGAAGCTCAACCTTCCCCTTGAAGCCTTCTATTCTGGGGGCTCTGTCCGTGCTGGGGCTGGAGCCGGGGTATCAGTGAGGGTTCAGAGTTGCCTGGTGCAGTAGGAAATTCCATCTACATCCCAAAGGAGGCAGCAGTGCCCTGACACCATGGTAATTAATACTACTGCTTCTCACCCAGGCAGAAGGAACTAAAGCAATCTGCAGCCAGGAGCAATCTCACAGAGGTGGGCAGCGTTCCTGTACAGCTGGGACAGTGATGGGCCATGGCAATGAGTGTACCAGGATAGAGTCACTCCAGACATTTTCACTCCCTGCTTACTTGTTGTAACCATCAGTGCTGCCAACTGCACGTAGAGCTCTCTGTCCTCCGAGTTCTCCTAGTTTTTCCACAAAAAGGGAATATTTCATGTGCAGTTTTCAGAAAAAGACTTAAAAAGCATGCACTGCACTTTGCTGTTCAACTTGTTTGATCAACTGAACTTCTGCAAAAATTAAAAAGAAAGGATAAGAGGAGGAGGGGAAGAACCAAAGCTAAAAATCAATACTGTTAGTAGATATTAAACACATTATTTAACAAGCCAAACTATAATTCTGGGCAAACAGGGCATTCACCTGGACACACTGATCACAGCAAGGACACTATGCACAAAGTACAGCACAGAGAGTTGGATGAAGGGGGGAAAAAACCCCAACAACAGTAAGGTCTCCTTTCTAATCCCCAAGTTTTGGAAGCATTCACCCTATGTAGGCCAGCAATCTGAACAGCTCTTACTGCAGAATTCCTCCCAGCAGAAGAAGTGGAGAAGGAAATAAACCCTAACCTGACAAGAGAATTGGTTAAATAAGAGGTAAAAAGGTTTTCGTCCTCCAGATTTTCTTCCTAGTGTTGCAAGTGAATATCTTGGAATCAAACCTATTGTAACCGTCTTTGAAAACTAATTTTACATCCACAATTACTGCAGTTAAAAAAAGGAACATTCTTGTCCTCCTAGATTAGAATATTGCACTAATTATCTCAGCTAAGGTGAGCTCCCTGTGTTAATAAAGACACAGCAGGAAGGACTGAACGAATTAAGACCAAGGAAACCTGAGGGTGGTGCTGTGCACTAAAGGATGGCAGGAGAGGGCAGGCTGCCTGTGCCAGGTGAGTTGGGAGCAGGCAGGGAAACACCATCATCCTCCTGGGCAGAGCAGAGAAGGGAGGAACAAACTCCTGGATCCCCCCGGCCCTGCTGGGCTCCAGGAGAGCGGCTGGAACGCTCAGGCTCCGGCTGGCTGTGTGGGACACGCTGCGGGTGACGCTGCCCCAGCGCAAAGAGGATTCTTTGAGGGTTAGAAAAGAAAGCAAGTCTCAAACTACCCTTGGCAATGAAGAGGCCGAAGTTCAACTAAGAGCGAAATAAACCCATGTGAAGACATCTGGAGAGTGTGGGGGTGTGAGCTGAAAAATGCCTTTATTTTCATTCAGTGCTTCTACCTCCCGGACATTTGATCACAACAGCTGCGCTCATGCGAAAAAATTCTTAAAACATACCCAATATATATACAGATATAACTATGTATATATGTATATATATATTTATATATAAATTTTTATTTAAATAAAAAAGAAAGCTCGAATCCCAAGCCAATATGTGTATCAAATCCTTGACCAGCCAGGTCTGTAGGGCATAATCAAATTCAATGTGAAATAGTATATAAACGCGGTGCCTTGACTGGGCAAATTAAATAATTGCTACTCAAAAGAGTCTTCTGTTTGGACTCTCCTACTGGTAGGCAATAGTGGGACTGTATCCCCTCCCACCCCCCCTTTTGTTTTATTTAAACAGTATGATGAATGCAAAGCTTAGCCCAAGGTTGCTATGACCTCAGCAGGAGTTAAGGTTAAGGAAAAAAACTAAAACCCAAGAAAATTCAATAACTCTTGCTTTACCCAACCAAAGCAATGCAGTAATTTATTACATAACCAGTGCTTTCCCATTTAGTAGTCTAAGCCACAAAAATTAAAAATGAGAACACGGGCCAAGAAGGTGCAGAGGGAGCAGCACTCAAACATCCTTCTCCAGGGTTCTTCGTATCCAGGGTCTCACCCCAGGGTATGTCAAAGCAGTCAAAAAACGTGCAGCAAGAATAAAATAATTCATTTATCTTTTAAAGAAAACATCAAAAAAGGTTTATGGCTTCTCCAACTTATGCTTACAAAGCATCTACTTGGGAAGCAGTAGATCTATCAAGCAAATTTGCTTCTCAGTACTTCTGGCAGCATCTGTGCTGCACCTTCAGAGGTCATTTGGATGCAACTTTTTCCTTAGGAAAGGAGAATCCAGGAAGGATTCACTGCAGCACTGACAGACAAGCTGCAGGCTGACTCTCTGGTGCCAAATTCTAACACACACAGACCTTAAACAACGCCAGCTTGCAAAAACCTGCTGAATTGCAAGGATTGTGTCACTTGTAGCTTGAATTCAACGATTTAAGCAAGAAGCTGGGGTTCAGCTCCTGGCCACAACGGGAGGAGCTGTGTTATGAAAATGCTGCACATCTTTTGACACTGCAATTTCACAGCTACTCTCCAACCCTCATTCCTTGTTTACTCTTTAACCACACAAGGAAGCGGCCAGGCTGTTTTAGTCATGGAGAAATTAAGGTGATAAGGAATTACGCACTGGGTATGTAATAATACCAAAATAAAAGAAAAAACCTACTTCATTAAGATCATACAATTAATCAAACAGAGTATATATATAATATCTTTTTTTTTTTTAAGCCCTGGGATTCAAGGCGTCCAAAGTTATTAAAATAAAGTTCATTCACAGAACAAAAACAAATTTAATTTGAATTGCTTGCAGATACTGCTAATTTTCATTTTTTTTTTTAATTAAAAAATGCGTTAATGTGAACTATGTGCAGGATTTGTTTCTAGTAGTTGTGTTTGTGCACATTGCCTCTGGACCTGCTGCTCTGCTACTGCTGCTGCTCCCGGCTTTCTCCGATCCCCCCTGGAAAACAACGCGCTGCCACCCCAGCAGGAGGAGCTCGGGGTGAGCCGGCCTGGCTTCACGGAGCAGACGTGGGGGTCACTCCCGCTCGCTGGGAGTCGTGGCCGTCCCCTCCTCCCTCAGGGTCCTCTGACAGGCTCAGAGACGCCGCCTTGTTTGACAGGAGGCCGATGTTGTCTTGGGTCAAAGCCGATCCGTTGGGAACATCACTGCAGGGGGAAAGGCCAGGACAAAGGGGAAGAGGGTGAAAAGAATGAATTCCTGAGATTTTCTCATTTATTTCAAGTACAATGACTTCAGTGAACACATTCCAGAACATTTAACTCACCTGGGTCATTTATCTAATGTTGGGTGGTTTTTTTTACATAAAAAACATTAAATAGTTGTTCTGATTTCATTACTTTCAGAGCTCCATATGAAAAAACTAGTTCCTGCTCTGGAGGTTTCAATCTAACGGTGCAGCGCAGAACTCAAGAATTGGTTATAAGAAGAAAGTGCAAACTTCATCATCAACTGGGGGACATTTTCTGAATAAATATCCAGATTCCAAACTGCTCACATCAAGTTCTGTACACGTAATGACATCTGAGCTTCTCTGTTCAGTGTTAGTCTCAATACACACAGATGCTTGTGGCCATCTGAAAATACTTGCTGTGGAGATTTCCAGCATTCCGAGCCAACAGCTTATTCCAACTGTCTATTAAATGTGAACTGAAATCAATCCCAGCATCTCCACAGAAAAAGATAACTGCCTACAAATTAAACAGAACTTAGTTGCAAAGTCACGTACCTGCCTGGACAAATCCACACGACAAAGCTTAGCAGGGTGGAATAACTTGCCTCTCACATTTGGGACATCTATTTTCTTTGAAACCAATATACAGGTAGAGATTTCTTTTATGGTTGTTGTTTATCTCCTCCTCCTCCCTATTAATCATCCAGTGCTGACGAGATGGACTCCTGGTCTGACAGACATTGCAGATCTTCTGTTGTATTAATTTACCTAAGCCTCATTCCACTCACCTACTCATGAACTAAAGCAGTCCTTAATTCACACTTGCACTACCCTCTTTTCCTAGTAGACGCTTCCCCACCAGAGCTGATGTGAGGCAGGGGGAATTATTGACCCAGGAGAGTGCCCCTGGATGAAATCACGCTCCTGTTACAAAGACAGGTTGAAGGTCCACGTTACCTGAATGTCAGTGCGAGGTCCTCAGCTGGAACCTTGCTTTGTGGCTCTAATTGTCCATTTTCTGTCTGTTTAGTGGTGCCCAGTTTGTTTTTCATATCCAGTGAAGACTGGCTCTCCTTTAAAGAAAAGGACAGATGGAAAATTCTTTAACAGTGTGCTAAAAGAATCGGAGACTTCCTCCTTTAGGGCCAATGGTGAAGGCCCGTCAATTGGAGTCACACAGTGTAACCCACAAAAGCCATGAGACAAAAACAGACTAAGATTTGCTCATCCTCTCGGGACAGTATTTCCCAAAAGGAGGGGATGATCCTTGTAACAACAAGCGAAGGCCACAGACTGTAACAGCACACAGACTTCTCAACACTAGCCTGTACCTGCAGGTGTTTTCTACGTTAAGGCAGTTTATGGAACTCATGGCACAGTGACCTTGGAGACTGTTAAATTTCAGCGCCACACTTATTTCAAATGGCAACAAAATAACAGCATTTTCAAGTGGCTAGAATTAAACTTCTTCATGAAGAAGACTGGAGAAACTTCTCAGGAGGTTTTGAAGAATGAAGAGGTGAAGAGGGAGATGGCTGGCTCCAGCTGTGGGCATCCAGCCTTTCTGCCAGGCTTACAGGGCTCTTCACCTCTCTGCCTCCCACCCCCCCAGCACTCACCATGCTCAGCTCACGGGTTCTCTTCCCAATTTCCCTTTCCACCTGGTGTAGCTCCAAGCTCAGCTGTTCACTTGAGATCATCCCAGGCCACTTGGGAGGCGGGGGTGGGGGCTGTGGTTGGCCTGCCAGGGTAGTCGCCTCCCTCTGCAACAGCAGCCTGTTACTAACAGCCTAAATGCATAAAGCCAAGCACACACAACTGAGCACAGACACCGGGCACGGGGGGAGCTCGAAGGCCACAACGCCACAGTATTGCTCGTTTGCAAAACCAGCTTCCCTCTCCACACCTCACAAGGTCCCAACTGAAACCACTTCCAGTGCAAGTTTCAACGGGCTTGTTTACACAGACCTTTAAACAAGCAGGGTTAAACATCTTTTACTGCCATAAATTTGAATGTGCTTTCCTCACATACCACTCCCTCCTCAAAACTAAGATTAAGCCCCTGCACAACAATCATTACTCTTTTGTGAGCTATTTGTTGGACAAAATGTAGCAGCAGGTAAGCCAATCTACTGCTTTATTTCACAGCAGAATTTATCAAGCTCTGAAGGAGAGCCAGAATTATTACCATGTCATATAAAACATCGAGACATGTAGATGTCAATATGCAGCTCTCATTCAGAGATTGTAAGTTACTCAAAGCAGCAGCCATGGCAGCCATTCCAAAAATCTGCCAATAACTTGGGAACCAGTTCTGCAGTTGTGTGCTCTGCACTTAAACACAACACCTAGGAGTGCACACAACCCAACATGTGGCTGGTCTTCAAGCAGAAATGCTCACTCATTTGGGAAGAAAGCAGAATGATCTAGTTCTTCATTGCTGCAACCTTGTAAGAGGTAAATCAGTGAAGACTCCTGGATTTCTAGTACCCACTTGCAGCTCTGAACACAAGAGATAAACTGAGAGCTGCTGTTACTCAAAACAACTGAGCAGTTCTGCCGACTTCAAATTACAGTAAAATCAAGGCTCAACACTCAGCTCTGTAGGATTTAACACTGAGACAATCCCAACTGTGATGGGCAGGAGAGGAAGGCCACTCATGGGTTTTGCAACTTTCCAATACTCTTCTATTATGGCAAAGGCAAACATGCAGGATTTAAAACATCTTCTCCTCTCGTTCCCAAACAAGAGCACAAGAACACAAGTTATGTTTCAAGTAACTAAGTACTGCACATTCCTGCAGCTGCTGCTGTGACTTAATTGTGAGCTCTGACACCTAATCTGCAGTAACCCTTCTCTAACACCTGTTCTTAGGTAACCATAGTGTCAGCAGAAGTTGCTATCCACTACTTACAGCAATGCCTTCGGTGAAAACATTAACATGAATTCAGCAACATGAATGAACAAGTTGCCGAAGTACTTAGTTTTCTGATAAATATTTACTGATTTTTCCTAGGAGGAGAACAATAACTTAAGCTTGGCTAAAACACTTCTTTCTTTATGCCCTGACACTTCTCCTGTGTCTCACAAAAGACTTCAGCTCATTAATTCTTTTAAAAATTAAAGTGAGGAGACACAGACTGTTAAGCTCTAATTTTTCAAGCTAAATATATTTCATATTTACTTCCTTGACTCTTGTGGCTTGTGCTATTTAGGAAGAAACAGGTGCAAACACAAAGCCAAACACGAAACAGAGGAAGGTCATGGCTTTCTGTACCAAAAAATCACACATTTCCCACGGCAGTAAAGCCAGGAGGAACAGGCACCTACACCATGAGTTTGCTTGTGAGCAGAGAGATGAACAGAGAGGGAGTGAGAATGACAGCAAACATGACTGAGCAGAGTGCAGAGTCAAGCACGGTGTTGATCTGCACGTGAAGGTTCTGCTGCCGAGCAGAGGCTGCCACTGTACCCTGGCCCTGAGGCCTGGCATCACGGAATGAAGTGTTTTCACCGAGTGTCGTGACAGTCAGGGACAGATCAGCCCGTGAAAAGCAGCTTTACCAGCTTCATCTCTCTCCACAGCACCCCTGACCGCTGTTCCAAGGGCTGGTACCAACCTCCAGTCCCCGCATTTGTGTCTGCTGGCTGATCTGATGGTCCACCTGCTGCAGCTCCATGCGCAGCTGCTGCTCCCGCTCAGCCGAGGGCAACTGCTTCCCGTGACCAGCCATGTCCGGCATGGACAGCCTCTCCCTGTGGGGCCAGAAAAGAAAAACATAAGGAGAGTTCTATTAAAAAAAAAAACAAAACAAAAACAGCAAAAAAAAAAAAGCTTTACTCAGGTGGTGCAGAAAAAAAATAAAGAAAATTTAGCAAAAGGCAAAGAAAACTCAGAGCGATCGTACCTGTCATTGAAACGTCCCTGAGAAGGTATATTTTGATGAGGAGAATATGGAGAGCCTCCCCAGCCACCATGAGTTCCATAAGGACTGTAGTCTGCCAGTGAACAGAAAGAAAACCAGGTTGCATTATTACACAGCTATCCTTCCAGCAGTTCAGCCAACACAGAACTGGACAGACAGAACAACAAGAAAGGCCAACCCTCTAAGAGTGACAAGTCTAACATTTCTTCTGATTGAAGGCAGAAATACTCCACGTGACTGGTCTCATGTGCCTAAGGCACAACTCTCCCTACACACCCAACAAGATCTGTGACAGCTCTCCAGAGTATGAGACTGAAGGACTGCAGGGAGATGGGCACACAAAACCAAACCTGCAGCCACTATGAGAGCAGTTATTTTTACTATCTGAGTTCCTAAAAGACTCAAGAGCTAACTGATAATTCTGACACACCTACTTAAGTACAGTTTGAAGATTAAGTTCTCAGGGAAGTCAGAGTTCTACCTGTAATAAAGTCTAGAAAGTTACTGCCTGAAAAATCTAGAAGGAAGTTTGGGAGAATATAATTAATTCTTTTCTTAAGGTTATTCAGTGCACCTCAAGAAAGAGACCATCTCTGGGAGTCCGACAGAGAGCAGCACTATACATATTATTAGAAAATAGATGTGTTGAAAATGACCTATTCTTACTTTTTTACTTGGCCTCACAGTACACAAGATAATGGCTGCATTAAGCTTGCAGAAGCTGCTACTCATTAAGCATGAGAGCAGCAGTACAGTACTTCATCATGATGGTTTCCCATCACGTATTTGGGAAAGCCCTAAGCTTCTGGATTCTACTGCAACTGATTTAAAATAAGGCTCACCTCAGAGCGACCGGCAGGACAAAGTAACTTTGTCCAAACAGCAACAACCAATCACTAAGACATACACAATATGTGCACAAACCTGCCACAGAATCACTGAATAACCTGAGTTGGAAGAGACCCACAAGGATCCAACTCCTGGCCCTGCTCAGACACCCCAACAATCTCACCCTGTCCCTGAGAGTTGTCCAAACCCTCCTGGAGCTCTGGCAGCCTTGGGGCTGTGCCCACTGCCCTGGGGAGCCTGTTCAGTGCCCACCACCCTCTGGGGGAAGAACCTTTTCCTAAAACCCAAGCTGAACCCCCTAGTGACCCAGGTCCGTGCCATTCCCTCAGGTCCTGTCACTGCTCACCACAGAGAAGATCCAGTGCCTGCCCTTCAGCTTCCCCTCGTGATGAACCTGCTGACTGCAATGTCTCTCTTTCTCCAGGCTCAACAGACCGAGTGACCTCAGAAAGCACTGGCAGCCTTTTCCTCCAGGCTTCTCAGGCTAACCCTACCTGGAGTTATTTTTAGTGGCACAACACACACCTCAGCTACGCTCCTAAGGCAAGAGCCAAGTTTACAGGGCTTGCCTTCAACTGAGGCACTACAGAAAACAGCAAGAGTTTACAACAGTAAAACAGCAGAGCACAGCCCGTACCTGAAATGATGGGTTTGGTGGCCGCTCCCTGAACCGCCATGGCCTGCATGGGCCCCGAGCTCTGGTACATGGCTTTGGACGTGCGGGAGATGGCCCCGAAGCGCGACACCGTGGGCCGGTCTCCGAAGGGGATGAGGTCGTCGTCGCCAGCCTCGGCCGCCCGGCGCTGCAGGTCCAGCCGCTGCTCGCGCAGGGCTTTGCTGTCCACGTTCTGCACGAGACACCGGTCAGGGATTAACTGAGCCACAGCTGGCAGCAGCAGAGCAACTCCTGCATCCTCCACTCACTTCACCTTTCAGTCAGTCTCCCTGCCCTTTGGTTTCTAACTCTGCTGTTAGAGGGTCTGACTAAGATGACCATTCCTACACCCCTGGGAAGTGGCTGCATAATGAACTGGGAACTCATCCAGCAGCAGGGAACAGCAGCAAAGGGAAATTAAGACACGGAAAATCTAATGGGAACAGATGGGGGAAAAGACCTCCTCCTTAAATAAAGTCCAAGATGACATCAGGGGGCCTCTCTGAGGAATATATGGCCCTTCTAGAGGCCAAAAGAAATTTCTCTGAAGCCCACTGTTAAGAACTGTATCACTAACAGCCTGCAAATGACTCCAAATGGGAATTCTTCAGCACAGCACTTACTTGGACTTGTCTAGTACATCTTTTCAGGCACGTTTTTCGTTAAGGAGCAATCCTGCTTGGAACATCTTGGTTTCTAACTGAGCTTCACACTCAAACACCATAAGGGGTCAGCACATGAAGAGATTAAATGTTCTCTCTCTCTCCTCAGAGAGCTTAGTTAAATGGGAAAGCTGTTGGCTACCAGAAAATGCAATATGTAAGAACTGCCAAAATCTAGTTAAGACTTTAAACTAGATTTAAAAAACTGTAGCACAGTAAGAATGAGGGAAGTGGGGCTACTACACAAGGAGAACTGGCTAGAGGCTACAAAAACTTTGGTATGGTCCAAAATGAAAATAAAACTCTGCAAGCTTTCAGTGGGGATAAGGATGGCTAGAAACAGACAGGATAACACAGGTGAGGCAGGTGAAAACAGCAGTAAAAACCGAGTTGGAAGCTAGAGCCAAGAAATGCAACATTTGGAAACTGGAAGAGGCATTTAGCATTTGGAATTCTGGAAAAAAACCCCAAACATTGTAATCTTGCTGCTGCAGGATGCTAGTACCAATTTTAATTTATTTCTATTTACTGAGTAAAGTTGCAATGCCATCTGCATAATATTCAGCATTACGCACTCTCAGATGAGGCTACTCCCAACCTTGAAAAAAGGAATCTCTTGTGAACAATGAAAAAGGCAGAATTAATTCACTGAAGAATTAATTCAGTAAAGGTTTCCTGAGCATTTTTTCCTGTGAGGAGACAAAACCTGATGAGCAGTGGAGATCCTATTTGCCTGTCTGAAAATTAGCTCTGGGGCAGAAGGTTTTGTTTAGCCATGAAAAAGGAGGCTGCTTCTCCAGAACCCTGTTACTTCTGTTAATTGAGCTGCAGTTTGTTTGCACAGTTTTCCAGCAGCAGGGATGAAAGGCAAGAGCTGTTGGTTGATTCCTGAGCGGTGCCCCTCGGATACAATAATCCGATTCCCAGTAATCTCAGTCCTTCCCCGGTCAAACGTGACTGTTGTAACCCCAGGCAACCACCCTGTGCAGCACTGGGAGCAAGAGCACAAGTAAAAAGGCCAGAGCTGCAGATGAAATGCCTTTTCTTGCTGTGTTTCCTTCTGTGAGAAAGCCTCCTTTTTGCTCCCATTTCACACCGTGCCTTCGAGGTCTTACAGGAAAGCATTTCAGTGGACAGAAATCAGACACGTGAATTCCATTTGGGCAGAGGGGAAAAGGGGAGCCTGTTTGAGAAGCTGGACCAAAGAAATCCTATGATTTGGTTAAGTGTTTGCAACAGGTGAGCACCTGCCCACAGAAGAACAACTTCTGGATAGATATCTTTCCTCCCCTCCCTTACTGGCCAAAGAAAAGTCACATGACAGTGACAACAGATAAATAAAAGATGATAAATCCCTTTTGCAGGTGAGCAGTGATGGAGAACAGATCATATCTGTAAAGCAGTCCCTCAGGCTGAATGGTTTTTTCTTTTGAAGACCTGAATGTCTTCACACTTGCACAGGCTACCAAGCCTATTGCTGGTGTTGAGTGGTGCTTGAATGTTAGGAAGAACCCAAGTAGTGGTGGAATTTCAGACTCCTATTTCTTGTCTTCTCCATTCATGACTCCCAACAGTGACACCTCAACAGCTCTATGCAAGTTTTGAGTACTCTCATGGCCATAAATCAGAGTCCCTCATGTAAAAACTAAAAACATCTTAACAGTAACTAAGAGCACAAAGTTAAGTTCCAGCATCTCCCTCTGACAGAAAGAAGTACAAGAAGCAACAGATGGACATGCTTAATTAACAAACTGCTAGGAGAGAGTAATTTGGGGACTTCAGTTAAGTGTGAAGAGCCATGGTAAAATATCCTTGCTATCCATGCCTTCAGAGCAGAGTGTTATCCTGCCTCTAGATCCAGAATTTGGTAACAGCCACACCAGGGTAGGACTGTTGATAACTTTGAACACAAAGCACTCTGCACACCTGCAAATGCTTTCTGTGACTGCAATGCACTTTTGAGATCTAATACAAGCCCTAGAAAAGCAAATGAAAGTCTTTCCCAACCCACAGAGGCATCCACGTTTCTTGTGTTCCCCCTCATCCCCACGTACCGCCATGTCCACGCTCCTCGCCGCCACCACATCTTTGGGTTTTGCATCTTTGGTTCCGATGTAGGAGCCGATGGTGTCACAGGACCAGGGGGAGTACTGGCTGTAGTCATTTCCTTTGTATTTCCCAGCCACCTTCAGGTCTTCATCCAAGTACTGTACAAAAACAAACACCTGGTTCTGTAAGTGAGGGGAAGAAGCAGCTTCACAGCCACCCCTCCCTACTTCAAAAGCAGTGCACTTGAGAACCACCACCAGGATTATTTTTTTATCAGATACATCACCATTTGGAGTTGGGCCATGGCAGGCATGAAATGCATGAAATGCTGATCACCTGGCCATGCTCCCAGTGCTGACTGTTCACTTGGCCACTGTGAAAGTGGTATTTTGACCTTGGTTAAAAAAATAAGTCTCTGTCAAGCTGTTACTTAATTCTAAGAATGTCAGGAGCAAATGAAGCAAAGTCCAGTAACTGCAAAGACTACTTCAATAGCTCAACACTTATTTTCTTGGTTGCACCAAGAGCAGACAGCTTAGGATCAGTGGTAGGTCAGAGAATCAACAGCCAATTGAGATACTGGGGGCTGCAGTGCAAGGGCTTCCCACCTGGAGCACAAAATCCACAATCCACTCACACACTTATGAGTGATGTACTGTTTTGATTTTCTTGTTGCCTTCACCTGTCAGCACACAAAAACTCCAGAGTGTTTTCTAAACATGCCAGCACGTCACGTTTTTGTCAAAATATGCTTACCTCCTCTGAGTGGAAAGGATGAGGCAAGGTTGGTGACGGTGCAAAAGGAGGAGGAGAAATCACCTTCCTCTCCTCCAGCTGGGCCATGATCTCTTTCCTTCGTCGGTGAAGTTCATCCAGGCTGGGATGAGGCTGAAATGAAGACACAAATACTTTACAGAGCTCCTGCAGCATTACTGAACAAAACTAGTAATTTCCTAAGTGCTGTTTATCCAAACAAAATATGGCAGCCTTATCCTACAAGAAAGGGAAATACAGAGGACAGGCAGAACCATTAAAATAACAGATCATGATCACTTTGTTAAAGTCTTCCTGCTAACTTTCATGTTTGATACAGGGCATAAATGTTCCTACATGGGTCAGTGTTAGTTCAAGAAGCCTGAAAGGCAGGAAATGTGTCCCAACTTGGCAAAGTTTCCAGTGGAACATGTTCCAACACGTCAAGTCCCCATTTCAGTCATGTGGGTAAAAGTGGGAGAACTCTACAGATCATAACCTGGTCACATTAATTATTCATTCTGCATTGGAATTAAACATCCCACAAACATGTCAAACTCAAAACTGGTAAGTCTACACGCTATGTTAAAAATGCTTCCTGGACTCAGCAACAGGGTTCAGGGCCTTTAAGCTGAATGCCAGATGTTGTAAATCCAGCTATTCTGCACGACTTCACTCCAGCTGCTGCCTTCCCAGAACATGTTTGCCAACTGGAGGGTCTTCCTTGGAGAACTGTGCAATCTTAAGAGAAAATCTGGAAGAGTGGAATTCTCAATTCCTCTATCATGAGAGGTATGTTTAATATTTGTTGCTTAGGCAAAAATATTTGTTGGTCAGTCACAAGTGGGCAGTACAAGAACGCATATGGGACCATTTCCACAAACTGCATTTAATCTGCAATGGAGTGCAGATCAAACTCCAGCCTAATCTTTGCTGGAGAAACCAGGGCCACGTGAGACAATTACAATGCTTTTTACCAGTGCTCTTCTACTCTGAGCACCAAATAGCAGCCCGCTGCTCTTTTACATATTAACACCATTACAACTGCAGAGCTGACCAGTAACTAAACTGCCTCCCGGGTCCTGAGTGGAAACCTCTCTTTCCTTACAAAGCCCTCGCCACAGTAACATTCAGCTTGGAGCAGGGCGAGAAAGGACAGACGAGCACAAAAGAGCAGCACGAACCCTGTGGCAGGAGGGTCTGATCTGGCCGAGGTGCGGAGCCACGGGGCAATAGGCCTCTGCCTGCTGGTATCTGTCTCTGGCCTCGGGCACGTAGGGGGCGACGGCGGCGGGCGGGATGTCGATGGGCACGGGGCTGCCGCGCACCACGTCGTCGCGCTGGTAGGGCGGCACGGGCGGGTACACGCGGCGGCTGTCGTAGTGCGGGGGGTACAGCGGCGGCGCCAGTGGCGGGTACTGCTGCGGGTACTGCGGGCTCACCACGCGCTCCGGCAGGTACGGCGCGTACGGCTCCAGGTACGGAGCGCCCGCCTCGGGCGCAGAGGGAGGCGGCCGCACGAAGCGGGACATGGACTGCGTGGGGTAGTACACGCCTGGGGGGAGACACACGCGGGACACAGGCGTTAGCACCGACAAACGCACTCCGGGCGGCACCAATCACCAACAGAACGGTTAAAAACAGACCAAAAATGGTCTAACTGGTATTTCTAGTCAAGAATTAACCACAGGAACCCCTGAAGCAGCAAAAGTCAATCCAATTATCCCAAGAAGATAACAGCAAAGCATCAATGCTACAGCAGCTGGAGAAGGGGTTTGAGACTGAGCACACCACAGGTGCCAGTGGTCCTGCCAGCACACCACACAGAAATAATTCACCAGACTGCTGTGAATGCTTTCAGCTAAATAAAAGCTAAAAAGCAAACTGAAGATTAGCCCATCTTTATCCGTGCAACTAAAACTCAGTTTGTCCCAATATATCAGAGCCACTACTTTGCAAAGGAACTCAGATTATTAGAATTTAAAGTTATCTAAAGATTGCTTCTACCTCTTGATCAGTAGAAAGAAATTTCAGAACTGTGAATCACCAAAGACTTCTAAGATCACACTTCCTGAACACTTTATTATTCTATCTGGGATCTCTGGATAATTTAAAAATAAGCAGAAATACGTGCATAACATTGAATTTTGTAGACAACTCAGGTGTTCAGTGGCACATAATGACCAAGTGTTGTTTTGTTTTTCTTCAAAATGCTCTGCAACTTTCTCAAAAATGGGTTTGCCCTCCTCTTTCCTTTCTAGGGCTTTTTCTTCTTAAAACTTCTTTTAGTCTTCCATTCCTTACCTTCCTTTAATATTAACTTCACTTTATCTCATTTCTCTTTGCATTCCTACATCGCCTAAGAATCATTCCCTGGTTTTATATATAGCCATGCCTTTTATTTTTAATCCCTTTCAATATTACCTTTCTCCACTTTTTATACTTAGAGTTTTTCCTCTTAGTTCCTTTTTTAAGCTGCTTTCTTTTTCGTGAACAGCCTTGTCTAATTTCATTTGTCTCTACCCATCACATGCACTTTATTTCTGTTTTCCAGAGTCAGACTGAACTAAGGTTTACCATAAACTGGCTCCCTGATCTAGCCCAGTTGGGAAGAGCTGAATACAGAAGGATTTGCTACACCAAATGGATACAAATATCAGTTTTAATTTGCACTGATGTCCTCAGTCGAGACATAAAATCCTGCCAATTTCCCTTTTATAAAGCCATCACCACATTAGTGCCTTTACTCCACGTCACAGGCAAGAGAACTTCAGTTTAAGAGCTTAAAAACCAGAGTGGGAAGAAAGATTAAAAGCAGCACGAGGCTGAAAGAGCTGGGTGCCAACCTTACCTTGTTGATAGGGCGCTGGCTCAAACGGTGGGGCAGCTCCTCTGGGGTCCTGATAAAACATATCTGCTTGTTGAGCACTGTACAGCGGAGACCCTCGTGGTACCATCTGCAACTGCTTGGTGACAGACACCGAGGGCAGATCTGCTGGGGCCCGAGGGGGCACAGGATGAGGGTTCACTGGTAAGGCAGAAATAGAGCTCTTGGGGACAGATTCCAGCCTAAAAAGCAGAAAGATGGCACTGCTTATTAAGGCCTGGTACAGCACACTGCACTCTAACACACTGTTCTGTGTCTGCATCCCACCTTCTGAAGGCTTATATCACCTTCTCCAGTTAAAACAGAAGTAAACAGTTGAAAGTTTTAGCTATAGTTTTCTACTCTACCCTTTAACCACTAAAAAAAAAAAACCCCAACCACAAAACCAACCGCAACCCCCATTTCACTTCTTTTCCAGAGAACAGGTTTCTACTCCACACGTACACCCAACACTGGGAACAAGAGGTACAAGAGCCGTACAAGTCAGGAGGGGATCCGGGGGCGCTGCTACTCAGATGGTCCATCTTGCCCGGCTTCAGAGCGGCGTCATAGCCCGAGTCAGTCCCTCGAGAGATGAGCTGTGTCACCGCGCTGCCTGTTGACACAATTCCATTGGGCAGGGCAGAGGTTTTCCTACTGGGCAAGTCCACTCCCCCTTCCTCTGAGAGGATAGCTCCTGAAGGCAGCCCCACCTCGTTCAGCTGGCCCAGGGAGGCACTCAGGGGTCTTCTGGGAACCAGACGCTTGTTCATTTTACGGAATCTTCGGGAAGAGAAACCGCCCGTCAGAAATTGAAACAGAGAAAGGAAAAGGAGCTGCACTTGCAGGAGTTTTCAAACACAGGTTCTACTGAAAGCTTCAAGTTTTAATTCAAGTTTCCAAGGGCCTTGGGAGGATATCTGTTAGAACACAACTTGCCTGATCGTTGAACTCTTTAATAGCAGTCTCAATCAGAACAAGGATGGATTTTGAATGACAAGTGCATCAAGAATTCACAGTTAAACTTCACAGCAAGTTTAAAATCTTACTTTCTGTCAACATATGCATTTCAACTGGACAGAAGAAAACCAAACATCACATAAAATACAGTAACAGGAGCTTCAGAGTAAGAATCACAGAATGTTCAAATCTCTTTTATTCAGAGAAGAAACTAACAGCACAAAATTAAGGTGACAAAAGAGGAAGATAGCCTTTTCCACCATGTGTCCAATAATAAGCCACATGTTTATTGCCACACGCTATCTTTTAAAGCAGAGTTTAAGATTTATGTTACTGTATCAACATACAGCTCACACCATTTGTGTGTATCACTTGATCAAGGGATTGAAGAGAGAAAACCACTGCAATTCCACAAATCTAACTGCTTCTGAGTAAAGCCTGAAAAACACAGGCATTTTAACTAATGTTCTAAGGAAACCAGCAGGCTGACAGTACTAGAGAGTAAATCCCAGAGCTGAAGGTCCTCCACCAAACCCCTACCATCAGCTCAGATCCCAGAACCAAGTGCGAGGGTGGATCTGCAGACCTGGGTGTTCTCACCAAACAAGAGCCCATTTCCAGGGCTGGAGCCAACTCTGTATTCTCATATCTAACAGTCAGAGTGACGATGGGAACCCAGGCTAGGAAGGTACACACATTACTGTAGAAATTATTACTCAATCTTTAGATAATCTTTGTATTTGCCCACATGCACAGCATGAAGAGCAATGCAACAGAGGCAAAAAGGGGGTTTATTGCTGGGCTTGTTTGGGTTTTTTTTGATGTGACTGAATATAGAGAGCCAGACAAACTGTAATCTTGCTATCCAGATTTGGGCTGTTCACCTGGAAGAGTTCAGTGAATATCTTCCAGCCACCTCCCTACCTCTCCCAGTTTCCTGGCTGGATTAATCCTTACCCACATACTCAAACTGTGAATTTGAGCTGCAGTGTGTTGACAGTGGGCATCACTCAGAAGGATTAGAGGGAGTACAGAGAGCAGGCTGTCACCTGAGCAGGGACAGACTACAGCTTTCTAAACAATTAATCTACAAGTTCAGTACCTGCCTATGCACACTGGGTCTTTGTCCCTCGTGCCAAGAGGGTAATAAGCTGCTGTTTAAGCAAGTCTAAATCATAATTTGCTATCTAATTACCACACACTTCCCCATAACCCTCCTCCTAACTTAAAGCTATACATGGAAATACAGGAACCACACAGCAACAGCAAGGCTTATTATTCACACCAAGCATTTTTGAAAGGAGGAGCACTAACACATGAGCTACTTAAAGGATTTAGGCAAAGATAAAAGCACAAGGAAGAGTTAGAACTCCTACAGAAACTGCTGGAACCTGAAAGAGAGCAAACATTCACTCAGCCCAGGACAGACAACATTAATACCAAGGCACACCAGCCAGTCTGGGGCTCCAAAAGGCCTCTCCCACCTGCCAACTGTTGAGTCCTTGATCCACACAACCAGCTCTGAGGTGAAACACTGACCCTGCACGGGTTAACAGAACCACCCCAGCCAGCACCACCAACCTCCATTTCAGTAACACGGTGACAAAAGGCAGAACACCCCAACTGTTTCTGCAGCACACAAAGTCCTATTCTTTGTCCACTTGCATAACTGCCTTTGTCATTCCAACAGCACAGGCTCTGCTCTTTTTGCCTTCATGTTTTGTTACACAGCCACTGAACTGCCATATTAATGCTTCAAGGTTAGATTAAAAAAATGAAACACTGCATACTAGTTACTTAAAACAGATTAAAACAACCTGCAGACCCACAGCATCTTGCCCTTGCATAACTGGGGGCCCCCTTTAAATCTGTAATGGGTGTAGATCATTTGCTGCAGATTTCATATCACCATTGGCTTTTAGTTCTACATCAACAGATTTAACCAACTGAAGGTTACAGCATGAAACTTTCTGACAGATTGCACAAAGAATAACTGCTGCAGGGAAAAAATCTTGAAAGTTAATTTTTAGCTCTCTGGAAAGCCAGCAACACATTCCCTACATTTGGAAAACTGCCAGCAACCCACCTGAATATGAAGGGAAGATGAGAAGCACCCCCAAACGATGACCACTGTGGATGTAGGTTTAGTCACACTTTAAAAATAATGAAAACAGCCCACCCCCAAAACCCTCAAACAACACTTGTGTGACATCAAACTTTTGGAGCTGCATTACTGCTGAACAAAGCCCAATATCCTGTCTGGAAGCACAAGCAGCTCCATAACCTAAGAGAGACTGTCACAGGTTTTTCACATTATTGCTTCTGGTGCACCAGCCAGGTTGCACCTCCTCTCCTCATTCCTAGACAGGATCAGTAACTCTCACAGGTAAGCTGGAGCCCAGATTGGACTGGTTTCTGCCAGCAGAGGTACACTTACTTTTCCAGCTCCTCCTGGGAGTGTGCAAAGGTGCAGCTGGCCCCCCGGGGACATCCTCCTCTCTGCTTCATGTCCCGGCACATGTACGTCTTGTACTTGCTGTGCTGAGGGGGCTGCCAAGGGCAAAGAGACCAGGTGAGACACCTCAGCTTCCCAGGGCACTCAACCAAGAGCTGAGGGAACCCTCTTGGCCAAGGCCTGGTGATGATTCCTTCCATTCAAATGTTTCAGCAGCATCTGATGTCAAATAAATGTCTGGAGCAGATAGATACTTGTGTATCCAACAGATTCAAGAGCAGATGCTTTGATAACTAACTCACTATCAGGTTTCTACAACATTTTAATTCAAATTCTTTACTGGAATCTCTGACTGGAACACAGCTGTACCTTTCAGGACACAGTTAAGTGGACAAACGATGAAGAAATTACCATGATAATCAGCAATTGCCAAATATTTACCGAGTTCTGTGGTAGAGTGAAAATAAAGACAATTTAGTTGCTTTCTCCTTGGTTTCTGTTGGCTCAAAATGGCACTTGAGTATCCTTTGATCTCCATGAGAGTTAAATTTCACCAACTTTCCTTTTACCCCCTTTTGCAGTAAAAATATCTTCACTATCTATAATTGTTTCCCTCAATAGTTGAGGGTGCAATCTTACTCCTACACAGAGCAGCAGGGGATGGGTTGTCTTCTGTTATTTTTCTTAGTGAAGTTCCCCAAGAAACAACAACTTACTGCAGTCTTGCTGTCTGCACAGTCACCCATCTGCCAGTCCCTCTAAATAAAGGCTGACACGAGGCCAGAGGGGGTCTCAAAGTCCTCCACTGGGAAGGCTCCAGGTTCCCTTGCAGGTGGCACAGCCTGTACCAGGTCTAGGCCAGGAGCTCACCAGAACAAAAGCCCTCAGTGTTTTTCCCACCCTGATTCCCACTTGTGCATTCCCACTGCTTTTCCTTCTGCTGCTGGCAGTGCTCATTGGCCATCCCAGTGATCCCAGTGGAAAGGTGAAAGAGCAGAAATAATTCACTTTCATTTTGCCTTTTGGTTCTGGCAGAGTCATCTTTCTCGTGGTTGAACTGCCTGAAGCAGCTCTCCAGGAGGAGGAGTGGGACTGGGACAGGCAGCTCTGTCTCTCAGCAGCACCATTTACATCAACCGAGCTACCCAACAAAATGAGAACAAAGGCATGTGTGATTGGGTAACTGTTAGATAAGCTCAAGCATAATATTTGCCAACATAATTTTGTTTCTGAAACAAAAACATTTGGTTCAGGAACTTGGACTGCACCTTTACATGGAGTATTCTTAAATCTTCAAACTTGTGAGAGCATTAAGCACAGGTGTAAGAATAACTTCATTAACACAGAGCCAGCTGGCTGAAATATGGCCCAGTAAAACAAACCCAAGACAATCCTACAGATCGCAGTTGCACCTGGCATCCCTTCCCCATCCTCTAGTCAGGAGGGTTGTTATTCATTTCCCTCAGCCTGCAGTTGGATGTTTTCTTTTCATCCCAGTGAGCTGTGCAAACTATTTCAACAGGTTTTGGGGAGGGGTTTGAGGTTTCTTCCTTGTTTCTTTTTTGATAAGTATGACCCAGCAGTGATATTTTCAATTAGCCCCTCATCAAGCCAATCTCTCCAGATGACATTAGTAAACACTGGGTACAATCAAATCCAGGGGTCAGCATTTCCTACATGATTTAACTTTTACCTGTTGTTGATCTGTTCCTTTTTTGCTGTGATTTTGAATATAATCAACCAAGCCATGAACCACAGTCCTCACAGCAACCAGTCCATTTTCCAGTTGTTCCCATGTCGGAGGTGGAGCATCTGGAGAATAGAAAAAGAAAAGTCAGAGGGAACTTCCAAAGCCAGGTAAGAAAACCCACAAACAACAAACCATCAGGATCACATAACTTCACTAGACAAGCAAAAATGTTTTATCAGTAGATTAAAAGTATTCAGGAACTTAATTCTGGGTTATTTACCTCTTGTGGAATTCAGGGACCTACAGACTCAAGACTGAACTGCACAAAACACCAAATGAGCCAGTAAGACTTCTTAGCATGCCAAATTATTTCCTTTTATAAGAATAAGAACTTTCATCTCACAAGAGCTCCAGAGGAAATGCACTGTACAAACTCTTCATATAATGAGAAACATGAGGCTGAAAATCCCTCTTTGTGTTCAGACTCCTGCAGGTAAAACCATTCCCTACAAATACCTGACCACTGGCCTGATCCCACAGGCACAGTCACGGAGCAGCAACAGGAATTGATGCCTCTCACTTGGAAAAAGCATCACGAGGCAGATCTGTGTCAGACCCCCATCTAACACACAGCACTGTGAATAAACTGCAGTCTCAATTCTACAGGAGCACTTGGGGGTTTCTGTCAGCCAATTTACTTCTCTAATTTTTTGAACCTGTGCCAGCAGCTGACACTCCCACCCTGTGCCTGCACACTCTGCTGCAGAGCACAGGACCTCAAAGTGCCTTTCCAGACTTTAGCACGATTAATGACATTAAATTCCACTCACAAGGCCTCAGTTCTTCCAGAGGTACTTCCACCGTGCCCACAGAACAGCAGGGAAGCAACTCAACAGCACAGCAAAGAGCCACCAAGACCAGACTTGCCTACTGAAACCAGGTGAGGCTCTCAGTGGTGCTGCTTCCCTCAGCAGGTTTTGGTTAACAAATCTGCAGTGCACACACAGTTTAGTCCCTCACTTGTTTCAGGATGAAAGATTTGGGAAGAGAGCACTACATCTCCTTCAGCTGTGAAGTACAACTGGTCCTCCTTTGAAAGGGAAGTTTATTTAAACACACAGAAACTCAGAACTATGACTTCTCATCTGCTGAAGGAATAGTTTAGGCCTTCATACCATTTTGTTGCATAGTACTGATGTTACACATTTTAAAAGGTATAAAATAAAACTTCAGCCACAGCACTCTGTTCTGTCCCTTCTCTTCTCTCCTCTCTCAACTGGTCCACCCTCACAGCACTGCTGATTTTTAATCAATAATATTCACCTTTCTCTCCTCTGTCAACAGCTTATATTCTTTTCAGCTATCTTCCCCTTTTCCCAGACTGCCTTTCCCACCTTTGCAGAATTATATATCAACAAGAAAAACACTAAATTCCTGAAGGTAACAAATCTTTCTTGTCTAGACTGATTTTTGCCCAGCTTCTGTCTACTCCATCTATCAAAATTCTACAGTGGAATCCAAAATTCTTTCCACAGAAGATGCCTTAGGATTTTAAGCTGCCTCCAAGAGAATCCTGAGTGCAATGTCTGCAGGCTGGAGATCTCAGATCAAAAACTAATACAAAGAACTTCTTTACAAAGGGTAAAGAAAAAGACACACAATTTTTAATAGGTTAATGGAAGTCCTTAATCTGGTGAGTTGAAGACTTCCCCAAGTTGGTTAACAAGTTATTTGCTGCAGTAGAGAACTGGAGATAAAAAGGCACCTCAGTGACAGCTCAGGCTCTGCTTTAAACACAGTGGCTCTCTCAATCTTCCTGCTGGATTGCAATGTGATTTAAACAGGGAAAAAAAGGGAAAAGAGGGAAGCTCAGAGTGCTGCCACTCCCCACATTAGCACTGCCCAGCACACCCCGTGTCACCTGACAGGATTATGTGCTGAACACCCTCCTGAGAGCTCACCCAGTGCCTTCAAACAAGGGAGCCCTCCTCGCAGAGGAGGTGAAATGGTTCCTGCCATACTCTGAAAGCTATTTCAGCTTTGGAATAGTTCAGTTCCTCACACAGACCACTGCTGTTCCAGGCTGCCTTTGAATACCACCCAAGAACCTTAAGTTGATGAGTCACAGGATGCTTCCTTATACTTGATGATCAGCTTTCAATCCTTCCACAGTGTTAAGCTTCTCCTGGCTAAACTCTGAGTTCCAGCTTTTCCAGCCTTACCTGGACTGGGGTCAATGTTTGCCAGGAGCTCCAGGTGAGGTCGCAGCCGGTTCAGGTTCGCTGGATCTCCAGTCCTCTGCAGAGCAATAGTTAATTCCTGAACACTCTGTGCAAACGAGGCCGGGGTCTGCAACTTAAAGAAATTATCATCATTAACTTTCTACAGGCAAAGCAATCCTCATGCTTTCTGAAGGCTGCTCCACAAGCTCCCAAATCTGGAGGAAAACCCTTTTACACACCAGCCATTTCAGTGAGCCCTTTCTATCAAGAACGCACAGTTCTCTGACACTGCAGGTTAAAACACAGCTCTAAACACACAAAACAAACACTAGTATTATTTCTAGCAGTAAAACCTGTTTCTTCGGTGCTGTGCTGGCACCCAGATAAAATATATTAGAAACCATTCAATTTAGATTTCTGAAAAGTCTATTATCTTCATCCCCCCCCAGCAGGTTTGCACCTTCCTTTAAATTGAGTACAGCAGACAATAAAGAGCAAGATGGCTCAAGGAGAAAATAGCAACGTTCCATTTACCCACATCACACAACTCCATTATCAAAAACCATTGAATTCTACCTAGGTTCTTCAGCAGATGTCTGGCAGAACACTTGAAAAAGTGGGCAAAGGCATAAATACACAGCAGACAGATCTTGAAGTTGGTTCTCCTGCACAGCAGCCAGTGCAGTTGTTTCACAGCTTTCCTAACCATTCAACAAGATTCAGTTTTTCCCACCCAATTTAGGCACTTACAGTGCAAGTCCCCCTAATTTAAAAGCCCACGTTGCTTCTAAACACAAGGAGATCTGGGCACTTCCAGAGGTCAAATGTTCTATTTAAAAATGTGCTTCTCCCTCTGTGTCTCACTTCAGCTATAGAGCAGGGGACTGATTTGTTTGCCAATTTATGCACGAATTTCCTGCCCGGAAACACAGACCATTAACCCCTGTCACTACACTGCCAGTTGTCAGCTGTTCACAAAGCTCACATCCCAGTTGTGTAGCTGAACTTTGTGCTTTCCCATCTGCAGAAAGAAGTAAAGTAGCAAGAAACAGCAGGATGGCAGAGGGAGGAAGACTCATCAGGCTATAAATACATATTCTAATTACTTAGGGCATAACGGGCTTTGGAATAACAGGGCAAATGATTACAGGGCGAGTACAGATGGGCACAGATTGTAAACACAAGCCCTGAAATCCACCAGGAACAAGGAGCTGCTCTGAGGTGGCTGTACCTTGTCGATGATGCTCTGCATGTGGGATTTGTGGGACTGGTCCCCGTAGAGGAGCGAGGACCACTGGTCGGGGGCGATGCGCAGCCCCGCCTCCATGGCTATCTGCACGATCTGCGAGTCGTGCTCCCGCCGCAGGGCCTCATATGTCCGGAACTCCTCCTTCAGCTGCATCAGGGAGGAATCCTCGTCTCGCTTTGTCACCTAGCGGGGACAAACGGGACAAAGGCAATGAAGCAGGATGAGCCAGAGATTATGTGAGGCCCAGGACAAGTGACCTCTTCAGTCAGCAGCTAAGGCCTTCCTCCCAAACTAAACTCGAGTATGACAATATGCAGTGAACATCAGCTTCTACTAAAATAATACACTCTATGAAGAGATGAACCACTCTGAAATGGATAGAAAACATCACTTAGTCGGACTCTGACCTGGTGAAAGCGTCACACTTCCTAACAGACTTTACAGCACCCACACCTCACTTCTCTGATCAAGGAGATCTGCATTTCGGAATTTTGTCTGAGGCTACAATTAGGAAAACAAAAGCATTTTGCCCCTCATTTAGCAAAGGTGAATGACATTTAGGTTGAACACCTACTAAAGGATCATTAAATAAAGTACACTAGGCAGCTTAAGTTCTCTTCATACAACTCTAATGTCCAAGAGGCTCCTATTTCCTTGTTTGTGACCACATCACCAGTGAATTAACAAGAACCAGGGGTTTTCCAGCTTTAAGCCACTTCAAGGAGATAAGAATGCTGGCTTACATCCAGGTTTTGGAACTGTGCATCGATCAGACTGCACAAAATCCTAGCTTTGCAGCTCCAAGCTGCACTTCCAGCCTATGCTGCCATCACAGCTGTACAAAGAACTCTCCCAACACACATGAGATTTAATGAGCAATTCTTTCTTTAACTACACGTTTTTTAGGCACATTTAATGTTACAGGACGAGGAAACTCCGAAGCGCAAACCAACAGTTTTCACAGCATTATGAAATCTCCAGGCAGAGCCTTCTTCATACCTTGAAGCAGGAGGCCCTGTAGAGGAGCTGGACAACGTGCCCAATGCTAGTTTTGGAAGCCTGAGGGAATCGGGGCTCCAGCCTCTGCACCACAAAGAGAACCAAGACCTTTCGTGACAGAGCAGATCCATCTTCCAGAGCCAGCAGGACCAGCTTTAAAGCCTCCTCTTGCATCGCTGAGGGTGGGGAGAAACATGAAGAGACAAAGGATGACAGAAGCCCAAGAAAGATTTCTGCACAATCTCTTGGTTCCCTGCAGGTGGGAGACCAGCTACAAACTCCCCCAGCACACACACAAACCCACATTGAATTATTATTATTTCATCTATTTTGGGTACTATCTGATAGGAGGACTTCTTTGTTCCTGTCTGTACACCTCCTCACTATAAAGGTAAGAGCTTTCCAAGTGGATTATCTCTGTGCCACCCCTACCCCAGCAGAAAATGCTGACAGGTTGAGGAAGGACAAGGTTCATTCCCGTGTAGGTAAAAGAGCAATGACTGCCCACACAAATAACTCAGGTGCAGCAGCACCTCTGTTTTGCCTGGTAACAAAGCTCTCTCTTCCCTGGAATGGTACCAACGTGAGCATCTCAAAGTCAGCCCTTCTTAATCTGTTTCAGTGGGGAAAAGTATCACTATTTCTAGTTTAAGAAATTGGCTGCATATTTAAAGACTCAACAAGTGAAGCCTGTATTTTCCATAATGAAACTTCGGGAGGTTTTTTTAAGCAGAATTGTTTTGTTTTGTTTTCTAGTATTCTAAGCAAAGGAATTTAATTTCCAAGTACATAACTTTTTAAAAACGTGTACACATAACTGTAACAAATCTATCCCCCCAACTGGTTTGTATGTTTATTACACACAAGAAGAAGGCAAAGAAGCCAAGTCCAGCCTCTTCCAGTAAACTTATTTTTTCTAGAAAGGTCTTACTTCTTCAAGAAATAGCAAGAGAGAAACTACTTCTCTTTATCTTATGACAAGGACACCCATTATTCTGAATTTCACACAAGACTTGTAAAAGCACTAAAAATGCAAGGAAATGGCAGTGGCAGGGCCGTGTCACTCACCTGGCCCCAGGAACTGGCAGCCCCTGGCCCTCACTGCAGCCCAGAGGTTGGAAGAGAGCTGCTGGGGGTTCTGGTGCTGCAGGATGAGCTCTGTGACCGTTCTCTCGCCCAGCGACCGCGCCGCTCGCATGGCTCTGATCCGCCCCTCCTCCTCCACCAGCTGGCAGTGCACCAGTGTCACAAGTTTCCTCTGCATGGGACGACTCAGCACGCTCTGAGTGGTACTGTTGAGACCCACACCTTCAAAACAAAGCGAAACACAGCAATAAACTACCTCCTATTTCCTCAGCCTTCAGTGGCTGCGCTGTCCAGTGCAAAGCTGATGTCCACTCTGTCAAACAGAGCACTCGCTGCACAAGGAGTATCAGAGGTTTATTTCTGCCAGCTTGTCTCAGTTGGCATTAAAAGCAGTCTCCTGGGAGTCAGCTTCCCCACAGGTTTAAGTCTTGAGATTGACTATCTGGCTCCCTAAGAAGGTGGAACCTCTGATAATCCTCTCCCCATGGTTGTAGTTTGTCCCACACTCAGTTCATCCCTTATTCATGGGCTCCAGGCATCACTGGGACATTGGTTTGTTTTCACAAGACATCTGGTTTCCTGCCTCCATCTGGTACCTCCACTGCTTTGGCCCAGCCAAACTGAGCTTACACACGAGTCCTGAACTGCTTGGGGTGCAAAACCTCTGATTCACAAAGTGCTGGGAGCCACCTAATCCGGGGTAAAGGAACGAGTGACTCGCTCGACAAACGGCTGCCATGCCGAGTTTGTGGCACAGCCAGGGCTTGGTCACTGGGCCACTGCTACCCAGAGTGATGCTGCTGTCACACTGGGCTGGGCAGAAAGGACTGACACAACTTCCTGTAAAAACTCATTCCTGAAAACCTGATGGCCAGGACGCTCAACTGCACTCCTCGGGCTGACAGACTGCCCAAGGCCAGCACACTGGTACTGATAAAATCCACGCTGCTGATGGCAGGCTTAGAGTTACTCAGACTGATACAGCTCCTGTGTAAGATCCTGTATAAACAGAGTATTGTAATTTCTATTATACAGCCTATATGCAGTAACTTTCTCATTTCAGTTTATTCCTCCTCTACAGACAAGCTGAATTACTACAGCTGTCACAAAGCAGAACTGAAAAAAGTCTATTTTTACTTAGTCTGCAGAGGCCAAAGCAATTTACAGAGTTTGTCTCAGCTCACTATATCATGGCCAAATAGCTCAGCCTTTTCTCAGAATTACTTTTGACACCTTCCACAATTCCACACCCCCACCCCCACCATGAAAACATAACCTTAATGTTTAGGAAACCTGCTTCAGTTTGTTTCTAAACTAGGTTTATATTCATTTTTCAAACAGACTAACTAATCAATTGGATAGTTTCTTTTGCATCTTATTTGTTTCCCGCTCTCACTGTCCAAGGAAGCAATGCAGGAACTACCTCTGGCACTGCTGAGTGGTTTGAGGTACAATGCCAGTTCCTCCACACATTTCTTGCCCTCCTCATAATGCTTGGTGTCTTCAGCTCCACTGCATAGAGTAATCGGCTGCTGCTCAGGAACCTGGAGAGAGATGACATGGACATCTACATGAATATGCATAAACAAGTGACAGTCATGTTTACAAACACTTGTTACTATGAAGCAGTTCCTGTTTCATTCCCCTTCTGTGTTTTTCCTGTATTAATAATCAATTTTTCAGCTTGTTTACTGAACAAACAGCATAAAAAGCCCCAGTGAAAATGAAAACAAAAAGACAGAATTTCTGTTTAGTAGACTTCCTTTATTTAGTGGCTGACAGGAACTAGAAGCAGAAGGCTTAACATGGCACTTCCTATAACTACAAAACTTTGGCTAAAATAACACAAAGTGAAACACCCCCAAGGCTGGCTGGCCAAAAAAACTCTGAGGGGAAAAAAAAATAAAAAAAATCAGAAGAACCCTGGTCTGCTGGTAAGTACTGATTTGTATCTAGGGCCTCACAGCTCTAAAATCATCCAGGGATAAATTACAGCTACTTAGATTAGCAGGAGAAAGAGATTTAGCAACAAATACACTATGACACCCTTGGAACATATTCTGACTACACCAAATTAACAAGAAGCAAGACCAAGTTATCCTATGTAGTGCATGTGAAACACCCCTGACATCTGTGTTTGGGGTTTTTTTTCATGTTAAATGTCTTCATCCAGACATTCACCAGAAATCAGGACTTTTCAAAGGGATTTGGACCACCCCTTGCCCAAGTTATGATTTTGTTATTGCCTTCCTCCAGGTAAATTCTTAAAAGTTTCAAGAAAATTCAGCCTGCAGTATAGCACTGCACTAACATTCTCAACATCACTGTTCAGCAGTCAGCCCAACATGACAGCCCAGAGAACTGGAATTTCTCACAAGACTAAACACAAGCACGTTTTGCAGACGCTGGGGAAGCACAAACAGATCTCCCACTTCTATTTCCGAGTCAATCCCTGTCCCAGTGGCAATAACAGCCTGCTAATCCCACATAGCTGCTTACAAGGACCAACTCAGGCCCTCAATCTAAAAGCACAAGCCTTTAATGCCTCAGTTAAATACAGCCACAAACCCACCCACCTTCACGTGCAACCCAGCCCTGGGAAGGGCAGTGTTATAGCAGCACTGAATAAAAGCAGGGAATATGTACAAAATGTGTGTGTGTGTATATATATATATACACACAGACATACAGATACAGTTGCCATCACCAACAGGGACAGGAGCTTTCCTATCTATTTTAATAGACAGTAATGTTTCAACCACACAATCAGACTTCTCCTACGCAACCTCTGCTGTTACTCATCAGACACACAAAGCAAAATAAAAAGTTACTATCTACCTAACTCTGGCTTTTACAGCATGCAACAAAAGTAGTCTGAGAGTGCAAAATATCAGCTGCAATTAAGACAGTTGGTACCACCCCAACTAACATAATCAAGATAGCCTGGATGAGGCACAGCCTCTTTCACTCCCATTCAAGGGAAAACCAAAGCTGAGACAACAATTGGCCTTTTCACTGACTGCAGTTACCTTGTCATGTTCTGGGCTTTCTGGTTTTAATTTTGAGACAGGGTTTGTTTGGGGTGTTTTGGTTTTTGGGGTTTGAGGGGTTTCATATATCTATAAGCAAGAAAGCTTTCAGCAAAAAGAGACTTCACAACTGGATCTTACAGTGGTCAGACCTAACAGTCACAACAGACTGGTCTCCTGGGATGTGGGAAACACACATTAACACCTTCAATATTTACTTGCATGTTGACAGAATACTGCACAGCTCCCTTTCAGAGCCATTTTAGCGTCTGCCCCTGCCTGGGCCATCACCCAGCAGAACCCATGATCAAAGGACACCTCACCACGAGTGCCCAGACAGAGCCCGCCCCGCCTCTGCCTTAGTTATTGCTGGCACAGATTTTGTGCCGATCCCTCCTCATTCCTGCAGCCATTCCACCCACACCGGTGACAGCTCAGAACACAGTGAGACAAAGGGGGCTGGGGACAGACGTGGGACAGGAAGCCTGTTGAGCCCCGGCTTTGGCCCTGAATGGAAGGGGGTTTAGCACACACTGAGAGCGCTGTTTGGAATGCCAGACACAGCTCAGCCACCAGCGAGACACAGGGGCTGTCAAGGCAACTAACACAGAGCTTCCCCCTCCCCCAGGGAAGAGCTGGCAGAGAAAAACCTCCAGGACTTCATCAAGCTGTTCAACACTACCTGCCTTTATTTCTACACACACACGCTTCACCTTCACTCTTGCAAATGCACCTCACAATAAAATTCACTAATAATTTTCCTTTTGCTGGTTCTGTTCTGTGCACTCGCAAGACTTATTTTAATATTTTAGTGTTAGAATGATTGTAAGAACAGCATCTCCCGAGAGAAAAACTGTAAAGACGTGATTCATAAAAGTCACAGGAAATGTGAATTTTAATTTTGGCTCTGCTGTGAAATTGCTGAGGGACAACTGAGAATAATTCAACTCCAAAGCATTTTCACTTCCCCTTAACAAAATGTCCTTTAAATAGCATGCATGGAGAATGACCCCATGGTCACTGCTGTTTACAACCTCTCTCAAGAGCCCTAGAATACATGCCCTGCAGAGTGAGTTCATTATTTTCATGCTCATTCCATATTCCACTCTCTCAGACACCACACCCTTATCACAGTTCTCACTGCAAATGCATTCACATCATGTAAGCGACACCTCCCAGGGGGGACGAGAGCGAGACAGCAAAAATGATCTCAGATGTTTAATTGCTTTAGATTTGTGAGGGTTTTGCATCTGCCTTGGCAATGCCTGCCAGGATCCCGGCAGTGGAATGCTGCCCATCAGCTTGGCCTGTGGCTGTGGGAAGAGGCAGCTTATGACGACATGCGGAAGGGGACCGGAAAAGAATGCTAAAGCATCATCACCTCATGGCAGGCAGTGACTTGGAATAGGTGATTTAACTGCAATTTGATGAAGGATGTCAGCTTGAGTTGTCAGTAATTACCATTAGACATCTAATTGCACAGAATGAGAACATGTTCAACAGACCAAACCCCTTTTTGTCTGGTTTGAAAACTCTCCTGATATTCTCCCTCCTCCCTGCGAATGGAGGATTTGCTTCCTGCGCCCCAAAAAAACCAAAACAAAAAACCAAACAAACCCCAAAAGCCTACTGTCTTCAGTTCCTCAAAGGTTTACATTAAGGACAACTTCTTCACAGATAATTCCTCTTTTGAGGCACTTCATTTCACCAAAAGTTACAATAAAAAATGATCAAACCTGCCTCTAATAGCTCTGCAATTGCAATCTTCCCCTTTTGAAAGGGCTGTGAGTTAAGATCACTCCACCCATTCTCTCATCATGTACAGTGTGATTCCATTGCCCAATGTATCTGTCGTGTCCAACAGGAGACTATGAAAGAAATTAAAGCACCACAGGCATTTCTGCCACTCTGTGTCACCTGTTTGGAACGTGCACGCTGCTGCTTCATGGGTTGAAAAAGCACGAGGGAAGAGTTTAGATGACAGATCCATGATTATGCACCTCCAAAACACTGGCCAGGGGAATGCTTGAAATAGCTGCATGCAGTGAGTAACACTCATGGATGCTGGAATAGCTAAAATTCAAAAGCTCATTCCCACAGAAACAGGCTGAAGGGATTTCTTTCCCCAAGAAGTGTAAGAAGCAAAGTATCCCAGGAGTGCCTTGCTGGTTTGTGTCCAAGCCCTTGTGCCTCCCTTCCCTCACAATATGCTTAGCTCTGCTTAGGGCTCAGCTATTTCCCAGGAATAATAATTCTCATCTTCCCCCTACAATCCCTCCTCCTCCCTCATCTTGCACGGCTGAATTTATCTAAACTGGTGGGGTTGAATCACCCAACTGGAGGGGTTGTGGGATCCCCCAGCCCTCTGCTGTCCAAGGCCAGCTTGGACAGGGCTTGGAGCAACCTGCTCCAGAGGAAGGTGTCCCTGCCCATGGCAGGGGGTGGAATGAGAGGGGTTTTAATGTCCCTTCCAACCCAAATCATTCCATGGCCACTGCCTCCCCAAGCAGCCCCTGTAAGCACTGCTGACATGTAACTCTCTGTAGGGGAGCAGGCAGAAACCTGGGTCCCTCCAACAGTTAATTTTCACATCAAGGGTGGCTACAACCCGGGCAACTGGTTTCACTTCTGGAAAGGGGTGGGGAGAGGGAAAACTGAGAAAGAGTCAGTAATTCAAGTAAGAAAGCAACTCTTCTCACCAGAAAAGTGGCAAAACCGACCCAGAGAGAGAATGCTATTGTCAGAGAAATAGGTTACTGCTTCCCTGGGAGACTGTGTGACAAATTTAGCACGTTTTCCCCCGAAGTATAGCCCTGCTTATTTCACCCATTGTGCCCAAGTGACTTGCCCTGGAATCCCAGAACTGCTGCCAGTCACAGCAGAATAGATTTGTTTCTTTAAACAGCCCGGTCTCCTCCTCTGCCTCCAGCAAAAAAGCACTTAACACATATAAAAGTGTGAACTTCTCACAAGTCTCCCCAAAGGGAAAAGAACAAACTGTTCTTCCCCCTCACAGATAAAAGCTTTAATTGTGCTGTACTGAATTTCCTTCTAAAATGAAACCTGGGTTTTTTGGAATTTATAGTTCAAAACCAAGGTATTACATGTCTCCATGGACTCAGGTTAAGGTGTACAGCTGTTTGTCGGAGATTAAGGGACACTAATGACACAAAGACACTCTTGAAACTAAACCGTGAAGTGGAACAAGAAAATGGGCTTGGTTTCAACTGAGGTCGATACCACTCATGCTCTGAAAGCTGGATTGCTGCTCACAGACCATTTTTGTTGCTATGTACCAAAGAGAACTCACGTTCTCAAACAGGACATAGTTCAAAATTACTAGTTCCACTAAAGTACCTTTTTTTTTTTTTTTTTGTCGTTAACCAAGCCCTTTTCTCTAAGAAGATTTAAAAACTGGCCTTAGAGAGCCTAGTGGGAAGTAGCAATTGTTTCCCTGTCCTCCACAGTGAAACAGTGTACTTATTTTCTAGTACTCCATAGTCTGCTAAACACCCCAAGAGCTGCCAAGAAGGGGCAGGGAAGAGAAAGGAGGGTGAGTTGTACTGAACACTGATTTCATTCACATGTTGGAATTAGGAGCTGGCTGGGAAGGTGGTGCAAACTTCTCTTCAGGGGCAAGTTTGTCAGTAATAAACACCCAGCTAAGATCCAGAATTGCTGGGAGCAGCAAACATGAAGCAGTGAGTGGTAAATGAGGGGCGTGGGAATATTGTCTCTTTTGGTGGCGTTGCAGCTTGCAGGTCATCAGGGAACAAGGTCCTGTGAGTCCTGATCACATGAAATTCTGAGATGTAAAAAGGAGCACGAAATGCTGTCATCAGTTCAAAGCCAGAACCCAGAGTCTCAAGACAAACCATACTGTAAAGCCTCTCTTCCTTCTCCATTCCTCACACACACGGGTGGGAAAACTCTGGCTGGCCGTAACTGGCAAAACCAGAATAAAATTCTCAGTTACCCATACAGAGGTAGAGTGGTTTTCCATTCCATTCCAGAGGATCTTGTTTTTATGCAAATTGTAATTCAGGCAAAGATCAAGTTTATCACACAGCTTTGTGAGAAGCATTAACAAATGCACACAAACCAACCGAAAAAATGCAAGACATTTATTTATCACAAGTGGGGACATTTGGGTATAGCTGGAACTATTCCAGAAAGGCCAAAGAGGAAGGAAGGGGATATAAGGGAGAGAGAGAATGACAATATTTATTTATGGCATCACCCACAGATCTCACAGTGCTTGGAAGCTCTTCAAAGATGGTGGCATATCACAGCAATGGGAGTGCACAGCCTCACTGCCTTCTCCTGCAGAGCAGGATGAGTCACCCACCACAGCCAGAAACACCAGTGCATTTTAAGCTTCTAAAATAACTTCTGTGCCACACACCACAGAAAAACAACACCAAATTAGCCACATTACTTGATGAACTAAGAAGAGGCAAAAACATGGTTGGATCTGTAGGTCCCAATACCTAATAAAAAGCAACATAAGAGCATCTTTCTCTCCTCCACAAAATTCTTTCCTTTTCCCTGGACTATGGATCTCACTGAATTTCCTGCTGCTTTCAACTCTGCTGAGCCCACACATGGAAGCAGAACAACCCAAAACAATAACCCCTGCATGGTAACCGTCCCCATTTACATTTTCACTCCTCATCCCTACCTTAGACACGATTGTCCCTCCTCTCCCAGGTCCCCAATCCTGCCCAGCCTTGGCAGGTGTGTGTGGGTCACAGGAAGCTACCAGTGATCTAACCACGATAAGCTTATGCCAATTGAGGTCCGTGCTGCAATTCAACAGGGTGATCCTGCTTTCCACACACCCCTGCCCCTCTCCTGGGCCAGTCATCAGCACCAGGACACTCGTCCCCATCAGATCACCCCTTCAGCTGACCTCACCAGTGTTCCAGCAAGAAGGGGAGTCTTGGGCAGGCTGCCCCCATCCACCTACGTGGATTTAGAGCACCGTGTCAGCTCAGGAAGCTGCATTTCTGGTGCACAGTTTCAAATTAAACATAAGGCTGTATAAAAGCTGCTCCCAGAGGGGTCTGCCACACTTCCCTTAACACTTCCATCCTGCTTTTGGGACAATTGGACACGGGTCTTGTAGGGTGAGTACAGTAAGGCACATAACCTACAAGAGAAGAATGGCTTCCCACAAAATAAGCTCACCGATCCAGCTCATCCTTTCTGCAGAGCACGGCTAGATAAGGGAAGAAGGAAGGGAACAGAACAAACCCATTCTGCCACAGCCCACGGTCACACTGAATTGGATGTAACAAAACTCACAGTCAGCAACCAGCAGAATCAAGACCTAAACTACTGTTCCAGGCACCTCTGCAACTTTTGCAGACATTTCCAAAAGAGGCAGATGAGCACTTCACACCCCATTACCGTTAATCGAACAACACAAACCCGGGGTTCGAAGCAAAGCAGAGCGCTGTTACCTGAGCACCCACGAGCTGCAGCAGGGCCGAGTTGACGGGGAGGAGCTCGATGTCTGTGTTGATAGTGGTCTGGTCGAAGGGACATGCCTTACGGTGGAGCTTGTTGAGGCACATCTTGCAGACGGTGTGGCCACAACCCAAGCTGATGGGCTTGCGGATGGTTTCGTCGAAAGTCTGTGTGCAAATGGGGCAGGAGAGAAAATCCGTCCATTGTGGAGCTTGTACAGGCATCGCTTCAGGAGTTAATTGACGAGACAAAAATCTAAAGCGCAGATTCCACTGGAATCAAAATCTTGGGAAAAAAAAGTCTGTTTGTTTTTAAATATCTTCTGTAAGTACAGACAGTCAGCACATAGTGTGAAACATAACCTAGAAGGAAGCAGAAACACGCAGTGAGCATTCTGTACCGGAGCAGGCACGGGAGACCCTTTGTGCTCAGGAAATAGCACTTGTCAAGGTGCAGCTGAACGGGGACTGCAGTCCTGACACTAAACACAGGACTGAGTCATGACCTGCTTTGATTCCAGCTACTCTCTGGCACTGGAAAAGCCACTTTAAACCATTTCTGCTGTTCTACAGCTTAAAAAAAATAAGCAACAGATAACTCTCTCATTAACGTTATAAGGCTAATTAGCTTTACAGTTTTATGTTCTCTTTTTCTTTCATAAATGAGCCAATTAATATCAACAAGATTTGAATAAAAAGGACTCTTTTTGAAAGGCTGGTGTCCTTATTGCACTAAATCAATTTTTTTCATGGTATTCATTGTGAGCTTTAAATAATTTTGCTTAGACAAAGCTTTTATCACAAGCAAGCTTTCTTCCCAGTCCCGTGGGCTCTGGATTGGCACACAATGACTCTGCAAAGGTGGGAGCTGTCCCAGGCTCCAGAGGGAAGAAACACTTCCAGAATGTCTCAAGGACCCTTTTCTGACCCCAACTGACATCATTCCCCACCTACCTAGAGATTATATTGACAGAGAAAGCAACATCTTTAATGTATTGAGAAATCACACAAACTACAATAGAGGAGAACCTGGGAGGTCTTTATCACTTGGCACTTTCAAATCAAAGTACTAAGAGGATCAAGTGTCACTAATTATGAGGCAATGGAAGAAAAGACATCCCTTTGGGACAGAAAAAAAAAAAAGGCAGAACTCATGTGAGGAGAAATATAAAAGAACAAATGGATGAAGGGGTATGAAAACAATCATTATCAAAAAGATAACTGGTAATAAAATTATTTCTGATGTCTGGTCTACTTTCTATCAACAGTGGAGTCGGGGAAAAAAAAAAGAGAAGGCAGGACAATGATTTACAACCAATTTTTCTAAATCTAGCATCTAAACAACAACAAAACCCCTCACCCCAAACACCCAGATGTGGCAGTTTCTCTTTCCCACACTCCAGTTTCAAACCCCTGAGTGTGCACTTGCTTGCTAATATCTGTTCTGATAGAAAGTTCTCACGGAAGCAAAAGAGCAACCTTTCATCAAATCTTAGCTTAAAAAACCACCTCACAATTTCAATTAAAATCTCAATTCTAAAGGCAAAGAGAGAAACTTCAAATTAGGACTCGTGCAATTGAGAATCAAAGCGTTCTAAAACAGCACCAAAAAAACCCATCTAATGCTAAAACAGAGACTGAAAAGCCTCAGGCATTTTTTCAAGAATTTAGTGCAATGTTGTTCACCATTAACATCATTTTGCCAAGGCAAACAACGAAGAGTTACTGGTTAAGCTTTTAGCCACGTTTCATCAAACATTAAAGCTTAGTTTTAAAGCTAATGAAAGGGAGTTGGACTCAGATGATCCATGTGTGTCCCTTCCAGCTCAGGATACTTCCTGATTCTATGGGAAAAAAAAAAAATCACTTCTCTCTTCAAAAGACAGTGTACAACCCCAGATGCCCAGCCAAAAAGGGATCAATAAGAGATCAATATTCTCCAGGCAGAGTGGCCCAAGGAGAGGCACTGCATGTGGTTAACCCCCCACCACCATTGCACAACCAGAGATGTCAAGGTTGTTCAGGGTTCCCCCTCCAAATCACCTCTTTAATAGCAAAGCACTCATTTTTTTCATCTTGTCAGCAGGCAGGCAGATCATTTCCATTACTTGTATCCCCAACCCAAGTGAAATCTTTCATACACTTATTTCACTGAACTAACTCACTAAAACATCCAGGAAATTTATTTCCAAGCTTTCTCTTGCTTCCTTATATTTTAAGTAAACTGTGGTATCAAGTATTCCAGCCAGAATCACTCTTTGTAAACCAAATCTGCAAGAGAAATTACCTGGAAACTCCACAGAAGTCCTTCTGCAGAGAGCAGAACACAGCTTGATAAACCTGGTGTTATGAAATAGCACCTGAGGTTCAAAACCTGGGAGCTGAATCATATTGCTTCCTTTAGGCCACACTGCTATTAGAATATCTACCAGCAATTTCCCAGGCTCATCTGCAATTCAGAAATGAACTGAACAGCCTATGTGAAACACAGATTATTGTCCAAGCATTTAGAACAGTTTCTTGCTAACTGAGGAGATTTAAAAGCAGCAGCTAACATGAAGCTGTACCATCAGGAATACAAGGCAGACGTGGACAGGGAGACTCCAACATCCCAGGCTCTGAACTGGAACAAAGGAGTTCAACACAACCTTAATATGAGTTCACTAATTTAAAAACCCCAGTAAACAGAGACCTGCCGTTCCTACCTGCAGCTCTGGCATAATGAAATAGGTCATATTTATTTACAAAATCAAGTTGAAAGAGAAGTCTGGGGAGTCGAGGGAGGGAGGGAGTAATTAGTGGCATCCCTGATCCCACCTCAAGGCAGGTCCCAAAAGGCTGGGGGGAACAAGGGAAGCAAAGCTTACACATAATCAGAGCTCTCAGAGACTCCACAGTGCCTGTGGATGTGTCCTGGTGCCTCCCTGGCAAAGGAAGGTCACAGACAGCACTGACAACAGAGCACAGGGCTAGGAGAAGCCTCGGGAAGTCACTACTCCAGCACAGCCTGGCTGCTGGAACAGATGGCTAACCGGCAGGATACAGCCAACCTCTTCCCCACAGGAGAAAAGTAGAGCTGTTGGAGCAACAAACCCTGCACTGCTAATAAATCTCCCCGGCAGATCAGCACAGAACTGTGGAATTCCTCTGCTCCCACGGAAGGCAGGAATGGCATCACAGGGACGGAGGATTCTCCAGCCGCAGGCAACACAGGCTGGCACCAAGCCAAGCCCTGCTGCTGCTGCCGCCGCCACAGCTTTCCACATATATGGTCCTGCTTTCCTGCTGGATCCTCAGCCTTCACACAGGGAAGCAGAGCCAAGTGCTGAGATACAACAAAATTCTCCTAGGCACAGAGCACCCAGATGGGGTAGACACGTTCAGAAGAGAGGCTGGCAGAGGTGTGTGCCTTGTCACAAGGCTTGGGACTTGCTACGACCTTGGAAATAAGTGGGGGAAAAAAACAGTCTGTAACTTCAAAGAGCTCCTTTAAACAGGAGACATTAGAGATGGCAATCAAACCGTGGAAAGAAGACAGTTTCATTACCACAGTCAGCTGTTAGAGCCATCAACCACAGAAGGAGAACACTTCCCTGTACAGATAAGGTAGGAAAAGCAGATTCACTTTCATGGTACAGTTTGTTTGTTTTTAAAAACGTTTCTCTCCAGCATTATGCCAGAGGTCAGAAAAATGCAAAGAATGCAAACATTTATAAAAGAAATAACCATTTAAATAAGGCTCCACTTCCCAAAATATTATGAAATTTTTAACCCACCTCAACTCACTATTTCACACCTGATACCTTCTAATGCTTCAAACATGTAACTACACACACTTCTTTGTGGGTGACTGGAGAAAATAAAGATATGTCAAACCCCAAGAAAACACAAAACTAAAAAGGTCCATCACAGTACATAAACTGGAAAACACAAAGGTGTAATTAAGCATGAAGATACTCCAGGACACAGGCTACTACACCAGACCAGAGACAGACTGATTTTGTTATTTCTGAGTATGAAAATATAAAATACCAGTATGTAAGCCTTGTCCTCCTGCTTAGCCCTGCATAAGCTGTTTTATCCACAGCCAGAATCACCTGGAAAAATTCCTGCTCTTTTCTGGGCCTCCCAGCCCCCCCAAAATCCTTGAAATTCCATCCTTCAACCAAGACTGGAAATGTCACGCTGTAATCAGATCAGTGACCCGTCTCCTCTGGGACCCCGCCAGTGCTTCAGAGAAAAGGCAGGATCATTCCACAAACCACCAGGACAGCTTCCCAACGCTTCATCCCATTCCTTACTCTACAATGCAGAGGGGGAACGCAGCCTCCTGTCCACGCTGTGTTATGTCTGCGGCCACCAGAGCCTTCCACACGTCGCCAGGGAGAGCTTTGCAGATTCAACTCGTGACAAAGAGCTGTTTGTAAAACGCAGAACACTTTGTACCCACATCCACTGGCATCAAGTTTCGCCCAGGATGACACAGAGGAAAACTCCCGTGCTCCCAGTAAAAATCCCCGTCCGTGCGAGGAGTCCCTCGGGGCAGGTGCCAGCCCTGCCCGGGTTTGGGTTCTCTCACCAACACGGCACTGGGCACAGCCCCATCACGTGCTGCCCTGTCAGCGCAGAGCCCTCCCTGCTCTCCCCAGCAGCCCTGGTAAGTCATGCCCAGTCGATGCAGATGACTCAGCACACCTCAGGGGCACCCTCGGCTCAGCTTCTGCCCTTTCAGAGGGAACAGGAGCGTTACCTGCTCCTGGCTTTGACTTATTCCCCACAGCATTTCGTTCAGCTCTTCTTGTCCGAGCAGCGTCACTGCCTTCTTGACCAAAAGTCTGAATAACCATTTTTATTGCCTGCTGTTCTTTTAGTCCTGAAGCCGTTTCATTTTTGCTGAGTCTTACTCAGAGCTAAAGCAAGCAGAGCTTCCTGTTGCAGTTACCACTGAACACAAGTAAAGCCTATTTAGTGCTAAGCTTAACACTACAGCAGCTCCTCGGTGCCAAAACAAACTCAGGCCTGCCAACCGATCTGCTCACGCAAATACAGCTCTTGGCTAATCTATTATTTAATCTAATAAAGAAAACACCGTTTCATTAATTCTTTTGAAGACTCTTACTCCTCGGTTAGAATTTGCACATTGCTGAAAAGTAACCACACGCAGTTCTCTCTCCTGTGAGACTGGTTCTGTGACACATTAACTATTTCAAAACCCCTCTGACACTTTGAGATTAAAAATAGATCAACAGCCTAAATTAAATTAACAGACAACAGCAACACAATTCCTAACTCATAAGGATCACCAGAGACCCACAGCAGCTCCAGGCACCAGATGAACCCCTCCATACTTGCCTAGTGCCAAACAGACAGATTGTTGCCAGTGTTTCAAAGAACCTTTCTGTTTTCTACTCCAGTGTGCTCGTCGTAATCAACAGCATTACTGAGGACAGTTAAGTATCTTTCTTCTTTTCCCCGACTTTAAAAAGTCTTGAATTTAATTTTATGGAAGAACTGACCTGACAACCCATGGGAAACCCTGCCCAGTCAAAAGTAATGGCTTGTTATATAAACACACTGTACTGCCAACTTCACAGTTCACAGAAAGGGATAAATCACACTTGCTGTGTTTTCCATATCCAGTTCCACAGAAGAAAACTCTGAAATAAAACCAAAGAGAGGGGAAGTCCAGGCCTGATCAGAGAAGAGTGGGTAAAAGAAAAAAAAAACCTTCTTACCTGTGCCTGGGAAGCTCCATGAACAACAGCTACGATAAGCCCAGGCGAGTCTTTGTGACCGATCGCGGGTTCCTTTCCCCTCCTGTTTGCTCTCTGAAAGGTCCGTGCACACCCTGAGTGGCAGCGAGTGCTTCGCTTCCTCATTCCTGCCCGGCGCATGCCTGCCCTGCTCCCAGCACCGCCCAGAGCCGAGCTCCAGCACAACATTCCCACCCCGCACCAAAACCTGCAGCTCTGTGTCACACACCTTCCCACCCTTCTCTCGCAGCTACACAAACACCAGTGGGCTGCACTGCCTGGACAAGTAATCTCTTTTTTTTTTTTTCTCTTTTTTAAAGAGACAGAAAAGCAAAGCTAAAATCGTGAACACCATCAAAATTCTCTCCCAAACTCACTGAAGCTCAGTTAAATCAGATTGAAGATCTACTTGCTTTTCTTCTCTGTAATTTTTATTTTGACAGCAAAAAACAAAGGAAGTTTATGTAATTTCATGCAAAAGTCTTCCTTGGTAGTCTGTGACGTATGTTATGAAAATGGGGCCAGTTGAGGACAAGATGTTATTCCTTATTTGAAATTTCCTGCCTTGTAAGAAAGTAAGGAAAACAAACAACGAAACTACCAACATCACAACTCTACCTCAGTACTTCCCCAACAGGGGCTCTAAAAGCAATTTACAATGATTTAAGCTCCACAACATCCTGTGATGAGGCAAGAGCTCATGTCTTACTGCCCAACAGAAAACTGTTGAATAAAGTTATTTATCCAGTGTTTCACTGAAAAAACATGGAATGAAACCTCATACATAATTTTTGAACCCAAATATATAATTTTCTTGACCTCTTATTCTCATCCAACATGCAGTCACTGGTCTTGCACCACTAGGGTCATGAACATTAAAATATATACATAAACTAAAATACACACATACATTGCTCTACACATGTATGTGCAGAGGAAGCTTAAACTTCCTGCTCATTCCCTCCAGAACATAAAACCTGCATGTGGATCAAACAGTAAATTTTCAGGGAAGATAAAGGACTTACTTCATCATTTCTGATTGATATTATACAACCCTTACAGCTTATTTAAAAGAAAGGGGAACAACCAACACCTACTAGTGAATGGTTTTGTTATCTATCACCTAGAAAATTCCTTCTACCAGTCATGAAAGACTGGGCCAAGCCCACAGGTGATTAAATCCAGGGAGTTAATAGCTGACAAGTATCTCTACAACACCTTCCTTTCATTTCAAGTTAAGGGTTCTTGCATTTGTCAATGCAAATGACTATGACATTAACACATTGATTCAACCAGGATTAAGAAAAAAACTGAGGAAGAGCTAAACATGAACAGAAGAAAGGCAGAAGGCATTTCAAACATCCATAGCAGTTTTCAGAACACAGGCCTTGGTTCAACTGGTCAGATCCTCAAAGAGCTCTCAATTCTGTTGTCAAGGAGGCAACCAAACAATTTGCTTTTCCCAGAGCAGGCAGGTTTGAAAGAAGCCATGGCAAAGATAAAGAGGACAAGCTTGTAAAAGTCATCAGATTCAAGGGTACAGACACACATTACCTACTGCTGCCAGCTAGAGGAGTCACTACTCTTCCTCACTCATTCCTTTCTAAGATATTCCAGCTGAACTGGTTGCAGTTGTCCCGGTTGAAGCTCTAAACATAGATCTTTATTAATAAACACAGGTAGGCAGAAATGTGGGTGGACAGCAATTACACAACCAGTGCCTTGTTTTACCTGAAACAAGGCAAGCAATCAGCCACACAAACAGTTCACCTGAAATAAAACTCCAAGCAGCAGATTTCAGGAAGAGGAAGCACTGGGAAGTGGGTAGAGCTCTGGGGACTGCAAACACTTATTTTCCATATGCCCTTTAGTGATCTGAGGCATCACAGCCATAGTAAGATTGGCATCTGCTAGTGAGAAACGGTATTACAGATGGAAATCACCAAGGCCAGCAGCGTTCTTTTCCAAGCACAGATAAACTACAGTTACCTGACAACTCCTACTAAAGGCATCTGGTAGATACAAAGTCAACTAAGGAAGTGGAGAGGGGAAGGTCTTGTAGCCACTGCAATGCCTTTATAATTTTGTAGACATGAATCATTTCAGACCCAGCACAATTCAATGAAAGCATTAAAGAAACAACCTAACAAAGAGGTACAAAGTGCTGCTTGCCACCCACACTCTCCAGGAGCAGCTTCTCTCCAGCCTGACTCAGCAGCAATAACTGTGCCCTGGTGGGGCTGACACTACAATAACAGCAGCACTGCAGCGACAGACAGTGGGACAGAGCAGGGCAGAGCCAGAGTCTGTCTGGAGACACTGCTCAGAAAACCTCTGAGAAAGCTCTCCACCTCCAGTACAGCCTTTACTACTTATCCCACACACCCTCTCCCCAGCAAACTTTTGTAAAATAAATACTCCCTCTGAAAAGAAAAAATAATCCAGAAACTGGGGGGGGTTGTAGTGTATTGTGAAAATACTACTGAAAATATTTACTGGATAAATTTACAAGGCAAGAACCCAGTAAGAGTCTGAACTCCCTCCCTGCCTCCTTCCTGTTACATTCAAGAGTTTGCATTACACTTGGCATTCTCCTAAACGTGTTTTTGTTTGTCTTCAAACTACCTGGCAGATTTCAAAAGCCCAAACCTCCTGTGTTGAAAATTCCAGGTGCAATAGCAAGGAAATGCTGGAATACACTGTAAGAGCAGCGTTAAGTGAATATAAATGCTACTGCCCAGCATAGGCAAGAGGAAGCTTCTATTGCAAGGAGTTACTGAAAGTGCAAAAGGTAAGTGTAAAATCCAGTTTTATAGAGAACTCCACAAGTGCTCACAAAACAGGTATTTTCGGTGCCCATTTGAAAACTGTCTCAGAAATTCTCTAATTTACAGTGGGATTTTTTCCCCTCCCTTTTAATTTCTCTGATTTGGAGGAAGTTTTCTTGTCACTCAGACACTGCCTCCATTTTAAAAATAGATGTCAGAGCTTCATGTTCATAACTGTTTACATAAGCAGTCTCTAATAAAGCTTCAGTTATTCTATTTACCTTCAAAGCAATTTATTTTGGAAGACTGCACTTAAACATCAAAAGATCTTTTAATAAAAACAGAAAGCCATCCAAGACCAGCAAAAACTAATGAATTTTTAAACAAAACTACCGATGTAGTTGTTTGTCTGCCTGTTTAATTCATGAGTTCATTTAAAACATATTACGTTTTAGGTTATCTTGTTCTATGCTGTGTACAAAACAATCTCTACACTATTGCAATGTTATTACAAAAGGCAATGGAGCACCTGGTTTGGTGGCACAGACATTTTATCATACCAGGAGTACACAATGACAAGGGAAGTTTTTCACCCTTCTGTGACCCTATCATAATTATTCTGTTAGAATTCTGTTTCACCATTCTCTCAAAGGTTTTGAGACAGAATTATTAAACTAGATCAGCTTCAAGAGTTCAGCTCCTCTACTCCAGGCCCCTGCTCAGTCACCCCTGTGGTCTCATTTCTGCACTGTAAGAAGCTGTATGGCCCCAGCAGGTTCAGAAAAAGAGGTCCATTTACAAACAGTGGGAACAGGAAAATGCTGCTGTGCTCACCACTGCAGTGGAACCAACCACTTGAAAAGAGTGCAGGCAGGCACTGAGGAGCTGCTATAGAAGATAATCCAGGTTTTCCTCTTTTCTCTCCCCCATCCCAGCTGAAGTCCAGTTGCTCCCATCCTGTCTAGAACTAAGAAAATCGTTAAAAGATGAGTGAAACAAGTGTCCTTGTGGCCAAGGAGGCTGGTGGGATCCTGGGGTGCATCAGGAAGAGCACTGCCAGCAGGTCAGGGAGGGGATCCTGCCCCTCTGTGGGCCCTGTGAGTGCTGGGAGCAGCTCTGGCTCCTCAGGACAAGAGACATGGAGCTCCTGGAGTGGGTCCAGTGGAGGCTACGGACATGCTGAAGGGATGGAGCATCTCTGGGAGCAGGAAAGGCTGAGGTAGCTGGGGCTGTTCAGCCTCGGGAAGAGACACTGAGAGGGGATCTCATCCAAGTGTGTCATTGTCTGCAGGGAGAGTGTCAGAGGATGGCCCAGGCTCTGCTGGGGGAGCCCAGCAGTGGCACAAAAGGCCATGGGCAGGAACTGATGCCCAGGAAGTTCCACCTGGACACGAGGAAGAACTTTGCTGTGCAGGGTTGAGACCAGAGGGGGTGTGGAGACTCCCTCAACAGAGATATTCCAGAGCTGTCTGGACACAACCCTGTTCCATGTGCTCTGGGATGACCCTGCCTGGGCAGGAAGGTGGGACCAGATGAGCCACTGTGGTCCCTTCCAACCTGACTTAGATATTTTGGGGTTCTGTGAAAACACCCAAACTGTAAACAAAGCAAATCACAGCCAGCACCTCCAAGTGTGATGCTCCACAGGAGATGCAGCACTGCAGCAAGAGCACAGGTCTCTATTAACACAGCAGATGACACTGCCTACCACAAGCTAATAACGTGGGTGAGCCATTTTAGCCCTGGGAGGACCCCAAGCACCCAGACTCACATTTGCATTCTACCCCCAGTGAAGAGATACTGAAACTTTACCCATGTGGCATTTGCAGAGCAGTTTCAAGTGTGGCAAGTCAGAACTGCTTCTCAGAAACTCCTCCCATGACAGCTCTAGATCTGACCTGCATTATCCATGCCAAGGACCTAAGCCTGTCAAAACCAAATTCCTTTCCTTCCCACATTAGCTTCTGACAGGCTCCAAAAGATGTTTCAGATCTGTTCAATGGTCAAGCAGTCCTGGAAACACAAGGGAAAGAGCAGGGGAAGCAGAGAAGGAAACTTCACGACAGCCTCTTTTAGCACCAGCACAGATCTGTCAAGTTTTTAGGTGCAGTTTCATAAGCAGCTTACTTGGGCACAACCAGGGCAACACAGATTTTTAAGCATTTCTTTATTAACTAAAGTATTGGCAGAATTTCAACCAGACATTTAAATGCTATTAAGCAATCCTAACATAAGGATGACTAGACCAACAGTTTGGAAGGATGAGAGTTAAGTGAAATGGAATAAGGAACATGAGCAATAACAACCTGTGGAATTGGTCATTTATACTCAATCCACCTCAAAATTATGCACGTTTCAAAAAACAACGCTTCCCAGCTAGATTTAACCAACAATTCATGGTGAAAGTCATGCAAATAGAGTCAAACCCATCCTTTCACTCACTGTGGTTAGAGCACCGAACAAAGTGCTGTCTGGAAAAGGAGAGAATGCTGCAGCAGCCCATAACTCTTGTTTCCCTACAGCTCCTAGAGCCCAGCTGCAAATAAGGAAGCAATCCTGGAAATGCTACAACAGTGGATACAAAAATAGCTTCCAGGACTCAACAAAGCCAGATATCCTCCTCTGCTGAGAGCTGTAGTAGCTTCGCTGGCAGCAACAGCAGGAATATTAAGATAAAGAACATAAGTTGCAGAGATTACTATTCTGCTTGTTTCCATGACACAACTGGGTTTTAATAACACAACCCAGCCTACACCACAGCTCTGGAGTCATCCAAGGTCAAGAGGCAGCTCGTTGCGGAAATGGCACCGAGCCTGGAGAGTTTCAGCTCCCTTGTTAACAGTTGCATAAATAAAAAATTAGCTACTCAACGTACTATTCAAGATTTTCTCCACGCCTCTAATGGGTCTGTTGTAAAAATCCAAGCACTATTCGGCACTGAAAAACCTGCTCCTCACTTGTAAGCGGTGTTAAATTACCATTCACACAGGGCTTAAAGTCTTTTAAGTATCAGCAGGAGAGGTCACACAACTGTTGCTGAAAAGCAGGTTAATTCAGGTACTTCTGACTCAGAATGTAATTGAGCCTCATTTGCTTTAAACGCTCCTGGCAGCCGGTGATTCAATTTGTAGCACTGCTAAAAAGAGCAGTTCCAGCGACCAGAAATAGCCCGGGGCAAGGTACTCCTTTTGAATGAGACTTTTCATGTAACCTTCAATTAGAAGCCAAAAAATCCCACCCTTGAATATTTTGCAGCTTTGGTGTTAAGTCTCACCTTCCAGATTTATAAAAATAGCATCTTTTCTTTACAGCTTTACAAGGTCATTAAAAACAGTACTCGTGGTTTCAGTGAGTGGAAACAAAAGGCTCCAGTCTCAGGGTTTCCATTAAACACCTACTCTTAACCAATAACAAACATCTCGAGCTTAACCACAAAAATGAAAGCTGCTGCCTTTGTTTGTTTTTAGAACAGGAAAAATTCAAGATATTCATTTATTAGACAAAAAAATATCAAGCCTCCAATATCCCACCGATCCTTCTATCGGTAATGGATGAGAGGTATATTTATTTTTGGCAGGAGCCTGAATTCAACTGGGAAAAACAGTATCCTACATCCTCATGAAAAGAGGTTTTGAATTATAACTCTGGTTATAAAAGTTTAAAGTTACATAACTTGAAAATCATCCAAGCAAGAGGGCAAAATACAATAATCCTGGAAGTTACCTATTAAAATCCAGTGCCAACTTAATGAGTTCTGCTGCTCAGGACTTGTAAAAACAGTTCTACTTCAGACAGGTAATTCTGTCTTTTAAAACAGAAGTTCTCTTATTTAGTGCTCACTTTGCATCAAACAGCCCATGAAGAACAATTTTATCATTCCCAGTCCTCAAAGATATCTTCATCTCTAAAAAGACATTAGGACTGTATTCCAGCAGTAGTAGCACCTGGAAAGCTGGAAAATCAGAAATCCACAGCAAACACAATCTCACAGACTGAGGCCAGAGCTCTGTTAACATGGAGCTCTCCCCACAGGCTGGACCAGCCTGCCTTTCCAAAAGCAAAGGGTGCACTTCTGCTAAGGGACCTCATCCACAGGAGATCAGACCTCGGTCACAGATACTGCACTGGATAAGTCTTATCTTAGGATATATACTTGGATAAGTCCAGTGTCATCAGATAAGACTGGAATATGCTCAGAAAGAAAGTAACAGCAGGTGCAAAGTCAAGCAGCTCTGTACTTCATCTGAGTGATTTAATTTCCATTAACAATCTCCTTCTTGAAGTGGGCACAGCCCAGCAGGAGCAGCCACTGCTCTGAGCCTCGACAGCCCTGACTGCAACATTCCCTGTTCCAGTTCCTGGGGGTACATCCCATCCACGTTTTACAGTTACTGCACACAGGGACTACACAGAAAAATACTTCCATTTTTCAACTTTCCTTCTTTTACAGCCTTTAGAACATAGAACCCAGCTGCCAATCTCACCATCACTGCTGCAGACCAAGCCAGGATAAATGGCAAGCCAGCCTTGTACAGCCAATATTTGCACAACTTGCTAATTTAAATTCCCTCTGACTTGAGCTGTATAAGCCCCTGGTAAAACAGCAGGTATCCAAAAATATGATAAAGCATAGGAAGGGAAAACTAGGCATGTAAACCATTACCACCCATGCAGTCAATATCAAATTCACACATTCCCGTATTTAGCCCCTCAGTTTTTCTGACAATAAGCTAAAGCTGAATGACAAACAATTCAAAAAAAGAAAATTCTCAAAATCTGTAAGCCAAAGGCAGCCATAATAGCACTCCTGAAGCCCTCAAAATGGCACAGGGACTTATTTTCTTTAACATACAAAGCCTAACAAGAACAAAGTATTTAAATGTACTTATTAGCATATTGCAGTCTCTGGATTTCCACGGGCTTACTGTCAATTTTCATTCTGTAATGACAACTCACATAGCAGCTTGTCACATTAACGAGACTGACTAGTCCCACTTCTCAAAAGCTACAGCAAGTGCTGAAATTACATTAATGAATTATCAGATGTGCCTGAAGGAGAGGATTGCTGTCACTCACTTCCCCTTCCTGCAGGCTCCTGAGCACTGTCATGTGAGCTGGCAAATGAACTGAGGGTTTTCTTTTCCTCCCTCTCCTGGGGCAGGGGGGAGAACAAGGAACATTTTCATGCATCAGGTGAATACAAGTATTACTCACAGGAAGGCACAGTGGAATGTCAGTTTTTTTCCCCTTTAGGTTTTACCTAAAATATGCCCGTGACTGTTTGAACACCTCGTGAGTAATTGTTCACTCCACACCCCTTCTCCTCCCACTCCTCATCGACCACCACCCCATCACATCCCCCAGTCCTGACCCCACAGAGTGCCGGGGAAGCCTTTCTGTGTCCTGAAATCACCCACATCGTGCCCAAGCTGCAGCTGGGCAGAGCTCAAGTTGTTCTATTCTGAACTGGTTTAGTGAAGCTGAAAACCCACATAAAAATGGCTGTGAGCACGTAATTCCTCCTCAGAAACACACCCAGAGGCATCCCCACCCAGTCCTTGTGTGCTGCTTTGTTAGAAACAGTCGACTGAGAAGTTCCACTGAGAAAGGAGTGGCCAGAAAAGCTGATTACAGATCTCACTGCTTGCTGAAGCCACGTAAATCACACAAAAACAGGAGGGAGCTATTTCATTCCTATGAACTACAGTGCAGAGACCTCGACACTGAAGGCAGAACACCTCAACTGCTTCATTTCTACACCTGGCACAGCAATAAATGTTAAAAAACAAAAAGCCTGAGAGCAACTTGCCAGTGTTGATAACACTTATTAGTCCTATTTTTATTCCTTCCTACAGGAATTAGACAAAACATCACACATTAAGGAGAGATGAAAATTTTGCCAAGTTTCTCCCCACCAGTAAGAGAAGGTAAGTCTTAACTCTGATAGTAATTAGCGAAAATGGATAAATTTAGTACAAGTTTAATTTATTTTGATTTGCAACCAGCTGGGCTGTGCCTTTTTGCTCTCTGGCTAAACGTTTAGGAAAGCTTTGTCCACAGCCTTGCACTGCATTATTTTAAGAATAAAAGCACTCCAGCAGCCCCTTTGTGCCTGCAGGCAGAGCCAGCAGTGATGCTCAGTGTCCCAAGGCACCCTGGCACCACTCACAACTCGGTTATTCCAGACACCTCCAGTCACAGCCTGCTATCAACAGGCAGCCTCTTACAAAAAAAGCAGACGTGGGATGTTTCAAAGCGTTTCTAAACACAGTCAACCCTCACTCTGAGCACCTTTTCTGTGCACTAAATCCCAATTATCCATGCAAAACAAGTTATTTGTCTCCCTGAAGCTTCTTAATACAAATACATCCTTAAAATGGAGTAGATGGTTCAGAAGAGAAAACCAGAGGGAATCATGAAGTAAAGACATCTTCAACTCAGGAAAGGGCTCTCTATGAAGTACAAGACAGCAGATAACCAGCACAGAAGTATCTTCAGATGGCAGCCACAACATGATGTAATACAGAACACAAATACAAGAGACTAACAATGCACACATGGATTAGCCATAAGACAACCCTGATGGCTCACATCTCTTCTGCACGACCCAACAACAGCTGGCAACAAAACACTCTTTAAATAAAGTCTGGTCTACCCAAACCAACCAAAGTTTAATTCTCATTTTTCCGAGTTTTTTCCCCTACTTGTAAGAATCACTCACGAAAAAGTTACAATGTCCACACTTCCATCCTTAGGGCCTGGTTAAAACAAGGAAGACTAAAATTAAAACTCACCACTTTAACTGAAGTGTCTTGCAGCACTAAGACCTCTCTTTTAATTAATTCCACAGGAGGCCTTTTCACGCACTGAAACAGGAGAGTGACTCATAAACAGGAAGGACAGCCCGAGTCGCAGCCTCTGGTTTAACTAACCCAGTGTGTTTCAGGAGGCCACTGGAGCTTATTTTTATCTCGCTCCTTTCCAATTTACAGCACCAGCCAAAGTGGCCACAGGGGAGGGTGCCACGAACAATGCTCCCTGACCTCTCACCACTTGCAGAGGAAGCAGTGACGTTTTGATAGTCCCCAGTAAGGTCCAAGAGTCCCACGGTCGCTCCACGGCCCAAACAACCCATCCTGCAAGCCTGAATTAGAAAGCAATGACATTAAGAGGCAATAAAGCCATCTCTGTTACCTGCATTAGCTGGCTGGATTGAACAGTGGCTCACATCAGAACAAAGGTAAATTAAAAAACAATCAGAAGAAAAATAGGGAATACCAGATAACGAAAGATCCTTAAAGAGAACGGGAGAGGTGGAGACACCCACGGACCCAGGAAAAAACATCCTATAAGGATGCATTTTAGCAAGCAAAGATACAAAGATTCCTGACAGAAAAGTCATTTTAAGTCTGGAAAGATACATGGCAGAGTGGTGGTTTCTTTGTACTTGCATTAGTAATTTGTGAGACACTTTGCCCTGTTCTGATCTATTTTTGAACTAAAATCCACATTCCTTTACAAAGCAAGTAGGACCAAGAATTACTGTCCTTTAGAGCTGCTAAATAAGAGCTGGTCATTTTCCAGCTTTCAAAAATGTCTGGACTTTAATGGCTATCCACACAGTAATTAGTAACAATGCAGGTGACCCATGACAATTTCAGAATGACAGTAAACAACTAATCATCAAGATCTTTAAATCTGGTTAATTGGTTGTGTTGTTTCCATTAGGGTACTCTGTCCTTTGGTGTGAAGCCCCTCTGATGTGTCTAAAACCCACTGCCCAAATGCCTTGTAAAACAGACTTCACTGCTCTAGGAGAGCTGAAGAAATACTTCACACCATACCTAACTGAAGATGTTTCATTCATAGAGCTGGAGGCTCAGACTTGCTCCACAATTCCTGCTCTTTTTTTCCATCCCTCCTACGCGAAGCAGGACAATACCTTGCTGTTTCCTATCACCTCAAACCACTGCAAGCACTTCACTGTGGCACAAAATACAGGCTTCGTTTTTGTGAAGTCAAAGAGGAATTTTAAGTTGTGAAACATCCCAAACAGAGGTGAGTGACTGCTCCACTGGACTCACAAGCATGAGCAGATTTTTCAACATTTCTTACAACGTTCCCTTGTAAAGGCAGGAGAACATTTTCTGCTGAGCCTCCCAGAGAACAGAAAGGTGAGATTTAATTATCATCAGTCCTGCATAACTGCCACAGTTATTAATGGTCATAACGTTTATGCAGCATGTCACAATTTAGGAACGCCATGTAAGCGAATCAAACTCACTTTCTACTACTGCTTTCAAATTTAGTGTCCATTAATTTCAAGGTCTCTCCTTCAGTTCTTGCATCTCGGCACAGAAAAAAACCAAACCTCTAAACCCCAAAGGACAAAACACTTTAGTCTTGCTGTAGGGTGAGTACCAGATCCATCAGATACAGACATGGGATAAGGAAGTCTTACCACTTTCATTGTTTGTACAGTTCTAACATCAAACAGTACCTGAAGGACTTCCATTCTAAAGAGGTAACAAAAGGAATGGAGGTGGGGAGAGAACAAGCTGAAAGAATGTGACTTACAGGAAAGGTAAGTCAACAATAAGAGTTTTATTTCAGTCACTTTTGAAGGGCATTTATATTACAGTCATTGTAGTAAGACATGGAGGAGTTACTGATTCAAGCACAATTGCTACAAGAAGTGAAGAGTGCTAAGTCAGTATGAATAATGTTTACTCTAAAAATAAAGCACAGAGAAAGTTAAATGCTGCTGAACACTGGGAGTGTTCCACAGAAGCTGGTTTATTAATAAGTAGGTAATTAAAACCATCCCCCTTGGCATGAATTTCAATTGATACATTTTGCAATACCTTCCCTGAACCTCAATCCTTTGCCACGGGATAGTTGAGTTGGGGTTCAATATTGCCTGCCACAGTTTATCAAAAATAATTAGCTGCAGGTCCCTGAAGATCTCCAGTGCACAACAAAGAGACAAGATTCTCCTCTGAAAACAGTAGGGAAGTTAAAAGTTGTAATTGAAAACCCTTCCATTTCCCCCGTTTGAACTGAAGGGATTGCTCGAAATGAGTTCAGGAGGAAGTGCTGAGAACACATTTAGAATCAGGTCACAAGCACTCCTGCTCCATCAGCTGATCAACCAGCATTTTATTATCCACAACAGGTTTAAAACCAACCATACCTCAACCTTCAGAGCTTATCCTCACAGGGTCTGATCACCACAGAAGCATCCTGCAAAATAATGACATCTGGAATGCCCGGCTTTTAATTTCAGATTAACAGCCTGCTTTTAAAGAGTAGTTAATCAGATAGTTTTAAAAACAGCTATTTAACTGGGATAGTAGAGGGGTGAGACCAGCCTGACTCTCCTTGTTAAAACAAGGAATAAACTGAAAGAAATCAGGAACCACCTGCAAGATCTAGATTTTGCCAGCCTAGCACGTTGGAGTCACTCAGCCACACCACAGGCTTTGTTTCTTCAGTTGTCCTGTAGCTGAAGCACAGTCCTGTCTCAGATTAACACAACACGTATCCCACAAGTGGCAAATATTTGTGCAACTGAGAAATAACACTTTAAAAAAGTGGATTTGCAAGAAATCAGTAGCCAGAGGGGCCTATAGAGCAAGAACAACGTGTCCTTATGGTGCTTTCAGTGACTTTATGGCTGCCAATAAACCCTCCATCTTCTGTGACACTGAACTCCAGGCTCACCACAGCATTCCCTGACACAAATACTCTCTTCTGTGTTCTTTGTATCAAATTACACGGCAACTCTGTCACAAACTACGTGAGGCAAATGAAAGACCTGTTCCTTCAGCCAGGCTTCCCCTACTTTTCAGTTAAACTGCATATCCTCCATTTCCTACGTAGCAGGAGAGGAGAAATTGAACCCTTTTGTGCCTTGCCTCCCCTCTCCTCATCATCCTTTCTCATATGAAGATCTTTCTCCATGTTCCTAACAATTCTTCATGTTAACAATGCAGCTAACACTGTGTGTGCCCCTACCTGTTCTGCACAATCAAGTCATAAAGAGAGATTTTATTCTACATGTGGTTCTTAGGTTACCTGAGATACTTTATTTTCTGGGGTAAAAAAACACACAACCCAGCATTCAGGGTACAAGGTTTCATGTGAAAGTCTGCATAGGATGTCCAGGTCCTTGTGTGTGTATCCTCTGATATATATAATAAGCCATCTCTACCTGCTGAAATTTTCCTTAGACCACATGCAGCTGCATTGGAAAGAAATCTCAGTGGGAGGTGGGGGACACCCATTACACTTGCAGGGAATACACCCCCTCTAGACATTCCAGCACAGAGCAGGGCACAGCTGGTGCTGCCTCTGACCACACATTTTTACAGCAAATAATTCAGAAATCTTGCTATTTCTATCACAAAAGTCCCACCCTCCTCCAGCTGATAGCAGCACAACCTGTTGCTACCACTCAGTAACAGGAAAGCTATTTCCTCAAGCCCTCTAACCAGAAACCATTTTTATATCAGAAAAATCTATTTACAATAAGCCAACGAGACTTTCACACTTTCTCTCCCGTTAACGCATTTCCACAGCTAAGAAACCTCATCAGAAATCAGCTGGTCCTTGGAAATCCAATACCAGCTCAACTTTTACCGTGAACCCAGAAAACGAAAGCGATGCAAACGATAACCATCGACAGACGCTTCTTGAGAACAACAAGCGGTCACCCCCAGTGACGGGAACTGCACCTAACTGGGTGCTCACCCAGGAGTCGCTGTGCCCGAAGGAAAGCAGCACAACGTAAGTAAACATTTGTGGTTTTCCTTCTCACTTATCACAGCCCCTCGGCTCCGGGCTGCGTTCCTGTAACAGAGCCTACATGGAATCTTGAAGGTCACACTGCAATTTCAGCTGGTGCAGCATGTTTATACAATGATCTTTCACAACAGGGCCATCTTATATCTTTATTTCTGTGTGAGAATGGTTTCACGCTCGTTACCAAGTGCAGTTCAGGGCATTAACTTCGAAATGCAAATTCCCCTATGGCTGATCTCTCATGCACTTTGAGACACGTTGGTTTTCCTGGCCTAACAGCCAGTAATACTCGGGATGCTCCAGCACACAACCACCTGATTTACTGGCTGTGGGAGGAACCACCACAAAACCACACAGATTTTCATCTGCAAAATGATTCAGTGGGGAAGAGAATTTTAAACAATGAGGAGGCTCTGCAAAAAAATTAAAAAGTTTTATAAAGGTCACCTACTTGAAAGACACCTTATAGTGGCTGCTGCACCACTATTTTGGGATGCTTGGGAAGTTTGGGAGAATAAATGCAGGTTAAGTTCTTTCCTTCTAGTCCAGCTTTACACTTCATACTGTTTGAAAGCTACAATTACACAAGATCTTTCAAACAGATTAAACATTTTTTTTTCCCCTGGTATCCAGCATGTAAACTGTAACTCTTGGTGAGGAAATTAAAAAAAAAAAAAAAAAAATTATTTTTTGTTCCTATCATTACATATTCCAGCCTGGAAAAGGTCAATTCCCTCAGTACCATCAAACACCCTTTTATAGCACTGGTTAGTTATGAGATACAGAACCTACTTTAATGGGATTTACTCTTTGCCATTATTATCACAGGTAACCACCATCAGCATCACCCACGACCTACAAACCACACGTGAAAAATTAAGTCACTGTTTTAACATACACATACTCATTAAATCTCAGCTTCTGTGATGCTTAATTCAAGAAGATTGATAATGGCTTCCACCCAGACTGCTGGTGAATCACTGGCATCGCAGCAGAAGTTTCCAAAAGCATCCTGTTCAGTTCTGTTCATCTGCTTTAACAGGAACACTTTTATATAACACACATGTCTCGAGATGCCCCTAAATTAAACCCTGCCTTATTAATGTCTGCAATTTCCGGATTCATACATTCATCTGTTCACTGGAACACCAGGTTTTTAAATCATCAGCATACAACCACCTCATCGTAAATGTCTAAAATATTTTGCTTTGAACTAAGCTAGTCTGGATACAGAGCTGACAAAAAAACCCCCACGAAAACAAACAACAAACCACCAGAAACCACACAAGTAACTTCCCACTCATCTCCACTAAGGCTCCTGCTGCTCACAAGTGATTGACAAGCTCACCACTCGAGCCTCTGCTTGTCAAAACAGACTGTACTGATGGTACCTGCGTTTCTAAATTTCCCTCCCAGCAGCCTGTCAAGCTGTCTGCTTTGACAGGCCCTTTGCTGGGACGGGAAGGCAAAGCCATAAGCTACGGCTGGGAAAAGAAAAGGTGCCCGATAACGTCTGCTTCTATTTACGTTAGTGGAAACCATAATTTCGTATCAGCGTCGTGTATTGATGCACTGAAGAAAGCCACGGTGCTCCTGGGGAAGCTTAGAAACTGTCAGTAAGGTACACACTGCTCCTGGAACGTGGGTTACTTATACAGCTATGGAGTCTCTTATTAGCTCCGCTGACTTCAAACGCAGCAATACGGACATTTATAGCTGATAAAATTAATGCCCTCCACGTCCTTATAAGCCTGAAAGGGGTAAAAAAAGGTACGTTTAGGAGCCCATTAAGTTCTGCTTCATAGTACTGCTGTGTTATCTAACACCTCTGTGGCCATACGATGTGAATAAAATATGAATGTTGAAGTTAACAACTGCATTTCTCTTCCAGCAGAGTCATTAGACAACAGCACTGCTAAACCAGTTACAATGATTAAAGCAGCTCAGCCACAGCCCAGGTTACTTTGAACTTTTTAATAATTTCTGTGAATTTTTCAATCTTTTTGACCCCCTTCAGCCATTTTCAATATGGCAAAATCACCCAGAAAACAGCAGCTACCACCAGAGGAACAGACAATTTGTCATTCACACTTGACTGAAATTAACAAAAATAATAAAGCTACTCTGAGGAAAAAGGCATGTGGAGGAAAATTAAACATTCCCAGTTCCTAGGGGCGAAAAAAACCCGCATCAGTTGCCTGTTCCAAACCAGCACAGGCCTCACAATGGCTTTTGAAGACAAAACCTGACACCAGGACATTGCCGACCACCAAAGCACATTAAAACGCAGCTACACCACCACCACCACTGCCGGCACGAAACCCTACCCACCCTCGCCCCGGAATCCAACGGCCACAACAACGCCAGGGTGGAAAAACTAGTGAAAGTCAGAGGAGTTCCTGTGCGGTTTCACCACGGTCTGTCCCCACGCAGAGGGAGCCGAGGCCACCTCGCTCTTCCCTCAGGCACCACAGACAAAAGAGCCACGACCAGGGGAGGGGGGGTTGTCCCGGGAACGGGGGGTATTAATTCCCGCATCGCTGTGGTTCAACACGACACGGGGACGAGTTTTCTTATCTTTCCAGGCACGCAGAGCCCCTGGAAAAACAACAGCAGTCGCAGGGCACACACAAAAGCCGCCTGTCCCTCGGCTGCCGCAGCCTGAGGCGATGCCGCCTCTCCCCACCCCCAGCCCGGACCCAGCCCGTCTCCGCCTTCCCTGCGCCGGGCACAGCGACCCGCCGTCCCTCCCGCCTGCCCGGGGCGCTCGGAAATCGAGCCCGGCAGGAGCCAGAGGCCCGGCGAGGCACGGAACCACGGAACTGTCAGGGTTGTGAGGCACCTCTGGAGATGAGCTCGCCCGACCGACCGCCCCTCCGCCTCCTTCCCCGGCAAGGCGGGCAGAGCCCTCCCGCCCCATTGTTCCTCGCACCCCGCGGCGGAGCCGGCGCACTCACCACGCGGGCCGGGCTCCCCGCAGCGCCCACCGGCCCCCTCAGCTCCGGCACACGGGGGCTGAAGCAGCGCCCTGCTGCTCCTCCGACAGTGCCCGCGGGCCCCGGGGCAGCGCCGCCATCGCCCGCCGCCGCCCCGCCGCCGCTCCAGCAGCGGCCATCTTGTGCGTCGGCTGCTCCCCTCACCGCCTCCCTCCTTCCCTCCGTCCCCGCATCGCCCTCCCCTTCCTGCGCCCGCCTCCCCCGGGCAGCCGGGGCGGGGCAGGGAGAAACAGCCGAGTCACGGGCTGCAGCGCCGTGAGGGCTGGGCTGGGCTGGGCAGGGCTGGGCAGGGCGGGGGAACTGTCACCCATGGCGGGGCGGGCGTCCCGTCGTCCGTGAGTGCTGGTGTGCCTTCCCGTCGCCCTCTCTCGCCGTTTCGCTCTGTCACCTCATCTTGTCATTGCTAGCGGGCTCAGACGGGCTTCGGGGTGGAGGTCGTGGCTCTTCACACGCCAAGTGCCGCCTGAGGAACGCTCTGTGTGTTGGGAGCCCCCCCAGGGCCCCCACCCGCCATTTTCTCTCCCTCAGGATGCTGCTCAGTTGGCGAACGCTGCGGTTCCCCTCATCTTCCCCACTGTGATTGCCTCAGAGCTTGGGGATGGGTAATTTTCTAACTTAAAGGGAAAATAACACAAAGTAAGCTGGTCCCGCTTAGGTGGCCGTGCGGGGCAAAGCCCTCGCTGCTCTGCCCACCAGCCCCAGGAGAAGGCGCAGAGCTGGGCTTGCTTTTTTGCTGCAGGACACACTTAAATCATTCTCAGCTTTAACTAACACCACAGGTAAGATGTTTGAGGACCCACCAAGCCTTCCTGTATCACAGTATCAGAACTAGTTGAAAGACTGAAGAAATTTCAAAACCTTATAAAATACCTTACAGGTATTCATAATGACTCATAGCATTTACTTAGCAGGCACCGACTGGTAGTTTTAAAATATTACGAGAGCTAGTTATTTGCCATCAGGTTATTTGAAGGTAGCCTCTTGATGCCCATTTACAAGAATGTGAATATGGTGTAAAATACTAAGGAATTTATCCACATGTATTTTCAAATTAAAGACCAAAAATGGTGTTCAGTGGCCACGTCTTAATTCCCAGGTATTTTGTCATGTCTGTGCCCAGATCTGTGGGATCAATCCTGGTGTGAGGCCCCTGTGTGGGATGCTGGGTGTGGAATCACTGCATTTCTATTTTCAGTTTGTAACACCACGAGGAGCACACAGTGCATTATCAGTTCAATATCCGAACTGCAGCGTTGCATGACCTCAAAATACGATTCAAACAGAGCAGTGTCAGGTCAGAAGTATCCAGGCCCGGAGCCAGAGACCCGAGGCAGCAACCTGCAAAAGGAAGCTGGGTCATGACATCCAGATAAATCATCCAAATAAATCACAGAGCTAAACTACACACAGGGAAAAACTGCACAGGGGGAGGTGACTCTACAGCTCATACTTCTGACTCTTGTACTGACCATAGACAGATTTTCATGTTAATTTTACAAGAAATGTGGTGGTAGTAACTAAAAGTGTTATTTCTATCCATTTTACTCTAGAAATCATCTCTATTATTTAGGTTTGTCCACCAAAACAAGCCTAGTGCTTATCAAGCTTAGATAACATATTATTAAGAACTGCTATTAATTTCTAAAAATTGGCTTTTCTTACCATACTCACCAGAAGGTAACATATTCACAAATACCACCTTTAACTTAGCAAGAGCCTTGCTGTGAGTTACAAAAGAAGTGTAAATTAGAAGTGTGCAAGGCCAGGTTGGTGTCCCTGCCCATGGCAGGTGGTTTGGAACCAGAGGAGCTTTAAGGTCCCTTCCAACCCAAACCATTGTATGATAAGTTGGGAAGTTTAACGTGGAAATGTCAATCTTAAGCATTACAACTGTTTTATTGTTGCTTCAAAAAGATTAACAGGAAGAGTTTAAAAATCCACCAAGAGAAATCTAAAACAAGCAACGTAAACGTCAGAATCCTTAGCACCATTTTCACAGAATTAAATAGCTGAATGAGCAATTTAATCAAGAATATTGTACTTAGCCAGATTTGGAAGTTGGAGATGATCACACATTAGCACATTATTATATTTTTATCATTATATTATCACTGGAATACTTTCTACAATGCCTCAATGAAACCTTCATACTACTTGTTCTTAATGGCTGTATAAATAATGTAAGAGTCTTTGTCCTGAAGCACCATCCTTCATATAACCAATTGGCAAACTGCAGTATAATTTTTAAAAAATTAAAAAATAAAATTCAAATCTGAACCATTATATTCCTATTTAATCGGTCCTCTCTCTTGGAAATGAACTATTAAGCAGTATCTTTGCACGTTATTCTAGATCAATTTAAGTACTCTCTTCACCCTAGTACCCTGATTTAAAACTCTACCTACCTGCCAGAGGGCAGGGTTAGATGGGATATTGGGAAGAAATTGCTCCCTGTGAGGGTGGGGAGGCCCTGGCCCAGGTTCCCAGAGAAGCTGTGGCTGCCCCTGGATCCCTGGAAGTGTCCAAGGCCAGGTTGGACGGGGCTTGGAGCAACCTGGGCTGGTGGAAGGTGTCCCTGCCCACGGCAAGGGGTGGAACAGGATGAGCTTTAAGGTCCCTTCCAACCCAAACCAGTCTGAGATTGTATACCACAGAAAATTCCCAACCCAGCAATTGCCATCTTGTGCAGACTCCTCTCCCAGATGTTCCACAGAAATGTGACCCTTGGTGGAGTTCTCAGTGTTCTGAGCAGAAGCAGAAGATGGCAGTAGGAGCTAAAATGGTTGGTGTTCTTTAAACCTTGGTTTAAAGTCACAGAAACTAGAAATGGTCAAGGCCTGAGGACATCCTGATACTTCCCGGTTTTTAGCAGGGGATTGTGTTCTGGTGTTCTGTTCAGTCTGGCTTTGAATAGTCCAGTCTGGAGACTTCTACCACTTTCTATACTCGGTTCCTGTGTATTGTTCCTGTATTGTGGAAAGGTTTTAGTTTTCAGGTAGTCTGTGTTTTCCCTCAGCATTTAATTCCCTCACCAGCATTAACATGCTAGCAGTAATCTGCACTATTACAACACAGGTTACCACAGCTCTTGAAATTTAAAGAAGTGGGATCTGAAATGGCCTATGGTTCTTATTATGTAACACTGCAAAGATGAGTACTTTAATTCTCAAACCCCATTTTATAACTCCATCAGAGTCATGCTTTTCTAATGCTTATTCTTTATTCTGTTTTCTAAAAGTTCAGAAATTTGTAGGTGAGCTTGTTCCCTCCTTGGGAGCTGATCCCACTGGGTATTTAGATGAGTTTTAATGTCTGCTTTCCTCAGTTACACAGCATTTCTTCCTGCATGACATGCTGCTTTAGCATTTAAACCACAAAACAGCATTTGCCTTAAAGTTACTCTTTTCAAATCTCATTTCAGCTTATCATTAAATCTGCTATCATTTATCTCCACATATTCACATTGTTCTGCCTTTTATGTCCTTAAAAACCCACAGGAGTTAGTTTGATTCTACCACATATAGTCTAAATTTTCAATTCCTTTTTTTCTTTTGTTTTTCCACCCCAGAGGGGATAATGTATAGGCACGGTTCTAGGATTTGATATTTGTGGCCACCCTAGTAATGTTCTTCAGATTATGCCTTAAAAATGACTCCTCATTTTAGCCTGTATGACTGAGAGAAATAGGTAAAATACCACGGTAACTGTCAAATGGTGTCATCTCACCATTCAATTTTTATACTGCTCTTTCATATAAAACTGATACAGAACTGTGCTACCAGAATAGCTGTCTTTATACAAAAAATACATATCTTTAGAATGTGATGGCAGTGTTTCACTTTGCTATTTTAGTTACCAACGTGAGCAGTAAAGCTGATAATAATGGAAAAATTCTCATTTTGAAACCTGCGAAATCAGAATGAAAGGCAAGAATGAAGTATTTTTCCAGGTGGCTGCAAGTATGTAAAAAATGTCCTTGTTAATTCACACAGCCAAGATTCTTGCATGTAAACCACAGCTAACAAAAAAGACAATCTTTAGCACTTGTATGTGCTTGACCATCTCCTTAACGAAACCTAAATTCCTGCACTTGACAAAAGCAGAAGACTGTATCTGTCCAACATAATCATTTAAAAAAATGCCAGTATTTATTAAAGAGTGTGCTGAACATCATCCAAACCCAGGGGATGCAGATGCAGCTATGAGAGCTCATTCTATGTGCTTATTTTAAAACAAGAGCATGGGAGCAAAGCAGAGCCTTCCACTGTGGAAGGACACGCTCAGTGTCTCCACCATAACAGGCAAGGTTTAGGTTGCCTTTGTGCAAGAGGAGCCTGAAGGATCTGCAGCAAAGTGAAGTGCATATGTGCAAAATCAGAGTTCCTCCATGACTGCCTCTCTCCCAGACATTCAATTTGCAAACCCGCCAAACATCAGAGTGAAAACTCCTTGCAGTTCTTTGATGCTGCACATAATAAATCTGCAGACTCTCAGTGCAGTTATTAATGTTTGTGTTTTCAGGCTGCTTGGAATGCAAAAGATCTATGTAAATATACCCTCTGGTTGCAGCTGGTGTGAAAAAAGAAGAAATCATAAGGGAGGTAATAAGAAACCTCGATGATTTCTCATTAGAAGTTTCACTTACTTAACTGTCCCATCTCCTCCTTCTCCCACCGGTGTTTAGGGATGCAGAATGCTGGCTCAGGGCTATGTGCCCCAGATCCTCATGGTGCTCCTTACTGCCTTTTTGCTTACATGTAATTCCTGCTTTGCTTCAATCCCAGAGCTTCCCCTGTTATTCAGTTCATCTCTCTCTGTGGGACAACAATTTTGCAGCAATATAAAGTACAAGAATTCGCAGCACAGCAGGTCTGTGGACCCACCAGGCAGAGCAAGGCACAGGCAGTGCCACAGCACATCCCCGTTGTTCTGGTGCCCTCTGCTGAAATCATCGTCTGCTTGGCTTCTGAATCACCCCAAGTGCCATGTGCTGCCACCTCTTTATCTTGCACGTCCTTGATTGATTTCCTTTTCTATTCTGTCTTAACAGAAAAGCACAACTACAACCCTTTATTTCCTTTCCTTCTTACAGTGGTACTTAGATTGAAACTTGTTCTCTTCCTTCACAACACTGCTGCATCACATTTTACAGCAGCCTTTTATTGAGCTTGGAAAGGTAATAGATGAGTTGAGATGCTAAACTATTCAGACAATTATGTTTTGTAAGAATTCCAGTGTGTGTGTACGTGCATAAAACCACAAACCACCCAAATTAGCAATGTAATTTTTGTTCTTTCTGGCAGATTTCCTTGTGTACAGTGGAACTGGGGGAAATAAGAGACAGAGAGGGCGATACAGCCAGCAGAGTTTGTCTCCAGCAATACCTGTGTTTAGCTGCATGTAAAACCACAGCCTTACTCTCACTTTGCAGGGGAAGCAGAGTTGTAAAGGTTAAGCAACTTCTCAGGTTCACAAAGCAAGCAGTGGCAGGATGAGGAATAAACCCATGGTCTGGTCTCCTGTTGCAGCCACTACACCTTGTGTTCCTCCACACTCGTGCAAATTACAGTACTTGTGTTATGACTAAGCAGATGAGTGAATAATTTTTCCAGTTGAATTTCCCAGGGAAAGCACTCTTACTGCAAGTAAAAAGTAGGACTGTCTTACATCTCTGTAGTCACATCCCATTTCTGCAGAAAAGGAAAACGTGCTGATGATTTCCCAGAGTTATCCTTGCTTAGTATCCCCCATAAAGACTTGAAGTTTTGTGCTGGTTTGGTTTGAGAATGCCTGATCCAAGACTTCCCAGTGCATCCTCCAACAGATGGGACTGTCAGTTCCCACAGGAAAATCAAGGACCAACCTTAGCTACTCCTGGTGTTATGAGTATCTGCATAAAGCAAGTTTAGGTGGGTTTATATTAGAGTGGATCTCAAGTAGCTGCTTACTCAGATCTCAGTTCTAGCAGTTTTTAAAAAGTATGTTGTTAACGTGGTTGCAGGGAGACACGTTTGATACTTCCCTCAGTGGGATTTCAGAGGAGACCTGTAAAAAAAATCTATTTTATAATACATATTTGTATCATATATACTATACTGTATTATATATCTATATTATATGTCTAATCTAGAACATGTATAATGTGTTCTATATTCTTTATATATGTAGTTCCAGTACATGCTTGAGAAACAGTTCACAAAAGATTATTTTCACTGAGAACATGTCAAAGTTGTTTAGGTGGGCTGAGGTTAATTTTTGGGGCTCATTGCTGCATGGTAATTGTTGTTATTCTTTTACCAGGTTCTACATATCATGTCTTCTCTGACAGGCCCATTCTCACACACACAAACCCCTACCTTTTTGGCAAGAATTTCCTCCTGCACTTTTGAATTTCTTCTCAGCACAGTATTCTGAGTTTCCTCTCCCTCATTACTGTGCTGGTAAAAAGCTGTAACACACCATTCCAGCAGTTCAGTTGCAGCAGGAAACACTTGAATTTCTGAATTGTAAATGTACAGCACAAACTGTTCTTGTTGTGTATGTTCTGGTTTTGGTAAATTGTCACCAAGAATTACATCACTAATCCTAACCTTTAAGGATATTTTATTTTTAATTTGACATTTCAACCATTGATTTTATTTTTTAACTTCCTTGAAAAGAACACGGGTTTTGTAAAAAGCAGTTGATATTTTTCATGGTTAATAAAAGATTCTTTCAAGATTGCTTGAAGGCCTCAGTAATCTGACATGTCATATGATGCTGCCTACTCTTCTTTGATTCCAGCAGGTGAAGGAGGTGGCATTTACAGAAGAAGAAAAAGGAAAATCACTAAAGGGAATCAGTAAGTTGAATGAAAAATAGTAACTAATAGTGGGATTAGCTCTCATTTCCAGACAGGAAGAGATAGTGTTTGTGGTTTGGCTAGTTAACCATTTTTGATTTATTTTTCTATGCAAGCAGCTGATATAATTGCTAAAGAAACAGCAGTGCAAGGATCAGAGCATCCTGCGGGCACAGATGGAGCTTACATTGTGTATACATTTTTAAGATGTTAAATTCATTTAATTTTAGCAAGAGTGGCATCAGTTTCTTGGAGATGAATGGGTATTTTTTACATGCTCCTTGAGGCACATGGAAGGCTGGGATATGGGCAGAGGTTGTGGCCTGTTCCCAAACCCCAGCTCTTTTGAGCAGCACTTTCTTGTTCTCTTTCATGAGGCCACAGCATCTCCAGTCTTATTGTCCCCAGTGCTTTTGGGGGCATTGGTGTTCTGGTGGCTCTGCTGGGCAGACATGTGCTACCTGCATGAAAAATAAGAGCTAAAAAGTCAGTTATTCATTTTCCTCGTGAAGTCCTCAATCTTTACAACCTGACTGTAGTTGGACTTCAGCAATTTGATATCAGAAGGTTGTTTATGTGGCAGTTTATCACTGTCTCTCACAGGCAGCAGTTTCTCTTATCATTGTTCCCATTAACACACAGAGCTCTGCAAAAAAAAAAAAAAAAAAAAGAGAATAAAGGAGCGTCCCCTATTTTCATACAAAACCCCTCCTTCTCCTTGGACTTCCTTCCACAGGAAGCTCATAGGCATGTAGGCACTTACTTGCATATTAAATAGACAAGATAAAACTGTTTCTACCCTGCAGAGATGAGTCAAACATTGAAAACCAGTGGAGGGCAAACGTGATCATTCACTGATCTCTGAGGTGCAACAGCTACAACTCACAAGGGGTGGGAGGCAGAGGCTGAAGCAAACTGGCTTTGTCTTGTACAAAAGGAGGATGCTGGCAAGGCAGTGTTAAAATTCTAAAACTGCCCCTCAGTCTGCCTTTCGATGTCAGCAGCTAAAAGGGCAGAACCAGAGAGGTACAAAGATAGAAAGCTTGTGTGAGATCCAGGTCTGCCTGGAAGGACCTAAGGGAAGGCTGTCACCCCGAATCACAGTCAGCACTTTAGGAGGAGACAGTGCTGAAGAATTGGTTTGCACCAGGATTTTGTGCCACAGCCAAATAAATCACCATGCCTTGTATGTGCTACTGTTAAATGTTACTAAATCTTGGCAAAGACCTCACCAAACAACAAAATTGTCCCTGTGAAATACTGTTCAGAAGACCAGTTCAGCTCCCTGGAACTGATGTACCCACCCATGTAAGTTCATTAGCAGGAGATAAACACATAACCTGGTATGTTTTACAGGGTCATAGATTATTAAAATGCAGATGGGCCCGGGCATAGCTTACACAACCAGTATCTTCATAAGAGGGTCTGCATCTCTACAATCCAGGGAATTACTCTGGGTAAAAATAGAGGAAAAGATAATTTACCTCCATGGTGGGAGGGACCATTTTTGGTATCACTAACTTTTCTCAGCACTAAAGGTGAGAGAAAATCAAGTTGGATCCACCAGTCTCACCCGAAATCTGTGTCATGCCCCTGTGATTCTTTACAATTATTAAACACTGAGCTGCAGCACAGCGTAATAAATTACTGTTTCTCAGGTTTCTGGAAGTTCTCTGTTACAGGAATCTACTATTATCAGACAAGAACTGCTTGGTTGCTCTTCATTTTTCATCTTTTCTCTGAAGCCTGAGAGAGATTTGTGCTCTGTTAAACTTGAATCCCATACCCATTGCTGCTCAGCTGCCTTTTTAGGTGTCAGATCTTACCAACAGCCAAGTGATGGATATTTTCCTCAGAAAACAATTTCTCACACAACTTCCAGTGTTCTTACTCTGCAGAACTTGCAGAGGAAGGGGTTGCTTTGAGGGTCAGGGGTTCTGTCACAGGTTCTCTAGAAAGTACAGTGCACAAACACTGACAACAGGGAAGGCTTTATCTCCTCTTGTAAACACAGACTTCCTTGCTTAGTCCTTACACCTTGTAGGGCTTCCCAGATGAAGCCTCCCGATTGCAGGTTACCACAGAAGAGCTGAAGTAGGATGGGCCCCATCTCTACTTACCAGTAGGACCAAGAAAACAACCTTTGAATTTTGTGGTTGATACAGGAGCTCAAATATCTCTGACCGCCCCCATGGATACTCATAAATCTGACAAAACCCATTTTTTCTAAAAAGGTCTCAAAAGGATGGATAGTTACTCTCACTTAAGTTTGTTTGCACAGTGTGAAGAACCTTGATCAGTATTATTAAGGTACTAGATAATTTGAGATTTTGATGGCTTTGATTAATATTTGTATATTTTTTGTCTCAATCGTTTTGCAGTGTGTGTATGAGTTTTCCACAAGCATTACTTTGGAATGCTTTTCCACAAGCATTACTTTTATCACACCTCAGGATGTGAAGTAGAAGAGGAATTAAGTACACTAAAAAAAGCAACTCTCGTAAAGCGTTTTACCTTGAGAGTCCATTAATGCTGCGAAAAGTTATTGCTGGTTCAGACAGATGTGCTGGTTATGAGTGTTCACTTCTTTAATATATGTACAGAGTGCTTTCCTTCCACAAAGTCTCTTATTTTCCTAGGCTTGGCTATGTCTCAGATTTTTCAGATGTCCAACTGAATTCCCTTCAGTCACACTCTGGTACGACTCAAGGTCAAGTTGTGCAGGCTCCTCGTAGTTCTTTGCGTTCTCCCCAGAGATCTCTGGAATTGAAAGGAGGTGCCCAAAACTCAGTGGAGTTGAGCTCAGTGGAGCAGAAGAATTATTTTGCTCTTTTACAGCCTTTACCTCCACTGCAGCAGCGTAGTCACATTTTTTGCAACACCACTGATGACTCATTTTCTATTTGTGAACTGCTACGAACCAAGATTTTCTGTAAAGTGACTGCTTCACCACTTTGTCTTCAGCTCACACTTTTGCAGCCAGTTATTCCCAGCTCTATGTAATAGTTTCTCACCTTAAATTGAATTACATCCTCTTTAGTTCAGATCTTTGTTCCAACTCGTTGTGACTTGTCCAATTCTAATTCCATCTTCCAAAATGCTTACAGCTCTCACCTGAACAGCATATCCTCCACAAATATGATAAATATATTCCCCAGCCTCACAGAAGCAGTTCAGGACTGGGGATGTGAGCATCCCCAGCAATCCAATGTCCTTCCCCAACAAACTTTCATGTGAGCTTTTTATTTTTACTCTCTGTGGGTCCTTGACAGTTTTAGCTCATACTGTGTGTTAATCTTTGTGTTGTTGATTTTAATAATTTAACCTAGATTCTGCTTTTTCAAAAGGTGCAAGCCATTGAAATATTTCAATTTAAACAGACCCTTTCTTGGTTTCTCACTGCAATGGTCTGGTTGCAGCATTGGTGTTGATTCTCTGGGAAATGGAAAACTTTCTAGAAGGTGCTTTTCCTTAATTTGCTACAGCGGGGTTTGCCATTCAAACGGTGACTTTACTGGAACTTATTTTCTTCAAGTCCATTGGTTTGATTTTCCTTCCATCCCTTTTGAAGAGTCATTAACTTTTAATGATCATTGGCACCTGTATAGCCTCCCAAATTCCTTTCAGAGCAAGTGCCGTGCTATTTCAAGTCTCCTTATCACCAATTCCTACACTTTGGATGATTTTATTCAAATGGAAGCACCATTCACTTCATCTTTTTCAGTTGTGTGTCGCTAATGGGTCCCGGCTGTGACACTGTTCTTTTCCTTTTTGCCATTATCCAAATATTGCCACTCACTCTGTACCTGACATTCCTTTTTTCCTACCCAGGCTTCCTGAACGAACTCTCCATTTCCATAACAATAACCAGAGATGATAATTTATTCATAATTCTGGTTGTGAGTATAATGACTTTCAGTTCCTCCTGTTTCTTACCCACATTCCCACTCCAGTGTGCAGCACCTGAGCACAGTGCCAGGGAGACGTTTCTTCTTATTAGTCCTCACTTTTAACATCCAGTAAAATCATTTTCCTCCTCCCCCCAATTCTTCTTCTTTCCCCGTGCTTTTGTGGTTCATCTGAACCTTGTGGTGTGATAAGAATAATCTGAAGATAATTTAATTTACAGCAGCTGCAGACAAATAGTAACAACAACAAAGTGGGGGGCTGGTCAGACAGTCCTGATTTTTTTCTCCTTTGCCTGCTTGCCTTGCCAGCTTCGAGACAGGTTTGTTAGAGCAGCACAGGGCAAAAAAGACCACATAACAAATAAACCTTTATTGAAGGCTGTGGGCTGACATTCCTTAAGGTTTTGCTGGTCCACACGTGAAATGGGGAGAACATAGACAAGCTGTGTGAACGTTGTGGTTAATTTAAATGTAATTTGTTTCACACACAAGACAAAAGAGGGGAAAAAACCCCAACAAGACAAGCTTTCATTATTTAAACATATTTTATTTAAACATAAACAATGATGATATTTATTTAAACATAGACATACATTTGGTATTTAAACATTTGTTTAACCACACCAAACCACCGTCGATAAGCAAACACTGGTGAGACTGGAGTACAACATCCGAAGGCAAACATAAGAAAGTCATTTTTTTCCTAAAGTGCACCGTGATTTATGCGTTGCTTCTGTTGCCCTTCACTTGTGGGCAAGGATTTTGACACGTTTGGGTTCTCACTGGATGCTTTCAGATGGGCGGGAACAGGTGTTGTCAAAGGCAGTGTGGGCAGCAGGGCAGGGGGATTCTGCCCCTCTCAGGTGAGACCCCCCTGCAGAGCCGCTCCAGCCCTGGGGAACAGCACGGGATGGAGCGAGTCCAGAGAAGGCACCAACATGATCAGAGGGCTGGAGCGGCTCTGCTGGGAGGAAGGGCTGGGAGAGCAGGGATTGTTCGGCCTGGAAGAGAGAAGCTTCGGGGTGCCCTGATTGTGGCCTTGCAGGCCTGAAGGTAATTTACAGGAAAATGGAGAGAGACTGTTTACAAGGGCCTGGAGTGCCAGGACAAGGGGGAATGGCTTCACACTGCCAGAGGGCAGGGTAGGATAAGACATTAGGAAGAAATCCTTCCCTGTGAGGGTGGGCAGGCCCTGGCACAGGCTGCCCAGAGAAGCTGTGGCTGCCCCAGCCTTGGAAGTGTCCAAGGCCAGGTTGGACGGGGCTTGGAGCAAGCTGGGCTGGTGGAAGGTGTCCCTGCCCGTGGCACGGGGTGGATCGAGGTCTTCGAGGTGCCTTCCAACCCAAGCCATCCGCGATTCCGCGGTTCGGTGTTCTGAGGGGACGCTCCCGTGGGCCCCGCGGGACTCGAACCCCGCGGCCCGGCCCGGCCCGGCCCGGCTGTCCCGCTGGGGGCGGGGCCGCCCCTCCCTCGCGCCCGCCCCCTGGCCGTGCGCGCGCACCCGCCCGCCCCTGCCCGCCGCCGGAATGTGGCCGGCGCTGTCCCGGCCCTGAGGCGGCTGCGCGGCCCCGCCGGGCTGGAGGCGGCGGCGGCTCGGGGAGCGCGGCTCGGCTGCTCCGGTGAGACACGGGAACGGCTCCGCGGGCCTGCCCCGCCGGGGCGAGGGGAGCCGGGCGGGGGCGGTGCGAGAGGGGCCGAGGCGGGCGGGTCGCCGCTCCCTCGGGAGCCCCGGCGCGGCGGGAGAGGGAGCCGCCGGCCCGCCCCGTGTGGCGGGTGACAGCGGCCGCTGACCCGCCGCGGGTCCGGGCCCTCAGGGCGGCGGGGGGAGCGGCGCGGGTGGTGGTGCCGCTGCCTCGCGGGGTGTCCTGGTTGTGTGTGTGTGGGGAGTTCCCTGGGGCAGCGCCGCTCCGGGAGCAGCGGAGCCGGAGCCGAGTGCGGGGTGCGAAAAATAAAGTTGTTTTCGTGTGAGGGAAGGGAGAGCGCCGTGGAAGCGCTCATCTGCCTGCCTCCTCCTCCTCCTCGGGAAAAGTGAAGTCACTTCCCAAGAGCCCAAACTAGCAAACTGCTGTCCTAAATCTGCGCCGATGCAAGCCCCAGATTTATCCACGTCTTGTTCTGGTTTGTTTTTTTATTTGTGTGTGTGAGGTTCTATCTATATTTTGTTTTCAAGCCCCCTTCCACAGTTCGGCTCTCCGAAACCGCGAGCCGCTATAGAAGTCTTTGAAAACCTGCTGAAACCACCCTTATGAAGTGGTCTCGGTGAATTGCCTCGTGTGTGAGTTCCTGTGCGCTGTGTCTGCTGTCACTTCCAGAGCTGTGCCGGTGGAGCTGCCTGGTTTTGATAGCGTTGTAAATAAGTCGTAGCCTGCCACATTTCACAGCTGCGTGCGTGTGTGCATCCATCCTTTTGCCTAGGAGTGCGGGGGGAAAAAAAAAAGATTTAAAGTGTCAGCTCTTCTTTAAGACTGAGAAAAATCCAGCAACAAGTAAGAAATAGCTTGCTTAGGTAAGCGTTGCTTTTCTCTGTCACTGTCTCACAGCCATGCTGGTTTTCTGCTGGAGCTTTGGGGAGGGCAGCTGTGCTTTCCGTTTCCAGAGGGAGACCTTGGTGACCTTGGTGACGTTACAGACAATATTTGCTTATTCCTTTAAATTGAGGAAAGGTACCGTGGCTTTATTTCTCAATTTCCCAAATCTCCCTGATATAGGCCAAAATCCTGAGTGTCCTGGGGCTGTCTTGGCTCATCTTATGAAGGTTTACTGGAGGTTTAAGGTTAGTTCTGCAACTTATGCCTGTGCCTAGGTTTTAAGTAGGATTGTAGCCAACTGTGCTTATGTGGGTTAGATGGTATTAGTGATATGATTAAGAGATTAGTTTGCAGTTTAAACTTGAAAAGACTGTAAATACGTTTACAGCAAGCACCAATTGACTCTGCTCTAAGAATTGAAGCTAAATTGGAGAGTTATTGGAGGTGCTCTGCAGTGTTTGCCTTAAGATAATTACAGTGAAATGTATTGTTTGGTTAAAACCAGCATTCAGTCCTTTAAAAAGTGACTCAGATATAAAGATTTAATGTCAGTATGTGGCTTTCTGCGTTCCTGGTGTAGTCCCTAACATTTGAAGACAGTCTGAGTTGTGGCCGTCCCTCCCCTTCTGTCATCAGAGGGACTTCCAGGATGTGAATTAAGAGAACTAATTGGTCAAAAAGTAGTACTTTTTTTTTCCCCCTCTCTGAGGTACTCTTTGGTTAAAACAACTTCCTGCCCCAGCTGGGTCCTCATTTTATGGTCAGTAAGTTAACAGCAGAAGGCACTACTGCTAAAATAAGCCACCTTGTGTTTTTGATTGACTTAAGCTACTGGTGGTGAAGGTAGCAATGCTAATAAGGGTGGTAGGAGCTCTTTTTTTTCTGCCACTACTGACTTAAGTTGCTTATGAAGCCTTAGTGTCATTTTTATTTACTTTCATCAAAATTAAATGGACTCAAGAGCCACCACTGTCTCTCTGTTTTGATTACAAGAGTCCACAGAAGTTGCTGTGGTTTTCTTCTCTTTCCCTTGCTTATCCTTTCTTGTCTCTGAGCTTTTTTGTGAATCATTAATTTCAAGGAGTGATCTGGACATTGTGAGGGGTTTTTGTAAATTTATTGAGCTCTAATTTAAAAGCAATCACTTGTATATTGCTATTACCTCTGCTATAATTGGAAGGCTATTTCAGACTTGACTGACCTTAGTAATTACACACATTCTGATTTCCAGTCTAGATGAATTTGTCATTGGATTATACCCATTTTGTGCCCCCAGTGGACTGATAGGTTTTATTGGCACTTTTGATCTTGGGGGTATTAAAAGAAAAAAAAAGGCAGCATTTTTAACCAGTAGGATGCAAAAATGTGTGGAAATGTCCCACTACAGGATTGTTTTCTCTCTGGACCACCAGCTGCACTAATCGTTCCTGTAATTGCTCTCAGCCTCTTCCCATGAATTTTAATCTTGACCTATTAAGTGATAATTAAAATGCACCTTTCAGGTATTAACATGGAGCTTTCTGGAGGTGTCCTTTTAGTGGAGGTTAAGTTGTTTTCAAGCATATTTTGATAAGATGTGTTTCTTGAGATTCATACCTTTGGCTGTTTGTTCCAGCCCCAGTCTTACTCTGCTATACTGGTACAGCTGTTAAAGGAGCCATTATTGTAAAGAGCTTGAAAACTATTTATTTCACCTTTTCCCTGTATTCCTGACTTTAAAAAGACATAAACCCAATGCATGGGTTATTAGAAAACACCTCTGTGGCTTCCAAGGTGTTTTTTGAATTTTGATATCTGAAGTGTTGCCGGGGGGGACTTTGTGAAGCTGCAAAAGTAGTTTGTTAGGTGTGACTGTAAGCAGGAGATAAATACATCAATTGGGTGATTGACTCCTGCTTAGTCAAACAGATTACTCTGAAAATACAGTTTTTGCCACAAAGTGAGATGGGGCACAGCCCTCTGATTTCCTACTCTAATCACCCCTGTATCCTGAACCAGGATATTGAAAAGATGTGGGTGTTTTAGATCAAGTAAGCTTCGAAGTGCAAAATTGTGGTGATGTTGAAAATCTGTTCCCTGATTGTTGGGGAAGCACAGCAGTACAAAGGGGAGCAGTTCCAAGGGCAAGCAGATAAGGGGTGTTTCCATTTCTGTGGACCACACTTGGATGCAGGCTTACTGTATGTCTAGGAGTTCAGACTGAAGTTTGAAATTGTGTGATTAAAAGTAATAAACCTGATGCCAAAAATACCGAAGGAAAGTTTGTGAAATAGAATAACAGATGAAATAATGAATTCTTGAAATCATTTCAGTTGAAAGGGGCTTTGGGAGGTCATCTTATCCAGATCCCTACTTAAAGAGTGATTTAGATAAGGTTGGTCCAGTCTTTAACACCTCTCTAGGTAATCTGTTTCTACATTTGACAGCACTCATAGTGATTTTTCCTCCCCCCTTTAAGCTGGTTGGAATTTACTGTCCAGCTTGTGTCTGTTGCCTCTTGTGTCCTGGTGCAGCATCCCAGGAGTCCAGGTCTCTCTTCTGCACCCTTCCATGAGAGAGCTGACAGCAAAAAGGATTCTTCAGAGCTCTTTTCTTGCCCAGGCTGTGCGAACTCAGCTCCTCCAGCCCCTCCCTGTACACCATGTGCTCCTGCCACCTGCCCGGCTCGGCACTGGATGTGCTCCAGAGTGTCCGTGTCAGTGCTGTACCAGGGCGCCCAAACTGGGCTCAGCGCTGCAAGCACGGCCTCACAGGGGCTGAGCAGGGGATGGATCCTTGCCTGGACCCCTGCAAACAGCCCAGGCTGTGCTCAGCTGCCGTTGCTGCTGACTTGTTTCCAGAGTTTTGCCTGCTGGGATCTCCAGGTTCTTTTCTGCAAAAGTCACAGTTTATTTGGGTCGTGTCCAGCCCATCTTGTCACAGGAGGTTGTTCTGTTGCTGACCCGGCACTTGCCTTTGTTGAACTTCACAAGGTCTTGCCAGTGCCTTTCTCCAGCTTGTCCCAGCCCCTCTGAACAGGAGCCCTGACCACTCGGTTTGGTGTCACTGCAAACTTGCTGAGGATGCACCCTGTCCCATCATCCAGGTGATTCACAGAGACATGGGATGGTCCTGGTGGTGTCAGTGGTGATGCCCAGGGGATGTGACTGTAAGAGCTTGTGCCTTCAGCTGTTCCTTCAGCCAGCACTCCAGTCAAATTCCCAAACACCTTTTTGCTCTTCCACCACCTGCTAACCAGTTGTCTCCTTGCAGTAAGCTCTTGTGTCCATCAGGTATCATTTGCCCTTGGTAAATCCATGCTGGCTATTCCCCATCACCTTCTTGTCCCACTTGGACACAGGGATAGCTTCCAGGAGGATTTGCTCTGTAATCCTCTCATGGGCTTCGGTTAGGCTGGCTGATGTGTGGGTGCCTGGATCCTCCCCCTTGCTCTTCCTGAAGTTGGGTGTGATGTTTGCCTTTTTTCCACTCAGAAGAAACATCTCCCAGTTTCATGGCCTTTAGAAAAGTGGTAGAGTGTGGTATCTCAGTGCCATTGGCCAGCTCCTTCAGGATTCTTAGGTACAACCCATCTGCCTCTGTAGAATTTCCTGAAGTGCTTCCAAGCTTCATCTTCCTCCCTTGGAGGTAATTCTTTACTCCAGCAAACTCTGCTGGGCTCAGGGGCCTGGGGTGGACCTGAACAATGAAAAATGGGGTACAAAAGGTCTGAGTATATCAGCCTTTTCCATGTACTGTGTCACCAGGTCTCCTGCCCCACTGAGCAGAGAGAGCGTTTTCCTCAGCCTTCTCTCTGCTGCCACTGCACTGTGGTGTGAGTTTTAGCTCCAGATGGACGCTGATTTTTCCCAGTGCCATCCTTGCAGGCACAGCCTGCACTCTGGGTTCCTCTTGGGCAGCCTCTCCAGCACCTGCCTGCTGGGTGCTTCTGAAGGAGAGACCAAAACTTCCATATCTGTACATGTGTCAAACTTCAAGATGGGTTGAAGTTGTGGTTAATAAGTGATTCTGCCTCAGCAGGAAATCAGATGTCATTTCCCCCAACCAACAGCGAGCGTTATCAGCAGGGGCTGAGTCCTGCCTGAGATGTCAAGTGCAAGCTGCACTTTGGTGCCAAGGAGACAAAACAATGAGAAAAATGAACCACACCTCTTTTCTTTTTTTTTTTTTCATCATTAAACTAATTAACTCCAGGTAGAAATTTGGAGCTTCAGTGTGTGCCCTTCCCTTTTTGTGCATTGCAATTGAAAGGAGGTGTTGATATTTAGCAGCAAGATGGGTGAATAAATACTTAATGCAGTCTGTGCATAAGTGCTTTCAGTTGGGATTCATTTAATGGGTTTGGTTGTTGCATAAATCCGTTTTAGAAATCATTGGAATGAACCAAAATTTTGGAAATTGAAGCGCTTTTTATTGAAGAAAACTAAGGGAATGAGTTCTTGAGTGTAAAGAGTCTGGAACAAAGTCCTTGGTTGGTGTAAACCCTCAGCATGTGCTTGCTGCTGCCTGCAGTTCCCTAACTGGTGTGAGTGCTGGGATGTTCTGGTGACAGTGATACCAAAGTGAAGCTTTGCTTACAGTCACTGCTGTGGCTGTCCTGTCCAGACAGGGCTTTGGTATCTGTTTGGGCTAAATATAAGCTTTTTAGCATGGTTGTGAGTTCTGAGTTGCTTTCTAATGTAGCAGAAAGATATTCAAGTGGAGTTACATATTTATGCAAAACATTCAATACCTACAGTAATTAATGGTAGAATCAGTCTGCACATTTGCCTTTCAGATGTGAACTTTGATTTTACATGGGGCTTCTGACAAACTCTTAAACAGTGAAGCTCATTATTAACGAGGGGGGACAACTTCCTGGCTTAATTGCTGCAATGCTTAGTATCTCCCATTTGATTTCTGACTAGGAAAGGAAAGGTCAAAGGGCAGAAAAAAGTGAAAGGTGTTTTTTAGAAGCAGTAAGTTGTCAGAACAGGATTTTGGTCAGTGACTGAATCTAAGAGCGGATCCTGAAGGGCATGTGCTAAATGGCTGAGTGTGGTTTCCATGTTCCTCTTGGGCTTAGAAGTGAAACAGTTTGCATCACGCAGATGTCAGTGACCCAGCTGAGGAGTGGAACCAGCGTGAATGCGACTGACAGCAAAGTCCTTTCTCAGCACTCACTTACTGTCAAACTTGTAGAGTAGTTAATTCCTTTAATGAGAGGAATGGGTTTAGGGTAACCATTTGTGACCAGTCCCTGACAGCTCTCAGAATGCCTCTTACATTATGTGTGTATATATTTATATATATATATATTTATTTGTTCTTTCATCATCAAAACCTCTCTATGGCAAGTTTTGTATTACAAGTTGTGCTGCTGTAAGTTTCCAGAGAGCAATTCCTTAGGAGTTTATATGGAATACTCTTGACCTTTCTTGTCAGTGATAAGTGATTGTTGAACCTTTGGGCTTTCCAGGTGCTGAGCTCGGTTCAGCAGCTGTGCCTTCAGCTCAGGTACAGCTGACCTTCCTCATTGTTTTTTGGTAGAAACCACACTGCAGATGCTGCTCTGTTGCAGCTGTCCATGAATGGGACTTTATTTTTCCTTTTGGAAGGAAAAAGAGTGAGAGTTGAAGCTCTGTCCAGGAATGTCATTCAAAGGATTGGCTTGCAGTGTGAACTAATTGTTTGGGTAATTTTGATAGTCTTTACCACCCTTTAGGGAAATAGATCCTTTCCTTGTGAATTGGTTTCCATCTGAACCAGAAATGCATCTCCTGCCCTGCTCCCCCCAGGGTTTATTTAAAAGCAGTTACATTGCACACCCTGGGTTTGGGTTTTGCAGCGACTCCTGTGGTGTTCAGGCCTCACAGTGGGGTAAGAGTGTCCTGTCTCCAGTAGGTTTTGGATGTTTTGGTTATAAACCCTGTAGCCATCTGCGCTTTCTGAAGTTCCTCCAGTGGAAAACAGTTTAAAGCAGTTCAATTCAGATATTTTGACTTGATTACTGCACTTTGCAGAGATCTAGAGTCTTGTTACCTGCTATTTCAGCATAATAATTGAGATGGTTTTAATTTGTGCTTCTATTGCATATGCAAAATATTATTGTGGTTTTTTTCTGAAATTAGACAAAATGATTTTGCTGAGATCCACCGATCTGTTCCAATACACATATTTGTGTATTGTGTACACATACTATATACATATTAGTATTTTTATCAAATATGTTACAATAAAAAAAAGTATGTGTTATTTTTCTCTCTTTTTCTAACTCTTTATTCTTCTCCCTGAATTTTAACTTAGGATGAAGGCTGTGCTGTGCCTTTTTAGGCCTTTACAGTGTGAAAATAAAATGCAAATATTCTTAATCTAATGCATTGTCTGTGTATGTGTTTAGATACAAAATACAAGGTACAGAATTTTAATTTAGATGTAGGTGGACAAATTCAATGACTGACTAAAATTGGAGGGTTTTCCTTTTTATTTAAATAAGAGTTTATGTGCTGCAAGCTGGTATTTTTTTCCATAGGAACTTGGTTTTTTTTAATTAGATGTTACTGAAAACCGAAGACTGTACGATTTAGGCTGAGCCATCTGAAATGCATGTGGCAGAAAATGGATTTTTTATTTTTTTAAATCCCATTCTGTGAAGCCTTTGTTTAATTTTGTTCCACTGGTGTATACTTTCATTATTTCCTGTTATTTGGAAGAGAACTCTCAAGTAACTGGTTGGTGGCAGCGCTGCAGGAGCAGCTGTGCCCAGTGCTGGGTTCTGTTCCTTGTTGTGCAGAGAAAGGTGGGAAGAGGTGCAGCTTTTTTAGGGACTTCTTCACCTCCTGCCTCTTACAGGCACTGCTGAATGTCTGGGGCTTGTAAGTACCAACATTTTCTCTTGTAAGTACCAACATTTTCTCTTCCACTGAACTGTTTGTTTGCAGAAAGCAGTGGAGTTGAAAGAGCAGGTTTGTGTGTGCCCCCAGTTGTTTTGGGAGTAAAACTGGAACGTGGTGAAGGCTTGGCCCTTGGAATTCTGGTCCCTTCTGTTCATACAGGCAGAGTTTGTGTTTGCTCACACTTACATCATAAAAAGGTATTTTTATCTCTGTTAGACTTGATCCTAATTAACAATTAGTATTGGCAGTATAAACTTAAAAATAAAGAGCTACTAGCTAGAATTCTTCTTGGAGATAACAGTTAAGTGATTTTGAGGAAACAGGAGTAAGAAATGAAAGTCAGTGACTGATTTTTACATGGTTTTGAATGTTAATTATTGCTGTTGATTGCTGTAGGGATGTATATATATATTGTTGTATAAAATCTGTGAGGGAAGCGTGGCAAGGTGATCAAAGTGTCCAAGGAAATACTTTGGCAAGTTCCAAAACGGTAACATAAACTTGGAAGTTCTCCATAATCGTAGTGTTAATTTGCCTTTGACCCTTTATAGCTTCCCCTTTGTGATTCTCCTTCTCTTTCATCATATTGAGACATCAGAAGGTCAGACTGCAGTGTGGTTTAGTGTCGAGCTTTTGACGGTAGCCACAGAAATGAAGTGATCCCTGTTGCAGCACTCCCTCCCGGTTTGTGTCCCTGGCCTCTGTGACCCTGCTGGTTGTTGTTCCCGGCAGTAAGGGAACCCCTGGGGTCTCCCAGGGGGAAGTTGTGCTGTGCAGTGCCCAGAAAACCCCTGTGAGGTGCAGTGATACCATTGCAGATGGGCAGTTCCTGCCGTGGCTTTGCTGGGGCTTCTGCAGAGCCACCTGGTGGTTTCAGGCTCTCACCTGGCTGAGGGGTGGATGCTGCTGCACTGACCATGCTGGGCTTATTCCATGGGTTTGTTCCTGGGGGGCAGCACTGTCCACTTCGGCTCTCAGGCTCGTGGGGACCTTCTGCCTTTGGGAGAGTGACATTTTTGGGAGCTTGTGCTGCGTTTGACGACTTGGTGACTTAACACTGATAAAAACACGTTGTGGCGAGGAAAGGCTTATAGAACCACTTCTTAGAGCGTGACCTTTCCTACTGCTGCCCACTCCTGTGAATTTTTTGTTGTAGATTAGCTGCCTGGAACTTCCTCTCTTTGTTTCCAGAAGTAAAAATGTTTTGGGGAAGTATTCAGAATGTAAACATTGCCGGCAAGTTCTCGCATCTGCATTCAATGAAAACCGCACACCGTTCATGTGGGAACTGATAGTACGGTGTGGCTGTGTTTGGGAAGCTCTGACACTTGGAGACAGAGGCTGTGATTAAAAAGTGAAAAAAAAGGCAAAGAAGAAAAGGCCTAGCAATCACAGATTTTTGGCTTCTCATGTTTTGTTGTTTTCTGCAATCAGGTGAATTTATCAAACAAGAAATAACAATTAAAATTCAAGCTGCTCTGAATAGCCTGTCTCAGCAGACAGATGCTTGATGATTCCTGGCTGTGAGACAAGAACATTGCATCAAGAAAATGAATGGGAGTCCTGCTGTATTTTTTGTGAGATTTTTGCAGTTATTACATAAGCAACTGTGGTGTATTATTTGAGATGTATTTCTATAGCAAGAGCTTATTGTGTGATTTTTATAGACTGCTCTAGATTAACCTGAGGCTTACACCAAAAATAATCCCTGAGACTCATTCAATTTAGTAAATGAGGTACATAAGATCTACGTAATGGGAATCTGGCCCAGAGGCTAAGTTTATTTATTAAAAAAATATTAAAAAGTTGAGCTGGTTTTTTTTTTCTTTGAACACAGGGATAGTTTTATCCTAAGAAGGATTTAAAAAGTTTTTATGTTGAGATGCTTTTAGCATAGATTTTGTCCTTTAAAGCAGCTCTACTTTCCAAATCTGATTACTAGAGAAAAGCTGCAGAAACAAACCAAAAAAGCTTCTTTTGGCAGCCCCAGATCAATTTATTTCTTGTCACCCTTTCTACCTTCTAATCATTGATTGAAAATGCTTTTTATGGGTCTTTCCTGTAATACCTTGAGAGGTGCTTGTGGCACCTTCAAGGAGTTTTTTAAACAAGGATGTAAAACGGAGTGATGAAAAGGTCAGACCCATCTTTTGATTACACGGGTTTGTTGGGTTTGGTTTTTTAAAGCCAGTTTTTTTCTTTAATCCTTTAGGAGCAGAAATAAATTCTGATCGTTATGGATGTCTGAGATGAAAATAATTGTGCCTTGCAAAAAGGGCTCCTGTTTCTCTTTCCTGTTCACCTCTTCAGGCAGTCTGGGGAGGAAATACTGAGCTTTTCAGGGTCTGATGTGAAATAGTTTTGGAAGGTATGCATAGCATTTGCTGAAAAATCAAGTGTGAGGTGATAAACCCCCATCCTTGGGTGTGAATTGGATGGTAACTGCAGGTAATGCAACACAAACACCTTTCTGTGGGTAACTCTTTCAGACTTGCTCTGCAGCTTTGAAGGATGCTTCCCTTAGGTCAAGGTTGTGTTTTGTTTGTTTGTTTTTTAGGTTAGAATTATAAAATATTCTTAATTGTTTATTAACTGGCAGGTTTTTCTGGGGGGGTCAGTTGATTTCTTTCATACCACCTTTCCAAGCTGTAGTTCTTCCTTGAATTACAGAGTGAATTTGGAATAATTTGATTAGTGAGGTTGATCACAGAGAGAAGTCATCTCAAAGAACACACTGTCTTTTAAAAAAGAATAAATCTCTTTTAAGGAAAAGAGATTTTAAGGATTCTTAAAAAACTTTCGAAGCAAGGCCCATGTTATTCCTTGATGTGTGATCTGCCAGAAGCTTTCACTGCACAGCTCATACCAGTTCCTAGAAGATCTTAGGTGATTTGGAAGCCTTTTAACAGGGATCTGAACGTTGAGGCAAAACCTTGTTTAGTCTTTAACTGTGATTTCTCTCTCCATCTTTTCACGTTATATCTAAATATTTAAGTTCAAGTGACAATATAAAATCTTGGGGTTTTAAATATATGTGAAAGTATTTATTTTAAATGTATGTGGAAGTATTTGTTTTTAACATATGTGGGAGTATTTTCTCTTTACCAAGAAGCTTGGCTTTGTTTCATGTTATAAAAGAAATATTTTTCTTGCTTATAAAGTGTTGGGGCCACTGTTGAAACGACAGTTTTGATACAACAGCAGTACAAGTCTAGATGGCTGTCAAATCAAAACTCACAGTCCTTGCAATTCTGGAAAATCTGACTGAATTATAAAAAAACAGAGCCTGGTGTTGCTACTCATTTACAGCTCGTGATTGCCTTTGACAACTATTAGAATGAAAGACTTTAGATTAAGAAAAGTATCTCAATAAAATGAGCTGAGGGAAGAGCATGAAGTGTTGTTTGGTGCATCCCGCGGGCACTGCAGGGGAGCAGCTGTTGGGAAACGCTGTCCGTGGTGGTGCAAAGGCACCTTCTGAGCTTAGGAACAAAGCACTGTGATCTCAGGTTAAATCTGCAGACCTCAAGGTAACAATTGTCACAACTTCAGCCCTGGCTCTGGGGCCCAAGGGTTCTGGTGGCTCCGAAGGCGGTGGGAGCCGGGCAGGGCTCAGGAGCTCTGAGCGCTTCGCTGCCTCGGAAGGGACGCTGCGGGAGGCACCTGTGTGGCCAGGACAGGGACTGGCACCGGGGCACTGCTGCACTGTGTCCCACTGCTGCTCCATATGGCCTCCCGTGCCTTACATCATGGAATTATTTCTGGGAATGAGAGCTTGTGGAGAAAACACCTCTTTGAAATAGTGTATTTAACAGAGAGAGGTTGTTGCACTGACTGCGTTAGACCCACGCTGTTATTTTTTCAGTGAGGGAATAAACCTCTAAATAATCTCCTTACAGCAAGGACTGTGTTATGCTTCTGCTTTTTTTCCTCTGGAAATAGGTCATTATGTTTTTGAGCGAGTGGCTGTGCAGTTCAGTGACTTGGCTGCTGATGGGTTTCAGTGTGAATGCTGCCTGCAAGCATCGCGTAGCAGCGGAAAAAAAATAACCAACTCAAGTTTGTCCAACTCCAGCCGTGAAAAAATTGGTACTCTTAGATGCTGCTTGATGTTTTCCAAAGACAACACTAATTACAGGCTCAAGAAGCTGAAGTGTTGGTGTTTAGTTGATGTCAGGAAACTGTGAAGGTGTATTAAGAGTTGCGTTATTTGCATTGTTTGCTTTGTCCTTGAGACAGAATGACCTACTGCTTAAATGAGTAAACCTGTGCACCAGAACTTGATGTATAAAGTGTCATTTTTTAATTTATTTTTTATAGGATGCACATGAAGTAACGTCTCTAGAGTAGCAGAAGCCTTCTTATTTACACTTATTTCTAGGTTATACTCTTTGGAAGGGCAGTAAGTAGAGTCGTGTGCTCCAGTTCAGGACCAACCACACACCCACCATTGCTCTGGATGGGTTCTTCACCTTGGTGACCTTGAGTTTAAGATAAATTTAAGGAGTACTTTTTTCCTTCAAGCAGCTCCAAGCTCTGTGTAATTTCTAAGTGGTTCAGTGGCTTATGTGTAACCCAGAGGTTCCAGTCAGGAAAGCTGGTTTTCTCCTCTACAGTGAATGTCTCGTTACTCACCCCGAGATGTGTTTGACAACTGCTGCTTTTCACTGGTTTGAGGAGATGCAGGTACAGTCTGTTTTTGAAGGAGAAACAGACATTTTCTTGTCTGTGTAGTTCTCTTCGGGTTCTGTTTTCCTGATATTGTTATTCCTTGGCTATGAGATTGACGTGTAAAAAGAGTCTGGAAAAACCTCTGTATCCAGGCACCCGCTACAACAATTCCAAACAGTTTGCCATTCATGAGCAGATTAATTATTTGCTGTTGCCTACTGGAGGTTTGCTCTCTCAGAGGAGACAGTGTTGCCAAAATAAGTTAGTGGGGGTTTTTTTTGCTTTATTTTTGTGTACTGAGGTTTTTTGTATGTGTGCTTTTTGTTTTTTTTTTTTTTTTTTTAATTTCAGAAAGACTTTTGTTCTTAAGAGTGCTTTCCTGGAAATAAAGATTTTTATGTACATATATGTGTGTGTATTTAAAAATATAGTGATACAGCTCTGTATTAAGTTGATTTTAATCCTGGGAAATAGTATCACTAAACCAAATAAAGTGTTGTTTGTTTTCTCCCTTTACATAGTGTGGCACTGCCAGAGATAAGACAACTTCTGGGTAACACAACAGTAGTTAGCATGAGCATAGAGTGCCTGCAGCCTCCCATAGCTCCCTGCTCCTTTTGCTGCCATGGCCTGGCTGCTGGAGCTCAAAAATGGGAATAAACTGTGCCCTTTGGTGTGTATTTCTCCTTCAGACTTCTCTTACCAGGAGATGAATTTCTGCATGACCCTGCGGGACCTTCCTCCTCAGAAAGGTCCCCCAGATTCTCTCGAGGAACCTGGGTTCTGAAAATAGGTAGAACTTATTTCCCCGGGTTTTTTCTGTGGTTTGAGATTGGCAGTCAAACTTCACGACTTTGAAAGCTTGTGTGTAATACAGGACCTGATTTTGTTTGATAAAACAAAGTATGAATTAGCCTGCTCTTGATTGCCTTCTTTCAAGCAGGCAAGAAGCTTCTTTTCAAAACATGTTTATTGTTGCTTACTGAAAATAGATAAACATTTATCTTCCTTGTTTGTTGTCTTTTCATAGCTCTACAGTTGTTTGGGTTTTTTTGGTGGTTATAATGCTGAAACAAAACCTATTCCCCCCCCCAAAACCAACAGTGAACTTGAGCAGTAACTTGGGAATATTTATTGAACAGAAACTGGGAGTAAACACAAGAATGTCTGGTAGCTGCTTCAGAAGACTGATTCATCTAAGACTTGATATTTGCTTTTGGGGACCACTTGGAGGGAGTTTTTGTATCTGATCAGGTGTGAAAACATTTTCCTTCTGGAGAGCCAGTGTGTGTACCTTGGCTTCATTCTCCTGGACAGTGGGGGTGTGTTACCAGCAGAGCCTTGGCCATCCACCCCTCCCTAGCCCTGTTCTCCATGGGACGTGTTTTTGCCAGTCTGCATTCAACCTGAAATACATGGCAGGGTTATGGAGCGAAGGATTCAGGAACGTTTCTGTCCCATGTCCTTTACTCTGGTGCAGTGCTGAATCCAGCTGGATCTTCCAGGATCATTGTTGTTCACCTTCTCCTGCTCTTCAGCCACTTAGGCTGTGCTATAGAGGGAGCTTCAGTGAACCTGGGGTGCCCTCCTGGCATGAACTGGGGGAGCTGCTGGGTTTGAACCTTCTAGAGCTTAGTACTGGACATGTTACTGATCCCAAAACACCTGTATTCCAAGTAGTATGGCTGAGTCACCTTTTATCCAGGACTTTGGGTAGCAAAGCAGTTGGAACTGTTGTACATCAGAGACTGACTTGACCAAAACTACATAATAAAGCTCACTGGAAAAGCACCTGCTTTTTTTCAGTCACTGTGTTATCCCTACAGCTTAAGATTTTTTTGGAGCAAGATTCACACCCCACACCCCCTGATTAATTGCTTTGTATCTCAAAAATCTGTCAGAAAACCTTTTCTGAAACTTACTTTAAAAAAATTTATCTTTTTATCATAGCCTTTACTTGACTGAGCTTAGAAGAATTCCGTCTCATGTATTTGGAGTTGTGTTTCTGATTTTTTTTTTTTTCTGTGTGATTTTGTTCACCAAAGTATGGAGGACAGTTCTCCTCTCTGTAGGAAGCTGCAGGACTGTTGCAGGTCCCCCTTTTGTAGCAGTTATTCCTTGCAGTAGTAGCACCTCCCTCCCAGTGTCTCCCACCGTGGGGAGAACTTTCACAGCACAATTTGTTGTCGTCTTTCTGAAGGCGTTGCTGGAGGAGCAGCTCTGACTCCTGGCTCTGGTGGTTTGGGAAGGCACCATCTGCTCTGAGCTTTCAGTCTGAGCCGTGCTGGCAGAACAGGCCGTGTTTTTCACGTGGAACTCAACTGCACCAACACCTAAACTGTGGCCCTGGGGCTGAGGGAGCTCACGGGCACTGCTGCCTTTCCTGTCCCTACCTCAGCCCCTCTGTGCTGATCTCTGCCCTCCCAGAAACTTTAAACTGGTAAAACAAAGGTAAAAAAATCCCTTTTCTCAGGATTCTGAGC